>NC_137263.1:8849951-11249951 GCF_053477335.1 Acartia tonsa | reverse complement strand
TTTTATTATGAATTTTTCCAAGTTTTAAGATTTTTTTGATAGGCCTCCTGGTTTAGAAGCTGCAGGCCCTAAAGTTCAGGAGCTGCAGACCTCCAGTTGCTCTAGACTGGTAAAAATCAAAACCAAAAGTTTTTTTAAAATTTTTTAATGAGTTAGAAGAAATTTTATATAACAAAATATGCATATTTTCAAATGTTATTTACATGTTTGAAGAAAAAAGATGCATATTTTATTTTATAAGTTGAACTCTACCTCTTCAAAGAAAATTTAATTTTTATTTTTACCGTTCCAGAGAACACCTGGAGGCCTGCAGCTCCTGAACCTGGAGCCCTATCCAAAATATCTTAAAACTTGGGAAAATTCATCACATAAGAATGATTTTTTCTTTTATAACCTATCCTGTCAGTCCAAAGATAAACGCTATACTCACTGTTTACGCAAATGTGTCAAAACTTCCCCCCCCCCCTCTTGTTCTTTTTAATGTTTTTCCAAAAACTAAAATTTATAATTTTTTCTCTAAGATTAGATAAAATTATAGAGTAGATATTTTTAACATTGGAACATGCAAGGCAGCAATTAAAAGTTTTAGGCGTCATGATAATGAAATTTGCCCGAGTATTCAGTTTATTCTCTATTCACACATTTAATTAAATCTATTTAAGCCTTGGAATATTATTTACTAAAGTTATAAATACACTTGTTGTGCTTGTCTGTCTGTGTGTTAGTGCAAGTGTCAGTTGCGTGCACAGAAATTTACCAGGGGGGTTTAGCTTTTTTTTCTTTGGGGGGGGGGGGGGGGAGGGTTACGAAATAATGAATAAGGTAGTTAATCTCAAATTTTTTTTTTTTTTTTTTTGGGGGGGGGGGGTTGTGAAAACCCTTCTACACCTCCTTCTTGCACCCTATATATTTAAGTATATTTGAGGCTTCATCTGAATTCAGGGGTGTATATTCTACATGGGATTCCCTGCTCATGGGGGGGGGGGGGAGGTATATAAAATAAGTGGTTGGAGGGGAAAAAAATGTAAAAATTAAGAAAACTGAAAACATTTTTTCCATTTCCCCCCCTCCTTGGTGAAAAAAACTAAAAAAAATGTGTGGTAGGAGGGATAAAATAAATAAAATATAGAGTTCTTTAAATATTTTTCCATTTTCCCCCCTACTTGGTGAGAAAAAACTAGGGTGGGGAAAAAAATAAAAAAATTTGTAGCAGGGGAAAAAAAATAAATCTTGTGCAGAATACACACCCCTGTCTGAATTTCAATTTTAGTACATAAAGTAAAACAATTGGCCTTCTAAATTATCCTTTAAAATTTAAATTATATACAGCTATCTGTATACGTTTTAATTGGCTTTTCTCTTTAATAGCTCAATACCATGTAATTAGTATTAATGTATTGTAATACTATAAGACAAATATCCGATCCTGAACCAATTAACAGCTCCTGATGTGAAACGTGTGACGTATTCTCTATTTCAAAAGGTATACATTTTTGTTCATAATAATAATCAACATCCCGTGACTGAGGCATCAAATCGCCCGGAAGGTGAAGTGATCGAATTATGACACAATTCACGACAGAAAAGTTTATAATAGACAGCGCAGGTGGATTTCTTAGCCCCAAAACAGACACAACTCATAACTTATTGACATTTAAACTTTAAGGTAAAAAAGGGGGCAAAATTACACTTCCCAGTCCAGCCCAAAGTACTCAGATATCCTAGTTCTAATAATTTATTTTGATGGGAAGTATGTTATTTTTATTAAGATTATGACTCATATTTACCCGGAAAATAAGTTTTTTTTTATGTTTTTAGAAAATAGAATTTGCTATCGAAAACGAGGATGAAAATATGGATGAAAATTCTAATACTTGGTATGAGATTATTTAAGGGGGGGGGGGGGGAGTTCTGACACGTTTGCGTAAACCTGGTATATATGCTTTATCTTTGGATTGAGAGGATAGGTTATTAAAGATTTTAAAATCATTCTTATATGATGAATTTTCTCAAGTTTTAAGTTTTATGGATAGTCCTCCAGGTTCCGGAGCTCCAGGCCTCCAGGTGGTCTCTGTACAGGTAAAAATGAACAAAAAGAATTTTGTTTGAAGATATAGAGGTCAGCTTATGAAACAAAATATGAATGTTTTTTCTTCAAATATGTGAATAACATTCAAAAAGATGCATATTTTGTTTTTTAAGTTGACCTCTAACTCTTAAAAAATATTTTTTCATTTTTACCTGTACGGAGACCACCTGGAGGCCTGGAGCTCCGGAACCTGTAGGCCTATCCAAAAAATCCTTAAACTTGGGAAAATTCATCATATAAGAATGATTTTATCTTTTATAACCTATCCTCGCAGTCCAAAGATAAAGATTATATACCAGGTTTACGCAAATATGCCAGAACTTCCCCCCTCTTATTTATTAAAACATTTTTATTAAATGCAAGATTGTAATGAAACATTTCATGTTTGATAAATTATCAAAAGTAAAAAACTTTCATTTGTAACCGTGGATTTTCTTCCGATCACCGACAAAGCTTTTTTTAGTTAAATACTCTGAAATGAATAAAAATTAATTTTGCCACGTTTGTGACAGAATTATATTTATTCTTCCATTCCTCTTTATAAATGAACAAGTTTTGAATTGTCAGGGAAAAGAGAATGTGATTCTGACAAACAATTCTAAGTTAAAATTTCCCCTCAATTCCCCTCTCTTTTTTCTCCCCTTCTTATCCACTTCCCATTTAGTTACACTAAAAAACAAGTTTGACTCCAACTTTACTCTAACAAAATATTTAATTTTGGCAACTTCAAATTGAATTAATTGGGTGAATAACAGCCCCTGATCATTGTTTGCTAAAGTGAGTTTTTTTTGAGTTATTTTATGAACCATTTTTAGGACCTGGGTGCTGTCTGGTTCCGTGGATACTGTTACACTTCTAACTAAGCATTTGAAATAAGAACGAGCTCTTCTATATCTTATTTGTTTTATTTTGTGATATGTAATTTTATTATCAAAGGCATTGTAACTATGTTAATATTTTATTATTATATTCAATAAATAAAAATCAATATTAAACACTTAATAATAAACTTGGCATGAAATTTCTGTGACAGTTGGGTACGATTAAGAAAGCTTAGCTTCTCCATAATTTTTACCTGAATCTCCGTAGGTCCTTTTTTTTACTTTTTGACTATAAAATAATTCAGTCAAGACGAACTTTGATAAAAAACCGCTACTAAGATTTGGGACAGTTACCATATGGCGGCTAAAACAATTCAATCAAACGCAGCCGTAATGTTTTTGCATTCAAACAAATAAGGTACACGCCGCAGACGATTCCAGGCTGGTGTATATTAGGAAGCGGCCTTCGATCCCTTAATTTAGAAGCCAACTAATATGTATATATGTTTGTGTGTGAATTACTCATATTAGTTTAAACCCTTCTGAAAAGACTTGCAATTGAAGTTGTAAAATGAATTAGGGTTTGTATTGTGCCTTCAATTTGGTTGAAATTTGAATACATCCAACTTAATCCTGTATTTGTGCAATATGGTAAGAATAGCAGCTTTCTTAACAAATATATTCTAATACATAAGAAGGATTTGTTTCATAATTGTGTCATTGGGTTTAGGTATAACCAACAAGCAAATTAAATCTAAAATAATATTTAGGGGGGCAAATGGAGATGTCGTCAATTTTACAATGTGTTGCCCCCCAACGACAGCTGAAAAACACGTATAGGTTTCGTGATTTTTTCCCGAATTTATTTCGTTATTGGTAGAAGCTGGGTTTACACTCCCATTAGTAAGAGAATATTGGTTCTGGTATAGTTCATTGTTAAATGATGTTGCAATCGATTATTTCCCAAAAAAAACTTTACAAGACTCCTAATGGCCAAATTGTTGAATGTAAATATAGTGTCATATATTTATGTTGTGATGTCATATATTTAAGTTTGCAGACATATTTTAGTTGTTACTCTTAATTACTCTTCAATTGCTCTCAGACAGAATAAAGAGAAAATATATTTAAGTCAGTTGATATTGAGAGTCCTAACACAGAACATTATCTGGTTTGGGTTCGAGTCTTTATTAAGACCAATACAGCTATTTACAGACATCCTGCTACTTTAGCTAGTTTGCATAGGCAAATATTCTACCCCTTCAAAGTGCATAGTTAATTAATACATTGTATTAATTAAACGGTCAGTCATCCTGTTGCTTGGTGTCCTGATATACAGACAGACACCCTGCTACTTCAGAACTTTCCAGCTTAAATAATCAGTAGTTTTGAATTATTAATATATTTAACCATTTCTAAATAAAGTATATATATAATCTTATTTACTCAAAAACTGCATTTAATCCAATATAATAAATACTTAAAAATCTGTTTGCATTTTGAATTGAATATTAAGTCTACTCTATCATTAACTTATGTAAGTCTGTCTATTTCACATTTGGCGCAGTCTTATTGTGCTACGTGTTATTTAGACCTGCTACTGAGTTAAGGGTGGGGGAAGTGGTGTTTAATTTGAATTCAATCACTTTTTGAGATTTTTTATCTCGGATTTTTCACAGTTTTTTTATTTTTTTATATTTCTAACTTGATTTATATTTTAGGTTTCTGTGGAATTTCATTCTTTAACTCTTCTGATCTAAATTTCACGGCGAATCTAGTTCTAGTGCTCGGATATGGCTGATGGAGAAAAAGGAGAGCGGGGTAAAAATGAAGGCAAGCGTGGACGGCCGCCTAAGCGTCCTCGGGAGACTGACAGTCAGGATGATGATGGAACTCCCGAAAATTGGGAGGAGGATGATGCTGTGGCTGAGGATGTTGGTGCAGGTGCCAATGCGAATGTGGAGTCGGCGTTGGGCGAGGTGGAGAATGACGTTGTGCCTGAAAGCATAAAAAAATATGTTAGGGCAATGTTAAAGGAGCATACGACTGTCAAGGGTCAGGTGGATAAGCTAACGGCGGCGAATAAACGGCTGGAGAATAAGGTGAAAGAGTTCAAGAATTCTGATGAGCATAAGAAGTTAGGCTATGATGTTGATTTGGCTACTATTAAGAAAAAGGTGGCGCAATTGCCAGCGGATGGGGATATTAGCGGTTTTTTGTATGAGACAAGTATGGGGGCTAGTGTATCTGCAGTCAAATTGACGGGAGATGATTCGTTTAATACATCTTTCATTAATCGTTTGAGTGTGGAGGCTAAATTGGATTCTACCAATTTCGAGGCTAAAAGGGTGAAAAGTGCTCCTGGACATCTGAAGTTTTCGCAGATTGAGTTTTTGGGTCCGGTTGGGAATGGAAATTGGATGAATGTTCGTGAGAGTTGTCTGACCGAATATGAGAATCAATTGTTGGATATATTTCCTTTAATTGAGGAAAGGGCTGAAGTGCTTAAGGCCTATAAAAAGGTGGCCGGCGGTAGTGTAAGCCAACAGACTGTAGAGGAGCAGTTTAAGGAGTTTTGTCTTGTAAGAGGAGTCAAGTGGGATAGTGATTTTGTGCGGGATGCTCCATTTTGGGATGGAAACATTGATTTTGAGGATTATTTCTTATCCTTATGGAGGGTTGCTCGGTTCGCAAAGTTGGAGGATCCTATGCTTTTCAAGGACGTCCTGTACAATAGGATTTTTGAGTGCAAAGGGAAGAAGATGGGGAGGCTTATTACGCCGGAGGCTAATGCTTCCCTAAGTGCTTTAGGTTATTACCTGTTGATAAGAAGGTTGGTGATACCCTTTGCAGATACAGAGTCAGCTACTGAATTCTTCTACGCCCTGAAACAAAAGAGTGGTCAGAATGTGGATGTGTTCTTCAATGCTAAGTTACGGCTGTTTAGGCTTATGCATCCTGGTCAAATTTCTAGACAATCTTGGCGTGATTTCTACAATAATGTGGCTAAGAATTTGCTGTTTTCTGATTTAGCTAGAGATATGGCTAATTTCATTGAATCTATGCATTACCTGGAAGATTACAGTGCTTTCTTGACTTATTTGATTCGCAGAGGTCAGCATTACACAAGCTGGGCCCGTTCTGGACACGTCTCACCTGAAAATGTAACGTCCTGTTATTCTCAGGCTATGGAAGGGTTGAAGCTAGAGGATTCTAGGGAGGTAAAAGCTAGGCCTGTAATCAGTGAAGTGCATGTATCTGATTTGGAGGGCAGGACTGAGATTGGCGATAATAATGCGTGGATTGAAGGGGATGATGATATTCCTTGGGATCAGGTTGAGAACGTGATTGGGGCTCTGAATTCGAAGGCTAAAACTATGATTTGTTGGTATTGTGGGAAAAAAGGTCATGTAGTGGCTAGTTGCTGGCAGAAGAGAGACGGTAAGCCGCCAGCTCCTGATTCTCGCATAGGAAAGACCAAAGCTAGGTTTTTCTCAGCGGGTAGCGAGAAGAAAGAAGGTCCTGGAGTGCCTAATAATAGGGTAATACCTGAGCAGTTTCTGAAGAAGACAGTCAATCAGGTGGGGCCTGTTGTGGATTCTGAAAAGAGCAGAGATGAGAAACAGTATGAGGCTATGATTGCTGACATAGCTAGGAACAATTTTCAGCAATATCCTATGTAATGGATATGATTGATTCGATATATAAATTTCATTTTGGGATGAAATTTATAGATCGTTCTTTTATTCGTATTCATTATATAGGCTATAGTACTGTAGTTGATTTTTTCTGGGTTTGCTATGTGTAATTAGTTAATTTTGCTGTTTTGTATTCAGATAATTGCTCTCAACTTTATAAAGTATTACTGTCTTGCTTATTCTTCAGTCAAGGTGTGATCGTGTTAATGAAAACAATATATATATATATTTATATATATATATTTATTATATATTATATTTTGATAGGTACCTATGCAAAGTTGAAGTAAATGTTAAAACTTTGAGAGGTACTTACTTGTATGAAAAAAGGCTTGGTGTGTAGCTGTGTGATGCTGGTAGTCTGGAAGATGTACAGGATTTCATAAATCGAACAGTATGTTGGCGGCTGGTGACGGATGGAGGGCTGACTGCTGTGTAGTGGAATGATGTATATCTAAAATTTAAAATTAATTAACATGGATATATTAATTATTTGTAATCCTGCATTGAGATTTTAATTCGAAGATATATGGATAGAAATGACTAGTGTTTTCAAGAGATTGTGAAGTTTTTGAAGATAACGAAAATGCCTATTTGTGCGGATTTAGATTTCTTTGTGCCTGGGGCTGATATTACGGTGAAGGAGTTAGGAATTATTGATACAGGAAATAATTTTAATTCTTTAATATCTAGAGAAATTCTTGATAAACATGGAATTGAGTTTTGTCCTGCTAAATTATCAGCGTATTCAGTAGATTTAAAGAAAGTTAATATTATTGGATATGTCGAGTTGAAATTTAGATTTGCTGGAACTCAAGCTGTGTTTACGGAGATATTTTATGTACCTGAGGTGACGAGTAGGTTGGTGAATCTTGGATCTGATTTCCTGAAAAAGAATAAAATTAATATTTGTTTGGATGAGGATAAGTTTGAATTTTGTGGGGAATCTGTTCCTATTAATTCCTGTTTACAGAAACAGGTGGTGGCGGAGATACAGAAAATTCCTATTTTGTCCGGACGAATGAATTCTGAAATTCCATCTAAACCTACCTTGCCAGGGATAAAGGAGGGGGGTGGGTTTGGAGAGTTATATTCAACGAAGTATAATGTGAAGTTGCTGGACAAAACTATTTTTTATCCTGGAGGATCTACAGCTGTTGTGCATGTGGCTGGATTAAAGAATGATGGGTTTTGGTATGTGTCCCCTAATTCTTCTAAGATGACAAGTGGCAATGGGATTATGATTATTGAGGGAGTGTATCAGCCACGGAAAGATGGGTCCTGCGTGGTTAATGTAGTTAATGCGTCAATAAAACCTATTACCTTGCTGAGAAATGTGAAGATGGGGCATTGTTTCGTCATGGATAATCAAGATGTCACCTGTAATAAAACAATTAATGAGTTGGATAAGCCAGAAAAGTTGTCGGGGCAAAAAATGCATGAACGGGTACAGTTTATTATTCAAAAATTGAAGTTAGATGAAAACCAGATGATTAAAGAAAATCCAGAATTGAAACCTAGGATTATTAAAATTTGTTTGGAAAATTTTGATATCTTTTCAATGAATGATTCAGATATTGGTGATTGTCGATTAATGACATATAATATAGAATTGTTACCTGGAGCTAAACCTGTGAAGGCCAGAAATATTCCGTTGAATCCAGAGTACGATGCTAAGTTGAAAGAACAGTTAACCAAATGGTTGAACACCGGCATTATTGAAGAGGGTTTCTCGGATTGGTCTAGTCCTATTTTTGCTGTGAAAAAGAAGGCTGCACCTGGAGCAGAGGCGAAGTTGAGGTTTGTCATCGATTTCCGCAATTTGAACAACGTGACTAAGCGGGTGGCGTGGCCGCTGCCACTGATTTCTGATAATCTGACGAAGCTGGGTTCTGGCAAGGTGTTCAGTACTCTTGATTTGACAGCTGCCTACCATTCGATGACTATGGATGAAGACTCTAAACCGTTGACAGCTTTTAGTGCAGCAAACAGGATGTATTTGTTTAACAGGTTGCCATTTGGGTTGTGTAATGCACCCAGCCTGTTCTGTGCTCTGATGGATAAGGTGCTGTCTATCCTGCCAGGAATGTATGGATTCTGTATCAGTTACTTGGACGATCTGATCGTGTTTTCATCAAGTCCAGAGGAACATGTAGAGCATCTGCAGGCACTGTTTCAAGTTCTTAGGCAGGTCAACCTGAAATTGAATTTAGATAAGTGTGATTTATTGACTAGAGAATGCCATTATTTGGGGCATATTATTAGTGCCGATGGATTGAAAATGAATCCTGCATATTTGGAACGGATTAAGGATTGGGGCAAGCCTAGAACAGGGAAGGAGTTACAGAAGTTTTTGGGATTTACCAATTATTACAGAGGATATTTTGCTGATTATGCCAAGAGGTCGTGCATGTTGGATAGTCACAGGAATGACACTATAATAAAGTGGACAGAAGAATTGAATAGAGTATGGACTGAATTTATGGAAATGTTCAAGACTGAGATGTGTAAAGGCTATCCTCAATGGGATAATCCTAATCTTTTTATCGTGGACGTAGATTATAGTTCTCAGTATTTTGCAGGGATTATTTCGCAAGAACAGGATGGTGTAGAGAGAGTGTTCGGTGTCTGTAGTAAAAAGTGTAATGCTGCGGAACAAAATTATCCTTCTTATAAAGGAGAATTAGGTGCATTAGTATATGCATTAAAGAATTTTTTACACTTTTGTAGGTTTCGTGAATTTTTGGTTCGGACAGACAGTATTTCACTAGTGCATTATAAACGTTGGGCTAAAGGATCAATAAACGGTGTCACCTAATGATGGATAACTTTCTTGTAAAGTTTTGACTTTACAGTTATCCATCGACAGGGGACTAAGCATGTGAACGTAGATTATTTGTCGAGAACTGAGTTAGATTGTAAGGAACATCGACTGAAGGATTGTCAGGAGTGTAGAGAGACTGATAATAAAATTTTGGATCCTTACCTGGATGATTCACCATTTCTGGATCAAATCTATTCCATTATGCAGGTACATTCTGCAGAGGATGAGGTGGATGTTGAGTTTGTCTGGCAACGTAGTCTTCAGCAGGACGAGATTCTAAATGAAATAAGGTTATGGATATTGGAAAGGAGACAGTTGTCTTCTTATGAGAGGGCGGAGTTATCGGGCAGAAAAGAACTATTGTACAATCTTATTGGCCATATGTATGTGCTAGAGGGGGTTGTAATTTTCAGACAGCCTTTGGCCGAAGGGGGTTTTGTCGAGAGGCCTGTAGTGCCTCTTTCCTTATACAATGATATATTTGATTCAGCTCATGGTGGATATGGTTCTGGACATAGAGGTGTTCAGGAGACAATACGTAAAATAAATGAGAGATTTTTTATGCCTGGCGTGAACAAGTTTGTGGAATCGAGAATGCGAAGTTGTATTACATGTTTGAAAAAGGCTGGAAGTAATCCTAAACATGTTTCACCTATAACTCATTCTGTTCAAAGTAGTGAAGTTTTTGCTAATATGTCAGTGGACCTAGTTGGTCCTTGGACTCCATGTTATCATCAGGGACAGATGGTTAAATTTGTCTTAATCATGGTTTGCTTATTTTCTAGATATGTTTTTACATGTCCGTTGGTTGATGCTAAAACTGAAACAACTGTAAAGGCTATATTGGAAAATTTTGTACCTACCTATGGTTTATTTAGGGCTTTGAGATCGGATAGAGGTACAAATTTTACAAGCAGTGTGTTTAAAGGGGTGATGAAAGGATTGGGGGTGGATACTGTCCTATTTCCTCCCAGGAATCCAAATTCGAATCCTGTAGAGAGGCAAAATCAGAGTTTGTATGCTGCTTTGAAAGTAGATGAAAATCATGGAACTAAGGACTGGGCTAAAAAATTACCTTTGGCTACGTTAGTGATTAACTGCTCCAAGAGTTCTAGAACTGGCTATTCTCCATTTTTTCTGGTTTTCGGTCGTCAGCCACGTATTCCCCTCGATTTTCTATCACCAGTTCCGTCTGTTGAATCTTCATCCTCGCGGTCGTATTTGGAATTTCTGAAAAATATGGAGGACGTAATTAAGAGAATTTCTACAAAATCCAAGTTATATTTAGAGGTTCAAAATAAACACAGAGTACAGAAGGAGGCATTGAGGGTGACAGATGTTTGTTATGCTTTCTTTAATATTGTGAAGACTGACGTGTCCAAGAAATTACAGTCTTTTTATGGGGGGCCTTTTATTGTAGTTAAGAAATTTTCGGATGCATTGTATGAATTGGCACCTTTTGGGAATAATCCCATCAAGAAAAATCAGGTTGTAGCTAGAGATAAAATTCGAAAAATTCATGCTCGAACGGAAGTTTTAGGAGAGGAGGTTAATTTTAACGTTTTTCCTTTACCTGAAATTTTCCCTTCCGATGAGATATTTTTGGAGGTGGATAATATGCCTGTAGAGAGAGAAACTGTAGAGGAGAGAGAGAGTGAAGATGTTGTGTATTTGTCATCTGAAAATGATGGTTTTGAATTGGCAGAGGAAAGACAGAGTGACGAGATCCAGGAGAAGGAGAGTGAGATTGCGGTTGATAATGACAGAGTTTCAGGGGATGGAAATGAGTGGAATATTAATAGGGAAAATATACCTGTAGGTGAAGGAGTAGAGGTGGGAGTGACAGATGAATCTGTGGTGCCTGCTCCTGTAGTTGAGGGTAATTTTGACGAGGTTGAGCTTCCATTGGAACAGTCGTTTTTGACTATGGCGCCGCCGCAATCTTCACCTGAAAGATTAGTAACAATTAAGAAAAGTGGATCACGGGTGGCGAAATATTTATGGGACACTGGGAGGAGGTTAAGATCTCAGGTAGGGGGTCCTGTGGTACATGTTCAGATAGGAACTCGAGGACGGAAAAAGTAGGGAAAGGAGAACTGATAATAATTATTTTTGAAAAAAATATATTATAAAAATATATTATAATAAGAGTTCATGAATTGTTATTTGATTATTTTAATAACAAATATGTGCTGACAAAGCTAGTAGGTGGAGAGTTGTTCTACAATGAAAGGCTAAATCAGTTGATATTTGCGGGTGGACTGGTGAACAGTTATCAGCTAATAATGTCTGGTCATAATAATAAATTCAAATCAGGTAAATATTTTTTAATTTGGGGATTGTATTTAATATCCTGTGGGGCTGACGTGATACCTGTGCTAGTAAAGGAGTGTGTTGGCGACGGTCCTGAATTGAGGGCTTCAGAATGTACAGTGTTTGGACAGCATGAGTTTAATGGAACAATCAGTGGTCACCTGTTAAAAAAAGTAGGAGTGAGATTTCTGCCCGCGGTACAATGTCACGTCGACAGAACGGTTCACACCTGGTATTGTGGCAGATATAGCCATAAACATTTAGGGGCACCAGCTGTGGTTAGTAGTGATGAATTAATTTCTAGTGAAGATTGTAAAAGGATGGAGGAACAGAGGGTGTTAGACATAGATGGACGACGGTTGCCTGTAGCGTTTTATGACCGGTCAATGACTTATTTCATAAATGGTACCATTCTGTATGAGGATATGATGACGTACGGAATTGACCCTCAGTGCAGAGGGGATGGTATTTATTTAAATAATACCTTTGTGCCTAATTCTTTTCAAGAAGTTCAAATTACAAGTTATTTGAAAAATATACAAATTTCAATGTTACCTGATAACAGTTGTTTTCTTGAGGATCAGTTCATTGGTGCACATTGTCTGGAGTCTGATCTGCGGCTTGGGCTTGATCGAGTGATAGTTCACAATAAATCACATGAAGATAGACGTCATTTTAGTTATTTTCGGACTGTTGAAATTGTAAATTTAACTTTGTTTACATTTTCTAATATGGCGGATGATGCTAGTAATCAGGGTGGCCAAAGTTGGTTGGCGATTTCTCCACAGTTTTCGTTGGGATTGAAACTGGGGAAAAAAGTGGAGTTTTCTGACTTACTGACTGATTTGCATTATTTTCATACCAACGTTCCGGATGTATTTTTGTGGATTACAACAGCTAAAAAGAATTTTTTTCCTTGGATGCGTAGAAAGGAGGAGGATGGTGCTTTATTATTACAGCTGACTTCTTCATACCATCAGGTGGAAAGGATTTTGCAGGCAGAGCAGGGGTGTTGGGAGAATAATTTGTTTCATTCCAACATCAAACAAGTCGGAAATTTGTTGGTACAACATCTAGGGGAGATGGAACTTGTGTCTGTGTGTAAAAAAAGATGGTTGAATGTGACTTTAGGAGCGAATTTGCCGTGTTATCTTGGTCATTTTTCTTTGTTCATGGACAATAGAATTGTTGCTGTAGAACCGTTCACAAGATTAGTTAAAAATGTTTCCTTGTTGATGGCTGTCGAGTGCAGGAAAAATCCAGTATTTGTGAGAGTTAAACCTGGATTATATCTGGGCAACAAGGGTTCAGACTAAACGGCTGGAGGATAGTTGGCTGAAGGTACCGTTGAATTTTGAGCATCTGTTGGATAAGGGAGAGATAGGACAGGTGTTGGAGTCTGTGGAAGAGGCTAAACTTTCGGAATTGGCTGCTAATTCACATGCTTTTGTTGTAGAGGTTACAGAAGATTGGTTTGTACATCTGTATAATACCTCGATTGATTGGTTGACTAATAGTTGGCAGCATTTTGTTATGGCTGTGATTGGTGCTGCGGGGGTGGTTGTTGGATTGCTGTGTGTTGGTTGTTTGGGCAAACTGTGTAACTGCGTTAAATTTTCGCGTTATCCTTCGGGGAGGCAGTAATTAAAATTTGGCATCCCTGATAAATATAATTTGTGTAAAGTATTTCGTTTTGAATGTCGTCTTATATATGAAAAATGTTATAATATTAAAATGTTAATATTTAATTATTGATTATTATCAGGAAATGGAGATGGAAACGAGAGGCGGTATCAGCGGGCGTCTGGACGGCGGGAGGAGCGTGAACCGTCTGTTGAGATGCTGGATGCTGATAGAGCTAATCGGCGGCATGTTGTGTATAGAAGAGATGATAGAGAAGGGTCCCGGAGGAGGCAGTATGAGGTAGAGTCGCCCAGGTATGAGCCTGGGTATGATGACGAGGACGATGTTGGCAACGTGGGCCTTGAGGTTGAGCTTGATTCCAGGGATCGTCTGCCTAGTGAACAGAGTGGTTCGGAGCTAGACAGTTGGGCTGAGCCTCCAACGGACAAGCCTGAACAAAAGGTGGCAGATACTAGTTCTGGTGAGGGACGGCGCAGGTTTGGTAAGTTTGTGCCAAAACAGGCTGCTGGGTCGGTCAGGACTAAAGGAGCCAGCAAGGCTTATGATGATGCTGGGGAAGGTACTTCCAGAAGGGGCGTGGTGAAGCGTCCTGCTGGGGCAGATTCTCTTGGGCCTAAACAGAAGAGGGAGTTACCAGATTTGCGTGCTGAAGTCGAGAGGAATAAGGCTGAGCGCAAGAATGACAGACGTGGTTTGGCGCCGCTCAGTGATGAAGATATAGGTAGAATCAGTAATTCTGTTGCTGTGACTTTAAAGCCTATGGTTGAGGAAAAAATTCGTGAGGCTGTAAAAGAATCAGTCAAAAGTTTGAACACTGCACAGAAACTTTGGCAGACAGACGGTCATAAACGGATTAAAGACATGTTGGCCACGCATAAGAAGGATCTAATGGAATGTATTAGGAAGGTAAATACGGAGGTACAGCAAATGGTGGCTACTACTGCACAGCAAAAGGCTTCTTATCTGGTACAGCGTGTACAGACAGCAGTGGCTGATAATTGGGAAAGTAGTTCAACCAAGTTGGGACAGTAGTTCAACCAAGTTGGGACAACAGGTGGGGCAACAAGTAGAAAGTGTTTTGGCAGGGCAGGGAACTAAGGTTCAAGAGGCTATTTCTGAGATGGCGCAAAAAGAGGCTGAAGTGCAAAGGCACCTGTCTAATATTTTTAGCGAGCTGTCCGAGATCCGGCGCAGAATAAACAATGACTTACCGGCGGCGGCATATTGGCAGCTGCAACAGGCTGGGACTTCTGGCGGTGCTGAGGCTAACAACGGGGTGATGATGGTTTCGGGAGGTGTTCAGGTCGCTGGTGGTGTTGAGATGGAGGTGGCAATGCCGGCAGATGGGTCAGCGGTTGCTGCAGAGGTGGCTGTTGCGAATGATACTGCCGCGGCTGTAAATGATGCTGTGATGGTTGCTGTAGGAGGGCCAGTAGCTGCTGCAGCGAGTAATGCTGTCATGGCGGCAACAGTGGGTGTCTCGGCTGAGGTTGGTGGAGGGGCGCTGAACACTCCTCCTCCAGTGGGTGAAGGAGATGAAGGACTTGAGGCCGGGGTTAATTTCGATGTAGGTTCACCCAGTGAAGACGTTGATCCCAGTTTGTTGGATCAGCCTGATGGATGGTGAAACCATCCCTAGCTGGATGGTTTCAGAAGGGGGTAAATGTCATATATTTATGTTGTGATGTCATATATTTAAGTTTGCAGACATATTTTAGTTGTTACTCTTAATTACTCTTCAATTGCTCTCAGACAGAATAAAGAGAAAATATATTTAAGTCAGTTGATATTGAGAGTCCTAACACAGAACATTATCTGGTTTGGGTTCGAGTCTTTATTAAGACCAATACAGCTATTTACAGACATCCTGCTACTTTAGCTAGTTTGCATAGGCAAATATTCTACCCCTTCAAAGTGCATAGTTAATTAATACATTGTATTAATTAAACGGTCAGTCATCCTGTTGCTTGGTGTCCTGATATACAGACAGACACCCTGCTACTTCAGAACTTTCCAGCTTAAATAATCAGTAGTTTTGAATTATTAATATATTTAACCATTTCTAAATAAAGTATATATATAATCTTATTTACTCAAAAACTGCATTTAATCCAATATAATAAATACTTAAAAATCTGTTTGCATTTTGAATTGAATATTAAGTCTACTCTATCATTAACTTATGTAAGTCTGTCTATTTCACAATAGCACATTATTGTAAACGACAAAAGAAGGGGTTTTTAAGACTATCCCAAGAGTATTTGTATTTTATGAAAATGGAACACGTATTTACTGAATTACTGTTGCTGTAAAGGTTTATATTGGTTTTTGACAATTTTAAATATTTATATTGGAAGACAATAATGATCCAATCAGATTTAGGTTCTTGCATGTTGTGAAATGTAGAGAAATTGTTTTAAGTCTAATGATAAAGTTGAAGATAGAAAGCCCATTTTTTTTCCCCAACTGATACTATTATAGTCTAGTATGTAGGTCTATTTCACATTATAATGTATTCAGTATTAAACTAGACTAAGGTTGGAACATAAATATATTGATGGTTCCTTTTACGGATGCCACTCTCAATTGGACCTTAGTACATTTTAATTTTTCTATATGATTTTTTTCTGGATCAAAACTATTGTTTAATTTAACCCACTTATTACTGACAGAAATCAATCATTAATACCTCTTTTTCTTCATTGGCTGAAATAAATAACTGTAAAGACCTAATATTTTTTGTTAAAGGGTGTGCAAAAAAAATGCGGTCCTTTCTAAAATTTAGATTGCGCGGCTTGTGTTAATAGTAGAAAAACGTTATGCATACCATTAGAACCGTTATGAAATCTAATTTTTGGAAATATAAAAATGATTCCTGTGCTACGTATAGTTTAGGAGCGATGTGGTAAAATGTCCCAACTGCCTTAAAACTTGACTTGCGAGTAAATCATTAAAGATTAAAGTATATAAAAAAATATGTACCTTTTTAAAATTTAAATTGCGCGGCTTGTGTTAATAGTAGAACAACAAATAAGCATAAAAAATATATATATTGGTGCCTTACCACAAAGTTGCCTATTAAGCACTGATCCCCCTCCTTATTAAGATTATATCTTTTGGTTTCCTTAATGCTATACCAAAAGGACCCCCGCCCCTTTGATCGTTTACAATTTGTTTTAAGTTAATGTTGGGGAAAGGGGGGATTCTGTGCTCTACAAGGCACTTTGGGGAAAATTACCCATTTTTAAATTCTGTAATAAGTTTGTAAATTGTTAATATTCGAGAATATTAGTTGTTTTTATGTTCAATATTGCAGGACATGATAAATCATTTTATGATTTCAGGGAAGCTCCTTATTTACATTTCCTATTTCGACACTTCCCTCCAACTTGTTTCGCAATTAGAGGCAAGATGTTGTCAAGAAATACCAAATTAAACCACAACATATATTATAAAATTTAGGATTTGGAAAAGAATAGTTATGTAGTTCAGAATTTTATTGATAGGTGTTGTAAAAACTTTTTTTATGTAAAATTTTTTGATGAGATAAATATCTAAACAATCTTAAATATTTTTGAAAATATTACAGCTATCCACTCTTTGGGATTTTCAATAAATTTTATTCACTATTAAACATATAATTTACGAGTAGTCTATGATTTAGATAAAATATATAAAACTAGCGGCTACGCCCCTAGAGGCCTCTAGGGGCACTTGAGGAGGAGAGAGTCGAATTTGATAATTCAATTTCTTATTTTAGATTTTAAAAGAAAAAGTTTAAAAAAATTTACGATTGATGTTTATTTTTCGTTGAACTCTCTTTCTAAAATTGGTAAATTTTTTAAAAATTTAATTTCTTTAGGGAGGGTGGTGGTACCCTCCCCCAAAATAGTTATAAACCTTCCCGGGACATATGAGAATCTACCCTGTTAAGGAGAACCCAATCGGTTCAGCGGTTAGCGAGATCCTTCGGTACACACAGACAGACACACAGACACACAGACATCCTGTTACTTTAGTATAAGGATATGTAAAAAGCATTATTCAACTCGTTCATCTCAAAACTGAACATGGAACTAATCTCTGACTATCATTTTTGGATGGCTTGTAGTAAAGTGAGCAAAAACTAATAAAATAATGCTTGAGATTCTTATCAAATTCTGCCAAAAGTTGCATAATCTCATCATCTAGTTTTAACTGGAAATCTATGAAATCAGCTCTAAAGCATTGTTTGCCAGAATAGCCTTCCCTTGTCCCTGCTTGAGAGTAAATCATGAAAGATAAAAAAAAGTGTGTGCAAAAATGCGGACATTTTAAAAATTCAAACTGCTTGACTTGTGTGAATAGTAGAAAAATGCTATGTATATCGTTAGATCCGTCATAAGCTCTATTTTTTATTGAAATATAAGTACAATTTTTGTGCTATTTTTAGTTTAGGAGCTGTATTGATAAATGTGAGAAAAGTGGAAAAATATCATCTTTAATGATTTACTCGCAAGTCAAGTTTTAAGTCAGTTGGGACATTCTACCACATAGCTCATAAATTATACGTAGCACAGGAATCATTTTTATATTTCCAAATAATAGACTTCATAGCGGTTCTAATGGTATGCATAACGTTTTTCTACTATTAACACAAGCTGAGCAATTAGAATTTTAAAAATGTTAATATATATTATTTCGCAGCCGGCTGTAAAAAACACTTTCAAAGCCGAAAAAAGATAAAAATATATGTTGACAGCTCTAGACCCATTTTTACTAAAAATAAACCCCTAAAACCCTTTTTTCTTCCAAAATTAACCCCAACCTAAAAAAACTCAGAATATATGTAATTTGGCTTCAATTTATATTTATCAATTTAATACTTGAGATAAATATTTTAATAGGGAAAAAAATCACTAAACTTTCCAAATTGAAAATCAACTTAGATAGATAGATAGATAGATAGATAGATAGATAGATAGATAGATAGATAGATAGATAGATAGATAGATAGATAGATAGATAGATAGATAGATAGATAGATAGATAGATAGATAGATAGATAGATAGATAGATAGATAGATAGATAGATAGATAGATAGATAGATAGATAGATAGATAGATAGATAGATAGATAGATAGATAGATAGATAGATAGATAGATAGATAGATAGATAGATAGATAGATAGATAGATAGATAGATAGATAGATAGATAGATAGATAGATAGATAGATAGATAGATAGATAGATAGATAGATAGATAGATAGATAGATAGATAGATAGATAGATAGATAGATAGATAGATAGATAGATAGATAGATAGATAGATAGATAGATAGATAGATAGATAGATAGATAGATAGATAGATAGATAGATAGATAGATAGATAGATAGATAGATAGATAGATAGATAGATAGATAGATAGATAGATAGATAGATAGATAGATAGATAGATACAGTATGACCCTCGAAAAAGTATTTTTAAGCATCTGCAGCCCTTATTTCTCAATGAATTATTAAAAAATGCATATGTCCTTGTTCTCCATAGTATTCCACGTAAGTAGATATAAAAATATTTTTTTTACCTCCATTAACACAGGAGATTTTTAGAGCTAAAGTTTTGAAAAAGTGACTGAGAAAAAGAATTTTTTTTTGTTTCTCTTATTTTTTGGATGGTTATATTATGTTTTTCTGACAACTGAATAATGAGACACAAAGAAAAACAAGTTAACTAAATATTTCTTTTTTATTCCACAAAAAATATAAATTTTTAATGGCAAAAAATACTACTGAATGAATTGATTATTTGCAAATTTTAAGTTATTTATTAACCCTTATTTATAGAAAAGGATTAATTATGACAGTTGCTCCGCCTACTTTTCTGACATCTCAATTATTTAATAGGGGGTAAATTAAGCTTTTTAGACTGAAAAATCATTATGTTTTATTTTTATTTTCTTTATAACTTTTTTGTTATTAAAGTTAGGATTGTGAAACAAAAACAATTTTCCTGCTATATTCATAGAGATTTATTTGGTTTTTTAATCCTAAACAATTTTGCCTAATAAGTAGGGTTTTCAAAATATCATTAAACTAAAAAGACTCAAAAAATATGTGTAAAAAAATGCTTTTCACTCAAAAACTAAATTTTTTATTTCATTTTTGTATAAAGTTTCTGCTAGTAACAAAAATAAAAGGATTTCTAGCTTAATTTTGCTAAAAAAAATTGTTTCATGTTAAAAATTACTTTTTCCTCAGTCACTTTTTCAAAACTTTAGCACTAAAAATCTCTGGTGTTAATAGAGATAAAAAAAATATTTTTATATCTACTTACGTGGAATACTATGGAGAACAAGGACATATGCATTTTTTAATAATTCATTGAAAAATAAGGGCTGCAGATGCTTAAAAATACTTTTTCGAGGGTCATACTGTAGATAGATAGATAGATAGATAGATAGATAGATAGATAGATAGATAGATAGATAGATAGATAGATAGATAGATAGATAGATAGATAGATAGATAGATAGATAGATAGATAGATAGATAGATAGATAGATAGATAGATAGATAGATAGATAGATAGATAGATAGATAGATAGATAGATAGATAGATAGATAGATAGATAGATAGATAGATAGATAGATAGATAGATAGGTAGGTAGGTAGGTAGGTAGGTAGGTAGGTAGGTAGGTAGGTAGGTAGGTAGGTAGGTAGGTAGGTAGGTAGGTAGGTAGGTAGGTAGGTAGGTAGGTAGGTAGGTAGGTAGGTAGGTAGGTAGGTAGGTAGGTAGGTAGGTAGGTAGGTAGGTAGGTAGGTAGGTAGGTAGGTAGGTAGGTAGGTAGGTAGGTAGGTAGGTAGGTAGGTAGGTAGGTAGGTAGGTAGGTAGGTAGGTAGGTAGATAGATAGATAGATAGATAGATAGATAGATAGATAGATAGATAGATAGATAGATAGATAGATAGATAGATAGATAGATAGATAGATAGATAGATAGATAGATAGATAGATAGATAGATAGATAGATAGATAGATAGATAGATAGATAGATAGATAGATAGATAGATAGATAGATAGATAGATAGATAGATAGATAGATAGATAGATAGATAGATAGATAGATAGATAGATAGATAGATAGATAGATAGATAGATAGATAGATAGATAGATAGATAGATAGATAGATAGATAGATAGATAGATAGATAGATAGATAGATAGATAGATAGATAGATAGATAGATAGATAGATAGATAGATAGATAGATAGATAGATAGATAGATAGATAGATAGATAGATAGATAGATAGATAGATAGATAGATAGATAGATAGATAGATAGATAGATAGATAGATAGATAGATAGATAGATAGATAGATAGATAGATAGATAGATAGATAGATAGATAGATAGATAGATATAGAGATAGATAGATAGGTAGATAGATAGGTAGATAGATAGATAGATAGATAGATAGATAGATAGATAGATAGATAGATAGATAGATGGATAGATAGATAGATAGATAGATAGATAGAGATTTATATAACACAAAGTTTGCTAGAATAATGCAATTGAATAACGTATATAGATTTAGTTTGTATGGCTTCTATTTAAATAAAACACAACACAGTAGAGTTGGTGTGCTACATTTCCTAAAAAATGGGTTTTTGAATATTTTTAATGATGGGTAGATATTTCAGGGATGGAAAGGACATTGGAATGTAAACTTCACTGGTACTTAAAGCTTTCAAACTACTTTATCTTATTTGTTGACTAAAAAACGTTGGGTACTTTTATTGAATTTTTATTTGTTGGTTTCAAACTTTTCAACAAATGATGTAGAGATGGGGTAATTTAATTTACCGTTATTGAGCTTGATGTTTATCAATTCATCCTCCAATATCTTATCCCTTAAGGTCCAAGAAATGTTAAAAACTTATTTATAACCCTCCGTCCCCTTTCAACTGTTAAGTACTCCCTTTTTAAAAGCGAAGCTTTTCTATAGTTAGGGGTTTTCCGTCCATACGTCCGACCGTTAATTTAGGCATGTTAGAATTGTCCTATCGATTTCAAACTTTCATGGTGATTACTGTAGTAGTTCGGTACGATTTAAAAAGCGTAGCAACTCTATAATTGTTACCAGAATGTCAGTAAGTTCATTTCAAACATGTTGATTTTTAACTTTTTTAAGAACAAATTTTTATCAGATAATATTATCCGATTTATCTGATTTTTTGGAATATTGATTACTAGGACAACAAAAAACAATGTTATAAGCGAAGCATCTCTATAATAAAGTCCTAAAAACGTAAGTATGTCCTTAAACATTATCCTTCAACAAATTTACTTACAATTTTGATTCGACACTTATGTTTGTTTGCCTTACCGTTTCAGAGCTTCGCTTTTATGGATATTATCATCCTGGTTACAATTGATTTTTAACATAAAAGCGAAGCCTTACTATAATCAGTCAGTCCGTCCGTCCGTCCGAACTCCGTCTGGAACGGATAGCTTTTTTGTGTTAATTTAGGCATTGTCTTATCGATTTATACGATTTATAAAGCATAGCTTCTCTATAATCGTTACCAGAATATCTGATTTTTAACTTTTTGTACAATTAATTTTATGTGATATAATTGTCCGACATGTATGTATGTCCTTAAAAATTATTCTGTATTTCAGCAGTATTTTACTTACTAATTTACTTACAATTTTGATTCGTCTTTTATACATCTATAATCTGATTATTCAGTTTGACACTCTACAAATTTCAATGTTCGTTTGTCCAACCGTTTCAGAGCTTCGCTTTTATGGATATTGTCATCCTTGTTTTTACAGAAAAAGAACTTTCAATTTTTGCCAAGTAGGTGGGAGATATCTGACACCTTTTTTCCAACAAATGTTCCCTTGTTAGATTAAGTAATTAATTATATTATTTTTACCACATATTTTCATTTTTTCTGGAAATATAAATAATTTTTAAATCTGAAATAGCTAGATTTGAAAAAAAAGTGTTAAAAGATAAACAGACAGACAGATAGAAAGATGGATAGACTTTTGTGATGGGAGGGGGGAATGTCTTGACCTTATAAACCTCTGAATAAGTTTCTGTGACCTATATAAAGTCACTCTGAAAAATAAAGGAATATTATTCATAAAAAGATATATTGGGTTGGAGATAGGAAGGGAGTGGATTGGGTCATGGGGGTGGAAAGGGGGTAATTGTTATTCTAGCTCGCTGCAAGTTTTATTTTATTAGAGAACATGAAAATCTGATGTAAAAGCCAAGTAATAATATGTCCATAGTAAGGTCATTAAGGGCAGTTTCAATTTCAAATTTTTATAGTTAAGAGTCTCTTTAAACAACAAAATTTTAAAGCAGTATGTTCATATGAAGTATATACAAAAAATGTTTTTTTTTATTGAACTTTAAAGAATCATATACGGCCATTACTGCATGCACAAGAATTAGTTTTATTAGTAGTTTTACTTAACCTAATACCAAATCATATGGGTCCTAACCATTATCAAAAAAATTTTTGAAGGGATTCTTGAGTGAAATGACAATACGTTAAATTAAATTTTAGCAAGCCCATATATATCTTTAATAACTTTATCTTCTATCGATTGCGTCCCCAGCAGAGCACGTATATGCTCTGCATTGAAAAGGGTAGAAAAATGGCCAAAAGATATCCAAATACTTAAAATAAAGTTCTGGGACCAATGTGAAGCTTCCCTGAAATAAAGAACTCACTCGGTTCAGTAGTTACCATAATTTTGAGCTACACAACCAAAAACCTGCTACTAATAGGATGTAAACTCTACTTTTTAAAAGCGAAGCTTTTCTATAATTAGGGTCGGTCCGTCCGTACGTCGGTCCGTCCGTACGTCCGTCACAGAGAGTTAGCTCTTTTCGTTAATTTAAACAGATTAGAATTGTCCTATCGATTCCAAACTTTGCATGATGATTTCTGCATTAGTTAGGTACAATTTAGAAAGCGTAGCAACTCTATAATCAATACCAGAAAGTCCGTACGTCTATTTGAAACATGTCGATTTTTAACTTTTTGACAACAAATTTTTGTTTGTTAAAATTATCCGATTCTTCTGATTTTTTAAAAACTGATTCCTATTACAACAAGGTACAATGTTATAAACAAAGCATCTCTATAAACAAGTCCCAAAAATGTAAGTATGTCCTTAAACAGTATCATCTATTTATGCAGTTTTGCAACAAATTTACTAACAATATTGTTTGTACTGATGCATTAATATTCTGCTAATTCAGTTCTGACAATCTACAAGTGTCAATGTTCGTATGTCCTTCCATTTCAGAGCTTCGCTTTTATGGATGTTGTCATCCTTGTTTTATTCAATAATATTAAAATTATTGTTTGTTCCTTTCTTTGATAATTTAATTGGGGAAAAACAAAATGAAATTAATGATTTATCATAGCTATTATTAGTATTCTATTATTTTTATTAGATGAAAATGTTGTTTATATATAATTTATTTCGAGTTAAACATGAAACAAACTATGAATTTATGTATTTTTAAATGTTTATAATAGATAAATTACGAATTAAGGAATATAAATCATGTACATTTAAAGTATGAGATATTATTTTTTTTGTTTTCATAGAAACTCAAGAAAATCATTTAGGAAATCGGAATTTAGACCTATATTATTCAAATTTGTTAGTGCAGATTTTACAACAAACAATGATTGAGAGAAACAGTTTAAATGGTCCATCTTGATAAACATTCATCTTTACTAATTTTAATGAGCGTTCTTTGGCAATTAGAATTAGCAATGATAGTTGAAAAAATATTTCATTTTTAGCAAATATAAGGTACCAAACATTAAAAAGATAAAAATTTTCTTTGAGATGAATGAATTCTGGGGTGTCATTATTAAAATAATAGTCTAAATATAAGGCAAGTGCATGTATAAAGAATTTTGGGTAAAGGCAGAAGAATAACGAGTGTTCTATACTACTTTCTACATTACATAGATTACATTTATTAGAATCACTATGACCAAAAAGACCAAGTTTTCGTTTTGATACAAGAGTGCGGGATATTTGTTCAAAAAAATACAGGGGTAGAGGAAGAGAGAATAATTTATTGAAGCTCAATTCAAAAGTAACTGTAGATAGAATTATTAGATGAAAATATATAAACTACTTAAACAAGAAAAAACAACAAGAATACATGAATAAAGTTTCCACAGGGCTAGGAAGACAACTCAGCAGCTTGAAAGTGTTGCTGCCGACCCCTAAATTTTCATATCTGCTGAAAAAAACTTGTTCATCAAAATTTTGACACTTAATCTTTAAATATTCTACCTTTAATTTAATTAATATAATGAATAAGACAATACTTAATGATATCTATGTCATGTAAAATCAGATTTTTAACTAATTAAAAAAATATATTTATTAAAAGAAGGATGAAAGCATCCATAAAAGCGAAAATCCAAAATATGATAGCAAAACAAACATTAACCCTTGTAGATTGTTAGAACTTAACCCCTAACGGTCAGGGGGGGGGGGGCGTTGAAGGCCCCCCACTCCGGTTTTTTCCATCTCATTTTCTGTGTGTGAAAGATAAAGAGCCCAAACTGCATGACTTTTTAAGTTTGGGTATGACACATAACTGAGAGTTAGAATTTTTTTAATACCTCCATCCTGGTGGGCACAGGATACCAGCAAACCTGGCAGGGTCATCCAGGTAAGGAGCAAAAATATTTTTTTTACTTAAACTTACCAAATTACTAAAATATCCTCTAAATGTACATCTTAATATTAAATACATGTGTTTAAATCAATTTCAGGTTCCAGGTATGATCCTGCAGGTCCTGATCCTCCAGGTCAGAAATCTTGAAAAGGCTACTGTGGCCTCAATTTTTGACTTAGATACTTCAAATTTAAAACTTAAGCTTTGCTTACATGTCTGCATAACGTATTGAAATTTCATAAAGATCCGCCGCCGTTTTTAAAGATCCGCCGCCGTTTTCCCGCCGACTGCGGCGGCTGGCATCTGCCAAGTACAGTTGCGGCCGCTGAAATTTATATTTTGATATTTCCAATATAAAATTTACATATAGATAAACTTTTTCTGCAAAAATATTTTTCTTCTAGCTTCGAAAATAAGAAAATTACAGCCGTTTTAAAGTTTTAAGTAAAAAAGGACCTAAAAACAAAAGTTATTAAATAAAAGGTTGAAGGAAGCGAAATTTGACTTTGACTTACTTAAGGTCGGAAATTTATTATCAAACAGGGGACTTCTGCTGAAAATGTTTAGCCCTCTAGCTCTAATAGGAACTGAGATAATAGGGAACTGAGAACGCCCCCCTCCCCCATGACCGATTAAGGTGCGGCAAGGGGCCCGACTGTTAAGGGTTAATAAACAGAATATAACATTTTAAGCATAAACATAATTGTGTTTAAATTCGTTGTAAGATTGTCTAAATACACGATGTACTTATATCACTAGGACTTGATGCTTTGCTTCTAAAATTATTGCTTATTTGTTACAGATTTAAATCATCATGCCAAGCTTTAAATAGACAGAAAAATCCCAATTATAAATTAATGATAAGAGCCATCCGTTATTGATATTCATATGTTTGGACGAATGGACGAACAGTCTCTAAATATAGAAAAGATTTACTTTTAACCATCCTAAAATTTTTTTTTATCGGTATACAGGAGGGGGGGGGGGGTTGCTAATTAGTTTTGACAAAGAAGTTGTATCAACTTTTTTTTTATAGCTAGCCGGTTCTTTTAGTAAGTAGTAGATGTAAAATTTTTCATAGAATTCAGATATGCAATCGTTTTTTTTGTAGACCTCTTATTTTTTAAGTAATTTAAGTTTTTTAAAAAAATAATTAAGTCGGTTTTAAGGTACTAAAACGCAACAAAATAAAAGAAGAAAATGGCCAGTAAGAACAAAAATAGTAAGATCTTTAATTTGACACCTTACTTTTAAAATTCTGTTGAGTAATTATTGAAAAAATCTATTTTTTTAACCTAAATATTTTCTCAAACAGACATAAAAAACATGGGTTCATATATACCTTTAGAATCAGAAAAATATTACGAATCCATTGTAAGCAAAATTGAAAAAAAGTAAAAAAATAAAAAAATATTCAAATGGCCAATTATATTTTTTGTTCAGGCAACACTATTGTCTTCCCTTTTTTACCCCCTCTTTACCCCCTCTTTACCCCCTCCTTACCCCCTTCCCATTTTTATACTCAATTGAAGAATTAAGACGTTGCCTGTACAATATAATATGATATTTTCATATAATTCCTTTTATTGTAGTGGATCGTCTTTTTCCCTTGAACCGATTCTATGAATAACTTGTAGAGTAGCTTTACTAGGGAAAAATCCAACCCATACTTTAAATTATGTATTTTTTTCTAATGAAAATAAAAGACTATAAAAATATTATCAAAATTAGACAAATCTAAAACAATTTAATATAATTTTTAAGTAAAAAAGCATGTATAAAGACCTATTTATTAAAATGGGGAAATAAGATTTAAAAAACGAAGACCCTATAATGAAATGTTAGACAATAACCCTTTTAATAGAATGGTCATAGTACAGCTAAAAAATTATTAGCAAATATTGTCAGTACAAATTAACATTAGTAAAACAACACAAGAATCATAAAATTAGAGGTTTCGTGATAAAAAAACTAAATTAAAAGAATGAAAATTTGTAAAAATTAAAGAGGATATTGTAAAAACATTACTAGAAAAACTAATTTGAAACCAATAGTTTAATGTATTCTTGATGTAAAATAAAATAAAATGTGATCTTACTAATTTATGAAATGAATATTGTAATTTAGTTGAGCTATACACACACCATTAAATGCAAAATCTTAAAAATTAGGTCGCCAATTCCTGATAAAACATAAAAATCAACATAAAAATCAAAATCATCCTTTTTGTCTCTCTTTTCTCCTTAGGCTTTAGGCCTATAAAAGTAAACCTGGAAGAGAGAAACAGTCAGTCGTTATACGGAATTACTATATCACACTGACTCTTTTCAAAAATTCTAAAATTTAAGGGAAGACTCCCTTCTCTTGCTTTGGAATTTTCTGGAGGGTCCTGGCGGCTCAAACTTAGGATTTTTCATTTAAAACATACCTAAAAAATAAAAAGTTTTGTTAGATAAATTCATAATACTTTCTTAAATAAATTATAGAATATCATTTTGATGTTGGTCAATTGAGATAAATTTAAGGGTAAGGCCTTCTTAGGGCCTAAAAGCTTAGGCATCCGGACGGATAGTTATCTCCAAGTTTTGTTCTGAAGAGAACTCCTATAGCGCGGTACGACCATAAGTCGCAAGTCACTACGGGGCTAAATAGGGATAACATAGGGAGATACGGTGGTGGCTCGGCTACCAACGGTTGATTATAGCTTGCTATCTGACGGCCGATACTAACAACCGGATCCTCCCCATGCTTCTGAAGTCCAGGAAAGTTGGAGATCGTTATCTATTCGGACAATTTAACATTTTCGGATTAGAACTCTGAATAAGTTCACGTCTTAAAGGTAGTTTTACTTTGCTAATACTCTGGAAGATCGGTTCGGAGCTAGCCTAGTGATTTTCTTACCTGACAAAGGTACCTAACAAAGAACTTCACGCCTCACGGGGATACAGGCAGCAGAACGGAATATTGTAGTCATGTTCGCATGACTCTAGTAATCACAGTAGATACTTTCAGTCCAAAAGTGTTGGCAAAGTTAGTTACCTAGGAATAAAAATTCTTAGACTAAATAACAGTATAAAGTTATCAGTAATATCTTAGTACCATTTTCGGAATAGGGCTTATAGACAAAAGAATATCTCTTAAGTGTATTTGGGTTTAGGATCGGTGTGAAATAATACCACCATTCTAAGGTTAGATATACTTGTCAAACAGGGATTAATGCGTCGCTGATCTGGAAAGGAGACATTGGTGAGAGATTGTAGTCCTGTGAAGTAGTGATAAAGGATTACATTTGTCCCTGGAACCCGGAGGTGACCCATAAAATTGGTTCCGTTACCCACGGATAAACCCAGGTAAGATTTAACTTTTTTCTTTTAGGTGGGATATTGGCTCAAGGCCACTAAATAAGTCTTACCAGTAAAGCATCCATAAAAGCGCAGCTCCTCATTGACAAACAAACATTCAACATGTCATCATCATCATTGACATTTATCTCTTCTAGCCAGAGCATAGGCCACGCACAATGGTGCTCCATTTATCTTTGATTTAGGCCTCATCCCATGTGTAGTACAGCAATAACCTAAAATGGATGATATTATTATTGATCAATTAGAAGATGAAATATTAAATCCTCCACCTTATAATCCAGAATATGAACCTGGATTAAATAATGCAGTAAATCATTATCTAAGACTGGAGGAAATATCTAGTGTTCATGTTAGGCCTGAGATTCACTCAGCAACAGCAATGCTTGTCTTAGGCAATAGGCGACAAAATCGCATATTACATAGGCCTCAAATACATTTACAAGACATTCCTCCCATACATGAACATGAGCCAAATATTCAAGTAATAAAACAAGAAAATAATGGAAATAAACCCCAAAATAAAAAAGTAGTTAAACCAACTTCAGATTTTTCGGGTTATGAGTCAGAATCTAGCTATTATAGTGAGGATTTTGACAGACAAAAAAGTAAAAAACATTCTAAAAAAAGGCCTGACAGAATGTATGATCCACTTAACCCACATGGCAATGAGGACCAGAGACGCCATGAACAACATCATGATAGACATGAAAATCGTTATAAACACGATAAAGACAAAACTAAGTCAAATAAAGAAAGACAAAATAAAAGAGATGATAGTGACAGAGAAGACAGGCATAAAGACAGACAGAATTTCTCTATGCCAAGGAGAATGAATAGACACGACGACAGTAGTGGTCCTAGTTCTAGTACAAGTTCTTCAGACACAGAGTCAGATAGAAGAACTCCAAGGACAAATAGAGATAATAGACATAGAGAGACACCTCAAGACAATAACTTACTTGGAAATATGTTCTCCCAGTCACAAATACACGTCCTCCAGAAGCTGTTACAGGCAAACACATCTACCACTGACCTAAATACAGCAAAAATAATTAATCTAATACCAAATAATTTAGTGTGGGGCAGTTGTCAACACGAACGTATTCACAGACAAGTCAAAATATTGGGTAAAATCCCACCCCAATATGGAGAAAAAACTAACCCTTACACTTTTTTTAGCACTTTTAAATATTTGGAGGAATATGAGATCCCCTTTACTCATAGTTCCTACAACAATATTCTTATTCACTACTTTAATACAGAATCAAGGAATAAACTAGATATGCTAGAAATAGATCCTAATGCCCTTAGTGCTCAGGATTTTGTAAAATCGATCCTAACTACCATAGGTGCAGAATTACTCAACCCACATGAATATGAGAAACAATTCTACACTTATAGATTCACTGCTGAAGATGAAGACAGACCAAATAAAATAATAATATATTTGGCAGCCATGTTGCAAAAAACAGGCAATAGTCATGAAAATCAAATGGCCAAACTTAGGGAAAAAATATGTACCTATTTGGTACCACCATTATTACAATCTGCATTTTTGACATCCACAAATGTTCCTAACTTCTCTAAAGAGACAATCTTAAGCTGGTTTAGTAATAATAGAAGCTTCTATAACTCAGCAATTGAGAGAAAAAGAAAGATAGACAGACAAAAAAATGCAAATGTAAACCAGGTAGAAAAGGAAAAAAACCCTACCCAAGAGGTTGCACTTCAACCTAAACCCAAATGTGAACATTGCCAAAAGCCTCACTATTCTAGATACTGTTTAAAACATCCAGATGAAGCAGTTAAAAAAGCAAATATGGAATGGTGGTATAAAAAGAATAAAGAAAAAGCTAACAGTATAGTTTGTTTATTGTGTAATTCTGACACCCATGGTAGTGGGGAGTGTTTCACTTTCCCTAATGTCACTCTCTCCAAAGAACAATGCCCACGCTGCTTAAATTATGGTGTATCAAGACTATACCATCCATTGTCGGAGTGCAAACTCCCGCCAACAATGGAAAAAAACTAGTAGGGCAGCCGAGTATTTCTCAAGAAAGCAAAAACATACAATTACAGGTAAAAATACCACAAGTTACGGATTCTTGGGACATACCCGGCACCCCTATTCTAGAGAAAACCTCACCATTAAATCAAACTGGTCCCAAATTCAACATCTCTTTGTCCATTCAGATAAACCTGAAAAATTCAGATATTGATTATCAAAATGAAAATATAAAAATTAAGAATGTTGAAGTACTAGAATGTTCGACTACCCAAAATAATGTCAATAATAATACCCAAAATAGTGTAAATAGTAATAATACTAATAAGCTAATAGAAAATATATTAATGGAAAGTCAAACATCTAATACTTCAACATCAAACTGTTCGTCTATAAACAATGATTTTAAAATAATAGAAAACTCTATTGTTAATAATCCAATAGATAAAATTAATCCGCCAATAATTATCAATATAAAAGAAAATGTGACTAACACAAAATTGGATTATATTGGCAAATCCACTAATTACGCGACGGATCAAAAAATAAGTCAAAAAATTGAAAAATTATCTAGCAATAAAATTTCTGTTAATTTGTCTCAACAATTGCTATGCCCAGAGGTACAAATAGACAAAGTCGATTTAGAAAATAATTTGAGGCAAAAAGAGGAAATAGACGAACAGACAAACATCAGTAAAATAGAAAGCAAAGAAAATTACCCTGAGGATTTAGATGAGCAGAAAATTGACTACTGCAAAACTGTACAGTCCTCTTACAACACTGACATATCTGAAAATAATAGAATTAAAGAAAAATCAGATTTTAAAAGTGCATTGTGCATGAAAAATGGGGCCAGAAACACAAAGGCTTTATCATGGCTCCAATATCTAGAAGACTTTCCTTCTCAAAATAAATTCATGACAATCATGTTAGTTCTATTAACAAGTATGGTGATTGGTAGTACTCTTGCGCTATTTGGCTTATTATTTTTTATCAGTGCATACATTAGTATGTCAGATGGGAGATTATTACTCATTGCCCTGACTGAACGAGGAACTAACAGGATTGATATGAATAAGCTTGAAACAAAGCCAGAGTTTAAGCCAATTAAATCAATCAACCGTTTAATTAAAACCCTAAATAAAATAATTAATGTCTTAAATTATATTAGGGTTTATCTAACTAAAAAGATAAGGTATAAAATAGCCATTATCCAAACGTTTTAAGAATCTCCAGATCCCATTCTTAGAACTATACAATGAGACACAGAGTTTCATTAATAAATTTATAGTATAAATGTATAAAGAGCATATTATTTGATTTCCAATTGCAAAGACCTAGAGCGTTGCAGACGAAAAATAATTCCATTAAATTTTGCTTTCTAAGTATAGCTGTTTAATGCTTTTTACTGCTTTTTGAAAAAGAAAGGGACAATTTTGTGAAAAATTGTCATTTCTGTCTAAACTTATATGAAGTAACTAAAACTGCCATTATATTCATAATCATCTTTTCCGATTTACAATACTGCATTTTTAAACCTAGTTATTTGTGATTAATAAGACATTTTTTCCAAATGATATATATACTTTGTAGCAAATCAAAATTATCAAGTTTTTAGTGACATCTAGCGACAAATGTAGAACTAATATATAGCAGATGTTCCCAAATTTAATTTTTGCCTGTATTTACGTTGTTTTCGATTATTTTTCCATAAATGGTTGAGCTCTCCCTTGTGGGGGTGACAAATTAACTATGTCCTTATTTCAATTATTGGGTTATTGTCAGGTTCAAGAGATCAATAGATAATTTTCAAAATAATTTTTAACAAATGAACAGTATTTAAACTATACAAAAACAAAATTAACTAGGCAAAATGCAGAAATCATTATAGGTGAAACATAGATGTCCAAGAAAAGGGGTAATGGTGTATTTGTCCCTTACACCCCTCAAGTTTTTTTAAATACCTTACATTACTCCCCTTGAACATATAGAAATCCTCATTGTACCCCCATGCTAAGTAAAAAGCTTGGGCGTCCTTGTATTAACATTAGTTTGCAATTTGCTCTTGGTTCTTTTGCCAGCACCCGGCTGTATTTACATTTTAGAATGATTCAGCTTATGTCAAAGACCCAACCAAAAGTTGTGTAAAAGGTCTTTGAGAAGGGGTGGTTGTTACATATACTATTTGTTGCTCTATATACATTACTTTAATGCTTTATTTATAAAAGGCAAGAAAAAATAATAAAAAGTTTGAACAAGAATAGACATCATTATAACTATAAAGTAGGGCAATTATGTGTGCTTAATAAAATGAACAAATTCAGCAGAAAATTAAAAAATAATTACAGACGACAATTCTAGTTTTAGAGCAGATATGCTCTCTAGTATTTATCAAGTACAGACATATCTAGTTATGTAGCAAGCTGCAACATACAATCAAAATTATAAAATAACTCCCCACAAAACTGCAGAAAACATATAACCTAGAGATAAATTTTTCTTGCTTAAAAAACAATAAATTCCTACCTGCCTATACCTCCATTAGTATCCTCAAGCCCTTCACTCTTTTTGGAAATATGTGGCTGGCTAAGCTCGAGCACCACTCCCCATCTCCAAGTCAAAACAGGTTCCTTAACTTCGGAGATACATTTCTTTCAGTCAGCAGGGTAAAAGATACAAATCTGCAGACAAAAACCGGTAAAATCTGCGAAGGTCCCAAGGGAGGAATTTCACAAATAACCAATTTCAGTTCTACTGTTTCTTCAACAAAAACTCGATCCTCCAACCACAGGATATTGAACAGGCATGATACCTAAAAATAAAATACAAGAATTAGTAACAAATAAATAAATAAGCTATTAAATTTTTTGTAATAATCAGAAAACACCACACAATAATAAATTAGAATGACACCGTACTTTTGAAATAATAATTGGCAAAAACTTACTAACAGAAATGTGTCATCCAAAATTACAAGACCTTATTAAATAAGCATGAACTTAATCCCAAAAGAAATAAAAATTTCCATAAGAAAAGTCTAACTAAATCCAATTTCCATAAATTATGTGTTTATGTAGCAAAATAGTCCAACAAATTTATCATCTATTGTCTTATCCCTTTAGATCCTTGTATAATTAAATCCAATTTTCATTAATTATGAGTTAATGTGTCTTAAATTTCCAACAAAATATCGTCCATTGTCTTATCCCTTAAGATCCCTGAAAATAAGCCTAATTTTAGCTAATAATTTTTATGAAAATGAATTTATAAATTCTGAGGTTTATGACCTAGTTCTGAACACATGTGTTGATTTTTAGACATGTGTGTTAAAAATCGCTCCAAAACATACATTTAATTCAACTTTTTACAAACTTTTAAATACATTAAATTGATTATCTTGAATTTTCAACTACAAATTATACAACATTATAAGACTGAACTGATTAGGCTCTCTATCTGGTATAAGTTTGATTTAAGTTTCACTTTAGACTTAAAGATTTTATCTTTTTTTTTAGGCTTTACTATGATTTTAGGTTTCAGTTCTTTTATTGTATGTCCCCAGCAGGAATTTTTGTAGTTTAGGCGAGCAATAATTAACCCCTAAAAAGTTATCTCTATCCTATCTCTAAATTGATAATCTTGCAATTTTTAAATATTTTCTGCCTATACTTTTTCCTAAAAAATACAAAATAAATAATCTCCAAGTATCCTCGAACTTCATATAGTAATCTAGGAAAAAATATTATTCGTCGCATCGTATTATAGACAGTTTCCCGCTGACATTAAAATGAAAAATTGCTAAATTAATTTTTAATTAAGTATTGGTTGAAAATTATGTACAATTCGATGCTATATACTAGCTTTAATATGGCCGAGAACCGGTTAAAATCCATCGGGAAATAATTGGATTCAAAGCAATTTTTACATATCCTGCTATCCCTGAACCTATAAAATGTTAATTTTTTTTGTAGCATGTAACTGAAAATGTTTAAATAAAGGCCTTTTGATTATGTATGGCAGGATAAAGGATTTCTATAGCATTAAAATAAAGGACTTCTCATCGGATTATCAAACCTTAATATCTCAAGAATAATCCCAAAGATAGGGAAAAAAGAATTCTTATTTCACTAAAAAACGAAATTTTCTACTTAATTACCCAAAATATGAAATTTTTTCTAGATGCAAAGGATTTGCAATTAATTGCTTTTTTATGCAAATTAAAAAAAGTATAAGAATGAACAACATTATTATTTAATTTCCAGTACCACAAACTCAAAAAACAGGAATGTCCAAGTAAGTTAAATTGGCCCATTTCTCTCCCATATATATAGTTAAAATTGTTAAATAATAAAGGCGAAATATTTCAATTAAAACTGTCTGACAAAGACTCAAATTTAAATCTCCTACGTGGATTTCTATTGTCAAACAAAAAGTAAACTGTTTGACAGTTATTTTTTTTCCTTAACTGTAAACCGATTTTAAAAACATAACCCTAGCTTTGATAAAAAGGACATTAGCATGCTACACTATCTCTGATTTTCATCTTTTATAGATAGAGGGGTAGTTTTGTCAATAATACGAAATTAAAATATGACATTTAAGATTTAAAACCCAATAAAAGTTAAAACAAATAAAATCTACAAAAGTTTTTCTATTTTTAATTCCTTTTTGCAAAGATATTTAAGACCAATTTGAATACAAGTTTTTATATTTTTGCAACTGATTTCTTGCTGATTTTTTTTCACAAAACCAAATGTCGTAGCCTTGTCAATACCTAAGCGAATAAATATGCCCAAGTTTGAGTTCCAGATTCATCATCTACTAGCTCCTAACAAAGTAGCTGATTCTGATAAAAACAATCAGCTAACCATTGCTCTTGAGCTTGAAAATCAGTAGATCTACAGTCAAATACGTCAAGAAACCAGCCTTGCATCATACAACACAAGTCATCAGACGTTTATCAGATGTGTATCCACAGTATCCTAGCAAGATTCCACCTGACTTGGACTGGAATATTCACCAACAGCCATAATACCAGAAATACCTAATAAGAAGCTACGGATCTCATAACCTGTTACAGCATTAACCTGAAGAAACTCACTGGTCTTAAACAGTAAACACCTTACTGTTGCTAACTCTACAACACCATCAAAATACATAATTTTAATGTAAATCATTACATTTTTGAGCTAAGGATTTTGACAACGGGGGTCACGCGCGCCCGGTAGAAAAATATCACAAGCAAAAGTATCAAACTCCTTGTTTACATTGTATTCAGATTTGTAAAAAATATCTTAATTTTATACTTTTTCCTAATTTTTCACACATTGATATCAGTAGTCTTATAGCAAATCTTGTCCAAATTTTTACAATAGTTGGGTAGTGTTAGAGATAAAAATCATAGCTGTAGTCGATGTTAAAATAAGAGATAGCATTGTGGCAAGCTAAAATGATTAACTATTAACAACCTTTCGTTCTTCTATAAGCTAATTAAAATATTGTTCATACTTTTTACAGCACTAAGCATCTATGGCATTGTAAAAGGTTTTAAGAACCTAAATATGAGTTTAAGCTTTTCCCTAAGAATATTCTTATAGGGGCGCAGCCAATAGTTGTATCATTGTGTAAAGAATAGGGCCTTTATGCTTTGAAACATGTATTTCTTAGGATGTGTAGATAAAATGGCGAGTTTTTTTTGTATATTTTTGGCCTAAACAAAGAATATTTCTAAATGCAGTTTATTTTTTGAAATTAGTTGTTTATGGAAAGTAAATTGAATTTTTATAGTAAAATTTGAAAAACTTTATATGATAAAAACTTTTCTGAGGGTTCTAATATTATTAAACTGATAGATAGTAAATTAAGGAAATGCTTTGCTCCGAAATAATATAATTAAAATTTTTGTGTAAATGCATAAATATAGTGTTGAAAAAAGTTGACACATGTCAAGATAGAAAACAGACCTCATCAAAATTATTTTAGTTTTTAATTTAAATAATGCGTATTTTGAAAGTACAACTTGCAATATTTAAACACACACACGCAAGCCTAAGATAAATTAATAACAATTTCTAAGATTTAGGACAACTTAATCTTAAATTACTTTCTAACATTTCTTGAAAGCAGTTTTTAAATCGATTTGCCTTAAAAATAAATTTTTTTTCTTATTCTCTTTAAAATAGGAAGATAAAAACGCCGAATAATTTTTCTGTCAATTTTTGGCAAAATAATAGACAATTATTGGAAAAATTCGTTTTCGTGCGCATAAAAACAATCAAAATTTTTGCGTAATAGAATAGGTTTTTAAGCTATTTTTGTAATTTTTTCATTTCTTTACATATCCTCAGTGTTTATGGTACGATTTCCAGATTTTTTTTTAGTTGCAAAATAAAATTTCCTGTTGTTTAAAGAAAACAGACATGACGATCAGACTTCCTTTTTGCAGGTTTTTGGCTATTTCTATATTTTTTACATTTTCCCCCATATTTTTGGTATTTTTGGACCAGTCTTAAAACTCTTTAAGATATCATGATCAAAATAATTCTTCCCATAGTTATGAGCATCCTTTATGTAAGTTACTTTGACCGACAACATTATATAAATAAAAACAAGTTTTAGTGTTTATTTTACCCAATAAATCAATTAATAAATACACTACAAATCTACTTGTAAATATTACCATCAATGACCTTTTTGTGTTTCGCTATTTATAGATGTTGTCATCCTTGTTTTGCTACATTTAAAATATTTACTTCACTTATAAATCTTCTTTCTTGTAAATTTATACATAAAAAGTTACAATTGCTAAGCCATAAAATTTTAAACTTTTAAAATGAACAAAAAAATATAAGGTCATTTAAAAACAAATGGGAAACTAAACATATATGTTTTAAAGCAGCAATTTTACACACCACAACTCAGCTGTTTCCCAACCCACTTAGGCGGAACACACACGCAGGCTATATAGCTCTAAAATACATTATTCAACATCTAACAATAGGCACACACACACACAGCCTAGTTAGCTGTAGAGTACACTTTGCTAGGCCACTAAACTACACGCACAACCAGTGCCACCTAGGCACACACACACACACAGCCTAGCTAGTTGTAGAGTACACTTTACCAAGCCCCTAAGCGACACACAAAACTAATGCCGCCTAGGCACACACACACACAGCCTATTTAGCTGTAGAGTACACTCTACCAGACTAAACAGCGACAAGCACACACCTGCCCACTTAGCTGAGAAAAAATTAAATGAGAAAGCAGAAATCAGCTGCCTATTTTTCTTCTAACCAAATCGGTTACACACATACACTAGCCTGGATAGCTAAAAAGCTAACAGCTGAAATAAAACAACACTATTAAAACAAACTTACAAAAAACTCTAAATTAAGAAAATATCAAACAAACTGGATGGCACATGCACATTTCACACAACATAAAAATAAAATCAACATAAATAAACTAAAACTTTACTTATCAATATTTTTTTTACACACACCTTGATTTTTCACCTTACACGACACTCCTTAATAAAAACAAAACACCAAAGCTATCAGTATAAAACAAAAAAGCGATATTAATTCTTTCTCTCTTTCTCTCGACCCCTCTCTTTATCACTTTCTTTCACTCTTGTCTTAAATCTATAAGTCAAAAGGCCAATGTCTCTTATGTCAATTACTCTATAGAAAGACAGAAAATAATGCCTTATATGTTTTATACAGAATGATATTAACAAAATAAATTTAAGTTTTTAAAATATAAACCACCCTCCCAACTCCCAACAAAATGAACTGAAAAATAAAGCAGCTAATAAAAATCACTCTCAAATTTATCTCTAACTTATTTTAAAACCCCTCCAATTGAGCAAAATTTTTTTTTGCAAAGGGGGAGAAGTTATTTTGCTAAGCAAATAACTATCTAATTATAAATATATCAGTCACATATTCTGCTTACATTAAACAAAGCCTAATCTTTTTGCTTCACCTAAAATAAGAATAAGCATGCATGTATCTTATCCCCCAAAAAATAATTAAGGGGTCTTCTTTTAGCTTCACAATCCTATAAAAAGGGATGGGAGCACCATAGGCCCTAAAGGACCAAAATAGAAGCAAAAGGAACACTTACCTAGAAAATCAGTGTACAGGCTACTCCGTCTGCAATCAAATATAGGGCGGACATTCACCAGTTACTTGATCAGCAATGCAATGTTGGAACCACAGTTGTTGTATTAAAACTGGGAGCCGAGGAGATATGACTGAAAAAACAGAAAAAATAAATATTAAATCAAGCTAAAAAATATTCTACAAAATATAAACTGTAGTAGATAGGATTCTTCGAAAAAGAAAAGCACACAGAAAATAAGCCAAAAGACATTCACACTTAAAAAATTACATCTAAAAACCTTAGGATTTAATTATCTGCACTACACTCTTGTTCTACTCTTGTTCAGAATACTTTTTTTCTCATCATAAAATCCATTATAAATATAAACCAATTTTTTTATCATTCTATGAAAACTTATACAGCTCATAAATTACGAATAAATAAAATATTTTAAATTAATACCCATCTAAATTGAGTCTAAATGATAATATCATTACCTCATAACTGCTATCTTAAGTAAATTTTGTACACCAACAACAAAGCCCAATAAGTGAGAAAACGGCAGAACAAATAGCTAAACAGCTACATGATAATCTAAAACAAAGAAAAAATAATTGTAAAATGAGACAACAATGAATAAGACAATAGTAAAAAACCAAAAAACTTTGTAATTAAAACACCATTATTTTAAAAATTAACAACAAGATAAAATTATTAGTTGTTTTGAAGAAACACAGTCTCTTATCCAATATTAAATATGAGTTCGATACTTAAAAATTCATCAAAGAATTATAACTTACCAAATAAAATAACAAAACCAAATTAGAAAGGATCTCCTACATCGTCATCCCACAAATAGCGGCAAACACCACGCTTCTTGGAACCTTGTTCCAGGACAGGAACATTCTGCTCCATGTAGGTTGTCTTGGCGGATAAATAGCGGCCCAAACAAATCCCAAAAAATCTCATCTTCTTTCTCAAAACAACTGAAAAATAAGAACAATTAAAAAATATTAAAATAGCTATACAATTTTAGAAAAATCAATCTTTTAAGTATCGGTCTAATACTCCATATATCTATTGTATCATTAAAAAAGCTATAATTTAAAAGTGAAAGAGGATGTTGCTCTTATGATGTAAAAAACTTGGCAAGGTGTCTAATCACGTTGTCGTCGGTGTGCAGTGCATAAATCTAAAAAACGTTTTATTCTTTGCTCAATAATCTTTAAAAATTGGAAGAAAAAACAGCTTTTTGGACCACAACACTACCACACCACCTCCTAAATTAAATCAAGATACCCATGTTTTTAAAAAATGTAAAGCTAAGATAGATACACACTCTACTACTTTAATTGGAACAATAATGATATTTAATAATTTTATTTCAGGTTTCTAACTCCTTTATTATAGGATAACACCAGAAAAAACAGCTAGTAATCATCAATTTCCTAGGATCCGAAAATGGAGAACCATATCAGTCTCATACTTGAGACAAAAAACCAACGAATGACTGTTAAAAACTAAACTACTAAAGACTTCAAATATTTTGAAATGGTCCATTTTTATCTCTTCCTAACAAAAATATTCAAAAAAAAAGAAGACGGCATTTAAAAGTTTCGATATTTTCAATCAACCTTTTTCTCCCCCTGTAAAGAATATTAAAAAACTTTCTTTTTTTTAACTATCAGGGAAATAGGGATAGGAAACTCAACAGAGAGCTGAAAAATTTAGGTGAAAAACACTCAAACAATATATATTTCCCATTCATAATTTACCCATTACATGCAATGATATACTTACTTTGTATGTGTATTACAACCCACTAGTTAGAGATGTAGCAATGCGGCAGGTGTCCCAGAATGAGCAGCTGCCGGTGGAACAATCAAAGAGGCTTTCAATACTCGTTTATTCAGGTGGAATACAGCGGTTTTAAACAACCTAAAATAAAATCACAAAATTAGGTTGTTATAAATGAACTACAAATAAAACAATAAAGTATAATACATAAATAAAATACTAAAGTTTGCATTGCTTTGTTAGTTTCTTTTTAAAGTCTTTTTTCGATTTAGGGCTTTTCAGAATAGTACATTTCATTAAAACAATCCAATGGTTCATTAGTCAAAGAATGTAAAACTTACTTACATAATTAGGTGATATTTGGATAGGCCGCAATCTACACTATAACTTTGATTCCAAATTTCATTAGGTAGCTAATCAATCAACAACATTTTACCTATGGTTCTTCGTGCTCAGGTTTTCCTTCTGATCCATCACGAGGGGCACCAACAAAGTTCTCCACTAGAGATGGGGAGGGCAGATCCACTCTTCTTAGGTTCAGCTAATTCCAGGCCTTAATAATATCAAATTAAGCCCAAACTTTTAATGGACTACAATGCTTTTAAAGTTAACTTGGAGGCTGTTACGGTACCCATTTATTGGTTCTTTACAATTAAATAGGAACAGTGAATTCAATGGAATCATATCTACAATTTTGGTTTAAATGAAATCTTTGCATATACGGCTTCGCTGGGTAAATGAATTGACTATCTTAATATTTGTTTTACCTTGTATCTCCGCAGAGACAGTTTAATATTACATTTTGAAAACTTTTTCACGATAGTTAATTTAACCAATCTTTTCTTAAAAGAAACAAAATAAGTTGTTGAAAACTACTAAAATTGGAAATAAAAAAGTTCAAATTGTTTTTATAAATGCTTTGAATTGATTTAAATGCGTATTCTGTACTAAAAAATAACAATTTTCTTTAAGTTTTTATGTAGACTGTTTTCCCTTGCTTTTAGTAAGATGGCCGACGGGCGACGTTAGACTGATACAACGAATATAGAGATTTGAACCTTTTGCGCGTCATAGGTTAATCACATATATAGATTGGATAATATTTTTCTCATTTTTATTTTCTACAAAATTAAATATTCTTTGCTAAAAATGAATTTGAAAATAAAAATGGCTTTTGCATTAAACAATTACATTTTAGTATAAATTTAAGTTTTGTAAGTAATTAACATTATTTCCGACACTTAATTTTTGCTCTGTGGTGAAGAAATAGGTTGCGTGACTTTACCTTGACATATTTTAAATTATTAAACTTTAGTCTTGTTAGGGAAGCCTTCTCTCAGTCTTCGTGGGGTGATTTGACTGGATTCCTCCTAAATATAAAACAGTATGGCTACCAGGGAAACTTATACTTGTATTAATAATAAAAGAATTAAGACTCTATGACAATCTCTCAATATTTAATGCCTATTTTGGGAACTTTCTGATGACTCATGACATCGAGAGATTGAAACTAATAAGTGAGAACAAAACTGGGCATATGATATTGCTTGAAATTTATGCAATAGCAACTAACTTTAGGGTCTTTTTGACTGTATAGTCGGGTTTTTAGCTATTTTTTTTATAAAAGGACTTTTTAAGAGTTTATTATTTATATCTGAAAGGATCTAAGTAATTTTTACAAAATTAGAACCGACTATGAGAAAAATGTAAAATACTTCATATACCCACTAGCGGTTACGCCCTTAGAAGCCTCTAGGGGCAATTAATGTGTGAGGTCTTTTCACCCATAATAGTTTACAACCTTCCATAGACATATAAGAAGCTTCATTTTAAAGGTGAACCATATCGGTTCAACGGTTAGCGAGATCTTTCGCTACAGACAAAAAAGGCTTACTACTTTATAAAATAGGATAAAATCAATAAAATAAGTAGCTTTTGCTAACGCGTAAAAAGAACTATAACAGTTTAAATAGAACTGCTCTATAACTAGATATGGAAATAAAATAAAATAACAAAAGTAATTGTTGGAAAAATATTTGGCCCATAACAAATAAACTGAAACAACCCAGCTGCTCTTTAAAACAATTTCCCAAGAAGTTGATGTGGACCTTATATTTTTTTTCAACACACATAATGTTATATAATGTACAACTAGTAGAAAGGAGATGAATATGACGAGGCTATCATATTTGTCCACTTGACATTAGTTCAATATAGTAAAACTAGTGTTTTAAAGGTCAAAAATAAAAAAGTTACAAATTTGATACTTACCAAAAATTGAGAGCCCAAACTACGACTACAATCAAGAACAAAAAACAGCCAAACTACTGCAAAAGGGCCTGAAAAAATAAGAAATTCAATTTTTAGATCTAATCAAAAAAGAATAAATCCAATTTTTAAAACACATAAAATTCAATCATTGATAAATAATTATGTTCAGGTCATAATGCAGGAATATGATTGCAATTTTATGGAAAACAACATTTTAAAAATATTGTTTCTTTAAAAATACATATAAAATTTAGTCTAAAAAACATCTGTTTAGTGAGAGATAAAGGAAGGACTAAATATTATATAATAAAAACGTAGCATAAGATTAATGACCTTAAAAAACGAACTTTCGAATAAAACAGTAATAAAATGACCAAATTTGTATGAAAGATAATTAATTAATGGAATGTCTTTCTATTTTTTAACTCTTCCCGATAGGAGTGGATTAATATCTAAGAGATAAAAAATATATAGACAAATAATATAATGATGTAAGAATAATTTATCGCATCGTGTTATAGACAGGTTTTCTCTTACATTAAAATGAAAATATATAAGTATAAAACCAGTTTTGTTGAACTCTAGGGGCTGAAGGTATTAATTTTTTAATATATTCGTGGGAAGTTGTCTGTAATACGATGCATTTCATGACTTTTAGAATGGGTGAGAGCTGGTTCAAATACAGCGGATATTAATCGGTTTCGAAGCCGAATGTCCATTGTCTATGAAAACCTCTTGGTTTAACTTGCTAAATAGTCGACGCATGAAAAGACATTGAATTATAGCTTTAAAAAACATAAACAAAATTTAGTTTACCAGTAATAGTGTGCTTATTTCTTCTTTAGTCAATTCTTTATCATTTCAAAACTAAGCACATTTTCACCATGGCAACACCCGACATAAAGCAAGATAAATCTAAAATATTCACAATGTTTATATTAAACTAAGATTTTCATATTTATCATATCACGAAGGCTCTTATTAAAATTTATCACCAATTTTTAGGGAAAATGACAAATTATAGCAACAAATGATCTAGCTTTTCTTATTACTATTTCTCACTTTAAAGCGAGCATAAAAAAGCAACTTTTAACTCGTATATTTCCTTATTTTATGTTTAAAAAATGTTTTTAGCTTGTAGTCTAAAACCTATACAGTGTCGCCATGCGGTAAATAAGAACTACTCAAATTTTAGCGCGGCATCCATAAATTAGCGCGCTCACCAATGTAGGTAAGACGACATTAATGTTTTGGTATAAGTTTTTAAGAGCCTTCAACTTTTAATGTAGTACATAAAGATATTAATTGAAAAATAACTTAAAATCATGTCTTAAAGCCATAATATTATATAAAAAAATTCGTCTGTGCCAAAAAACACAAAAAAATTATTAAAATAGTAAACAAATAATATTCTATGATTTAAAACACCTCAAAAACAAGGCTGTATGAAACACGAGTCATTTTTAGCCTCTTGAACGTGTTATAATCGAGCTTTTCTTTTGAGGGGGGTACATGGATCGTCTTTTTCCCTTGAACCGATTCTATGAATAACTTGTAGAGTAGCTTTACTAGGGAAAAATCCAACCCATACTTTAAATTATGTATTTTTTTCTAATGAAAATAAAAGACTATAAAAATATTATCAAAATTAGACAAATCTAAAACAATTTAATATAATTTTTAAGTAAAAAAGCATGTATAAAGACCTATTTATTAAAATGGGGAAATAAGATTTAAAAAACGAAGACCCTATAATGAAATGTTAGACAATAACCCTTTTAATAGAATGGTCATAGTACAGCTAAAAAATTATTAGCAAATATTGTCAGTACAAATTAACATTAGTAAAACAACACAAGAATCATAAAATTAGAGGTTTCGTGATAAAAAAACTAAATTAAAAGAATGAAAATTTGTAAAAATTAAAGAGGATATTGTAAAAACATTACTAGAAAAACTAATTTGAAACCAATAGTTTAATGTATTCTTGATGTAAAATAAAATAAAATGTGATCTTACTAATTTATGAAATGAATATTGTAATTTAGTTGAGCTATACACACACCATTAAATGCAAAATCTTAAAAATTAGGTCGCCAATTCCTGATAAAACATAAAAATCAACATAAAAATCAAAATCATCCTTTTTGTCTCTCTTTTCTCCTTAGGCTTTAGGCCTATAAAAGTAAACCTGGAAGAGAGAAACAGTCAGTCGTTATACGGAATTACTATATCACACTGACTCTTTTCAAAAATTCTAAAATTTAAGGGAAGACTCCCTTCTCTTGCTTTGGAATTTTCTGGAGGGTCCTGGCGGCTCAAACTTAGGATTTTTCATTTAAAACATACCTAAAAAATAAAAAGTTTTGTTAGATAAATTCATAATACTTTCTTAAATAAATTATAGAATATCATTTTGATGTTGGTCAATTGAGATAAATTTAAGGGTAAGGCCTTCTTAGGGCCTAAAAGCTTAGGCATCCGGACGGATAGTTATCTCCAAGTTTTGTTCTGAAGAGAACTCCTATAGCGCGGTACGACCATAAGTCGCAAGTCACTACGGGGCTAAATAGGGATAACATAGGGAGATACGGTGGTGGCTCAGCTACCAACGGTTGATTATAGCTTGCTATCTGACGGCCGATACTAACAACCGGATCCTCCCCATGCTTCTGAAGTCCAGGAAAGTTGGAGATCGTTATCTATTCGGACAATTTAACATTTTCGGATTAGAACTCTGAATAAGTTCACGTCTTAAAGGTAGTTTTACTTTGCTAATACTCTGGAAGATCGGTTCGGAGCTAGCCTAGTGATTTTCTTACCTGACAAAGGTACCTAACAAAGAACTTCACGCCTCACGGGGATACAGGCAGCAGAACGGAATATTGTAGTCATGTTCGCATGACTCTAGTAATCACAGTAGATACTTTCAGTCCAAAAGTGTTGGCAAAGTTAGTTACCTAGGAATAAAAATTCTTAGACTAAATAACAGTATAAAGTTATCAGTAATATCTTAGTACCATTTTCGGAATAGGGCTTATAGACAAAAGAATATCTCTTAAGTGTATTTGGGTTTAGGATCGGTGTGAAATAATACCACCATTCTAAGGTTAGATATACTTGTCAAACAGGGATTAATGCGTCGCTGATCTGGAAAGGAGACATTGGTGAGAGATTGTAGTCCTGTGAAGTAGTGATAAAGGATTACATTTGTCCCTGGAACCCGGAGGTGACCCAGTAGTTTATATACTATATTGTAAACTTTTTTTTTCAATTTTGCTTACAATGGATTCGTAATATTTTTCTGATTCTAAAGGTATATATGAACCCATATTTTTTTATTTGTGAAATAATAAAATTAAGTTCAAAGTTTTTATTCTCGTGGGTTTAAAAAAATCGATTTTTTCAATAATTACCTGACAGAATTTTAAAAGTAAGGTGTCAAATTAAAGATCTTACTATTTTTGTTCATAATGACCATTTTCTTTCTTTTTTTTGTTGCATTTTAGTACCTTAAAATCGACTTAATTTTTTTTTTTTTAAACTTAAATTACTTAAAAAATAAGAGGTCTACAAAAAAACCGATTGCATATCTGAATTCTATGAAAAATTTTACATCTACTACTTACTAAAAGAACCGGCTAGCTATAAAAAAAATAGTTGATACACCTTCTTTAAAAATTTCCAACATAAAATTGAATTTTATTTTTGGGTCATAGAAAGAAAACTATGTTGCGGGTTTCATCGTATTTTCACAGTAGCTTTTGAAAGGTTATTTTAGGTTAGGTTAGGTTAAGTAAATGTTAATGATTGCCCTGCAGGGTTAGAAAATATACCCCACAGGGCTAAAAATAGGAGAAAAGCTACTGTGAAAATACTACGGAGCCTGCAACTTCGTTTTCTTTCCATGATCAAAATCTTTTTATTGCACTGACTTTTTACTTTTTAGCATGTATACGATAAAAAAAACAATATAGATTATTCAAAGTTCTCAATATATAGGAAATTTGTAACTTGCAAAGTAAGAAAAAATAGGTGATTTCACATACATTTCCAATTAGAACTTAAAATCTATTAAATTTTGAACTCTGAAAATGTGGTAAAACATGTCTTCCTGTCTATACATCCATAAGGGCGAGTTCATATCGGAATTAGACAAAGAGTCAGTGCTATACAAAAATTTTTATCATGAAAAGCCATGAAAACTCTTTTTATTATACATAATTTTTGTGAATTTTTATGAAAACAATGATTAAAACATCCACAAAGCACAATTGTATATGAATTTGTTGTAAGATTGCTCAGGTAACATAAAATACTTTGTTTAAGTCCAAAAAATATTTATGCTCTTTACCAGAAAGGAGGCAACAAAAATTGCATTTATCCTAACCTATAATATAGAATAAGATAGGGGTATAAGTTTATGCTACAAGGATAGTAGAGCTTAGTACACCTCTTTCAGTACATGTCAGTACTTGTAGCGGTTTTACTATATATTTTAATGGGTTTATATCAAAACAAATGATATTTTATCATTGGCAGCAAATATTACCTTTAATTTTTTTTATTCAACAAGGATGACAACATTCATAAAAGCGAAAATCTGATTCGAAAGAGTGGGTCAAACGAACATTAACACATGTCAGAACACGTGTCAGAACTAATTAATCAGAATATAAAAGTACAAAAGTTGAGAAAAAAATTAAGTAAATTTGTTAAAAACTGTTTAAATACAGAGAAATGTTTAATGGCTTACTTACATTTTTAGGACTTAATTATAGATATGCATCGCTTATAACATTGTACGTTGTTGTCCTTGGAATCAGTATTCCAAAAATCAGATCAATTAGATAATAATATCACATACAAACTTGTTGTTAAAAAAGTTAAAAATTGACATGTTAAAAATGGACGTACGGACATTCTGGTATTGATTATAGAGTTGATGCGCTTTCTACATTTTACCTAACTACTACAGGAATCACCATGCAAAGTGTGAAATCTTTAGATGCAGCTGTTTAACAGCTGAAAACATCTAAAATTACAAAATATCTAATTATGGAAACTGAATAGAAATTACCCTAATAAATAGCCGTTATATTGCTGTACAGTTTCTAATATAATATTCTAACATAATATTCTATAAAAATTTAAACATCAATGTCCCATTACAGGTTTTCAAATATATAAATCATTATATATAATTATTTTTTTCTATGCATATTTAAGTTTTCGGATCATGGAAAAAAAACAAAGTCATTCCTTAATTAGGACAGAAGTAACCTTCCTATACAGGACATAAGTAGCCTTCCTAGAGTGAAAATTTGTTAGATTAAGGGCATAACTTGCCTACCTTAACAAAGATATTTTAAGATGGAGGACATAAGTAGCCTCCCTTCTATTCATAAAACCTAGCTTTTCTGTCCTTTACTTTGCAAAATCTAACAAATTTATCTTTTCTGTCTTTCACATTGCAAAATCTTGCAAACATTAGCTTTTCTGTCCTTCACATAGCAAAATCTCACAAATCATAGCTTGTCGGTCCGTCACATAGCAAAACCTCACAAAACATAGCTTTTCTGTCCTTTACATAGCAAATTCTTCCAAAACTTAGCTTTTCTGTCCTTCACAAAGCAAAATCTTATAAAATATCACAGCAAATCTCACAAATCATAGCTTGTTGGTCCGTCTCATAGCAAAATATCACAAAATGTAGCTTTTCTGTCTTTCACATAGCAAATTCTTGCAAAACTTAGCTTTTCTGTCCTTAATACAGCAAAATCTTGCAAAACTCAGCTTTTTTGTCCTTAAAATAGCAAAATCTCACAAAACATAGCTTTTTGGTCCTTCACATAGCAAATTCTTACAAAACATAGCTTTTCTGTTATTCACAAAAGCTTTGCTTTGCAAGAATTTGCTATGTGAAGGGCCAAAAAGCTATGTTTTGTGAGGTTTTGTTATGTGAAGGACAGAAAAGCTAAGTTTTGCAAGAATTTGCTATATTAAGGACAGAAAAGCTAAGTTATGCAAGAATTTCCTATAATAGGTTTTGCAATAATTTGCTATATTAAGGATAGAAAAGCTAAGTTTAGTAAGATTTTGCTAGATTAAGGACAGAAAAGCTATTTTTTGTGAGATTTTATTATATTAAGGACAGAATAGCTTTGGTTAACAAGAATTTGCTATGTGAAGGACAAAAAAGCTATGTTTTGAAAAAATTTGCTATGTGAATGACCAAAAAGCTATGTTTTGTGAGATTTTGCTATTTCAGGACAGAGAAGCTATGTTTTGCACGAATTTGCAAGGAATAAATGTTTTAACTGCTTAAAGACTGCCACAAGCAGACCCAATATCCCAAATTCTAAGCCTTCAGCTTCAATATCAAAAAAGTTCTAGGCATTTCAAAATTTCATTTTAAGTACAATGAAATTTTTGAAAGATTTCAATTGCTTACAATAGAAATTACAGTATTAAAACATATCGCCTGGACACAAAATTATGATCTTATCTTTATCAACAACTTAGAATGCCAGTAACTGATTATTTTTTTACAATAAAAACATAGCGGAAACAAATAAAACTAAATACAAGCTCACCTGTGATTGGTTGTTGAGCTGATTCAGCCTTCTGATTGGCTTGAAATACTACAGTACTTTTGGTACAATGTAAGTTAAACTTGATTTATTTTAATGATTTTTACTAAAAAAATGCTTATTTTTATTGTAAAAATATAATTAGTTACTGGCAACCTAAATTTATGACAAAAATAAGCTTATAATTTTGTTTCTTGGCTTTGTAGTTTAATTTTAAATTTCTTAACATAAGCAATGAAAATATTTTAAAATTTTCATTGTACATAAAATGTCATTTTAAAATGCCTAAAACTTTTTGTTATTAAAGCTGAAGGCTTTGGGGTATTGGATCTACTTGTGGCAGCAAAAAGTCAAAGAGTCAAATAAACTGACTGAAAAAGTAAGTAGTAAAATTAGACGCACAGACAAAAACAATGTATAGAGTGAATCTTCACTAAAAATCACAGCTTTTTAATTTAATAGAAGATAATTATGCTTTCCTTAATAAAATTAAATGAGTAGTGAGGTTTTTATTTTCAATCTTGAAAATTTTCAAGAAGCTTTGTAATTGTCTTTGGATGACTGTCTGTTTGTCCTCAAAGTTTTCTGATAATGTTTTCTTATTCGTTGCCTCAACAAACACTAATTTTAATCTACAGAAAGGGTAATTTTGTAAATCATCATTGGGGACATAAATCAAAATAACAAACAATTAGACATAACTAAATTAGTCGTCATGCTGTTTTTTATGAATGTATGTATAGCCAGTTATATAAATTACATATATCACAAAAATACTATTTTAAGTCCTAATATTTTTAAACTACATGGTAGAATATTGAAATTCTTTCAAATGTATGTCCTATAAATGTAAATTTAAACCATTGATTAGGAAAAATTATGCAGTTGACTAAATTCAAATTTAAATGCATTTCGTGCAACTACCCATTGAAAAAAACAAACAATTATGTTTAACTCCATGCAAAAGCAGAGATTTCGTTGGACCAAAATATAGATATATAGATAGTAGATAGTTAGACATGTAGCTAAATAAAAAAATTTAGAGAAACAAAGCATATTCAATAGGTTTTCATTATAACAAGGATGACAACATTCATTAAAGTGAAGCACTGAAATGGTAGGACAAAATGCTTGTATAGTGTCTGAACTGAATAATCAGAGTATAAATGAATAAGAGTCGAACCAAAATTTTAAATAAATTTGTTGAAAAACGGCTTGATACAGGATAATGTTTATGGACATACTTACATTTTTATAGAGTTGCTTCGCTTATGATTTTGTACTTTGTTGTCTCAGGAATCAGTATACCAAAAAACAGATCAATCGGATACTTAGATCACATAAAAGTTTGTTGTTAAAAAAGTAAAGAAATCAACATGTTTAAAATGGACGTACGGACATTCTGGTAGTGATTATAGAGTTGCTACGCTTTCTAAATCGTACCTAACTACTACAGGAATAAATAGGATAATTCTAACATGCCTAAATTAACGAAAACAGCTATCTGTTACGGACGGACGGACGGACCGACCCTAATTATAGAAAAGCTTCACTTCTAACAATTTTACTTTGTTGGTAACTATTCTTAAATTAGATTATAGTAACATTGTGACTGTGTGTGTTTGTCTTTCTGCCTGTGTGTACCAAGAATCTCGCTAACCACTGGACCATTAGTTCTCTTTCACATTGTTGCTTTTATAGGTCTTTTCTGAATGGAATCACAACCCTCCAAAGAGATGGGGGGGGGGGGGTAAAGGAGTGATTTCGCTCAAAATTATCCATAATTTCAAAACTTATTCTTATAGTTTATTTAATTGTAGCAAATCTAGGCTATAACTCACTTGAAGTTAGATCTTAATCTTTTAAAAATATATTTAGTCTTAGATAATTAGATAGTAAACAAAGGTATGTGGAAATAGTTGTATCTGCAGCAAAAGTTTTTAGTAGCTGCGCTTCTTTAACAAGAAATTAAATCTCTAGATGTACGGAAGACTGTACTGAGTATGTATGGCCACTGTTTGAATAAAGCTGAAATAAAGTAGAGTTGCTACGCTACTTTTCCTCAAAAAAAGTATCCTATAATTGGATGATAAGAAAAATGTTTAAGTTAAGCTCAAATAGAAATAAAAATTTACCAAATATGGAACAATTTTAGCTGGAAAATAAAGATAAATAAATGATTTTAAAATTAGATGTTTTATAAATACAAATTATACAGTAATACAACTTTATATTATAATAATTAAATGTGATTTTTTTGTATGTATACTATAACAATGGTTTAATGCTTTTTTTAAAACGCAATCTCTCAAAAGTACAGATTCTATTGGCTATGACCCATTAGATAAGAAATTAAAGTTTTTTTGTTAAAAGCAAAATATCTTGGAAATGGGATATCGAACTTTATAATCCATTTTTCTAACGTAACAAAAATTTCATAGCTAAAACATACAGATACTATATTACTTTTTACTTTATTTTTAGAATATAGTTTTTGGAAATGTCCTTTGGCCCCATGTATTGATATTTCAGGGATGATGTGGACGATAGGCTACATTTTCACTGGTACCCAAAGCTTTCTAACTACGTTATTTGTTTATTGATTCAAAACTTTGGGTATTTTTATTGATTTTTTATATGATTGTATCAAACTTTTTAACAATTTATTTTAATGTGCAATAGGGGTAATTTAGTTTATCATTATTGGAAATGTTGGTTGTCAATGTTGAGAATTATTTTATTCTCCCTATCCCTTTTTTCACACGTTTCATTTTGGGTTTTAGTATCAAATAATTCAGGAAAAAAGGAAAAAAATACAAGAGAAAGATTTTGGTATTTTTATGAAGAAAGGTATAAACTATATTTTATTTCATAAATCTTTAATTTAGACCAGAACAGGATTAAGGCTATTTTACCCAGAAATATAGATACATACTTCTTCTTTTCAAATGTTAATTTTTAAAAAATTAACTAATTGTAATAAAAATGTTGTTACTAAGTATTAGATATTTATTTCTTGTCACTTTACTGTTAACTTCATCCATGAATATCTTTTAGGAAAAGTTTTTACATTTTAGCCCCCCGGGGAGTGTGTGAAATGTTTGTATGACCTTTTATCTCACGTAAATTAATTAAAGCATAATACTCATTTTTTTTGTATTTATTTAAATTTTGATTTTTATTTATTTTTAACAGATCTTGAAAAGTTTTTCATATATGAAAAATAGTTAAAGATAGGTTTTTAAAAGGGATAGGGAAACATTTACTTTAAGATAATATATTTTTAATTTCTTAAGCATATATGTAATTGTTGAATTAAAAATACATTTGTATCATTGCCATGCATAGTTAAGACTTTCAGACAAAGGTCTAAGGGAGTGGGAAGGCAGTAATCAAAACCACCTAATGACATCATTAAGATTCCTTGAAAATAATATTTGATAGAAATATTTATAGATATTTCTATTATTATAAGAATCACTTTTGTCACTTTGTGTAAGAATATTTTTTTTTTGGGTAACAGGAAACATTGGACGATTAAACTTGACATTTGTTGTGTGTAGTTAAAACTTTAAAACAGTGTGGTTGACAAAACAGCACAAACGTACACTACCTTTTGCTTCACTCCTATTATTTCACATACCCACTTTGGCAATTATTTCTTTATGTGTTAGCACTTAGCCTTTCCATGTTCTGTCTATAACACAAGAAACCAAAATATTTCTTTTTAGTGTACCCTTTTTATTACTTTACAACAGCTAGAAGTTTTGTAGTTATGAAGGAACACTTGACAATAAATATTTGAGTTTAAAACAACAATTTGTTAAATATCTTACTTTCAATTTCTTATTAACTTATTAAACTTATATTTGTTCAGCAGTTATCGAGATCTTATGCTACACACTAACAGACATATGTTACTTTCTTAAAAAAGATTTAGCATTTTACAATTATCCCGGGGCCTGTGAGAGATAGAAAAAATAGAAATATAGATACATAGAAAGATAGATAGATAGTACGTTTGATGGATAAATAAATAGTTAGAAAGCTAGCTAGATAGCTAGATAGATATATAGTCCGTTAGATAGATAGATAGTCCGCTAGATAGATAGATAGTCCGTTAGATAGATAGATAGTCCGTTAGATAGATAGATAGTCCGTTAGATAGATAGATATATAGTCCGTTAGATAGATAGACAGATAGATAGTCCGTTAGATAGATAGATAGTCCGTTAGATAGATAGTCCGTTTAATGGATAAATAGATAGTTAGAAAGCTAGCTAGCTAGCTTGCTAGCTAGATAGATATATAGTCCTTTAGATAGATAGATAGTCCGTTAGATAGATAGATAGTCCGTTAGATAAATAGATAGTCCGTTAGATAGATAGATAGTCCGTTAGATAGATAGAAAGTCCGTTAGATAGATAGATAGTCCGTTAGATAGATAGATAGTCCGTTAGATAGATAGATAGATAGTCCGTTGGATAGATAGATAGCTCGTTAGATAGATAGATAGATAGTCCGTTAGATAGGTAGTCCGTTAGATAGATAGATAGTCCGTTAGATAGATAGACAGATAGATAGTCCATTAGATAGATAGATAGTCCGTTAGATAGATAGATAGATTGTCCGTTAGATAGATAGATAGTCCGTTAGATAGATAGATAGATGATTTTCTTTGTGAAAGAAATTTTTTTTGTTAAAATCAGTCCATTAACAAGGAAGTTGAGTTTAGTGGTTCAGAAAGTCATTCTAGGTAAACTACGATATCAGATTTGTAATCTCCAATTAATATCCAGGTGAAAGGGAAAAAATTGGTTGAAATTGGTAAATAAACAAGAAAGTTGGATTTAATGGTTCAAATAGTCATTTTAGGTAAAGTACGATATCAGATTTGGAATATCCAATGAATATCCAGGTGAAAAAAAAATGGTTGAAATTGGTCAATAATCAAGAAAGTTAGGTTTAATGGTTCAAAGATTCCTTTTAGGTAAATTACAACAAAACTAGAAGCGATCATGACAAGTTTAGTGATTTTTTAACTTATTAATTTGAAAAATTTATTTTTATTGATTTTCCCTTATTAAAAAAAAATTTCATTTTCCTCGAAATCTGAGAATGGTAATTAATCAAAGGAATTTATTGAAAAATATATGTGAAAAAATCAAAAAAATTTCAAAAAATCTTGAAGCCGGCTGCAATTTTATATATGGAGTTTTACTATATAAATACTAAGAAATTTTACTTAATAGCATATATTCTCTCTTTTTCGAAGCCACTTTTTTTCACAGCCGGCTTCAAAATAATATATGTACGTATTTTAATTTGCATAACCTTTAATTTAATCTTTAATGATTTACTCGCAAGTCAAGTTTTAAGCCAGTTGGGACATTTTACCACATCGCTCCTAAACTATACGTAGCACAGGAATCGTTTTTATATTTCCAAAAAATAGACTTCATAACGGTTCTTCATAATGGTGTGCATAACGTTTTTCTACTATTATCACAAGCCGCGCAATCTAAATTTTAAAAAGGTCCGTATTTTTTTTTGCACACCCTTTATATTCTATAGAAAGCACAACATAAGACTTTTTAGTTTGTTAAAAATCTCATTCTACTTTTTGAATTCTAAGGCTTACTCAGACCGAATGAACTTTGAATAGACGATAGTTATAGAGCAGCTGTGCTTCTATAGGAAAGTTATAAGTAAACTAAATTACACTCTAAGTCCCCACTGTATAGTATTGCATATGAATTGATCATATTGAGGACAAACAGGTGAACAATGCCCTCATTGTTTTATGGGATAGGGTTGTCGGCCAGTTACCTGGACAAATGGATATAATATACGTGGATATTATGACATGGGAATATTGTCGTCAATTTAGGTTTCTAACATGGAACATAGTTTGTTCATTAAGGGGGAGAGAAGGTGTAAGACTGGGGGGTATTGTTATTTCAGCCCGCTACGAGTTTTCTAAAAATCTGGTGCAATATCCAGGTAATAATATATCCATTCCTGGACACTCAACACGTTTGTATGCCATAATTTGTGGATACACACTATTTTCTATTTTGTTTGCATCTGTTAGGGAAGGAATAGAAATAAATTGTGCTGTAAACCAACTAAGTATAACAGATAAAAAAAAACATATTTATTTGATACTTTTTGCATAATAATAGCAAGTACAATACAATAAAAGATTATTTTTTTATTTGTATTCATCCATATTTCTTCCAAAGACTTTCCATATATTTGTAAAAGGTACTTGAATCAACTCGATCACCTAAAAATACAGCTCAAATGATTATTTTGTTAGAATATGCTCTACAACTCTTATCACTATTGTACTCAATTCAATAACCAACAATTTTTAGAATTGGGCGCTTTCACATGCAGTGTCTCAATTAGCACTGAAAACACCCTCACCCCCCTTCCCCCTTATTTTATAAATAATTTGAAAATAAAAGGGAGAGGGTGTTAATTTTTCGTTTGTTTAATTTTCTGGGCGGCAGGTATAGGCCCCGCATGCATAGGGAAAAAACTAACCCCCCCCCCTCATCCACTATTTTAAAATAGTGAAGGGGGGAGGGGAGGTGGATATCAGTGATCAATAGGAATTTTGTGTGAAAGCTCAATAAAACACTACAGGAGTAAGATTCGGTCGCCATCATACCTCTCTCCCATATAAGGTAATCCTTGTAGATTAGATTCGTTTTAATATAGGTCCTCCATTCTTTTACGAAGTTTCTAGAATAATTTATGAAAAAGTTTGTGTTGATAGGTGACGCCATATGTACCTAACTTCATTTCTTTTTACCCTATTAACTATTTTCACAAAGAAAACTCAATTTGCTCAAAACTTTTCCACTTTTCAACACAAATTTTGCAGCTAAAGTATTCATGAGTCCCATATTTTGCATTAAATACCAGGCAGGGAGATGACAATAGTTGCTAAATTATTCTTCTATCAAATATTTGTTTATTACCAAAAACAAACTGATTTTCAATTATTGGGAGAAAGATTATTTTATATTCCAATGTTCTATCCCTGAATACTTGATTAGATATCAAATTTCTATATAAAAGTTGATGGGTGATTTATGTTATATATGTATAAATATACATATTAGGGTAGCCATGAATTTTGTTCTATCTTAGAAACAAGACCCTTAAATAGATAATCATACTTGAGTAGAGATAAAACTTTTCAGCAACTTATTTTTTTTTGGGAAAATTAAGAGCAAAGTCCTGTATGGCTTTGAGTTTCTTGTATTTGCATAATTTTGGAGCAGATTATACATTTTTGTTTAGATTTCTTTAGAATTTGTTGATGTTTGTTTGTCTGAACTTCTGATTTGGTTTAGCTTCGCTGATGTGGATGTTAAAATCCTTGTTTAACTATCTTTAACATTGAGTAGTCTAGTTTCTCTTCTTTAGTATGGCAAAATCCGTGGTCCCCAAATGTATATTGTATGTAGTATAAAATGTGGAGAGATGGCTATTCAAATACTCTGCATTTTGCATCAAATCAATTGCTTTGAAAAAGTCATACTTTGCAATACAACAGGGTTAGATATATAGTATATACTCACTCAAAATATAAAAACATGAAAATTTATAACATGTCTCTAGTTTTAAGTAAATCAATACTTTTGGAAAATATATGTATATAATTTCATAAGTGACCTTACATTAAAATATATTGCTTTTAACTTTTTATATTTTTAGAATCATAGAGTTTCTTCTAAATATTTTTTAGTGCAGACTTTTAGGAGTATTAGGTAAGTTATTAATTTCGTCTCAATAATAAAAATTTTCATGGCTGCCATATTATTATATGATTTACTATTATTTATGTCGACTATATAGAAATGAATAAATGTGATAATTTTTAACTAAAGTAACGAAAAGAGCTAACTGTTACAAACGAACCAACCGACCTTATTAAAGAAAAGTTTCGCTTTTAATAAGCATAAAATAAACATATATATGTAATATTATAGGATCTTATATTGAATATAATCCTCTTTACCTGGCTGAGTATTCATTGTGTCTGACAATAACAATAATCTTCCAGAATAATTGTTTGGTCTACTCTGATAAGAACCAACAGTCAGGTCCGCCATTGTTTGCATAGAATAATATAGTAGGCTTCCTAGGCATAATAATATATACATAGACTAGTATAGTAGACATTCTTGACATAATATATACAGAGAATAATATAGTAGGCTTCCTAGGCATAATATATTCATAGAATAATAAAGTAGGCTTCCTAGACATAATATATACATAGAATAATATAGTAGACTTCCTAGACATAATATATACATAGAATAATATAGTAGACTTCCTAGACATAATATATACATAGAATAATATAGTAGACTTCCTAGACATAATATATACATAGAATAATATAGTAGACTTCCTAGACATAATATTTACATAAAATAATATAGTAGACTTCCTAGACATAATATATACATAGAATAATATAGTAGGCTTCCTAGGCATAATATATACAGAGAATAATATAGGAAGCTTCCTAGGCATAATAATATATACAGAGAATAATATAGGAAGCTTCCTAGACATAATATATACATAGAATAATATAGTACACTTCCTAGACATAATATATACATAGAATAATATAGTAGACTTCCTAGACATAATATATACATAGAATAATATAGTAGACTTCCTAGACATAATATATACATAGAATAATATAGTAGACTTCCTAGGCATAATATATACATAGAATAATATAGTAGACTTCCTAGACATAATATATACATAGAATAATATAGTAGGCTTCCTAGGCATAATATATACATAGAATAATATAGTAGACTTCCTAGACATAATATATACATAGAATAATATAGTAGACTTCCTAGGCATAATATATACATAGAATGATACAGGGTGCGCCACATAAATCCGGACTTTTTTTAAACGGCCATAGCGCCAAAACTACTTGACCAATCAAGACGTTTGACCCCACTATAAAAAGCTTAGGTTATGACCTTTATGCCCATGAAAATCTTTGGACGATGGAGGACATGTACGCCGAGCTGGCCGTGCATATGTTCAACAAGGCAGATTCGAATTGCGCAGATAGTTTACCGTGGATTTATGACTTGGGCCTACTAAATCTGACCTCAGTCCATCTGTAGGTGAGATGGACTAATGAAACTTGCTGGAGATACTATCAGATACCTAGTGAAAGCACTAGAAAAGACTAGAGCACTCTATCCCAGCTAACTTGGCTGAAGTACTCCAACAAAGTGGATCGTGGTAGATTTTAAGATGTCAAAAACGTCAAAAATCTTGAAAATTTCTCGGTTCTTGACTTCAGGTGCCCATATGGAACCTTGAAACTCGCTTTAGACTATGTATTGCGCTAATAACCCTATCTTAATCTTTATGCCATTTTTAAAAAGGTATAAAACGTTGTTCTAGCTTAACTGTGGCCCAAATGAGAGCCGTCGTGTCAAAGGGTAGCTTTAAAGATGGGTTGATTTGGATCCTGCGGTTACTCACGTCCTTAAGGAGATGTGGCCTCCCAGCAGCCCCGATCTTAATCCAATGGACTTTTGGGCCTTGAGCGCCATTAAAGCATGAACCAATAGACGCACCCATACCAAAAAGACCTCTCTCATTGCTCCTATCATGGAGAACTTTGCCTGACTGAACAGGGACATGATGAACAGGGTCGGCAGGCGGTTCAGGGGGCGGGTAGAGGCGGTGATTGAGACTGGCGGCGATTTTATTAAATAATCTAATAGTCACATACCTAGGTTGCTTCCCAGTTTTTAAAATTCAATAAAATCTTTAAAATTGACGATTTCATGTTTATTTGTTTAAAAATAAGAAAAAGTCCGGATTTATGTGGTGCACCCTGTATAGTAGACTTCCTAGGCATAATATATACATAGAATGATATAGTAGACTTCCTAGACATAATATATACATAGAATAATATAGTAGGCTTCCTAGGCAAAATAATTATTTGATAAAAGTAACAGTATGTGTGTGTGTCTGTCTGTGGCTAGGGATCTTGCTAACCACTGGACTGAAATTGTCTCTTTTACATTGTAGCCTTGTGTACGGTTAAGGTACATTTATAACTAAATATTATAAGGGAGGAAACATCTTGCCTCCTAAGAGAAATTGCTATATAAACCCCGCTCCCCCCCCCCCACCCTCCCAAAAAAAGAATGAATAATTCTGAAAATTTTTATTCCCACAACAGCAAAAAGTTTACTATTCTAAATTAATACTGTTCTGTTCTCATGAGATTATTTCTAGCTCTTAGTTGCTGCGCTACTTAATTACATCCTTGTCCTTATCATAAATTATATTTATTCTGGCAGGGAGAGGACATTGGACTGTTTACTACTCTAGACCCTAAAGTTTAATGATAACGTTTTCTTAACCGTTGGCTCAACAACTTTGGAAACTTTTATTGGTTGGATCATTTAGTAGAGTGTCCAGACGTTCAACCACTACTTGTAATCTACAGAAGGGGTAAATTTGTGCAAATTCATTGGGGATGTACATATTTTTATCGGCCATTGTCTTACCCCTTTAGATCCCTGACATTAAGTTGTTACCTGCTGCTGCTATTACAAAAGATATGGCTACTATAACTAAGGCTCCATAGGCTGAAAAAAGAAAAGTAGGGAAAATCTATCATTTTTTAACTAATGCGTGAAAAAAGTTTTTTTTGTATTACAAATTAAAACTAAAAGCTAAAATTTCATGTTGGGCTCTCTTTTAATTTTTTTATAGGCTAAGATACTTTAATGTAACAAAAAAAAGTTCCTTCCAATAGTTCCACCCCACCTTTTATTTTGCCTCTAGAAAATAGAACACAGTAATAGTGTCTGACTAATTATAACTTAACAAAAAAAATTAGCCAATGAGAGGCCAGTATTGACCAATGGTAAAATTTATAGTGGCCTCTCATTGGCTATTTTTTTTTGTTACGTCATAATCAGTCAGACACTATTACTGTGTTCAGGAAAATAACATAAAATACCTTATTTTTAAAGCTTCCCTAAAAAGTGCACCCAATTCGGACCAGCAATAACAGAGATCTTTAGCTTCAGACAAAAAAAAACCTTTACTCCTTTATATTACAGGATTATTACAGATACTTACTTGGTGATACACCCAAAACTGCTGTGGAGGATAAAACAATCTGTCTCTCATCATCTCCACCGTTTAGAAAGTTTATTAGAGGATTTATAATTTCTCTCATTAGTGTATCCATCTGAAAAGTTAAGTTTATCTCAATTAGTAAAGCTGCCCTTTATAAAGCTTTTTATCTGCGCTCGGCAGTTGAGATTAAAAACCGCATAATCTACCAATTTTCCTTAATAGATGGGTTTCTATTAGGGCTTTACAGCCGTGCGTAAGCTACCTGTAAGCCTCAGGGAAATCAACCTTTCACAAATTTAGCTGCTGCCGAGCTTTGATTTCTATATTTTGAACAGGTTTAAATTATCAGCAAATTTTTTAAGTTATAAAACGTAAGATTTGTCTACAGTTTATTGGTGGCTTATGATGCACGTCTACCAAACCCTGGTTTGTACTCTATATTTACTCTATGTAATATCGTATTGAAATTGTATTTGCTATACATGTACACAAATTTCACCTACATACTTAACAATTTTAATTTTAGATTAAAGACATAATTATACAAGGACAATTATTTACAAAAGTAGCGCTTATAAATCTTTATATATTTAACATTCATAATATTCATTAGTACAAAGTACAAATTGACTTTTCTGCGTTATATAAGAAAAATTAGACATATTTAAAAAGCCTAAATTTAAATACCTCACCACCTTCCTTTTTTATTATGCAAAATCAACCCCCCTCCCCCCCACTGTAGAAAAAAATTCATCTTTTGATTTAATAAGCAGTATATTATTTTTACTCATATAAGCATCATTTCTTTTTATTTGTAACCATGATTGAAGACTTATTAAATAAAAATAACATGTTTAAATAAACTGTATTGATCATTCTATGTTATATTATAAAGTAGTAAGGTTTTTTATCTTTGGAACAAAAGATCTCTGATAGGAATTGTTGGAATTAAGTTGTACTTTTCAGGGAAGCTTTGTTTTGGTCCTGTGGTTGGTTTTAGTCAAATTATCATGCTCAACCCCTCTATAATTAGGCCCATTGAGGCTAAGTGTGCACCAGTTAGTATTATATTAAATAAAGATAGTACGTTACATAAATAGAAAAAAAGACTGCTATGTGTTTGGGAATCATGATAATATTAAATATGTAAATGGTATAAGTATATAGATAACAAGACCGAAAACGTTCATTGATGTAAGTACAATTTCTATCTTAATGTATATCATATTTATGGAGAGATAGAAGAAGAGTATTTGCTATTGGTTTAATTTTTGTGGTTCAATCCCTGCTACTTAATTTAAAAACACAAAAATTATCGAAAATTATAAATATTTATGTGTAAAATCTAATAAAAAGTATAAAAAAGGTATTTTGTTCTGTAACCAGCAACATTTAAGCTCTAATAGATTTGACTCTAAGGGCACAATAGTACAGTATACAACCATACTTTGGGAAAAATTCAGTCAGCGAGGGAAGCAGATACTTATAGATATGATACTCGTATAAAAAATAATGTTTCTTTAAGATATTTCCTCGCATTTTCCCAGCATGTTAGCATTTTTTAAATCGGATGAGATGATTAAAATCTCTGTAACCACTATTTCTTCAAGGAAATATCTATTTTAGTCACAACCCTTTTATACTATTCTCCCTTCCCGATTTTCAAATTCTTACATAGTAAACGTTAACTTGTCCAACTTTATAAAATTACAAGTGGTTATGAGTCTTTTCTTAATTGTCTTCTTTCCACTACACATCCCCAATTTAATTTGAAAGTTTGCAAGTAAACGACTTCTCAACAAATGTTCAAGTTTTGGTTTAATTTAATTCTTGTGCACAGAAGAACATCAATAATAATGTAGAACATCAACTTGTACTTTTAATCATATCTAATATTCCAAGACAATAGGATTTCTATCTGTATGTATGTATTAGTCCAAGGCATGTTTCAGCCTATTTTGTTGTTGTTTTACGTAGCCAGATAAATGGCTATGAGAAAAAGTAACTTTTTTTCCAGCAAAAAGAATTTCTCTTGGATTGCAGAACCTTATTGCTCTATCGGTGTATAATAACGATGCAAGATGTACCTGTTTATGAGTGAAGACATTTCCTGATGCCTAGTATTTATGTTACGCGCCTAACATTGCAGTAGTATCAACAATCTTTAACATTAGTTTTGAGCTTACAGGTACCAACTATACATGTTCATATTGAATAAGATTTGTGCACTAGGTAGGGTTCACGGGAATAGTCCCTTTCGTAACATCGCCACATAAGGGACAATTCGTCGTATTTTAAAAATGGCTTTTTGTAGGTTATTTTAGGTGATTGCCCCACAGGGTTAGGTAATTGGCCCCGCTGGGTTAGAGCCCCCCGCAGGGGCTAGAAATAGTAGAAAAGCTACTGTAAAAAATATGAAGAATCGCCCCATAAGGTGCGATGTTACGAAAGGGACTAACCCGGGTTCACAAATTTTAAATAGGGAGATCGACTTATTAATTAATAAAAAGTTCCATGGCAAATGTTATTTTTAACAAACTTCTCCTTTATTTTTAGCCAGTTTTTGGGATTTTAGCGTATTCCCAAACTTCCCCTGAGCAAAGCTTATAAAGGCCGGGAACGGAGCTATAACAATACCAATCTTTGGGTAAAAATATTATCTGAACTTAAATAATGTAAAAATTCAAAAATGTTTTTTTTTTATGTAGAATTAAATAAAATCATATTCATAAAATGTGTCAGTTTTTGGAAAGAAGAAAAAATTGTATATAACATATTTTATTATTCATGTGTCATAGTTTTCTATTATTCATTCATACTTCACACATTATGACAAGGAAAAAAATTAGACCCATAAATAGCGCAACACAACAAGCTCACATTAGTATAATGAAACAGTTAATTTTGGGTGGGATATAAATAAATAGGTCATGGTATGTTTCATTGGAATTTTAACAAAATTTTTTAATTTCTAAATTCACTGAAGAACAAAGATGACGTAATGATCGACGGACAATTAGACAAACCCAGATTATAGAGTGGCTGCGCTAATAATAAAAATAAAAAAGATAAAGTCTCAATTCGTCCTTTCATACTAAATCAATTTGCAATGTTCAGTATTATCTAAACTATGGATTAGCCGTAATTTTTAGATATTATTTTTTTTTATGCCAGGTTTAAGGCTATTTTTCTTGAATATTAGCCTCCTAAAAGAGGTACACTTCTTTTTTATATAACTTTAAATTTAAAAATGGGGAAAAATACGTTGACTTCAAACCTATTAGAATTATTGTGATATCTTAACTTTTAAAGAAGACAGGCTTTTACTGTTTCTAAAATATTTTTTTTCTCACATATAAAAAAGAAAACTGTCTTAATTTCACTAAAGTCACTGTAATACTGCTAAAATTTTTACTTACATTGATATATTTCTCAAGTCATAATAACCCTCCACTACACACAAATATACTTTCACATTAATTTCACTCTTAGACGCGGATATTCCGTTATTTTACAAATTTTTTAATGTTCCATCAAAATCACAAGAGAAAAAAAACATTATGGAAAATAAAAAGTAACTACACCTTTTTTGGACGCCTTTAAAAGCAATACTTTGGTCGTTATAATTGTCCTATTAATTTCCAACCTTTATAATAACATTCTCTATTCATTTGATTACGAAATGTTGATTCCTATTAGAATTAGGCATTATTTCATCGCTTTTATAGTGTCATTAAAAATCACTTTTTGTTTTGTTGCGCTTTATATGTGGCTTTAAAGATAGTTTTAAAATGTAAACAATTCCTATTTTGATATGCCAAGATTCAACTTTAAGTTTGTGTTAATATTATGTTACACTTCGTTCTAAAGTAATAATTGGAGATTTTTCTCGTTGTTTTGCTTATTTGTTTTGACTTCCACATCAGTTTAGATTCATAATTTAACAATTAAGGTTCGTTATGTGTGTTTGAAGTGTAATTAAGTTTTTAAGTAGATGTAATAAAATAATTTTCATAAATTTTTTTGAGGTTTTAATTAAAAGATTCTACCTTTCCAATATTTAATTAATGAGGATAATCTAAGATTAAATTAAAAGAAGGATAACAAATAATTAGAGAGAGAGAGAGACAGAGAGAGAGAGCGAGACTGCAGTGCCTACTGTTTCTGTTTAACCTACAGCTTTGTTCAATGTTTAAAGTTGCCAAATCCTAATTTTGATTCAATAGAATGATATCTCTGGGGATGATGGATGATATTATAGCCAGACATTGGCCAAAAGGGAACTATTCATTCCAATATTTGTTAATATCCCTTTAATTACACAATCTTAGTCTGAAAGTCTTTTTGGATATAAACAAGTTGCGCTAGTTTTGGGCAATGATATTTCCCCTTTACTCCATAAATGTCACGCATCTGAGATGGCAGCATTAGTTACCAAGGGAGTAAGGGAGGGGACAATGGGCAATTAATTCAATTTAAGAGTTCTTGCTAAAAAGGCCATGAAATTCAGATTTATCCAGAAAATTTGAAGAAAATTGTAAAGGGTATGTTAATCAAATTTAGAAAACTATAAAATAAGAAAAAGTTCTAAGAAAAAAATCATTCATTTGAAAATTAGATTACCAATACATCACACTGAGGTAACCATTCTGTAATTAATTACTAGAAAAATCACCCCATATTCCTAAATTTTAAAATGCCACTATATACAAGAATTAAATTTAAGGGTTCTTAGATTGTTTATTACACAAATATCACAATAAAGTTTTTATCTATGAAATGATATTTTTTGGAGGAAGAAAAAATTGTTAAACGAGTTATCGTCAATGATGCGGTAGTACCCAAAGTCAGTCAGAACCTGCTAAATTCTTGCACATTCCCTTTAAGCCAGTACCCAAAGTCTAAGACTCCTAAAAATTGAATATTTGATCCATTGTCCCATCCCTTACTCCCTGAGTAGGTACCATTGATTCAGTTCAAGAATATCTGAAATTCTAGCCCCATTTTTGAAAAGATTCGCTTTAACAATATTAAAATTTAATGATAGATGAATTTAACCTAACCCAGGGATCTAAAGGGATAAGACAGTGGCAGATAAATTGATGCACAATACATCGCCAATGATTATACACAAAACTACCTCTTCTGAAAATTACAATTAAGGGTTGAAACGTTTAGACAGTGAACTTAATGACCCAACTAATTGATATTCAATTAAAGTTCCCAAATTAGTTAAACCAACAGGACTAGTGTAATAATAAACAGCCCACTGTCCCTCCCTCCCTGAACCTATCCGTGGTTCGTAAGAAAAGGGTAGGTGATAGGAATGGATGTAGAATATACGTGGATATTATGGCAGGAGAAAATTTCTGGTCATTTTAGGTTGCTAACATGAACATCACTTATTGGTCAGTTCGCTCATCCAGTAGAAACTGAGAGGATGAGGTAAAGGGAGTGGAGTAGACAGCTACAAGTTTATTAGAGTACATGATAATCTGGTGTAAGATCCAAGAAATAATAAATCCATTATGGTAGGGGTGGCAGAGTCTGATAAATAGCAAAACTTTTAAATCTAAGTTTTCACACTCATACGCAACAGCTAAATACACTGAATTAGTTTGATTTATGTTTGGTTTATGTTACTTAAGATATATTGAACCAGGGCTCGGCAGCCGCGCTTAAGCCACCTGTAAGCCTCTGGGAAATCAATATTTACTATTTTGAAAATAAGCTTGAAGTCTAAACCTGACCAAAATATGACAATCCCATTTTTCAAAAAAAAATGTCAGAGTATCCGGACGGGTTTAAATTTGAGGATTAGTTGCGGCTGACGTGTGGCTGTCGAGCCCTGTCTGAAAACGAATTATGGACATCGTGGTGGTTTATACTGGCCTTGATTGTTTTAGGCTTCGTTTATATTTTTATATGGTATAACAAAACCACTAGAGTACTATGAATTTAAATTTAATTTAATATAAACTTGCTTTTTCTAGTTTTCTAAAACCAATAAATAATATATGTTTAATTTTCTATGTTTGAATTATTTTTAAAGCTATTTATTTTTATGTTTAAACTTTTTTGCTGGTTTACAGAAATACCGAAAGTTTGTGTTTACACTATACATAGGTTTAATAATGAAGGTAACTAAAGTAAATGCAAGTCAATTGTGAATGTTAGAAATTAAAGTCTTCAAACCGGATAGCAATATATGATATGTTAGTAGATTTGGTCTCAATATTGATGGGTTTTACCAGTAGAAAAGTTGAAGGCAAATTAAACAATTTCTTATGGATTTATTATTACTTGGATCTTACAAATTTTCATGTTCTCTTATAAAGTGAAAATTGTAGCGGACTAAAATAATAATCTCCCCCATCCACAATCTACCCCATCCCCTTCTCTCCTAGTGGTTAAACAAACAGAACCATAAATGACAGGGAGAATAACAATTTCCCCCCTGTCATAATATCCACGTATATTCTTCATCCATTAACGATCATCTTAGAACCTTGTCAAAAGAAGCGCAGCTATTCTTTAACTAGTGGAGCAACAGAGAGGTTCTGTCAAAATTTACTATGTTGATATAATTCTGATACTTACTCAGGAAGGGAAAGGATAACAGCACTTAAATCAATCTACACATTTATCTCTCCAATTTAACAAACTAACAATCTGAGATTTTTTCACGAATTAAATTCATGGAACATTAGTTTATCTTTCATTGCCTTATCCCTGTAGCCCCCCCCCCCCCCACTTGTATCTGATACATGTAAAGTTTAGTTCTTCACTTGTTACTTAAATTTCAATAGAAAAGTTTTAAAACAAAATTAATTGATTGGATGATATTCATAGTAGCTAAGCTTTTCTATAAATCTAAGTTTCCGTCCGTCTGTCTGTAAGAAACGGCATGAAAAAAAATGTATATTATTCAGCTGCTATTTAAGATAGACAGCAGAAACTTTTTGTGAAGATTTACTGTTAGAATGAGCATCCTTTGTTTAATTTAATTGGTCTATCGGTCATGCTACAAAATATGATAATTATGTAATTGTTTTTGTGTAATTCATATTTTTTTTTCTTTTACTCCAAATGTTTTTTAGGATGACTGATCAGCTGCTCCATAACTCTCTTCGTCCGTTTGTCTTCGCTACTTATCATCCTTGTTACAATTCACCTAATTTTTTAGATATCATTCTTTAGTTATTGTGTTGATTAATTAACAATTTTCATAGCAGATTTGTCTATTTGATATAGACAAAAGTCACTTTAAGTATCTGCAAATTAATATTAATATGTTTTTATCTAATATATTATAATTTACATTTTCCATGTAATAATGTTTACATAAAAAATTACTGCAAGACTTGATTTATTGCATGTTTAGTCTAGTTCAGCTGCTCTGCCATAGTTTGACGGTCGTACATTCTTCACAACGTCAAAGTAATTGAACTAATTTTGTGCATGGGCTCAGAATTGCAAGTAAATAAGTGTAATATAATTATGTATGAATAACCTGTTTAGTAAGATCTCGGAAAACCACTGAACTGATCAGTCTAGAATTTCCAGGAAAGCTTAGTATTGGAACTTTGCAGATTTAAAGCTTTATGAGGGCGGGGCCGGGGAGGAGGGGAGAATGGGGCGAATTAATCTCCCTCCCAACCCCCTCCCTCTTGTACGACTATAGGTAACGATGAAGACATTAATTAATATTTTTATGATATATTCATTTGATTATTCATGCTATTTCTCTCCTTGTACATTAATAAGATCATTAGCTGTTGTGCAATAATGAAAACATAATTTACACACACATACACACTCTTAAACAAACACACACACACATATTACAAGTACAAATTCTTTTCAGTAAGGCTAAAGTGTATTTTCAGGGATTAGTACTGAAAAATTATATGTAGATATTTTGTAAATATGTCTGTATATGATCACTATAATACAATTATACATATATAGTCAACATAAACCCTATAAAGGGTAATTTTCGAGGTTTTTTTGTCTTTGATGGCCAACTTTGGAATTTGTAGAGGTGCTTCGCTTAAAAGCACCAAAAAGCCCTTTTATGCCGAGCCAAAATTGTTTTTAAGATTGAACCTTAGATTAATTGCAGATATATGTTTTAATTTCTATGTCATTAAAGCTTAAATCAAGATACTGGTTGAACTCAATGTATCAGGCTCGTTTCCAGAGTTTTTTCGGAATAGACCTCATAGAAAAACCAAAAGAGCAAAAGTAATCACTTTCTATTGCCTGCATCACTCCACTCTCAAACTCCACGGACTTTCAAATACTTCTTGAGTTTCGCGAATTTAAATATTTTCATACTTGTAGACTACTACAAGTTGTAGTAGTTGAACCACCAATCCGCGAAGTCCCTGGAGTTATGGCACTACTGTGCATCCACTTACACACAATATTACACACAAATTCACACACAATTTAACATGCACTTACACACAAAACACACACTCACACACAGATTTACACACATTCACATACCCAATACAAAACCAACTTTTAAAAAGTAAGTAGAATTCTTAACAGTCAATATAAACCTATTGTGGCAAAGCTACTCTATAATTCTAAATGTTTGTCTGTACTCTGTATGTCCGTCAGAAAAGTATAAAAACGTAATATTCTTATCTCCTAATTGATTCTTGTATAATTATTAGCAATATATTTTTTGTCTGTAGTTCTGTCAATAATTCTATGAAGGCTTTAGATTTATGTATTTAAAATTCTATTTACTTGGCTATTATCTGAGAAAGACGGCTTCTTTTTAATTCTTTGGAGACATTAAATCTAAAGCTTTTCTTTGTCACTTTGCAGGTCTTTAGATATATTTCTTACACCTGTCACTAAAAACAACTCCTCTTAATACATTTTGAACTATATCTAAAAAACTTGTAATAGTACTACTTTATTACATACTCTTTGAATGAAATAATGCATGATGCATTTATTTACGTAATTTTCTTAACATTCACTTCTCTTTTTTTGTGTACACCATTACTTACAGATATACAATAGTTTATCCAATTATGCTTCTAAGCCCATCTATATTAACAAACAAGGATGACAACATCCATAAAAATGATGCCAGCCGCCACAGTAGGCGGTCGGCGGGAAAACGGCGGCAGGTCTTAATTTTAATACTTCATGTAGACATGTAAGAAAAGCTTAAGTTTAAAATTTGAAGTCTCTAAGTAAAAAATTGCGGCCACAGGAGCCTTTTAAAGATTTCTGGAGACCTGGAGGATCAGGACCTGCAGGATCATACCTGGAACCTGAAATTGACTTGAACACCTGTATTTCATATGAGGATGTACTACTAGATGATATTTAAGTATTTTGGTAAGATAAAATGCTTTGTTATGGTCAAAAAATATTTTTGCTCTTTAGCTGGATGACCCTGCCAGGTTTGCTGGCATTCTGTGCCCGCCAGGATGGAGATATTCAAAATATTCTAAATCTCTGTTATGTGTCATATTCATACTTAAAAAGTCACGCAATTTGGGCTCTTTATATTTTACACACAGAAAATGAGATAGAAAAAACCGAAAGGGGTTAACACTTAAATAGATTCAGAACTGAATAATCAGAATATAAAGAGTTAAAGCAAAATTGTGAGTAAATTTGTTTAAAAACTTCTTGATAAAGGATAATGTTTATGGACATACTTACATTTTAGACTAGATTATAGAGTTGCCTTACTTATAATATTGTACTTTGTTGTCCCAGGAATCAGTTTACCAAGAATCAGAACAATCGGATAATTAGATCACATAAAAATTTGTTGTTAAAAAAAAGGAAAAATAAACATGTCTAAAATGGACGTATGGATATTCTGGTAATGATTATATAGAGTTTCTACTCGTTCTAAGCCGTACCTAACTACTACAGGAAACACCTTGCAAAGTTTGAAATATTTGTTAACATTTTGGTTAGTTTTGAGCCTTAAGCGTTATAAAAGATTGGAAGAATATTTCTTAATTACATACTATGCGTGTTCAAAACGAGATTATTTATCCGTTTTTTTGTGTAAAAAATCTTTATTTAAAACTTTATCAAAAATTTTGTTATTATCCTCATCTACAAGGTTTAGTTTCATTTTAGCAAAAATATTGTCGGTTTCGTGACACCACCCTCTACGGGGCGTTTTGTCGTATTTTCACAGTAGCCTTTAATAGTATATTTTAGGTTAAGTAAGTGTTAATGATTGCCCTGCAGGGTTACGCAATTGGCCCTGCAGGGTTAGAGCCCCCTGCAGGGGCTAGAAATAGAAGAAAATCTACTATAGAAATACGACAAAACGACCCTTAAGGGTGATGTCAAGAAACCGACAATACCCAAAAGTTCAAACAATAACGTATTTTGAAAGCATATGTCGTAGTTATGCATAAAATTGAAAAAGTATTATCTTAAACTAAGTGATGAAACGGGGTATACTAAAGAAGAGTGAAATAAGAATTCAAAGACATAGACATACTTATCAGTCGGAATACCATAAAATTTAAATATTCTTCTTATACACATCTTTTTACTAATGAAGTGCTGGAAAGTGTCATGTGTGACGTCTAAATCCATCTCTTTACTCCTTTCCCACTTTTCCTTTCATTCCTCCTTTTTAGACGTATTTTTATGACGTCCAACGTGACACTTTCAGGCGCTTTTTAGATGCTGAGCAAATTAAGATGAATTCTGAGAGGTTATATCACAATGACAACCATCTCAACCACGATAGAAACTTAAGATAGGGTTGTTGCTGGTACATGGCTAGAAAAAACTCTCCTCTCCTTCTAAAGAAAAAATAAATATAGGGGGTAGGAATCCTTCAACTTTCTATTAGGCTATGGGCGAAACCACATGTATTATAAATAGTACTAATACAATTTTACAATTATTTTTACCAGAATTAACTCCCTGTCCTGAGCAGAATTGAGGCATACACTTTACAAACTTTTATATTCTCAATCCTTTGAAGAAAATGGGAAGAGAGAAGCAGATAATAGGCAAGAAAATAGAAAACTTTACCAAACTCATGGAGGCAACCTTTACAACATTTAGATACACATATTAGATTTTATATTTAGATTTCTAAATTAGGCAATCAACTATTTGGGGCAGTTATCTATAAAATTTAATATGTTTAAAGAGGGGCGGGAGGGGGGGGGGGTGGTTAACCCGACTGAGAAAATAAATGAGGGAGATATGGTTCACCCCCAAGATACCATGTATATCTCTGTGCACGAGCCTGATTGGAATATAAATCCTATTAACACCTCTGAATTTAAAGTACAACCCCTCCCCCCCGCCTTTATTTTAACTCTTTAAGTTGTTTCCTATCAACTTTTATTTTATTTGAATCTCTAGTTTTCTTTAAAGCAATACCAGCGTTACATACAGACGTAAAGATTTGTAGATTTGAAATAGATATCTAGTAATCATATTTAAGAAATAGTGTTTTTCATAGATCATTATATGTACCTGTTGCTACTGTAATTTGATTATCTATGTTTGCCTAAATCTAATATAAACACATTCACACACACACACAACAAGGACACACAAATACACAAACACACATAGTTTGATGAGAATGCAAGGGATTAATATCCTATCCTTAGTTTAGGACCAGAGAACACTACAATATTCTTCACCACAACCATTAGCAAAAACATTTAATATAATAAACATATGGATGCAGGATTTATATTTTACCAGTTGCTGAATTCCAAGCCTCTAGGGAGTGGGGTTTGTTAGCTGTTAGCGAGATCCCTTGGTACAGACACACACACACAGACCCTGTTACTTTAATATAAGGATTCGATAAATTTTTTTGTCTGTAGCTTAAGACTTAAAAAAATACTGAACCGATTGATTTCTCCTTTTTTTGGGTAGCTTTGGATGATTTTGTGCTATTTTTCTGTCATTCCCATCGACAGATACAGCGTCCCTAGATGATAAGGGTGCAGCCTCTAGTACTATAGCAAAGATTGTATCCATTTTCAAAAGATTGATTGTGAGAACTAAAATATGTATAAAAGAGAAGAACAACTTTCAGAGAAGTTTAATGCTACCAACATTTATGTAAAGAAACAAAAATATTTAGAAAATCCGAGGTCATGTAAAATAATCTGTTTGTGTTTGAGTGGTTAGGCTTTAATCTTCTATAATACAAAGTAGAATGATGTCTCTCCGTCCGTCTGTCTGCCCGTCTGTCCCTTAAGATCTCGGTAACCGCTGAACCGATTGGATTCTACTCTTCAGGGAATATACCTACTGGTCCTGTGGTGGTTTTAGGCTATTTTCTTCAGGGTTGGGACACCGACAACCCCCCCAAAAAACAAAAAAATACCCCCCCATTTTTTTGTTTATGGGGAAGTTAGTTCACATAAATCTATTGGCAGCACCATTAGTACTTAATTTTCTATATATTTTTTTTAATTACCTCTTTAGACAACGCCCCTAGAGGCTAGGGGCGAGGTCGCTAGTGTATCATAAAGAAGTTTCGCTGTTAAACAAGGTCGATTACTTCCAATGATACTGAAATTGTTTTAGATGAACAGAAAACAGAAATTTTAAAAAAGATAGAGTAAAATACAATATATTAGAAACAGATTTAGATATGAGATAAAGTAGATATGGAGAAATAACAAAAAAATTAAACAGAAATATTAAATATTATAATACTGAATTTTAACAAGGATAATTACGTCGTATAACAGCGAAGCAAAAGAAGAATAAATAGAGAGAAAGTTTGAAAAAGCAGAATGAGAAAACATAATATTAAGAAACAAAGAAAAATAAAGGGAAAGGGGTTAATTAGAATAGGTATTCGAGTTTTGCCTTCTATTCTAAACCAAACTTTTGAACATAATTAACAATTTTAAAACTAAAAATTAAATCAGCAACCTCCTAAAATTACAGGCAGAAGTACAGACAGACAGAAGTACAGACGGACATTGAGTAGCTTTGCTACTAAAAACTGCAAGAGCAGCAGAGAAAATTGTTCTCAATACTTTTGTGTATCTTGTTCCTCTATTTGTTTTCAGTTTCTTGCAGAGATAGAGGGGACAATGGGCTGTTAATTACTCTAGTCCCCAAAGTTTTATAATAACGTACTCTTGTTCGTTGGCTCAACAATTTTGTGGACTTTAGTGAATTTTGATTGATTAAATTATTAAGATGTGTGTTCAAACGTTTCAATCACTAATTTTAATGTTCTCAAGGAGTAATTTTGTGTATCATCATTAGGGATGAACAGTACATCAATTTATCGGCCATTGTCTTATCCCTTTAGATCCCTGAGTTTCTTGTATCTCCAAAAAAGCTAATTGAAAGAAGACACAGATGTGCAATTTGTGTTTCCTAATCCTAAGTTTTACAAAAATACTATTCACAACATACACAAAAGCGAAGCTCAATAGATTGTAAAAGCTGAAGAAAAAAAGTTTACAAATTTAAAAATAAAGCGCTTTAATATACTGAAGAACATAATACTATTTAGGATAATTAGCGGCCTATCATCTAGGGGTCTAATTCGAAGGGGAGGGAGGGGCAAAAATAGAACCCAAATCCATCCAAAGACTCAAATCTAAAAATGAAATAGCATAAAACCATCCAGGGACCTATATGAAGCTTCCCTAAAAAGAGAACTGAATCGGTTTTGTAGTTATCGATATCTTTAGCTACAGACAAAAAACTTGCTACTTTATATAATAAATAGGATATCTGAATAAATGTTCGAGGTCATCAGATTGATAAAGCATATTATATCGTCCTAACATTCGCCATTTGAAAATCAAATTAATAATACAATTGTGTCATTTAAGATTTGGTATTAAAATAGTTCATTGGACGTTCTGACTTTCTGATTATCATAATCGAGAATGCACTTACAATATTATTCCTACTTGTTTTAGTATTCCTCATCTGTAGTGTAAGAAATCTAACCTAAGAAACTCTTTATAGTGCCTGTGAAAAAAAAGGCGTCATATTAGAAAAGTTTTTGATTTAGTGCCTATAAAAAAGGGCTAAATTTAAAAACTTTTGGCCGAAAAATTCCAAATTACGTCATATTAAAATAATGGACTATTTTTATATAACGTCATTTTTATAAAAAAAAAAAAACATTAACGTTACGGACATTCCTAAATGTAGATTGTAGAAGAGCATAAATTTGCCCATAAAAGTTTTGAAGATATGCTCTTCAATGTTCAACCTTAGTGGTTTGTATGATACTTTGGATTTAAAAATTGTACATATCATAATGGATTAATTATTACTTGAATCTTACGCCAGATTATCATTTACTCTAATAAAGTGAAACTTGTAGATGGCTAAAATAATGATTGTTCAACCTAATCAAGATTTAATAAAATTTCGCAACATTTTTAAGCCAAAAAATGAAAGAACGTGTTAATAAAACTTTTGGGAACAGTAAAATTCCAGTCCAATGTCTCCTCCCCCCCCTGTGGTTTACCTAGCTTTTAAGTCCGCTTAATATGTACTTGCTTTTATTTGCTATAAATTTTCCCTGTAAATGGAATAATTTTCGCTCTATATATACATACTAGCGAATTCGCCTCTAGCCTCTAGGGGCTTTGGGTGGGGGAATTTTTTTTTTTTTTGAGGGGGGGGTTGCGATCCCCACTATTTTAATTTTAGTTTTAAAAAGAAAAAAAAATTTCGGGGGGGTATTTTTCATTTTTTGGGGGGGTTAGGGGTGTCCAACCCCACAAGAAAATAGTTATAAACCTTCCCTGGATCTATAAGAAGCTTTCCTGTAAAGGAGAACCATATCGGTTCAGCGGTTAGCGAGATACTTCGCTACAGACAAAAAAATCTTACTACTTTATATTAAGGATATTATATCAGGATGGTAGGGACAATTTGCTGTTTATTACACCAGTCTCAAAAGTGTTTAAAACTTTGTGAACTTTTAATGAATTTTGATGGGTTGATTCATTACGTTGAGTGTCGAAATGTTTCAACCAATAGTTGTATTCTTCAGGAGAGGGAATTTTGTGTATCATCATTGGGGATGTACATCAATTTGTCGGCTGTTGTATTATCCCTTTAGATCCTCTGTCTATATATTATGCACAAGCCATCATATTTTGTTTATCCTCATAGTGAATAAAAAGGTTAATTAATCTAATACATAATAATGTTATTCAATAACAAGGAGGATAACATCCATTAAAGTTCTGCCAAGGAGAAAGATTTTAAGTCTACACATGGTGGAATACAGAAAAGCAACTCATATATATTATATATGTAGATGCTATTTTAAATGTTTTTTTTTCTGTTTGTTCGAATGTTTAGGTCCTGCTAACCACCAAACCGTTTAGGTTCTTTATCGGAGGGAAGCTTTATATATATCCGAGGATTGTTTTAGACTTTTTTTTTTCTTTCTATACTTAAGTTTTGTGATGGTTTTAGGCTAATTTTCTGGTACTTAACTCCACCTTTAAATACAGAGTCCATATACCCCTTGGGGCAAAAAAATCTGGAATTTATCTTTTATTTTTTCATTTTACCACAGGACCAATAGGCATATACCCTGAAGAGTGGTTACCGAGATCTTAATTGATTACGTTGGATTAGAAATGATTTTATAATGCTCTGATAAAAATATATAACATAGAGCTTTCTTTATGTTATAGCGTGGGTAATTAAACTTATGATTTAGTGCAATGCGTCAGGGATCTGAAGGGATAAGATAAGTGACGAGAAATTAATGTATCCTTCCAATTATAATTAACATAATTGCCCATACTCTAAAAAAAAACAACATCCATAAAAGCGAAGCTCTGAAACGGTAGGACAAACGGACATTAACACTTGTATAGTGTCTGAACTTAATAATCAAAATATAAAAGTATAAGAGTCGAAGCAAAATTGTAAGTAAATTTGTTGAAAAACTGCTTGATACAGGATAATGTTTATGGACATACTTACATTTTTAGGACTTGCTTCGCTTATAATATTGTTCTTTGTTGTCCTAGAAATCAGTATACCAAAAAACAGATCAAACAGATAATTAGATCACATAAAAATTTGTTGTTAAAATAGTAGAAAAATCAACATGTTTAAAATGAACTTACGGACATTCTGGTAATGATTATAGAGTTGCTACGCTTTCTAAATCGTACCTAACTACTACAGGAATCATCAAGCAAATCGATAGGACAATTCTAACATGCCTAAATTAACGAATAAAAGCTATCTATCTCGGACGGACGGACGGACGGACCGACCCAAATTATAGAAAAGCTTCGCTTTTTAAAAAATTGGTGAGCAAGTTTGAACACTACTAGTTTGTACCAACCAATCAAGATTTAATATTTTATGCCCAATTATTTAATACTTATATTTTGGGTACCAGAATTTACTAACATTCTAATGTCCCTACCCTTCCTGGCATTATGTAGAATATAAGATCAATTGAAAATGGATTACCTTTTTCTTCCCTAATTTTCGAAGTTGTACAGCAAAAGCTATTTTTAGCTACTCCGGTCAAAGGGAAAAGTGATATAGTGTATAAATGATTTATACATATACATTCAAAATTTTAATTTTTCAAATTTTGATTTTTTTTTGGAAGTTTTAAGCTTTTTTAGATAGTTGTAAATATTGATATAGGATGAGTAAACTATGTACACAATCGGAAACTAGAATTCAGCTGACCAAATATAAATATATTGTAAGTACATAGCAGTGCTATAGAATCAAATAATTACAGTAATAGATGGGTAATACTTTGCTAATTAATGCTGCAAAGAAAAATTTATATAGAATAATATAATGTTGGGAATTAAACAGTAAAGTTTTCCTGAGATTGATTATTTGCAATCTACTTTTATTCAAATTTTATTTTAACATGTTCAAGTCGAGCCACAAAAGCCCTGCGGTGAACTAACCCTGTGGGCTACCAAGTACCCAATATAACCTATTATAATCTATCCTATAACCTAATAAACAAACAAACGAAAAAATACCCAGTCCTACTTTATTTTCGATTAATACCTTAAATAAGAGGGGAGAGTTCACTGCTCGACAAGGCACTTTGAGAGAAGTTACCAACTGGTCTAAATTCATGCTATTTGGTGCAGCCAAACAGCCATAAATTGACAGTTTATTAGCGGCTTATTTGCAGCTGCCGAGCTTTGCCTATTCGTTTAAATTTTAAAACTTTTTTTTCTAAAAAAAGCCTAAGAAATTTAATGTACTTTTCTGTGGACAATTTCTTTCAAATCATGAAAAATATTATTTTTCCTCATGGTTTAATAGAAGTGAGATTCTAATAGAATAGTAAAATTTTAGGTTTAATCTTTCTTGAACGATATACTTTTGAATTTTATGTAAAATGACCAATCTTATTTCACTTTCAAATTTTTTCGAAGATTGTGTCCCTAGCTTCGACCAACGGGAGTTTTTTGATGTTCTCTTCCTTCTACTCAACTAGATGTGATGACCCTAGATCAAATTGGTGGTATCACCCTGTATTATTATAAATTATAATATTATATATTAGAAATGTGCATATTACCAAGAGTACAAATTTTAGACATACTTTAGGTAACCAAAGTTTTATGAACGGGTCTTTCATTCGCTAAAACTTTGGGTACTTTGGCATAGGCGTCCAAGGGGGGGGGGGTAATGGGGCGATTACCCCCCCCAAACGATTTGGGGGTGCCGTAGGCATTTTTAATACTATATATTTGATAAAATTTAAATTACCCCCCCCAAAAATTTTACCCCGGGGGTAAATTTTGGGGGGGGGTAAACTAAATTTACCCCTGCCAACAGATTTCATGGGGGGTAATTACCCCCCCCCCCCAAGCAAATTTTACCCCCGGGGTAAAAATTTTGGGGGGGGTAAAAAAAATTTACCCCCCCCCAAAACGAATTACCCCCCCTTTAAAAAATTTTTACCCCCCCCGCCAAAATAAAAAGCTTGGACGCCCCTGTACTTTGGTTAATTAGCAGTGTCAAAACTTTTTAGCTAATATAAATCTTCTCCAATTTTTTTGTTTATCGTCATTCGATATATACATCAATTCATCGAGCGTTGTCTTATCCCTTTAAATCCCTGACATATTCCATATATTGGTATAGATTCAATACTGTTTAGGGAGAGGGGGGAAGGAAGATTGAATTATATATAGAGAGAGGAGCAGAGAAATAAAGCTTAATGCATGCATCTAATACAGAGTGCTTCTCATAGTAACTCAATATAATACTTCAGTGTGTCTGTCTGTATGAGAGTATTTTATTCTACTTTTATGATCTTCTTCTATAGACAGCGAGAGGGGACAATGGGCTGTTTATTACACTAGTCCCTTAAATCCTATAATAACGTTTTCTTATTCGTTTACTTAACAACTTTGGGGACTTAAGTGAATTTTGATTGGTTGGTTCATGAAGTTGAATGTTCAAACGTTTCTAACTAATTTTGATCTTCAGAATTATCGGCCAATGGCTTATCCCTTTAGATCCCTGTCTTTACATCTGTCTGTAATGGGTTCGAGTCCTTTCCTATAACTGGTTTAACAAAAAAAATATATTTATTGGAGCTATGCCCTATCGAGAGTTAGGGGACAATAAACTTTAAATGAAACTGCCCCCCAAAGTTTATAAAATTGGCCTTCCATTAAATAGCTAAATTTTAGGTTTATTTATTATTCCTACAGTGTAGAAATAAGACACTACAGGTATAGGGCCGCATAATTATGAACCCCTCCCTCCCCCCGCAAGAGTTGGTCATCGGAGAAAAACTACACCCCCATTTATTTAATTTATGTCAAAAGATAAGGTTCGGGGGGAGGGTTCAGTTCTCTACTGGCAATTTTAGGGAAAGCGCCAAATTTTGATTAAAATGAGTGCTTGTATTTTGTTTTGCCTCGTAAAATTGGTGATGCTTGTAATTATTTATAGAACAAGGAAATTATGTTCAATAGAAGCGCAACAATTGAATCATTATAAATCAGCCAATAATCAAGGAAGAAAAGAAAGACCTTAAAGTAATCATTCTTTAGTCCATAAAATTGGTTTTCTGTTTGGGTTTACAAAGTTCTATACGTAACTTAAATAAACCTTGCAATGAAAATATATTTGGACTGTAAATTACACTGGTAACCAAAATTATTTTATGTTGGCTCTAACGCCTTGGCTACTTGTAATGCATTTTGATTGTTTTGTACAAACTAGCAGTGTCCAAACTATTCAATCAAAAATTTTAATCTATTGAAGGCGTCAATTGATTTATCATCATCGGGTATGTTTAGACGTCCTTTGTCTTATCCCCTGAGATTACTGGTATGCAATTTATTAATTTGATACAAATTCAGATGGTTACGTCACGTTGAGCACAAATACCATTAATTTCATCACGGTTTCTGAATGAATTCATTATTTAACAAACATTAGCATGTCCTTAAATAATGCGCAAATTATAACCAAAAAAACATCAATATTTTAGCAGTTTTTACGCAAATTATAGAAAATTTGTGGTAAGTGAAAATAAACCAGAAGAAGTCAGGAAGCGTAACAACCAGAGAGGGTTAGTCGCAAGAGCAGTGCAAATTTCTGGACAGGGGTGTGGAGCTTGAGCTAGAGAAATTTATGGACAGGGGTGTTTGAGCTTGAGTAAGAGAAATTTCTGGACAGGGGTGTGGAGCTTGACCAAGAGAAATTTCTGGACAGGGGTGTAGAGCTTGACCAAGAGAAATTAATGGGCAGGGGTTAGTCGCAGGAGCAGTGCAAATTTCTGGACAGGGGTGTGGAGCTTGAGCTAGAGAAATTTATGGACAGGGGTGTAGAGCTTGACTAAGAGAAATTTCTGGACAGGGGTTTGGAGCTTAAGGAAAAAAAAATTTCTGGACAGGGTGTAGAGCTTGAGCAAGATAAATTTATGGACAGGGGTGTAGAGCTTGAGCAAGATAAATTGATGGACAGGGGTGTAGAGCTTGAGCAAGATAAATTTATGGACAGGGGTGTAGAGCTTGAGCAAGATAAATTTATGGACAGGGATGTAGAGCTTGACTAAGAGAATTTTCTAGACATGGGTTTGGAGCTAAAGGAAGATAAATTAATGGACAGGGGTGTAGAGCTTGAGCAAGATTGGGGTGCTTGTAAGGGGAAAAATTTTTGAAAAAAAATAACATGGTCTCAAATGATTCCAAATTGCCTAATTCGGCGAGAAATGCAATAAAAAAAATTTTTGGTGGCGGCGGAAAACGGCGGCTGGCGGCGGGAGCGGCGGTCCCGCCGCCGTTTTTTATGAAAGATACCAAAACTTGGGGTTATTAGTGACCCAGCCCAAAAGATTTTACCCAATTATCTCTAAAACTAAGGGTGTAGCATCCAAAATAAAATTGCTGGTATGTCGTGGCCCGAGTCACCACATTTTACCCCCCCCCCCCTTTATGGACAGGGATGTAGAGCTTGACTAAGAGAATTTTCTAGACATGGGTTTGGAGCTTAAGGAAGATAAATTAATGGACAGGGGTGTAGAGCATGAGCAAGATAAATTTATGGACAGGGGTGTAGAGCTTGAGCAAGATAAATTTATGGACAGGGGTGTAGAGCTTGAGCAAGATAAATTTATGGACAGGGGTGTAGAGCTTGAGCAAGATAAATTTATGGACAGAGGTGTAGAGCTTGAGCAAGATAAATTTATGAACAGGGGTGTAGAGCTTGAGCAAGATAAATTTATGGACAGGGGTGTAGAGCTTGAGCAAGATAAATTTATGGACAGGGGTGTAGAGCTTGAGCAAGATAAATTGATGGACAGGGGTGTAGAGCTTGAGCAAGATAAATTTATGGACAGAGGTGTAGAGCTTGAGCAAGATAAATTTATGAACAGGGGTGCAGAGCTTGAGCAAGATAAATTTATGGACAGGGGTGTAGAGCTTGAGCAAGATAAATTTATGGACAGGGGTGTAGAGCTTGAGCAAGATAAATTTATGGACAGGGGTGTAGAGCTTGAGCAAGATAAATTTATGGACAGGGGTGTAGAGCTTGAGCAAGATAAATTTATGGACAGGGGTGTAGAGCCTGAGCAAGATAAATTTATGGACATTTTAAGGACCCCCCCCCCTGTACTTTCTTGAAATAGGGAAATTTAAATAGTTTTTGTAGACTAACACTTTTTTATAGCTCCAAATCACTGTTCATGGAGTTTTTATTAAATTGTGATAAAAAGTAACTAGGTGAATGATGATGAATCATCATAAATTTTTTCTTCTAATTTTGATACAAAACAGAAATGTCAAAAAGTAAATTAAAATTGTAATGAAGTTTGATAATTAAAAAAACAATTATGTCCAACAGTAGCGAAAACATTCGAAATTATAACCAATAGTTAATGTAAACAGCCAACAAAGGAAAGAGTTTGAGAGAGGACAGAAAGAGATTAAAACCAGAATAAGGCAGAGAGTATTCTAGTTCAAATCTAGAACATTTCCAAAATATTATAGAAAAAAAGAAAGAAAAATAAAAGGATTGGAAATGGGGACGGGCCCATGACTGTCCAGTGAAAAGGGACAGTTAATCCTGCAACCGTATTTAGCTCGTAATATTAAATTAGAGCTTTGAGCGCGCCTTCTTAAAGTAGCTCACGAATTTTCCTCCTTTTTTTTTACAAATGTTAAATGTTCAATGGTAATAAAAACAAGTCCACCCTTACATACAGACACGAACAAGCAGAGTAGCTTTGATATAAGAACACATTTCCGATCACTGTAAATATTTTAAATTTAGAAATTGATTGCTCTAATGCAGAGAGACAATAAACTATTTAAGAGTATTTTTAGATTAAAAATCTAGTAAAATGAATTGGAATCACACAAAATTAGGTATACCTATCTATCAAAATAGTTAATTATCAATCTGTTGGAATTAATAGCATACTTTATCAGGAGAAAGACACTTCAATAATATGAAGAAAGGCAAATTGACAAAGTTTTGGATGATTCCTGATTCATATATGCTTTTACACCAAAATTTAGCTTTTTAACGGACAAAGTGAAATATAGAGTTGCTACACTCCTAAAATAATTAAAAATAACTAAATTGAATTATATGTTTATTAAAATTTAAAGTGTACAACATAATACCTCGAGAATTTACTATCACAGGGTTGCAATTAGTTAATTTCATCTTAATTAATTAATTAATATTTACAAAAGGGTAAAACCAAAGTTGTTAAATAGAAAGCGGTAATTCATGTTCTGTTTTTTTATGTGTGACTTGGACCACATTGAAAATAACCTCCCCTATTTTCAGAATTAACAAAAGTAAACACATGATACTTAAAGTATATCTAAATACATAAAAAAGATTTATTTTCATTCAGTTTTACAATTTTTTGAGATGTGCTCTAGATTTAAAGAAAATTTAATGATAGGAGTTTATAGCTCATTAAATAAATAAATGATTATTATAATTGTTGATGGTAGGGAGAAGGGTTGAAATGGTCCAAGTCATATGTAATGGTTAATGCAATTTTTCGCACCATTACATTTTTCAATTGCCCTTTAATTATTTGCATGTGAAAAAAAAATATTATATTTACTACTATTAGTAGGTATCATTTTCATTTTTTTTGTATATTTTTTCATTCTTTGGTTACAAAATCCTCTTAGTTATTTTCTGTAATTTTATTACTTTGCATTAAATTCTAATCCCATAAACTACAAATTGAGCATGAAAAAAAAACATATTTTTACCAAATTTTTGTAATAATACTTAATTCTTAAATACAATAAATTTATTATAAAAATTTTAATACATTCTAAAACGCAAAAATAAGACCGTTTTATGTTTAAAACATGAAACAAATTCTTGTATTGAAACATTTTTTTTATATTCTGCTCTAAAATTTGATTTACTTCCAGATGTGAATAAATAAACTGAACAAGTGTTATTTTTTTTGGAATATCAATGTAAATAAACTCAATTTTTAATATTTAAAAAAAATTCATAAAAAACTTGTTAAATATTTCATATAGTTGTGCTCTAAATGCTTTAAAGCACATTGCAAGAAATATCTTAATATGAGTCTTATTTTACATCCTATTTGTAATGTTTGTATTAACAAACTTACTACTCAAATAGAGTATAATCATTGGTGGACAAGTCTGAACACCGTTACTTTGTATAAACTAATCATTATATACTTCCAAAGTTTTAATCTAACAAAGGCGAGAACGAGTTTGGAAACCTTTAAAGTAGGGTTGGGCCGGATATCCGGTGTGGCCGGACATCCGGCCATTTTCAATATCCGGCCGGATACCGGATATTGAAACTATCCGGCCGGATATCCGGCTCTAAATTTTTTTATACTTTACACCAAAAATCTCTGCTTTTTAAATTTTAAATGGCTATAATTTTCTTATTATTGAAGCTAGAAGTACATTTTTTCTGAACAAGTTAAACTTTATGTAAATTTATATAAGATTTCTGATGAAATTTTTTTTTGCTTCTTTAATATCTGGTAATTTGGCCGGTTATCCGGCCGGATATCCGGTAATTTTAAAGAATTAAAAAAATATACAGTAGGACATACTTCACATTATTAAGAGGCTTTTGAAAAAACAAATCTTGATTTATTATTATTTTATGTAGAGTTGTTCTAACAGAAACTTAAATTTGCACTTTTACAATTTCCATTATCAACAAATTTTCAAAGAATAACGTCAAATAATTCTGCCTTTGAAGTAGATTTCTAGAGTTTCTAAATTGAATTTCTACTTGAATTTGTGTGTGAGAGATGTATCACGGAATATACTCATATTGGAGATTAATTAGAGCAGCAAAATATTTCCTAAATTTAGGTTATTAACCCTGCAGGGTACATGTCAACAGCCTTTAGTTCATTTCGAATTCTTTTCTATAAATTCCCAAATATTGCACATTTTCGCGTCATATAAAGAACATATGTGAAATATGAGTCAAATGAAAAAATCTTTTTGGGCGCTGTTTAGTCTCTGTGTATATGAAAGCGGGCTATGCCATAAGCTGCCTTTAATGTTATAATTCAAAAGTTTTTTAACAAAACCATGTTCATAATGACATTGATAGTCAATTAAAAATTCTTATGGCATATTTTTAACAAGAATTTATAAATAAGGTCGTCAATTTTAATTTGAAAGACAAATCTTATTTCCTTTTCTTACTTACTTACAAAAACTTATTTTGTTTAATTTAATCTTCTAATCTTAGTTGAATTCTCATATTTTATTAGATTTACTCTTTAAACAAAATAAACATAAAATAGAATTTGTACAGACGTAAACCAGACATTTTAACAGAAAAAATTAAATTTTGTTTAAAATTTTATTTCAAATAAAAAAAAACTTGCATATTATGATTACACCTGAGCAGAAATTAATCAAAAAAATATTATTTTTCAAAATTGTTCTAGACTAATTCTATATTAAGTTCTAATGTATGTAATCTAACTTTAAAATTAAATTAATTTGAGAATATTATTTAAGTGACAAAATTTAGGGTATAACTTTAAGTAAATGTCCATTTGACATTTAATTTAATTTCGATATTTTTACATTATTTCAACATTGCTGTTTTTAAACTGTAATGTGCCATTCATACATGTTAATTGCACAACTCATAATTAAAGGACAAAACCATTTATTTATTAAAAAGTAACATTATTAAAATCACTCTTTAACTTTGTCATTATTTTTTTCTGACAATAAATGAGACATAATTATAGATTACTAAATTTCTAATAATTAAAGATGACTAGAATCTATTGCTAGAAGCAAAACTGCTAATAAAATCACATGTTTTCTTAATATCAGTGGTTAGGCCTTCTTTTTAAGGTAAAGGAGCCATCCTTATGTGTCCTTAATCATAGGCCTATATTATTTACTGTAATGACACACTTGAAATTAATTCAACACTTGTTAGTATCTCTGAGGAACTTTGTGCCTATCAATTATTTGTTTCTCTCCCTCTGTAAATTGAAGCAATCTTTCTATTGACTTCAAATGATAAGGTCTGTTTGTGACATCGGTAAGAAAATAATACACACTCCGTCTTAGGAACTGATAAGTGAGTAGAATAGTTTCTGTGGATGGGCCTTGATCACCTGAACTGGCAGGATGCAGGGGAGAGTCAGCCAACAGCTCTTCAATGTTGACCTGGCTAATGTTATCAATGCCAGGTGTTCTCCAGGTTTGTGTCGACATTTCAATCCTTTTATTCTCCGGCTGCGAGACTAACTGCTGCTGCTGCAGTTGGGTTGTCAAGAGAGATGATTCTGCCAACTTGGCCTGGAGTAGAGCAACTGTATCTTTGCTGGACACTAAATGCTTTTGTAGAGAAATAATTTCATCTCTTAATTGTGTAATCTCACCAGAATCTTTGTTATTATCACCATCATGACCAGCATGATTAACTAAAGCAGCAACATTCTTATCCAGTTCAGCTTTTAGAGTAATATTAGCAGATTTTAATTCTTCAATCTGTGTGGCTTGTTGGCTAATCATATCCTGGTGGTTTTCTATAATGCTCTGCTGTCTGGAGCATCTTAATGTGCTTTCTGACAGCTCTTTTAGCACCTCTTCAAGCTTCTCATTCTTTGTTTTGTTAATACTTTCTAGCTGTTGATTGTACTCCTCCTGTAGGACTTGAAGCTCCTCTTCATGTTGGTGTCTCTGCTCATCAAGCTCTCTGTTGAATAACAAGCAAATATAATTTGGAGTTTATTTTTTGAGAAATATTCTAACTTTTTGTATAGGATTTTAGCAACGTATTTTGTTACAAGAATGTAAACGGCACCTATTCTCATAAGTTTGTAAAAATATTATGATATAGGTAATATATTAGGTATGAAATATGTTGTATTAATTCTCATTTGTAAAATCTGTTATTTTTCTAAAAAGATACTGTGAAACTGAAAAAATAATAATAAGATAAACATTGTCTATATCCTTAAATGATCATTTGCTATAATCACATTGTTGTTGATGCAACAAAACTTTAAAATTTTAGGATTTCCAGAAATTTCACAAAAATTTTCTCGAAAATAAAAAAAGTCATTGTGTAATCTTTATACAATCACTAAATGAAAGAAGGCTTTAATAAATAAATGCAAACAAGTATGACAACATGCGTGAGAAGCGAAGCTCAAAGATCAATATCAATAAAAGCGTTTTTAAAGACAAAGTGTTTTATTGATCAGATATTCATTTGCCAGCAGAATCTTTACAAAAAATGCGTTCAATCTCTAATAACAGTCAAGAAAATATATTTTATTTGTTGTATTTCAAAGTCTCTCTAAGCATGAACGACAGACAAACGGACCAAGTGTAAATTGTATTCTAATTGATTTTATCAATCTTTACAAAAAAAATCGTTTATATTAGGACAAAGTAAATTATAAAGTAGCTTTGCTTCTAAAATATATGAATCTTAAAATTTAAACCGTCTTATTTCATTTTATATCAAGAAACTTTTAAAATTTTGCTTTCCTGTTAAAATGCTGTTGTTGTTCTTGTAACTTCTCCAACTCTGCCTGTAGCTGTTGTCTGGTCTCCTCTTCCTCCTGGAGTGTCGACTCCATCAGCTCAAAGTCGATGCCGAGAAGCGCGGACCTAGTCTCATTCTCAGAGTCCTCACAATGGTCCTCACAGTTGCCAGAATCTGGGATGGAGCCACTCTCCCCACCGTGGTCCGGCGACAATACCTCCTTCAACTTGGAAAGCTCGCTGCGCAACGTTGTGATCTCCGAATCCTTGTGGTGGATCAACTCCTGGGCCTTGTTCAGCTCCATCTTCAGTCGCTTTATTTCGTTGTTCTTTCTCTGTGTTGGGGTTAGATAGGTTGATGGGTCCGAGGCCGTGTCCTTGTCCCCAGAACCAAAGTCTGAATATGAAAGGGAGCTGGCGGACCGTCGCATTTTAGCGCTGACCGCGGATAGCTCAGATATCCTGCGTGTGCAGGGAAGGCTGGTTTTCTTCTTGCCCCACTCCTCAAGACCAGCTCCTCCACCGCGTTGACGAATACAAGACGGACAATTTCGACTATGGGAGTCTAATTGTGAATATTTGGACATTGCTGTATGCACTTCACAAGATTATATTAGTTTTTTCTTACGTCTAAAAGTAATTTTCTATAAAAATAATTACATTTCGTCACTTTGTTTTGTTTAAAATTCTCTTCACACTTGAATGAGCTTCATTCTAAGACTAGAGAACTTTAGAGTTAGTTAGACAGTTCGCAGTAGTGTACACACACACACACAAAATATTCCCCCTCCTTAAACTTCCTCCGTAGCCCCCCCCCCTAACACCCCCATGTTAATCAAATATTTGTGTATATTTCCCCCAGAAGTTCCTTTTACTCTCCGCTCTAACTCTCTCTCTTTCTATCTTTCTACTTCCTGTTCCTCTGACAGGAAGTATTTGGTTGGGGAGGGGGGTAAATCTACCTCACAGCTCTCCTCTCTTCACTTTCTCCGGCTTTCTGATGAATACATAAACAACAACAACAAATTGACAATATTCAATACAAATGCAATGTGCCTTTTAGGAAGGCCCATCTGATCTTCTGAAATATAATACTTACATTAAAAAATTACATACAATATTATCATAATATAAGATATGAAAAATTTTCAATCATACCTAAACTTATTAAAGATCTTTATAAGCTTCTAAGATTTAGATTACATTTACTGTTCTTGGGTGTCTTATAAAACGTGTTCTTATATTTTTCATAAATAATACAACCATGTCATTATTCTTAACAAATATTTTTGGGTTTAAAAAGACTAATAAAACAAGGATGACAACATCCATAAAGGCGAAGCACTGAAACGGTAGGACAAACGGACATTAACACTTATATAGTGTCAGAACTGAATAATCAGAATATAAATGTATATGAGTCGAAGCAAATTGTAAGTAAATTTGTTGAAAAACTGCTTGATACAGGATAATGTTTATGAACATACTTACATTTTTAGGACTTGATTATAGAGTTGCTTCGCTTATAACATTATACTTTGTTGTCCCAGGAATCAACATACCAAAAATCATACCAAATTGTTAGATCACATAGAAATTTATTGTTAAAAAAGTAAAAATATCAACATGTTTAAAATGGACGTACGGACATTCTTGTAATGATAATATAACTTTGCTAACGCTTTTTAAATCGTATCTAACTACTAAAGGAATCACCATGCAAAGTTTGAAATCGATAGGACAATTCTAACATGCCTAAATTAACGAAAAAAGCTATCTCTCTGTGACGGACGGACCTTCGCTTTTTAAAAGAAGACATATGCCTGTTAGAGGAAATTTATTTTCATTGAAAGTCTATATATATTTGATTTAAAAATTGTAAATTTCTGGCTCTTCGTTAATTGAGGTCAAGCAAAGGTGCGTGTATACTTTCAAATAGATTTGGGCTATAATTTCAATCAGCAAAGCAATAAAAGAATATGGAAAAATTGTTAATTTTAGTCTTTAGAAATTACAAATAATTAACTTTCATTTGCAATAAAATTATGTTAACGAGGTTGCGTGAATATGAGGACCGTTTTAATTACCTGAATGTACAGGTAGTTACGGGGCATTATTTTGAACATTGCGCTCCAGTGTTTTGATGCGCGCCGAGAGAGAACGCTTGATTGTAAAATTTAAGTTTATGTATTTTTGAATAAAATGACACGAAATGACTATTTCCTTTATTTGATTTTATACTATCGACATACAGGCCAACTAAACTAGTTAAAAAACATTTTAAATTGAGATTTTTACGTTATAATATAAGATGGATACAAATTTTTCAGAGAAATTCGTTTAATGGCATCTTAAATTGAGTTTATTATTTGAATTTAATTGTGTTTTCATAAAGGAAAACGCTATATTTTTATGTTTATTAGTTTTGTGATGAAAGTTTCAGTTATAACGTTTCAGTCAAACTAAAGTAATATGAACACTGAGCTGGATATATCTTTAAATCATTTTAGTGGTGAGCCAGATCGGGGTGAGCCAACTTTCCACCAATGAGAGAACAGCATTTTATGAATTGCCGCGCTGTGATTGGCTGAAATTCGGCTCACCCCGATCTGGCTCACCACTAAAATGATTTAAAGATCCAGCTCTGTTATCACGCACATATAATCAACAATAAAATAAAATTCTACTAATTAATTTAATAAAGAAGGCTTAAATCCTTTTCTTTTGTTTGTCTGTTTAATGAAGATGGGGGGGGGGGGGGGTTGCACCTCCCAAGGTATCAACGGACAGACACATCCAGTAACTTTATTACATTTAATACTCGAAAATTTGAAAAAAATTAATGACTAATATATCTTCTCTAAATTACAGTCTATAAAAATTACCTAAAATATTTTCAGATTTAAATGATAAATTAACAAGATGTATATTAAGTCTATGGTAATAGATGGATTCAAGTCCTACGGACAAAGGACTGAAATCAACGGATTTGATGACCAGTTTAATGCAATTACTGGTCTAAATGGATCTGGAAAATCCAACATTCTCGATGCTATCTGTTTCTTGCTTGGTATTACCAACTTGTCCCACGTTCGAGCCTCAAACCTACAGGAGTTGGTGTTTAAAAATGGACAGGCAGGTGTGACCAAAGCCACTGTGTCAATCACCTTTGATAACAGAGATAAGAAGCAATCACCATTGGGCTACGAGCAATATGATGAAGTTACTATTACAAGGCAGGTTGTTATTGGTGGTAAAAATAAGTACCTTATCAACGGTACAAACGTGCAAAATAATCGCGTCAGCGATCTCTTCCGTTCTGTACAGCTCAATGTCAACAATCCTCATTTTTTGATCATGCAGGGACGTATCACAAAGGTGCTGAACATGAAGCCACCTGAAATTCTTGCCATGTTGGAAGAGGCGGCTGGTACCAGAATGTACGAGTCCAAAAAACAACAAGCTGAAAAAACGATCGAGAAAAAAGATCAAAAGTTAAAGGAAATTAACAGTATTTTAGATGAAGAAATCAATCCAACCTTGGCTAAGCTAAAAGAAGAAAAATCCGCATATACTGAATACCAGAGAATTCAACGTGAATTGGAACATTTGCGCAAAATACACATTGCCTGGCAGTTTGTCTGTGCAGAAGAAGCTGCGGTTAAACTCGCAGATGAGCACAAACAAGTTGAAATTAAACTGACTGAGGTTAAAACAAATATCTCTTCTGGAGAAGAGAAAGTCACAAGCCTAGACGCTGAAATCAATGAGTTGATTCAATCAAGAGAAGACTCAACCAAGGGAGAGTTAGACAAGGCTGATAGTGATTTGAAAGAGAAGGAGAAGTTGAAAGCCAAAGCCACCTCTCATATGAAGACACTTCAAGAAAGTATCAAACAAGAGGAGAGAAAGAGAAAAGGCATTGAGAAAGGATTGCAGGTCATTAAACCTGTTTAAAATCAATTTTAAAAATAAAATGTGTCCCCATTACAGTTTTTTAACGCGTAGATTAAATATTATCATATCTTAATATCTGTTTTTATTTTTCAGGATGACAACAAAGCTCTAGACCAGAAGCAGAAGAGCCTTGACGGAATGCAAGATGTTTACGACAAGCTTAGGGAGGAGGACGAGAAGTGTCAGTCAGCCCTAAAGGCCGCACAGGACAGAATGCAGGCCATTTCTTTGGGTCAGTTCACCACAGAGACGGGTGAAACTGCTACTCTCCAGGAGCAGCTTATCAAGACTAAGGCTGACGTAGCTGCTGCAGAGACTGAGGTCAAGACTGCAGCCTCTAAAATCAAGAACAATACTGAACAGCTGAAAAAGAAACAAATTGAGATGAAGAAAACTGAGGCAGAATACAAAAGGGATTCTTCCTCATTAGGTAATTTTTTTCCTGTCTTTGATGTTATATTTTAAAGATTTATAACATAGGGAATGGTTGAAAATAATGACTAAAGGCTATATTTTTGTAATCTGATTTTCTACATTATTTACACACAAAAAAATCGGAATATTATAGGTAGGTAACCTATTTATGTTTGAATCTGATATTTAGGTAAATACGAATCCGAGGTTGCAAGTATTGAGAGTAAGCTAAAGAAAATTGATTACGAGGAAGGAACTGCTGAGAGGTAAATCATTGTTAAGCTTTTATTATTATTTAGCAACGCAGCTATTCTATAATTAGGGATAGCCAATTGTTGTACTTTATATTTGTAAAGGTATTTTATATACAGCCACTAAAGATGCAGAATTAATAGCATGCGCACAAGAAAATACTCTTGCCTATGTCCTTAATTAATTCACCCTTCAGCCCATTTGCTTTGCTACTTTTCTAATGCAAGTTTTGTGAGCACTATCTAACTGACGAATAAAATTCAGGATAATTGTTCTTCATAGGTATTCTTATAAAAAAAATTTAATATCATATGGCACCTAGTCTTTTTTACTTAAAATAATACCTTTAAGATGTCGTGCATTTATTGATGATTATTCTTTATCTAGATTTGAAGAAGACCAGCGCCTTTTGAAACACGAGATAGCTTCATTGAGAAGTAAGGTAGGAAAATATGTCTTTTATTACCTACACTAAAATCTTTTATCAAGTCATTGAGTAACTAAAAAACTTATGTTATTAATTAATCAAATAACACTGTGAGTACAGATTGTGACGGAAATTAAGGTCAATTTCGAGTCGTGCTAAGCTTTAAAACAGACAAATTTAACGTTAGTTGCCCTATCCATGTTTTCATTTTCTTATTTCATGAAATATGTTGATATTAAGATAATATTTTTCAATTAGGTGGAAGGAATCGAGCATCGCCATTCCCGTTTATCATTCCAGTATTCTGACCCCTACGCCAAGTTTGATCGTCGCCAAGTTTTTGGCGTGGCCGCAAAGTTATTTTCCGTTGTCGATCAATCTTTCTGCCAGTCGTTGACCTACGCTGCCGGCGGCAAACTGTTCAACGTTGTTGTCGAAACTGAGAAAACTGGTAAAGCACTTTTGGAGCGCGGCAGACTTCAGAAATCAGTAACGTTCATCCCGTTGAACAAAATTACTCCTCGCATGATAAATGCCAAGAAGATTGCGGCTGCCAAGCGCATAGCCGGGAAGGATAACGTCTGGTGGGCCAGGGATCTTGTCAGGTGTGATGACGTTTTGGATCCTGCCATCAACTTTCTCTTTGGCGGAGTTTTGATTTGTAGAGATCTTGACATTGCAACAAAGGTAAAAATATGATTAGACAGAAGATAATAGTTAATTCTCGCATCGTATTATAAACAGCTTTCCGCAGATATAGAAATGTACAATTATAAGATTAAAACCAGTTTTTTAGCCCCGAGGTGCCGAAAAGGTTTTCTATTTATCTTTATTTTCTTTTTACCTACATTTTAAACATTAAAAAATATTTTTTATTTTTGACAAATGATTAACCTGAGGGTTGTAGATAAACCTAAAGAATCTTAAACTTGTAGGAAATACCTATTTCAGGTCAAAGTCATATAAATTGAAATAGTGCTACTGCTATATAATAATCTAATCTTTCTTGCTAACAAAAACGCATAAGCTAAACACAAACATACATTCTATTATAAAAATCATCTATTACTATTTTAAAATTTTTTTATATTCTTTTTATATATTTTTATATTCTAGGTTGCTTACAGCCCAGAGGTGAACAACATTTGTTACACTCTGGCTGGAGACTGTGTCAATCCAAGTGGTGAGATGTCTGGTGGTGCTGCTGAGAAGAGTGCACCTATACTTCTGGAGCTATTCAACTTTAGAGAGATGGAACAGGGATGGTTATACATGTAATTAAAGTACCCAAACCTATAAGATCACCACTTATTTATTTCACGATTATTTTATCCCATGGACCTAAACAAACCATAAAATTCCAGTTATTTTGAAAAGTGTTATAAAAGCATTTTTACTGCACGACTTTTGTCCGTAAGCGCTGCCCTTATTTATAGGCTAGGAAATGCATTTTATCCTAGCTTATACCAACAATGGAATTAATTCGGACAAAAATCACGAAACCTATATGTGTTTTTCAGCTGTCATTGGGGGGCAACACATCGTAGATTTGACGACCTCTCCATTTGCCCCCCAAAAATCATTTTATATTTATTTCCCTTGTTGGTTATACCTTATACCTGATTTTATCCTTTCGCCTCCCCTACAAGCATGCAGGTTTTGCGTATATCATTATTCTTTGGTGTTAAAACGTCTAATAATTTCGAGAAGATTCATACATGTATGACCACTTTAATAGGAACTTTACAGTAAGCAGGCTCAGATGGACCAAGTGAATGCTCAGTACAGAAAGGTCGCAGAAACTGCAGAACAGTACAATGCTCTTTATCAACAGCTTGATCTTAAACAGCATGAACTGGAAATGATTAGAAACAGGTTAAAAATTTAAATATTTATTACTTTTATGAGGTCACAATCATTTCATTTAAATAGGACATGGTCCGTTCAAAAGCCCTGTTAGGGTTTTTCCGCCTAAAACGATCCATGTCACAAAAACTTAAGGTATTTTGTACACTTTCACACCAATATAAAAAAATAAACGGTTTTGTTATGCTTTCTCTTTTAGTATGTTGATTTTATTAACCTTAATTTTATTACTTAAATATTTACATAACTTTTACCTATTAAATATTTTATTTTAATTAAATAGGTTGAAACAAACTCTTCACCACCAGCTGAAGGAAGAGGTTGATAAGCTGCAGGAGGCAAATGAGCAAGTGACTCAAGGTGTTGAGAACGCCAAAGCTGCTGTTAAGAATGGTAACGCCAAGATAAAAGATCTTGAGTACAACATTAAAAACTCAGAAGAGTTGAAGGCCAAGGAAATGAAATCTGCTGACGCAGAAGTCAAGAAGTGCAAGGCGGCGGCTGAGAAGAGTAAGAAAAATTGGTCGAGCAAGGAACAAGAAGAAGAGTCAATGAAGCTCGAACTTGACACTCTCAAGAAATCTATTGAGACTGGACAGGAACAGCTTGAAAGTGTTGCCAAGGCTATTGCTGACTGGGAAACTGAGATTGAGAGCTACAAGACAGAGGTAGAAAATGCTACGGAAGAAGTTAAACACGCAGAAATGGTCGTTAAAGAAAAGAGGGATCAGCTAGCAAAGAAAAATCAAGATATCAACAACCGTAGCAATGCTAAAGAGAAGCTGATAAAGCAGATTGAAGACTTCAAGCTCCAAGTTCAGGAGCTGAACCACAAAGTATCCAAAGCAGGAGATGATCTGGAGCACGCCAAGATCAGGGTCAGCCACATGTTGGAGGACCATCAGTGGATTCAGGGAGACAGACAAAGCTTCGGTCAACCCAACACCATCTTTGACTTTAAGCAAACAAATCCCCAAGAAGCGGCAAAACGTATTCAGAAGCTGGAAGGAACGCAGGAGAAATTGGCCAAGACTGTCAACACCAGAGCTATGAACATGTTGTCAAAGGCGGAGGAACAATATGATGATCTCATCAAGAAGAAGGAAATTGTAGAACTTGACAAGGCAAAGATTACAGAAACTATCCAAGAGTTAGATAAAATGAAGAAGGAAGCGCTTAGAAAAGCCTGGGATCAGGTCAACAAAGATTTTGGATCAATCTTCTCATCAGTTTTACCTGGAACTTCTGCCAAACTGCAGCCACCAGAAGGACAGGATGTACTGGATGGTCTGGAGGTCAAGGTTGCCTTTGGTGGCATTTGGAAGGAAACTTTGACTGAGTTATCTGGTGGTCAACGGTCTTTGGTTGCTCTTTCCCTTATTCTGTCCCTGCTGCTTTTCAAGCCAGCTCCGCTCTACATTCTTGATGAGGTTGATGCAGCTTTGGATCTGAGTCATACACAGAACATTGGGCACATGCTGAAGACTCACTTCAAGCATTCACAGTTCATAGTTGTGTCCTTGAAGGATGGTATGTTCAACAACGCCAATGTTCTGTTCAGGACCAAGTTTGTGGATGGTATGTCAACTGTTGGAAGGACAACTAACCAACAAAATATGGCTAGAAAGTAAACATAAATCATTTGTATATTATATGATATTATCTTTTTAGTTATGTAAGTTTTATATATCTATGTATATTCAGTAGTAATATTCTTTTCTCCTTTTGATTTAGTTTCTAAGTAGATTTGTTACATTTTAGGAAAGAAATACAAATATGTTGAGCATGTACAAATCTATATTTCTTGTATATATTTGAAAGTTCTTAGTTACCTGAAAAAGTTAAGACTGAATGAAGAAAGTCCTAACACAATCCATTACGCTTATGATAATATATTTTAAAGATCATGTAATTTTAATAGTTTGCCTTCTTTTAAACAAAAACAAGTAACTCTTTGATTTAAGTACCTAAATTATATTGTATTTCAGAATTAACCAGTATGGCGAACCGTACCGTGAAAGATGCGGTTACGGTCAAAGGTACGAATCCCCAATATTTGGTGGAGAAGATTATTAGGTCTCGTATCTATGACAGCAAGTATTGGAAGGAAAATTGTTTTGCCCTGACTGCAGAACTAATGGTGGATAAAGCCATGGAACTAAGGTAAACGTTCATCAGGGAGGGAGGGGACATTGGATTGTTAAATTATACTAGTTCCCAAAGTTCATAAAACAAAATCCTTTCATTCGTTGACTTAAACACTTTGGTTAATTTTATTAAATCTTACTGGTTGATTCAAATTAGCAGTGATCAAAATTTTCAATTAATAGTAATGACCTTCAGAAGGTGTAATTATGCTAATAGGTAAATCTCTACCCTGATATTATTTAGGGAGGAGGGGGGGGGGGGGGAGAATAATGAAAATATACGAACCTACCATTACTTATCAATGAGATTATTTGATTTTTAGATTTATTGGTGGAGTATTTGGAGGAAACATTAAGCCAACACCATTTCTTTGCCTGGTCCTAAAAATGCTACAGATTCAACCGGAAAAGGTATTCTTTATATTATATTCGAAAGTATGAAAATAGTTAAGAAGTTATTGATTTTTTCAACCATAGAGTTGTGCGCTAACTAATACTCTATGTGACACCCTTGTTTAATTATGTCCTGTAAGATCTTGTTAACGTCCAGAAAAACTTTTGTTTGGTCTTGCAAAAGTTTTAGGATTTTTGGTGGGGAGAGGTGTTAGGTCATTACCTCCCTAGAGATGCTTATGCATTTACATACAGCCTCAAAATACATTGCATTCTTATCAAAACAAGAAATACATGTTTTGAAGCTTATTTTAAAGAAAAAGAGCAAAAAAAATATTTAAATTACCTAGGTATTATAATAATAATAAACATTTTAGGACATTATTATTGAATTTATCAAGAACGAAGATTTTAAATATGTTCGCTGTTTGGGAGCATATTATTTACGGTTGACAGGGTCATCACTAGACTGTTACAAGTATCTAGAGCCACTTCTTAATGATTACAGGTAGAGTTTTCTTCTCATTTTCTCACAATAAATTGGTTTAAAAAAAAAACATTTTTAAATTTTGCCCTATTTGTATTACTAGTGGCTTCGTGGAGAGGAGATTATCTCCATATTTGATAATTTTTTTTGTATATAAATGTTTTTTTTTTGAAAAAGGGTAAAAAATTAATGAATAAAAAGAATCCCTTTCGAAATAAAATTGTTCCAAACCCTAGAAAATGACAACAGGACTAGAAGGTTTAATCCCTGAGAAGCAATTTTTTACCGGTCCATTCATAAAAATTAAAGGCTTTAATTTCAGAAAAGTTCGAATCCAGAGACGCGACGGGAATTTTGAGCTTGGCCACGTCGATGACTTTATTGATCAACTTCTCAGAGAAGAAAGAGTTTGTGATGTTCAACTTCCAAGGTACACAACATGAAAAAAAAGTTTTGCGTGTTCTTGAAAATAAATTTTTCTTTGTTTGAATTTTTCATTTGTTAATGTTCTTTTTTTGGGGTAGATGGTTTTGAATTAATTAAAAGATCTCGTATAATCTTGTTTTTATATGCACAGAAATGGCATATTTTGGTCTGCTATTAAAATTGCTAATGCCTCATAAATGACTTTTTTATTTTCGGTTTTTAACACATAATAAATTTCTAGGCTTCAGAAGCGAAAGATTCTTGAGGAGAGTAATGAGCTGGAGCCCCGAGTATCTGTGCTGGAAGATGATCTCCTGGATGAGGCCAGCTCTGACTCGGAGCCGGAGCCAGAGCCGGAGGAAAAGAAGAAGTCGGACAGAGAAAGGAGAAGAGAGCGCAGCAGGGATAGGGACAGAGAACGTGATAGGTAAATACCGAAAAAATGTAAAATAAGGATGTCACAGGGGTGTATATTCTGCACAAGATTCATTATTTTACCTACCTTCCTGCAATAAACTTTATTTCCCCCACCCCCCAGTTAAAATTAAATTTTCTATCATTTTAGGGGATTTTTGTGTCTGTAGACGAGGCGACAAGTAGCTTTTTGCTGACTTTTCAAATATTTCCCTATACCTATTGTTTTTTGGTCAAATTAAATTTTTTTTCTTGTTATATGTTTTTTTGATGTTTTCAGAACACGTGACATATTTGTCATCGCCCCCCCCCCCCCCCCCCTTACCCAGAGATCCCATGCAAATTATACACCCCTAGGATGTCATTATTGAGCGTAACTACGCGTTTTTTTTTTTTAAAAGCTTCTACATAATTCAATTTTTACAGACTGACTTATATTGACGGGCTTATATTGGTGCGGACGCATCTTATTTTTGTCAGAGAATTTTTATTTGTTGCCTATAATTTAATCTTCTATTAAGGAGCCGTGACCGCCACCGTGACAGAGATCGTGATCGCGACCGTCGCGATCGAGAGAGGGACAGTCGACGTGAACGCCGCCGTAGTCGTAGCCGTAGCAGAGACAAGGCACGCCGCAGATCCAGAAGTCGCGAGTATAAGAAGGAGAGACATGAGCGGTCAGAGCGTGGAGGCGGAGGTGGTGGTGGGGGTGGCAAAGATGAGTTGTCGATTGAGGAGACAAACAGGCTGAGAGCACAGATTGGGTTGCCGCCATTAAAATAAATTTTGATCGTTTTCATCCTTACAGTAATATAACTTCATGTCTAATATTTTTCAAGACAAGCATTTACAATTTAGGATTTTATCCATTTATAAAAATATTATCTTGAAAAATATTTGTGTTCTTTTCTAATGTATTTTTTGTATTGTATAAAACAGGTTTGTTTTTCAGAAGTTATAATCCACAAAATGAAAGAGAAACGAGCAACTAAAGCAGTTATGCAGGTTGGTTAAATAAATTTTGAAGGTTTAATGTTATGATTGAGAACATTATCCTTCAGAAAACTAAAAGAATGTGTGTGTAGCGAAGGATCTCACTAACCGCTGAACCGATAAGGATTAACTTATCATTAACTTTAAATCTTATAAAGTAGGCATAGAAAACGCGTAAGAGTTCGATATAAAGCAATAACATACCAATTATCAATTTAGGCTGTTGACAAGCTGTATGGACATGTGCCTGCCTTTGGTGATGTTTTTGATGAAGACACATTCTATTTGTTTGCGGGAATTTTTACACTTTTCTCTTTTGTTGCCGCCTTCGTAGCCTCCAGGTTAGATATATTTTTTATATAACCTATTTTTTTTTTAATTAAGATTATTACTTGTATTATTAGTAGCGAAGCTACTCCGTAATTGGAAACGTCATTCCGTTTGAAAGGAAATGGGGGAAACCAAAAAAATTCAAGGATGAGAAAAAGTACGATAATTTAATCTCCGCCTCCAAATGTTATTTGTCTTTTTTAGTTTCAAGACATTGGGACAAGAATAGGATCAAGATTAATTCATCTTGAATTTATCCGCCTCATTTAAAATCTAATAGGTATACATAATTTTTTTGCTTTGCTTAGGTACATAACATTAAAGCAGAAGGATTAGAACTGCCCATAGCATGATGAGTCGCACTTTGCCGAGAAGTCTCATCACTCCATGGGGACAAATTAAGATATTCTCACAATTCAAAAAATTACTTAGTTTAGTCAAAATATATTTAACCTATGGAATTTTAATCTGATTATGTAAACTAACAAAAGTAATGTACAAAAACCTTTAATTCATATTATAATATTTACTACCTAGGTTATATAAAGTAAATTTACATTTATCCATGTTGTAAAATTGTGCCTATAATACATTTATTATTGAAAAATATTATTTGAAATTTCTTGACATTCCAATTAGATATTTCAAATTAATCTAATTATAATGTTTATTATTTATTAAACAGAATCTCGAATTTAGAATTAATGAATATGATACTATATTGTATGTAACCTAATAATTAACCTAATGAGATTAAAATATGTATTCTAAATAATAAAGAACTATTTTCAAGATACAATATATTTGGGACTAATTATGAACGAGATTTGGCTAGATTTGCAACTTATCGGTGTGAATCCAATACATTTTTTTCATGTTGATAAAAATAGTATTTTTGTTAAAAGCAAAAGAGATATTAACGCACTAAGCTGTGGTCCCGTCAAAAAAAAAGTATTTACTACATCAAGTAATATCCTAGACGGTCATTTTAAATAGATTTGCTAAACACTTTGTTTAATGGGATCTAAGTAGTTTCCTAATCCCTTTTTCTTATTTCTAAAAGTGATAAATGAATAATACTTTACTATTAATGATTAAATACAATATAGATTCCCTGAGCAGAGTTCTTTACTTCTTGTTCATGAATAGTCTCATTTCAAAGTTACACCAGAAAATAACAATTAAAGTTCCAGTATTATTTAACCAACATTCCTAATAGAAATTTCATACCACATAACATTTATCTTTACAACTTTAATATAATAGTTACCTACCTAATTTTAAATTTAACTTTCTGGACCATTAGAATTATATATAATTCAAATTGTACTGTTGTTAATGTTAAATTTAAATAAATTTGCATAGATTAATAAATGAAATTAGATTGTTCAATTATCTTTCAGAAAAATGGTGGAAAACGAAGAAAAAAATGAGGTTTGTAAGTTTAATCAAAAGATTTTTTATAAATTTTTAGTGAAGCATTTCTAAAACTAGGGTCTGTACTATTGATAGAGGGATATAATAAACTTCGTTTTATAATATTTGGATCGCAGATGTTCACAAATTACAATATGTCGGTATAACATCTTTTTCTTTTCTATTATGGTCTATAAAATCAACAAAAAGTATAAACAAACTTTCCACAATTATAGTAAAATTGAGGCGACTATGATAGTGAATTGAAAAATCGAATAGACCGCAAAACATACTTTCCTTTATTGAATTTACTAGTTGTTTCGACCCTAGCCCCTATAGGCGAGCGATATTGTTCAGAAAAATCGCCTAAACCATCTAAAGTCATTTATTAATCTACCCGGAAAAGTATAACCTTATTGGACCAGTAATTTCCGAGATTTTAAGCTTCAGACAAAAAAAAATCACAACTTTATATTGAAGGATTTGATTTGTTTCTAGAATTTAAATGTTTATACGAGTATTGGTTGTAATCGAACATGCAACTGTATGGTTATAAGCAAAAAATCAGGTAATTCAATAATGAAATGAAAAAAAATATATTCCTACTTAAAACTTTTTTTGAAGACTACTTGAATTGTAAAAGTTATCCCAATTTTTTTCAACACCCTATTTTTAATACCCCTTAACTTAATACCTAGCTATTAAAATATTGATATCATGGAAAAAAACGAAGTAGCGTGTTTTGTCGTATTTTCACAGTAGCTTTTTATAGGTTATTTTAGTTTAGGTTAGGTAAATGTTAATGATTGACCCGCAGGGTTAGAGCCCCCTGCAGTGGCTAGAAATAGGAGAAAAGCAACTGTAAAAATACGACAAAACCCGCTACTTTGTTTTTATTCCATGATCCAAATATTGTTGTTAATCTAATTATTTATCAAGTAGATTTTTTTTAATTTCGTTCTTTTAAGGTTTAGTTTACTATGGTGGGAATGCCAGTGTTGCTGTGTATTCTCCACACAATGAAAAAATTACACACACATTAGTTCAACATGATAAAAGGTAATATAAACCTCGATACTATTCAAGGGATCTTAGGGGATAAACAATGGCAGATAAGCTTTATGCTCTCCCATCGATGACAAACATAATTAAGCCTTCAATAGATTCAAATTATTGGTTGGAAAGTTTGGACAAGTGTAAGTTACAATCAAACTTCCCCGTTCTCCCTAGGTGGCACTAACCGATTTTTTATAGACAATTTTTTATGACCTAAACTAATTTTCTTTTCGATCTTTGAAAGTGAGACATCAGACTCGTTCCAATTACACAACTAAATATGAGAATAATTTTAGGGTAAACTGTGTAACTTTGCATGAAACAGAATCTTCAGATAATGGCATCCTGTTTGCTGGAGCCAGCTGTGGACACATTGCCCTGTGGCAGGTCGATGTGGCTGGAGGCCATCATAAACCTCTTGGCAAGTTTCCTTGTCATGACAGTTCTGTGACCTCTCTGTCAGTTGTGGAACAGGATGGAGATATTATTCTGGCCTCCACAGCAAATGATTCCAGGTAAAACTAGCTGTTAAGCTTCTTCATGAAAAAATAAAGTTTCAGCGAATATTAAGCATTTTAAACTAAATCACATATATTACCTATTGTAATTTTTTTCTAATTTAGAGTGAAGTTATGGAAGATTAATTTGGACGCTGATGAAAAATTACAACTTTTACTTGATAAAGATTTAAAGTAAGTTATATTTATTTTCAACTTAAAGTAAATAATATTATCCTTATAATAAAGAATCAGGAAATCTGTGTGTGTCTCTTTGTACCTATATTTAAAACTGCCGCTATGCGGTGCAACTGTATGACTTACTGGACTTCCAAGGGTGCCAAAACCTTTTCTTTTTAGAACTACAATTGTAAGTGGCGCGTCGACTCCCCCCCCCCCCCTTACCTCAAGGGCTTCTAGAGTCCTCTAGGGGCGTAGCACCTCCAACCATCCAAGAGAAATCGATCCTATTTGTACATACATATGACAAGTATAGCTTTTACAGTACACCCATTAACCTGGCCCAAACCATATTTGTTATTTAGGACCAGTCTAGCCTTTACAGTACACCTATTAGCCTGGCCCAAACTATATTTGTTATTTAGGACCAGTCTAGCCTTTACAGTACACCTATTAGCCTGGCCCAAACCATATTTGTTATTTAGGACCAGTCTAGCTTTTACAGTACACCTATTAGCCTGGCCCAAACCATATTTGACACTTCTGTATTCACTTGACAACTGCAGTGTGGTCGTTAATTCTTTCCATAGTGATAAAAGTAAGTGAAATGATTTTCTTAATTGCTTTACTATTTTAAAAGCATTTCTATAAGATTTTTTTTATTAAAATGCAAGATTAAAAATATAATTTATATCCAGAACCATTTCTAGTGTGTGTATGTGTGTGTAGCCATTGTTTCTTAGTGTTTGGACCTAAGTAGTCATGGAGAAGGACGAGACACTTTTGTATAGCCACTAGGGCTATCAAGCTCCACGCTCAAGTACATTATGCCTTGACCCGCTGTGTGTTGTGTGAACATATTCAACTGAGAAATTCGAGTTGCCACATGGGGACTTGAACTCGAACTCTCATCACCGTAACCCAGTGTGTTACCACTAAGCTACTACACCATTTCTAGTCTCTTGTATAATTTTTTCTCTCTCTACATTTATCAGTACATCTGTTTTAGAGGTTTAACTAACTCCTTTGGAAAAAATACATTAAAATAACTGAAATATTTAATATTTATTTATTGATTGACACACAGAAAATAAGCATATAAATAATAATGTTTAATCCCTTGTGATATCCCTAGTTCTAAGTTAATCTTTACGCTTTCTTTTAGAGGAATTGAAAGTTCTTGGACTCTTGAAAGGACACGAGGTATTATATATTTGTTATATGTATGCTTTGTTTACCATAGTGTTATGAAACAATCTTAGTGAGTAGAGGAATGGGTAATTCAATATAATATATCAATTAGACACATATTCCTAATTGGAGCCTTATTTTTCTTAAGTCTGGCCTGAGTATAGCAGGTGTCCTATAGTTTAACCATATATAATAATGGGAATTCAATAGTTTGCTTAAAGGGGATTTAGGAGGTTTGCTGTTAATAATCTCGAACCATCTACCTTCATATTTGTAATCTAGGGCCTTATCTTATTTTTAAACTCTCTGGTGCGAATACAATTAAATTATCAGAAGGCTGTTTCAAAAATGTTTATTTTTATTTAAAACTATCTGTTGTGCCACAGACACTGGAGGGAATCAGGGTTGTAAAATAGCCTAAAACCATCCAGTGATTACCTGTTAAAGCTATCTTACATTTTAAAATTCCAGCGGTTATGGGTCAAATCTTGCCGAAAAAAAAAATTCTACTTAGTTTATATTAATTAAATATTTTAGGACTGGGTAACCCAATTAGACACTATTCAACTGACAGAAAACACAATTTTGTTGGCTTCAGGTAAAAACTTCAAAAATGAAATAAATGCAGTAATTATAATTTATCATTTTATTCCCATCCTTTATTTTTAGGTGGACAAGACTCCATAGTAAGAATCTGGAGGCTGGAGCCGCCTTCAGCTGATACACCATCAGATGATGAAAGGGACCTAGAGGTCAAGGATCAGTTGCTTGAATATTCAAGTGAACGGCTGTACAGAGTTCAACTTGAAAGTGTTCTTTGTGGTCATGAGGACAAGGTGGTTTAATATTTTTATAGAGGCAATTATTCTAAAATCAAATAAAAATATAGATAGTAAGGGGGGGGTAAGTTTTGCCACTTTCGCGTAATCAGTGTTGTGTGGGCTAGGTATTGATCTGAGATTATAGGTTATTTAGGATAAAAGTTTACTTTTGGGTAGTAGTTCACGGAAATTTAATCATTTTTTGAATAGGTCTCCAGGTTCAGGTGCTGCAGGCTGGAAGGTCGTTTCTGGACAGGTAAAATTTTTTTTAAAATTTAGTTTGAAGAGTTAGAGAGCAACTTATTAGACAAAGTATGCTTCTTTTCGAATTGTTTTAACATATCTGCAGAAAAAATTAAGATCGGCCTCCAGGTTCAGGTGCTGCAGGCCTCCAGGTTCACTCTGGACAGGTAAAAATTAAAAATTTTTATTTGAAGAGTTAGAGGTACACCTATAAAACCAAATATGCGTGTTTTTGGATGTTATTACCATATTTGCAGAAAAATTAAAAATCAGCTTCCAGGTTCAGGTGCTGCAGGCTTCCAGGTACACTCTGGACAGGTAAAAGTTAAAATTATTTATTTGAAGAGTTACAGGTACACTTATAAAACAAAGTATGCATCTTTTTGGATGTTATCATCATATTTGCAGAAAAATTTAAAATCGGCTTCCAGTTTCAGGTGCTGCAGGCCTCCAGTTACACTCTGGACAGGTAAAAATTAAAATTATTAATTTAGAGAGTTACAGGTACACTTATTAAACCAAATATGCATCTTTTTGGATGTTATTACCATATTTTAAGAAAAAATGACAATTAGCCTCCAGATTCAGGTGCTGCAGGCCTCCAGGTACACTCTGGACAGGTAAAAATTAAAATTTCTTATTTGAAGAGTTACAGGTACACTTAATAAATCAAATATGCATCTTTTTGGATGTTATCATCATATTTACAGAAAAATTTATAATCGGCCTCCAGGTTCAGGTGCTGCAGGCCTCCAGGTACACTCTGGACAGGTAAAATTTAAAATTTCTTATTGAGGTATTTTTTTATATTAGAGGAAAGGTTTCTAAATAGAAATTGTTAAAATATAATAAAATAGCAAAATTTATCAAGTTAACCTTCTATTAGTGTTCCATGCAGGCTCTGGTGGCCTCCAGGAGCCTGCAGGATAGCTAATAATCCTAATACATAATTTTTGAATTTAGAGAAAAGGTTATAAAATAGGAAATGGATAAATATCATTATCAAAAAAAATACATATTATTTAATGTCCCTAGTTGTGCTTTAGACAGGCTCAAGGTGGCCTCCATGAGACTGCTGGACAGGTTTAAAAAATTAATTTAATAATTTTTTTATTTAGATGAAAGGTTTGAGTTATGCTTCGGACAGGGTCAAGGTGGCCTCCAGTGGCCAGCTAGATAGATTTGAAGTATTTATTACTTTTTGTTTATGTATGGTTTTCCACACATATGCAAAATATAATTCTGTCTCAGATATAATATTACAGATACTCAGAATGGGGAATGCACCTGAACCTGGAGGCCGATTGTCAATTTATCTTTAAATATGATAATAACATCCAAAATTACGCATATTTAGTTTAATAAGTGTACCTCTAACTCTTTAAAAAAGAAATTATAATTTTTACCTGTTTAGACTGGACCTAAAGGCCTGCAGCACCTGAAACTGGAGTCTGATTTTAATTTTAACTGCAAATATGATGATAACATCCAAAAAGATGCATATTTGGTTTAATAAATGTACCTGTAACTCTTCAAATAAAATATTTTATTTTTACCTGTCCAGAGTGTACCTGGAGGCCTGCAGCACCTGAACCTGGAAGCCAATTTTTAATTTTTCTGCAAATATGATGATAACATCCAAAAAGATGCATATTTTGTTTAATAAGTGTACCTGTAACTCTTCAAATAAAAATTTTTAATTTTTACCTGTCCAGAGTGTACCTGGAGGCCTGCAGCACCTGAACCTGGAGGCCGATTGTTAATTTTTCTGCAAATATGATGATAACATCCAAAAAGATGCATATTTTGTTTTATAAGTGTACCTGTAACTCTTCAAATAAACAATTTTAATTTTTACCTGTCCAGAGTGTACCTGGAGGCCTGCAGCACCTGAACCTGGAGGCCGATTTTAAATTTTTCTGCAAATATGATGATAACATCCAAAAAGATATTTTGTTTTATAAGTGTACCTGTAACCTTTCAAATAAGAAATTTTAATTTTTACCTGTCCAGAGTGTACCTGGAGGCCTGCAGCACCTGAACCTGGAGGCCGATTTTAAATTTTTCTGCAAATATGATGATAACATCCAAAAAGATGCATATTTTGTCTTATAAGTGTACCTGTAACCTTTCAAATAAGAAATTTTAATTTTTACCTGTTCAGAGTGTACCTGGAGGCCTGCAGCACCTGAACCTGGAGGCCGATTTTAATTTTTTCTGCAGATATGTTAATAACATTCAAAAAGAAGCATATTTTGTTTTATAAGTTGCTCTCTAACTCTTTAAACTAAATTTTTAAAATTTTTTTACCTGTCCAGAAACGACCTTCCAGCCTGCAGCACCTGAACCTGGAGACCTATTCAAAAAATGATTAAATTTCCGTGAACTACTACCCAAAAGTAAACTTTTATCCTAAATAACCTGTAATCTCAGATCAATACCTAGCCCACACAACACTGATTACGCGAAAGTGGCAAAACTTACCCCCCCCTTTCTTTTTCTTACAAAACAATCAATAATCTTTAAATTTTTCTTCAGGTTAATTCTGTAAATTGGAACAAATCAAGAACAACAGGAGAGTTGAGCCTACTTACTGCCAGCTTGGATAAAACCACGATCATCTGGAAACAAGAGGAGGAAGGAGTTTGGACAGAAATGGCAAGATTTGGTGAAATTGGAGGCAACACTCTTGGAATATTTGGGGCAGCGTGGACTAATGATGATGATGTATTAAGTTATTCCTTTTCTGGTGCCTTCCATTTATGGCAAAGGGCAAAGGATAGTGACAGGTGGGTTCCAGGTATTGTTCCAGGTGGCCACCAGGGTTCAGTCTGTGATTTATCCTGGGCTAAAGATGGTAAATATTTGTTGAGTGTCAGTGTTGATCAAACAACAAGGTGCCATGGTTGTTGCCAGGTAACCGCAGCTGGTAGCTGGCATCAGGTGGCTAGGCCGCAGGTTCATGGATATGATATGAGTTGTATAGCTGCTTTGCCAAATCTTGGCTTTGTTTCTGGGGCAGAGGAGAAAGTATTGAGAGCGTTTAAGGCACCACAAAATTTTCTTGACAACTTTAGACGATTAACTGGTTATAGTTTAGATGATATTGATAAGAATAGCTTACCTACAGGCGCAAGCCTTCCAACATTAGGACTATCAAACAAAGCAGTTTATGAAGGTGACTTGAACAATCAGAAACCCGAGACAGAGCGCCATGTTAAGGATCAATTTCCAGATTTTTATTTTTCTCCAGAAGTATTGGAAAAGCCTCCAACTGAGGAGTCGTTAGTACAAAACACTCTCTGGCCTGAGGTACACAAAATGTACGGACATGGGTATGAGATATACTGTGTTGCCGCCAGTGCTGATGGCAGGATGGTTGCCAGCGCCTGCAAGTCGGCACAACCCAAGGAGGCCGCCATCTTGATTTGGAACACGCAAACTTGGAAACAGGTAATCATTACACATTGAATTTAAAAAATCAGACGTCACATTTTTTACCTAGTGCTTTTGCACAAAGTGTCGGTCAAGAATTAATTTCCCCACCCATATTATTTTGAAATTGATTGAAATAAGGGGGAGAGTGTTATTTTTTTCCTATGCCAAACTCTTGCTGGGGGCCATAACCTTCCCTGACCTATATTTGGAGTACCCAGTTACCAATATAACCTAACCAAACTTGAATTTAGTTATAAATGAACTTACTAAAACCCCTCCCTCTCCCCTTTACCATCATTTATTTTTTTTAAATAAGGGGGAGGGGTGGTATCATTGCTCATCAGGTTACTTAAAAAAAAACTATGACTTTGAGTATGATTAAAATAAAGTTAATTTATTTATAAATGAATAATGATAATTTAAAAAATCAATTTAGATTGGACGTATTGAAGTTCACAGTTTAACAGTAACTCAGCTCGCCTTCAGCCCTACAGCGGACCACCTTCTCTCTGTGTCCAGAGATCGAACCTGGGCCCTTCACAGCCTTACCCTGAACGGGACAGATGACCTAACCATTTCAAAGATAAAATATTCAGACAAGAAAACTTCACCGCATAAACGAATCATCTGGACGTGTTCTTGGAGTCATGACGGCAAATATTTTTATACTGGAAGTAGAGATAAGATACTTGCCTGCTGGTCAGCTGTTGATGGCAGCCTAGCTATGGCTACTCCTCTGTTATTGCCAGAAGCTGTGACAGCTGTTGCTGGTTGTACCCATGAGATTTCAACAGATTTTTACACTCTTGCTGTCGGTCTTGAAAATGGACAAATTCACATTTTAAGACACGCCTCGACTGGTGGAGATTTCACTTCTGTTTCTGTGTTAAACAATGAGCAAGCACATCATAGCACAGTTACAAGGCTACAGTTCTGTCCATCTGATCCTAGTCTACTTGCTAGCTCTGCACAGGACCATTCGGTCAAAATTTACAATCTTAAACCTGTTTTAACATGACCTGTGGTAAAATAATTTACAATGCGTTTTTATCTGTGATTTTTTCAGATAAAGATGGTGAAGCAAAATGATTTTTGTGATAGACTCAGCTTTAGCTATGAAAAGGTAACTTTAGATGTAGAAATATTTACCTATTTAAACTTGAATTTTGTGAATTGCATACTTTTTCAGTTCAATAGTTTAAACTACATCTATAGGACATATCTCAGGGGTGTATATTTTGCAAATTTGATACTGCTAAAGGGGGGGGGGGGGGGGGGCGGTAAAAAAAAATAAAAAAATGTGGTTGGGGGGATAAAAAATGTAAGGATCAGGAGAACTGAAAACATTTTTTTCCATTTTACTCCCCTCCTTGGTAAAAACAATAAAAGAATATATGGAAAGGGTAATAATATGAATAAAATAAAGAGTTCTGAAAATATTTTTCCATTTATTTCCACTCTTTGCTGGAAAAAACTAGGAGGAAAAAAAACAACATTTTGCAGCAGGTAAAAAAAAATTAATCTTGTGCAGAATATACACCCCTGACATACTTGAAAGAATTTAAATTTTCTGCCAGGTAGTTTATAAAAATATCAAGACTTAAAAATCATATTTTTTGGATATATGTTAAATGCATTCTATGCAACTAACCCATTAATCTTTTTCATTGTCTACATAATACAAATACGCCTGTATTAGTTCAAAATCAAGTAAATTTTAAATTTAGGAAAAGTTGCTGAAGAATCCCCGATTATTGAAATACATCCCGAGTGCTGAAAATCAAGAAGTGTGTTTATATTACGAAGAGAAACTACAGTCAGAACCAGAAACTGTAACATCTCCAAGAACACCGATTAAACTTCCTATTAAAAAGAAGTTGGCTTCAAACAGAGCTAGGTAGGTACTTTTTTATTAATTGTTCATTTATAAGTTACAATTTATCCTTGAAATTTCCTTAAACTGCAATCCCTAACTTATTAAATAAAACTTTTTATTCAGTGTTGATTTGGATTTAACTGGAAGTCCATTAAAAGCTGGATTTGACCCAAATGAAGTATTTGACAATTCTGTTGATGATTTACTGAACATCCGACCAAAACAAAAGAAACCGACTCACAGGTTTTTATTTTAGAAATAAAGCTAATGATTTCTTAAAAATATCGCGGGAAGGTGATGGGTTCGAATCTTGGTTCAACACTGTGTCATAACTAAAGAAAAAATATAAATTTTTCTACTGGGGCGCGATATTAATAGTTAGAGTATGGGTAATGCTATGGCCCAAAACCTATATTAGTTATTACTTTTAGACAAAGGGCCTGCGATCAAACTTGAGTAGCTGGATGGATTTTTTGTATGTTTAGAAAGATCTCAAAAACGACTTAATCAAACAGTCTTTAAAAAAGCTTTTATACATAGTCATTTTATGTGGTGAGGGAGATCAATGTTCTCGATTTGCTCAGGGAAATATTTCTCCCTCCCCAATCCCCAACTATAATTTTTTTTTTATCAAACTATCCTCTTTAATAATGTAATCATATGGTTTTAGAGGATTAAAAAGCGGAGATGCACGCTTGCTACTATCCAAGCTAAACACAAGTGAGGAAGCCAAGGGTGAAGATTGTATGAATCTTGTATTATGTTCATATGATGAATCTTTAAACACAACACCAACCTTTAATAATCTTCTTTATCTTGGCAATAGGGAAGTCTTGTTTTGATAAAAAAATCCTATAACAAAAAAGATAAACTAGATGATTTTTTATAATTAGGCTTACTCTTTAGACATTAAATATTTATATGTTTTCTTTTTTAAATTGAGATTAATAAAGTATAAACGCTCGCTTAATTATATTTTTCCTGGGTAGTCCCTGATTTGATTTCTGTATAGGTATAGGTATAGGTAGTATTGTTGTGTTCTCTAGTCCATAAAAAAAGTGAAATAAATTTCTTAGTTTGAAGTAAAAAAAAACAGATTATGATTTTTAAACAAGTATTTTGAAACCTCGTAGAACAGAAAGTGGTGAGTTAGTAGAAGTTAGTAAGACCAGTTGGAAGGGACCTGTCTCATACAAATCGTTGACAAGCTCCAGTTCATACCTGGAGGAGTTCAGACAGATGTACATGTGTGCCTCGGGCGGCAACAGGAAGGGTGGCGCCGCTGGCAGGACAATTATCACATCAACTGCCGAGTTTTATCTTACAGGTATACTGAATCCTTATTCAAAAGAGATATACATATGTGTCGGTCTGTGTTTCTCTAGCATATGGTTGGACTGCTTAAGCTAGACAGTAGACATGTCTTAATTGATTCTGGGTAGATCTATTTTTAGAGAAGGTAGATTAAGCCAAAAAGAAGTTACCCGCCTCCCGAAAAAAAATATTTTAACTTCTATCCTCATACATATTCATAACCTTCCAAAAGTATATTCTAAATGTTACTTATTAAGAGTTTTTTCTTGTTATTGTTAGGAAAATATTTTAATATTAGGTAAATAATACCTATACAAATTTAAAAACAATCTTTTATCTACTATTACAGTTTATGTATTCCTAGGAATGGAAGAAAATGAAAGTCACATGAAGTTACAATGTAGATGGGACAAGTCCAACCTCTTTCTAGAGTCACCTCCACCTGATGCACAAACTAAACTTAATATTTGTCTTGTCAAAGGGGATTCCAGGTTTGATAATTTTAAAAATATTATTGTGGTTATCTTTTTGGTACCATAGGGTGATCAACACAATTTCTTGTAATATTTTGATTTATATGATAAATCCAATACACAGAGTGTCTTTGTTTAAAAACAAATCATCAGTTGGTTCATAATATACATACCTACACTTTTTAAAAAGATTAATAGTAACACTAACTAAGAAGTCTATAAATAAACTAAGCCTTATTTTGTATGTTTTATTGTAAAATATTCGTGATCTTATGTAATAAGTTTATTTTTAATCCTTATGTCACTTTTATATTTTACATTGATGAGCCAATTTTTCTGTAATTTAGCTGTAATTTATTTTATTTCAGGTTTATGTGTGATAACCAAGCCACAGAAATTGAACAGTTAGAAGGACTTATTTCTGGGTTACAAGGTATACAAGTTACCAACAATTCACTATTAAATTAAAAAAATGGTCTGTCACTACGCCAAGTTAGTTATTTGGATTTTTATGCATTAATAATTGTATGTTTTTTATATGTCATTACTTTAATATAAATATTGATAGTTAACATAATATGCATGGGAAACTATAATTGTGTCTATTTGTTGACAACAGGTGCAGAGCTGGTTTGGTTGGGGAGACAGGACCAGGATCAAACAGAATGGACCATGGAACAAAAAATTCTAGAAATACTTGAAATATCCAGGAAAAATCAACCTCAAGAATTTGATAGACTTCAGGTTTTTTTTTACTTTTTTACATTTTGGATTTTTATTGTTTTATTCTAAATTTATCTAAATAAATCTCAAACTAGTGTATTTAGAAAGATACCTACATTTAATCACATAACATTCGTGAAGTAAAATATAAAGTACAAATGACAAAGATAGTTTTAGTTCCTATTTTATTTATTTTCACCGTTGCTAGGGACCGTCAGACAACCTGCTGAACGTGAACGCTCGTCAGGATCTGGACATTACAGACATGCTGTGGAAGATCCTCTCTCAGTGTGAATCCTACGCCGAGCTCACCGACGCCCTCCACTTTCTCTTCCAGACCATCATTGCCGAGGATATTCGGCCTTTCGTGTATTCCGGCAACCACAGCAGTATGGCTGGCCTCCTGCGCCAGTGCCTGGCCTCAGGTGCCATGCCGGACCTGTCTGGAGCTAGGCCGCTCACTTTGCTCTTGGAAATGGGAATTGAAAAGTTGAGGCGAGATTCAAGTCACTATCTACTCTCAAGTGACCATGCCAGTAAGGTAGATCTTTAAAAATAAAATTCTTTTTTCTTTCATTTAATTATTAAGAATAATCAGTTGCTATAGTATTTTGCACCTATTGTTAAATAGATCTTACTTTAGGAATCACTGGACCCATATTTATCCTCCAACTCATCTCTGTCCCACTCCCTGGACATGATCAAGCGTCTCCACCTTGTTGTCGAGGTGGCCTTCGCCTGTCAGACCTACATCTGTCTTCCCTCCGCCTCACTCAAGACCTTGGTGCACACGGCCTTGGCCAGGCTGAAGCAGGAGGATTTTGTGCTGGAGAACAGGGTCGTCATGGAGTTTTCCCTACAAGCTGCAGATGTTAAGGTTACACAGTTTTTTTTATACATTTCTTATAACTTTTCATCAACTTTTATTTATGTCCACAATTGAAAAGCTTTACCAAAACCAACCTTTTTATATAAGATCTATCCTTACATTGCATGGCTAAATATATGTACCTATATTGTATATGTATTTATTACTTTATAAACCTACTATGAGGCTGTAAATTCTAGCTAGGCTAAAAAGGACCTCTAACATAAATCTTGAAATACAATTTTTAAAAATTTTTTTAGACACAACTGGAGACTGGAAAAGCTTCTTTATGGAGTATGACCTATAAGAATGACTTGGTTACCAACACAGCTATTTTACAAGTAAAAATTATAATATTTTTAGTTATTTTTAAAGATATCCAATTTTTTAAACTAGTGGCTTAATTTTGCTGGAATAGGTATATTTTTCTGGTGGTCATATCTCTTGTATGGCTGTGAGGGGATAGACATTCCCCGCCAATTAAAAATAGCTTGAGACATATCCTTTATCAATGCAAACGAATCCAGAAAATTATAGAACAATCGGTCCAGCCGTTTTCAAGATATTAGAAAGGAAATGAGACTATTAAAAGTATATATTATTAATAACACGAAGTATTCATATATTTATCATAAGCAGAAAATTATATAAGACCAAGATGCAAGATTGTAGAGTGGCCCTGCTACTTCTTATTGTACAAATTATGATTAAGGTTGAGCGTCCTGAAGAAATCTATCCCTATCCTGCAGAAACTAAACAGATATCTGATGTAGATCTGTTAGAATCAGATGATTGTGATATACAGTATTATATTATTTATCATACCAGTATCAAACAGGAATAAGTATTGTAAGATAGATGTGATTGTTGTAGAGATCTTAATTAATATTTTTTCTTCTCATTTTTTTGTCAAAAAGTCTCAGCAACATATTAAGTGGTAAGTAATAAATGGATAATTTTTTTTGTCTTTTTACAGTTAAAAATTAATATACAAAAATATATTACAATTGGTTTTCGTAATACCTACCTTCTTCCAGAAAGTTCTATATGTATTTCTATCTTCTAGAATTTCTGAGATCTTTAGAATATTTACTTCTACCTTCAGTAAATAGGTAATAAGATTTGACATGTACAAAATTATGAAATATTAATATTATGATCGAACTACTAACAATTAACTTTAAAATAAATCAGAAGTAAACTTTGTAAAGCCTAGTAAACAACTAGGTATTATTGCAAACATAAAAGTATTTTTCATTGATAAAAATAGGAAAAATCGTTCATTTAAGTAATTTAAATTCTTTTAACTCTTCTTTGTGAATTATAACATCTTATATCCTAAGTTAGTGTAGTTACAATGTTAGTTTTTATTTATATATAGATTTTAAAATATCGCATTTTAAAAATAACTTATTATAAAAAAAATTAAATACAAAAAAATAAAAATAAAAATGTTACTCTGTGATAAAATTAAACTGAAAAATACCTGTGCAGAATATTTACGCTTATTGTATGACCTGAAAATTATTAACATATAAACTTTTATTTTTCAACTTATTTAGGTAGGTACCTATTACCTAAGCATTTCTTATAATATGTAATTTTATGCAATTTAATCTATTTTTATTGCTTATTAATCCTATTATTATAAAAATGATTAAATAATTCTTAATTTAAAGATCAAACAATGTGGAAAAGGCAACAAAATAAACAGCCACCATTTAAGGCTGGAAAAAATGGTGCCCCGTCGGGGGGAATATCCAAAAGGAAGAAAGTTAACCCCCAAAGGTTTAAAATCCAAGCACTGGGAAAAATCTGGACCCCACCGCCAGCAGTGAAAGAAAAAATACTTAATGGTAAGCTAAGAATACAAGTTTTGGTGCTTTCCATCCAAGTGCTTGTCGATAAATGAACTTCCATACCCCCTTAACTTATGTTTAAATAAATTAAATATATGGAGGGTAGGGGGGGTCGGGGGGGTGTAGTTTTTTTCTCTGCCTGTTCCCTGATACCTGGGACCCTATATAACCTAAACCTAACTGACCTAAAATTATATATAAACAAACGAAAAGCACTGTTAGGGAAAACTTCCAAATTTTCTTTTTAAATTATTTTTGTAACCACAAAAAACCGTGACTGGATTATCATATAACTTTGAAATTATAACATTTATTTCTCGCATCATATTATAAACAGCTTTCCGCGGATATAAAATGATTGTACATTATTATTCTATATCAATATTGGATATTGACCTTACTGTTAATATAAAAAAAAATGATTAAGAAAATCTTTTTTAGACATTCTGAAAATCCCGTACAAAGCTCCAGAGAATATGCAAAATAAGGTAATGATTGTTCAAACAAGGATGACAACATCCATAAGTAGCAAAGCTCAAAAATTATGAATGAGAATCGGGAATAAATTTACTCTCTATAGAGTAGGGTTTTACAATAAACACGAAACCTATAAAATCACGAAAACATAAAAATCTAGGAATCGATCTAGCTCCGCAATTAATAGTTAAATCTTAAAGAAACGTGAAGGAAATATGTAGAATATGAGCATATGCAATCCCTGATAATTTCAGTCGTCAAATATGAATAGGAATAGAGAAAATCACGAAAACCTAAAAATCTACGAATCGATCTAGCACCCCAATTAATAGGTAGACAAATCTTAATGAAACTTGGTAAAAATATGTACAATGTAAAAATTTTTAATCCCTGAAAATGTCAGCCTTCTATCTTGAAAAGTAGTTGAGAAAATCGTGAAAACTTGAAAATCTAGGAATCGATGTAGCACCCCAAATAAAAGACAGATGGACAAAACAATGTATAGATTAGATGGGCATTGATATATCATAGGAATCTTCACTAAAAATTTCAGCTGTCTATCTTGAATAGGAGCCGAGAAAACCACGTTTCCCCCATAGCGTTACGGACTGACGGACAGACAAAGTTAATTATAGAGTAGCTTCGCTACTAAAAATTACAGATCCTCAAAAACCAAGGTGTATACGTTTTTACGTTCATTTAATGGTTGTAATGCTCTACGCTTTGCAGGCAATTTTTATTTACTTGAATTAGATGAATATTTTCTCCTCAATGAAAAAAAAATGATAGAAATTAATCGCCACATTACATAAATGCTCTAAAGAAAACAATATATTTGTTCAGTGGGATAAAAATAACAAAAAGTGGAAGAAAGAACCAAGAAAGGAGCCAGGACATCTTCTCAAACAAGGAATCAAGTTTTCATCTCAGGAGGAGTTTACAAGGTGAAATATTTAGTTTTTAAGCAACACTTAAAGAAAGGGGGGGGTAAGTTTTGCCACTTTCGCGTAATCAGTGTTGTGTGGGCTAGGTATTGATCTGAGATTATAGGTTATTTAGGATAAAAGTTTACTTTTGGGTAGTAGTTCACGGAAATTTAATCATTTTTTGAATAGGTCTCCAGGTTCAGGTGCTGCAGGCTGGAAGGTCGTTTCTGGACAGTTAAAAAAAAATTAAAAATTTAGTTTGAAGAGTTAGAGAGCAACTTATAAAACAAAATGTGCTTCTTTTTGAATGTTATTAACATATCAGAAAAAATTAAAATCGGCCTCCAAGTTCGGGTGCTGGAGGCCTCCAGGTATACTCTGGACAGGTAAAAATTAAAATTTCTTATTTGAAGAGTTATAGGTACACTTATAAAACAAAATATGCATCTTTTTGGATGTTATCATCATATTTGCAGAAAAATTTAAAATCGGCCTCCAGGTTCAGGTGCTGCAGGCCTCCAGGTACACTCTGGACAGGTAAAAATTAAAATTTTTTATTTGAAGAGTTACAGGTACACTTATAAAACAAAATATGCATCTTTTTGGATGTTATTATCAAATTTGCAGAAAAATTTAAAATTGGCTTCCAGGTTCAGGTGCTGCAGGCCTCCAGGTTACTCTGGACAGGTAAAAATTAAATTTTTTTATTTAAAGAGTTACAGGTACACTTATAAAACAAAATATGCATCTTTTTGGATGTTATCATATTTGCAGAAAAATTTTAAATTGGCTTCCAGGTTCAGGTGCTGCAGGCCTCCAGGTACACTCTGGACAGTTAAAAATTAAAATTTTTTATTTAAGAGTTACAGGTACACTTATAAAACAAAGTATGCATCTTTTTGGATGTTATCACCATATTTACAGAAAAATTTAAAATTCGCCTCCAGGTTCAGGTGCTGCAGGCCTCCAGGTACACTCTGGACAGGTAAAACTTAAAATTTCTTATTTAGGTATTTTTTTATATTAGAGGAAAGGTTTCTAAATAGAAAATTGTTAAAATATAATAAAAGAGCAAAATTTATCAAGTAAACCTTCTATTTGTGTTCCAGGCAGGCTCTGGTGGCCTCCAGGAGCCTGCAGGATAGCTAATAATCCTAATACTTAATTTTTGAATTTAGAGAAAAGGTTATAAAATAGGAAATGGTTAAATATCATTATCAAATAAAATACATATTATCTAATGTCCCTAGATGTGCTTTAGACTGCTGGACAGGTTTAAAAAATTAATTTTATATTTTTTTTATTTAGATGAAAGGTTTGAGTTATGCTCCAGACAGGGTCAAGGTGGCCTCAAGGGGCCAGCTAGATAGATCTGAAGTATTTATTACTTTTTGTTTATGTATGGTTTTCAACACATATGCAAAATATAATTCTGTCTCAGATATAATATTACAGATACTCAGAATGGGGAATGCAATTTCTATAGGATTCAGATTTAAAGTATAGATGCTGGTGAAATAATATTAAAATTACTATTGAGAGAGGTTAATTTTATCCAGATGTCATCCAGAGCTACAGATTCTCCATCCAGGTTAGTAAAATATAAAGAATATAAATTGGATAGTCAATCCATGTATCAAAGAAAAAGGCAAGGATGCATGACACAACCAAAAAGATGCATATTTGGTTTAATAAGTGTACCTGTAACTCTTCAAATAAGAAATTTTAATTTTTACCCGTCCAGAGTGTACCTGGAGGCCTGCAGCACCTGAACCTGGAAGCCGATTTTAATTTTTTCTGCTAATATGATGACAACATCCAAAAATATGCATATTTGGTTTAATAAGTGTACCTGTAACTCTTCAAATAAAAAATTTTAATTTTTACCTCTAGAGTGTACCTGGAGGCCAGCAGCACCTGAACCTGGAGGCCGATTGTTAATTTTTCTGCAAATATGATGATAACATCCAAAAAGATGCATATTTTGTTTTATAAGTGTACCTCTAACTCTTCAATTAAGAAATTTTATTTTTTACCTGTCCAGAGTGAACCTGGAGGCCTGCAGCACCTGAACCTGGAGGCCGATTGTCATTTTTTTCTTCAAATATGGTAATAACATCCAAAAACACGCATATTTGATTTTATACGTGTACCTCTAACTCTTCAAATAAAAGTTTTTAATTTTTATCTGTCCAGAGTGAACCTGGAGACCTGCAGCACCTGAACCTGGAGGCCGATTTTAATTTTTTCTGCAGATATGTTAATAACATTCAAAAAGAAGCACATTTTGTCTTATAAGTTGCTCTCTAACTCTTCAAACAAAATTTTTTAAATTTTTTTACCTGTCCAGAAACGACCTTCCAGCCTGCAGCACCTGAACCTGGAGACCTATTCAAAAAATGATTAAATTTCCGTGAACTACTACCCAAAAGTAAACTTTTATCCTAAATAACCTATAATCTCAGATCAATACCTAGCCCACACAACACTGATTACGCGAAAGTGGCAAAACTTACCCCCCCCCCTTACTTATTAGTTTTTGTGAATTTGTTTTAGTTTTTATTGGATTGATAACAGATCTGTAGTATAGATGTATATACAGACAACTACCTTCCTTCATTTTTCAAAGACCTCTTTCGTCTGCTTCTAAATTATTTTCTGCTACTTAGCTGTGTAATATAAGCGATACCATTGATTGATTTTCAATGACCAAATAAGAGGTTGCACAAGACGGTTGCGATGGGGAGATACAGTTATTTAACCCTTTCTCACTCTAGTGTTTTACTCTATTGGATTGATCATATTACTAGGTATAAAATCATTAGTTACTGCCTAAGCTGCAGGGATGACAACCCCTCCCCCTGTTTCCAACTTTATTATAACCAATATTATATCCTATTATATAAAGTAGTAAGTTTTTTTTTAGCAATTTCGATTACTATTAAACAGATTGAGTTCTACTACAGGTTAAGGACGCTTTGATGAGGTCCTAGGAAGGTTTGGGCTAATTTTACTTTTATATTTATGTCTTGTGATGGGTTTAGGCTTTTTTTCTGCCCTTCCCTACATCTTCGAATACAGAGCTCCTAGAAGCTAATGTTATATAACATAACAATATTCTTTACATTTATTTATCCCGATCTGTTAGCGTTTATGTTTTGTTTTTATCACACATATATATTAATTTTAATGTCTTTAGTAAGGACGCCTTTCGGACCAAGAATATACTAATAGCGTATCAAGCGTATTGAATGATATGCTACGTTTTACGCTACAAGCGTTTGCATACATTTAATTTAATTTTTTTTTATTTTAGCCACTTAAAATCTGAAAAGAAGAATAAGAATGTTGACAAGAAGCGTAAACTGGAGGATGTCTCGAGCCCGCCACCTCATACAGGAGCTCTTAACCCGGCCTTCAATGATTCAATGCAGGATACTCCTAATGGGTATAATATTTATATGCATTTCAATTCATGTATTATATTAGTATAAAGGTAACAGAATGTATGTGTGTCTTTATCTGAAGATTCGCTGGACCGGCATGGTTCTACTTTACAATGAAGCTTCTTATAGGTCTAGGCAAATTCATAACTATTTTGGGGAAGGTTAACTCCACCATCTCAAGAGAAACCATTCATGGAACCCCCCCACCCCCCCCACCCACAAAATATATATTTTTTTTCTGAAACAAAAATTAAAAGTTTAGGGTCGACTTCCTCTTGATTAAAAAAAAATATTTGTAGAAAACTCACTAGGTACCAGTTAAATGAAACCCCCATTAGCCAACATACATTCAGAACTTACTAAGACTTTCGTAAAATATGCTCTTGATATTTTTTTTTCATTTAGAAAGAAAGAAGAAGATATTTCAACAACTGACAGCGTTCACCACAGGTTCATACTTTACTTTACATAGAAAATCATACGCTCCTACTATCATCAAGGGTTTTGTCCAAACAGGGTGTGGGAGATATCCCCCGAGTTGTTTCCTCTCGTGGTCATATCATTGATTGAAGGGATAGGAGGTTGGTGACGAACCCCCCTCTTCATCCTGGAAAAAAACCATACTCAGTAAACTTTTCATTAATCCTTTTAAACATAAAAAAAATAAAACTCTTAAGGAACATTGTTATTTTTTAGGCTGAAAAAGGATAAACTAAAAGAACTGTTGGCATCAACTCCAGTAAATAAACCAATTGAAATTGAGCCTCTTGAGCCTCCAGTTCCTATAAAATTGACCATAAAAGAGAAGAGGAAGAGAAAAGAGGCGAGGAAAAAGACCATTTTTGATGTAGCCAAGGAGAGGCTTTCTACAGCAAGATTTAGGTAATATACATATAATATGTAACCTGTAAAATTTAGTTAAGGTATATTTGTCTGTTTTTCCAAATTTTTTGCAGAAGGTTAGTTCGATTTGGTTGAGAGAACGGTATCATAAATTTTAGTGTTACTAGCTCCATTTGTTATTTAATCGCTTGGATAATTTTTACATAGTTTCCAAGAAATTATCATCCCTCTCCTTAATATATGTGGGCTGGAGGTTGTAATAATCTCTCTATACTAAAAGAGAGTTTCTCCTTTGTAGGGAAGCTTCACATAGATCTTTGAATAATGTTAGGCCATATTATGATTACCAACTTTAATTATGTATTTTATCATCTATACTACAGTGTGTTTTTTTTTTTATGAGCACTTTTTTGAAAGCAATTTTACCCCACTTATAGTTATCAGAACTTAATGATTAATGGCTTATTTTCTTCGTTTTTTAAGGGAAATTATGAAACAACAAAAAAAATTACAGTTTTTGTTGAAAAAGTACAGTAAAGTTGAAAATTAAAAACTTAGGTGTCAACATATAAAACTGGTTTTAGCGCATTTTTCTTTAAAAAATGGATTTTCTGTAGTCGACTTTGGGGGGCCAGTACTCCCTCCCTGGTTGAGATATGACCTTCAAACTTTGATATGTTCTAGTACATGTCCCTAATAGTATCTGTATACATTTTTAGCTCTATATCTCAACTTTGAAGTGTTTAGCAGCCATTCTTGCAAAAGGTTAATTATTTGAGCATAAGAAAAATGCGCTAAAACCATTTTTAGATGTTGACACCTAAGTTTTTAATTTTCAACTTTACTGTACTTTTTCAACAAAAACTGTAATTTTTTTTGTTGTTTCATAATTTCCCCTAAAAAACGAAGAAAATAAGCCATTAATCATTAAATTCTGATTACTATAAGTGGGGTAAAATTGCTTTCAAAAAAGTGCTCATAAAAAAAAACACACTGTATAACTAGTTTCGGTCTGTCCGTAGTCTGTTTGACATAGTCAGTCTACAGCATTCATATTTTCTCAGCTTCAATAAAAGATAGAATTCTTTTATTGTCTGTGTAGATTCCCTTCAGTTAGAAAATGGTGGAAGTTTAATATTTAAACTGATGTTGAATAATCTTTAGATATTTAAATGAACTGATGTACACCCAAACAAGTGCACAGAGTTTTAAGATGTTTCAAGAGGATTCTTCATTGTTTGAAGCCTACATGGAGGTAAAACAAAGTTACAGAATTATTTTTATTTTCTTTCCCATATACTTAGTTATTAACGTTGTGTTGGTCAAAATTTATTTCCTCGTAAATTAAGCTTTTTTTGTGCCAGTTAAGTGAGTGAGAGTCTTTGTAGCTATACATATATTGCTATTTGGAGTTCTTTTTTATCATTTTAAGTTTGCGTTTTAAATAATTAACTTCGCTGCGTAGGTTCTTCAATATTTCGTAAGTTAAATGATAAATTGAAAGATTTTCTACTGCAGATTTATCTGAAATCAAAAAGTTTGCAGTTTCACGGATTCGGATTAATTGGTCAACAAATGGCGGATTAATCCGTATTCTGATTCGGTTTTTTTATTGTCATTTCTGGTATACACTATACACTCCTTTAAAAACTACTTTGCAGCAACCTTAATATTATCAGGGTTACAAGAAGGCAGCAGGCGCCTGGACGAAGGACCCACTGGATGTTATTATAGCCTATGTTAAAAAGACCCCTAAAACAACTGTGGTGGCTGACATGGGGTGTGGTGACGCCAGGCTGGCAAGATCTGTCAAGCGTACTGTCCACAGCTTTGACATAGGTAATGTTTTTAAATCCATATTATTTCCTATATTTATTGTTTTTACTCTAGGATAAAAATAAGAGATCTTCATTTTCTGATAGAAAAGGATACATTTTTAAAGCATAACAGCATTTTTATTAATGCCAGAAATCCTGTACATCGATTTAGAATACTAGAATTTTATTTTTTTACCAAAAAAATATAAAACAGAATTAACTCTTAGTTTAAGATTTCTAGGACAATTAGGCACAATGCTAAAGACTCTATTATTGTGATTAAGAATTTTGTAATTCCATGTTAGACAATAAACATGCAGGATTCTCTTGGACATTTTTATTATAGATGCATAATTTCCCATGTCCATATTATTATTAATATTTGTTAATGTTTATCTGTCATATTTTCTGATTTGTTCAATATTTCATGGATGTTGTCAACCTTGTTTTTTTTTATGAAGCCTCGACAGCACCTGGTGTTGTTCAGTGTGATATGAGTAATGTACCTCTGCCTAATGAGTCTGTGGATCTTGTAGTTTTCTGTCTAGCATTGATGGGAACTAATATCAAGGTAATTACTACGTTGTAGGGATAGATTAATGAAAGAATACTCTAGTTAGGTCACAGCTAATGTCCATCACGTCAGGTCTAACATTTAAGGATGACTTAAATTTCTTGTTGAGTGGCGGCGAGGGTAAGTTTCTCCTTTTTCTGCCAATGCATTAGGGGAACATGTTTTGGTAACACACAACAAATAAACTACACATGTTTAAGAAGAAAATGTTTTTTTTAGCACGTTTAGGGAGGCATTAGTCCCTCGGTGCTCTATTCCCTGTAGGCCTCTAAGTTTAAAATTTAAAAGTATGTTTTTTAGTCCATTTGCTGAAAGAGGAAAACAACCGTGTATACTGTATAACTCATATTTTTCTCTAATATAAATAAATTTTTAAGGGGAAAAAATCACGGAACCTTTAAAACACAATTGCAGTTCTATTTTTAAATTTCCGCTGAGCTACGCCCACTGCTTATTAGGATAATTGCATTATTGCCCGCGTCAGATGGTTCTAATATTATTACTTGTGGGGTCATCCACTTGGCAAATTTTTCAAAACTTGCCAATGATTATTATCCAAATCGTTTTCTATAAAGCTTAGGTTATCTCATCCTGTCGTCAATACTTTCCTGTAAAGTTTAATGTCAGAGGTTTAAGTATTATCTTACATACTGTTTATTGAAAATCTTTTGTTCAGTGATGTTAAAGTTTTGAACTCGAGCATTTTTAGTTATATTTCCACTACGGCTCCGAATCGGATTCGTTTCCCCTAGTAGATCAAAACCAAGCCTTAGCTATTATGAAAAGAAAACATCGTGTTATAGACAATTTCTACAAAGAGAAAATATGATAATAGGACTAATCCCTGTTTTATTTCTCCTATCGGTCTCTTAGCATCAGCAAAGCAGGATCTTTTTGTTTCCTTTACTGGCTATACTACAATTAGATGCATGTTTTTAAAAAACATCATTATATCTTTATTAATACTTTTAGGACTTTTTGTTGGAGGCCTCGAGAATATTAAAAGAAGAGGGAATAATTAAGATTGCAGAGCTGGAGAGCAGAATTCCCAAAAATGACTTGGATTTTATCAAGTAAGCATTCCCTGTGGGCAAGGAAGTCCAAGCTTTTTTTTTAGAGAGGGGGGGGGAGGGTTAAAAGAGGGGTTTCAACGGTTTGAGAAGGGTAAACCAATGTATTTTTAAGAAAATTTCAAAGGCGTAAAAATGATGGATTTTAAATTTTGAGGTGGGTAAACTCTAAAATCTTTTCTTTGCCATAATTCATGTTACTTCCAAATTATTTAATATTCATTATTTTTAAAAACCTATTTTGTTTACATGTTATTATTAAACTGTTATCTTATCCTAACATCAAATCTATCTAATATACAACACAACATCTGCTAATACCTAATAAGAGTTAAATTCAGAGTTTAAGCCAACGTGAGAACTTTTCTATTTGAAATTAAAAATGACTGATTATTTTATTATTGAATTATCTATTTATCGTATAATGATAAGTTACTCTTATTATTTCATCTCATAATTATATGGGTGAAGCAGGAAGCTTCGTGGCTCAATATATTTGTATTTTCAACAAAATTATTAGCCATAAAGTTCTTATTTTATTTTTAAAATTTAATGGTCTTATAAAGTATTTTATTTTGATATTTATTTTATATTTTGAAAATATATATAACCCTGTAATGAAATAAAGGTATAAATATTCTTTAAAAATAAGAAATAGTCTACAAAATATCTGATAAGTTGCCACACTGAGTGTCTGTTTGTGTGGATGTGTCTGAGTGTTTACCGCTAAATCAGAATTGCAATAATTTTCAATAAACTGAATATAGAAATGTTTTGTGCCAGTGTATATACCCCTAAGAGAAATTAAGTTTTAAAGAAAGGTTTTGTGGATGGGAGTCCTTTTCTCTCGATAAAAACCCCCTACAGACTACAGGTGAAGCCTCTAGTGTAAATTTGGTTTGACTTTTCTTCGATAACCATAATCTTAGTCTAAATATTTTATTTTTGAGCATTTATGTCCGTGTCCAAAGTACCACCGTCAATATTACCTAAATTACTGCCTCGTTGACGAAATATTGAAATATTTGCCTATAATTATAATTATAGTGGTTTCTAAATTCAATTGTTCTTGGGTAACGTGCCGGTTCATGGAGGTCCTAATTTCGTCAGTTATAATACTTATTGTTTTTTTCAATAAAAAAAAACTTTGAAAGGGAGGAGTAGGTTGCGCTAAAAATCCGTAAAGGTTAGGAGTTTTAAGTTTAAAAATTAAAACAGTAGTAGAACTAAAAAAAATTATGTTAATTTAAAAAAAAAAATTTTGTCTATAGTTCTTTTCAATAAGAAATACACATATTAAGCCTTAAAACTCACACTTTTACGGATTTTCATGGAGTTTCATGGAGTTTATTTTAAAAGAATTTCAAGAGTATGAATATAATACTAATGGCAGAAAATTTGATACAAATGGATAACAAAATCCTACATTGAATTGAAAATTACACTGGTACCCAAAGTTATATAACCACGTTATCTTATTCAATAGCTCGAAAACAATGGGTACTTTTATTGAATTTTGACTGATTGTGTAAAAACTTTTCAACCATAGATTTAAATATATAGAAGGGGTAATTTTGTTTATCATCATTTTTTATCAATTTACCCCCATTGCCTTATCCCTTTCGATCCTTGTAAAATAACCCTTCTTATTTGATTAAAACGAGGATATAATTTTTGTTTGTCCAACTTAGTGGAATATTGTTTAATTTTAAACAATTGAATTAAGGGCGCAATTATTGAGTATTGATGGATCACAGGATGTAATATTTAGTTTTCAAAACTTATAGAAAATAGGATATTCAGACAAAAATAACAATAGCATAAGGATAATATAGGTAAAAGTCATACTTTCTGCTAATAATCTTGTTTCAAAATTGATTATTTTCATTAGATTTTTAAATTTATGTTGAGATTTTTTTCGGAAAGACCTTAACTCGTTGAATAACTCTTCGCGAGAATATTTCTTTAGATGAAGCTGCTAAACTACGCTAACAGAGGCCTTTAAATGAACTTGAAGGAAAGGGGGTATGTTACTTTTTACTTGGGTTATTTCTTTTGGGAGGGGGGAGGCAGCTTATTCCAACAATGAAATTAATTCGGAACAAAATCACTAAACTTATACGTGTTTTTCAGCTGTCGTTGGGGGGCAACACATCGTAAAATTGACGACCTCTCCATTTGCCCCCCAAATATTATTTTATATTTTATTATTTCGCTTGTTGGTTATACCTTATACCTGGGGGGGGGGGAGGTATCCTTCTCTAAAATAGTTATAAAAACCTATCAAGGTCTTTTAAGAAGCTTCGCTTTAAAGGAGATCCATAGTGGTTAAGCTACATAGAGATAGACATCCTATTACTTTAATATAAGAATAAGAATATTAAGCAAAGGTTTTATTAAGACTTTTGGTCAAAAATTAAACTAACAATTTGTAGCAAATGAATTGTCTTGTTGCAATATTTATTTATGTTATTTTTAGCTTAATAAAATTTTATTTATGAATAAAAACTCAGTTTTAACGGAACCTTGGGAAGTTTAAATTTGCAAAACGTATAATTTAATATAAAAATAAAATTCCTTCTTATAGTTTTAAGATTTGCTACGGGTCTTGACTTTGTAAATTGTTTGATTCATTTTGTGTGAGTAATTATTTGTGGTTGTCGGATAAATAATCCAATTATTTGAAGGAATATCCCAGGCTCCATGCAAATCCCCTGCATAGGATGTTCTTACCATTCAACGAGTTTGTTAAATAGCTAAAAATTCCTTTCTTTATTCAAACAGTACAAATTCTGAACTGGGTAGATTTTAAATGTTTTGGAATTAAATTATTCTCGTTTTGATTTAAGAAAATAAAATACTTTTACAAAATAAACAAATAAATTGGAAGATTTCATTTGAAGCACATTTTTTTTGTAGATTTTTGTTTGAACCAAAAAACCCTTTCTACTTTGCTTTATTGGTATTTTTAATAAATTATTATTATTATTATTATTTTTAAACCATGATAAGAAACTAATTTAAGGGATTCAAAGTTAATTTTCTGAACAATCTTTGATTAGATTGAGATATATGCGGATGTATCAACATGTTATATAAAGTTGCTGCGCCACGAGCTAAATATAAATATTTGATGTTTTCAAGGAACATTAGCATGTCAGGTCAAATTTGATTAGAATGAGAGTGAGACAAAGGAACGATGGGTGGGTTGAGGGGGGCGGGGCGGAGGAGGGGGATGTTTAAATGGTCAAAAATAGAAATTATTATTATATCCTCTAGTAGGACAGCATGCACCCGGTTATAATAGTGACATTCACTTCCGCGCACATTTATCATTATCATATTATCAAAACTGCATACTATTACAACAGCATAAAATGTTTTTTTCCTCTTACTTCTATCACATTATTAAATAATCTTTAATTTAAAATATGTATTTGCTACTTGCAAATATGGAACATTATTTATTTATGATTATACGCGGAAGTTAATGAACACTTCAATATTGATCCGTATTTTATATTTAGAAGCAAAGTCAACTGTATATTTCATAGATTTTCAGATAATTGTTTTTAAAAGCGAAGGTTTTCTATAATTAGGGTCAGTCCGTCCGGAGTGGATAGCTTTTTTCGTTAATTTAGGCATGTAAGAATTGTCCTATCGATTTCAAATTTTGCATGGTGATTCCTGTAGTAGTAAGGTACGGTTTAGAAAGCATAGCAACTCGATAATCATTACCAGAATGTCTGTACGTCCAATTTATACATTTTACTTTTTTAACAACAAATTTTTATGTGATCTAATTATCCGATTGATATGATTTTTGGTATACTGATATTCCTGGGACAACAAAGTACAATATTAGAAGCGAAGCAACTCTATAATCAAGTCCTAAAAATGTAAGTATGTCCATAAACATTATCCTGTATCAAGCAGTTTTTCAACAAATATACTTACAATTTAGCTTCGACTCTTATACATTTATATTCAGTTCTGACACAATACAAATAGAGGGAAAGTAGGACTAAATATTTCAATTTATACATACCTATCAATTAATTTTTTTCTTCTTTTTGGATGGTTGGCTTTTATGAAGTTCCCCTTTAAATATTGAGACTTTAGATACACGACAAAAGAAAGACATAAAACAATATACATCAAACTATTTTAGTATATAGGATAATCTTACTTTTATATATTAAAACACAAATCTTCCAAAAATATTCCTTTGACTTTCAAACCCAATCTCAAATAATTTAATTTCAAGAAGTGTTTTTCAAAATAGTCTTAAAATATTAAATCCTGTCAAAGTTTCCGTGGAGGGGGTATTTCTCTTGAAAAGAAATGTGATTATTTTGGTCTAAATAGGGATTAGGATATATTATTTTATTTGCGCTGAATGGGGATAGATTTGAAAGGGACAGTAGGTACCTGTGTCTGGTAGAATAGGACAATTCTTAAAATCTTTTCAATTATAACAATCCTGAAAACAAATGAATTGATTCTCATTCATTATATTCTGATTTTTTTTGTAATCATTATATCCTTACCTGGTGGATTTTTAACCCTGCAGAACAACTCATTACCCAAACTAACCTAACTTTTCAGTTTGGCGACAAAATTCAATGGGTTACCGGGTCAGTTTACTTTTCACTTATATATATATATTTTTTTTTTTGGGGGGGGGGAAGGCGGGGGTAGATAATACTTCTAACCAGTGCTTCGGAGCCGGGAGCCGTGGAGCTGCCATTGTTGCTGGATTATAATTTGGTAACTCTGTTTTGTCATGTGCAAATGCCCTTTTTAAGTTTTTTAAGTCCATTTTTATCAAAATTGAACTTTTAAAACCCTCAAGAGTCAAAAATAAAAAATATTTTTTTATGGGGAAAAAATATATCGAGTTTTTCTTGATTTTAGGTCGGAGCCAGAGCCGCATCAAAATTAAACGGCTCCGACACACTGCTTCTAACTATTTTGACTTCACTGGTATACATTTGACTTACCTTAAGGTTTTTTTTGCTGTCTCTTTAATTTTATGAAGGTTTTAATCCTTATCTGTTAAAACAGGTGGTGTCATCGATAGGAGAGAGGAAGGGGAAAGTCTCAGATGGATTTTGGAAGATAAAAAGAGGGGAAGAGGGGGGGGGGGTTGATATTGAAGGGATTAAGGACTAAGTTGACCGTTTACTGACTTTATGCCCTTGTCAGGTTAAGACTTGATACCAATTCTTTATGGATTTAAATTTTAATACAAAGCTATTTTTGTTTTTATTTTTCGTTAAACATTAAACAATAATAACCAGAAAAATATTTTTTAAACCAATGATTTTATTTAGCATTTGAATATGTTAATTAATAAAGATAAATGACAGTTAATTAAATAATATTTGAGTTAATTATGTGTTATCAGATATGGAAACTGGACACCTGTCTAGACACTAAATATTAACAACAACAGATATTTTTTTGCATCATTGTGACAAATTAGGTTATGTCATCTACCTCCATAATTAGATATTCTTTCTATGATAATTAAGATCTTCAAATTTGAATTAATTTAATAGAAATGACTTTTAAAATTAATAAAAAAACACTGATTTACATTATGTAATTTGATTAGAAAGCTTTGTTTAAAAACGACCAAATCCAAAAAAGCTATTGATAATTATTGGGGGACTTAATTATATTTATTTTTGTCAGATATATTTTTACTTGGAACTATAATGTTTAGGGGAGAGTATATCCACTACCGTCCCGAGACAAAATTAATCTAGAAAAAAATGACTGCACTTACTGTGTAATGATAACTTTTTCCCACATTTCAGGTGTCCTTAGATGAATCTAGGGGCGCAGCCGCCAGTCCGTTATAGAGTAATTTTTATCATAATGCTAATATTTTTTTTTCAGGAGCTTTGGAAGATTTGGCTTCAAACTCAAGTGGAAGAACACGAAGGAGAGATTTTTTGTCTATTATGACTTCATCAAGGAGCGGGAGCCAAACTCGAGAAATAATTTACCACATATCGAATTAAAGCCTTGCTTGTACAAAAAGCGATGAGTTAAATATGTTGGATTATTATGGATTACATGGCACCAAAAACAAAACCTTTTCCTCTTTTTTTTTTTAAATTGTCCTCATTAAAAAACCGTAAGATTTATACCTATAGCACAAAGTAGAACAATGACTGTCCGTTCTTATGTAGCTGAATATCTCGCCAACCGCTGGACTGATTGAGTTTTGCTTTTCAGGAAATATTCCTTTTAATCGAATCATAGAGTTGCTTGTGCTTCCCACTTTTAAAAATTGTTAAAATAAAAATTCCAAAGAAGGTCGAGTATTGGCTAATAAAATTTTTGTTTAAGGGGGAGTGGGCGGCATTTGTCTAAAAAATTTCTTAAGCCATGATATGTCCTGGTAAGCAGAGCGCAATCAAGTCAAGGAGTTGTTAAAAACCTTAAGCCCCATTCTGACGGATGGACATAAGGACATTGTTCTATTTTGAATTAGGGAATAACTTATGCAAGCTTGAGACAGTAAAGTTATATTTCAGGTGCCATATTCCTGCCCCTGTTATCAAATGTATTTATTTTTTATATTTTTTAATAAATTTTTTTTTTGTAATTAATTGTTGATTATTATTTACATGTTTTTCTTTCGGCGACAGATTTAGCGTCAAAATATTACCAAAAACCAAAGCTTCAAAGATTTTTTTCCTGCCACTTCGAATTATCGAGCGAGTACAGCAATTATGCCATTAAAAACAAAGCTTTCACAGATGATTGAATTAAGCTTTCGCACAGTCGCACTTTTAATGTATCAAAAAAGCACGATATATGATACTGAAGCAAATTTTGTATGAAAATAAATAGAAAAATATTTGGCCTTTATCAGAAGCTGGAAAATATTTTTGAATCTTTTTATTAATAAGATATAAAAGAAAGAATCTTTGAATTGACGTTTTCATTTCTCATTTTGTTTGAAATAATAAACAAATTATTTTTTTGATAACTTAAAATTAAATAAAGAGCAAATATTCTATTAGTTCTTGTAGATTTCTTAATTTGTCATGTTAATGAGAAACATCGTTAAAACTACATTTTTCTCTTGGTTATTAATTAAAATATTGTATTTTATTGTTGGCCGTTTATTCGGCCTGTCTGCTAGGATATTGGTTTGCCCATTAATTTCAATAATTCAAAAATTTGTTGAATCTTGAACTACTATAATTAACCCCCATATGCTGGGTAGGGGGCCGGGGGGGGGGGGGGTTAATAAATAGGAATAGGGAGGGTGGTTTCACATAGTTGCAAAGTCCCATGTGGCCAGGTGAGAAAGGGGAGGAGTTAATATGAAGCAGTTGGAGGCGGAGGGAAGGGGGTGGGTCAAATGTTTGTCATTAAGATGTGAAGGATATTGTAAATGTAGAAGAAAAGGGGTTCAGACGGATGGGTCTAGTGAAATTATTTTCATTTATTACTTTACAATCCATAAATCTTTTTTACTTTTTCACGTATTTGAGTTTATTTTTAGAAAATTATATTTGGAACATGTGCCGTTTTATGATTATTCTTAATTATAGTTTTTTTACAATGTTTTTAATGAAAAAGTCGTTTTAAAGATAATTAGGAAAATTTATAAAATTTTGGTTTTCAGATAAATGCAATAAAAGCTTAGAAAAAAAACTATTTTAGGAATACAAATTTAAAGGATTATCTTTATTAATATTATAAAGATTGTATAACCTGGATTATATCACCTAGGGTTAAGAAGTTATAAATAGTGTGTATTTTAAATTCAACCACTGTTTTAATTTTAGGGATTAAGCAAAGGTCTAAATACTATAATATTTTCCTTAAGGGGCGTTTCTTCGTTTTTTTTACAGTAGCTTTTCTCCTATTTCTAGCCCCTGCGGGGGGCTCTAACCCTGCGGGGCCAATTGCCTAACCCTGTGGGGTAATCACCTAACCCAATGTAACCTAAAATAACCTATCAAAAGCCATTTTAAAAATACGACGATCGCCCCTTAAGGGGCGTTGCCACAAAAGGGACTATTTCCTAATTTTGTTTAGTTAAGAAATCGAAGCAACTGTATAATCATCGTTTGTTTTATGTCTATCTGAAGAAGCCAAACCTACGCTTGGTAACCCTATTCTTTTAAATTTGGCATAGGTTGAACTCTTCATTAAGTCAATATAAAGCTCTCTTCTTTCTATTAGTTTTTAGTCTAGCTAGCGGTTTCGCCCCTAGCATCTATGGGCTTTGCCCACAGAGGTAATTAAAAAAAAAATTGAAGATGCAACCATTTATTTCAAACATATTAAAAAAAACACCATATTTTGGTGCTGCGAACCATAATTTATGGGTTCCCCATTATGCTTTCTTTTCAATCTTTTAATAGATTTTTTTGGGGGGGTTGGGAAGGTCTCAGGTGTCCCACCCCTCAAGAAAATCGCTTATAACCACCACAGGACCAATAGGTATATACCCTAAAGAGTAGAATCCGATCGGTTCAGTGGTTACCGAGATCATAAGGGACGGACGGACTGACATCAAGCTACTTTGTATTATAAATAAAAGAAAGACGTAGTTTTTAGTTGGTTCAAAATACACTTCATCTCGAGAAAGACTATTTGACCTTCAATATTTTCGTTAAATATAGTGACAATGTAAATCATGGCTAGAAATCAACCTTATTAGACAATTACTCAAAGCCCAAAAATAATGGACTTAAAAGTGTATTAAACTGTATATAAGACATTTGTGGATATATTGATACCATTAATTTGCCTATTAGATAAAAAAAAGTATGTTTTTTTAATATTTTTCTCTTGCTACAAATCAAATTTTAAATTTGAGTCACCAAAAATGCTTATCTAATTTTTGCTCTAGAAGAATCATTTTTTGGAGTTAGAAAGTGCTTAATACCTCATTTTAATCGCCTGGCATTGCTTTATAATATACAGGTAATGACTTGGTTGTTTATAGAACAGCTGACTAAAAAACCGAGGTTTTGTGATAATCCCACTTTTGTTGTTGCTCCATAAATGATATTTTTTTTCTTAATTTTTTTGGCTGTAAAGAAGCTTTATATATTCATATAACATCCACCTAAATTTGACTTTTGATATATTATTTATAAAATCACCAGAAGGAATTGAATTTTGGAAAAAAATATCAATTTATATTTTACACTGTTATGCATTGTTCTTGTTCTTGTTTCTAAAAAATATTTATATTATTAAAAAGAGAATTATTTAACGCTTCTATAGGTATGTTTATCATTTTTCTAGGCTAAATATAACTATAATTACACCATTTTAAAGTTAAACATCATAACATATAAACTCACTTATTGAATCGGTCTGTATTATTAAGCTGCCAATCCTTAAAACAGCTGCATTTCATTATTCTATTATATAAAGTAGTAAGCTTTTTTGTCTGTAGCTTAAGATTTTGATAACTAATGTACCTATTGACATCTCTGTTTTATGGAAGCTTCTTATAGGTCCCGGATAGTTTTAGAATATTGAAAAAAAATATCAATTTATATTTTACACTGCTATGCATTGTTCTTGTTCTTGTTTCTAAAAGATATTTTTATAATTAAAAAGAGAATTATTTAACGCTTCTATAGGTATGTTTATCATTTTTCTAGTCTAAATATAACTATAATTTCAGCATTTTTTAAACATCATCATATTCAAGTTACTGTAATTTTTAAAAAAAAATATCAATATCAAGAACTATTGGAACAATTTTTACCATGCAAAACAAGGTGTTAGAAAGTGTAGGATCCCTCACAATATCTATATGTCTGTCTATAATGCATTACACATGTAATGCTAATAGAGATCATAGACATACAAGCTTTTTTTTTTTTGGGGGGGGGGTAAAATTTTTGCAAGGGGGGGTAATTCGGTTTTTATTTTGGGGGAGGTATTTACCCCCCCAAAATTGTTTTTTGGGGGGGGTAAATACCCCCTCTTAAATGGTTGGGGGTACGGGTAAATATTAAATGAGGGAAGGGGGTAAATGAAAAATTCGTTTGGGGGTAATCACCACTTTACCCTCCCCCCTTGGACGTCTATGATAGAGTGGATGCTATAAGAGTGCTCTTATAATGTGAACTTCTTATAACTGAATGGGCTTCCAGAGACCATGAAGTTGGCCTAGTCACTACAAGGGAGAGTGCAGAGATATCCAGGGGGGGGGTGGGTTCCTGTAAAAGTGTAATTTTTTGGGGGGATAGGTGTAATCACCTCCATTAATATATTATGGGTGGTATAAACCCAGCCTCTTTAAATTTTTTGAATAGGAGTAAAGAAAATCAGGAAAACTTAACAATCTAGGAATCAAACTAGCACCCCAACCAATAATCGGTTCCATGCCAAATGTAGGAGTCCCAAACGTAGGAGTGAAAAAACATTGGAGTGGACAAACGCATGAGTCCCCAACTTCAGAGTGGAATTAAATGTAGGAGTGGGACAAACATTGGAGTGGACAAACGCAGGATTTTTGGGACAAATGTTGGAGTGGACAAACACAGGAGTCCCAAACTATTTTTTAAATTTTGAATTCTCATTTCAATTTTGATTTTTTTTATATAAACCCAGCCCCCCCCCCCTTCGTCCAGTTACTTTTCTTAGTTAGGTTAGGTTAGGCCAGGGGGCCAAGCACTGTGGCCATAGTCATTATATTATAGACAGGGGTATAAAAAGATTCAAAATTGTCATAGTATTAAAATAGCAGACACTCCTAGGTTTTATTTAAGCAATGTCCACTCTAACATTTGTCCACTCCAACATTTGTCCACCTCGACGTTTGTCCACTCTGATGTTTGTCCCATTCCTACGTTTTACTCCAATGTTTGGGACTCCTGCGTTTGTCCACTCCAACATTTGGGACTCCTACGTTTGGGGTAGGACTCCAATAAGTAAATCTCAATAAAACTTGATAAAATTATGCAGAATATCAAAGTTTTCAATCCCTGAAAATTTCAACCATCTATCTTGAATAGGAGTAGAGAAAATCATGAAAACTTGAAATGTAGGAATTGATATAGCCCACCCCAGTTTATTGAAAAATACTAATGAAACTTGATGAAAATATGGAGTATCGATAGAGAGAGAGAGAATATTCAATCCATGAAAATTTCATCCTTCTATCTTTTATAGATGACGAGAAAATCACGTTATCCCCCTTTCTAACAGACAAACAGATGAACAGACAGACATACCAATGGACAGACATACAGATGAATGGATAGACAACGGACGGAGGGATATTTTGAATTATAGAGCATCTTTGCTACTAAAAAACAGATGAAAAGGATAATCGTTGTACCCAAATTGATTTCAGTATGTTTTAAATGAGCTTACATAATCAAGGACGTACAAGCTTTTTGATTTGGGGGAAATAATAAATTTGGGCACCCCCATGTTCATTTTGTGGGGTAATCTTTATATCAGAGAGGCAAGGATGTTTAAGCTTTTTATATTTTTTTTTGGGGGGGGGGCGGAGGTTAAAATTATAAATTTTAAAATTATGGTGTTGTCCCAAATTAATTAGTAACCCTTAACCACCTAACCCCCCCCCCCTTCCCACCTGGACGTCCCTTTACATGAAGTAATGATTGTAAAGTTGCTAAGTACCTAACTGCTACAAAAATCATCATCCAACATTTAAGATTAATTCTAACACGCCTGAATTAACAAAAAGAGCTAACCATGGCATGGATAAACACATAAACAAATTATAAAAATGTTATTAAAATAGTAAATCAATTATTCACAAATCGTTTTCCTTATTTGTTTACTAGCAGCTGCGCTCCAAGGATCTAGGATATCTGAATTTAAAAGAGTAAGGAAATTAGTAAAATAGCCCAAAACCTTATCTAAATCTTAAGCTACAGACAAAAAAGCTTACTACTTGCTCCAATAGTTCTTGATATTGATATTTTTTTTTTAAAATTACAATAACTTGAATATGATGATGTTTAAAAAATGCTGAAATTATAGTTATATTTAGACTAGAAAAATGATAAACATACCTATAGAAGCGTTAAATAATTCTCTTTTTAATTATAAAAATATCTTTTAGAAACAAGAACAAGAACAATGCATAGCAGTGTAAAATATAAATTGATATTTTTTTTCAATATTCTAAAACTATCCGGGACCTAAAAGAAGCTTCCATAAAACAGAGAAGTCAATAGGTACATTAGTTATCAAAATCTTAAGCTACAGACAAAAAAGCTCACTACTTTATATAATAGAATAATGAAATTCAGCTGTTTTAAGGATTGGCAGCTTAATAATACAGACCGATTCAATAAGTGAGTTTATATGTTATGATGTTTAACTTTAAAATGGTGTAATTATAGTTATATTTAGCCTAGAAAAATGATAAACATACCTATAGAAGCGTTAAATAATTCTCTTTTTAATAATATAAATATTTTTTAGAAACAAGAACAAGAACAATGCATAACAGTGTAAAATATAAATTGATATTTTTTTCCAAAATTCAATTCCTTCTGGTGATGTTATAAATAATATATCAAAAGTCAAATTTAGGTGGATGTTATATGAATATATAAAGCTTCTTTACAGCCAAAAAAATTAAGAAAAAAAATATCATTTATGGAGCAACAACAAAAGTGGGATTATCACAAAACCTCGGTTTTTTAGTCAGCTGTTCTATAAACAACCAAGTCATTACCTGTATATTATAAAGCAATGCCAGGCGATTAAAATGAGGTATTAAGCACTTTCTAACTCCAAAAAATGATTCTTCTAGAGCAAAAATTAGTTAAGCATTTTTGGTGACTCAAATTTGAAATTTGATTTGTAGCAAGAGAAAAATATTAAAAAAAACATACTTTTTTTATCTAATAGGCAAATTAATGGTATCAATATATCCGCAAATGTCTTATATACAGTTTAATACACTTTTAAGTCCATTATTTTTGGGCTTTGAGTAATTGTCTTATAAGGTTGATTTCTAGCCTCATGCATTATTATTTATTAAGACTAACAGTCCTATGCAAAGCCGTGTTTTCGAAGAGTTAATTGTATGAAGGACGGTTTCCCTCGTAATCTTTCCAGTATGGCTTCTAAACCAATTAATATCCCCTTGATTAGAACCGATTTTAAGTCATGCTGAAAAATCATGTATACCATCGTATTACAGACAATTTTCCACAAATATTTAAACAAAAATCATAAAATCAATACAAGTTATGAGAGCCCGAGCCTTTGGCCTCTCAGTGCTAACAAAACTGTTTTTAATCTTATAAATTTAAAATCCGCGGAAAGCTGTCTATAATTCGATGCGATAAATAACTATTCCTGTCTTCCAATAACTATTTAATGTTTTTGTTTCATTACAAAAAGCATGAAAGCTTGGGCGTGCGGTAGAGGGGTGTGTAAAACTACCACCCCCCCCCCCCTCCTAGACTCTCATACAATTGGCAAAAAATGCAAGTGCACGCCACTGGCTGGCAGGATAACAGACATTTGTTTATGTAAAGAAATTGTGGGAAATGGGAGGGGCAAACTTTGGAATAACATGGAATCTTAATCCCATTCTAACCAATACAATAGGATGGACAAGCACATAATTATAAAATCTTTTTAGGGGCCAATGGTTCATTATGAAAGCTCGCTAGTAGGATGGAGTTTCACATGATTAAAATTTGCGGTAATAAAAGTTACTCATATTATGCTAAGCTTTACTAATTTCTTGTATGTACTTTTATTAATTAGGATCCGTATGTCCGTAAGTAACGGATAGATCTTATTGTTGATTTTGGCATTGTTAAAAGCGAAGCTTTTCTATAATTAGGGTCGGTCAGTCCGTCCGTAACAGATATCTTTTTTTCGTTAATTTAGGCCTGTTAGAATTGTCCTATCGATTTCAAACTTTGCATGATGATTCCTGTAGTAGTTAGGTACGATTTAGAAAGCTTAGCAACTCTATAATCGATACCAGAATTCTGTACGTCCATTTTAAACATGTTGATTTTTTTACTTTTTTAACAACAAATTTTTATGTGATAAAACCATCCGATTGATGAGATTTTTTGATTACTGATTCCTATTACAATAAGGTACAATATTTTGAGCAAAGCATCTCTATAATCGAGTCCTAAAAATGTCAGTATGTCCTTAAACAGAATTCTGTATCTAAGAAGTATTGCAACAAATTTACGTATAATTTTGTCAAAACTTATCATATTTTGTATATGCAGTTATGACACTCTACAAGAGTTAATGTTTGTCTGTCATAACGTTTCAGAGCTTCGCTTTTATGGATGTTGTCATCCTTGTTTATGTAAAAGTGAGGAAATATTTAGAAAGCAAAGCAACTTTGCAACCTGAAAGTCCTTGATGTCTATATAAAATATGTTTTAACTTAAAAAACAAACAATTCTTTACATTAAATTATTCAATTTTAATCCCTAGGACAATTAACCATTGCCACAAAGTGAGGCATCTCAACATGAAGTATAAAATGTAAGTATGTATATTAAGCATACTATATTGATATATTTATACAGAATTATTTCTTCAGTCTTAAAAAGGTTTGATATTAAATGTTTTCCTAGTCTAAAATATGATTTTCAAATTTATAGAGAAATAAGAATGAAATTAATTATCTAAGTAATTTTCATGATACAGTTATCAGATATACTAAAAATTCATGTATATCATCGTATTATAGACTTTTTTTCACAAATAATAAAATAAGAATTAATACCACAGGTGTTTAATACGTTGCTAACAAAACTAGTTTAAATCTCATATGTTTTTATTTTAATATCCGCGGAAAGTTGTCTGTTATACGATTCCTCACATGAACGATATTTTCTAGTACTAAATAAGTTTTTTACACAAAGTTGAAAAATATGAGAAAATTGTATGTTTATGAGTAATAATTTTTGCATATATCAACTGAAAAATAATGATTTATTATCAACAATAAAATTTCAATATGGCAAAGAATAGAATTAAAATAGGTGGAGCCATTTGTGAACTTGTGGGCGGAGATAATCTTTTAAACAATTCCAAGGCGGAGCCTTTTCTTCACCCCCCCCCCCCCCTCGTCTTTTAACTTCTCCTTGATGACTCCCATATCCCCCCCATCTTCAGGTTGACCGTAAATCACATGTCAGCTTGCTATGGGTGGAAATGGAAGGGCGGGGGGGGGGGGAAGAAGTTAATCTCATGGATTTCTTGTAAATCCTATCAAACCAAAAGTAAGGGGGGGGGGTTTAATATCAGAAGAGTTGATTTTTATTGAGGGGAGGTTATGAGAATACCCTTAGGGAAGAAGGAAAAGGTGGGAATGTACATAAAATAAGAGGGGGGGGGGGACAGGTTAAGATTCTGTCAAACAGACTTTAACTCAATTCTTGGTTTCCTCTTATGACAGAAAAGAATTTTTATTTGGGTTTTCATATCATATGGTTTTATTATTTCAGTTCAAACTGACTTAAAACAATAATAGAAAAGTTGTTTTGACTTAAAGGCGGCATTTAATTACCGAATAAACTTTACATGGCACTTTGTTTAAGCGTGTGGCTACTAAACAATAATGAAATTAAATAATAGTATATCCTGAACGGTTTTAAAACCGATTAATGCCCGCTGGATTAGAACCGGTTCTCAGCTATGATAAAAATTTTAATATTCGAAGAAAGGTGTCTATAATACGATGCTACAAATATAAATTATTGGCTAATAAGAAATAGAAACCAACAGTTAATATTTAACAAGTAGCGCAACAATAAAACAAAAGCTAGATACTATAGTTAAGAAGAAAAAGAACAATACATTGCTACACAACTTGGAGGAAGAATCTGTGCATACTTCCTGCGATCTAAAGGGATAAGACAATGGCCGATAAATTGATGTACATACCTAATGACAATACACAAAATTACCCCTTCTGTAGATTAAAATTAGTGGTTGAAACACTTAACTTTATGACCCTACCAATCGAAATTCAATAAATTCCCCAAAGTTGTTAAGTCAACGAATAAGAAAACGTTATTACAAAACTTTGGGGACTAGTGCATATAAACAGCCCATTGTCCCCTCTGTCTCTATGACATACTTCCAATGTCAATCATCAATTTTTTAACTTGATTAATATTTTTTTTATTTACGGTCGCCTTCACTTACACATAGGCATATCCTAGTTAAAGAGTAGATGCACTATAAAACTATATTCTATTATTTGGGAAGGGTTTATAATCTTACGATTTTGTGGGCTGCGGATTGGCAGATTAGCGGAATGTTTTCTATCCTGGTGGCCTCAATTAAAATACACATGTATATAAATATATGTTTATTCAATGCTAAAAAATTCAGCTGAAATAAAAAAGTGAACAATTAAACATCTTTTATTACCAATTTTATTGAAGCTTTTTTATAGTGCCTATAAAAAATAACGTCATACTGGCCTACTTTGGTAAAAAAATGTATACTGGCCTGCCATTGGTAATCTAATCTGTGTATTGCCTTATCATTGGTCATTTGCATTGTATGACGTCATTTTTATATGCGCTATAAAGAGCTTCATTTTATCAAGAAGTTATTTACTTTAAGTAAAATTTATTTCAAGTAAAAACTAAATGATAAAATATAAATTATTTCTTGATTTATATTTTGCTATTAAGTAAATCTAGCAAAATGACATAAACACCATGTAGTAATAATTATTCATGTGAGGGAGGAGGGCTGGTTGATGTTAAATTAATTAACAAATATGTTATTAAAGGATTACTCAAATTATGTATTTATGCTTCAGAAGGGAATTATAAAATGCTCTGCTCAAATTTTTGACTCTATTAATATTTTTTAACTACTGTATCTATAAAAAAAAATTCTAAACACGTTCTGCCACCCGTAAACTTAACTTTTAGGGATAATGTTGAAACTTGATTGGATTGTACAAAGTAACAACATCCAAGCTTTGATCTAACTTAACGTTTTTTTTACTAATATTATGACAAGAGTTTTGCTTCATCAACAAAAGTTGGTAGATACAATAAATTTTAGAAACTTTAATTTTGAGTTACTTTTTTGCACGCTTTTTGTTCTTGTTATTATTTGTTTTATATTAACTTTGAATAAAGAGTATAGTTTTTTGGTAAAAAAGGTAATAAATTAAATTTATTGTGCCTTATCTTTGACAAAAAATGGTCAATAAGTATACTTTTAGTACGAAAATGATATTAAAATTGATTTTAATAAATAAATTCAATTGCATATTTTTGCTTTTAAATGCATTTGAAATTAAGTTCAAAGAATAAAATAAAAGTACAGGAATATGATGAAACATCCACAAAAGCGAAGATTAAGAAATATAGTACTTAAAAAGCTGTTACGCTTTATACGTCATATCAGTTTGTCCGAGGGTTTACTAACAGTGCAGTGTTTCAATTTAATCAGATGATTCTTTTATATTTGGTCTAGAAAATATGAGGATAAATATTAACTGACAAGTTTTATGATCAATGATTATAAATTTTCAAGCTTCCTATATTATACTTCATAGCTCAAGGAATATCTACGAACAGTGTGAAATCAATAGGACAATTTTAACATGTAAATTTAATTGTAGAAAAGCTTTGCTCTATCATTGATTGACACTCTTGTCTTTGAAAAGATAAGGAAAAGTGAAAAAGACAAGATAATTAAAAAATAATATTTATTTGTTATTTAATCTTTTTAAGTGAAACTTTAATAAATACAACGTGTCACTTTTGTGCTGTTGTCATATCTACATAATGTTGACATTTTTTATGTGGTAAGGTTTTTGTTGGCCTGTTAAGATCTCGCTGAAAGAAGATTTTATGCTGTTCTACTTTTAAATATATTTCTCAGAGTGGTTCTATCCAATTTTCTTTCATAAACATCTGATTCTAGAACAGAGCTCCTATATGCTAGGGGCGCAGTCTATAGTTGTACAAATTGTATTTATTTTGTTCCGCTGTCATATAAGAAGCCTAATTAAAAATCATTAAATTTTAATAATTTGAAAAAGATGATAACATCCACAAAAGCGAAGATTAAAAAATACTAATGAATTAAATTTTTTACTTCATTTTTAATATTTTCTATTAACAACTTTGCTATATAAATTGTAGAAAATCATAAATGACATTGGTTTAAAGTAAAATTTATCTTGGTAATGTACATATCTTAATTGTAGAAAAGCTACAATTTAGAAAAAGTTTAGAAGTAAAAAAAAATTTTTTTTGGTGAATTTCAATGAGATATAGTTTAGATTTTAGACATTAATTTAGTGACAAAGTGAGAATTCAAAATGGTGAATTTTGACTCTGTGTTGGTTGACATCGGAGAGATAGGTCGGTGGCAGCTGATGGTCTGTCTGTTATGCTGGATACCTCCATTCTTTGGAGGCGTACACGTTCTTATGTTCTCATTTACAGGTATTGTCAACAAATAAGACAAGACGAGTGACTGGTTCACATGTTTTGTAATTGATCGTTTTCGTGAAGGTGATAGGTTCGAATCTTTGCCCTATACTGCGTTATAACTAAAAAGGTGAAAAATTTATTACAGCTGCTTTGTTGGTTGGTTGTCTGCAGGACGCTTTTTCAACTTAACCATGCATTTAATTAGCAAGGTTTGTTTGAGAGATATATTAAAATAATACCACCGCCTCCCCCCCCCCTTTCTGAGAGGTTAATGGTCTAAAAGTTGGAAACATAAAATAATACAATTAATCCTATTATATAAAGAAGAAAGTTTTTTTGTCAGTAAAGATCTTGCTAACCACTGAGAAATACATAAGTCTTTGGATGGTTTTAAACTATTCTTCTGATTCCCTCTTTCTCTTCGAATATATAACCCCTTCGTGCTAGGGGCACAGTCGCTATGTTTATAGAAATATTGTTTACTTATTTTTCTTTTGATATAATCCATGTGGAACCTAAACACATTGTGTTAACAAACAATTTTAATAGTTAATGTAGACTCTTTTATATTTTACATCGACAATATGTCTGAAAACACGAATATTTCGATGATGTAAGGTTATTCTCATATTATCAAATGACTTTAGTCTGATGTTGATATAATGGCGTCACTTAAGTCGCACAGGGTCGCTACTTGGTCTATTTATCTAATAGTTCGGAATAACCTAAACCAATTTGAAATGGTCCTTTATTATTTTGTATGGATTTCTAAAGTTATATTGTACTGTTGACTTCTGTCATATCATAAACAGTTACAAATAGTGCTCTCTACCAAAGGTTTGAGATACAGTTTAAAATCATCTAGGGATATTTCATCGCAAGATAAACCATTTTGCCTACATCCGTCTAAAAAATCATGATTTTTCTGTATTCTTCTCTTTTACATTGAGCTATAATTAAGTTTTACGTCAGTTAAGTTCGTGCTAATCCCTGAACCAATAAGTTCTCCATTTTAGAGAAGCTAGGTCCCGGGCTGGTTTTAAAACATTTTATTGCCCTATTACAAAGTTACAAGATGCACAGCCAGTAGTGTATAAAAATGCAATAGAACTTATTGATATATGCAGTTAATACTTTGCTTATAGAAGAGCTTCGCCTTTGAAAATAAATCATCACATCCTATTAATATAGTAGTAAGTTTTTTTTTGTCTGAAGCTAAAGATTTCGATAACCACTAAACCGATTGAGTTCTTCATATTATAGAAGCTTCTTATAGGTCCCTGGATGGCTTTTGGCTATTTAATTCTTATATTTAGGTTTAGTTTTTGGCTATTTTCCTACTTTCCTTGCTCCTTCGAATACATAGCTCCTAGATGCTAGGAGCGCAGCCAATAGTAAACATAAATTAAACAATTGCAATGTATAACCGTAAACTAAATGGTAAATTATAAAATGTCTCTCAGCGGAGTCTAATCCTTTCTTTATGTAAGTATGATCTGTACCAGCTGTTTTAGAGGTCATAAATATCAAATATGTGTCTCATTGTTTGTGTGGTCCTATATAGATAATCCCATTTATTTATGGACATCTGTGTTTAGACAACAAACTTAAATCTTTGAAAAATAATCAGTTATTAAACCGCGCTGGTAAACAGATTTTTAACGGAGCTTATTTTTGTCCCGTGGGTAAAAAAGTTATTTACTCGTCTTGTCAAAATCTTGTTTGGTTATCAAAAGTCGATGATATGTCAGTTGAAAACTCGTTTATTGAACCACATATTATTTAATCTTCCTTAAAATTGTGCGACGTCTTCTTGTCTGCAAGTCAAGATTTCTAAAATGACACAACAAATACGGTTGTGGTTTTCAAGTAAGCTTGAATATATCATACCAACATGAAAAATATCATTAACCCTGGAGCATTTGATCAAAACATTGTGTCAAATTATTTAAATCAACAACAGGGTAATTTTGTTTATCAAAATTTGAGCTGTTTTTCACTCATGATCTCTAAAATGACAAAGGTTGTGTTATCCCAGAAATCTTGAGTATATCATATTGACTGCCAAAATAGCATAAACCCTTCATTGGACGAAAACAAAGCTTTCCATAAAACTTATAATGTTGTTGTTTAATTTAAGAAGATAAAACATACCATTATATCGACATGTAGTTTATGTCGACTAAATGTCATCTTATGAAAGTGGTCATAATTGACATATTGTCAACTTGATTATTGACATTATGACAACATACTTATGTTTATAAAATACTACAAGAAATTTAGAAAATTTTAATCCTTATGTAAGAACACCATAACTTTACCATGATGTATCCTACGTTTATCTAATCCAGAAAAATACTTTTGATTGTTTGTTATGAATAGTGTAATGGTTGTTACTTGGTATCTGGGGGTGCTTATCCCATCATTAATTATGATAGGAGACAATACAGCGCATGTCAGGGCTTTATCTGGAGCAAAGCTATTATGTAACTTACTTAGTGTGTGGCTTTGCCTTTTAAACCAGGAAAATTATGACCAAAAATAAATACGATTTTAAAGAACTAATATGACAACATCCATAAAAGTAAATTAGACTAGACGTCAGGACAAACGAACATTAACACTTTTAGAACTTGTATAAAAAATTGTAAATAAATTTGTTTTAAAGATGCGTTAATACAGAATAAATACTGTTTAAGAAAACACTTACATTTTTAGGCTTGATTATTGAGATGCTTGCATACAATATTGTACCTTATTGTCATATGAATTATTATTCAATCCAAAATATGATGAAAATGATTATCATGTCATTAAAAATTGTAGTCAAAACAGTAAAAAATCAGCATGTTTTTACTGGACGTATCGATTCTGGTAACGATTATTGAGTTTTAATGCTTTCTAAATCGTACCCTAATTACAGAAAAGCGTCGCTTTTAATATAAATAAGCTTAACAGAAAGGGAAACATCGAGATAGAGAGAGAAAGCGCGCGCGAAAAAGAAATAGAAAGAATGAAGTATTAGAGGAATAGTCACAGAGAAAAGTATTACAGAAAAACTAACTGACATAAGGACAATTTAACCATATATGTAGAGCAGCTAAGCGAAAAAAATTGAAGAAAGTTTTTAAGTAGAATTATCTAAATGAATCTATGTATATGGATATACCTATCAAGTATTAGTTATTCAAAGATATAACTATTCTAAATATAGGCAGGATTATCTCTAACAAGTTTAGGAATACATAAACTTTATGTGACATAACAGCTAAAATGAAAGATATTGATACCTTATCTGTGAGATATGTATACCTCTTTTATTTTATTGCATTTAGCTTAATTTCATCTTATAAACGAATATTTAAACATTTATCTTTATGAATGTGGATATGATATGTTTATTCACATGTCTTTTATTCTTTGTGATGCATTTGAATGTTATCATCCTTGTTTACATATACGCTTTGCGATCCACTATCATACATAACAAACGGCAAAAGATCAGAAATCTTAAGAAACATCTCACATCCCGTGTGTCTGGCTGCATGACTGGCTGCCTTCCTGGCATCAGGCAGCCCCCGCCAGTTCTGATCAGGGAAAGAATGTGTCACATGACATTTTTGTTATTATTATGAAAACTCTTGATTATTGATCTCTTCCATTAAGATAGTATCTAACTGTCAGGGATATAAAGGGATAAGACAATGGTTTATAAATTAAAGTACATCCCCAATGATGATACCCAAAACTACCCTCTCTTTAGATAAAAAATTATTGGTTTGGACACTCAAAGATTTAATAAAAGTCCCCAAAGTTGTTAAGCCAACAGATAAGAAAACTTTATTACAGAACTTCGGGGACAAGTGTAGAATCCAATGTCCTCTACCTCCCTGGTAACTGTAGTTGTGTGTTGGAAAGACCGCAGGTGGCGATGGTATTTTTCAAATGGTGTGGCCCAAACTTTGCAAAAATATTTTAATCCACATTCTTAAACAAAACTTTAGATTATTGCAAGTTTGTTGCTTAGTACACCTTAAATCTTAACTGTTACCTTATTTAAAGTAATTGTATCTTTTTTTTTGGTGGGGGGGAGGTATATCTCCTTTTTTTCTGGGTTAGGTTTAACAATATCTCATTGAAATATACCAAATCAGGATGAAAACGAAGCTTTCCTAAATGAATATGTGTTTTGAAACACCCAGACAGATAATCAAACAACCCATTAAAATCCAAGAATAATATTTTAATTAAAGTTTTTTTTTCGCGATGCGAGAGAATCACCATATTTGGATAAATGTCCTTGTTTTTCTATGCCTCCCCCATCCCCGTATGGACATGGTTAAACTTTAATGTTTCAGGGGGGGGGGGGGGTGATGAGGGGAGATTGAGAAATAGATTTGGTCAAAATATGCAGAGTATGGGTCACAAATAAAAACACATTATTCAATATGGATGAATATGTTTTTCTTTAAACATTACAATATAATTCAATTATTCTAGGGATAGGTCAATGTAATGGATATATTATTCCTGGGATCTTACACCAGGTGTTTATGTTCTCTATTAAAATGAAACAAGCAGTAGGCTAAAATAACGTTTCCTCCTTCCACCCCCTTTACCCCATCCCCTCCCCTCATACTGGATTAACGTACAGACCAATAAATAAGTCCCATGTTAGAAGCTAAATTGACAACAATTTTTCCCCTGTGGTAATATCTACGTAAATTTTACATCATTGCTAAAATTAATTGTACTAAAATTATCATGTATGATACAGATACTTTTAAGCTACATACAAATTATGTTAAAACTTAAATCTGTATGAATAGAAATAGCTACTTTAGTTATAGTAATGTAAGTACTAATAATAAATACCTATCAATATTCTTTATTTTTATAAAATTAAAAAAATCAATTATAAAAATATTACATTAATTTGTTGAAATATTATTTCTATTTACTCTAAATAATAATACTTCAGTTCTATTAAAAATATAAGTTTTTTCTGCAAAAATATTATTTTTCCATCGTCACTTATTTATTTATTTAGTTAAAGATAAAAAAAGAAAAATTATCATCTAATAATATTATTATTTTTTCAGAGATATAGAAATAGACCAATACATGATGGGATAATCTTTCACTAAAAGGATATTTAATAGTTTTGCCTTTATGATACAAGGGAATTATTAATTGGTCTGATTTGTGTTCATCTTTCAACAGATTCTACAATGAAAATCAAGAATATAATTTTAGAATTCAAAAAACTTAAAATAAAGGAAAATTTGTTAACATGCACAACACCTTGTTTTGGCATTTAGTATTTACCACCAATGACGTCTAAGCTTTTTTGTTGGGGGGGGGGGGGTATTTTCCTTAATAGAGGGGGAAAAATAGCGAATTACTCCACCACAAAAATTTAACATCTCATTTTGTTTTTAAGGTTTGGAGCCCCCAAATGGATTTCGTTGTAAAATCCCAGAATGTGACGGCCCTCAATTTGGATTTAATGATTTTGGAGATATTTTTGAAAGGTTAGAAAGTTTTACAGGTTATTAAAACATTAAAGAACTTGTCCTAACTTTTTGTGATTTTTAAAAACCCATTCGTGACGAGCTCCCAAAGTTCAAAGTTTTGATTCAAACTAGATTCAACAAAATAGATTTTTTCAATAATTACTCTACAGAATTCAAAAAGTAAGGTGTCAAATTAAAGATCTTACTATTTTTGTTCATAATGGCAATTTTCTTTTTTTTTGTTGCGTTTTAGTACCTTAAAACCAACTTAATTTAAAAAAACTTAAATTACTTCTAAAATAAGAGGTCTACAAAAAAAACCGATTGCATATCTAAATTCTATGGATCATTTTACATCTAATACCTACTAAAAGCACGGACTAGCTATTTTTTTTTAAATCACAAAAGTTAGGACATGTTCTTTAGTATTTTCCTTTTTTAATTTTTCAATTTTTTGGGGGATTGGGGAGTTATCTCGCAGTGCACTCACATAAATGCGTCAAAAAATGCAGGTATGACATATACGTTCAACCATTTAGCAACTAGCAGTCTTAGTCTAAAGTTTTTAGGAGATGATCGATCCCAGCAACATTTAACCATGAACTGCACTAAATCCAATATATCACTAAAATTTCAGGAAAGACGATGAGATAGATTACTGTACCTACAGGCAATACACAAAAACTGACCAAGGATGTGTTTTCAACGGCTCTTCTTATGACAAGTAATTTCATGTTTTGAGACTTAATTCTAAACCATGCGGAGATTACATAACTCAAAACTAACCTATCCTAAGAAAAATGGGGTATAGTCCCTTTCGTAACATCGCACCTTATGAGGCGATTCTTCGTATTTTTCACAGTAGCTTTTCTCCTATTTCTAGCCCCTGCGGGGGGCTCTAACCCTGCGGGGCCAATTACCTAACCCTGTGGGGCAATCACCTAACCCAATACAACCTAACCTAACCTAAAAAAACCTATAAAAAGCCATTTTAAAATACGACGAATTGCCCCTTATGGGGCGATGTTACAAAAGGGATTATTCCCGAAAAATGTAAAGTATGTCAGTTATACATGTATATGAATCGTCCTACAGATTTGAAGGTTCCTGTATATTAATAAAAGAACCCTTTTCTAACCAGAAGCTTATGTGTAAAGAAATATGCTAGAACCTGATAGTCATATTGGTATAACAACAGGGATCTAAAGGAATAAGACAATGGCCAATAAATTAATGTACATTCCTAATGATGATGCACAAAATTACCCTTTCTAAATTTCAATTAGTGGTTAGACATTCAACTAAATGAACTATCCAATCAAAATTAAATAAAAGTCCCAAAGGTTGTTTAGCCAACGATTAAGAAAATGGTTTTATAAGACTTTAGGGGCTAGTGTGATAAAAAGCCCAATGTCCCCTCCATCCTCTTATAACAATCTTAATAAAGCTATACATATTAATATATTAAAGGTTTACCTACATGTCATAATCATTATATAGATAAATCTAGCTTTTAAATTAAGACATTATCACAATTATTAAAAAAAGTACCTATTAATTTACGCCCCAATGAAAGTGTTTATTCTGTAATTAATTGGATATGTTCCTATATTTTAACTATTTTAACATGTTTTATTGTATTTAACAGGTGCTCTTGTTAACTAAGTGACATTTACGTTTAATCAGATAAAAACAAAATAAATTTAACCTTTACCTTATGTTTTATGCAGGGCTTGGCAGCCGTGCCTCAGCCGCGGTGAAACCATAAATTTAACCCGCTTGGATGCTTAATTTTTTTTGGAAAAGAGGGATTGTAATATTTGGGTCAGGTTTAGACTTTCAGATTAAAATTTTTACAATTGTAAACGGTTGATTTTCTTGTGGCTTGCAGGTTGCTAACGCGCGGCTGCCGAGCCTTGCTTTTATATACATATTGTGTTTAAATAATTAATTTATACGTTGTTATGTTCTCTGGGGTAGGTATATTTGTCTCCAAAAGGTAGACTATGTTGTTTTAAAATTTTGACCTTCATACATCCAGCCCCTGTGGAGCCCTATATCTGGGGGTACTTCCAACATTTACTTAGGTCAAGCTTACCTCAAATAAGCATTAAGCTTTACCGATCAATAAACAAATAAATAAAAAAAAAACATTCTATGGTAACTTCTTGATATTAAATTCAGTAAAAATGCTCTAGTGTACCTTTAATATATTTATATTTCCATGGAGAAAAGAAAAAGTTAAAATTATTTTTTTTAGAAAAATTTCTATTCATAGAAAACAAAAAATAGTTTTTCTTTACTTAATTTATTATGAAGTTTACTAGCTTTTTAAATGGAACATATAACGCTTTTCTTACAGCATAAGCTGGATGAAAAGACTTGACCCTGTGGGATCAAGGCCTAAAATAACCCTATCATAAAACAAAAAGATAAAATGGGAGAAAGTATTCAGCTTTTCTTCTAGTCAAACATTGTCATTATTGGGACAAAATGTATTGCTTTTGTATCATAACATGCTACAATTCCCTTTACATTGTACATGTACATTCTATATATCTATGTATTTTTAAAAGCGAAGCTTTTCTATAATTAGGGTCGGTCCGTCCGTACGTCCGTCCGTCCGTAACGGATAGCTTTTTTCGCTAATTTAGGCATGTTAGAATTGTCCTATTGATTTCAAACTTTGCATAGTGATTCCTGTAGTAGTTAGGTACGATTTAGAAAGCGTAGCAACTCTATAATTATTACCAGAATGTCCGTACGTCCATTTTAAACATGTTAATTTTTTTACTTTTTTAACAACAAGTTTTTATGTGATCTAATAATCCGATTGATCTGATTTTTGGTATACTGATTCCTGAGACAACAAAGTACAATATTTTAAGCGAAGCAACTCTATAATCAAGTCCTAAAAATGTAAGTATGTCCATAAATATTATTCTGTATCAAGCAGTTTTTCAACAATTTTACTTACAATTTTGCTTCGACATTTATATTCTGATTATTCAGTTCTAACACTATACAAGTGTTAGTGTCCGTTTGTCCTACCGTTTCAGTGCTTCGCTTTTATGGATGTTGTCATTCTTGTTTTTATATTTTTAAAGCTATAGAATAGTTTTGTTTCGATGAATTGTCCTTCCCATATCAACATGATTTTAAAAATGAATAAAGTGTAGAAGATATTTTTTCTCCCAATTACATATCCCGATATCACTACAATTTATGTTTGGAATAAGAAGGAGGGGTAGTAATCGTGACTTGTTCATATTAACCCATGATTTGTGGATTTACAGCTGTTTCAACCAATTTTGGGTTGGTATTGGGTTGTCTTTTTATGATATCATAATATTTACAATAAACTACCCCGTAACTAACAGATTTTTTGGGGGGGAAGGGAGTCCAAGACGTTAATATTTCAATATTTTTGAGTTGGGTTTAGTTTTCAGAAGTTTCCACGACCATAGATTGATACAAAAACTTAGGAGGAACAAAACGATTATTAAAATAGATTTGTCTTCAATCTATTCCAAATATTCATACTAGCCTCTACAGCATTCGCCGAGATGATCGGAAGTCCCCCACCCCTCTCTTCTATATGGATATTGTTTTTTTTTGTTTTTTTCATTAAAGCTGTTAAAATAAGTGTTATGCATGTATGTTGTGCTTCCCACCTGAAAAACCCCCACAGGACCGGTATGTATATTCCCTGTGAAGCACAGTGCATAAATTACCGAGATCTTAAGCTTCAGAAAGACATACCTACGGACAAACATCGTTCTACTTTGTGTTATAATACAATTACTGTATTGTCCCAAATGATTTGGTTGTACGGTAGTACATCTGTTTCAGTCGAGGGGACATTTTCTAGCTTTGCTTTAACAGCAGCAGCCATCTTTGTTTTAAATGTGTTGCCTCCCTGCAAACCAACTATACAATTTATACACTTCTGTCGGTTGGTCTGTTCTTTTACTAATTCAAGTGTCATTATGCAGAGAGAGAGAGAGAGAGGGCTATGGGCTGGTTATTAAAATTGTCCCCAAAGTTTTATAATAATGTTTTCTTATTTGTTAGCTTAATAATTTTGGGGACTTTTAATTAATTTCGATTGGTTGCTTTATTAAGTTTAATGTACATACTTTTTCACCACTATTAGTAATCTATAAAAGGGGTATTGTTGTGTATTAACATTGGGGATTGTCTTATCTCTTTAGTTCCCTGCCTGATAATATACAGGGTGGGGCAAATAAGACCGGACAAATTCTAACTTCTAAACAAATGAACATAAAATCGTCAATTTTAAAGATTTTATTGAATTTTAAAAACTGGCAAGCAAAATAGGTATATGACTTTTAGATTATTCAATAAAATCGCCGCCAGCCTCAATCACCGCCTTCACCCGCCCCCTGAACCGCCCGTAGGCCCTGGTCACCATGTCCTTGTCCAAGCTGGCGAATTTCTCCTTGATGGTGGCAATGAGGGAGGTCTTTGTTGTATAGGCACGTCTTTTGGTGCATGCTTCAAAGTAGCCCCAGGCCCAAAAGTCTATTGAATCAAGACCGGGCTGCTGGGAGGCCCCATTTCCTTTGAAACAGAGTAACCAAAGGATCTAAATTCACCCAACTTTAACGCTACCATTTGACACGGAGGCTCTTATTTGGACCACAGTTGAGCTAAAACGACGTTCTATACCTTTTTGGAAATGGCATGAAAATTCAGCTAGGGTTGTCAGTGCAATTCATAGTCTAAAATGAGTTTTTAAGTTCCATATGGGTCTCTAACGTCGAGAACCGAGAATTTTTCACGATTTCACACAATTTTTGACATCTTAAAATCTGCCACGTTTCACTTTGCCGGAGTACTACAGCCAAGCCACTTTAGATAGAGAGCTCTAGTCTTTTCTAGTGTCTTGTTTATGTATCTAACAGTATCCCCAGCAAGTTGCATAACTCTACCTCATCTACAGATGGGCCAAGATCCGATTTAGTGGGCCCTAGTCGAGAATCCAGATTATTCCACCGGCGCATTTCGAATCTGCCTTGTTGAACATAAGCGCGGCCAGCTCGGAGTAGGAGCCCATCTTCGTCCAAAGATATTTTTGTGCTAAAAAGTAATTACCTAAGCTTTTTATAGTGGGGTCAAACGTCCTGATTGGTTAAGTAGTTTTGGCGCTATGGCCGTTTAAAGTTTGTCCGGTCTTATTTGCCCCACCCTGTATGTCATCCTTGTTAGTATATGATAAAGGTCTCCACCTAAATATGGAGACTAGAATTATAATTACTTCCGTCTTGTCATATATACCTATAGGAATAATAGAATAACAGAGATGACACATAGATTACCTCTTCACTTAGTAGAATAATCAGCAGAATAAACTCTTCATAAATATATTTTAATTGGGATATTGCGAGTAAAATACACTTATTCTTGTAAAGTAACAGCGCAAACTTCCTCTCTCCTAAAACATTGAAAAATAAAATAAAATTAACTGAAATTAAATGTTGTAAAATTCAAACGGACAGATTGACTGACAGCCGAACGAAAACCATCTACATGTAGAATGTAGAATATCTTCCCTATTACTGATTGTTGAAAAACAGTCTATATTTCATTCGTCTATTATGGGTATACTATCTTGAAGATATCACTGTCTAATATTATGGTTCCGGTCAAATTCAGCTTCACAGTTGACATCCTTCAGTAATTTCAACTAAACCAGGTTTCTCAAAAAGTTTTAAATGGTCCAATCACAGTTGAATATCTGCTTAAGCCATTCATAAAATGTACTGTGATAGTTCGAGTTATATAGGAATATACATATATTGCTTGGATGCCTTGATAGGTTAGACAGCACTTTGAAAGCCCAACAAATTGAATACATAAATGTAGTATACTAGCATGATATTAATAGTAGATTTTTAGGGTATCTTGGCTTAGAAACACACTTCTTATTGCAAATTTAAGAACTTTCATGAAAAGGTTGTTCAATTAATAGGCATGGTGATTATTAAGTAAAACTTATACTTCTGACATGAATAAAAACCTGCTAATAATATTATATAATCATCTAAAAGCTTTACAGTAAAAAACTTAATCCTAAAATGTAAGCAATTAAATTAAATATGTATTTGTCCGGAAAAATCTCGGAATCGGTTGGATCAATCGTTCCACAATTTTCAAAACAAAGATAAATCAGTCCTCCCACTACATATTGAGGCGAATCCCCTAGAGACTAGGGGTGAAGTTACTATTAAAGGGTTAAAATACTTTATATAAAAGCTTTGATTGTAAAATGATTTGATTGTACTGCCATGTTGATTTGTTATACTTCTTCATATACACTACATGCACTCTGCCCCAATCAAAATCAAATTTTATATATTTAAGAGATATGATGACAGGGGCAGATTTTGTACAGTATATGTTTTGTACCCATGGAGTTTTCTCGAGTTTTGAGAATATCTTTAAAAAGTGTTATTTTCACTGTTTACAAGTCAATTAGAGACTTTAAAACCAAAAATAAATTCAACAACCAATATTTTAGTAGGTAATTTTAACACTTGCGTACATTTTCTGTGTACTGGGTATCTACAAGAACTACGATGTTTGTCTATATTTCCGTTTCTTTCTCTACTAGATTATGCTTTTATCACTTAAGACCTCTGTAACAGAAAGATTTTAACTATTTTCTCTTAGAATACATTAAAATGGAATTTGGTGGGCAGATATTTCTAAGAAGTTTTATCCCATTATCTAAAAAAGTAAGGTTTTTTGTTTGTCAGTTAAGATCTCACTAACCACAGAATTGATTGAGTACTCCATAAAAGTTTCCAACAAGACCAGGATAGTTTTATGCTATTTTATTTTTTAATATGGGTTAAGGGACTACGGAGAACCCAGATAATAGGGGCGTAGCCATTTGTTAACAAAAATTCATTACAAAATATAAATTAATTAGGGGCTAGGTTAGATTAATGTAGGAAAAAATATTACTATAATCTAAAAACAAATAATTACAATAAATACAGAAATAAAATCAAATAATATGTAATATGAATTTCCTGTAAAAAATGGGTTTGTTGATGGAAGCAACTACCGGAAGGGTCAAAATATACATTATTGTTGTATTGTTTATTATTGTCCTGGTTAATGTAAACAAACTATTGTTCAAAGATATAGTATATACCATATATTGTAAACATTCTGAGAAATGAAGAGGGGAGGTCAAGGGGGGGGGGGTGGTGAAAGAGTTGCATTTATTTTAAATCAGGAAGCTAGACAGAATATAACTTTCATTTCATTGAAATTACGTTAAAACGTACTGGTACCCTGAAAACATCCCAACATATTAACATATACAAAGCTTATCTGGAAAAACTTTACTATTCTATAATAGGATTGATGATGCTTTATTTAGGTTAGGTACGTTAAAGTACATTTATTGATAGCCCTACAGATAAAAGATTTAACTGCCAAAACAAATAGGGCTATTGACGAAAGACTCCCTTTCATTCTTTTAAATTTATATCTGTGCTTGACTTGGCTCTTTGAGGGAAACCCCCGATTATTCAAATAGAGATATTGATATTGTGGACAAAACTATGTTTTTAAGTTTATTTTAAACAAAATAAACACTAAATCAACAAAAATTTAATACAGAAGAACTTTTACAATTAAACCAAAAATAATGCTTTTAGTTCGAAAATTTGAATATAAATTGCTTAAATGTTTTATTTTGTTATATAAGATATCTTAAACAGCAATTGTAAGGGTGGCTCAAAAGGTTTTAAGCTATTTTTCTTTTTTTTAAGAACAGTTTGACAATATAGTGAACCAAAGAAGTTAATAAAATTTGATATTAAGCTTAAAAAGATAATTTGATAGATTAAAAAACATGTACATACATCTATCATATTTTTTAAATATGTAGAGGCCTCAAGGGGCACTTGAGAGAGGGTGTGTGGTCGAACCTCCACTTTATATTTTAGGTTTAAAACAAAAAGTAAAAAAAAAATATTTTCGGTGGAGGGATATTTTTTCCAGGGGCGATTTCATTGGAGAGAGTGGCAACTCTTCCAATTTGTTATGAGAAGCTTCACTGTACAGGAGAACCATAACAGCCCAGTGGTTTAGAAGATATCTTTCGGTAAAAACACACAGTCAGAAAAAAAGACGGACATCCTGTTACTTTTATATAAGAATAGGAGTATTTCAAATTTTCAATTTAGATATACCTACCTCTCTTTCTATAAGGTTTACGACAAATTTTGTCAAAGTATTGTATGTTCTTCAAACAAAAATTTCTGCTGTTTTAATGGCTGACATGGCAAATATTTGGTAGACAGATTTTCATGATACACAGGAAGTTTATCAACCAGCCTTGCCATTGTCAACTTTTGTAAAAATAAGTCGGTAATGAAAAAAGCGCAAGAATAAGGTGAAAAAATTACCAATGAACCTAACATTAAAAGCATGGTCCAAATATTTTTTTTTCACCCCCTGCCTGATAATCAAGGGTATCAACAGAATGTTTTGGTAGTCTTGAGAAAGTAAACCCTTTGTCTGTAAGTCTTAACTGTAAAAATGATAAGTCTTGTCTCTTAAAGGCCATGACATTACCCCTACTGGTGATATTTACTTGTTATACTAAAAACGACAGCAATACTGTATCTCTAGTATGACTTGGGAGGTGGGATGGGGGGGGGGGGGGGCAGACAAGCAACAACTTTACTATCCTATATGCTACAGTGAAGATGATTAAAGTCCCTCCACAGATTATGACGTCATGCGATAGAATAGCCAATGAGAGGCAAGTATACACTGTAATTGACCAATAATGAAATTCATTTGCTGGCCTCTCATTGGTTATTCTATCGTATGACGTCATAATCTGTGGAGGGACTTTAATCATCTTCTGCTAAAGTGTATCTATATGTATGTTTGTATGTCCAGTAAGATCTTGTCAACGTCATATTTCACCTTCTAATGTAACCTTCTAAATATAACCTATTCTCAGAGAGAATATATGTAGCACATCCCTCATAGGGCGTGCTCTATAACCTAATTCTTTATCTAACAAAATTAATAACCTTATTTTATAAACTTTTATAATGAAAATATGAAATAAAATGAGCACACATACTTACATTTGTTGTTCTAATGTATGACTGTCAATTAACTAAACTTTTCAATGTCAAAGAAAAACTACTTAACCACGTTTTAAAAATTCTAAATAACTAGCGGCTTCACCCTTACCATCTATGGGCTTTGTATTCTCGAAGGGGAGAATGAGAAAAAGAGCCTTAAGACATTTCAGGGTTATGATTAAGAAAAAAAAAACCAACACAGAAAAGGTGTAGAACTAATTCGGTTCAGTGGTTAACGAGATCTTAACAGACAAACCAAAAAAAAACTTATTTCTTCATATAATTAGCTGTTATAAAAAGCAAATCTTTTTTTTGTCTGTCCCTCTGTCTGAGTAAACTAAAAGATATAGATGACCGCCGAACCGATAAGTTTCTCCTTTACAGTGTAGCTTCTCATAGGTCCTGGAAGGTTATAACCATATTGTAATGGAGGGTAGCACCACCCTCCCAAGAGAAATCGCCCCGACCTACCCTTACATTTTTTTTACTTTAACCCCCACCTCAAGTGCCCCCAGAGGTCTCTAGGGGCATTGCTGCTGGACATAAGTATTACATCAAATATAGTTTTATAAATGATGAAATGTTTTATACAAGATATGATTCAGCTTGTCTTACTCTTAGAAAAAATAGCTTGAATAAAACAAATAATATATTTAAGTAGCGTTGCTATTCTAAATTGGGACATAACATCCACTCATAAAATTACGTAATCATATAATTTTAGTCTAACATTTGTATTTTTTTCATAGTAAAAATTCTTATTAAGCTAAATATTTTTTCAACATGTTAATCGCTAAGCTAGTTATTACAGCACGTACAGACGAAATTAGTTAAAGAATGGTTTTGCTGCATAAGAATTGTATTAAGAAATATTGACCAAAGACTTGTAGATCACGACTACTAGAATATTAAGTGTCCAAACATAACAGTATTAATAAATTTTAGTAGATAGCAATAATTATGTAAAAGAACAAAGTTGTTCATTAAAAGCGCAGCAAGAATATATTTACACAAACCAGCATTATTTATATATTTATTATCGTAGCAGGGCAATCTAAAAAAGAAGTGTAATGGACACACAGACAAACTTTTTGAGGACCAATATTATGGAGGTTCTTTGGACAATGCAAATAAACATTAAACAAAATTCTGAACAAATGTGAAAAGTAAAAACTACATGCCTTTATAAAAACATTATACATAATAATTCAAATTTTTTTTGCTACATAAAGTGCTTAGCAACTCTACAGATTTTCTTATTCGTTTTAAATGAACATTGATTATTCAAAGGTGCAGTTAATTGTTCACGATTAACAAGAAGGCGTTTAAACATCAAAATCATATTTCAGCTAAAAAATAAAGAGCATTAATTTTATTAGCCCAGTTGCTTGTCATTCAGGGTAGAACTATATGTCTGTCCGTTTGTATGTCATGCTACAATAAGTGTTATAAAATCTTGAAGCAGCAAATAATGCCTAATAATGACCAATGATAGGCCAGTAAACATTGTAATTGTAAAATATATACTAGTCTATCATTGGTCATATGTATTTATGACGTCATTTTTTATTATACTATTTGTTTCTTCTCAAATCTTTCTTACTATGTTGTTTAAAAAACTATTTTGTCTTTCTTTTATCTTTCCGCCCAAAGTAACAACAAATAATTTTAGTCAAACTTCTTTATTAAGATAAAGATAAAATCATGCTATCATAAAATAAAAAATTTTGTGGTTTGTAGGAACATTGATGATCTTTTTTGTAGATTGCAAAAACAGATAATATTCATAAAAAAATAGATAATATTCAAAAAGAAATAGAGTAGGAAACTTTTATAACAAGAACAACAACAATCATATGGCGTCACTTCACATGAAAGTTAATATGTGATTTTACTTAGATAAGTTTCCTAAAATAACAGATGTAGGGATAAAATTTTGCTTGCTAACATGGGAATAGTCAAAAAAAAGGAGGGGATGGTTTTTTGCTCGATAAGTCACTTTGAGGGAAACCGCCAATACTTTCATATTCATCTTATGATATGTTGCACTGGTTTTTGTTCTTGTTACTAATAGGTTAAGCGCTTAACCTATTAATAACATTTTTAACTTTGTTTAAATGTATGAGTTTGCTTAACCTATAAGTAAAATTTGCAGGGTTCGGAAGCCGCGCGTAAGCCGCGTGTAAGCCTCAGTGAAATCTTCATTTTATCACTATAAAATTCAGCTGGATGTATAAAACTGCTCTTTAGCAGACAATCCTTCTTTCTAAAATTTCTTTTTCTGCTCACAAGCAGGTTTAAAACTGAGGCTTATGCGCGGCTGAGGCGCGGCTTCCGAACCCTGAAAATTTGGTAAGTGCTTAACCTATTTGTAACAAGAGCCCTGTTTTTTTTCTATGTGCGTGCACAGGATTTGGTAGGGCTTTACTATATCCCTATAGGTCCTTTGTAACCCCTCCAAAATTATAAAAAATGCTTTAGTAATCCAAAAATGTACTAATAAACCTAAGGAATTGAAGAGAATTGGGCGGGAAGGTGTAGAACTTATATTCTTCTTAAAATGTAGGTCAGTAGGGAGTGAAAACACATTTTTTGAGAGCCGGGTGTTGACACCATCTCTTCTCTTCCGCACGCCTCTGGTTATTTGTAATTAGTTTGTGACAATAAAAGACCACACAGCCCCACACAATCTAGGATTATGGGACCATAAAACACCCACCTACACCTTACCCATATACACATTACACAAACACACTGAGTTTGGAGCTTGTGTAGCATTTTAGGTTAATTTCTTACTATTCTCATTTGTATGTAGATTTTCATTTCATAGCTATCCGTAACAGAGAAACGAACTGACGGACCGACCATAATTATAAAAACTATGATGAAAAAGCATCCATACCAAAAATTTTCTTGTTTCAATAATTAAAGGCGCAAATATTTTACACAACTAAATAAATCTAAAGTATCCCACAAATATTTCACAGCTCTATCAAAGGCAGAATTTTATAACCACAAATTAAAATAGAGGGAGGGGACATTTGACTGTAAATCATACTGGTAGCCATACATTCTCTTGTTCATTGGATTAAAGACTTTGGGTACTGTTAAATCCGTAATAGCTGGTACAAACAGTAGTGTCCGAACTTTTCCGCGTATCTTTAAAAAAATTTGATGTGTATATAAGTCCATTGTCTTATCCCTAGGATCCCTGCAAATTAGGGAAATAGTAGACAAGTTAAGGGTAAAATTGAAAGATATATTTTTCTTTCTAGATTTACAAGTGAATGATTTTTATACTTGGAAATCAGGGAATTAAATCTATGAAACATATAACCACTTTAGTAATCAGTCACCATTTATACTCCACACTGATGACACACACACACATCTGTAGTGCCATCTTAGCTCTGCATGTAGTAGATAAATGATAGGACATCTTTATTGGTATGAATTCTTAACTTTGCATAGCTGGTGGTGTCAGTGTCTGGATCTCACATACTTCTAAACATTTTCACTATTTTCATAGGCTATAAGTTAGGTAGACTGGATCAAAAAACTGCTATTTGAATTTTTTAATGTATAGAATATAAAAAATTCTATTCTTACATCAAACTTTTATATTAACTAAATTGTCTTAATATAAAAACGGTGTAGGGACAATCCAACTACATTATATATATTTTAATATGAAATGGATAGTTGTACTTTTATTTCATTAACGTAATAAGTAAGCTTTGAATAAATTAAACTCATAGAATAAAACTTAGATTGGAAAAATTATATTTCGTTACTCGTATTATGTTATTGTATCATAAGGGACTAATAAATACAAACCGAAATCTTCATCTATCTGTATATCTGTATTATAATATGAATTTATTAACATCGACTACTTTGAAAATAATAATTTCAACGAAGCTTTACAAAGTGTGACGTCATAAAAATGAGGGATAAGAAAAGAAGTGAGAAAGGAAACCCCTGAAAAAGAGATGGTTTTAGACGTATTTCTATGACGTAACACGGCTAATTCTTAAAGACACTTTATAAAGCTACGCTTTCACCTGCCTATTTTTTCATGAAAATTTCTGGAATATATGACCGGGCTAGTGTACTCGTATGTAGATATGCCAAGGTATGAAAGTTCTCCTACTGTGATTGTTTTCCTTAACATATACAAACATTCTTTTCCCATACTTTCTGCATTCTTCACATCTTAAAATTCATTTTTAATTACTCTACATTTTACTTTGATTGTCTTTTCGTTTGTTTTTGCGTTAATTTTAAACACACTAATTAAGACTAATTTTGTTTCACACATTTTTTGAGGAGGGGAGCTAAAATAGCCTACAACCTCATTAAAATTCTTAGATATTCTTAGATATTCCCTTTAAAGTATAGTCCATTCGGTTGCAGAGGTTGGCGAGATCTTAAACTTCATTCGGATGGAGAAACAGATATCGTTCTTCTTTAATCTTACCTATATTAATCTTATTTTAGGTGCTCTTCTGACGAATATGTCTATGCTGACTTTCAATTTGAGGTAGGATTTTTGTATTTTAATTAATTTTTTAAATTAGTTTATATTTTTTTTGAAAGGTTTAACTGTCTAGGTAATAACTCAACATAAAGAACAAAAAATAGTTTTAAAGATAAATCAACCTTACCCTAAATATTTTATGTAAATTTGCCCTTTATCAATTGCAAATTTTTTAAGGGGATGGGGTGGTTGTAGATTAATTTGCACATCATAGTCACCTTCTTCAAAAGTTTTAAATAAATTGAATGACTTCTTGTATCTTATGTTTACAAATCCATTGTTAATTTTAATGTTTTACTGTATACAAACAAATTATAGAAGAGCCTCGACTTTTAAAAACATATGATTTTAACAAAATTTAGAATTAAGTAACTGTAAATGAAACATATAAATTAATCACTTTAAACTTAAAATACTTGAATTAAAACTTTTTAGTCACTGACATTTTCCTCTGATATAAAGTCAAATCACCATGAATTTCAAAATTGGCCATATCGGTGGAATTACCCATATCGGCGCCAATGTGAAACACTCCACCTTCCCCCTGCATTTAGTAACACACAAAATCCAAAAGCCAAGGAAAACTAAAGGATGTTTTCTTCACTGTCCAAACCCCGAACCCTTATATTTTCTTACGTCACGCACCATTTGTGCCATGCTGTTAAAGTCTTAGTTAAGATGCGGTTTTGGTTCTGCTCGAACCTGACACCTCCCCGTATTGAGGCTTCAATTAGGAGCCTGTTATCAATACAGCAAAAAATGGTATAGTTATACGTGGATATATTTATACAGAGGAAAGTTTGTCGTCAATATAGCTTGCTAATATGGACCTCTTTTATTGGACAGTTCGTGCATCCAGTGGAGGAGAGGGGATGGGTTCAAGGGTGGGGAGGGGGGAAATCGTAATTTATTAAGTATTACTTGATCAGAGCAAATAAAAATCTGGCGGAATATATAATAATAAGTAATAATATATCGATTTCTGCAAAATAACGATTAGACATTTTGAAAGAACAATCTTTATAAATCTGTCTGGAAAGCAGCACTGCTAAACATGTATTCCTTGATTTAAAATAAAGGGTATGCTGCTATAGATGGTCCATTGGTGATTTAAGGGAAATTTCCTTGGTTACCCTTTGCAAATTTAATTAAGAAGTGATTATTCATTATTCTTGTTCAATTGTTATTTGTTATTAGAATACAATTATTTAGGGAAAAACAGCTAGTATAATTGACGATCAATTAATGTACCCCACAAAATTACCCCTTTTGCACATATAAATTATCATTGGAAAAGTTTGGACACTGGATGTGATTTTATCTATAACCTAGATTTGCAATTTTTAACAAACTTAAATGATTAGGAGCAGCTTACAGTTCCTAATAAGAAATGACGTCATACGATACAAATGACCAATGATAGGCCAGTTAACATTGTAATGGAACAATGGTTAATGTATACTGGCCTATAATTGGTCATTTGTATTGCATGACGTATTTTTTTATTATGCACTATAAGCTGCTTCATATGATTATTGTTTAACATACATGTACATACATATAGGTAGATACATATATAATGTAAAAGTTTAAATTTTCTCACAATAATTTAATCAATCACCCCCCCCCCCCCCCTCCCCACACCACTTCCTGTCTTTACTATTGTAAATATATGCCCTAGAATATACAACAAGGAACACAAAACTCATGAAAGCATCCAAAGCAAATTTGTGACATTTTTGCATTGCTTTTCAGGTTAGAAAGTCGTTGTTCACTTTTGTAAAATGGATCAAAATTCAAGATACTTAGTATCAAAATGTCTTGAATTTAGAATCCACCTATTCAGTATACTTAAACATATGACTAATTTTTCAAGGAATTGCCATCTAATTTTTAAATGGCACAATGAACATATTTTGCTACGTCGCCTTTACATACAATTTTGAACTGATCTGCATAATTTTACCATATCAACCCAGGGAAACCTCAAAGAGTAGAAGAGCTTCGCTTTTAAAGACTATTGTAGTAAAGATTGGGTAGCTAATAAAGTAGTTGATTATATGCTCATAATACATAATTATATGTGTCCATATCATACACGGAGGAAAGGGATAATGGCGCTGAAATTATTCTAAACATCTCCCTATGCAACATATGCAGGTTGTTATCAGGGATCTAAAAGGATAAGACAATGGCCAATAAATTGATATACATCCCTAATGATGATACACAAATAACCCGTTCTATAAATAAAAATTAGTGGTTGAATCGTTAGGACACTCAACTTATTGAACCAACTAATCAAAATTCAATAAAAGTCCCCAAAGATGTAAAGCCAACGAATAAGGAAACGATATTATAAAACCTTGGAGACTAGTGTAATAAACAGCTCCATGTTTCCTTTTCCCTGGGCTGGTATATTATCATTGCAATGTTATAAAAATGACCACTTTTATTAATGTTATATATATAGTCAATGACATAATCCATAAAATTTTTACATCGACCAAATTAGTTCCCCCCCCCCCAAAAAAAAAAATAAAAACTGAAGCTACTCAACTAACCTATGTGAATTTAGGAAAGATTAATTTAACATCCATTGTCTTATACCTTTATCACTGATGTTTATATCTACTACTACTATACAAGTAACCCTTTGTTACAGTATTAGACAAAAAGTTGTAGAACAATCATCTTAATATTTAATAGAACAAGGTTTTTTTTGTTATTAAGATTTTGAGACTTTAAAATGTGTACATTTACAAAGTAATATTTTATTTCAATTGTAACCTGTTTAACTTTAAAGGAATTAAAATTAAAAAGTAAAAGCATAGCAATAAAAATAGCATTGTTACTGATTAACAGCTATTAATATTGCTTAAATTATATGATTTTAAGCGATTTTTGTTTCTAGATAAATAAATTGCCAGTTGACTAATATCCCATATAAGTCAATTTACAAAAATATTCTTTCTTATGAACGGATAAAAGGACTAACCCCAGTTATAGAGAAGCTGCTTTTAAAAAAAGTAAAATTTTAGATAGCATTTATTGGGCCAAAGACAACAAAATACAGAGCATTTATTTAAAATAAAATGCCTAGTGTTACTCTACTATGGCTCTATTTAAGAAATCCTTTGCATCGAACTCTGCTATCTTATTCTGCTAATTATAATATATACACAAAACAAGTAGGTCTATTTACATAGAGAAATCAGCTTAAAACTGACATAAGTATGTATTTAAACAAAAAAAGGTTTAGAAAGAGTATATATAGTCTTTTCCAAAGACTGTACTAATTTTACTATTTTACTGTTCAATATAGATTTTTAAAGGATTTGATAACTTAATATAATTATTTTTTGACTAAAGAAAAATTTTTGGGAAAGATTATTTTAACTTTGATTCTTGTTCCATTGAATAAGAAATTTTTATAAAGGTTTTTACATGTCATTGTAAAATTTTCTTCTGATACAATATCCTTTAAATTATGATTTATACATTATACATTAAGCTCATAATCCACATAACCGTTAATCTCATTCTCTTTATGCTTATATTATATTGTTCAAAGGGTTAGGATCGTGTGCGTTGTGGCGTGCACAGGATTTTCTCAATGGGGTGAAAACCCTAAGAGTGGGAGTAAAAAAGAGGTTTGCAATTTATAATCACAAGGGGTGGGGGGTTGTCTACACCCCTAAAAACCTCAATTCCGCACGCCCCTGTATGTGGGTGCATGGTTTTAAACATGGGGATATAGATTTTTAAAAAAATTAGGAGAGCTTCGCGCAACTAATTCTTTTTTCATTTTGAGTCTTTTTTACAGATTCTTTGATAATTATTCTTCATGTTTTGATAAGAAACCTAAATAGTAGAAAATTTAAGATCATATTAAAAATTTAAGTTCAAATAGAAATAGACTAAAACCTTTCTTGGACCTATGTAAAGAATTCATAAAATAGATAACTCTAATGATTATAGAGATCTTAACGGTCAAACAGAAAACCTTATATCTCTATGTGACGGGATAGTTTTAAAACCCAGCTAAAAATAAGCATATTCATAAGAATTAATGTTTGCACACACAATTTAGACCCATACCACTTAATTGATGACAGATTTATAAAGTGTGTGTGTGTGTGTGTATTTTTGCATAAGGCCTTTATAAAGATATAATATATTCTAGTTTGTAAATGAAGTGATGAAAAAGTAACGTATAGGGCAGGGCATACATACACACATACATACTTATGCTTACGACCATGCAGCTATTCCTCTCCCCTTCTTTCTTTAATCCTTTTTATTCAGATAGCCGTAATATACAATACACCCTTGCTCAATGTTTTTTAAAAGCGTAGATTCTCTACAAATTAGGTTGGTACATCGATATTTGTCCATAATGTAATTTTTTTTATATCAAAGACCTGATAGAATCATGCTATAGATTTCAGACATAGTATGAAGATTCCAGAAGCGATAAGATATATCAGATATCAATAGCAATTCATATACAATTATTAACAGAAAGTTAATTTAAAATAAGATTTTTTGCTATTAAGACATAATTTTTTTAAAATTATGATTCTTAGGACGACATCAAAATCTGATAAGCATAGCATCTCCATAATTACGTCTCCAATTATAAAATTGTCTTTTATACCTATAGATATTGCATATGAACAATTTTATAAGAAAAAAATAGTATATTTTGTTTAGAGTTTTTATATTTAGATCGCTGTTTTTCTATGATTGTCCATTTTCATTTCAAATTGTTTACTTGTCCGAGATTTAGCTCGGTTATCATGAATTTAATATTCTTGTTTGTAAAAGATATATGTGTGTGTCCCCTTTTCTAAGTTATACATATATTGATACCCCTTAAATTGTATGGGCTTAAGTAAGTGCCAAAGTGGTGTACAGATAGAGAGAGAAAGAAAGATAAAGTCCAAAACCCATTCATTCTCTCCTTAAAGCCTAAACCTTTGCCCTTATATTCAAGTCATATACAATTGAGAAAGAGAGAGGTAGAGTGAGTAAGTGAGGAGGGGAAGGGGTTGAAGAGAGAGATAGAGAAGTTAAGAGGTTTTGTGATTAACTTCAGAGAATTAGTGTTTTGACCTTTGCAGACTTTACTCTGTGTGTGTGTCCATCCCTTTATATCAAGAGTTCTATGTGTATCCTTCCCTTTCATACTTATATTCTTTTGTTAAGAACCCCCCACCCAACTCATGTTTACAATACCATTCTACCCCTCCCCCTTCCCCTATAACCAGTCCAGGTGGAACTTTATCTATCTATTCGTCTATCCTTCTACTCTGACGTTCAGTTTTCTTGCAAATTCACAAAAATAAAATTTTAAAAGTATAAAAATTGTAAAATTGTTAAATGTAAAATTTCTTAAATAGTTTTATTGATAAAAAGTTGTATAAGTTTGGAATAATATTAAGTAAAAAATTATATTTTGACTGTTTGATAGAAACACTATGTATATTATTCTCTAGGAGAAATAACTGGGGTCTAGGAAAAAATAGAGATATGGGGGTGAAGGAGTAGATTTACCAAGGGGTCGAGAAGAAAAAGAGAACGCGCGCGCGCCTAATTAGCGCATGCGCACGAAGGCACAGTTAAAGAGAGAGGTATATTACTGTATGGTATGTAAAAGAACAAGGTGGAGGGGGTGTGGGGGAGAGTTATGGATGAAGGGGTGGGGGATGGTTTTCTGTCCCCTTGTACCAAGCTCTAAGTTGGTCAGTAGCAGGTAGAGTTAGTCTTACATTAACTCTCATAACACAAAGACATGTATTTCACAGCGTTATAAAAATAAGACTTTTTTACAGAAAAAAATCCACCATCATGGATTTTAAGTTAACAGTGATAATTTTGGGAATATCCCAGCTTGTGAAAAGTACAATTCCGCCATCAGATTGTAGTTACACGGCACCCAGACACTTACAGTGCCAGCTCACATCTATAAACTCTAGGCTAGAGAAGACAGATTTCTCTGTCGTGCCCAATAATACATTAAGTTTATCCATATATTGTAGCCAGAGCACAGTCGGCCAGCTCGAGCCCTACGGCTTCTCCGGCCTCACACAACTGCAAAGTCTAGTCCTTGAGAACTGTGTTCTCAACTCTTTGCCAACCAATGCATTCAGAGGGCTGCAGAGCCTCAAGTCTTTGTCTGTGAGAAAGTCCCGGCCGTCTGGGTTGTCCGCTGCTGACAAACAGTTGGATATTCAACACGGAGCTTTTATAGATTTGGACAATTTAGAATTATTAGACTTGAGTGAAAATTTATTAGAATCTCTGCCAAGCAAGTCTATATGTGGCCTACAAAAGTTAAAAATGTTGAATGTTTCTTCAAACCAGTTTGGTTCACTTGCTGATCTTGGTGTGCCTGCTCCTGGCGGCGAGCTGCCGGCCTGCATGTCTCAGCTGGACACACTGGATATGTCCAACAATGATATTACCAGCATTGATAACAAGAGTGTGTTGTCCTACCCCACCCTGGCCACCATCAACCTTGCCAACAATCATATCAGATATGTTGCTGATAATGTTTTCTCCAGCAGTGCCAAGATTATCAACCTTTCCAACAACCAAATCAACCATCTGCCTGCCAACCTCATCCAGACCGCCGCCGTCAGAGAGCTGAACCTTGCCAACAACACCCTGTCTGCTTTCCCATCATCATTTTTTGTTGGACAGTATGACTTGGAGAAGTTGAGCTTGGCCGGGAACATGCTGACTACCGCCAGCCTTAGCACTAACCTCACCATCGATTTGCTGAACCTGATTGAGTTAGATCTGTGCCACAATCAAGTACAGACTGTGCCAGAACAATTTCTTGCCTCCATGCTTAATCTTCAGATTCTGAAATTGTGCGGCAACAAGCTGAGCAGTGTTCACTTTCCTGAGCTCATGCCTAACTTGGTCAACCTAGATCTGTCCAGCAATCAGCTGAGAAGCATTGAGCCTGGATATTTCAGCAGCCTGCCCTTGTTAACACAGCTTAGCCTGTCAGACAACCAGATCAATGTTCTGCACCCAGCTGCGTTCAACAACAACACCGACATTCTTATCCTTGATTTGAGCCGCAACCAAATGTATAAGATCCCAGATGCCCTGAGCTCTTTGAACAAGCTGCAGACCCTGGACCTTGGATGGAACCAGATCAGCAGCCTGCACTCCCTGGACAACATGGAGCAGTTGTGGCGCCTTCAGATCCCCAACAACTTGATTGCCGAGATTCCAGCTGAGTTTTTCACCAAGCTTGTCTCCCTGCAAGTTCTTGATTTGTCCAATAACAGACTTGCCAAGCTGGAACCTGGATCCCTTGATCTGAACCCCTCCCTGCGGGCAGTCAGACTTGATGGTAACTATTTGACCAAGATTGACAGCATCTTTACCAAGCTGTCCCAGCTTGTATGGTTGAATGTGTCCAACAATCAGCTGAATGATTTTGACTACACTCAGATCCCCCACACCCTTCACTGGTTGGACGTGTCCCACAACCAGATCAACCAGCTGGGCAACTATCTCAGCATTGAGAACTCGTCCCTGAGCTACCTGGACGCCAGCTTCAACAAGATCCAGCAGATCTCCAGCCTCAACATTCCCCAGAACCTCGAGACTATTTTGTTAAATGACAATAAGATTAGTGAAATTTCTCAATACGCATTCTTTGACAAAGTTAGATTAGTGAAAGTTGATCTATCAGTGAATGAGTTGACTTCTTTTAGTAAGCCAACTCTGTTATTGTCCCCGACAAATATTAGAGAAACCGTTTTCCACCTCGGCGGTAATCCTATTGTGTGTGATTGTGACATGGCATGGTTCCAAAATATTAACACCCGTGACACTTTGGAAAAATTGCCCTTCATTTCTGACATTGAAAGCATCTACTGCAAGTTGGTAAATGCCGGTGACAACCAGGCATTTGTGCCCCTGGTCGAGGCAAGGGAGGACCAGTTTCTGTGCCAGTACGAGACACATTGCTTTTCTCTGTGCCAGTGTTGCCAGTTCGACTCCTGTGACTGTGAGATGACCTGCCCGGACGGCTGCTCATGTTTCCACGATAACTCGTGGACCAAGAACATGATTCAGTGCACTGCTTCAACCTTGAAAAAGATTCCAGAAAACATTCCCATGGATTCTACTGAAATTCTTTTGGATGGCAATGATATCAGCGTGCTTAAGAGTCATACTTTTATTGGCAAGAGAAACTTGAAGTCTTTGCATTTGAACAATTCTCGTATTGATGAGATTGAGCAGCATGCATTCAATGGATTGGTATCTTTGGAAGTTTTGCATCTTGAAAACAACAACCTGCGTGAATTGCACGGATTTGAATTTTCAGCGCTGCCAAATTTGAAGGAGCTGTATCTACACAACAACCAACTGTCCTCTATCCATCCTGCCACCTTCAAGGCATTGAAAAATTTGAAAGTGTTGACCCTTGGCGACAATTCAATCGTTCATTTTCCCGTCTGGGAGCTAGCAGCCAACCAGTACCTGTCCAACCTTGAGCTCCAGGACAATGAGTGGTCATGTGAATGTGAGTTCAGACACAGTTTCTACTCATGGCTGCAGTCAGATGGCAGACACAAGGTTGTTAATGCAGACAACCTGCACTGTGTCCCCGCCACTACAACCAACAAGGTGGAGAAGGAAGAGATGATAACCAGCCTTACAGTCATTCCATCCTCCCCATGTGCCTCGCTGCCCATACCTGAGGTTGCCAGAAACCAGCAGCAGGATCATATTTTGTCAGAAGCCTACATGCCACTGCTGATCGGCGCAATTGCCAGCGTGTCCATCATGGTTCTGTTGATCCTGTTACTTGTCAACTTCCGCCATTCTATCCGCATGTGGATGAAGGGCTCCAAGTCAACATCTGGCGACCGTATGATGTCTCCTTCTCCATCCCAGGGCAGCAGCAATGCTGAGGACTCCTGCGGCGGCAGCAAATTGTTCGATGCATACATTAGCTACAGTGTCCGTGACAGTTTGGTTGTATCTCAACTGCTGGCCAGCCAGATGGAGCCCTACACCAGAGTTTGCCTGCACCACCGTGACCTGCCGACCCACTCCGCCCACCTGGCCGACTCCGTGACCCGCGTGGCGGACGCCTCCAAGAAAATCATTATTATTCTGTCACAAAACTATTTGGAGACCGAGTGGACCCGCCTTGACTACAAAACTGGTTTGCTACGGTCCGTGTCAACAGCTGCTTCAGCCATCAACGGCGGCATCGGCGGTGGCGGAGCCAGCAAGCATATTCTCTTCCTTGTTGTGGGTCCCATCAACCTAAACATGTTGGACCCAACCCTGCGGGTGTTGATGAACACCGGCGAGGTGTTGAGCATTACTGATCCATCCATCCTCAACCAGATGGCGATCAGCAGTGGGTCCAGCAACAGCTACCAGCTGGGACTGCCAGCACCACCCATATATTCAACCATGTCAGAAACCATGTCTATGCAGCGGGAGCTGCCCTCCCTCCCCCACCATCACTCATCCACACTACATCACCATCACACACAAGACAAACGGATGATTTCTCATATCTAATATTTTTTTATTAAGATATTTCCCCCCCTCCCCATACTTTTATCTGTGATAATTTTTGAGCTGTCTGTGAATGCGTTGTCATATTATTATTATTATTATATTATACTATTTTGTACAAATGCGTAGCTTATATACAAAAATTTAATAAAGCTTTGTCATGTAATTTTGGTTCTTTTTTATTATGTTTTTTTTAAAGAAGCGAACCTACTCTAGAATATTGGTATGTATGTACGTCAATACGGTTTGGACAATTAAGAATGAAATACTCGTATCGTTTTAAAACTTAGCACCAAGTTAAGAAGTAAATTTTCAATCTATTTTAAAAGCAATACTACTCTATAATTGATAATTGTACGTTAAATCGTCCGTTTGTTTGACTGGAATTTTGATGATTTTGTTGAAATTAAGATTCACGTGTAAAGTAGTATATTTTGAATCATAGGTCAGCACGTATAAAATTTTTATTAACGGGTTTCGCCTGTATAGATTTTCTTGTTCTTGGTCTTGTTATTTTGAATAAAGATAGGAATTTTTAAACCATTACTAAAAAGTAGGAAGAGTATTTGTCCGTACCAGTTGGGGGAAGGTGAATTTTTGAGGAGTTTATTATTGGGTGGTCATTCTTGTATTTTGGGTGCGTAGCAACTTCATAGCTGACAAAATTCGTTAACGATTAAAGTAATGTATAGTGCTATGGCGGGTTACAATTGAGAAATTTTAAACTTTCTGTGCAAAGAGCGTAATAGTTATTTCTCGTATTGTATTATAAACAGCTTTCCGCGGATATAGAATGTACAATTATAAGATTAAAACTAGTTTTTTTAGCCCCGTGGTGCCGAAGGCACCGGCTAAAAAAACTAGTTTTAATCTTATGATTGTACATTTCTATATTCGTAGAAAACTGGATATAATACGATGCTAGACATAGTTTTTTCGTATTCATGAGAACCGGTTTTATTTTTGCGATGTGTCATTTTTCGTGACTGAACAAAAGCAGGATGTTTGTCTGCATATTTAGATACTAAAAGTTTCTTTTTAAGGAAGCTCCGTATTTGTCTTCAGAACTTAAAAGGATTAGTTCTCCCTTGGTTGACAATAAAAAGTTAAATTTTCTTTGATCATAGAGGTTAGTGTTTAGTTGGAATATCTTAGCGTTGAGGAAGCTTTGTTTATGTCTTTTATTATTTAAGAAATTTTCTATGGATAGGTCGAATTAAAAGCAAAAATTTGAAAGGCGGGGGTATATATGATTCATTTTTCAATAGAAATGTGTAAAAAGCAAGGGGTGTATACACAGAAACCTCACAAAACAAGGAAAGTTTTGTCCATAAGTAGCGCAGCAATAAATGATAACTAAACTAAGTGTAAAAAGATTGATTTTTAATGAATAAATGAAGTGTTGCATTGTAATAGGTTAAATTAAATAATTTTTGCTTTTAAATTTTACTGACCCTCAAAGTTTTAAAAACAGGTTTTCTCATTAGATAGTGTTTTCATTAAATCTTGACAAATTATTAGCAGTGAAGAAACTTTTACACCAAATATATTATTCTACAGAAGGGTTAATTTTTTCTGTCATGAGGAATGCACATTAATTTAGTGTCCATTTTATACCCTTAATTTAGATACTTCTAATTTCATTGTAAAGAATCTAAGTTCTTAGATTCTAAAATCTGTCGATAATAAAAGAGGATACAGTCAATTTTATTAGCTTACTGCCTAAGTGCCTTTTTTGTGGAGTGACGTACGAACAATGTGTAAATATAGATAAGCTGCGCTAAAAAAAAGCGCATTAAAATAAAATGGCTGTTTTCCAAACGGAAATAGCTAAATGCTCCATTGGCTTTTAAAGACAATTGAATGGAGTGAAATCTAACTTTTTAATATGTCAAGATTTCTCTATATGTGTGCGTGTAGTGTAAGGACAAACATACAATTTTTTTAAAGAAGTAAAGCTTTTCTAAGAATAATACCTATAAGTGTACAGTATATTTATTACCATAGATATTAATTCAGAACTATTTCGTCCAATTTTTTGGACGATATGATTTCTAACTTTCTACACCTAAGTCTTTGGATGATTTTAGACCATTCTTGCCCCTGTCCCCCTCCATTCAAGTAAAGAGCCCCTATTGTAGATTTATTCCAAAGATAGAAGTTAGAAATTTGAAAATCTATCCTAACCTTACATAAATTGAAGGGTTTTACTATAGTTTGTGACATATGCTTATTTATTAAACATATACGTTATTATAAAATTGATTTGTTCCCACCAAAGTATTATTATTACTCAGGGAGTTGGAGAGGGGGCAATACCGGTTTAATAAATTTACATTCCTATATCTATAGATATTTACCATACACCATATTACATACTACAAGGACGTCCAAGCTTTTTTTGAAACGAGGGGTTTTAAAGGTTTTAGAGGGTAGTTTTTTGTATTTTTTTTATTTATAATTTTATGAGGGAGATAAAATGAGAGGTTTCAAACATCCCTTTTACCCCCCCCCCCCTCCCTCTTAAGCGTCCATGTTCCATCCACACTTTTAAACTTTGGGAAGAACATATCTCATTTATTGTCCTATCCCTGAAAATTCCTGATTTGTAATATTATTATTATCTAATAGACAAAGCTTGGTTTAGATAAAAATACATTAGACTTAACTTAGTAGGAATATATAATATTTTACGTTCAACTGAAAGAGGTTTTCATATAATCTTTTTTTTTTAAATGCTTTAGTATAGGAGCTATAAACAAGTTTTTTTTGAAAAACGTTGAAATAAGTAGAGATCGTCGGATTTTGTTTTGTGTATAACTTGTTTATTTGTTTTCAATATTTAATAAAAAAGGGCAAAATGAAGTTACATTGTCTAATAAATGTTTTTTCATTTCGATAGAATACTGCAAGTTGCGTATGGACGTTCTCTAATTATACATGCGCTAATAAAGAAAACTTTGGATGATATTGTGTATGTCTATATAGGTATGGTCTTATATGTATCTAAATAATTTCCTTTATTAAATTCTGTAAAACCAAACTATCAGGAGAAATTTCCGCAAAATATCACATCCGCAAAGTTTTTGGCATTGTATTCGCTAAAAGACAGTTGATAGAGTGTTCAAAAATTAAGTTTAGAGTGGGGAATGGACAGTTTATGCTATTGTAAAAAGATGATTCTTTAATTTATGTAAAAAAAGTAACAAGATGTCTGTATGTCTATCTGACTGTAAACCTTTAAGAGGTCCAGGCCTTTGAAAAATACGCACCTCTTAAATTTTAAATCTAAGATGTAATGTAGATGGTTGACCTTCCCCCCCCCCCCCGTTTTCACAAGTACTCTTAGAGGCCTCTAGGGGCGTATAATTATTTATAATTAGTGGAAGTTAATGCACACCTAGAAATTTACTTTCTCTGCGAGCTACCTATATTACAATAGAAGTACATATACAATATCATTAGAATAGTGGAATAGGAATTAAAATTTTTTTAAATGTTTATATATACTTACAACATTTGAAACAGATTTATATAGAAAATAATTAGCATTGATACAAAGTCGATTGCGTTTATGCAAGCATGCAAAAGAATAATCCATAATTACTTTAATTGTTATAAATAAATAAAGATAATAAAGTTATTTTCATTGGTGAAAAAATCTTATTTCTCTTCGGTTAAAAAATCTTATCTAAGAAGAGAGTTTGTGGAAGTGGATAGAAGTCAATAATTACGCATTCTATTTATGAAATTCTGTAATAATTCAATACTTTAATGTAGTACTTCAGAGTTTATTAAATATAACAAAAACAGAAAAAGAAAATACATATAGAAAAAGAGAAAAGGAGAGTGGAAAAAAGAGAGAATTTAGTTAGTATGAAAATATAGAGAAAGAGAAAAAAAAAAGTTTTTGTACATTGACAGTCTTTAATTCTTTGATTAAAAAAACGCTATGTCGCTTAACTGTCAGCCATGACTACTTTTGTTTAATTGCATTGGATAGTAGACTTTTATACTTTTGTTAGAACTGCATATAGAAATGTCGCACTTTTATTTACTTGTAACATTGTAAACACATAATTTTTAACCTCTTAACTACGGTAGGGGATAATTATCCAACTATTCCAATTAATTTTCAATCTGCCTCAATTTCAAATACTGCACCGACATCTGGTCATTGAGAACCTACAGCCAACGCTACAAAAACCTAACCTAACATTTTTTAAATACTCCAGTTTGAATGTTTTTTTTATCTAAATTTAGAATTTGGAAATAATCTACAAATTGTTACAAATAAATTAATATTTTAACATAAAGATTTAGTTTTTGTTATCTATTAAGTTTCACATTAAATAGGAGTTTTCTTGGGATAGAAAATGAAAACCTAACCTAACCTTTATTGAGCCTAAAGCTTCTGGTGTGCAACCCAGGCTTTTAGTCTATTCATTTCAAGCTTAAATAAACCATATAAAGGCACAGTTAGAATTTTCAAGAAAGGGGAAACCTAATTATTGAAAGAGAAATTCGGAGCGAGAAACCTAGACTTTTTTCTCTCTTTTTAACTTGAAGACTGAAATCTGAAAGTGAAAGTACATAATACCATCATGGGACCTATATGAAGCTTACATAAAATAGGGAACCCAATTAGTTCAGTAGTAGAGATCTTCAGCTTCAGACTAAAACCCCTACTACTTTATATACTACTTAAAAAAGATAACTTGAAATGAACTGGTATTATTTTTTCAAATATTTTGAGGTGGGGGGTGTCTGCCACCCTTAGACCCCTCCTCATACTTGAGCCTAGTGCATATGATTATGAATATTACATAATTACTGCTGCAAGGCCTGTATGTATGTATGTATATATTGTATAAGCTGGACATAATGGTTATGTTTATTATTTAAGTGTTTACTAGGTCAACACATCATGATCAAAAATATAATTGCGTCCAATTATTCAAAATTTTTAAAGTTTTTGAAAATTCGTGAAATTTAGTATATCTTCCTTGACATATATGTATGTCATACCCAGTAATTAAAAACAAATTATAATAAACAAAATCAGCTAAAAGTTGTACATTTATTCTAACCAATGAACTCATTTTATCAGTTTGTCTGTCAATTACGCTTTTAAACAAGTAAATTGTTTAATATTAAGTAAGTTCTCTGCTTATGGAGGTTGTCATCCATGTTTTTATAAATTTATATACCATTATAGAGATAGCATTTTTTTCATATTTGTATACATGTATGTTATAGGTATGCTTCGGTATTAAAACATATTTAAACCACATAAAGAATTTATATTATTTTCTTTAATGAACGTAGAGAGTTTTTATATTATAAACAAGAAAAAAATATTAATTAGTCTCGCAGCTGAAAAAGTAATTCAGAAAAAGACAAAAAAAACTATGTCTTATTCTTAAAAGTTTAGAAAAAAATGTATTAGTTACCATTCGCTTTTTAACTTCACACTACAATTTTAACGTCCAAACATACCTTAGTTATAAAGTATCTGCGCTGGTATAGATAAGAAGTATTTGACACAACCATCGAGCATTTAAATCATCCAGCAAAAAGTGAGAATTTTAATTTCTAAAAGGTTTGGTGGCCAAAATAAATTTCCAATAGTTTTTGTGTGGCTGGCAATACATACATACCTACACATCGTTAATAATTGCATTTAGGATACCAGCTGCTGCGCCACTAGCACCTAGGGGCTCTGTTTTCAAAGAGGGAGGGGGGGGGGGGGAGAATGTAGAAAAATATCCTAAACCAATCCCAAGCCTTTCATTTGAAAATGGAATAGCCTAAAACCATACCACAACTTATGTATAGCCTCCTTCCAATGTAGAACTTAAATGGATATGTGGTTAGCGAGATCTTAAGGGACAAAAAAAGATCCTTACTACTTTATATGAAGTGTACAAGTGAGCCCAAGTTCTATAACAAATTTTCAATTCTCTATTGATTTAATTTCTTAATTTTCTATTTCATGAATGTACATTACAATGTATATTTGTAAAAACATGTATTGTAAATAAACATGTAGTTTTTCAGTTTCTTAAGGTACAAAGCTTTAGAATAATTTGTATTGCCAAAAACTCTTTCTAGATAGCCTAGAAGTCTTTAAAACTAATAAATTATAAAAAAAAGTAACAAACACTTGAGCTTTTTTAATCAATGAATATTTATTTTATGTTGTTCTAACAGTAGGGTTTTTCAAAGCAAGGGCCTCGAAAGGTAAGGGCTCAGAATAGACAAAGCTTCCTGAAATACATTTGCTGATTAATACCTATTGGGACGGTTGATAACAACGTAGGGTCAGACCTTTATAATAAAGGCACCAACATTCCAACTATTGCAGACAACCAATGCTAACCGGTCCTAGTTGCACTTGTTTTGGGCTAAGGCATTCCTCTTACTCTTACTCTTACAATAGATGCCGTACCTCTTACATAGCAGCAAAAGGCCATGGGACAATGTCTTTAATCCAAGATTTTAGTGTAAGCTTATCCCTAAATATGTGTCAATGTGATATTAGTATGTACGACTCTAATAAATAAGTTTCCAAATATTCATGGTAATCTTCACAAATAATCACTGCAAGTGGGAGTTATTTAAATACAATTGTTTAAATTCATGAAGTTTACGTAAAATCACCAAAAAGTTTTAAATTAAAAATTCTGGCTTGTAACATTTCTTTTAAGGAAGGATAGGGGGATTATTTATTTTTAAACAAGGATGACAACATCCATAAAAGCGAAGCACTAAAACGTTAGGACAAACGGACATTAACACTTGTATAGTGTCTAAACTGAATTATCAGAATATAAAAGTTTAAGAGTCGAAGCAAAATTGTAAGTAAATTTGTTGAAAAACTTCTTGATACAGGATAATGTTTATTGAGTTTATGGACATACTTACATTTTTATGATTTGATTATAGAGTTGCTTCTCTTAAAATATTGTTCTTTGTTGTCCCAGGAATCAAAATACCAAAAATCAGATCAAACGGATAATTAGATCACATAAACATTTGCTGTTAAAAAATCAACATGTTTAAAATGGACGTACGGACATTCTGGTAATGATTATAGAGTTGCTACGCTTTCTAAATCGTACCTAACTACTACAGGAATCATCATGCAAAGTTTGAAATTGATAGGACAATTCTAACATGCCTAAATTAACGAATAAAAGCTATCTATTTCGGACGGACGGACGGACGGACCGACCCTAATTATAGAAAAGCTTCGCTTTTAAAAATTAACCTAAACGTGGACATGTGAAATAATAAGCTTCCCTGAAAGTTAACCCCAATAAAATTATTTATATCAAATGTCTTAGCAGACATGCAGTCTTTAATACTCGATTAAAGCAATGTAATTATAGCAGGTATAAAATAACAAGAATTGTATACTTTTTGTCACAGAAAATGGCTATATTTTTAAAGATTTTCCTGCATCGTATGAAACCCCCAATTTGAAATTGGTTATTGAGAGGGTGGGTGGGGCTGGGTGGGGGTATTTAGCACGCACAATAGAGTTAGCTATAGAAACTGTTTTCTTGGTTTTATGATAATGAGCGGCTGCACCCCTAGCATATAGGGGCTTTGTATAGCCTAAAACAAACCCGGGTCTTTTCTTAAGATTTTTAACTCAATTAAGAAGTTATCGAAATTTTAAGCTACAGACAAAAAAGCCTTACTACTTTTGAACCATTGATTGTCAGGTTCGAGTCCACCCCGCGTCATACTCTAATCTTGAATAATGGTATCTAAAGTTACCCTAATTACCTGCACAGTTAAGACTTCCAGACTAAGTCTAACAACCAAAGGTGGTCTAAAACTATATCATTTAGTCCGACAATCTGTTAGTTTGATAGTCTGTTCTTTTTGTCAACTGTAACCACTATAGGGTTTTGTTTTTCCTGCATGGTTTTAAGCTATAACGCTAGGAAGAGAGTGGTAATTTGGGTGTACTGTTCTGCCCTATTTTATAAAGTATTAAGGTTTTTGTTGTCTGAAGCTTAAGATCTTATTAAATATACTGAACCGACTAGGTTATCCTTTTTAGGCTTTTCTATTTTTAGTTTTAAGTCTTAGGATTGTTTTAAGCTATTATTATAGATCATCTAAACCCCTCTAATCAAAGAGCCTAGATGCTTGGGGCGTAACCGCTAGTTAGTATTGAATTATACAAAATCACATTATGTTCAGTCTAGTATTCTAACTCTAATGGTGAGAGGCAACGGAGATAGAATTTCAGCGGTTTAGGGGTGAGGGTTGGCGGGGAGGGGGGCCTGGGGGGGATGCTATTTTAAAACTATCCAATAATTGGTGTGGTTGGGTGTCTATAAATGACGGCGGCCCGACTTCACTTCATTAAGTCATTGACCAAGAATAGGAATTTACAAAGTCAAATTCCTTGCTAAATAGTTTAAATATTGCTCATACCAATTTTCTCCATATTTAATTATTAGGTGTCCAACATTTCAGATATGTCACTCAATGTTAAAGTTTATTTAACCTAACTAGTAAATGAAGATTATTTTGTTTGCAAGTTAAGATCTCGGAAACCACTGAATCGATTAGGTTTAATATTTAGAGAACCTTCACCTATGCCCTTGGATAGTTTAAGGCTGTAATAATTTTATATATGAACGCATTAGGGTGGTTTTAAGCTATTTTTCTGTATTTTCATAGTATTGAGACTATAGATGCTAGTGGTGCAGCCACTATTACAAATTTAAATGATTAGAGAAGAAAATTTCAATCTTTGACTTTCTTGTCAAATTTGCACCAACATAAAATAACAATGATTTTTCCAGTATGGTTTCGAAACCGATTAATATCCTTTAGGTAAGAACCGGTTATCAGCCATACTAAAAAATTCATGTATAGTGTCTTATTACAGATAATTTTCTACAAATATTGAAATAAAAATCGGTTTTAATCATATAATTTTTCATTTTATTATCCGCGGAAAGATGTCTATAATAAGATGCGATAAATAACTATTATCGACTATATAGTTTTCCAAGAGTAGGTATTACTGACATAGTATCGACATGTCGTCATAAGAGTTTACTTGGATAACATATTGACATAATACCAGCTAAAAAGTTAAACAGTAGTGGACTAATATTATTTCACCCTATTAAAAAACTAGTGTTAAATTTTGGTGAACTGAAATTAGTTTCCGAATGTGAACACATTTTCCTAGGTGTTTCCCAATCCTATCTCAATATTTGCTACTAGCTAAAAAACCTTCAAACTTTCAAAAAAAAAAATCAAAAGAAGTTGTATCAACTTTTTTGCTTTTTATTTAAGATAGCTAGCCGGTCCTTTCAGTAAGTAGTAGATGTAAAATTTTTCATAGAATTCAGATATGCAATCGGTTTTTTTGTAGACCTCTTATTTTTTAAGTAATTTAAGTTTTTTAAAAAAATAATTAAGTCGGTTTTAAGGTACTAAAACGCAACAAAATAAAAGAAGAGAATAGCCAGTATAAACAAAAATAGTAAGATCTTTAATTTGACACCTTACTTTTAAAATTCTGTTGAGTAATTGTTGAAAAAATCTATTTTTTTAACCTCGGTTTAATCAAAACATTAAACCTAAATATTTTCTCATACAGACATAAAAAATATGGGTTCATATATACCATTAGAATGAGAAAAATAATATGAATCCATTGTAAGCAAAATTGAAAAAGTTTAAAAAAATTGTAATAAAAAATAGAAAAAATAAAAAAGTTATTTTAAGAATTGTAACTACTAAACTAGCCAATCACAAATCGCAAAAATTGACGAATCGGGAAGCTTAATCTATAGAATTAACCTATAGAATTGCCAGAAAAAAAGGAGAACGTTCATACAATATATACAATAGATACTACAATAAATATAGTGATATTAAAGAACATGTAAAGAATGAAAAATTATGAACAAATATGCATCAGTCTGTTTATAAACTTCAAAACAATGCAGTTAAAAATACATTATTGTTTCTTGTGTTTAAAAAATATCTGCTACATTGCATTGTCTTTTGTTTAGGTTTTGTTCAGGTTTGGTTCAAGCTAACCCTTTAAAGCCGAAAATTATGATTCTTAAAATAAACTTATTTTTTTTATTATAGTTTTATAAAACTTTTTCAATTTTGCTTAGAATAGATTCGTAATATTTTTCTGATTCTAAAGGTATATATGAACTTATGTTTTTTATGTCTGTTTGAGAAAATATTTAGGTCTAAAGTTTTTATTAAACCGAGGTTAAAAAAATAGATTACTCAACAGAATTTTAAAAGTAAGGTGTCAAATTAAAGATCTTACTATTTTTGTTCATACTGGCCATTTTCTTCTTTTATTTTGTTGCGTTTTAGTACCTTAAAACCGACTTAATTATTTTTTTTAAAAACTTAAATTACTTAAAAAATAAGAGGTCTACAAAAAAACCGATTGCATATCTGAATTCTATGAAAAATTTTACATCTACTACTTACTGAAAGGACCGGCTAGCTATCTTAAACAAAAAGCAAAAAAGTTGATACAACTTCTTTGAAAAATTAAAACTTTGAATGTATAATGTATAAATCGTTAATACATTCAAATTTTGATTTTTTTTTTGAAGTTTGAAGGTTTTTTAGCTAGTAGCAAATATTAAGATAGGATTGGGAATCACCTAGGAAAATGTGTTCACATTCGGAAACTAATTTCAGTTCATCTAAATTTTGGAAAAGGACAAATCGGATGAACTGAAAGTAGTTGCCGAATGTGTACGCAGTTTCCTGGGTGTTTCCTCATCCTAGCTCAATATTTACTACTAGCTACAAATCTTCAAACTTCCCTTAAAAAAATCAAAATTTGAATGTGTAAACGATTTATACATTATACATTATAAATTTGAATTTTTTAAATTTTGAATTTTTTTTTTTGAAGTTTGAAGCTTTTTTAGCTATTAGTAAATATTGAGCTAGGATGAGGAAACACTCAGGAAACTGCGTACACATTCGGCAACTATTTTCAGTTGACCACAAATCGCCATATAAGGTGACAAACAAAAATAAATGTTTAAAAATCCTTGAATAAAACGCCAAAAATAAAAAAAGCCAAAGGCTTCCGTAAGTTATTTTTGGACAATAATTGTTTTTATTAACGTATTATTCATCATTTTTACATGATTATTTTTTTTTTAAAGAAAGGTAATTTTATGTACATTTTGTTAATAATTCAATTCCCCCAAAGTGCCTAGTCGAGCACAGAAACCCCCTTTAATAATATTGAAAATAGGGGGGTGGAGGGTAGTTTTTCATGTGTTTGGTCTGATTAAGTTAGGTTATATTAGGAACAGGGTAGCCCCGCAGGGTTTCACATTGCAGGTATAGACCGGGAAGAAATAGAGCCCCCCCCCCATTCGCAGTGGTTTAGCATAAAAAAAGGGCTCCATTTTTAGAATTAATATAGAAATTCAGAGGATTTTTGTGCTTGCAAGGTAATTTGAGTGAAAGCACCGAGTTTAATCTGTAATTAAGAAGGAGGACTTTTTCTGTCTGTCCGCACGTCCGTCTAAAGTTTAAGATCTTGCTAACCGATGAACCAATTAGGCTCTGCTTTTCATACATTGGTTTTTGGCTATTTTCGCGGTGCAGTTCTTTGCTTCTATACTTATTTACTCTCACTGTTACAGTGCATAGTATATTGTAGCTATGTATTTGTAAAAAATATTAAACAAATTAAAAAGATACCTTGTATTCCACAAAAATTACTTAAAAATCTGAAATGTTAAGAACGATTTTAACAATTTAAACTCCAGTCAAATACTTAAGGCAAAAATTCCTTGAAATCAACATTAACTAATTTTTATTGCGTTTTAAAATGTAAGATTAAATTTGAATTGTAAATGTTTTAATTGGTTTAAATGGTTGAAATGAATGATTTTACATAAATGATGCTAAAATGAAAATGAATGGCTTCAAGTCATGCGTCTTATAATGTAGCAATTTTTTTTGATTTAGCCATCTTTATAAAGTTTTTCATTTTAATGTAGTAAAAGAATAATGGCTTATTAATAAATAGTTTTTTAAGAATTTCACGATGAAATTTTCCTGTTGAACTTTAAAAGTTTATTAAGATGTTTTGAACTATTTTCAGTGAACATAACTGTCGTAGCCTTGTGCTGTCCTTACGAGACGAGGGTAAAAATGTCCCTCAAGCGATAATTACTCAACAGTATTTAAACTCTGAATATTACAGAGATATAAGGATATTAGAGTGATAATTACTCAGTATTTATACTCTGAATATTACAGAGATATAAGGATATTAGAGTGATAATTACTCAGTATTTATACTCTGAATATTACAGAGATATAAGGATATTAGAGTGATAATTACTCAGTATTTATACTCTGAATATTACAGAGATATAAGGATATTAGAGTGATAATTACTCAACAGTATCTATATTTTTTAAAGAACAGTTAATAAATTATTTATATATCCCTACCTTTCTGGTATAATTGCTTTTATGAATAAGTAAAAATTTTAAGGTTAAAGTCTAAATTAATATTGGTTCGAATTTATTTAGCAATAATATTATATTATAAATAAACATAATTTTTAATTAAAATTCCTGGGAATAAAACGCCAAAACCAAGACCTTCCAAACAATGATAAATAAAAGACATTTTGGAGGGTCATCTCAAAAAACGCCTATCTCAGAAAACGCCTATCTCAAAAAACGCCCATCTCAGAAAACGCCTATCTCAAAAAACGCCCATCTCAGAAAACGCCTATCTCAAAAAACGCCCATCTCAGAAAACGCCTATCTCAAAAAACGCTTTTTACATAAAATGCCTACTAGGTTTTAAAAAATAAATCATAATTTATAGCCAGTATTCAATAGAATAATAAAATACTTGTCATTCATGATCTATTATATAAAACACAAATAAACAGTTACCAAATCAACCAGTCAATAAACTATGTACAAAGATGGATAAAATGATAAACTAAAGAGTAGCTGCTATATTATGAGAATAGGGAAGGTTTAAATAAATGGGGGATGGGAGAAAATTATTGGAGGGAGAACTCATTAGAGGAAAGGGTTTAATTATTGAAGCTTATTCAAAAGTACATCATTTTTTAATCTGATAAAAATAAGAAGGAATATAGGGAAAAGACATTAAAATACCCTCACCCTATTTTTTCCCCCAAAATTCATCATCTATGGAAAGTAAGATATAACAAAATTGCTTAATAATTTTAATTTTTTATTTTGAGGAACAGCTATATAATTATAATTAATTTATAATTTATGATAATAATTCTAAACTTATCTTTTATTTTAAGGAACAGCTATATAATTCTGATAATTTTAAAGCATATCATACTCAATAAATATTTTGTATATTATTTGTGTATGTTAATAATTATACAATATGAATCTAAAATTTCTTTTAAGCATAATAAAAACCAGATCAAAATTCCACAACTTCTTTATGAATATCTCTTAACAAATTTACTTGGAGGCTTATCCAAAAAATCTTAAAACTTGGGAAAATTCATTATATAAGAATGATTTTATCTTTTATAAGCTATCCTCTCCGTCCAAAGATAAAGCCTATATTCACTGTTTACGCAAATGTGTCAAAACTTCCCCCCCTCTTTTCAAAAAGCAAACCTTTAGTATGTTGTTGCTCAAAATGCTTTGAAAAATAAAAAGTGCCTAAGGAATGTACAAGAGTGACATTATACTTCAGGGATAGATATTTTGAATAAGAAGATTTATAATGTACATATTGTACAATATTCACAATACCTTAGACTGGCATGTTTCACTACAAGACAATTTTTAAAAATGTAGTAGGCATTTTATGAAAAAGGCGTTTTTTGAGATAGGCGTTTTTTGAGATGGGCGTTTTTTGAGATAGGCGTTTTCTGAGATGGGCGTTTTTTGAGATAGGCGTTTTCTGAGATAGGCGTTTTTTGAGTATAGCCATTTTGGAGAGGTACGGGTTCTTAAAAAGTATTATTAAAACATCCCCGAACAAGTAGACACTTTTTCAAAAAGTAAAGTTCAATTGATACACCCGTTTCATAGATCTTTTACTTCAAAAAAGTTATTTTAAAAGATTTTTAAAAACATTATTCTAGTTTTCCCGAACCAGATGCATTATGGATTAAAAATCATATATACATAAATTATAATAGAGACAATCGGAAGAGGCCTTTTTTTATCTGCAGATAACTGTTTATAATACGAATACCATGGAAAAAATATGAATTCATTTTAAAATATTTCTAAAATTCTATTACACAAAATAAAATCCTTGATTAAAAAATGTTTGAATATTAATTACAATGCCAAAATTAGAAAGGAAATGGAAAGTTAAATGGGGAAAGGATAATAACAAAAAACAAGGACAACTCTAAACATAAGAAGCACGGCGCAACAATCACAAAATTAAAGATTCAAAGAGCAGTCAGCTATTTTGCACTAATATTACAATGGATTTATTATTACTTGATTCTTACATCAGATTTTATTGTTCTCTAATAAAGTGAAACTTGTAGCGGGCTAGAATAACCCTTAATCCTTATCCCCTCCCCTCCTACTGGATTAAATAACGGACTTATGAATGACAGGGGAAATAGTAACATAACTTGAGGACAATTTTTCCCTTGTCCTAATATCCACGTATATCCTACATCCATTATTAATATGAAAATCTTAAATTAGGATTTTATGATAGCAAACTGCAGAGTATCTCTACTGCTAGCGTGGTAGCATTAGTGAGTTTGTGTTTGTTCACAAAATAAGTATATACACACGGACGTAACATAATTATATAGAAGCAACTTTTCTAAAAAAATAAATGAAATTGTGCCTTGCCGCAAAGCTTAAAATAATCGCATTCACGAATGTTTACGGACGTACAGACAGATATACTTTAGTCATAGAGAAACCACGTTGCTTAAATTCAAAACACCTTATTGGTTATTTATGAACATAGACATTCGAAAACACCTTAGCTATATAATATCCTCGCTTATAAAAAAAATAATGAAATGAAATAAGTGTCCTGCCGCGAAGCTGAAAATGTTTTAATTTAGCCATGTTGACTTTTAATTTAGGATGCACAAATATTTGGGGATTATCATGGGAGGGAGAGGTCTTTAGATTGTAAATTATAATGGTACCCAAAGATTTTTTATCACCTTATCCTACTTGTTAGCTCAAAAGTTTGGGTACTTTTTATTGAATTTGGATTGGTTGGCTCAATCCAAAGAAGGTTTTTTGTTTTGTTTATAATCACTTAGAACTTATCTTCCATTGTTTTGTCAATTAAGATCCCAAGGATTATCCCATTGGCCGAACCTCTCCCCTCCCCCCACAGTTACATCTTTTCACCTATGGGTCTATTTTTGGCTTCAAACAAGACATTACTCGGCCATAACACGCAAAGACGTATGGAAAGTAAACAGAAAAGAAACAATAATTGAAGCCGAATTTGATAACATGTTTCCATGGAGGCATTTTATCCTTGTTTTGAAAAATTCGGGGAGACTTATTACTTATTAGACTGCCTATCAGATATAAAAATTGCGTCTTTAAACAACACTGTTATTCAAATTATAAAACTTGTCGGTTCATGGGAAAAAACGAAGTAGCGGGTTTCATCGTATTTTCACAGTTGCTTTTGATAGGCATTTTAGGTTGGGTTATGTTCGGTAAATGTTAATGATTGCCTTGCAGGGTTTAGAGCCACTTCGCATGGGCTAAAAATAAGAGAAAAGCTACTATAAAAACGCGACGAAGCCCACTACTTTTCATGATCTAACTTGTCTTACGGACGACAAAATAGTAAGTCCTAACTTTAATAAAACATTAAACATTTTATGTCTTGGATATAAAGACCGGATGTATGTATTTAAATATGAGATTCTGGTTAACACAGGGACATACAGGGATTGGTGCATGCAATTAACTAATCAAAATAATAAATATATTTTGATTTTAAATAACAAGGTCAAGACTTACAGCTTTCATAAATGCGAAGTGTAAGTAAATCAGTGCAATAATTGTAATACCGACAATGTTGATTAAAGAACAGGCACCCAAATATTTCTTTTCACATAAAACTAGCGGTTACTAAATAAAATGAAACTAAAATTGGATGTACGATTATAAACAATTATAGAGTATCGTTTTCATATGGACATGACGTCACAATTATGTAGTGATAACAAACTTTCGTTAAGAAAACCTTCGATTAAAAAAAGATTTTAAAAAGTCTGGTTATAGCTCCCTTGTTCGTGGTCTGTAGGGGTCGGTAAATTGAAATCTTCCATACAAAATGTTTGGGTGACAAGTTAAACACACCTTCCTCATTAATATTACTACAATTATGCCAAATTTTAAAACAGCGAAAACTGTTGCCGTTATCCTTAAAAAGATTGTTTATAGTAAATATAGCATTATATGGTAGATAGAGTTAACGAGTAGTAATGCTAATGACACTACAAAAATACCACCAGGTGAATTTATTACGTTTTGTCGAAAGAAAATTGAATATCCCCATCCCCCAGGGAGGGGGTGAATAATAGGCTGTTATTATACTAGTCCCCAAAGTTATATAATAACGTCTTGTAATTCGTTGGTTTAATAACCTTGGGGACTTATATCAAATTTATATTGGTTGGTTCATTTAGTTGAGTGTCCCAACTACTAGGTGTAATCTAAAGTAATTTTGTGTATCATCATTGGGAATGTACAATTTATCGGCTTTTGTCTTATCCCTTTTGATCCCGGCCTCTTCCCCCTATAAAGCTTGTACGTCGGTTAAGGCTTAAACACTTTTTTTTGTTATTTTGTGAAAACTGCCACTTCTTACAGGATTAGCATTGGCGAACATCTCTTTAACAAAAGTGACATCCTAAAAATAATTTCAGCTTATATTCTATACAAAATTTAAGATATAGAAATACTCATACATTAGTACAGGTTATAAATAAAAACTTTTAGTTCAAAGACGTTAAAAGTTTTTTCCTCGTCAAAATCATGATATAAAGTATAGTAAGGTTTTTGTTTTGTTTTGAGATCTCAATAACCACTCAACTGATTGAGTTTTCTTTTTACAGTAAGTTTCACATAGGTCCTGTGATGGTTTTAAGTTATATTATGTTAAGAATTAAGCCTTAGGATTGTTTTAAGCTATTTTCTAGCCCCATTCCTTCTCTTCGAATACAGTGCTTCTAGATGCAAGGAGCGTAGCCACTAATTATATAAAAGAAACAATAACATTGGCAATTTAAATAAAAGAAAATTTAAATGACAACATTTTTATATCTACGTATAGTATAAAGGCAAGAGTACTGGCTAAAAAAAAGCTTAAACCTTGAAATAAGGTTTAGTATTTAACTGAAAATATGACCCAGGCTATTATATGTATATACAAGTATATCTTCCTTTTGTGTGATTATCCTTAAGTTGTACAAACCAAACATTTTTTTACACTTTTTCCTTGAATCTTTTTGTTAAACAACAAGGATGACCCTATCCAATACAGTAAAATTCTCAATTAAAATAATTAATAGATATACTAACTTTAGTGATACAGAAATATGAAGCAACCAATCCTATATCCTATTGTATAAAGTAGTAAGACTTTTTTGTTTGTCTGTAGCTTAAGATTTCGATTAATACAGAACCGATTGAGTTCTCCCTTTTATGGAAGCTTCTTATAGGTCCCTAAATGGTTTTAGGCTACTTTTCTTTCCCTTTTTCCTTCAAATACATAGCTCCTTAATGCTAGGAGCGCAGCTGCTAGTACACATATATAACTAGAAATTTTTAAAAGAGGATATCAAAAGGAAATTATACATTGACTGACTTACGGATCCTTTTTATAGATAAGCTACTCTTTTAAAAACAAGGTTTACAATATTTTGTCGGCCGCAAGATGAGATGGCTAAATTTTTTTTACACCTGGTCGCTGTAAAACATTAAAATTTATGTCTTTTTAACAAAATATTTCACCCTTTTTATCAGGAAAGACAATTTTAAACACTTTGTAATAGAAAAATACGCTGGTAATTTCCCTCATGTGGCAAAAGGAACACAAACAATCGTTTTAAATAAGATATGTTTTGAATGTGTTAGGTAATAGTAAGGAAAGGTTAGTAGAGCTTCGCAGAGATTGTACTGTACCCCATAGGCATGGATCACATCTGGAGCTAGTTTCATTTTTTCCAAAAATTTTTAAACGAGGGGAGTAAGGGGCGGTAGTTCACCCTACATGCATTGTAAGTAAAAGCCCCAATAACTGATAATCTATTTTAAACATAAAAATATAAAACAAACGTTTAGCTAATATTCTACTACTTGGAAGATAGGTATACCTACCCAAAAAAGGTATACATAAAAATATTTTCAGCATACAACTGTTATGTAGGACCATGTATAATTATTGAATTCCAATTACACAAATAAAAACAAGTACTGACCTTTGTTTAAAACAACAAATTAAAATCATGTTGGTATTTTAACAAGTACCTATTTGTTGCATGGAATAATCAGATTAGAACTCATACATCAATTTGAAATTTAAATAAAAACTACTTCTTCTTTAACAAATAGAGACATCTGGGAGGGAAAGTTGGGGTTAAATAATAAAATTTTGAGGGATAAGAAAAAGGGCGATAAATTGCTGTAGACCCAAAAATGTGATAAACAAAACTACCCCTTCTTGTAACTTTGGGGATTAATATAAATTACAGTCTAATGTCCACTCACTTCTTGGTTAAAAGGACGACGAAAAAATGTAAGTACCTAAACATTGCGCTATTATTTTTCTATGACCCACAGATTTTGATTTTGCAACATCTAAATTCTTGTTTCATCTCACTTGCTCTTGTCAGTTTAACACTCTGATACACAGAGAGATACACACGGATGGCGTTGTTTTAATAATGGGGGGAAATATCCCCCCCCCCCTCATCCAATAAAATTATCTTCTTTTACGGCAGATATCTACTTTAAGTTAACAATTTTTGCGATGTTTTGAATTATATTACCCAAAAACTGAATTTATATTTAATATAAATATCAAATTGATTGTGTTTTTTCCCATATTTTTTCTTACATTTTCTTGCGAAAAATGTTTTTAAAATCTATCAAAGATTTTAACTCCCACCCCATTCTCATAAAAAACCTTAGTACGCCCTTGTCAATCAATAGATACCACCCTGATCATTATTTATCGAATTTACGGGTTTCTTGTCAATTCCACCCGCCCACAAGTTGCTAAAAAATTATACAAGTTGGAGAAGCGAGCCATGCATTCATGTCAAAAAGGGGATTGTTGTCTTTTGGATGATGGGGCTGGGGGGGGGGGGGGGGAAGGAGGTTGCAAATTTCTGGAGTTAAAACGGGACGGAGATTGGTGATAAAATATATGTTTATTCAAAAAAGCATAAAAAAATTAATCTTATAAAAAAGCAGCATAACCAACAAACCAATAAATTTTTAATTTATTTTAGAGAAGCTTTATATATGTCCTGGGATGGTTTTAGTTCATTTTATTCTAGATTCAAGTTTTTAGGTTTTGCGGCCAATTTATCTTAGATTTAGGTCTTGGGATGGTTTTAGGCTAATTTTACATTCCATTATCCTCTCTCCCTCGTATAAGTATTACAGTTACGAATATTCTACTCTATAAACATATAAAGAATGGTCTGATCTTTTTAAAACCTTCTGTGTTTTGTGATGTTTTGTATTTACATCAAATATACGGGAGGAATGAAAACGATGTTGTTGTGTGAGCCTCATTTATGCAATAATTTATTTTCAATACTAAGACTAGGGGCGGGAGACAGGGGCTTGATTCCCCCCCTCCATATGAACTCAATCAACATGTATAAGATAAGTGTTGTTGTTAATGCATAAATATACCAAACAAATGGCTAAAATGGAACAAAACATATCATATACCGATATTTAAAAAAAACACTTAAATATTATTTATTGAAAAATTGATAATTCGACCAAACAGCATCATAACTAAAGAAGGTAAAAATTGTACCAATTTTCCTTTTATCAGACAAACAGTATTAAAGTAATACAAATGAGGAATGCCTTTGCCGATGCCGGGCAAAGCTCATAAAATTAACAGTTAGTACTTCTCCACAAAGGTTGTGCAATCAAAGATTTAGTTGTCTGTAATAATCCTAAGAAAATAGATATTTTTTTACCTAAAGTTTTCGACCTTCTTTGGATGTATTAATGTTTTTGGATTAGGAGTATTTTTTTGTGACTTCAAAAAAGTAAAATAGTTGCTATGATCGCAGGTCAAAAAGCTATATATGAAATATAAAGTATGCTGGTTTGTCTAGATGTATGTAACCACGGTAAAAATTACTTTTCTTTTTGGAGAAAAAAAGAAGGTAAAACGTGAAAAAATTGCTTTGAAACTTTGTTTGTGTCAAATATATCTACGAACTATCGGCCATTTAGAGTACTTATTTAAATATGTTTATGTTTTCATATGATTTCATCAATTTTTGGGGCGAAGCCATGTCCATTATAAAGAATGATAAACTATACCATTATTGTACAATGTATATATTTAATTTATTCATCCATACCCAGAGATCCAGGGATTGGGCAATCGAGATTATTTTATCCCCCCCCCCTTAATACAATTGTAAATTTTGCTTTCTGTAGCTCACAAGGTTTTCAGAGAGAAATAGATTTAATATAACTGCCATTGTCCTCGCCTTCCTTGAAAGTGTCCATACTTAAGAAGTTTAAAATAATGAAAACTTTGAATTTACTGTACCTTCATACATTTTATACATTAGACCAATCAAACATACACATATCTTTTGATCATTTTAAACAGGGCCCGGCAGCCGTGCGTCAGCCGCGACTGAACCTCAATTTTAAACCCATTTAGATACACTGAAATTTTCTTGAAAAGAGGGATTGCCATATTTGGGTCAGGCATCGACTTTTTAAATTGTAAGAGGTTGATTATTAATAATGACCTCTAATTATAAATAAAAAAAGTATTAAAATGAGTAGTAATTTCGATGTTTCACAGATATACTGTCGACTTAAATTCCATTACAACAAAATGCTACCAGCTTAAACAAAGAGGTTACAACTGGATAGGTAATGTCTACTGTCTACATAGACCAATATAAACAGAGAGGTTACAACTGACTAGGTAAAGTCTACTGTCTACATAGACCAATATAAACAGAGAGGTTACAACTGACTAGGTAAAGTCTACTGTCTACATAGACCAATATAAACAGAGAGGTTACAACTGACTAGGTAATGTCTACTGTCTACATAGACCAATATAAACAGAGAGGTTACAACTGACTAGGTAATGTCTACTGTCTACATAGACCAATATAAACAGAGAGGTTACAACTGACTAGGTAATGTCTACTGTCTACATAGACCAATATAAACAGAGAGGTTACAACTGACTAGGTAATGTCTACTGTCTACATAGACCAATATAAACAGAGAGGTTACAACTGACTAGGTAATGTCTACTGTCTACATAGACCAATATAAAACCAGAACACGTAGCTACCCTCGCCCCCCTCCTCCCCCCCACTCCTACAAGTTGCCTCTAAATCTTTATTAATATGGTAATTGAGTATCTACAAGAAGTGGGCTTGTAAGCTCTTAAGTTCATCTGTTTCATACAAGTGTCCCAATAAAATAACAATAAAAACAATGCCATTAAAAACAGCCAATATTTTCATTGAGGTTTACTTATTCTTTATCATTGATTTCCATATATAATAGATAAATAATAATTTAGTAAAATACTTTTTAAGCTTTGTTGAATTTCAATTGGATGCCACATTTCCCTAAATATATTAGCTAGCAGCAGTAGGAACCAATTTCATGTCTTTAGTCATGACGCGGTGTCGGGCCGAGAATCGAAACTATCACCTCCCCTACGACGAGCGAATGCGCTACGTATTGAGCAACGGTCATGGGTTATTGTAATAACACAAGCTATTTTTCAAAATGACAATCCAATCAAGATTTGTTTAAACTTAAAAACACCCTTTTTATCGTTTGCTACAAAACTTCAAAGAATACTAAATTAAGTATTACAGTATTTTTACTATTCTGTTATCTTTGAGTATTTTTCTCTATGTTCTCTATGTTACTCAGCTGCTTTTGGTCTTAATTGATCGCGATAGTTTTTAGTAGCGCAGCTACTCTATAATTGGGTTTTCTATGTTAGTCTGTCATTCACTCTATAATATTATTTTATTGAAAGCGAAGCTTTTTTATAATTAGGGTCGGTACGTCCGTCCGTCCGAGATAGATAGATGTTATTCGTTAATTTAGGCATGTTAGAATTGTCCTATCGATTTCAAACTTTGCATGATGATTCCTGTAGTAGTTGGGCACGATTTAGAAAGCGTAGCAACTCTATAATCATTACCAGAATGTCCGTACGTCCATTTTAAAAATGTTGATTTTTCTACTTTTTTTAACAACAAATTTTCAAGTGTTCTAATTATCCGTTTGATCTGATTTTTGGTATATTGATTCCTGGGACAACAACGAACAATATTATAAGCGAAGCCACTCTATAATCAAGTTCAAAAATGTAAGTATGTCCATAAACATTATCCTGCTTCAAGCAGTTTTTTCAACAAATTTACTTACAATTTTGCTTCGACTCTAATACTTTTAAATTCTGATTATTCAGTTCAGATACCATACAAGTGTTAATGTCCGTTTGTCCTACAGTTTCAATGCTTCGCTTTTATGGATGTTGTCATCCTTGTTTCACACTGTTAATTCATTTCCTATTATTAGTTTTTTATCAAATTTTTTTATCTTAAGTTTACTTTGGCAATAAAGGTAAAATTTGTTAAATTTTAAGTACATTTTTTAAAGTGTAAACTTTTTTCATACCTAGTTTTAAGTACTTTTGTATTTGAAGTTTATACCGCTTTGATTTTGATTGGATTTTGCCAATATAAACATATTTATTACTTCACTTTTAATCACGGTTTTATTGTAAGCAATAATATTTTTAAATAAAACAGTTTTTATGGTCTTAATAAATTCTGGATTTAATTCTTTCATTTAAAATTCAAGGTCGGTAATTTTAAGGTTGAATTTAGAACGTTAAAGTAATTTATGGCATGTTACTATCTACAGAAATATTTAAATTTTAACAAAAAATTTACTTTTCACATTTTTAAATGATTTAAAAATGATTTTCAACGAGATTTTAGAAATATCTAGTCTGACATATTTTCAACAAGAATGACAATATTCGTAAATAGCGATTTAAGTCGAGCTCCGTAGAAACAATACAGGGTAATATCATGAATCACCATGCATTGCAGGGCCTGTGGGGGTTCGTAGGTTCGTTACTATGTATGTGATGAAGTACCTTCCATTTTAGTGATTTTTTTTCTGGACTAATATAACTATAGACCAAAATTATGTTTACCTTAATTTTGTGGACCGATTGGTTCAACACATCAAGCTACTTAGTTTAATTAGGATACCAATTATCAAATTAAGAAAATTTTGTTCCTAATTTTAACATTTTTTTAAAGCTTTTATTATAATTATCCACTTATTCAATTATATGTACACTTCTAAATTTAAATTTTGTTACATTTGTTTTAATTAAAAGACTGTATTTGTATGGTACTGCACGTAGCGGGCATTTCAATGTAGCAAAAAAAGTTGGGGGCCTATTTAAATGGCTTCTACCGAAATCAAAAGCACACATTGGATTTTAGTAACATATATATGATCAATTTTTTTTCTAGTTGCATTAAGAATGAACTAACCGAAGAACAGACAAGATGGAAACAGCGTAAATTGCCGCCCAAAAATGACGTCATACAATAAAAGTGACCAATGAGAGGCCTGTTTAAATTTTACCATTTGTCAATTACAATTTATACTAGACTATAATTGGTACGTTGTATTGTATGACGTCATTTTTTAGAGGCTCTTTACGCTGTTTCGACAAGATACTACATAAACTACGCTACTAAAAAAAACCATATAGTACAATACAAGAAAATCTGAACATTATTGCGCTATTACAAATAATTTGAATTTTTAGTTTTGTGGGACAACCGACAGAAAAGTAACCTTGCAATAAAATACAATACGTTGGGTTGCAAACTTAGAGAAATGAAACTAAAAGTTGAATAAAAATAATAATGGATTTAGTGGTTTTTTTCTGAATCTTGAGATTTCAATGACTACTGATTGAGTTTTCCATTTTAGAAAAGCTTCAAATAGGTCCAGTAATAGTTTTAGGCTATTTCATTTTATTATTTAAGCTTTGGGATGGTTTTAGACTGCTTTGTTCTACCTTCTTAACCCTTGCAGTTTCAATACAGAGCCGCTTGATGATAAGTGCACAGTATCATAAATATGATGTTGTATCAATATCTTTTTAAAAGTTAGATGCTACTTAAAAAAAAATATTTGAAATGATAATAAGCTGTTTTAGGCTTTTTACAGAGTTGATGTTTTAAAAAAAAAGTTTAATTTTATTTGTCAATAATTAATGTTATTAAATTGCGGCGTGTTTCGATAATTCACGTATCAGTATTTGTGTTGTGTACTATCCCAAATGTCCTACGTCATATTTCTTTGCTTCATCTTTCACTTTTGATGCTTTTACTGTAATAATTCCTATTTTGTTGTACATTATTGTTCCCTTCTCTCTGTTTATGCAGCTCTACTAATTACTACCACAAGTTACATATCCCCCCCCCCCCGCCCCACCATCCCTCGCCACTTTTTTGATGTCCTTTACATTTTGAAATTTAGTTTGTGGGTTGCAAACAAAATTTAGCTGAAGAACTGTAATTAGGAAGGATTTACTAGGGAAAAGAAAAAGGAAAAACATTTGTTGCAAATTTTTTTTATGTTCGTCCAATTGTATGTTTTTAAGATATAAAATTTAATGTTTAACTCTTAGATGTTTGACTTTTAATGTAGCTTCGTTTTTATCTAATCTTGCTTTGAAATACTATCCTATAATAAAAAGTAATAAAGTTTTTTGTTTGAAGCTAAAGATCTTAGAAACTGGTAGTCCGAACTAATTTTACTTTTTAGGGAAACTTTATAATGGTCTTAGGGTATTTTATTGACCCCCTTCGACCCCCTACCTAGAATCTAGGAAACAAAACTTAATTACAAGTTAATTAAGAATAAAAAGCAAAGTAAAGTATTATACAAATCAGATAGTAAATTGGGTTGCTTTTCAAAGATGAGTTACTCCTTATGACAAATTCTCTAAACAGCTGATTGGATTACATATAACAATTTTTGTTTCTAAATTTCAAAATCCTTTAAAAACAATATTATCGTAGCTATAATTCGTTTATAAGTGTTGTCGTTTAAGGACATTTGGACATTACCTAAATACACGTCAAAAAAATATTTAAACTAGTTTTGATCATACGTACTGATGTGTGGTTTAAATAACATAATTATATAACGCTACTTTTATACTAAGCGTTTAGCTCTCTTTAAATTAATAAATTAAAATATTCTTTTTGTTTAGCTGGTAAAATATTCTGGCTCCGTTTTACGAGTCTTACGACCATAATTATTATAAAGAGGATTGAATGTGCCTCAGGGGTATAAGAATAGATTCATTTTGAAGCTGTTTATAGTGCCTATGAAAAATTACGTCATACAATCCAAATTAATCAATAAATTTAAAGTTTTATGCCTGGGGCTTATTTATGATCTGAGGTTTTTACATGTTGGGTCCGTAACCATTCGTCCTACTTAATACAAATGCCAAAAGATAGGCCACTACACAGACTAGATTACCAATGGCAGGCCTGTATACATTTTAATTGACATGGACAGAATGACGTCATTTTACTCCCTTTTAAATTTTTATTGATTTTACTCACAATAAGAAACAATTTGGAGTATCCTAAAAATAAAAATAAAAATGTTTTCAAAAAAATTATGTAAACTTTTATTTTCATTTTTTGCCATTGAATTGAACATAGACAATAAATTGTCATCACGTTATTTTTCATTAATGAATAAATGGAACAATCACAAGTATTCTGTTCAATATTTTTTTATTGTATACATTTTTAAAAATTTAAAAACTTAACATCAATTTTAAAAAGGTTTCAGGACTTTTCAATAATTGAAAAAGATCTCCAATTGACCTACTCCTGTTTCCCTGGACCTAACCCTCTGTTCTAAAAATCTTTAACAACTTCGTTCCTTGCCTTTTTCTTTGAAAATATTCAGTTTATCATTAGAGTTAATAATAACAGACAACCAATAATTATTCTTTTTCTAATTATTTATTAAAAATATTCATTTTATTATAGTATTTTAAAAAGTCTTTTGTTTTAAATTAAATACAAAATATCAACAATTACAATTTATTACGTTAATTGATATTGAAAATGATGGGGTCAAAATAGTTTCCTTTTCGTGGGATAACCCTGTACCCTTGATTAATACCTTTGAAATGAACGTAAAGCCGAGATTTAAAGTAAGTTTCAAGGCACTAACATCCTAACTATTTCAGACAATCAACCCTTGATTGTCCGTCCCGTGTCGGAATCCTGACAGAGCAAAAAAAGTTAAAAGTTTTAACGTCCCCAGGTATGACGCGATTTGAACCCTTCACCTACCCGACAACAAACAAGTGCGCCATGTGTAACTTTATTTCCAGTCGCGGGCACCTATTAACTGTATGATGATATTATGCTTAAATTACCTGAATGGACATAGAATATACGTGGATGTTATGACAGGGGAAAAATTGTCGTTAATATAGGTTTATAACATGGAACTCATTTATTGGTCAGCTTTTTTATCCAGTAGGAGGGGAGTGGAAGGGGCTACTGAAGTGGATGGGGCTTGCGTAATTTTAGCCTGCTGCTAGTTTCAATTTATTAGGGAACATGAAAATAAACCAAGTAGCCCAAGTGATAATATATCCATTATTATCAGTTTTGTCTTGCAAACAAAAAACCCTACTTTAATTTGATAACAAATTAGTTGATAAAAAAAACACAGATTGGGGGTTAAATGCTCTAAGGCATCTCAATTATCTAACATTAGCCTGATCTTGGAAAAAGGGTAGAACGTGATTATGAGGGGGGGGGGGGGGGAGGGTGGACCGTGGTTGTTTGCCCCTCTTATCCTGATTCAATTGAAGATTATCGAATCCCTCTTGATGTTGTATACAACTTTTTGCGAGCACAACTTTTAGGCATAGATTACCTTACTAACTCATTTACCGATGCACTTAAACACACACACTCACACACACACAAATACGTACACACACACACACTCACACACACACAAATACGTACACACACACACACTCACACACACATAAATACGTACACACACACACACACACACACACACAACATTCAAACATACACACACGCATAAATACACTTAGTTACATGCAAGCACGCAAAAAAGAATTAGCCAGCTGTGCGTGTTTATTCAATACTACCAAAATTGCAAAAAATTTGCAAATTTTACTTTTGATTATATTTCTTTACCCAAAGTCTTTAGAGGCTACAGCGTTTGTAATATTTTAAAAGAATTTTATGTTTTTTTTATCCTTCCAGGTTAATTCTTCCTAAAGTTTTAAAACTAAATTTGCCAGGGACCAATTGCGGACATATACAAAAAAAATAGTTAGAAGAACGACCAGTTCAGCCGATTAAGAGAGCTGCACAGACCTACATACATACATAAATAGTACTATTATGACATAGGATTGTAAAAACGCTAATATAGCTTAACCCCTTCTTACGACCTTACCCCATGACTCCTTGCCCCCACATAGCAACTTTTTCCTCGGGCTACATTGGCAGGGAGGAGGGAAGCGAGCGGGGGTATATTTGCAAAGATTTGCAAGCACGCCCGCGCACACACTCATGCTTGTTGTAGCACAGCCAACAACTTTGGTATCGGTGGTGGTGGTTGGGGGTGGTTTCAGAAGGGTTATTGGTGGAATGGTTGTTTCAATGTTTGATCCTAATCATTTGCTCTCTCTTCTATAGGCTGATTTTCAAGTGTTCATGCAGACAGAAATATTGATTTTAATAGCATTATTTGCGTCACCAGCTTGAAGTGTTACGTGTTTTGGGTGGTAGGTGGACAATTATAGTCAAATGGAAGATGAATTAACAGATCAATAATTTAAATCAATATAGTTCTAAAACTGGTTCTAATATAAAAGTCTGTTTTGTGTTTAGTTTGAAAGATTAATTTAAACTACAATGTTATTTGTTTGAAATTGAAAGGGATATAAATAGAAAAGCCTTGACAAATTCACAGGCATACTTATATGAGTCCTAGTAATGTAATTATCTGCTAGAAAATTATAAGCATATGAAGTTTACAAATGAAAAAAAAACGTCAAAATCAATATAAATAATTCTTTTATATAACTTTTTAAAAAAAGGAAAGGAAAATGGAAAATATTTAATCCTCTTCCATGTTATTCCTTTGTTGATTTGTAACTATCAGGGGAGGAGAAGCAATAAATAAAATACCTTTTATCTTTAAGATCTACCTTTAACTATGAAATGAAGTTAATGTCTCAATTTATTTTTCTACTAAATGTTATAAATTTTACAAGCACGTAAAAACACTTTTAAAGTTTAACTATTGGGTCTGACTATCATTAAACATAAAATAGGTAAATACATACTTTTTAGTAAAAACAAGGATGACAACATCCATAAAAGCGAAGCACTGAAACGGTAAGACAAACGGACATTAACACCTGTATAGTGTCTAAACTGAATTATCAGAATATAAAAGTATAAGAGTCGAAGCAAAATTGTAAGTAAATTTGTTGAAAAACTTCTTGATACAGGATAATGTTTATTGAGTTTATGAACATACTTACATTTTTAGGATTTGATTATAGAGTTGCTTCGCTTAAAATATTGTTCTTTGTTGTCCCAGGAATCAATATACCAAAAATCAGATCAAACGGATAATTAGATCACATAAAAATTTGCTGTTAAAAAATTAGAAAAATCAACATGTTTAAAATGGACGTACGGACATTCTGGTAATGATTATAGAGTTGCTACGCTTTCTAAATCGTACCTAACTACTACAGGAATCATCATGCAAAGTTTGAAATCGATAGGACAATTCTAACATGCCTAAATTAACGAATAAAAGCTATCTATCTCGGACGGACGTACGGACGGACGGACGGACGGACGGACGTACGGACGGACGGACGTACGGACGGACCAACCCTAATTATAGAAAAGCTTCGCTTTTAAAAAATACAGGCTATATATACCGTAGGTCAATGTAATTTTTGTACATTAGGCCAAAAGGTTGGGTTCTTAGGAGCGGGGCTTTTCTATACATATCATTAGTTCGGTTGTCCTTTTGTCTGTTATTGTTTTTATATCAGATTTATTAACAAAATGTCCAAATGTTTTCTTTTAATTAAAGGATATTTTCTAAATTCATATTGATTAAAAACTGTTTATTACCCTTGTCCCCAAAGTTTTATAATAACGTTTTCGTATTCGTTGGCTCAACAACTTTTGTGACTTTAATTGATTTTTGATTTGCTTGTTCATTAAGTTGAGTGTTCAGACGTTTCGAGCACTAATTGTAATCTACATAAAGGGTAATTTTCTGTAATCTCATTGGGGGTGTAGATCAATTTATCTTTTATTGTCTTATCCCTTTCGATCCCTGCAGTATTATTGAGTTGTCCCAAAATTATTTAGATATCCTACGGTACATTTTCTAAAAGCCCAGTGGTAGTTAGACCCTGTGTATTGTGTAGGTTAAGACCAGGGGTCATCCAAGTAGGTGGTAGGTATAAATATCTTACACACAAAATACAAGAGATCTACATTAGCCATAATATTTTAAATTAAGGATCTTTAACCAAAAAAACAGTATTTTTCGAACGGTGAATTCGTTTAAAAAAAGATGAATATTTTACATGTTTTGAATAATGTTCTTTTTCTTTCATAACAAGCGGCGTGTGTGTGTGTGTGTCTGTGTGTGTGTATTAGTTAAATGGGTAGTCTTTTACAAATGTGCATAATAGACCGTTAAACGATAGTCTTTGAAGTCGTGTTTTTCTTAGTAGCAAAGCTACTCTTAAAGCCTTGTTTTAATTGAGGGAAATACATAAATAATTTGTATTTTCACATAATAATCAGCAAATCTATTAAAATGTCACTTTCTCTCCACTTGCCCTAGCGTAACTCACAAACACAAACTCACAGGGTATTTAGTAAGGTAATACCCAATAGACAACCAGCTCTCTGATTGCACAACCTTTATTAAGAAGTCCTAACTGTGCATAGTAATGAGTTGTGCCTGTTTTGCTATCAATTTCGCTCATCTGACATAGCTGAAGAAGGGACCATTTTTAACGTCTGTAGTTTTGACGCGGTGATGAGCCGAGACTCGATCCTATCATCTCCACGGCGACCAAATCGGTGTGTAACATAATATCTAGAAATAATTTATTGCATAATTTAACCAAAAAAAGCTCCCCGCATGAAAAAGTAATTGTCCTTGTTGTGGCTTAATGATTTATGTTCTGTCATTTAAAGACAAATAATTTGAGTTTGTAATACTAATTGCTTCTTCATTATCTTTATATTAAATAAGGGCTTTAAATATTAATTATCTTGCTTGAAAAATTAATAGAAAAATTATAAAAAAGACATATGCTTTTATCTAATCAAAATCAAACTTTAACACATTTTGGATATATGCTAATCTTTAATCATTGAATAAAAGTCATTTAGTCGATAAAAGCATAAAAATATGTCGAAATAATAATTTAAGCATTTTTCGACGCACGGTAAAAAGTTAATTGTAAAAAGTTTTGCTTAAAAAAATAATAATTATGATTTTGATTTTTAGAATAGCATGATTCAAAGTAAATTGTTATACTTTATTTAAATTAATATCTTGATTGTAATATTTACATTAGACTGACCTAAAACATAAACTTAGTTCTTTGCACTTTTAGTATCTTAATATCAAGAACCTTTCTATTTAGTAATGTTAATTGTCAAAGTTAAATTTGTATACTTTATACTGTGATTTTTTCAGGTAAGTGTCATATAAAAAAAGTATAATGTAAGTATTCTTATTTACAAACTTGACTATGGCTACTATTCACATATTCTAAATAGTAAACTTGACCAGGCTACTATGCACATATTCTTAATAGTAAACTTGACCAGGCTACTATGAACATATTCTGAATAGTAAATTTGACCAGGCCACTATGCACATATTCTGAATAGTAAACTTGACCAGGCTACTATGCACATATTCTTAATAGTAAACTTGACCAGGCTACTATGCACATATTCTTAATAGTAAGCTTGACCAGGCTACTATGCACATATTCAGAATAGTAAACTTGACCAGGCTTCTATGCACATATTCTTAATAGTAAACTTGACCAGGCTTCTATGCACATATTCTGAATAGTAAACTGGACCAGGCTACTATGCACATATTCTTAATAGTAAACTGGACCAGGCTACTATGCACGTATTCTTATGTGTTGTTGATATGTAATAAGATAAGAGTAAATAGCTTCAGGACAAAATATAATTAAAAATCTCTTGGTATATGTACATTGGCTATAACCCCCAATTGTTAATGGATCACATCAACCCCCTTTTTTCAAAGGTGTAGCTTCTCAATAGTTAGGGTCTTTCCATATGTAACTACAAGCACATAAAGGAAATTGATTTAATCATCCTTTTTGTTCCCGAATAAAAGGATATGTCTTATATAGTGATTTATCTACAATACCTGAAAAAAAACTATATAATGCCTTATCATAAATTGACTAAAAAACGTAAACAGTGGAAACACAGCGATTTACTGGGTGTGTGTAAACCATTCAACCACTGTATCAAACAACTTTTACTTAGGGGGGAGGGAGAACCTAAGAGTGGTCCACATTTCTTTGAAATGATTTTAATGAATATATTAATAGCATCGCAAGTACATAGATGTTTCTATCTCAAATTGAGGTTGGAAGCCGCAGTTTTAGAGGAGATGCTCTAAAAGCCAATCGCGTCAGTTTGTCGGTAAGAATCATGAGTTTTAAGCCATATCTTTTAAAGGACCTTACGCTTCTATAATAAATTAACCCCCCCCCCCCTGATACCTTTTTAAGAAAGAGCTATTTTTTTATCATCTTTGTCCCCCAAACTTTCTTTCCGCAAACATTTATAAATAACTTATAGGAAATCAATTATAGAATTGGCGGCTGAAGGTCCCTTATGTAAATTAATGTTAACTACATTCAAGGACGGAAATATTGAATATTACTTCATGTAAACTATAATAGCATTGTCAATTAGTTCTTGCAAATGAATTATAGAGCAGCTTCTGTTTTTGTAAGATCTTCTTTGTATAAGAATCATAAATATAGGGATATGTCAATGGATTAATTAATCTTCTTTAAGATTAACAAGTTACAAAAATATGTTTCTTGTAGCTTTGAGATGAAGGTTGATTTCTAATCTATTTACCTTTCCGTTTATTCAAGTCTAACAAAGTTTTTTTTTATTATTTACATATTATGGTAATGATTGGCTTAAAAATAATAATAATGATTTGCTATTATTCAAATTTGAAAACTTAAAGGTCAGGTGACCTTTTGAGAAAGTATTTATGGCATGTTTCTTGAGGGATAAGACAATGGACGATCAATTGATGTACTGTGCATCCCCAATGATAATTCGCAAAATTACCATGTCTGTAGATTAAAATCAATTGTTGAAAAGTTTGATTGATGGTAGTTGAACCAACTAATCATTTTTTTAATAAAATAACCAAATTTGAAGCCATAGAATACCCTAAATCTTAACTTTTTATTCACAAACTACACCTAATATGAATTGCCTATATAATATAGAGCAGCTATGCTCCAAATAGTTATATAAATGTTTACATATGTAAGTGTTATGATTAATATCTTACCTAATTGTTTATAAACTATACAATATAATATAGAGTAGCTATGCTATTAATAATTATATAAATGTTTACATATGTAAGTGTTTTATGATTAATATCTTATCTAATTATTTACAAACTATATGATATAGAGTAGCTATGCTCCTAATAATTATATGAATGTTTACATATGTAAGTGTTATGCTAAATATCTTTTCTAATTGTTTACAAACTATATAATATAGAGTAGCTATGCTCCTAATAATTATATAAATGTTTACATATGTAAGTGTTATGCTAAATATCTTTTCTAATTGTTTACAAACTATATAATATAGAGTAGCTATGCTACTAATAATTATATAAATGTTTACATATGTAAGTGTTATGATTAATATCTTATCTAATTGTTTATAAACTATACAATATAATATAGAGTAGCTATGCTCCTAATAGTTATATAAATGTTTACATATGTAAGTGTTATGATTAATATCTTATCTAATTGTTTACAAACTTCATATGAACGCCCTTTCCTATTGAAATTTCTGATTATTACCTTAGGGGATAGTTGATATTACTATTTACTTAAATACTAGTGGCTTCGCCCCAAGAGGTATAATTACATCTTTTATTACCTGGAGATGCCCCCACTCCTCCACTTTTTAAAATAATTAAAAAAAAAGAAATTGGTGTGTTGATTTTTGTTTTTTGGGGGGTTGGGAGTGTCCCACCCCCCAAGAAAATAGCCTAAAACCACCACAGGACCAGTAGGTATATTCCATGAAGAGTAGAATCCGATCGGTTCAGTGGTTACCGAGATCTAAAGGGACAGACGGACAGACGGACAGACAGACGGACGGACAGACATAATTCTACTTTGTATTATAGATTACAGAAAAGCAATAATTAAACATGATCTTTTTCTTTAAATCCTTTTTAATAATCAAAGCATTTCCCTAAATATACTCTTTCAAGAAATGTCACACATTTGCTATAGCAGACACATGATTTTTTCTAACGTCCCAAGTATCAATTGTCATTAATAAAATTATCATTAAATTTTATCGCATATATTCCACCGGATAAAAACCAGGCATTTTAATTCTCAAAAATCATGTTGTTATTATAATAAACATAATCAATGTCTTTCATAAATATTTCTTTACTCAGGATAAACTATTCTAAATATTTATCACCGCCCCAATTCTTCAAAACTCATCATTTTGTCAATGTTTTACTTTTACTATTACCAGGACTCAAAGGATAGGAAAATGAACGATAATATATTATCTTCCATAATTTTTATATGTAGGAGATATTATACCTTCGGTGGCGAATGAAAATTGGGGGATTGTGTGATTCTAGATTACTTTGGTTGTCGTTGTCCTTTCCCTCCCTGAATATCACACACACACACCGATACACACACACCCACATACACACACACACGTACACACAAACATGTAATTACGATTTGTCCAATTTCTGTAGTAGATGTGTTTTTGTTTTGATAACTGGAATGTTTGGTAGTTTATGGAATGTTTTGCAGGATATCCCAAAAAACAGCAAATAATTTTTCAGTTAATGAAAAATAGAATTCAAAGACTATTTCCATTTTATTACAATAAAGGAAGAATAAACTATAACAGATTTAAAATTTTTTTTTTTTAACAGTTTGGATTGTAGATGGATTAGATTGTGCAAAATATGGGAATATTATAAGCTTGAGAGCTATGTAATTTGTAAGCAAAGGCAGTTTTGGTCATTCTAAAGATCGAGTTTAGGGATTTTATTAAATAATAATCAGAAAAAATACAACTATACTATACTAGCAACTTAGCCCTTAGAGACCTCAGAGAGATATCCTTTATATAAGGATTGCTGTTGTACAATAACTTGCTGCTTTGTATGTGAACCTATGATATTATACATAAACCCTGAAACTTTTGTCTGGATAAAGATGGATGTGTAGTTTCATACTGAGAGATACAAATCTTAAAAGTAAAAATTTTAATTAATATCATGAATGCTTATTTTGCATATATTTGTATGTTAAATATTTTGAATTGTAGGACATATGGATTTAGTTTAAGTTTTAGACTTTTAGGGGAATATATTAAATTTATCAATAATGAATTAAACATGTAAGCAAGTTTATCTAGTTTTAAAAAATGATGATTTTTAAAAATATTTGAAAAGGTGGGTGAAAGGTGTCCCCCCCTTATAAAAAAGTTTACGTTTTGTAATAAAACTTTTATTCTTGGGCTTAGGGCTGACAAACAAAAAACCCTAAACCTGCCTTGAACAAATTGGAAGTATTGTTTATTGTTGACACCATGGAAACTGTCCCAATTTTGTATAACTTTTGCGGAACATGTTCCAGTTACGTCATATTTTTCTTTCCCGAAAAAGGGAAGGGGGGAAGAAAATCTCTTCAAAAGAGATGGGGAAAAACCCCTTTCCTCCCATCTCTTTTTTCTTCCCCCCTTCCCTTTTTTTTCTTTCCCCCCTCCCTTTTTCGGGAAAGAAAAATATGACGTAACTGGAACATGTTCCGCAAAAGTTATACAAAATTGGGACAGTTTCCATGGTGTCTTATTGTTTACCATCCGTAAAGAAAGACAGACAAACATTCTAACTTTTTCCAAATCAAAAAGTGATATTTTTGCATCTAACTATTAAGTACTTAATACCACCTCCCTCTCCCGCCCTTCCTCCTCACAACATTCATTAAAACCAGTTTCTATGCCATTTTTTGGAGGTAACGCGGACACAAAATTAAAAATTGAAAAGCTTGTTAAAATATTTGCATGAAATTTGGTGGTAGGTCCATAGATAAGCAAACTCAGAGTGAGAGGTGTTTATATGAAACATTTAAAAGAATTATTTTTGTATAAAAACCATTTTAAATCCTACATCTTTAATATCTAATTTGTGTTCATATAATTGAACTTCTAGGTTTTCTTAAACAATTCATACATATAAATATTTATAGTGTACATATACATTACATAATGCCTCAAAATTAATATTTTGGTTGATAAAAAATTTGGAAGCAGAAAAGAGGTGGCAAAATTGTTTTCGTGAAAAATCCACCAAAATCACATTTAAAATCTACAAAAATTAAACAAAATCATATGTTAATAACCCTTCTATGATTTTGTTTAATTTTTCACAAAAACAATTTTCCCCACTAAGCGATTGGTGGGGCAAATTTTTTTTAAGAATCCACCTCAGTTTTTTTTCTGGATTAAACGCATCTTAATGGACTTATTATTACTTGGATCTTACACCTGATTTTCATATTCTATAAAAAAGATTACTCTGTAGCCGGCTAAAATACCGGTCTCCCCCATCTCTCTCCTCTCCTCTACCCCATCCTCTCCCCTAATACATGATAGACAGCTCGACCTAAATTGACGACAAATTTTCTCCTGCTTTTTATCACCAAGCTAGATTTCAATTTTAATTCTGAAAAAAATATATAAAATCATATAAAAGATAGAATAAAACACAAAAATTATAAAACATGAATAAATATAAAATAACTTATTTCATAAACAGCTAAGAGAAAATTTCCATTCGGTTTCAATTGATCTGGAAACGGTCTAGTATATCCCACATCCATTCATATCTTTTAAAAAGATAAGGAGACACGATGGTTTAATATTATATAAGATAATTTCTCTATCTAATTTTTAAAGTCAAAATAGTTTACCTTTAAATGAATTATCGCATCATGGTAAATTTTTACAAAAAAATCCTTCCTACAATTGCTACTTTAGAGTATTTGCTTCAATTAAAAAACATACAAGAAGTCAAAAGGAAGGAGTAAAATGAGGCTAGGACTTTAGATATTTGCATCTAATATGTGCTGTTAAAATAATGTCATGCTTTTAATTGTCTTATTCAAACTTGAAGCATTAAATCATGTAAAATATGTATATACGGACTTTCTATTTGGAATATAGAGTTGCTATACGCTTTCTAAATTATAAAGGAATAGCTATACCAAGTTTGAAATCGATGGGGAATCTTGAAGACGTCTAAATTAACGATTAGAGATATCCGTTACAGACGTACGGGCGTAAGGAAGTGCCGAAAATTTAATGTAAATCGTAAAACTTATTAAGATACAGGATTTTTAATATGCTTAATTGCTTATATTTTATGTCATAAATCTATACACAGTTTAGAACTTTATGTTACATAAATCTTAATGTAAGGTTTGAAGTTAATAGGACTGTTCTAACATGCTTAATTTACGATAAAAGCTAACACTATTATTAACTTACGCATCTTTATGAATAGCAAGCGCTTCTCTCAACTAAAAATAGTACAGACTTCCAGATAAAGGTCGGAAAAAGACTTCAAGCAAGCTACAGAGCTACGATAGTTTTAAAATAATTTTATCTTAGCGTTTAAGATACCCTTAATATAATTTTTATTTTCCCCTAATGACAGTATTATGGTAGCACAAAATTATTATCATTATAATCCTTAAAAAGCATCGGTGTGCCCCTACAATATGTAATTTTATATTATAGTAACAAGGACAATAATGCCCATAAGTGACGACGCAGCAAGTTCCCTATTATAACTTTCGACATTCTATCGAAATGCAATTTAAAGGGTTTGCTATGTCGACTATATAGCTTCAATAAAAAGTGGTCTTTGTTAATATAATATAAACTAGCGGCTACGCCCCTAGAGGCCTATAGGGGCACTTGAGGAGAGGAGAGTCGAATTTTATAACCCAATTTATTATTCTAGATTTTAAAACAAAAAATTTTTGGGGGAGGATTTTCTCTTTGGAGGGTGGTGGTACCCTCCCCCAAAATAGTTATAAACCTTCCCGGGACCTATGAGAAGCTACCCTGTTAAGGAGAACCCGATCGGTTCAGCGTTTAGCGAGATCCTTCGGTACAAACACACAGACACACAAACACATCCTGTTACTTTAGTAACATAAGGATGTACCATTACAGTCCAGTGACATTTTACTAATGAAACATTTTTTGGTAGGGTTTTAAAGCATTTAGAATAACTGTAAATTTTCTACAGTTTTACATAAAAGTTAATTGGTGTATGTAAAGAAATTCACCTTGTAAACAAAGGCAGACATACCAACAGACCTTAGTAATAGAGTAGCTGCTCTTCTAGCTGCTCTAGTCGTGTATGGGGAAAATAATTTAGAAGAAAAGATTACAATACAACTGAAATAGCAAAATTGATTTAGCAAATATTTCTTCATTTTATTCCTTGCAGAAATATGATTAATTTACACAAGGTGAACAAAAGTCAACATCATACGGTGATAGGTGAATCGAATTATTTCTCTCCTACATCCTTTTTGTAGATTAAAAGGTTAGGATAAATTTAGATTAATTATATTATACAAGCGACAGCGTCAATAGCACCTAGAGTCTCTATGTTTGCATGGATATGGAAGAGCAGACAAATAGCCTAAAACCATACAGGATAAAAAATGATACACAAAAAAATACTATCTACATAGTTCGCCCATTCTAAAAAATAAATGACTTTTTTTGCTTTATTGTAAGGACGTCAGCCTCATTTTCGTGGCTTTAATCAACAGCCAATCTTAAGAAAATTGGGTCGAATTTGAAAATGCCGAAAATTGGCTAATGATACACTCACTCGCATATTATTGGTTAAGGGGAGGTTACGTCAATTTGGGCAGGATTAATTCAGACACTATGGCATTTATATGGATTTTTTGATGTTTCAAATTTTATAATTAAATCTTATCAATGCAATAAATTTATTTATTTTGATTTATTTAATATATAAATTTTAATAAATTAAGTTGACAACCAGATAAGGCAATAATGGTTTGCGCTTAAAGTTGGGGAATAGAAATTTACCTGATTTTTTTTTATTTATCACAATATTTTTAACTTCTATAATATATAGTATCCAGTATATTTGGTCTTATTATTTTATTAACCACTAAATTGATGGAGTTTTTTATTTTAGTAAAGCTTCTCATAGGTCTCAATATGGTTTAATGCTATTTTCATTCCCCTAAAAAGCCTCTAGATGCTAGGGGCTAAGTCACTAGTGATTGCTAAAATAATAAAGGTTGTAAATCAAAACTTGTAATTGAAATTTTATTACAAAACTTTACACCACATAAAATATGTAATAAAATTAAAAATTTCAACTTTATTACACTGTGCTCTGGAAGGGTTGTACATAAATGTAAGTTAATCATAGTGTTGCACCTATAGTAGAATTAGAGAACCATAATACAATTCACACACACACACACACCACACACACTAATGAAAAATCATTACTCACAATACTCATAATCAGTGTGTGTGTGTGTGTAATTCTGTGTGTAGTAGGAAATAGATAAATTGTACCAAAGATTAAATTTAATTTACTTAAATTATTATCATTTTCTGATTTATTTTATCTAGAAAATGTTAAAAATAGAGATTATTTTCCTCAGATTAAATAACTTAAAAGAATAAATTTATGGATAGTTGAATAAAAGATAAATCACTTTTTCTCTTCATATAAGAATCAAAATATTCTGTATTATGCAGCTAAAAATATTTGGTCAAAGGAATTAATATGAAATGAATAATTTTTTTAAACCTAATAACTAACATTAATCTAACAAGGATGACTCAATTCGTAAATATGAGACAACCGAACTTTATCAATTGCAGAATAAGGTCGTGAAATTTCATAATATGGACCTACTCACATTTTGAGAAGTAATTATAAAGATGCTCTATAATATATAATTGTCTCAGGATTCACTATTTTATAATCAAGTAAACATTAAATTAGTATCAGAAAAGAAGTAAAAAATTAAAATATTCAAAAATAGATGCATAAATTTTCTGGTAAAAATTATAGATATAACGCTTTGCAGATAATACTTCATTGTTACAGGAATACTGTAATACTGTTTCATAACATGCCTGATTAACGTTCAGAGAAAACAGACCTAGATGTAGAACAGCCTCGATTTTGAAAACAAATAAAATTAGAGGGTTTTCTTCTTTCTATGTATATACTTTAATTTGTGTAAAGGGGGTTGTACGCGAGCAAATTGAACTTTAGCTACTTTTAAAGTCAGCCATTTATCGTAATTTACCAGTACTAAGGCAGTCTAGATTGGACTTTTAGTAAATTGTAATAGTTGATATCAAATTGTTTAAGGAACCATAATTTGTGAGTATATGATGTGAAATTGGTTAATAGATAATTGGATGATTTATCAATTTCAAGACATATACACTAGTGGCAGTTACTTCACTTCCGCATATGTATTATTAATTGATCAGAAATCCATTTTATTACAACAGCTAAAATAGCCCTTCCAATTTGCAATACGCTTATGATTAAATACCCGCTCTTCTTAAATTTGTTAAGGTGCCTTTTGCAATTATGAAACACAATGCTCCAATGATAGTAAGCGGACGTCAATGCACACCATACTAGTAAGCACTATTAGGACTCAGGGATCTTAAGAGATAAGACAATGGACGCTAAATTGATGTATTTACTTCCTAAATAATGCATGCTAAACAAAATAACTGCCGGCCCTTTCTGGTGATTTTTTGTAAAAGTATTGGACACTACAAGTTGGAAAGAAATATCGCATCGTATAATGAACAGCTTTCCGCGAATATTTAAATGAAAAATTATGAGTTCAAAACCAGTTTTGTTAGCTCCGAGGGAACGAAGGCCCGTGCTGACAAATATGGAAATACTTTTCTGATTTTGATTTTTAATATTCGTGGTAAATTGTTTAAAATATGATGATATACATGATTTTCAGTATGGCTGTGAACCGGTTCTAATTAAGCGGAGATTCACCGCTTTTGAAGCCATGCCGGAAATATGCTTAGAGTTTTTAAGCTAGTTGATAAAAAATGTAGTTATAAAACTTATACAGGGATATGAAAATGGACAAAAAACAACAACTTTCTAATTATTATTAATTTCTGATTTTGAAACCTTTTGAAGTAAGACTTGGAAAAGGGAAAATGTGCAGATTAATTCATTGCCCATTGACCCCTTCCTCCCTGATAACTATCCCAAACACAAATTAATTTTAGGCCATTTTTCATTACACTTTCACTCATTTACCAATACAATGCAGTTAAATTAGAGTTGACATTAGTAAACAAGTAATTTTTCTATAATAAATCGATAATAGTTATTTATCACGTCGTATTATAGACAGCTATCCACAAATATTAAACTGAATAATTATAAGATTAAAACCAGATTTGTTAGCCATGGCATTCGGCCCCCTGGGAGAAAAAAAAGGATGTTAATATTTAATTTTATTCTAGTATTCGTGGAAAATTGTCTGTAATACGATGCTCTACATGATTTTTTTAGCATGGTTGAGATCCGGTTTTAATACTGCGGACATAAATCGGTTTCCAACCTATTTTTGAAATTAATTTTCTTCATTTACAACTACAAACTAATATTTATCAGCTATTTTTTATATTATATTTTTAAACGTTAAAAAATATTTGAAAATACATTACTCGCAGGTATATTTTACTCTTATTTTTTGTTTGGTTTTCTTATTTTAGTTCTACCTAAATTAACTTTTTATTGTAAATTGTTCACCTAAATGATTTATATAGTAAAGTATTCAATTACGTGTAATGTATAGCTCTATAACTAATTACTCGATTGTGTTGTTGTTCGCTACTCATAATTAGGGTTACGTGTTCCTAGTAATTTAAATATCTTTCCTAATTATAATTGTACCAGGTTTTATAATTATAAAACTTTATAAAGGATTTATAGTGTTATAATAAGATATAGTTTGATATTGAAAATATATCTAAGCCAGAGAGGGAGGGGAATTTGGCTGTTTATAACACTACTCCCCAAAGTTATATAATAAAGTTTTCTTATTTGTTGACTCAACAACTTTGGGGACTTTCATTTAATTTTGATTGGATGAATATTAAGTTAGATGTCCAAACGTTTCAACCTTTAAATGTAATCTAAAGAAGGGGTAAATTTGTGTATCATTAATGGGGATGTTCATTAATTTATCGGCCATTGTCTTATATCTTTATATTCCTGCTTCTTTATAGCAGTTAAAATGATATTTTTTGTATATTTTTGTAACATAACAATGTCGTACTTTACAAGAAAAAATATAAAATGGCGCTAATTTTCAGCATTGCTAAATAGAATTTAAGTCTTTCTGTTTTTCAATAGCAAGGTTTTTCCACATTTTGGGTCGACCAGCCATTACGTCTGTAAAAGATATAGCTATCATCTTTAGTTTAGTTAAGTTGAAGTCGTTATACATATGTATGTATTTTTACTTTTTTAATGTACAAGTTAGCAAGTAGGGCAGCTCTATAAACATTAAAAGAAAGTCAGTACGTCCATTTAATCTAGTTGTTTTAGTAGACATTTAAAACAATAATTATCCTATCATATTGATTTTTTGGAATGGCAATTTGGTTATTCCCGGGATGATTATACGCCAAGCATCTTAAGAACATTTGTGAATTTGAATTTGATTTCAATCTATAATCGAAAATGGTTGTTTGTCCGACTGTCTGGTTTTTTAAGCCTTCCTCATTTATATGTTGTCATCCTTGTTTTAATACATAAAAACATATTGTATTTGTTGTATACATAGAATTGCAATCAACAAAGTTTTACGTTTCCATGTAATGAAACCAAAAATTATTTGCTCAAGTTGCTAAAGCAAAGTTTTCCTAGATTTAGGATCGGGTGCTTTGTAAGGAATAACTCTAAATAACGTTCTATGCAGATAAGAACAGTCCAAACGAATAAAAACTCTATGAGAAAGTGAGGTACAATTGGGAAAGCATGACATTGACCATATATCCATATATCCAACGTGTATATTTTAGCTATTATAAACATGATATAAATCTTGATTTATGCTAATTTTTAAAAATAGTGTTCCCTTGGACGATTTGGTACAGTGTTATAAGCGTAGCATCTACCTGTGCCAAAATAAAAATCTGTTGTATTGTGGAAACCTGTGTAGAATGAGCTGGCAATTGCAGGCTGGCCTAATATCAACACCAATCTGACGATGACATGTAATTTCAAACTAAATGACATGTGCAGTTCTACTAAAAATTAACTTTTTTTGTCCAGTGTGTGTGTGTGTGTGTGTGTGTGTGTGTGTGTGTGTGTGTGTGTGTGTGTGTGTGTAAGTGTGAAGTATCAGGGAAGGAGGGGACATTGGACTGATTGGACTGTTAATTCTACTGGTAACCAAAGTTTTATAATTCTTATTTTAGATACTCTTTTAAAACTTGATTCGTTGGCACAAATCCTTTTGCCCATTACATTTAATCAACGCAGAAGGTAATTTGTTCGATATCAGTGATGTTGTATTCAATTATATGTGCATTGTCTTATCCCTAAAGATCCCTGATGTAGTGAGTAGTGTATATTGTGTGGGTACGTAAATGTACAACAGATTCAGGGTGATCCATTAAAAGGAAATTTTTCTTTCAAAAAAAAACCCTTTAATCTTTAGGTATGTAGCTGTGATTTTTACCTAAACCTTGGATGCCTGAAATGTGTCCTGGGAATACAGGGAAATGACAATGGAACGTATATAAATGTTTATAAATTCTACCAACATTCTAATTTTACAATTTAAGTGAACTTGAATAAAAAGACATTATACAATATACATTAAAGTAAAAGAATAAAAAGGGCACGAGCTCTATGTAACTCTACCCACGGGGTGGCGACCTTTTGCCGACTTCTAATTGGGTCTTTAAACATCATCCAATAACCTCAAAGCCAAGTCGCTACAAAAGAGCAGAAAGTAATTTGCTAGCAGGCAAAAAAGGCCAGGTAGTTGTCTGGGTTAAATTACACATTTATTCAATATACAATTTTTTTGGGTGCAATATCCATTTGTCTTGAAAAAGTGTTTTCTATCCTCATTTTTGATGCACCAAAAAGCCCAAAGCTCACCCTGTATAATACGACAATCCGTACCTTCACAGATTTTAATATCTTTTTAGCCCCTTTTGACCATTCATTCAATTATTGCACACATTCTAAAATAGGATTTTCAATGCCAAACAAGGAGGATATATTCCATGCGATAATCGAATCAAATAATAGCATGGACATTGATGCCTATACGTTACACAGCTAAAAACTCAAGTAACCTTTTAGATAATTAAAGAACATTGAAATACAGTGCGTAATAAAGAAAATTTTACTAGATGTTTTTTAAAATGGTATTTGTCCTAAATTAGTATTTTTTTAATTTTCGCTAATAGAGAAGAAAATTTACGGACGTTTTCAAGTACGAGGGCAAAAATTAACTAACTTGTGGCATTTAAATATATGGGTGTAAGAATCTCTTTGTTATGTACATTCAAGTAAAGAAACTGCTGAACTAGTTCGGAGCATGAATTAACCCCTCATTCAAAAGTTATATCAATACTAATAAGAATCTATGATAAAAGTATGAAACTAAAAAATATCTGAAATTTACATTTCGTATTATCTTTCAAAAAATCTTAATTAACATTTGTCGTTTCCCGACATTTGTTATTTAGCTATGATTTTAAAAAAATGTAAACCACATACAAAGCTTACAAATATTTGTTTTATTTTAGGGATCATGGAAAGAAAACAAAGTCATTCCTAAATTAGGACAGAAGTCACCTTCCTAGGACGGACATAAGTAGCCTTCCTTAAGTGAGAATTTGTTAGATGAAGGGCATAACATGCCTCCCTTAACAAAGATTTTGCAAGATTGAGGGCATGAGTAGCCTCCCTTCACCTCACAAAACCTAGCTTTTTGATCCTTCACATAGCAAAATCTTGCATAAAATTGGTTTTTGATCCATCACATAGCAAATTCTTGGAAAACTTAGCTTTTCTGTCCCAAACTCAAAAACGAAGTTTCAGCGTGATCCGACCACTGGTTCTCGAGATACGGTGACCTGGTGTCCTTGGTACTGACGGTAAGATTTGGGTAATGGTTCAAATCCTTAGTAAATTTGGCTTAAGTCCAAAAATTTTTTGACACTTGTCACCTGGGTATTTTTTCTTCAAAAATTTGGCTAAGTGTCAAAATATCTTTGGACTTATCAAAATTTACTAAGGATTCGAACCATTTCCCAAATCTTACCGTCGGTACCAAGGACACCAGGTCACCGTATCTTGAGAACCGGTGGTCGGATCGCGCTGAAACTTCGTTTTTGATTTTGGGACCCTTATTGCAAGAATTTGCTATGATATGCAAGAATTTGCTATGTTTTGTAAGAATTTGCTATGTTTTGTAAGAATTTGCTAAGTTTTGCAAGAATTAGCTATGTGAAGGACAGAAAAGCTAAGTTTTCCAAGAATTTGCTATGTTTTGTAAGAATTTGCTATGTTTTACAAGAATTTGCTATGTTTTGTAAGAATTTGCTATATTTTGCAAGAATTTGCTATGTGAAGGACAGAAAAGCTAAGTTTTCCAATAATTTGCAATGTTTTGCAAGAATTTGCTAGGTTTTGCAAGAATTTGCTATGTTTTGCAAGTATTTGCTATGTGTTGCTAGAATTTGCTGTGTTTTGCAAGAATTTGCTATTTGAAGGACAGAAAAGCTATGTTTTGTGAGGTTTTGCTATGTGAAGGACAGAAAAGCTAAGTTTTGCAAGATGAAGGACATAAGCAGCCTTCCTAATGTCAGACAAAGGACATAAGTCACCTCCCTTAAGTTATATTTTGTTAGATGAAGGACATAAGTAGCCTTCCTTAGATCAATTTCCAGTGACTTCTGTCCTAATTAGGAATGACTTTGTTTTCTTTCCATGATCCTATTTTAGGAAGTTTTTTGCAATTTTAATTCAAAATTCAGGAATATACTACATAGAGAAAAAAAATTTAGAGGGAGGGGAGGGGGGGGGGGAAATTGAGCATAAAAAAATATGCAGTTTTTGGGAATATATGTAAAAAAGCTGTAAAAAAGGATGTTATAATGGTCGGTCGGTAGCTCACACATTAAATGACAAAAGATTATACTTTTCTTGTATTCAATAGTATTTTTTTTTTACTTTTATTGTAAATCCTTTAAATACTAGATCAATTTGTTAAATTTATATTTTTGCAAGAATTAATTGTACTTAATTGGTATATCATTTCTTTGAGATGCTGAAGCTACTCCATGACTCAAATTTTCTACCCGTGTTTGTGTTTTCCAAAAATTTTGAATAACAAGTGACGAGGAGTTTTCGTTGGTCCATTTATTGGTATCAATGAAAGAAATGTTTTATTGAATGATTTAAACAACTTGATTGATTTAGTTGTAATTTTTAGTGATTAAAATGTCTAATTTGTAGTAATAATACCTCCATTAAACTCATAACACATATCAATGCTGCGCCCTAAAGTGATTTAAACAAATACCCCTCACCCTTCCCCTCCACTCCTTCTCATTTGCAATTAGAAATCTTTAATTTTGCATATAACTGTTAATGTATAATGTGATGATTAATTGGTGTTTAATCTTTGTAGTAAAATTTTTACATACAGCTAAACTCATAATAGTAAAAGAATTATTGACTACCGTAATATGGTATAAGTGCTTGGTAGTAAATCATCATGTAATTAATTTATCAGTTTTTCATAAGTTTTTCATCTAAAAATCATTTCGTGACAATCAGATTTATTCATTTTTGTCCAAATATTCGCACACCACATATTTTTCTACGCTCACTTATGAATGTATTATTAATGTTTGTCAGTCTATATGTATGTGTAAAGAATCCACTGATTTTAAATTGTTGCAGTTCAGAAAACAGACCTCAATGTATAGAAAATTAGGCTTTTAAAATCATCAAAATTCAGTGTTACCACCCAAACTTTAGAAAAGATTTTTATTTAGTAGCATTTATACTAAAGTTAGTAAGTTTCAGAAACTTAATCACTTTAAAAAAGGGATATTTTTATTGGATTTTTTTTTACAAATTGTAGTCTTGTTTCTGTAGTTCAACAGGGCAAGCTCCGTGGATCCCCTAGTAGTATGTATATATGCAAGTATAAGTTGCTGTCAGTGTATGTTATAAATGAGTTGAATATGACCCAAGGTCAGGTAGTCTAATTGAATTCATCAGAATATCCTTGTAATTTATGCTAATCAAATATTGGAGGGGAGCTCACACAAAACTGCGTTAATAGAATGGACCTATTATTCTTGGATATTAAAACAGATAATCATGTACTCGTAGCTGGCTAAAAAACGACCCCCTCACATCCAACCCCTTACCCCATCCCCTTCTCTCCTATTGGATGAATCAACTGACCAATAAGTGTTGTCCATGTTAGCAACCTAAATTGACGACAATTTTTCCCCTTCCCAAAGTTGTTCTCAAGGCAAAGAAGTTTGACAAAAACCACCAGAAAAACGGACTATATGGCCATCAAATATACCCATTGGGTTTTTATAAAATCATAGCTGTTCCTTCTTGGGATTTACTCCATTTGAAAGATAATAGACTGAATTTCTTTAAAAATTAAGGTTGTGTGTCACTATGATTGTTGCTTTGGTTTCAAACCCTTATAAATTTGGCTGTATGAAAGACTCATAAAAGCTAAACCTACCATTGGAAAGCTTATTTTATGACAATTTCAGACATAGCTTTACATTTTTTGCAGCTATCATACTTTTTGTTCTACAAGGAAAATTGTAACCAAAGGTAGAATTTTTTTTTGGACAAATTTAGTCTCAGAAAAGCTTTCACTAGGTTATTTTTAGAAAATTTTTCCATAATATCCACGTATATTCTATGTAGTAACCTGAAATCATAAGGTCGACTAACAAACTCAAAGAAATATGTCGATTAAATAGAATTATCAACATTATGTTATTAAAATAAGAGTTCTATATTTCTATTACGATGGTTAAAAAATTTATAGAATAATACTGCTATGCAATGCACATTGCTTGATATTAAAAAATAAGGGCACTGCCTAGGCTTTTGAGCAGGCAACGTTCGTTTAATCAAAGGGTTGATTTTCTTATGGGTCTGCCTTTAGTTAATCTAAATGTTTGTTAAAAAGAGGGGTAATTTTATAAAATTGATTAGCTACCTTATAAAAAAAACATTAGTAAGAATGGAATTTTTTTGTTTTGCTATATTTTCCTATTCAAATGGCTTAATTGTATAAACATTATTATTGAATCTCTCTCTGCTACTGACCAGGGATTATGAAATCAAGAATAGTTAAATTAATCTACAGCCATTTCTCCCCCCTTAATATTTACTAGCAAATAAAGGCAGAAATTTATCTTCAATGAAGGGAAAAATAATCTATTATCCAATGGCCTCTACATGCATCCGTGACTGCTACTAACTAGCTGCATAATGTCCAATTATTACTGTGCAGTATTGCTGCACGGACGTGCCCAGGATTTTAAACATGCAGAATCGATAGTTTTGTTAATTATGTTTTTATAGAAATTCAAATATTTAACTTTTAAATTAAAGTCAATTAAAAAAACTTAGGATGTACGTTAAATTATGTAATTTTCAACAGACCAACTAATTATAATGTCTCAGTTTTTTTTCAAAGTATAGCTTCGAAACCTATTTATATCTGCTAGATTAGATCCGGTAGCCATAATGAAAAATCATGTATAGCATTGTATTTCAGTCAATTTTCCACGAATATCAAAATAAAAATTATAAAGTTAATACAAAATTGTTAGCACGGGCATTCGGCCCCTCAGGGATAACAAAGCTGGTTTTATTCTTAGAATTTTTCATTTTATTATCCGCGGAAAGCTGTCTATAATAAATAACTTTTATATTTTTATTTACCTGTATCTCATTGATGATTTCTAATTTGATTTTTTTCAAATACTGTATTAATAAACACGTTGAAAAGTTCAAATGCTGTGTGCCCCACAAAGATTATAATTATTATAAGATTATAATTTTGATTTACTTTTAAATGTAAAGCCACTAAAAGAAGTGTAAAATAAACATAATTTGTATTATATATATATAATTGAATTTAACCATAAGCTAAGTAATGCTTGTCATACAAACAAATTTATCTAAAGATTTATCTGGACAATGTGGTAAGAAACTCAGTTCTTATAATGGATATATAATACGTGGATATTGTGAGGGATTCTCGCATACCCTGATAAAATTTACCTTCCAGCTGGCTAATATAATAATACCACACTCTCCCCTTCTCCGTATTACTTTACCCCATCCCCTTCTCTGGCCATTGAGGAGCAATTTGTTTTATGTACTTGCACAATGGCTATATTAGCAACCTGAATTCAACAACAAAATTCGAAGACGAAGAAAGTCCCTCAATGATGTCATAAAAATGAGGGATGAGGAGAGGAGGAGTGGGAAGAAAAAACCATGAAAAAGAGATGTATAATCCCTCGTTTTTATGACGTAACATGCTGATTTATTGAGGGACTTTCTTCGTCTACCAAAATTCCCTTGTCACAATATCAACATATTGTATATCCATTGTTTTTATCCTTATACTAAAGTAACAGGATGTCTGTGTGTCTGTATCTGTGTGTCTGTGTGTCTGTACCGAAGGATCTCGCTAACCGCTGAACCGATCAGGTTCTCCTTAATAGGGTAGCTTCTCATAGGTCCCGGAAAGGTTTATAACTATTTTCTTGGGGGGTGGGACACCCCCAACCCCCCAAAAAAATGAAAAACCCCCGCCCCCCCCCAAAAAAAAAAAATTTAAAATTTTTTTAAACTAAAATTAAAAATGAGTGGGGGGGCACCCTTTCCCCCCCAAAAAAAATAAAAAAAAAATTTCACTCCCCCCCCAAATTTTTTTTTTTTTAAATCTAAAATAAGAAATTGGGTTATTAAATTCGACTATCTCCTTCTTAAGTGCCCCTAGAGGCCTCTAGGGGCGTAGCCGCTAGTACACTATATAGTCTCAGTATATATTCAGCCCTAAAGTCATCCTTCTCCACAACATAAATAAATAGTAAATGAAAAGGAGTATAACAGGTCAGAATTCAGGTGCTTTCACACAAACTGCCTGTTGACCACTGATAACCTCCTTCCCTTTTTTTTAAAGGAAATGCACTATTCTATAAACATAACCTAACATAAAGTAACTAGCGGATACGCCCCTAGAGGCCTCTAGTGGCACTTTAAATGTTTTTGTTTGATACCTCTTTAATTGACGTTGAAGTCTCCCATAAATTTAATTTTTTTTTATATTTTTTTGTCATTTCTCTTGGGAGGGTGGTGGTACCCGCCCCAAAATAGTTATAAACCTTCCCGGGACCTATGAGAAGCTACCCTGTTAAGGAGAACCCGATCGGTTCAGCGGTTAGCGAGATCCTTCGGTACAAACAAACACACAAACACACAGACACACAAACATCCTATTACTTTATTATAAGGATAAACAAACAAACGAAAAGCTACCTAAGTTTTATTGATCTCTACTATATTTTTTTTGTGTATCTGTCTATTTCTACAACCCCCCTGGAATTAACAGAGACATGAGTTGCTAGAATACAAATTGAGACAGTCTTTTTCTTCACAATTTTCTACCCTCTATTGTTTTAGCTCAACCACTGCTGTAAAGTAAAAAACTACCCCTCCATCTTTGACTGTTTAACTTAGATAAATTAACACCATTCCGACACCTAATTAGCGCTCACTTTTTATTGCCCACAAAACAATCCTAAATCTTTCTTTAACAAATATATATAATCATGAATAGAGAAAAAGAAAAAGGCTGAGAATAAGAAACAAGGACAATGACGTCCAGTAGTATTAGAGCTATAACAAGCTATTTAATACACTACATACAATTAGCTTTATATTAATTAGCAATATAGCAGCTTTTGTTTAAAAATAACTGAATATATAATAATTTGGTTGGATAGTTTGTAAAATTTTGGGTATAGTCCCTTTCGTGACATCGCTTCTTAAGGGGCGTTTCGTCGTATTTTAATAGTAGCTTTTCTCCTATTTCTAGCCCCTGTGGCGGACTCTAGCCCTGCATGGGTAATTGCCTAACCTTGCGGGGCAATCACCTATCCTAACCTACTGTAAAAATACGACGAAACTGTGCCCCTTAAGAGGCGTTGTCACGAAAGGAAAAGTTACGTAACTACCAACGATTAACGTTTGAACATACGCTCAATCGATAGTTATAGAGAAGCTGAACTATCAAAAAACTGTTATTGATTTTTGTCAGTGATATAAAACTGCCCTGCTGTGAAAAAGCAGAATTTTATACACTTGATTAAGATCGGCCTCGCCCACGCATAAGCACGATGAGCTTTCTTGTTAAAATTTCAGTTTTTACTCAAATCTCAATGTTTCTTATCCTGACTTTTTAATTCAATACCATATACTCAAGTAGTTGTATGAGTGTGTGTGTGTGTGTGCGTCCAGCAAGATATCGTAAAATTGGTATATAGATTGGTGTACAATTTTAGGAAAGCTTTTCATACATAGTTCTACGGCATTCTGGGGTTGAAGATTTTTGACTTATCTTGGGTTGGGTTAGATGTCTTTCAGGGTTAATTTTATATATTTTTCAGGAGTCCCAAAGGGATTAACATAATGTGGAATCCTAACAAATTTTCTCGTGATTTTAAAAAAGTATTAAAATGGAACAGTGTGCCCAAAATTGAGTTGTTCGTGCGTGTGTGTGTGTATGTGTGTTTGTTTTCAAATTTGGGAAAATGTGTTTTCTCCGTGTGTCTATTAATTAGCATTTTAGAAATGCGCCTTGGCATGTGTGTTTTGTGCGTGTGTGTGCGTATATGTGTGTGTATGTGTGTTTTTGGATATAGGTTGTCAAAACTTGCTAATATGTTCGCCTTATCATTATATTAATCTCGTGTCTTCAACATGTTAAATAGATTATCAACTTTCTAGAAAAAAAGCATATTAAATTTTTATACATTTTTGATATTGTATTTTTTTAACATAGAACAAGGAATTAAAATTGTATTTTTACATTTTGGGTCTTTGGATTTTCGGAAAATCGGAAAATATAATTTTTTACTCTTACTGTATATTTGATCTGTTTATCTTTAATGTTAATCTTTCACTAACAAAAAAAGTTTTACTCATTTTTTGGTTTGTTTAATTAAAAGTTAAGCAGTCTTTTAATTATAGCTTAAGATAAAAACTTAAAAGGCCAAAATTTAGAGCATCGTTTTGTTCCTATTCACAATTTTTTTACGCTCTAGGCCATTAAATATTTCCATATATCTTGAAAAGTGATGTTTAAAATAATTGAATGGTTTTCTTTTGTTGAAAAATATTGAAAGATATTTTTGTAAATTAGCAAAATTAAAGTTTAGGTTGCTTTGCCAAAAAATGTTGAAGTTATAGTTCTAAGAATATATATTCAGTGCGCCAGAAAAAGTTGGATGGCACTATTTAGCCAAGCCGTGCGGCTGCTGCTCATGTTATGGCCTTTTAATTATTTCAACTGATTACTCTTCAGGGAATATACCTACTGGTCCTGTGATGGTTTTAAGCTATTTTCTTGGGGGGTGGGACACCCCCAACCACCCCAAAAAAATGAAAATACCCCCCCCCCCCCAAAAAAAAAAAAAAAAATTTTTTTTTTACTTTTTCTTTTTAAATCTAAAATACGAAAAATTAAGTTGATCAAACCTCTTGGGGCACAGCCCCTAGAGGCTAGGGGCGAAGCCGCTTGTGTTTATTAAAGTAATTGGATGTTTGCGGGTTTGTTTGTTCAGTAAGAGAAAAGAGAAATACCGATAGCTCTACAATTTCAGAGAAGGGTTTTGTAAGTTTTAGGCTATCTTTCTTATAAATAAGGGCACTAGACAAATTTTCAACAATAATAATGCCTTTACCTTAAGATTTTTTAAATTCATAAATGTTTGTTAGATAGAAAAGTAAATAAATTAGCAGATATGTAAGAACATAATATTGAAATACTGTTCCCTAATTAACTATAGGTTCAGTTTTCAAAAACTTGACCTGCAATTTAGCAGCTAGGGGGGGATACAAAATTTTAATAGCATAAACAAACATTTTAGAAATAAGGCATAAATTAAAAAAGGAATTTTCTTGTGTAAATATGTAATTAACGACGATCAGATTTAGGAATGTTATTTTTTTTAAAAAGTAATAGACCCTTTTTATAGAGTAGGTGTGATGCTAAAAAGTAAATAATAAGATTAAATAAGTTTTATTTTATTTGAATCACCTCCAATTATGAGTGAGTGAGCTACACAAAATTATCAAATTTTCCTCACGGCCAGAAGATGAATATACGAGAGAAAGATATACAGAAAAAAAAAAGAGAGAGAGAGAGGGAGGGAGAGAGAAAGAGAGAGAGAGAGAGAGAGAGAGAGAGAGAGAGAGAGAGAGAGAGAAAGAGAGAGAAAGAAAGAGAGAGAGAGAGAGAGAGAAAAGAGAGAGAGAGAGAGAGAGAGAGAGAGAGAGAGAGAGAGAGAGAGAGAGAGAGAGAGAGAGAGAGAGAGAAAGAGAAAGAGAGAGAGAGAGAAAGAAAGAGAGAGAGAGAGAGAAAGAGAGAGAGAGAGAGGGAGAGAGAGAAAGAGAAAGAGAGAGACAGGGAGAGAGAGAAAGAAATGGTACTTGCTTACATGTGGTAGACTGGAGCACCGAAAACCCCCCCCCCCCGCTTAGTTTTGACAAAAATCAAAAATACCTCACTCAACTTTCTGGCGTGTTGTACAGTGAAAAAACTACCCCCCCCTTATTTTTGATTTTCTTCAAAATTAAGGGGTGGGGTTAAAAACTACCCCCCCCTTATTTTTGATTTTTGTCAAAACTAAGCGGGGGGTTAAAAAACTACCCCCCCCTTATTTTTGATTTTTGTCAAAACTAAGCGGGGGGGGGGGGTTTTCGGTGCTCCGGTCTTCACATGTAAGCAAGCACCAAAGAAATAAAGAGAAAGAGTTTAGGAATTATAGCGATCATCAATAATAATAGACAAAATTAATCATTCTTTAGGTTACAATTAATAGTTAAAATGTTAAGACACTCAACTTTATGAACGTAACAATAAAAATTCAATAAAAGTCCCCAAAGTTGTTAAGCCAACGAACAAGAAAACGTTATTATAAAACTTTGGGGACTAGTGTAATAAACAACCAAATGTCCCCTTCCTCTCTGACTTTTTAGTCTGTCATAATAATTTCTACTTCACTGCTGTTTGGTGATTTTGTAATACAAACTTTAATTCTTAAAATTTAGCGAAATTATTGATTTCTTCAACCAATATCAAGCTCAATTTTATAGTAAAACAAAAGCAGATATTTTATTTACAAACAGACAGACAGTTTTTTCACAATATTATTTAATTTACATAACTTGGTATTAGTCACAGGCTACTTAAATTGAGTTTTTTTCTTCTTTTTATTACATTAGATTTAGCTATTTAAACTTTTTCTTAATTTTGTATGAATATAACTGGAGCTGATTCATTAACTGAAAAAATAATTAACTAAGAAGATGCCCCAATTATAATTGATGCTTTTCAACAAGTTTACCCATCAAAATTCAAAATTTTGACCAGTTTTATAAGACTTTAGGTCTTTATGATATTACTAGGAGCTGCAGTCCTAGCATATAGGACTCGAAAAGTAGGGAAGGACAGAAAAACAGACTAAAACCTTCGAAAGACTTAAATCTTAATGTAAAATAGCCTTCTCATCCCGGGATGTATGTGAAGCTTTCCAAAATAAAGAACTATTTATATTAAAGCTTAAATTTAAGGATATAATGATTTTTATCGAACACATTTTATCCTTTGCAAGGTGTAAACTGTAAATTATAGGTCTTTTATTTCATACACATTTCGTGAGAGAGATAGAGAGAGAGAGAGAAGGAGAGAGAGAGAGAGAGAGAGAGAGAGAGAGAGAGAGAGAGAGAGAGAGTGAGCGAGAGAAAGAGCGAAAGAGAGAGAGAGAGAGAGAGCGAGGGAGAGAGCGAGAGCGAGAGAGAGTGAGCGAATTACGTAAATAGAGAGGTAGAATATAAGGAAAGAAGGCGAGAAATTGAGAAAAAAGAGAAAGACATAATAAAAGAGAGAGAGAAAGAGATAGAAAGAGAATGAGAGAGAGAGAGAGAGAGAGAGAGAGAGAGAGAGAGAGAGAGAGAGAGAGAGAGAGAGAGAGAGAGAGAGAGAGAGAGAGAGAGAGAGAGAGAGAGAGAGAGAGAGAGAGAGAGAGAGAGAGAGAGAGCGAGGGAGAGAGCGAGAGCGAGAGAGAGTGAGCGAATTACGTAAATAGAGAGAGAAAAAATGAGAGAGGAAGAATAAATAAATATATATGTGTGCTTTAGGGGTTAATACACTATATTTGATGAGGTCAACTTTAACGGTCAACAACAATTATTTACATTTCTTGTACAGTAGTATTTTTTTCCACGAATATTAGATTAAAAATCAAAAAATAATACCAGTTTTATTAGATTAGGACTTTGGCCCCTCGGGACCAACAAAACTGGTTTCAATCATGGATGAAATGTGCAATTTTGTATAAGTGTAAATACTTTCAGGATATGATTGAAATTTATAGTTTTAGTCATAATATTTGAGGTGCAGCAACTTTACAACGTTATACCTAAATATGTTCTTATAAAATCTTGCATATTTCTCTCAGTTTGGCCTCATTAATAAACGAATCTTTAGAAATTCGAAAAAGTTTGGCCTATAATAATTTGATCTCTTAGTTTTGTATTTTAAAATATTATAATTTAAAGCAAACCACAAACTTTAATAAAATTATAATTTTTTAGATCTGTATAATTATTGGAAATGAGTTTCGGCCACCATGTAAAGAATACCTCATTTTTTACTACACATTTGTGAAAGATTGGCGGAAAAAAGGATGCATGGCAAAAGAAGAGGGCTTTTTTTTGGAAGGTTAAGGGTTACTTGATCGCTTTTCATACCTGATATTTTAAACATGATAGTTTAGACCTTCTTGGATATATTTTAAATTTGAAATAGACCAATATTTGTTGTGTCAACAAAATGAAGAATTTTTTAAGCATATGCGTTCCCAGAAATTTTCCAAGGAGTTGTGAGAGTTTAGAAATATTAAAAAGAAAATACAATATATATATAGATATCCCTTTCTAATGCAACTCTTTGATTAGGCAAGTATTTTGACAAGAGTATTAAAATTTATTTTTAGATTATTTGAAATTTTGAATATTTTCGATATAAAACAGAGACCTTTTTTGATATCATAATTTTTACTTCTGACGATGGAAGGGGGAGGGGGCAGCTTAAAACCACCCTTAGATACAATCCAGGCTTCCATGAAAAGTATATTTTAGAATAAACTTTATTTATATTACTACAAGTTGCCTCGCCCCTAGTATCTTAGGGAGGGTAATAGACGTTAGTCAAATAGCACAAAACCAACCAAAGATATTTATAAAGCTTCCATGAAAACTACAGCCCATTCGGACCAGGAATCTTTAGCTTCAGACAAAATATCTCACTACTTTATATTATAGAATAGGATATTATATTCTTTGTGAACAGAAGGAGAAAAAAATATTCAAATTACTTTTTGAAATTAGGTGACTTCAATCCTAAGTAAAAAGGTATCGCAATACTATATATGATTGAAACAAGGTTGACAACATCCATAAAAGCGAAGCACTGAAACGGTAGGACAAACGGACATTAACACTTGTATAGTGTCAGAACTGAATAATCAGAATATAAGTGTATAAGAGTCAAAGCAAAATTGTAAGTAAATTTGTTGAAAAACTGCTTGATTCGGGATAATGTTTATGAACATACTTACATTTTTAGGACTTGATTAAAGAGTTGCTTCGCTTATTACAGTATACTTTGTTGTCCCAGGAATCAATATACCAAAAATAATATTAATCGGATGATTAGATCACATCAAAATTTGTTGTTAAAAAAGTAAAAAAATCAACATGTTTAAAATGGATGTACGGACATTTTGGTGATGATTATAGAGTTGCTACGGTTTCTAAATCGTACCTAACTGTTATAGGAATCACCATGCAAAATTTGAAATCGGTAGGACAATTCTAACATGCCTAAATTAACGAAAAAAGCTATCCGTTACAGACGTACGGACGGACCGACCCTAATTATAGAAAAGCTTCGCTTTTAAAAAGGATGACAACATACATGAAATCGAAACAAAAAAATCATCCAGAGTCTGAGTAATCGAAAAAGAAGCCAAGGTATATAATAATAGCCAAAAACTATCCTATGACCAAAATTTTAAAATATGATTTCTTAAAGTGAAGAACTCAATAGGTTTGTTGATATCGAGATCTTAGCGGACAAACAAAAAGACTAATTATTTTTAGAATAGCATAAAGAACCTTAGCCTCAAATATTGTAGTTACATCTGAGCAAGCATAAAATCTATTATTTCCTGATATCTAAAAGAAATTATATTAAAGAATTTAATAATAGCTACTTGTCACATCGTATTATGAACATCTTTCCGCGGATATTAAAATAAAATTGTACAAGATTTAAACCTCGTGGCTAAAAAAACTGGTTTTGGTCTTATGATTCGTGGAAAGTTGTTTGTAATACGATGCTATAAATGATTGCTTTACCCAGAATCAATAGGAAAACAAAGGCTATCAGTGGCTAAACGTCAATGAATTAAATCAAATCCTAAATGTGAAATAGCTTCTTGTTAAATACTTGGTTCAATATACATGTACAGAGTTTAATGTATATTTATAAAATCAATAATGACACTTAGTTCAGAGATAGATATGTATTGTAAACTGGTCAATCAATAGGATAGGGTAGGTTAGAGCAATTTAGTACATTTAATAAACAAAAAATCCTCAAACGGTCATAATACTCAAAGAAAAATAGAACTACTAAAGCTGCATTTAAAATATGAAGACTTTGTTTGAAAGTTTCTATAGAGCACTAGATCCCCACCACGCCTTAATTTTAAAGATGAACACAGTAATAGTGTCTGACTGATTATGACGTAACAAAAAAAATTAGCCAATGAGAGGCCGTTATTGACCAATGGTAAAATTTATAGTGGCCTCTCGTTGGCTAATTTTTTTTGTTACGTCATAATCAGTCAGACACTATTACTGTGTTCTTTAAAGATGAAATAAGGATAGGGGTTAGTTTTTTTCCTTTTGCATAACCTTTTCAAAATAATGGAGGGGGGGTTCTTTGTTCTACTTCAGCACTTCGAAGAAAGCTGTGAAAATATGTTTTTAAATTTGAGGAGTATATTCGCATTGCCAATAAACATATACTCTATAGCTTACTATTTCTGTTATCTGTCTTTCAATCCGTCCCATATGCTATGAGAGAAAATATAATAATTTGGAAATAAGTTTTATTCGGCATCTCTAAGAGATATGCTTCTGAAATTTCTTGGGTGATTCTATTTATCGAGGAGGATCTATCCTAGTTGTCTCTCTGTCCGTCTGTTGGCTGTTCTTGATGTGAGGGTAGGTTTTCAGTGCTTGACAAACACTTTGAGGGAAAGCACATTGAGGTCTAAAGAAAACAATTTTTTAAAGCAAATGTGTGCCCTAATGTTTTATGCATTAATAGCAGGATAAAAATACTTATGACATAAATCACTACGTGCACAAAATTTCTCCCCCATTCACCCCATATATGTAAAGTTAAGAATCCAAGGTTCCCTCTAACATTCATGGGATAAATTCTTTTCTGATGGCAATCTTTAATGTCTATTGTAGAGTTTCTTCTTATACTACTCTTACACACACACACACACACACACAGAATAAAATTCATGTAGTGCGTGGGAGTGTGTAACTCTGTCTGTAGAAATACCTTTATTTTACATATTTGCCCGTCTGTAGCTCACCACAGGAATTAACAAATTGAATATTTTATTACATTTTAATAGCACCCAACATCAAGAGGTTTTCGTAATGATAAAATTGTCCTATTGACTTAAATGATGCTTATTTTACTTTTGGTAATATAATTATCCTATTTAGGGAAGCTACTTTAATATTAGAACCAAACTTTTGCTCAAAAACTTTGCGTTTTTCATCAAACTTACTTCTTGATGAAGTATATAAGTCCTGGAACTTCACTTTGTTTAATTATGCTCATGTAGTATGCATGATATAAGATCCTTTCCTTATCCATTTGTTTTTAAAAATTCTGTGATCTTAGTTTAGAGAAAAATTAAGTTTTTAAACTTATTGATAAGGAAACTTATTCGTCGCATGTTTTAATTTAATCTCTTTTTCGTTTGTTTTAATCTGTTTCTGCTAAAATTGTTTATTTAAAGCTTTCTTTAAGATGTAGCTTTATTAGTGCAGCCGTTTTTGTGATCATTAGAGACATACATTAACGCATTATCTATTAAAATAAAACAATGAATTTATAAACTTTCTCTAACAGATTAAATTATATTTTAGGTATGTATAAAAAAAACCTGTGTCACATTGAATTATGTAACTTTTGTCTGCTTGGTTTGTTTCAAAATATAAACTCAGGTGTTTCAATAATACGACTAAAATTTTGATTTTAATGTATTAGAATTAAGATATTATTCTTCTGATACTTTTACTGATATAAATGTCAGGGTGACTGTCTGTTTGTAACGAAAGTTTTCGAAAACCGCCAGACCGATATGATAGGTGCCTGGAAGTTTTTTTTTATGTAACCTCTCTCTATATCTCAATCTCTCTCTGTGCAAAGACTAGTATCAAATTCATTTTTAGGTTTAAAACAAGGGTGAACTCATTCAATAGCAGCGCAGCTCTGTGAATATCTTAATAGTACACGTTTGAACAATTTGTTGTAAGCCAGTTGGAGCTCTTCTGTAAATTGTCCTTGCCTGACGCGCAGCATAAATTTGATGATGGCCTTTAATTGATTGTTACATATTATTTTAACTACTTTACCTTTACTTAATTATTTCTAAAACTATGATTCTGATAGCGGTCAGTATTGTAGTTCCCATGCATTAAAAATTATTTGTTGGCACTGTAATGGCGGTTTGTGGGACCAGCCGTTCAGCTCCTAGTAGTTTTCCTTTTTATACAAAAAAGCCATTATTTAAAAATGTCGTGAAAATAAAAATTAGTGTAAACGTATGTACACTAGTAACTTGTCTCTGCCCAAAAAAGGAATCCTTTGAAACGGTGAAACTTTTAGAAAATTTGTCTTTTGCATTTAATAGTGTTCTAGCTGTGCAGTTAATTCTAGGAGCGCAGCTGCTTTAAAATTTGTGTACGTCCGTAGGTCTAAACGATTTTTTGAAGAACAGAAAGTAAAATAATACTTAGGCTTTTTTTTGTTTCTCATATAAGATTTTAAGCCTTCATTTGGATCTATTCTACGATTTTATTTAAGTATGCGAGGGTTATTTGTACTACACAGAAATTATTTTTTAGTCCCTTCATCCCTTGCAGAAGTCTTTGCCACACCCCTACTATATTTCAACAAGTGGCGTGCACCGCAATTTAACAGGAAGGGGTAAACCCTTGAAAGGGGTAAAAAAGAGTGGTCTGTTCCTCCTAATATATTGTTTTATAGGGGTTTTGACACCCACCTCTTGCACGCCTTTGATTTCAACATAAGTGCAAGTGCACTTGGTCAAAATTATATATCAATAATATACATGTATGTAGAATTATTCAGAATATTAGACCTTCCCATTATGTACATACTTTTATATGTAGAGAAATTATGATTTAAGGCTTTAAAGGCCAAAAAATAACAACATTCCGGCAGTAGTGTCAACAAATCACTAAATATGATTTTTTGTTTGTTGTTTCTTTATAAAATTCCATTTAAATTTAACCAATATCCCTCTATTTAAAAAGAATATTTAGTCATTTGCACAACCTTACAATTTATCCTATTATATACATTAGCTAGAGTTCTATTTTCTATGAACGCTTTGTTATTTAGATATTTTTTCTGTCACCTCCTTACTCACCATTTGAAAAAAAAACTCTTAGATGCTTGAGGCGCAGTCAATAGTATACAAAAAAGTGTATATATTCGTTATTTCTTAACTGGTTTACTCAATATTTTGAACAAGTCTAATGCATAATAAAAACGAGTCTTTTCCCTACTCTATGTATGTGAGGGTATAAGTAAAGTTGATAAAATAGTTATATGATTATCCAATTACGGGTCACAGAGAAGGCAAAGCGCCGTAATCAATGTAGACAAAAAAAACACTAGATCCATCAATAAAAGGACTTTAGAGAAGTGACCTAACTCGAAAAAGGGTTCAGTCCAGGAAAGCAAATTATCGAAAAAGGCGGCAAAATAATTTTACGTTTTCTTCAAAAACAAATTAAAACAATTTCAGAGTACTAGTAGATTAACCTTTAAGAAGTATGATGTCCAATGACTACGGCTTCTAGATAAAAATTTCATAAAGTTCGAATCTTTAATTTGAACATTTTATTAAATAAAGCTATTCAAAAATATTTGTAAAACCCAAGAAAAAATAATCTACTGTAATCTACCAGTATTAACTTATCCTCATAAATCAAACAAAAATATTGTTTTAAAGGTCTATTTAATAATTAAATTTTTGTCATAAAGAAAGAAGCTCTACTATTTTCTGTCTAAACAGTTGTGCTAACTTTAAACAAAATTTACAATGTCGTATAAAAGTTCTGAAACTCACAAAAATCCTTGAAATTTACAATGTTGGAAAAAAAATGTTGGGTAATTTTGAAGCCTATATTTCTTATCTTACACAGTCATTTGAGGGATAGTTTTTACAGATAATGAACAAAGTACAGCTCAGTTTTTTTCTAAAAGGGGACAATTTTCTTTTTCATTAATCTTTATTGCTTTTATGCTTTAATTAGAGTTAATTGCTAAAAGAAAAAGTAAAATATTTTAAAGGGTAAAAGTAGGAAGAAAAAATACATTTGAATACAAAATTTATATTGTTAGGTTAAAAAGCTTTTTCTAAAAAAAAACAAGAATGATAACATCCATAAAAGCGAAGCATACAAAAATAACAGAAAGATATCTCATGCATAAAATGAACTAGATTAAACTGCACTAAAGTTTTGACGTATTTGCCATAATTTTGAAAGTTTCGCCTCCAAAATGTCAAGTAGAAACGCTTAAATTTAAATGTAAATTCAATTAAGCCCCCCCCCCCCCCCCTCCCTCCTCACCTAAAGGGCAAGATATCCTGTATATGCTTAAGTATCCTATCATTATGGGTGATCTAACTATCTCTCTTTCTCTCTCTTTTGTTCCTTTTCTCTCTCCTTTCTCTCTATTTTCTTTATCTCCTTCAATGGCACAATTAAACAATTACACAAATAGTTTACATTTGTATAGAGTACTACACCCCAACTAAATGTATGGTATTTCAGGGAGGGGGGGACTTAGGACTGCACATTACACTGGTACCCAAATAACCTATGAATTATTTATATAATTCATGAACTTTAAAACTTTGGGTACTTGACTGGTCTAACCAAACTATCAGTACCCAATCTACGGAAGTGGGAATCATATCTCATCATCATTGTTAATGTACATAAATTTATCGTCCAACGTCTTATCCCTCCAGGCCCCTGATGGTATCTAAATAAAATAAACCTCCCTGCTAGATTTATCCCAGGGGGTTACTTTAAATTAAGTGGTATTTGGGAATGGGAAGGGGGGGGGGTGGGTGAAGCATACTCCTTGGCCCCAATTTCTACTGATGTCAGTTTTAACAATGGTATGATTGGGTATAAAGGGAAACAGACACCCACAGACTAAACTTTTAAGCTTTTAAGTCAATCCACACCGCACTCAAGTGCTTAGACCAAGTTTGGACCATTAAATTTGAATTTAGAGTAGTTAGCTACACTTTTCTATGCCTTCTTCATAAAAGATAAATCTAAAACAGTTCTTGAATTTGAAGTCTCAATATTATTCTCATAAAAATACCTTTAATATTCATTCGTTTTTTACGTGATTGCAATTGATTTTAATAATGTGAACATTATTTATTATAGGTTTAAAATTTGATAATTCAGGCGTTTTCAGAGTAAAGCCTATGGATTAATATAGAATAACTTTTTCTATTAAAAACAAATTACAATTCAGAATTAAGGTTCCCAAACCAAAAGACACGTTATCACTCTATGTAATCTCTTTTCCCTAAAGATCTTGGCATTTTTCTGTGTAAAAAAGATATTTGTTGTGATAGGAAAAGGAAAAGATGTTTGAAAGGAGGAGTTGATTGGATTGACTTTGAGAGGTAAGGGGGGGGGGTTAAGGAGTGTTAAGCCGGAAAAGGAGGAGAAAGACATTGGGATTGGTTTCAATCTTTTAAGAAAAAAAAGACAGGGTACAATTATGTTAAACTTTAGTCATCTTATTAATATAACAAAAGAAAAATATTCTAACTAGCATGACAGCATTCATATCAGCAAAGCTCTTAAATCAGACGGTAGGACAAACGAACAGTAACACTTCTAAAGTGTCATTTCTTAATAAGCAGATTATTGATCCTGCAAAATTATCTTTAAAAATTGTATATAAATTTGTTGCAAAGTTGCGTAAATGCAGGATGCTGTTAAAAACATATTTACAATTTTGGACTTGATTACAGAGATGCTTTAGTGACATATAATATAATACCTGGTTGTCCTAGGAATCATTATTCCAAAAATCAGATGACTAGGATTGATATATCATACAAAAATTGCTGTAAAAAAAGTTAAAAATCAACATGTTTTTAAAGGACTTTTGGCAACGACTATATATAGAATTGCCACGCTTTCTAAATCGTACTCAACTGTCACAGGAATCAACATGCAAAATTCGATAAGACAGTTTAAACATGCCCAAATTAACCTTAAGAGCTATCCGTTTCGAGCGAAAAGTGAATGCTTTTCTATTTGAAATGCCTAGATCAGTAAGAATGGTCGATATAAGTCATTTAGATTATGTCAGCATAAAACTTTCTTGTCTAACAGGGATGAACATAATAAGGGGGGGGGGGGTCGAAGAGGGGTGTTAATTGTTTGGAGATCTACAGAAAACAATAATAAGCGGAATTTATTATAAAGTTATCAAGAAATCTTGCCTCCATCCGCTGAGGATTAACTTTTTAACTTTTCATCGTTCTGATGATATGTCCTGTTGTCTTGGTAGGAAAGATACCAAGATGTCTACATCCCTTTACATATTACCCAGGAATACGGAGATTTGTAAATGCTTTATTTTCAAATTAAAAAAAAACTAGATAAATAAAAAAGAAACATCTCTCTTTAAATTACCATTGGTTTAAAAAAGTAATGAAAATTAAATTTAACTTAAATATCTTACCTTCCTCTAAATGCACAATTTATACTTGATAAAAAATTCAAAGAGACGTTTTGCGTCATTTCAAAAGCATTTTATTAAATTTCCAATGAACAAATCTGAGCCAAGTATTTCTTTAATTGCTGGATTTTTGTCTGAAAGTTCTCAACAATAAGTTGCTTTTTTTAAGGGCATTTTCTCTACGATCTAATTAAAACTGCGCTTCTATAGTTAATACATTTTAATATCTTTAGAATGATGTGGCATATAACAAAAAAAATGACAAGCGACGTCATAAAAATGAGGGAGATGAGAGGAGAGTTGGGAGAAAACCTCTAAAAAGATATGGAAAATCCCTCATTTTTATGACGTCACGTGGCTGATTTTTGAGTCACTTTCTCCCCCTACTTTAAAATTTACCTATCACTTGAGCTGATGAATTTTGAACACATTAAAACTCCTTGTTTTGCATGTTTCCTTGAACTGTCATGTTGCATAGAAAATTACTTTATCGGACTCGGGACTCGGGAGGGCCAGGAAGAAAGAGAAAAACAAGGATTACAATGTCTTGAAGCGAAGCTAGAAACATACTGACGGACAGCCCTTTGTAAAATCATTATAGTATAGCTAAGCCCCTAATAACTCAAATCTTTTGTTCTGTGATTTGATCAAGTGTAAGATACTTAGTATTTTATTAATTGACATACTTTTAATATCATATCATATCGTACAAGGAATAACATACACAAAATTTTATAATAATAAAACGATTCTATCCCGTAAAAATTATTTGTTAAAATAAAGTACTCAGCTCTAATATTGATGATTGTGTATACCTCAATTTCATAGGAATCTTCCTCACACAAATGTTGACTTATCTTTTAATTTACTATCTAAAAATTGACGGAAACATTGTAGAAAAGCTATGCTTCAAAAAACAAAGAAAGAGAAAATAAAAAAACAATGGAAGGCCTAAACAGCAGCAAAGATTATCACAGCTATATATGTTGGAAAAAACACATTGATTGTAATCATACATACTCTCGGTAGGGTGCACCCTCCCCACACCCCCTCACCCCTCCCCAACACAGCAAGGGTGCAGTCAGTAGTTATATCAGGGATAGCAGGGATAAGAAACCAAAACTATACTCAAGCAAAAAAGATATTAACAAAAAATTTCAATCTAAAGTCGATTTATTGTATTCACAAACAACCCAACTGAAATAAGTTTCAAACATTTATACACTGATAAATATAAAAATGAGATTGTTGAATGACTAGGTATAGCAGACAAAACTAAGTTAGGCCGGACGGAAAACCTTAGCTTCAATAGGAAATAGACAAATAAAGTTTAGTTAAAATGCCAGAATGACCTTCCCTTTTCCCCTCCATCTTGTTAGGATAGAATCAATAGGGGTGCATGCATACTTGGGAATTAAAGTTTCCAATAAAATAAAATTTTATACAAGGATTTCAGAAATGTATGGTCTGAATTGGGTTTAATTTAAAAGGAAGCTTCATAATAAATGGTGTTTGGGTGGGTTTAAACTATTTTCCATACCTCCGCAGCAATCCCCAAGAGACTAAGGGCGAAACAACTAGACTAGATTTTAAAAAGACTATTCATCTTAATCCATTTATTTACTTTTGATCCAAAGAAGCTATCTAAGAACCTACTAAAAATTATCAAAATATTCCAATTTTAAGAAATATTTTAAGATAACATAACATTGACTTTTGAAAAAATGTGTTTTTTTACTTTATGTATTTTGGTGGAGGGGGGTTTCATCAGATTTATTGTTTATCTTTGTATTAACTAACTTATATACCTTAATGCATACATACAATAATGCATAGATACATCATACATACATTGGTCATACAGAGTTGAAAACAAACTCCATAACTTTCTTTTTGCAAGTTAGAAAATCAATAAATAGGTCAAAAGGCAATTTTACCTTTTTTGAGGTCATAAAGTTTACAATTTTTAAAGACTAATAAAAGTACTGTTTAAAATATGGCGTCTTTTTGTCCTTGGAAGTGCCATTTCAAAATATATCATTTAGAATGTAGAATTTCTGTATCTAAGTAACCAATAAATCAACACACTGCAAATTGACAATTGATTTTCTGGCAACATTTGTAAAATTGCTAACATTTCAAAACTGTGCTCAAATATCACAGGAATCCTCGTGTAAGGTAATTGATCTTTAGAAGTTAATTCTTACATGCCCATCAAGTTATATAGATCAAATATACAGACATTATTTTATGTGTTTGGATTAAATTTTCCACTTACAGACTGTCCTTTTGAATATTATATATGCAGAGACAATTCATGAATTACATCTTAGAAATAAGGAGTAGAGAGAGAGAGAGAGAGAGAGAGAGAGAGAGAGAGAGAGAGAAAGAAAGAAAGAGGGGGTAGAGAAAAGAAAACCAAAGCATCGAAAAGAGTTAGATTGAGATATATAGAAAAGGAGAGAAAGAAAATGAAAAAAAGCTTCGAATTGGTTGTAATTTTCAGGCAATCTTTATATTATATAAATATTTGTTGTTTATTTTTAGTTTTTCTGGACAAAAAATATAAATATGTAAATTTAAGTTTTAGTAGCGTAGATACTCTATAACTAGAAGTGAAGAAGTGAACATTGAATTGTAAACTTTGATGGTACCCAAAGTATTATAAACACATTTTTAGCTTAAACCTTTGCGTGATCGGTATGTTGGTACAATCTATCATTTTAACCTAAATTTAGGAATAATTTTGTTTATGATAATTGGAGATTTACATCAATTTAACGTGCAATATCTTATTCCTTTAGATCCCTAATAAGTACAACTAATTCAAAACAAATGTATCTTCCTTGTTTATTTATTGATGCATTTTAAAAGGCTACTTACAATATTATACGTTTAGGTAAAATATTCTTGTTTAATAATAACTAAAGGTAGTCTATCTCTATACATATCATATAAGTGCTGCGTTATTATTGAAATATTAGCTCTTGTTTAGTTTTGTTACACCAAAATAAAGAAGATTCAAAGGCGTGAGATATAAGGTCCACCACTATGTGTCAGTGACAAACGGTGAAAATGACCCCTAAAGTATGTGAGGTGTATCTTGCATTATACCAACAAGGATGACAACATGCATAAAAGCGAAGCTTAATAGAATAAAGTATAAACCATATGCACTTACTAGCAGTTACACTGAAATTATACATTTTATGAAAGAAAATTTTATAATATCGTAGTTTACGAACATCAACGTTTTTCAACTGACTTTTTGATCCTATTATATAAAGTAGTAGGCTTTTTTTGTCTGTAGCTAAGGATCTCATTTACCGTTGAACCGATATGGTTCTCCTTTACAGTGAAGCTTCTTATAGGTAACGGGATGGTTTTAGGCTTTTTTTTATTTTTTGTAAAAAAGTCTTCGTATCTCTTCGAATATAAAGCTCATAGATGCTAGGGGCACAGCCGCTAGTAACTTTATAAAAGAGCTACATGAGATACTATCTAGACTAAAGCTTATCATTGCTGGAACCCTTTTGATTAGATTTTAAATCAATAGGGTATCTCTTACATGCCTAACGAGCCACCACAAATGTTGTCAAAAAATTTCAGCTGTCTATCTTTAATAGGAGCCGAGAAAATCACGTTTTCCCTATTCTGTCTCAGACGGACGGACAGACGGACGGACGGCGGGCGGACAGACGGACGGACAGACGGACGGACATTGTGAATTATAGAGTAGCTTCGCTACTAATAAGGTAGTCTATCTCTATAGATATCATATAAGTGCTGCGTTATTATTGAAATATTAGCTCTTGTTTAGTTTTGTTACACCAAAATAAATAAAGAAGATTCAAAGGCGTGAGATAAAAGGTCCACCACTATGTGTCCGTGACAAACGGTGAAAATGACCCCTAAAGTATGTGAGCCTGTGAGGTGTATCTTGCATTATGCCAACAAGGATGACAACATGCATAAAACCGAAGCTTAATAGAATAAATCACATGCACAAACTAGCAGTTACACTTAAATTATACATTCTATGAAAGAAAATTTTATAAATATCGTAGTTTACGAAAAATCAACGTTTTTCAACTGACTTTTTAATCCAATTATATAAAGTAGTAGGTTTTTTTGCCTGTAGCTAAGGATCTCACTAACCGCTGAACCGATATGGTTCTCCTTTACAGTGAAGCTTCTTAAAGGTAACGGGATGGTTTTAGGCTATTTTATTTCTTATAAAAAGTCTGGGTAACCCTTCGAATATAAAGCTCATAGATACTATGGGCACAGCCGCTAGTAACTTTATAAAAGAGCTACATGAGATACTATCTAGACTGAAGCTTATCATTGCTGGAACCCTTTGGTAGATTTTAAATCAATAGGGTATCTCTTACATGCCACATGAACGGACTAACCCAAATTGTAGAAAATCTTAGCTGTCAATAATATATTCCAAGTATTTTCCGTGACCGAGCAGAGTTAGGATTTCACACTACTGCCCGCGGAGACTGATTATTCGGTGTTTGGCTTTACAAACAATTCATATTGGAAGAGTGGACATTCAAAATAATAAATATTTTCTTTTTTATTAAGCTTTATGACAATAGATTAAAAACAATATATATTAATTTTTAAAATCTAGCTATTCTTCTACATATGTTTCAAATAGACATACATATCTAAATATTAAATAGATTATTCACCTTTTAAATAGGTAGATAATGTTTTAATATTAGCTCTGTCCCAAGAAAAGAATCGGTTTGTTCAGTGGTTTAAAATATCTTAACATTTTACACTAGGATTTACTTTCTTTAAAGTAAGGGCCTTATTTCTAATTTCAATTAAAATAATTCCATTCTAATGTCCACTACTCCTGTATACATAAATGGGTGGATTTAAAACCAATGTCCCCCCTCCCCTTCCCTATCTCCCCCGCCCTCAAATGTTTTAGCAACTACTGTGCTCCTGACCACAGGTGATCTTGAATGGTGTGACATCCCACCCACTGATGTGTTAAGCCTACAATGTTTTATTTGTCGCCAAAAAAGAACTATGTAAAATAAGAATAAAATGTGACTTGAATATTTTTTTAAAATAAAGACAACAACAACAAGAAGTTTCAAAGTAAAGGGGCAGTATGAAAGGTTTTCATAACAGGAAGAAGAAATAAAAATTTTTTCTACGGAAGCGTTGACACACCATCTTAAAGTCAGTCACTGAATTAGGTTCATTTGCAATACTACAAAAAAAAACAATAAAGCTCTACTACAACTGTAACAAGTAAAAATATGAACAAAACCTTGAAAAAAATTATGAACTTACAATTATAACTAATTATGGCTGCGTCGTAACTTCTAGGATCTGCATATCTAAGGGGAGAAAGCCTAAAGCCTAGTCTCTAAAATGCTTAACCAAATTAATCCATAAAATTTAAAATATTTTTCTTTATACCGTTACTCCACACCTCAAGAAACTTAGTTCCTTCCCTAGAAAGCACAGAGGAAAAAATACATTTACATATGTATATAATCTGTAAACTAAGGTTTTTCCAGGGTAATTTTGATTATTTTGTAAAAACTCTCCAAGTAAATTAGCCTCCTCCCTCCAGCCCCTAGATCAGGGAGGGGGGGGAGGGGAGGATTGGAATTTTGAAGGAATAATACAAATACCTTTATCACATTTAAGATCTTTCTTTCTGGGTTGTACCATTTCTTCCGCTTCAAAGTTTCAAATTGTAAATCGTTCATACTAGCCAAAAGACACAATTGTAAACTATGAGAGGTGTGTTTAATGCAAATAAAAGAGGCAGTTTCTGCCATTTTATTAGTTTGTGAATTAATATCCTTTGACGATATAAAAAGATTCTTTTTAGCGGATGTGATATTTCACCTAATTCTGTGTATATATATGAGCATTTATCTGTGTATATGTGTGTGTTCCCAGGCACAGCTACAAACTTATTATTATTCCTTCTAAATTTCATTTTAATTAGGTAGAATACCTATTATTTGTTTTGTTTGTGTTTTTTTCATTCTTTTTCGCGCATTTTTGCGGTCTTTCTATTGCCATCCTTCAATAGTGTTAAAATGGAATGATTTTGATTTTTTTTGGTGTGTTGAATGATCCCATTTTCTGCATAGAAATAAAAAATCTCTAATAGAGTTATTTATGGAGGGATGGAAAGACGTGAGCACAATATGAGTTGTAAAGTAGATACTCACTCTGTTCTGGAGAATCTTCTTAAGAAAAGGAGTTTGACAAGCCTAACTTAAACAGTATCTGAGTAAATCCTATTTTCTCTATAAAAATCCCAGCGATTGAATAGCATAATTGATGGATGGACGGACAAGTTTATTTTATATAGCAGATCTACATTCGTCTAGGGAACCTTTACCCCAAAAATGGATCAGCTATCAACTTCCATAGCGATAAAGATAAATTCACCCATAACTTATATGAGGTTGTGTGACTTAATTAACCTGTAAATATAAATATTAAATACCTGCAAATAAATTAAATAATATATATTTCTCGCATTGTATCATAAACAGCTTTCCGTGGATATAAATTGTAAAATTATAAGATTAAAACCAGTTTTTTAGCCCCGAGATGCCGATTTAAAAATAAAATCAATGTCTACTACATACCATTCTAATAAAGCCATTTTAACTACAGTCTTCATTGTAAAAGCACTGCAGACCGACAGGCCTGATAAGATTGACTTTTATAGTAGCTTTGCATTGAATAATTTCCCACGAAAACTTTTAAATATTCTTGAAGCGCAAGTGAAAAAGGTTCATAAATTTTAATGGGAAATAACTTTGCATAGTAAAACAAATAGAAATTTGAAATAAGCACAAGCACGGAATAATTTTACTCTTCCACACTTCGCCCAATACAGTTGGACAATTGACAAATGGCAAGGAGTGGTAAAGATATTTTTCTTCAACTCAAAATAATTCATTACCCGTGCATATTCCAACCTTCCTCATACTGAGAAATTCTAGTTTAAAATGGACGAAATTTTGCACATTTTTTTTATTCTCTCGTCCATTTATAGGCTAAAAACTGATAGCCTGATATCTAGTTGCCGAAAGTGTACGCAGTTTCCTGAGTGTTTCCTCATCCTAGCTCAATATTTACTACTAGCTAAAAAAGCTTCAAACTTTTCAAAAAAAAATCCAAATTTTAAAAATTCAAATTTATAATGTATAATGTATAAATCGTTTATACATTCAAATTTTGAATTTTTTGAGGGAAGTTTGAAGATTTTTAGCTAGTAGTAAATATTGAGCTAGGATGAGGAAACACTCAGGAAACTGCGTACACTTTCGGCAACTAGATATCAGGCTATCTAAAAACTTGCTAATGCTAACCACTGCACATTGGGGCAAATCAATCAAAAAGGGGATTTAATTATTTAGTACCCTTAAAATTCATCCCACAAAAAATTCAACGAACAAATTTGCTTTTATGTTTTTTTCTGTCATTTGAAAGAAACATGGAGATAAAGGTCATTTAATGAAGGTAGATGGAAAATTACCGGATTAACCCCTCCCCAAAAATAACGCCCCCTTAACCTATCCATCTATCTATTAATCTATCTATCCATGCGTCTATCTATCCATATATCTATCCATCTATCTGTCAATCTATCTATCCATCTATCTACCCATCTATCTGTCAATCTATCTATCCATCTATCTATCCATCAATCTATCCATCTATCAATCTATCTTTCCATCTATCTATCTATCTATCAATCTATCTATCTATCCATCTATCTATCTATCCATCTATCTATCTATCCATCTATCTATTTATCCATCTATCTATCCATCTATATATCCATCTATATATCCATCTATCTATCCATCTATCTATCTATCTATCTATCTATCCATCTATCTATCCATCTATCTTACCATCTATCTATCCATCTATCTATCCATCTATTTATCCATCTATCTATACATCTATCTATCCATCTATATATCAATCTATCTATCCATCTATCTATCCATCTATCTATCTATCCATCTAAATATCTATCCATCTATCTATCTATCCATCTATCTATCTATCCATCTATCTATCTATCCATCTATCCATCTGTCTATCCATCTATCTATCCATCTATCGATCCATCTATCTATCCATCAACTATTTATCTATCTATCCATCAACTATCCATCTATCCATCCATCTATCTATCCATTTATCTATCCATTTATCTATCCATCCATCCATCTATACATCCGTCTATCCATCTGTCTATCCATCTGTCTATCAATTTACTCATCCTTCTATCTATCCATCTATCTATCCATCCCTCTATCCATCTGTCTACCAATCTGTCTCTCCATCTGTCTATCCATTTACTCATCCATGTATCTATCAATATATCTATTCATCTACCTATCCATCTATCTATCCTTCAAAGTATTCAAAATGTCAAATTTGGGGTCATTTAATTCATTTCAGTAGAAGGGGAGAGGATGGTGTAAAGGGGTGGATGGGTATTCTTATTTTAGCAAGCTACAAGTTTCACTTAATAATAAATCCATTATAAATGTGAGCATGATTGACATAAATTTTTATTGGCTAATAACTATATTTATAATGATATTATGATTCTTGTTTACTGTTTATATGTATACTAGCAGTTTCGCCCCTAGCCTCTATGGGCTTTGCTCCAAGAGGTAATTAAACAAGGATGACAACATCCATAAAAGCGAAGCTCTGAAATGGAAGGACAAACGAACACTAACACTTGTGAAGTGTCAGAATTAAATATTAATGCATGTCTATACAAAATTGTAATTAAAACTGATTAAATACATGTTACTGTTTAAGGACATACTGACGTTTTTAGGACTTTTTATAGAGATGCTTCGCTTATAACACTATACCTTATTGTACTAGGAATCAGTATTCAAAAATCAGATGAATAGGATATTTTTAACATTCAAAACCATTATTTGTTGTCATAAAATTAAAAAATCAGCTTGTTATAAATGGATGTATGGACTTTCTGGTAACGATTATAGAGATGCTGTGCTTTCTAAGTCGTACCTAACTGTTGTAGAAAACGGCATGAAAAGTTTGAAATCGATAGGACAATTCTAGCCAGTTTAAATTAACTAAAAGAGCTAACTGTAACAGACGTACGGACGGACCGATCCTAATTATAGAAATATGAAAAAAATTAGAGGATTTTTTTTGTAAAATAGCTTTAAACCACCACAGGACCAGTAGATATATTCCCTGAAGAGTAGAATATAATCGGTTTAGTGGTTACCGAGATCTTAAGGGACGGACGGACAGACAAACAGAAATTAAGCTACTTTTTATTATAGATTAACGCCCAGGGATCTAAGGAACAAAACAATAACCGATTAATGTATGTACATCCCCAATATTGATACATAAAATAATAAATTTTATTACAAAATTGATTGTCTGTAGATGACAATTAGTGGTTGAAAAGTTTTGATACTCATCCGAATGAACCAACCAATAAAACATCAATCAAATTTTTTAAAGTTGTTATGCCAACGAATATAAAAACGTTATTATAAAACTTTGAAGTTTGGGGACTAGTGTAATGTCCTCTCCCTTTCTAAATAAAACTGCTGATGCTAAACATGAAGACCATGTAACTACATAATTTAAAAACAAAGCATTACCAATAGACAGACAGATAGACTACTTGCTAATTCCAATTTAGAATGATTATTAGAACACTTCGTTATTTGAATATTATCTTTACCTTTCCGCAGTGAGAGAGGGGACATTGGGCTGTTTATAAAACTAGTCCCCAAAGTTTTACAGTTGTGGGTTCGAACGTTTTAACTACTAACTTTAATCTACACAAGGGGTAATTTTGTGTATTACCATTGGGGATGTACATCAATTTATTGACCTTTGTCTTATTCTTTTAGATCCCTGATATTTGTAATAATCCATAGAAACGATTATTCAGTTACATTAAAACATCAAACATAAAGCGGTTTAGATTTAGGTTTAGCCCCCCCTTCCTCCCCTCTCAATCATTTAGTGCAATAGAACTTGAAAATATTCATTATCAACTTTAATTCAAAGTCTGATCAAATAAATATTTCTCATGACTATGTTTTTGCGTCTTTTATTTATATGTATTACATCTCACATTTTGACTTTAAAAGCGCATTTAAAAGATTTTTCTAACAAACTTTTCGTGCACCCAACCTCAGAAAACGCGCTAAAAACCCCTACGGGGGCGCGGGGGGGTAAATGAGACCAGTACAGGCGATTATAATATGTCTTTGGGTAATCAAATATCGTATTTTTAGTCGGTGGCAACCAGTGAAAACATGTTTCCTCTTACTGTCTTTTTAAATGTTGATTATAAAACAAACAAAAATAAACTAAAATCTTAACTTCAACTAGAATTATTTAGGACTAAAATCTTTAATCTGTGTTTTTTTCTTTTATATTGTCAAAATACATGTAGTGCATGACTCACCTGAAGTTATTTTGTCTAATTACGTTAATTCTAAGAGATTTTATAATACTTTTAAAATTGTTGGTGAAACACAAAATATATGCCTTTTTCTGTAAGAAAATTTTTGCATATCTTGAATTTCAGACTTTAGAAAGCTTACTTAAAAAGCGTATTTTTACGATTCCTTTGAAATCTGATGTACATTGGGTATGATAATACTCATAGAATGATTAAAACTTGATTTGGGGGTGGTGAATTGAATCCCCTTGTTGCCCCTATGTGCACTGTAATAATTCCTCTTTTCTGTGAATTTTCTTATTAGTCATATCGAGTGTTTAGGTTATTTTCCAGGGAATAATGAAGATATAGGTAAGGTAACATCCTAAAAAGCAAAGCCACTAGTAACTCTATAAAATCTCTATTATGAGTGTATTTCCATACAAATAGGGTTGAATTTAATGTGCTAAAATATGTCTCCTAGAGAGTGTGACTGAGCTTAAAAAGGGACAATCTAATTTTTTGTTTATATTTAAAAATTAAATAAATATTTTTAAAAAGTGCCCATCAAAAATTCGAGAACGGCATAATTGTCAAAACCGGAGCCGTTAATGGATTAAAAAATATATATTCCAAAAGCAAGATTAAAAACTAAAAAAATAAGAGTTCTTTTTCAACAAGCCGAAAATATTCCATTTAACATATCATTAATATACAACAACAAAATCCGTTTTAAAACTATTTTTTAGTCAAATAGCTTTGAAACAAATGGATAAATATATATTTATGGTTTATCTTATGGTTTCCAAAAAAAATTCTCACAAGTCATAAAAACTAAATCTTAAAATGTTCCCTTTAAGAGTACGTCAACCCTATATGTGTTGTGGACAAAACACCCATTTCTAACCAAGACCAAATAAAAAATCAGAAAGGGGTAAATTTTTTGGGCATATTTTAAAAATATAAAAACTTGGGGGTAGTGATGGTTTTGTGTGGGGATTGGGGAGGGTAACTTGGGTGGCGAGGCATCCCACTAAATATCCTTTTATTACCTTTAGACACAGTGGGTTTTATATGGCTGTAATTGTAAAATATGATATCTAAAATAATATGAAAATTATGTAATTTAACCTAATTTTACATAGGTGTAAGTAACTACTAAAAACTAATTTATTTTTATCCCGTGTAAAATTACCTTAGTAGCTAGAGTTACCTATGTATTTTTTATTTTTTCTTATCAGAGAGTTATTTTGAAAGAAGTTGTATCAACTTTTTTGCTTTTTATTTAAGATAGCTAGCCGGTTCTTTCAGTAAGTAGTAGATGTAAAATTTTTCATAGAATTCAGATATGCAATCGGTTTTTTTGTAGACCTCTTATTTTTTAAGTAATTTAAGTTTTTTAAAAAAATAATTAAGTCGGTTTTAAGGTACTAAAACGCAACAAAATAAAAGAAGAAAATGGCCAGTATGAACAAAAATAGTAAGATCTTTAATTTGACACCTTACTTTTAAAATTCTGTTGAGTAATTATTGAAAAAATCAATTTTTTTTAACCTCGGTTTAATAAAAACTTTAGACCTAAATATTTTCTCAAACAGACATAAAAAACATGGGTTCATATATACATTTAGAATCAGAAAAATATTACGAATCTATTCTAAGCAAAATTGAAAAAGTTTTATAAAACTATAATAAAAAAAATAAGTATATTTTAAGAATCATAATTTTCGGCTTTAAAATGTTAGCTTGAACCAAACCTGAACAAAACCTAAACAAAAGACAATGCAATGTAGCAGATATTTTTTAAACACAAGAAACAATAATGTATTTTTAACTGCATTGTTTTGAAGTTTATAAACAGACTGATGCATATTTGTTCATAATTTTTCATTCTTTACATGTTCTTTAATATCACTATATTTATTGTAGTATCTATTGTATATATTGTATGAATGTTCTCCTTTTTTTCTGGCAATTCCATAGGTTAATTTTATAGGTTAAGCTTCCCGATTCGTCAATTTTTGCAATTTGTGATTGGCTAATTTAGTAGTTACAATTCTTAAAATAAACTTTTTATTTTTTCTATTTTTTATTACAATTTTTTTAAAACTTTTTCAATTTTGCTTAGAATGGATTCATATTATTTTTCTCATTTTAATGGTATATATGAACCCATATTTTTTATGTCTGTATGAGAAAATATTTAGGTTTAATGTTTTGATTAAACCGAGGTTAAAAAAATAGATTTTTTCAACAATTACTCAACAGAATTTTAAAAGTAAGGTGTCAAATTAAAAATCTTACTCTTTTTGTTCATACTGGCTATTTTCTTCTTTTATTTTGTTGCGTTTTAGTACCTTAAAACCGACTTAATTATTTTTTAAAAAAACTTAAATTACTTCAAAAATAAGAGGTCAACAAAAAAACCGATTGCATATCTGAATTCTATGAAAAAATTTACATCTACTACTTACTGAAAGAACCGGCTAGCTATCTTAAATAAAAAGCAAAAAAGTTGATACAACTTCTTTAAGAAATTAATTGCTGCAGATTTATTACATTTGACTCTAAAGTGTAAGCGGATTGTACGTAATTTTATGGATGAAAATATTAGCAAAAACGGTGGCAGCTGATCCCAATAAACTACTTGTTAAGTGAAAAACATCTTCCTCGACCGTAAGAATACCATATCAAAATTTAAGATTTAAACTTTGGCCCAAAAGTTACTTTTTTGGGAAATTGTGTTTTGGGGACCAAATACGAGAAAGTGTGAGAGAGGGGTGGGGTAAGTTTACGAAGAGAAAGGGTAAAGCTTTTTGAATATTGAAAATACAGTGTTTTTCTTTAAAGGCCTGATTTTTCAATACAGGAAAAAATCTCATTAAATTTCGTACATTAAAATGAGAAATTATGGGTATAAGTGCTGCCTCAATATATAATATTTGATAAATTGTAAGTCCATAGGTGTGTAGGTTTGTTTGTAATGGTCTGTAAAGGTGTGTTTGTGTGTGTAAAGACAGACGGACATTGGCTTTGTTTTTTATAATAAAACTTTGGTTGTTTTATAAGGTAGTAGAAGGGTAGATTTATAGGTTATATTTTCATGGTTTGCTCTTAAGATTATCCACCACGTAAACTCTTTACCACAAATAGTTACTAATTTAAACATAAACTTTTATGATCTTAGCTTATTTTTGTTTTCTTTTAAAGATTGAGATTCATATAGCGTGTATATACAAAGAATCATAACAAATGCGACAATCTCTATTAAAAATGTTGACATTCTGTCGATATTTGATTTGATGTCGACTATATGGCTTAAACAAAAAGTTGCCATGGCTGTTATAATATTGAGATACAATTTTAAAATACATTTATTTACATTGATCTCATGTCCGTAGATAAAAGTGGTCATTACTAACATGATATCGAAGCGATATAACTATATACTCACAAACATAACAACTAGACAAATTTTGGACAAGTTTGAATATACTTTATTTTAAAGCAGATATCTTCATCTTTGATTGTAAATTATACTGGTCCTCAAAGTTCTCATATTTTTTGTCTTAAAAACTTTGTGCCGTGGACTTATTTTAGATATTAATGGGGTGGTTCGAACTTGCAGTTTTAAAACTTTTCCATCAATTATTTTAGGTGGTGACTATGTTTATCATTGTCTTATCCCTTAAGATCCTTTAATCTCACGAATGACGTTGTGATTGTATTGAAAGAATTGCTTTGCGCTAACAATTCAGATGATTAGATATATTAAAAGTTATTTGGATCTCTTATTGTATGGAAGAAGGTTAAGGCTAAAGGGACATTTCTACCATTCAGTTAAAATTTCAGCGAAATTTTTTTAAAAAAGTTATTTTAAGAAAAGGCACTCTTTAATGTTACTACGCTATTTTTCTATAATGGCCTTTAAAATTGTGTCATTTGTCGACAGATTGAGGGAGTCATGATCTACCCACAACCCCAAATAAAGGGTGAGCAAAAAAAATGCGTACCTTTTTAAAATTGAAATTGCGCGGCTTGTGTTAAGAGTAGAAAAATGTTATGCATATCGTTAAAACCGCTATGAAGTCTATTTTTAGGAAATATAAAAACGATTCCTGTGCTACGCATAGTTTACGAGCTACGTGTTAAAATGTTCCAACTGACATAAAACTTGACTTGCGAGTAAATTTTGGGACATTTTACCATCTGGCTCCTAAACTATGCGTAGCACAGGAACCGTTCAAATATTTCCAAAAAATATAGTTCATAGCGGTTCTTACGGTATGCGGAAAATTTTTCTACTATTAACACAAGCTGCGCAATTTGAAATTAAAAAATGTAGGCAACTCTTTTTGCAAAATATCTTCTCAAATTTTTAGTTATATTTTAAAATTTACTCGCAAGTCAAATTTTACATCAGTTAGGACATTTTAACACGTAGCTCCCTAACTATATGGAGCAGAGGAATCGTTCTCATATTTTCAAAAAATAGAGTTCATAGCGGTTCTAACGATATGCATAACATTTTTTTACCATTAACACAAGCCGTGCAATTTGAATTTTAAAAAGGTACGAATTTTTTTTTGCTCACCCTTTAGATTAAAACAAGCATTTTTATGAAGTTAAAACTTTTTGATTCTGTGGTTACTAAGAACTGAAACACATATAAACATACATACTACATCTTTTATTTATAGATTCCAAAAATTAAGGAGCACAAAATTGTATTTCTATTTTAAAAGTCTGCGATTTTATATGATATCCAGAGCTCGGCGACTTTTATAAATATATAATCTATGTTTTTATTGGGCCATTACACCACTATTGTAGATGAATTGGGGTTTCATTATGGTAAACCTTCAAAACAACATAAAATCAGGTTAAAATTTACAGCTCATTAAAATGATTAACTTTAAATCCTCATAAAAGAGTAACATGATGTCTCTCTGAAACCGCTGAAGCGATATGGTTTTGCAGGGTAGCTTCTCATAGGCCCTGGGAAGGTTTATAACTATTTTGGGGAAATGTACTACCCCCCCCCCCAGAAAAACCGCCCCTAGAAAAAAATACCTCCCCGCTAGTATGTATATGAAACAAAAGTAACGAACATGAACATAAAGATAAAATCTAAAAAATAACAATTATTCGAAAAAAAAGGAAATCAAGGAAATTAAGGATATCATTGACTTAAGAGTTATCTAATTGGTAAAATTTTGGTAATTTCGAAAGAACACAACGTCTTCAAATATCAATTTTAAGGACGCATTTTCAGTTAATTGAGCATTAACAGACTTGTTACCTTTAGAGTTTTTTAAAGGCCATAAAAACGAAAAGAAAATTAGGCTCTTTTTAAAACACTCAAATGATTTTTATTTTCTCCTTGTTTTAAACATATTTGTAAACATTAGGCAATTGTTTCTATTGTAAACAAGGATGGCAACATCCATAAAAGCAAAGCTCTAAAACAGTAGGACTAACGGACATTAACACTTGTAGAGTGTCAGAACCAAAAAATCAGAATATAAATGAACAAAAGTAGAAACAAGATTGTTAGTAAATTTGGTCAAAAAGGACATACTAACACTTTTAGGACTTGATTATAGAGATGCTTCGCCTATAACATTGTACTTTGTTGTCTCAGGAATCATTATTTCTACAAATCAGAAAAATCGAATGATTTTGTCACATAAAAATTTGTTGTTAAAAAAGTTAAAAATCAACATGTTTAAAATGGACGTACGGATATTCTGGTAACGAGCATAGAGTTGCTTCGCTTTTTAAGTCATACCTAAACCTAAATGCCTAACATGCCTAAATTAACGAAAAAAGCTATCTGTCGCTATATTTAAAAGATATGGCCTGGAAGCACTCATCGACCTAAGTGAAGCTTCCCTAAAAGGGTTCAGGGGTTATTTGCTCCGAGCACACAAACAAACGAAAAACTTAACTTTTTATATATGCTTTATTTATTAGAATTTATAAAAATAAAAGCCCAACTAGATTGGTACTGATTTTATGGTTTTTATCTTATAAATCGTGGAACTTATCTTTAAAAAAATGCGATACATATTTTTCAGTATAGATAAAAACCAGTTCTAATCCAGCAGATTTTAATCGGTTTCGAAGCCATTCTAAGAATTTTAACAATAAATGTTAAGCTTTAATCATGAATTGGGTGTGAAATCCAGCTTCCCGTAATATGAACTGAATGCTAATTTTATTAGAATAACAATGCTAATTAGTCAATTCTTTCAAACTTTCATACTAAATTTTTAATTTGTATTAGCAAACATCCCTATAATTAGATTGTGTCCGTCCGTCTATTGGAACTCAAAATAACTGACAAACTTTCTTGCATGGCTCAGCTTCAAAATTTTGATTCAGCCACTCACAGCCAATAAACCATCAGTCGCAGCCAAAATCATCTTAACCCACGATTTGCCGTAGTAACGAGGCTGCCAAAAAATGCTTTCTTGTTTCTTTCCTCAAGCACATATCATTCAATGGACGAGTACAAATTTTAAAAAAACTTATAAACAAACACAATTTGTAAGTTGCTGCCAACACAAATCTCCTTGTTTTTCTATGGTCACTTTTAGATAAATAAATTTGAGGTTAATGAAATTTTTATGTTTATTTTGATAAAATAAATTTTATAGAAATAGAATAAAAATTCATTTGTCCAAATAGCAAGATGATGATTCTAGTTAATCTATTATGTTAATAGGCTCCCCGAGTCAAATAGTTTATAAAATAGAATTATATTGATAATATAACAATTTCTATAATATCTTTTTATGTAGATCTTAAATATTTACTTCTGATCTTACTGATCTTACTGAAAGGGACAGTAAATTATGCTGGCACCCAAAGTTTTATAAGCACATTATTTTATTTTTGGCTCAAAAACGTTAAGTTGGATTTGATTGGTTGATTCAAAACCATTAGCAAAACCAAAAATTTTACCTAATATTTTTAATCTAAAAAAGAGGTGTTAATTTGTTTATCATCAGTAGAGATGTATATACATTAATAGTCCCATGTCTTATCCCTGAAAGTCCGTGACTAAGCTGCATAGTGTAATTTTTGTATCACTTAAAAATGCATCTAATTTCTTATTTTCATTTCATCTGTTTGCGCGTTGTGACCGTATATTTTCCTGGGCAATACACATAATATCAGAAACTTTAAGGGAGAAGATTTTAATAAACACCCAGTTATGTTATACAAAGGATCGAAAAAGATAGTATTAATCAACCAATCAAGATATAATAAAGTAGCCAAAGTTTTTAAACCACCTGATGAAACTTTGGGTACCAGTGTAATTTACAGTCTAATGTCCCCTCCCTGGAAAATATTAACAAATATGAGTATTACTACCAATTCATTGAAATTGAATAATTCAAATTAAATGATGGTTCGTAATGGAAAAATTATGCGTCCTAATTTTCTTGGGCTTCATAGTCACAGTGGCTTCGTACGATCATAAAATAAATTATCATTATTTGTAAATAAAAATATACATTGGTAGCTGTGTTTAGTGCCCTAGGAAAATGGGGATAGATGTCACAGTTTTTGGCCTACCTATTGTTTTGACGTCATAGTAAAGGGAAAGAGAAAGGGAAGGAGGAAAGAAACCCCCTGGAAAAGAGATTGGGTACAGGATATTGCCTGACGTCAATAGAATAGGTAGGCCAAAAGCCGTGACATCCCTCCTCTTTTTGCTAAGGAACTATGGACAGCTAGCTAGTATAAATTGTTGAAATATATTTCAGGGTTCGGCTGCAGCAGCGATCTAGCATATAAGCTACAAAAAAAATCTTTGAGTCGGCTGCACTTTTTCGACAAACTGTTGCAATCAGCTGACATCATGATAGCTGATAGCTGCTGGACATGTAAACTTTGACGATTTTTTCATAAATCAGCTGCTAATTTCACTTTGCCGCAGCAAGTTTAAGCTGTCAGAGTTTTCAATTCGTTGCAGCTGCTACCATAGAGCTGCACAAATATAGTTTTTGGATATATGTTCTTAAAGTCAACATATTTCTGACCGGTCACATTATTTTGACCCTTCATAAAAGTTTGTGCACAATAAATGTTTGAATAAGGAAGTAATTTGTTTCAAAATAAAATCATCTATCTAAATGTATTCAATCAATATAAGAAGCATGGATACAGTGTTTTGAAAAATATCAACAAAAATGATAGTAAGACTACTAAAAGGCAATGCTATATCTATATACTAGCGGTTGCACCCTAGTATATTACAGGGGCTCTGAATTCGAAGAGATATGAAACGTCAGAAATATACCCTAAATCCATACCCAGAATTATCTATAAAAATAAAATAGTTTGAAACCATCTTAGGACCTGTAAGAAACTTCACTACTTCAAGCTTCATATTGCTTCAAATAAGGTTTTTATAAACTCTAAGAGATGTAGCCACAAAGCAAAACATGAGAAAAGACAAATAAAAGTTCTTTCCTTTGTGGGGTGGAGGGGGGGGGGGGGTTAGTATTTTTTCCATGACGATTTCTCTTGGGTTGGTGAAGATAGCCTCCGCCAAAACCTTCCCTGGACCTTTAAAAGCTTCACCGTAAAGGAAATCATTACCAGTACAGCGGTAGCGAGATCTTATGCCACAGACACACAGAGAAACACTCTGTCACTTTTATATAATGATATGTAGAATATTACTATGATACTGTTTTAGAGTTTTCCACATATATTATTGACCAATTCTTATGTATTCATCAAAAATGGACAAAATTATAGGATCATTTTGTCTGAATTCTATAAAGTTCATCTTATATTTTTTTATTATTATTGTTATTTTTGTTTTTATCATATTGTTAAGCAAAGTTTTTCAACATCTTAGGCATGTTCTTCGGTTCATTCGTATGGTTTAACGGTTAGCTTTATGTAATAATTAAACTTTTGATTATAGCATTCCATGGAGATTCGTGTGGCGATTTTTACCGTTGATTGCAGGATCTTTTCTCAAATGTTCTTTCTGTAAATTGAAATAAAATTAATTTAGGCCAAGGCATTTACAATACTCCTACCATTATTGTCACTCGCAAGATATAGCAAAGTTGGGGACCTAATTTAATGTTTTAAGTTACGTTGTATTAGCTGAGACTCAAATCTTTGAAACTGCAAAATAGCGGACGCATACGACTGGTAAGATGCATAGTGTATAACATTTAGTGTTTTTCTTTTTGAAAACTCAATTACTTTAGTTTATGTATGTAACTGTACATAATCATATCTCTAGTTAGTATATTATGTACAAATACATATATGTATTTCAGAGAATTGGGCCATTTTCAAGTACAGAAACCTGACCCTGTGAGCATTTAAGTTCATTTACATCTTGACAGGCTTTTGCCTCAAATCGTGTATGGACCTCAAATGAATTTATGCTAATTTAAGAGTAGGTTTAGTAAATTATTAGAAGAGCCCTGCATGGATAGTACCCGTAGAAATAGGGTCCACCCTTACATCCTATTTTAAGCTCGATTTACTTTTTATAGTCAGGTCTCTGTACTGAAACACTATTTAATTCTGAGGACTTCTAACGTATATACAGGCCTATTTTTATATGTAGTTTGTATTATAACAAGGATGACACTCTTATTGTAAGCAGAGCTTATGAATTTGTTACAGCGCTGAAAAGAGGTATTTGATTTCTACATTTTGAAAATTAATTTTAAAAAGAAAAGAAAAATGATTGATATAAGGTCATATCCCATTAAATAAAGTAGTATGTTTTTTTGGCCGAATTCTAAGATTCCAATAACTATTGAACTGTCTGAGTTCTCCTTTTTTGGAAAGCTTCACATAGTTTAAAGCTATTCTATTTTTTTATTTAGGCATTAAGATGGTTTAAGGCTACGTCATTGCCCTATTTATAGAATAAATGCGCTTCCAACAACTCAATTTAGATGCACATTTTCATACAACGACCAGCGGCTAAATTATGAATGTACTGCACTATGGCATTGTGATGGACATTTTTTAAAATTATAAATAAAACACAATGATTTAATATTAGACATTTATTTCTTAGAAAATCGTACTAAATCATTTCATTATAGCATTCAAAGAAATCAAATTTTTTTTGTTTAATTTGTATCCTATTTCTTACTAAAATTCTAATAAAATAGTAATAATTTAATAAGTTTTTTGTCCATTGAAATATGATTTACCTCTCGACTCCATAGTGCCTTGACTTGAGCTATTGCAACTACGTGTGGTATTTACACAATCTAACTTTTAATTTTAATAAATTGTTTCTTTTTGAAGCGATATTTTTAATGAATTTGTTTGTTTGTTTATCTATTCGTAACATATAACTTAGATCGTTAACTTAGACAAGGCCTATCTCGGATCATGATTCCTAAAACATTTAGGTACAACGTTGAAAGCTTAGCAACTCTATAATTTACACAAAAATTCTTTTACGTGATATAAAGTCCTATTACCATGATTTTTAAAATATTGATTCCTTGGACGATAAGTCTTAATTAAAAAAGCAAAGCATCTCTATAATCAAGTTTAAATATGTTAGCATGCATTATCAAATATTTAAATAATTTGACTACGTAAAAATAAAAAGACAAAAGAATGTTTCAGGTACCCCAAGACAACGGGTCAATAATAAAAGTTATTTGGTGAATCATATAGATCATTTAATAAAAGATCAGAAGAATAATATTATTAGTAGAGGAAATTAATATATTCTGTAATGCTTCCATCCCTAACCATTTCTCCAAAAATGATAAAATCAATCTATCATGTACTGTAATAGTTATTTATCCCATCGTATTATAGACAGCTTTCCGCGGAAAGTAAGATTAAAATTATAAGATTAATTCCAGTTATGTTGGCGATTAAGCGATTAGTGGGGCAAATTTTTTTTAAGAATCCACCTCTGGTATCATCTTTTCATTAATTTGTTGTTCATGGAAAATTGTCTACAATACGATACGATACAGGATTTTTTAGTTTGGATAAAAAGCTTCTAATCCAGTGTTTATCATTCTGTGTCTAAGCCATACTGGATGGTGGAAGTGGGACAATAATTGAAAATTTTATTATCTTACAATTTTACCCTTCTTGATTATTTTTGAATATATTGCATGGTGTTTTTGTAAAAATATCCCTAAATGTAACAACTTAATCTTTTGCGAAGCGGCTAATTTTCAAATATGTTTTCTAGATTTGTCAGGATAAAGGAATATGCCTTTACTTTGAATTTTGAACCCTTTCATTGTTCGACCTTTTTTTGGAAGTACTATCTTTGCATTATAAGTAGTTATGACTGTTTTAAGGGCAATACATTTCCCTACTGTAATGAGCTTGTCATAACAGAAGTAGGTGCTTTCTTTGGTACTAGAGATATATTTCTTAGGGCAATCCTCCACTTATAACAGTTTTAAACCTTTCCCTAGACCTGTAAGAAGTTTCACTGTATTGAAGGAACATATCGATCCAGCAGTTAGGAAGATCCTTTGCATCACACACACACATGCAGCCTTTTATCTAATGATTGCACGTCAAGGCAAATATAAGGCAACACTGTCTATAATCTTATGCCTCCAACAAATGACTTTTGAAAGAAAAAAACTTTTAGCATATTTATTGATGTTCTTATCCTTCGGTTATGATCCATTTGACTTGCAAATGTGCTTATATTCGGGTCATGTATAGTTAGAGTATTCTAGGGTTAGGGTCAGCAGAGAAGGGGGGGGGGGTTGATGTGGGTCAAGTGCATATTATGATTTTTTAGTGCATTTCAATAAAAATAATATTTTCATGAATTTTGGATAAAATTAACTTGCAATTCACAATGTTCTATTTTTGTTTTCATTTTAAATTTGATAACTTGTGACGTCAGTCTTTTAGTTTTGTTGACGTCTTATTTATTCCCTATTCTGTCTGTGTGATTTCTTTTTTACCTTACCTAGCTTGTAGGGCGGGATTCTCCTTCGATTTTTAAGTGATCATCTAGATAATCCAGAGCTTTCATATGCTTTTAATGGGATGCGATACTCTTACACCCAAGGATATTAGTTTAAGTAACATCCAACAGACAATAAACCCTTTGATTGCACGATCTTTTTATGAGAAGACCTAACTGTGCAAGGTAGTTAGTTGCGCCTGTTCATGGACCAAAGCATTCCCCCTGCTCTAACTATTTATGTCGTTTACTTTAAATGACATTGCAGCAGTAGGAACCATTTTTAACGTCTTTAATTATGATGCGGTGTCAGGCCGAGATTCGAACATATCACCTCCCAGACGACGAGCGGATGCGCTTTGTGTTGAGCCACGTTCACGGGTGTGTTTGAATTACTTACTGTTTTATGCTAAAATGACCTAAATGAATGGAAAAGAGCAAAGGCACTTTGTCATTACAAAGATTAATATTTAACTAGCTTTTAACTCCTTATGTTTATCTTCTTATTTGCATTCTTCTTATTTGCAGGGCTACCGAATAACTAATAATTGTCCGTTTGCATTCCAACCTATACGTCTTCAGCAAAGATATTATTATGAAGTTTATTTTATTTATCCATTCTTCTTATTTACTACTCTAGCACTGTTATCGTCCTTGTTTTATCCTATTTTTTTAGCGAAGATGCCTAATAACTATTGAATGTCCGTTTGCACTCCTACATGCACGTCTGCAGCTAACATATTTTGTGTATTAAATGTTAGCTGAATTATTTGTTTATGAGTTGTCCAGTTCCTATACTTCTTATGATATGATCATCCTTGTTAAAATGGAATACAATTAAAGACAAAAAGTGAAATATACAAAATTTGTAGTTTTTATCTAATTTTGACTCTCTATGAGCTTATTATTCAAATAATTATGGTGTTTCGACAAAACAAAAATTATTTTTGATCAGCAAGAATTCTTTTTGGAATGGATGTAAAATATACGTTGATATTATGACAAAGGAAAATTGTTGTCCATCTAGGTTGCTATTTCCTGTCATTTATTGGTCCGTTCGTTTATCCAGTAAGAGGGGAGGGGATTTAGTAAAGGGTGGATTGTTATCCAGCCCACTACAAGGAGCATTTTATGAGAGTACCTGATAATCTGGCGTAAGATCCAAGTAATAATAAATCCATTTTTGGTATACGTGGGTCCGAGGAATGAGAATCTCTTTCTAATGGCTGATTGAAAACTTAGATTTAAATTCTCCTCGCCAATCCATCCTCAATGCTCTCTTTTTAAACTTGCAGACTGAAATACTTAAAGATTATAGATTCGCTTACCAATCAGCGTCTCATCAACTTTATTGGTGCACACAAACAATTTTTTTTATGTCAAAATGTAGTTTTCTTGGTTGTAAATAGGGAGAGACGTTGATAACTCTTCAAAAGATAACTAAAGCCAACAGTTTTAATCCTATAACCCACTCTATCTGTCAGTTCGTCGATAATTTTCATTGACGTGGGTCGCTAAATATGGGCAGTTTTATTCCTATTTTTTTTTATGAGAACACCCTAACAGCACAACCCACTAACACTTGCACAAGAACAATATGAACCTTAATTTGAATAAAAAGCAGCACTCATTGTTTTGGCCTACCGTTTCTATTCATATAATCAAAGAAACATCCAGTTTTTGTAGTAATCAGGAAATTTTTTTCATTCTTTTTGTGCAACGGCACATCAAACCAAATAAAACCGTTTGATACTTGGTTTTATTCAACTTTTTATTTTATCAAAGTTTTATTTACTTTAGTATAGCATCAAAGCAAATTTGTAGCTTCTCATATTGGTATGGGCCAGAGTGTATATTAAATTGAATTCTGTGTAATTGTACGTTTTTGGAAAATAATTTTCAAACTAAATTATGGTGTTTTAACTTTAAACTCTTGACCACCGACCTGCCCCCACACCCCTTTATCCTTATCTTTATCTTTTTAAAAAACATAACTTTTGGCCATACAGGAGACCCTGTCCCAACGGGGGAATATTTCTGTTGGGCTCTTCTTACCTTAAATTAACCAAACCTAATCTACAATAAGCATCAAAATTACGAATATGATTCTTTTATGAATTCTTGTTCATCATGAAAAAAGACATGACGTCCGTGAACTTGATAACCTTTGAAACAGATATTGCTCTTCTTTACAGTTTATCTTTTTATAGGTCTAAAGCGAACTTGTTTCTGGAAAAAATGGAAAGAAAACTACTTAACAGACGCTCAAGATGTTACTAGTCCATCTAATTTCCACACTCTAAATATTTAAACATACAGTAATTGACAATCTGACTAAATTGATGAAATCTGAGAAAGTCTTAACTTGTAATACCATTGTTGAGAATTCTCCTTGAGGCTAAATCTTTAAAGAAATGTCTGCTTTTAAATATATACACAATTAAAGAATATATTATATGTATGGAACAAGTCTTTTTAAACTTTTAAGATTTTTTTTATGTATCTCAGCTTCTTTATAAGTTTAGCATTTGTAAAGTGCATGTTTATTCATTCTTCTGATTAAAAAAAATATAAATCTATGTACAATTGTGTTGACAAAATTACGAAGACGAAGAAAGTCCCTCAAAAATCAGCATGTTACGTCATAAAAACGAGGGATTATCCATCTCTTTTTTTAAGGGTTTTCTTTCCCACTCCTCCTCTCCTCATCCCTCATTTTTATGACATCATTGAGGGTCTTTCTTCGTCTTTAAAAATTACTCCAATTATAGATAACAATTATTGGTGGAAAAGTTCGGGCATTGTTAGTATATACTAAAAATTCAGGATTTGATTCAAGTGCCAACACTAATCACTAATCCATTTTTAAAAAGATCATATATTATCAGATTTGTTTTCTTTTTGAATGCATATTTTATCTTGTTATTGCTTTTCTACTTTCTTAACTTCATCAATAATTTAGAACATTTTATCCACTTTTAGAAAAAATTCATATGAAACGATGGTCTAACATGCAGCATATTAAAAATCATCACTCAACCACTCCTTGACAACAGAGAGGAGCTCGATTCTTTAAAAATCTCAATCCTAACCACTTTGAACATTTCATTGCCAAAATTATTGTTCAAATCATCTTTGTCTATGTGTCTTTCCGTCGACAATTTTCAATTTATTGTCCTTGGCTTATCTAATATTGCTTTTCTACTTACAAAAAATGATAATTATTGTTCTTGAGACTTTCAAGAAATATTTAGAATATTTTTTTTGCTGATAAATTTAAGTATTGGACCCCGGATGAATAAAAAGGAGGATTTTGACTTGTCATAGACACAATAAAATTCTGTTTCAATACAACCACAGGGTAGACTGGGGTATATTTAGATTTATCATAAATTGCTTTATTAGTTAAAGAGTAAGAAGGACAATTGCTGGATAATTAATGTACTTCAAATTATGATAAACCCAATTACCCCGTAGGTTGAGTAAAATTATTGCTGGAAAGGTTTCAACAGTGTTACTTTGAACAACAAAATCAAGAGACAATCTTAGCCCCCAAAAGTTTTAATCTTACGAATTGCACAAAAATATACTGTCCATTGTCCTCTCCCTCCCTTGCGGGATATATTCTAATTCTTATTAGCGAAGATAAACCACAATTACGTCATGACCGTCAGTTGAATATGTTTGATTTACAAAGTTTTCTTCCTTATACACAATACACATGTATGTGAAAATTTCTTCTTAACGTTTAAATTTACATTGATTGTTATTAAAATTACCCTGATCTACCCTATTTACATATATGTTTAGAATGTATATAAGTCTAGTCTCTAATTTTAGAAAGTTTGTGTCAATGTATATACACACTTATGGGATAAATTATTCAATTTCAAGTTTAATGCCTATAAACTTGATAATTTATTCTTTTAAATAAACTAGCATCTAGATGCCATGTATTTGAAGGACTAAGGAGAGTTGGAAAACAGCACAAAACCAAACTTAGATATAAGAATCAAAAAGCCTAAAACCGTACAGGTACCTATAAGAAGCTTCCGTAAAATGGAGAACTCATTCGGTTCAGTATATCGAAATATGAAGCTAGAGGCAAAAAAAACCTGCTACTTTATATAATTTGATGAAACCTTGCTTTTCCATCCTATTTTCATTTTAGGATAAAAAGTGGTGTGTGTGGGGGGGGGGGGGGGGGTTGGAGGAGGGATGTAACATCTGATAATATAAATATAAGAATTCCAAGATTCTATTGGACAAACAATTATAAACAGCAAATTTTAGAGTATTTTCACTGAAAATAATCAAATATTTATCCAAATTGTTGAACTTGAGTTTTTGTTTTTATTTGATGTTTAATAATTAAAGTAAAATAATAGAGGAAACAGTGGTTAAATAGCTGTATGCTCACGGAGTGGATGGGGACACTGTGCCGACTTTCAATTGGGTCTTTGAATATCAGCCAATAGCGTGGGAAATAATAATACAGCCAAGTTGCTACAAAAGAGCAGAAGGCAATTTAATACTAGACGAAAAGGTCCCTACCACTGAATTAAACCAGTTATCTGGGTTATACATCTACACTTATACATTTATTGTCTAATGATGAAACAAAATTTTGTTGAAAATGTTGTAAAAACTTATTTGCTATCACCCCATCAAGGGCATGCAACAACATTTTTTGCTTAATCATATTCATGCAGGGGAGTCGACATCCAAAGAACAATTTAGAAAATCTGACGTCACTAAAATCTAGTCATTTGTTCTGAAAACACATTTAAATTAAACACAAAATTGTAAAGCTAAAGAGAACAAACATGTGTAAAAAGATGTCTATAAAACAATTGCTAAAAAAACATGATACTTATATTGAATGCAGTCATCTTTTTGTAATGAATATGATCTGATTGCCATAGAAATCATTTTGTAAAGTTTCAAATAGATATAGATTGCTTCTATTATGGCTAATTCGTGTCTTAAAATGGACGTAATTACCACCTGGTAAAGATAATAGAGTCGCTACACTTCCTTGTCTAAGGTTAAGGGTTGGAAATATAAATGAACAATGCAATTTACAGTTAGTTGTACGGACTAACGGACATGATCAATATGTAAAAAGTCTTTTTAAAATTAATATTGTTTTGAATTTAAAGATTTCTACCTAATATTCTTCTTTACACAGAAACCGAACTATAATTTAGGCATAAAAAAACTAGAGCGCTTATTAAATATAACCACCACAAAATTTTAGTTTCTCATGAAAATTAAACCCCCCTCTCCCACTTCTCCTCCTAAAAATCCGGTAAACAATTTTCTTTTTCATCCTATACAACAAAATATATATCTAATAACCGGTGAAAATATCAACTTACCAGTAATTTTCCTACCGCGGCGACTATGCTATACATAATACAGCTTTTATGTACATTTTGCATTTTTTATGGCCCTCTCAGCCTCATTAACTGATGATCAAATATGTAAATTATATGAAGGGATGGTGGTGCTGCTTACTTTTTAGTTCAATTTTTGGATTAGTTAAGAAGCTTTATTAGTAGCGCAGCTACTATAAAATTAGTATAAGTCCGTATATTAAACGGCCATTAAATGAACGTTTGGAATGTAATTTTTTCATTAACTTAAAAAACTATCCTTTGTAAAAGAACAGGGATATAAAGAGATAAGACAATGGCAGATAAATTAATGTTCATCATCAATGATGACTAACAAAATTACCCCCTTCTGTAGATTACAAATATTGGTTGAAACGTTGGGACACTCAACTAAATGAACCAATCAAAATTCAATAAAAGTACCCAAGGTTGTTAGGCCAACGATTAAGAAAACGTTGTTATAAGACTTTGGGGACTATTGTTATAAAAAGCCCAATGTCCCCTTCATTCCTGGATATTAGCTCATCATGCTGCGCTAACTATGGACATATTAATTCATGCTAAAATCTAAAGTTAACTAGGGCAATAATTTTTATTTTATGGACTTTGGATTAATATATTTGACAAGGAAAGTATTTAAACTATAGCTTCTATGTTATTAAGTACTTTTTAACTAAAAATCATCTCATTAATAAATAGCTTCGGCCAAGTATGGAAAACAAAGGTAAGTTTTGTTTTAATTTGATTGGTACATAAGGTCACAAAACGGCTGTCCATACATTTATGCTCGGAGCCAGAAAAAAATCATAAGACCGTACTTTTCATGCGGTTAATTTATTTGCGGCCAGCCATTTATGTGTAAAAAGACATTACTTTACTTCTTATTTTTCAGCTTCTTGGTATAGATTAAGTTGGATAATTCTAAAAAGTACATCATATGTTTTATGATATATATTTTTGCAAATCTACTTTACAGGTCACGCTTGTGTTTGTCTACCTGTCTATATGGTCGATCTGTAACATTCATAAAAGTTTTTGATCATTTTTCCTTCCTAATTTCCTTCATCTACAGCAACTCTCCTTTTGACCACATTTATTTCCCTTTTCTTGTGAGCCATGCCTTCTTTTCCTTAAGGTTAAAAATACATGAGCGTTCATATCATAAGTTGATACTTTTTTCCTCAAGTTTAGGTTATTTCTCTGAAACCTTCGGAAGTTATCGTTCTTGTTTAACTAATATTTCATATTTTAATGAGGTTGACTGATCCTCCAAATTAAGTATGTTGTCATGTATTGATCTAAATGAACTAATTAAGGAGTTAACAATATTAGGAACCTGTATTTGGAATTAATAAGTAGGCTTTTTCTTCACTATTTTATTTTTATTTATCTATTTTGAAATTTACCATTTAAAAAAAAGAGATCCCTCAAAACTAGATAGAAGTTATAGAGTGGCCGTAACACCTAAATATTTAGAGGCGAAGCTATTCTGATGTTAGGTTCGGTTCGTCCTTCTGTTTGTCCGTAAAAGGATAGCTCTTATCGTTGATTCATGCCTGTTGTCCTGTCGATTTTGTGTGATGATTCCCAAAACATTTAAGTACAATTTGGAATGCGTAGCAACTCTATAAACATTACCAAAGAGTACGTTCTTTCTGATGATTTGTCTTTTAAATATTTCATATCATATAATCATTTTATACAAGAACAATCCTAATAGATGAAAAAAAAAGTATTTTATTTTTGAATTTAGCTAATAACTAAATTTTGAAGCTAGCAAAAAGTGACTCCACAGATTATGACGTCATACGATAGAATAACCAATGAGAGGTCAGTATACACTAATGGTAAATTTTATGTTGGCCTCTCATTTGTTGTTCTATTGTATGACGTCATAATCTGTGGAGTCACTTTTTCTAGCTTCCTAAATTTTAAAACAGATTTGACCGTGTGTCAAAAATATGCTTCATTCATTTTGATTCCAATGTGTATAGATTTTAAAAACAAGAATTGAAAAAATGTATGTTCTGTTTTGGAATCTAATTCATGCTTTTGAGATGACAGAAGAAAAACAACTTAAATGTTAAGTCACGGAAGAAATGAGTGTTTTTCTTCTTATTATTTTTGGTAGCAAAGATGCTCTATAACTGACTCTGTCTGTCAGTCAGTCCGTACCGCTATGGAGGAAATGTGATTTTCTCGACTACTATTGAAGATAGACAGCAGAAATTTTTAGTGAAGATTCCTATAACATACATACATGTGTATCTAGTTTGACAAAACTTAACATCGGCTCTATAACTTACTTTATCCGTTTGTGTCCATTCCATGATTTTTGTGCTTCTCTACATGTGGATGTTGTCATCTTTGATAAACTTAACCAGTGGATGCAACCCTAGACTCGAGAGATTTTATTCTAGATATAAAACAATTAGGAAGGAGCCTAATTTACTAATTTACTAGGATTTACTAAAATATTTCTATTTTGTCGTATTTTGCTTTTTCTGAAAATACATCTTTAGCACAATTAAAAATTAGGCATTATTTAATAACGGAACTTTTGCATAATAAAACATTTTAATACGTTAAAGTCTGTTTATATAATTATTGTTAAATTAGCCAGAGGGTCTATAATACTTAATTACCTCCAATTAACATAATTTACATTCTAAATAGATCAACTTTAAGGGTGACTGCCGGTTTTATGTTTAGGCTTTAGAATGAAATATTTAGAACAAAGGCAATGCAGTCGCAACTTCAGCAGTTTTTATTACATTATCTTAGCGATTAGCAACTGCAATCATTAAAAATTGCCGAATTTTATTTGCAAAATCCAGGGAAATTTTTATAAAACATTCTATTTATTGTTGGTTTAGAAAGTTGATTTGTTTGTAAAAACGAACTTTTACATCAATGATTTTGAACCTTGCGAAGATATGTCTTTTTGTTGTTATAAAAACGCATAATTTTGGTGTTAGACTAACAAGCCATATGAATCATAAAAAGCGTCTTAAAAGGAGTTTTTCAAACATTGTATTAATACATAAAATTTTTTTACATAATAAAAAAAACTATTCAAAGAATTTTTAAGTATTCATAAAAAAAAATAGTTTGATAAATGGACCAACCTCTGCCCCAACATTTTTATTTAGACCATTTACATTATTATACGTTGGTGGTCGAATGGCTTAACAAAGCCAATACAAAAACTGAAAATCAATCAAGCATCTGTTGGCCTAATTCATTTTTCTACTGAGGCATTATTATTATTTATTATATTGTGTGTAGTCTCTCTGGCTGTGCTGCATCACAAAAGAAGAAGGAATTCCAAAATTGTATTATTTTGGTTAAATTCATAAATTGATAAAGAGCCGCAAAATTTAATTGATAGACTAGGCCCACCAAAGATCTCAGAAATAAACAAGGATGATAATATCCATAAATACATAGCTCAAGAAACAGAGGTCCCATGAAATTTAACAAATACAATGTAACGGCGATTTTAGTCATTGAAGGGATAAAGAATATTTAGTAGCAAAGTCCGTATGTCCGTCCGTCCGTGTGGCTGTATGTCCATCTGTATTGGGATAAACGTATTTAGTTATATCTCGGCCCATGTTAAAGTTTGACAATTGAAATTTCCTTAACGTTCATTTAACATATCAAGAAAATCTTCGTCTAGTTACAATAGCAAAAAGAATGTATACACGTCTTGAATAAATATAGATAAGCTTCGCTCCTAAAAAAATATAAAAGAACTTTGCGAGTATAATATGCATTGTTTAATGATAAAAGGGATGGTAACCACAAATAGAGTAATAGCTCAGAGTTCAAGTTATACACAGGGGAGTTCCGCAAACCACAGTGGATATTTGCATCAGTTTTGAGAGGTAGTTTTAAAATTCAAATCAACAATGATATGGGGAAAGATTAATGGCAAATAAATGTATAATCTCTCTGAATTATAAAGTTCGTACCAATTCTATTGTACCTTCACTGTAATAAGGTAATTAATAAATATATAAAAAAAATGTGAAATAAACAAAGTAAAATAGAAAATTACAGAGTATATCACTTAAATTTAAAACTCCATCAAACTTTAACTGTGTCGAATAAAGGGGTCAAAACTCCATCCCCTCTAAATGGTCATTTCTTAGTTGGGCCCACCGTGCTTGACTTTTTGAAGAATTATAATAATTTGATTATTATTATCTGTCAAAACACAACAAGAGTTATATTTTCATTGAATGCCCCATTCTTATTTATTTATTGCCGTTTAATAAATGAAAAGAAATAAAGATATCGTGAAATATGAAAATTTAGGTGGTATGCACATTAGAGGCTTTCAAAATTCCATAGATGAGAGATTTACTGGGTATAGTCCCTTTCGTGACATCGCTCCTTATGGGGTGATTCTTCGTATTTTTAACAGTAGGTTTTCTCCTATTTCTAGCCCCTTTGGGGGACTCTAACCCTGCGGGGCCGATTACCTAACCCTGTGGGGCAATCACCTAACCCAATATAACCTAACCTAACCTAAAATAACTTAGAAAAAAGCCATTTCAAAAATACGACAAATCGCCCCTTATGGAGCGATGTCACGAAAGGGACTATTCCCGATTTACTCTTGAAATGAACCTCCGTTTCTAGTTTTAGTTTTGAAAAGAAGAAGTAAAAAAATATTTTGGATGGGGAATATAATTTTTTCTAGGGATGAAGGTACCCTCCCCTCAAATCCATCCCTGGATCTATTAGAAGCTTCACAGTAAAGGAGAACAATATCGGTTCAGCGGTTAGCGAGATAATTTCGCTACACACACAAAGACAGAAAGACATTCTGATACTTCTCAATCCTGTTTTCTAAAGTAACATGATGTGTGTCTTGCTTTGTGTTCACTAAGATCTCCACAGCTAGATTCATAAATCCGCAATTTTATGGAAGTTTTTTTTATCTTTCTGGGTAGTTGTGTTTTATTTTGAGGGGAGTTTGGAACGTTATCCCCTTTACTAGAACACCCCCATTCAAGTAAATTAAAATAAAAAAACATTTTCAAACCCTCTAGTATGCATATTTTAGAATTTTATTGATTTTTATTTGTATCCATTATTATTATCATTATAAGGGGGAGGAGAATTGATTTTTTCTAAAAATAATAATTAAAATATTTGATAGGAATCAATATATTAATCTAATATCTCTTTTATAATGGACAATAAAGTCATTTTATGGAATTAGATTTCTAAATATTTTATTATAAAATTTATAATTATAAAGATCATCTTTTTTTTATAATTTTTGTGATATATATGCTGTATATTTTTAAAAGGTTAAGAAAAATCAAAGAGGTCAAATGTTTAGAATAAGCGTTTTCCAAATATGAAAATAGGTATACTCTAAACATAAAGATCAATGTTTATTATAATAGCAATTTTGGATAAAATGATTTCCTTATTTATATGTATTTATATTTTATGGCACAAAGAGGGTGGGTGAAATTTTGGATAAATAGTAAAATGGAATATTTGATCGGGGATTTTTCTTTTATGAGATTTATATTGATCTCCTAAAACAGATTAAAACCTGATTCGTCTGTCTGTCCGTCCCTTAAGATCTTGGTAACCGCTGAACCGATCGGATTCTACTCTTCAGGGTATATACATATTGGTCCTGTGGTGGTTTTAAGCTATTTTCTTGGGGGATGGGACACCCCCAACCATCCCAAAAACAATAAACTCCCCCCCATTTTTTTGTTTATGGGGAAGTTAGTTCACATAAAACTTTATTTTTTATTTTATTTATTTAATTACCTCTTGGCGAAGCCGCTAGTATTTTATAAATTTCATATTTTATTAGGATATAAAATAAATAAATTAAAAATATAGATAAATAACCATGGCTTTATATAAAATTACTTAAAAATAATATCATAACTAACATGGAGAGATGGACGGACAATAACAGATTAATTTATTTATAAGGCCTAATCTTCCTTTAAATATTTGAAAAATTCAGCCAAAATACGAATTATAAATGAAGTACCTTACTTCTAAAATCAATTTATTGATAGGTTTTCTCTAATTATAGGAAAGGAAGGTAATAAAAAACGGATGATTTACTAAAAGAGCAACTTCCCTACAAATATTTGTTTTACAAATTGAAAACACACACATAGACTAACATAAAACAAGGACAGTTATGTCCATAAGTATGGATTATAAACAGAAAAATTCATACTATAAGCTAGAGTACAGAAATATGAGTAGCAGGGATTGGCCTCCCCATGTTAGGGTAAATGACATTTTATATGTAGAGGTCTAATCATGTTTCTAAAATGACTGTTCAATAAAATTTATTAAGCGTCAAAACGTGTTTGAATAGAAAATATGTTAAAAATTGCTAAGACAGACGAACATCTTTTGGTAAGGAGTCTTAAACAAATTAAGATTAAACTTAAAATATTTTTTTTAGTCTGTGTAAAAGATTCATCATTTTTAGTCTATTTCCTTAATTTATCCAAAATGACGGACTTACCGACAAACCCTTTGTAATTATAGAGTAGCTACGCTACTTAAAACAACAACATTGGTTTGTTTACTTAATTTGAGAAGAGGTGATTGGCATAATCTAATATTTCATCGCATAACAAAATTTTTCATGATAAAAAATAGGGAACTGTCAACTCCGTGATTACTTCTTATCTTCAATTCATGAATATTTCACTTATGGTGGTATTCATACAACATTTTTTTTATCGAAGCTTTTCTATAATTAGGGTCGGTCCGTCCGTCCGTCCGAGATAGATAGCTTTTATTCGTTAATTTAGGCATGTTAGAATTGTCCTATCGATTTCAAATTTTGCATGATGATTCCTGTATTAGTTAGGTACGATTTAGAAACCGTAGCAACTCTATAATCATTACCAGAATGTCCGTACGTCCATTTTAAACATGTTGATTTTTCTACTTTTTTAACAACAAATTTTTATGTGATCTAATTATCCGTTTGATCTGATTTTTGGTATATTGATTCCTGGGACAACAAAGAACAATAGTATAAGCGAATCAACTCTTTAATCAAGTCCTAAAAATGTAAGTATGTCCATAAACATTTTCCTGTATCAAGCTGTTTTCCAACAAATTTACTTAAATTTTGCTTCGACTCTTTCGATACTTTTATATTCTGATTATTGAGTTCAGACACTATACAAGTCTTAATTTTCGTTTTTCCTACCGTTTCAGTGCTTCGCTTTTATGGATGTTGTCATCCTTGTTAATTTTCAAAGAACTTAATTTGTCTTTTTCTATTTTTCTTACTCTTTTAATTCTCTCTTTTTCAGATTCAGAAAGATTCTCTAATATTTCACTTAATCGTCTTTCTTTTAAAATTAGACTTTAGTAGAGCTTGTGTTTTTGGAAAATAGCCTAAATCTTGCTTCGACAAATCAAATTGCACAAATTTACATGACAGTGCCTCAAATTTGACATTATCCAATTTATCATAGTTTTTTGTTGTTGTTGAACTCATAAACTGTAAGTTTTAATAACAATTAGAGACTATTTAAAAATGTAGCTTTAAAACAATAGAATAAAATGATTAATATAATTATACAGAAATCTGAAATTAAATTTTAACTTATGAATAAACACTTTTAAATGTACATACAACAGTCCTTCCATGTTCATTTGTAAGATGAATAATATCTACAATTACCTACACAACAAAATAGCAACTCTACATACACCTATATGTCCGTAAGTCCCAAGGACGTCAAATATTTTTTTTTTATACTTTTCTAATGTAGTTCCAGAAGTTTTGCAGGTTGTCTACTCTACGGCACCCCAAAATTTGTTTTGGTGGAGGTGTAAACACCCGTCCCCCCCCCCCCCCACTTGAAACTCCCTGGTAAGTCCATATGATTCTATATTTGTAGAATCGCAGAAGCTTTAAAACTAAATTCATACGTCTGTCTTATTTATCCTAAATTCCTATGTGAAAGTTTCAGATTTTGTGTATTTTATGTGGCTTTAGTAAAGTCGATTTATCCTTTTAAAATTGTAACTAAACTGTACACGATCCTAAATTTCCTTGTTAGTATAAGTAGATATTTTATTTAGTTGAGATATTCAAATTCATGGCAATTGACAAGTGTACCTTACAAATTATATGCAAAATAAATAATTGTTTATACGTATTTGCCTAAATTATATTTAAAAAGCTTTCTACTGTCATTATTTAACATCTATTTAAATAAAAAAAGAGAAAATCTAATTTCATACAATTCAATACTAACTCCAATAAAGCAACGCTTATAAAAGACCAGCCATTTCTTTAAAAATTGCCGTTTCATAAAGTTTTCTTTTTTCTATAAGACGCGTGCATAGGAATTTAACAGGGGGTATTGGGTAATGAGGAGGAGAAAAAAGGAGAAGGTAGTACTAGTCCTCCATACATCATTTTACTACAAATTATGATAGCTTATAGATACCACGCTACTTTTGGACAAATATATCCTTGTTTTGCTAATTGATTATGTGTTTGTAGGAGACCGTGGTGACCGAGTGGGACCTGGTGTGCGGGCAGGGGGGCAAGGTAGCCTGGGTGGGCAGTGTGTACATGTTTGGTCTCATGGTTGGCAGCTATCTGTGCGGTATCATGGCGGATAAATATGGAAGGTGAGATACTCGGGATAGAAACAGTGTGGCATCACTTCCGCCAAGTTTTTAATTAATGCGAAATCATTGCAGCAGATTAAAGAAAAGTGTTTGGTGCTTTAACACAAAGTGCCCGTTGAGCAATGATACCCCATCCCCTCCAACTTATGGGTAGATTTTTTTTCCTACGGTCAAAACCTTGAGTGTCCTAACCTTGCAGGGCTTAAGCACTCAATCTTGCCAAACCCAACCTGACCTAAAGTAATAAACAAACAAATAGAAAATTACTCCAACCCCATGTTATTTTCAGTACTCAACAAGGTATTTTCTGTGAAAGCGCCAAGTGTTGATCCCGTAGCAAAGAAGGAAGGCGAAATAGTTTACGATCAAAGTGATGTATTTAATATCTATATAATACATTTATAATACATTGGAGGAAGTGATGGCACAACGGTCAGAGATATCTTAGTAACTTAGTGTTCATAAAATGGGACCATAAGAATTTTTTTATATCAATTTGGCTTTTAGAATAAAATTTTGACGTATCAGAGACATATTATTATAGTCCAATACAATTATAAGCTAAACTAGTACTAAACTAGAGGCTGCGCCTCTACCATCTAGGGGCTTTGTATTCGTAGCGATAGATTAAGGGCGAAAATAGCCTAAAAACATAAAACCCCCAAATGTGAAACCTCCTTGAAATGAAGAACCTAATAGATTCAGTAGTTATCGAAATCAAATCGAAAGCTACAGACAAATAAAACCTTGTTACTTTATGTTTTCATAAAGTTAATTTTTATTATAAAGATCATGCAATTGGCATATTTTGTATGCTTTGAGGGGACACTTTTTATGTTTATTGTTTTTATATTTATAAAATCTTGATAGTGTCATCTCTCATTACTTGTTGACTTTCTATATATTTATCATAAACCAAAGTGACAATTATAACAGTTAGGGAGTTGAATCCATTTTTATAGAAGCAGAAACATAATCTATGATTATGGTTTGGACCCTCTAAAACTATAATCTACCCTTCCACTTTCCCCTCTCTTGTTGAAGATATCTTCAACACCGATACGATTTTTGAAATGTAAGATTCCACTTTTGCCTCTCTTGGTGAAGATATCTTCAACGCCGATACGATTTTTGATATGTAAGATTCCACTTTCAATAGAGGCGAAACTGGAATCATGGTTTACATTTTTAATATCTATGTTTCTGTAATCTTCCATTACTTTTTTAACATCGACATAATAGAAATGTACCATACTATTTAAAATTATGTCAATTGTGAAAAAAGCATAGATTTTATATATGATTTAAACATTGTTGTATATTCTTAACTAAATAAATAAAACATACAAAGAGCGTATATAAAAGATATTTTGTTTATTTAAAAAAAATACTTTAAAAAGGGTATCAAATGAGTATTCAAAATTATTATAAGAAAGTCGTTTATTAATTAATTCAATTGTATATTTGTAATTTTTTTGTTCAATTTATTTCATCTTAATATTTCCCTAGTAATCTCTCCCATGTAAGTAAGCACTATGAGGTTAATTGCTTATTTAATTGTGAATTTTTGTGGTAAATTACTGATCAATTACTGAACAATTTGGTCTGATTTGTGAGTTAAAAGTGGATGGAGTAAATAAATCCTTAGACATTTATAGTAAAAGTTGCCTGTATCAGTTAAAGTGAAGAAAAAGAAGGAGGAGTAATAATTAATCCTTTCCTTCCTGTAAGCAGTTTATGACGAAAATTGAAGATTTGGCTGATATAATCCAAATAAGCAAAAATTATCATCAATTGCTTATACCAAATTTAACATAAAAAGGCATGATTTGGTATATAAGCCAAATAAGCAATAATTTTCATTGATTGCTTATAAGTAATTTTTTTTTAAAGTATGATTTTGTATATATATATAAGTCAAATAATTTTCATTGATTACTTAGTAGGGGTGTCATGCTTAGTGGTAGCACACTGAGCTACAGTGGTGAGAAGGGGATTATTGAGTAAGTTTGGATACCCAATAGTCACTTACTTAAAATCAGTACTACCCTTAACCCAAGCTCCTCTTTGGAGAGGGTCATTCATTACGGTGACTTAATTTGGGACATCTGCCATACTCGGCAAGGGTAAGGTAATAATGAGTAGATCTCATGAGATAGCAAGTCAAGTCATAATGTGCTTGAACATGGAGCTTGATAATCCTATTTCTATGGAAAAGTGTCTCAGCCTACTCCAGATCAAAGCCATACAAAACTATGGCTTATCAATCAATCAATCAAATTGATTACTTATAAGTATTTTATCATAATATAGCATGATTTGGTATATGAGCCAAATAAGCAATAATTTTTATTGATTGATTATGAGTATTTTTTTGTAAAATTACCATGATTTGGATAATAGCAAAAATTTTGGTTGATTGCTTGAAAATAATTTATCAACAAATGGCATGATTTGGTACATAAGCCTAATAAACAAAAACTTTCATTCATTTCTTATAAACAATTAATCAAAAATTTATATTTAATTTTTTTTGTACAAAATGAAAGAGCTAATTTTTCTTGCATAAGGGTGAGGGCAGGCTAAACCGGTAATTTTTTCAGTTTTTTAAAGAAAAAAAAAGGGAAAATATTTATATTTTCTAATAAAACCAAGACCATTAGACAGCTTACGAAAAAGACTATCAGGTTATCCTAGGACTTTAAGAAGTTTGATATAATTGGACTCAAAGTTGTTACCGATTAATACCCCACATGGGGGGCTAAACCAATAACGTTTTTTTCAACCTAAAAAAAATCAATGAAAAACGGCCAAACAGCCAATCAAACATAATTAATCTTAATTAGGTTAGGTTAGAGGGATTATCCAGAAAAATTTCCATAAGGATTGGACTATCCCTTCTATGTCAAAAATCATTTTTTTTAAAGACATGAAATTTAATTTTTTTTGCAAAAATTTTCTTTAAAAAAAAATTTAAATTTTTTCATAAAAAAACACTGTCCTACTCACTTTTTGGCATAATTCTTAAAAAACCCATATTGAATTTTGGAAAACCTGAAAATTTACCTTAAAAATCAAATTTTAATTTTTTTTCAAAATTACCTGAAAATGCCCCGCCACCAACTCTGGTCATTTTTGAAAAAAATATTAACTCTATTTTAAAGCTCTCAACCGATTTGGAAAGTATGGACAGTTCTTAGTTAAAAAGGTTTTTACGTATTAGTTCTAGGTCTTACCTATTTTTGTGTAGGACAATTTTTAGCACCTACTGAAAAATTTTCAAGAAAAATTTTTTTTTGTCTAACTTTGAGACCCTAAAAGTACCCTTAAAATTAAACTCACAAAATTTTTATTAATTTTATAACAAACAAATTTGCTTCTATGTTTTTTTCTGTCATTCAAAAGGAACATGGAGATAAAGGTCATTTTATGAAAGTAGGTCAATAATTACTTGATTAACTCCTTACTGGTCTATGCCCCCCCTCACCCTTACTTGGTTAGTAAGATCCCTCAGTGCACACACACTGACATTCACGCCACACAAGTGGACACCCTGTTACTTATAAATAATTATGAAACTCATCATGCAATTTTAACTTGTTTTTCCTAAATATTTTGCTTTAAATTAAAATCCTTCCCTACCTTATATTGTAGACTATAGTGGTTGCGCCCCTAGCATCATGAAGCTCCGTTTTTAAATGGGTAGGGGGCACTTTTCTCCAAACAGTTTTTTCAAACTTTTTCCTTAACTGATTTTGAAATCTCATATCTTTTTATATTTTTACCATTTTGCTTTTTGTCAAACTTATTATCAACTTTTTTACTAGACTTTTACAACATTTCTACACAATCCTTTCTTTCCTTTAATATACATTAACAGCCTTGTGAGTTATTTTTGTAGTTCAAATGGTGGGCTTGGGTTGGGTAGTTACTTGTTTATGATAGAGTCAAATGCACATTTGTTTGCATTAATCATTTCAGATCTGTCTACTATTCTACTTGGTTAGCAAGAAGTCGGTCAACTCGTTGGTCGACAAACGTTCATATCCTGCCTTACTCATTTAAAGTATTAAAAAATTTACCATCAAAATGGACAATGCAGCGTTCAAATAGGACTAAGAGACATTTAGAATCCATTGAGAATGAAATCCTAGCTGCTCCTACTTGGCAGATATTTAATTTCAAAGATTTGAGGTGAAAACACCAAATTCAACGAATATAGAAGGCAATTCTACTTTGAATACAGGAAGATAAGATGTGTTTCTGTAAATTTATCTCAGTATACTTTTAGATACTTTTGTAATGCAAATAAAATCTTATTAATGTAAAATCAATGCAGCAGATGTGATTTGACTTGATTTTGGTTAACTTGTCTTTGTGTTTTATTTGTTTTCTTTTTGATCTTAAACATTAAGGTATAGAATTCTTTACTTATTAAGAATAGAGAAAATTTAGAGACACCATCTCTAAATCAGCCAATAGAATAACTGCAGAAGAACAATCTGGCTAAGTTATTGGTAGAAATATGTAAAAAGTTTGACAGGAAAGAGATAAAATTTGCATTTCTTAAGACAAAGATAGCTTTTTAGAAATCATATGGTTGAAAAATTCCTTTGCTGTATTACTGGAATGATTCATAAATAACTAAAAATAAACAAAAGTGTTTATCTACTAGAATTTCTCTTTTGAGTTGATGGATTATAGGACCAGTTAGACCAAATCGATATCCTGTTTCAATTGTGCTAATATATGACTCTACAGGTTATCTGATTCTTGATTGTAGGATAAATATTTCTATAATTTTCTATATATTTCTAATAAACTGCTAAGTAACAAAATTGTAATAAATCTGTTTCTATTAAAATTTTTGAATTAAATTCATTAATAAATGGAATATTAAAGGAACCCTGCAAGAAATACCTCTCTTTAACTGCTGAAAGCCTGCCATAAGTAGACCCAATAAAAAAATTTGAATCCTCCAGCTTCAAAAACAAAATTAATAGCTTATCTTTGTCAAAAACTTAGACTGCCAGTAACTGATAACATTTTTACAATAAAAACACCCTCTTTTAAAGTCAAAATGTCTTTTAAAAAATTAAGTTTAAATTGCGTTTGAAAGCGGAAAATCATAGCAGTAAAAAATGAAACTAATGTAAGTAATACAGATGCTCAGCTTTGATTGGTTGTTTAGCGGACTTAGCGTGGACCAGACTTCTGATTGGCTAGAAATCCTAAAGGCTAGCATTCTCAGGCTACATTACTCTCAATACAATGCAAATTAAACTGAATTTTTTTATATGATTTTGACTATAAAGAAAGGTGTTTTTATTTATCAGTTACTGGCATCCTAGGTTTCTGCCAAAAATAAGCTTATAATTTTCTGGGCGACGTATTTTAATAATGAAAATTTTATTATTAGCAATGAAAAACTTTCAAAATTTTCATTGTACTAAAAATATGATTTTAAAAAGTCTATAACTTTTTAGTTTTTGAAGCTGGAGGCTTCAATTTTTTTGTATTGGGTCTACTTGTGGCAGTCTTTCAGCAGTTAAAGCAGTTTATTTCTTGCATGGTTCCTTAAAGGGTATTAATTTGCCTTTGCTACAAGTAACTTTTTCTTATTTAAAAATCTCTTCTATATTAAACTACTGTAAAGCTTTCCACTTAAAAACAAAAACAGTGTGGGAATATGAATCTTAATATATGGAGGTATAGATTCTTCTAAGTGTGTTCTACTATACTTTCACAAGACTTCAACTGGGATAATTATCCTGAAGCTGGTATGTTTGATGGCAATAAGCCCCAACCTACAGCATCTTTCAGTTCGTGTTCCAGATATGGTTGAATCAAACAGCAACTTTTGATTTATATTTGATCTAAGTAAGTAAAATTTTTTTGGATAGTGTCTGAATACAAAGCAATTTGATTGTTTCAGTTCTTCAGACACCAAGAAGTTCATTTCCCTGTCCTCAATGTTTGGTACCACAAATTCACTAAAGATCTCAATCATGTAAACATTGCCACAGCAGAGCAAAAGCAAGTCTTTTAGTTAAAGACCCCTATTCTAAAATAGTTTTTTTTTTTCAAACGGTTTTCATGGTACAACTTTAAAGTTAAAGCTTTCTTTAATAAACATGAATTTCTAGGAGATACAGAAATTCATGGATTCTATCCTATACTTTTTCTTCTTTGAAGCAAACATTGAAAATTATTACTTATTTGACTTGCTATATACCAAATCATGCTATTTTTTTATAACTTATTTATAAGCATTCAATCAAGATTACTGCTTATTTGGCTAATTAACAAAATCATGCTTTTTTTTTGGATAAATTACTTATAAAGGTAGAACGATGTCTATCTGTCTGTCCATCTGTCTCTTAAGATCTAGGTAACCACTGAACCAATTGGATTCTACTCTTCAGGGTATATACCTATTGGTCCTGTGGTGGTTTTAAGCTATTTTCTTGGGGGGTGGGACACCCCCAACCCCCCAAAAAATGAAAATTCCCCCCTCCCAAAAAAAATAATAATTTCTTGGGAACACATTAGACAATGAGCAGCACAAGTAGTACTTTATTTTTTTATTATCTCTTGGGGAAAAGCCCCTAGGGGCTAGGGGCGAAGCCGCTATTTACATATAAGCAATCAATGAAAATTATTATTTATTTGGCTCATATAACAAATTATGCTATTTTTGATAAATTACTTACAGGTAATCAATGAAAAACTTTGCTTATTTGGCTTATATCAGTCAAATCTTCATTTTTTTCATAAACTGCTTACAGGAAGAAAGGGATTAAGTAGTACTCCTCCTCCTTTTTCTTCATTTCAACTTGTATAAGCCACTTTTACTATAAATGACTGAGTATTTAAAGTGTGCTACCTTTTTATATGTTTCATTATTATTTGGCCACAACTTGGTCAAAAATGCTCACAAATCAGACCTTTTTTGACCAACGATACTCAAATGGTTCCTTTACAAGCCCAATCAATCAGTTTTAGGATATCTTTATATTTCAAGGAAAATACCAAAAAAAGGCAAATTTGGGTGTTTCTTTGGTAATTTCCTCTTAGGATTTTTTTATCAAAATATTATTATGTTTGACAAGAAGGAAGGGAGGGGTGGGAGGGAGGGTAAGTGGAGACATAAGCCTCATTAGTCTAGCATGGCAACCGATGAACAGAATCACAGTTCTTCACCACAAGCAACGGGCTTATTTATATAAAACTCCAACCAATGAGAGTCACACTCTCATTGGTTGAAGTGGATGGAGCGCGTGGAAGGAGTGTGAGAGGGCAGAGACAAGGGATGAGAAAGGCAGAGAGTAGGGCACATATAGCACATATAAATATTAATGAAGCACAGTTACGCTGTAAAGTTTACTGACACTTTCGCCGAGAAGTTTACCAACACATTTGCCATGATGCCCGGACCATGCTTCCAACAGTATGAATCAAGTCCTATTTAGGACATAAAAATATTTTCAAAATTGAGAAGTTCCCCTGACAACAAACATCTCTTGCCGCAGCGCTTGGCTCCCTGGCCTATAACCTAACCTAACCTAAAATAGTTTTTTAATATTTTGAAAATTTGAGTACCCCCAACAACGAACATCTCTGGCCTCAGTGCTCGGCTCCCTAGCCTATAACCTAACCTAACCTAAAATAGTTTTTTGAAATTTTGAAAATTTGAGTACCCACCTGACAACGAACATCTCTGGCCACAGCACTCGAAATTTAAACTTTTTCCGCCTTCCCTTTTTCTTTCCCTTCACACTCAATCCCCCCTACTATTACCCTTGCCTCTGTATGTCTGGACAGGGCAAGGAAGGAAAGTTTAAAGAAAAGTATAGTTCACCAAGACTTTGCCTTAGATTAAATTCAGACTCTGTCGGGAGGGGGGGGGGGGGGTGCCCAAATTTTCAAAATTGATAAAAAAAATTCCTAAGAGGATAATGCTGTTTCCTTTTATATGCACTGATACCAAAAAAATCAACAAAAAAATACTTATTTTTACTTTTCTCTCAGAAATAATAATTAGCCCAAAAAGTAAAATAAAATCACGCATGGTATATTTATCTTTTCTTAGGCAAAGATTATTTTAAATGTGCATTTATTTCAAACCAATGAAAATTCAAACTGAAGTACAAAATAGAATCCAGAAATTTTGCCTATCTATTTTGGCTTTCATTGTAGGTGGATTGAATTTATGTAAAGGTAATTCTTATCTCAGGATTCTTTAAAACTGTAAAAGTAGATTTGAATATATTTCATATAGCTTAATAAATTAGATTCAAAGGCCTTATAGATTTAATTAACTTTGGGATAATGGTAAAGGACAATGAAATATAAATTATCCCTGCCAAACCATTTCATTTTTATGTAAAAAGGTATAATAACCAATCTGCCATTGTCCTATCACTCTCAGATAAAGTTTAACTTTGGCCTATGTTATATGTTATAACACATACTTAAGACTTAAAACTTAATGTAATGAAAAGCTTTCACTTAAGCAAAGCTAACAAATAAAATTATGAAACATATCAGGGATCTAAAGAGATAAGACAATGGCCGATAAATTAATGCACATCCATAATGATGAAGCACTAAATAACCCCTTATGTAGATTAAAATTAGTGGTTCAAACGTTTATAAACACAATGTAATCAACCAATCAAAGCCAACGAATAAGAAAACGTTATTGTAAAACTTTGTGTACTATTGTAATAAGCAGTCAATTGTCTCCTCGCTCTCTGGAGTAAGAAAGAATAAAATGTGATGGTAATCTACAATTCACTTTTCTGCCTGTCCGTCATTCTGTCCATGATTTTTTATGATTTTCCAGTATGGCTACGAAACCAATTATTATCCGCTGGATCAGACCCGTCTAATCCATACCTGAAACCATGTATTGTATTGTATTATAGACATTTTTCTACAAATAGTATAGTAAAAAGTTGTAATATGATCACCAGTTTTGTTAGACTGGGCCTTCGCCCCTTCGGGACTAACAAAACTGGAAAAACAGATGCAATAAACAACTAATCTTGGCTGTTTAGTTTTGACAATGCCAGTTTTAATCAACTAATTAAGATTAAATAAAAGTAAACAAATTTATAAATCCAACAAATGTTTATAAAACTTTGGGTACTACTGAAATTTAATCCCTCCATTATTTTGCTGAGAGTAAACATATTAAAACGACATAGTTATAGAAACCTGCAAACCATAAGAGTGATTTTTTTAGACATACAGAATTCTACCAACCCTTTTTGTAGAAAACGTTGCTTAGAAGCATTAACATTTTGTATGTATCTTATCAATTTATATTGTTATAACTCTTAATATAAAAAGCTTCGTCAAATGTTTTAAATGGACGTTCAGGACTTTCTGATAACGATTACAGGGTGCTACTGTCCTTCTCATTCTGTCTTCTCATGTTATTATAGACAGAATTTATTTAATTTTTCGTCCATTTTTCCTCCCTGTAGACAACTTTTATTGTACCCAGGGAGGTAGGGAACATTGGACTGAAATTACCTTCTTAGCTGGTCCAAGACCTCTAGGTACTTTAATTCAAGTTTATCGCCACCAGGGATCTAAAGGGATAAGACAATAGACGATAAGTGGATGTACAATCCCAAAAATACCCCTACTGTAATTTGCCATCAGTGGTTGAAACGTTTCGACACTATACTAAATAAACTAACCAATTAAAATTCAGTAAAAGTCCCCAAAGATGTTAAGCAAACAAAAATGAAAACGTTATTATAAAACTTTGGGAACTAGCAGAGAGAGAGGTGGACAATGGACTGTTTATTATACTAGTCCCCAAAGTTTTTTGATAACCTTTTCTTATTAGCTGGCTTAACAACTTTGGGGACTTTTATTGGATTTTGAATGGTTAGGTTATTAAGTACTAGCGGCTTCGCCCCTAGCCTCTAGGGGCTTGGCTGATGAGGTAATTTAAAAAAAAAAAAAAAAAAATAATAATAAACAAAAAATTCTGGTGCTGCACTCATAATTTATGGGCAACACCAGAATTTTTTTTTGGGGGGGGGATTTTCATTTTTTGGGGGGTTGAGATTGTCCCACCCCCCAAGAAAATAGCTTAAAACCACAACAGGACCAAAAGGTATATACCCTGAAGAGTAGAATCCAATCGGTTCAGTTGTTACCAAGATCTTAAGGGAAAGACGGATCGACGCCGACGGACAGACAGACATCGTTCTACTTTGTATTATAGATAGTAGTGGTTAAACCAACCAATCAAAATTCAGTAAAAGTTCCTAAAGTTGTTAAGCCAACGAATAAGAAAATTTATGTTTTGAGATTTCTAATAAAAAATTTACTTTAAGATAAACATTTTCTGAAAAAAATTGTTCTAGATTCAAAAATAAGGAAATTACATCCATTTAACCTTTTAATTAACCTTAAAAAATAAAGTTGTTAAATGAAAGGGTGAAGTAAGCGAAAATAGTTATTTCTCGCATCGTATTATAAACAGCTTTCCGCGGATATAGAATGTACAATTATAAGATTAAAACCAGTTTTTTAGCCCCTAGGTGCCGTAGGCACGGGCTAAAAAAGTAGAAAGCTGGATATAATACGATGCTAGACATAGTTTTTTCGTATGGATGAGAACCGGTTCCTATCCACCGGATTCGAATGAATACGAGAAATGACTTTATCTCACTTAAAGTCGGAAATTTAGTATTTAACAGGGAACATGCACAATTTTTTTTTGCCATCTAACTCTTATAGGAGCCGAGATGATATGTGGGGGGGGGGGGCATTGAACGACTAAGGTCTGGAAATGGGCCTGATTGTTAAGTGTTAGCAACCTTTATTTTTAGGTCCTTTTTTTTCTTAAAAACTTCAAACTAATAAAAATATAAAAAAAAACTATCTAATATGTACCATTTCTACTATGTCGATTTAAATATATGATATGTTATCTTGAATGTATCATTACAGTTTTGTCTCTATTGAAAGTAGAATGATACATTACTATTATGTCGATATAAATAAGGAAATCAATGTTTATGAATACGCTGATATGTTAACATGAATGTATGATTTCAGTTTCGCCTCTATTGAAAGTGGAATCTTACATTTCAAAAATCGTATCGGCGTTGAAGATATCTTCACCAAGAGAGGGGAAAGTGGAAGGGTAGATTACAGTTTTAGAGGGTCCAAACCATAATCATAGATTATGTTTCTGCTTCTATAAAAATGGATTCAACTCCCTAACTGTATAACAGTTTGATACAAAATGGCCTGACAAAAAAAAACAATCATATGATGAATCCCTACTAGAATATTCTTTATGAGAAAGTATGATAAAGACTGTGAAACGATGTAGCATCTTGGGAAGGGAGGACAATGAAACGACTTTAAAAAATTAAAAAGCCAAAATTATCCCTAAACCCCAATGAAGCTTCTCTAAGAAGAGGAACTAAATCTCTTTATTGGTTAGCGAGATTTTAACCAACGAACAAACAAAAATCTTTTTAAAACTCATTTTTATCAAAGTGTTAAAAATTACATTGCTACAAAGAACAATGATGTCTATAACAAAAGTCATTTTGAAATCACTGACTGCTGTCGGGAAAAGTTTAGAATAGTTACGCAACTACAAAACACAATTGCAATAAACCTTAAATGGTTTGGGAGAAAAAGTCATAATTTTGAACGTAATTTTGTCTATTGACAGAGAAACAATGAAAAAACATAATTTTCATCTTTACCTAAATTTTTGCATTATGTATAATCGTGCAAATTATGGGGGGAAAGGTTAAACACACGGGAACAGGGGTGGAGCAAGTGGGCGGGGGAGAGAAAACACTTTGAGTTGTGATAAAAGATATTAGTAGAGTTAGAAAGTTCTTTCCATCCGATTTCTAAAAAGTCACAGTTTTCGATATTATGATGTACAACCCATTTTCATTTACTGCTTTATTGAAGAAAGAGTTTAATTGTATACAGGGACGTTAAAAGATAAAACAATGGACGATGAATTGATGTACATCCCCAATGATGATAAACAAATTCCCCCAATGTAAATTATTATTACTGGTTGAAGCTTTAATAAAAGTTGGATAAGTGTCTAAGACAACAAATAATAACATGTTTACAACTTTACAGTCCAATGTTATTTCCCTTCCTGTTCTGAAGATTGGAATAGCCAAAACAAATCTAAAGAATGCATGTCCTCTCATGCAGGTTATCCAAATTATAACTCTATAGTATCTCTGTTGTAACTGAGGAAATTTTGATGAGAATAAATGTCTAAATCATAAATACCAACAGAATATTTATGAATATAAGCTCTCACAAAGTCACTAAATGTATTTATACAAAAAGACAAGAAATTCAGGCAAAACCTTTTTCTGGCCTTTAATAATTTTTTTATTCCTGTCTTTCAACTAATCTTGGATATGACCTCAATTTTATCATGATATTATCTTGTTATAAACAAGAATAGTTAATCTTATCATAAACAGCTTTCCGCGGATTTAAAATGTAAAATTATAAGATAAAAACCAGTTTTGTTGACCCCGAGATGCCGAAGGCACGGCCTAACAAAACTGTTGTTAATATTATGATTGTACATTTCTTTATTCGTAGAAAACTGGATATAATACGATACGACACACAATTTTGCAGTATGGCTTAGAACCGGTTCTAAACAAGCGGATATTAATCGGTTTCGAAGTCATAGTGGAAAAAATATTATATAACACTAAAGATTTGAAGAAAAAAGATTTTATTTTCATGTTTTCCCTCAAAATACTTTTTTATCTAAAATGCGCAAACGTCCTTAAAAAGCGTGTGTAAAATTTCGTGCTTTTAAGATTTAGTATAAATACATCGGGGTGAAACTTTCACGCTTGTATTAGTAGCACAGCTACTTTATAATTAGGACAATGACGTAAGTCATTCCAGTCTCTATGCAATGCAGCTTATAACCTTGGGGACACACTACCTTTTTGTGTAACTTTCTATTAGTTGACCCCTCTGTCGTTCTAACAATATACTATTACAATGATTTTCTTCATTATTTTAATAATAATAATGTTTTATTTTTTTTTGGTGCTGCCAGGTACCCCCTAGCTTAGGAGATAGCACATAAAATACTCTAAATTGCTGCTATCTATTGACAATTTAGAGTTTACATTATGATGTTTAGTCTCATACAAAAATATTATAATATATACTAAGTTTAATTATTAACTAAATATAAATTGGTGGAATAAAAGGAAAAATGTTTTTAGGATATGCACCAGGAGCTACAGGAGTACTATCTTGACCAAAATGGGGATAGTGTATTTGATTCCTGGAGCCCCTTTTTAAGGAGGACGAAAAGAAAAAAAAAGAATATAAAACAAATTAAGGGGGGGGGGAAGTTTGTACAGTTATAGGAAATGAAATTCAGTACCAAACTCTGCCCTGGCCGCTTGGGCCTGTTTCCACAGTTATCAACCTAATTCTCCCTGTAAGCGCTCCCATATGATTAGATCCACCTGCAAAACTTTAAAAATTGAATTTTGGGACTTTCCCTTAAAGGGGCTAGTGGAGCAAAAGACCCCCAAACACTAAAATTTTAAGTTCTGAGTCCATTTCCATTGAGACGATTTTTTTTTTATGTAAACACTTTTTAACAAAACCGAACTAAATAGCCAATACAAATTTCATTTTGGGACTTTCCTTCTATTTGTTTTTTAACTAAAATATTTTAGTTATGCAACTTGAACATTATCTGTTAGTAATTCACTTTACAACTTATGGACAGAATTATTCTTGTTCCGAGTTATAGTTGACATTTAACTTTTGGGTGAATACAAAATAATGATAATACTAAGTTTTATTTATTGTATTATAGCGGTTCATTTTACATAAAATCATACTCTACTTTTATTTACATAAGGGCATCTGCCGTAGCTTTAATCAAAAGAGTGCTGACAATATTTGAATAAAACAAGTTTTTAAAAAAGATTTTTAGCGTTTTAGTGCTTTCTTAGTTCTTTGCAGCCGTCTATAGCAAGTATGTAATGGTAATCCGTTGCCTACAAAATGTTGCGGCTAAATTCAACCACGTCATTCCTTTCCTTATTCCGCGGCCAAATATGCCGCCGCTAATAATTAAACAACCCATTTCAGTATCAAAGCCAGGCTTTCTAAAAAAAACTGCAATAATCCGCAACAATCTGCAGCCAAGCCAAGGGATCTAAAGAGATAAGACACTGGTCGATAAATTGATGTACATAACCAATGATTACCAATTACCCCTTATGTAGATTACAATTAGTTGTTTAATTGTTTTGACACTAAATTAAATAAACCAACCAATCAAAATTCAATAAAACCCCCTAAAGTTGTTAAAGCAACGAATACGAAATCGTAATTTGAAAAACTTTGGGGACTAGTGTATTAAAAGCCCATTGGTCCCTGCCTTTCAAGTGGACAGAAAACCTGACAAACAGAACACATAAGAAAACAAATATAAGAAGTTAAAAGTTACAAAATTAATAGTTCCACCACTATAGAGCAGAATAATTCATGAAATCTTTTTATGCTTTCTTTAAAAAAAATAATTTGTATTTTATTGGCGCAGAAATTTTTAATGCAATTTTGGTCAATTGTTACCTAGTGGTTTTTAAATTACAAGGTTTGGTGAATTTATCAATTATGAAAAAGAACACCTATGTAAATATGAAGATAGGCATACTATATTTTAGTTATTGGACCTTTCTTGTTGAAAAAAAGTAAACCTTTCATTTGATACTGTGTAAGTTACATGTGCTTTAATTTTTTCTTTCTTCAAATTATTAAATGAATTAGATATTTTACGATGTTTCTCTATTTTATGTTTAATACTATAAAACAAACTAAGTGACTTTCATATCGTGTGACATTTTTCGTTTATTTTTATTTTTATGCAGAAAATCTAATCTTTAAAACGATCATTAGCCAATTTCCTAAAGCCTCTTCTTTATTCCCTATTCCCTTCCTAAGCCCAACCCAACCTAACCTAATATGCTAGTGTGTGTGTGTGTGTGTGTTTATAAAGATGAGGGGAAATGATATGATAACCACTAACAAAACATATTTAACAATTGAAAAGATAAACGGAGCTGACACATACAAAGATGATACCAGGGCCGGGGGGTGGGGGAGGGGGGGGGGACAGGGGACAGGGGACACGCACAGGCAGGTGCTTTATAGATCACACTCAATAAGAGAGTCTCATTCCAATACACACACACACACACACACACACACACACGCACACACATTTTTGTCCAAATAATTGACAAAAGATTTCCTTTAATATCATGCTGTGAATGTTTTTCAGGCAGCCCAGTCCTAGCGTGTCCCGACAAACAAACAAATTTTATAAGACAGCTAGATTTTGCTTTCAAACGAATGGTATATGAAATAAATAAATAAATTGTATTTATGGAATGACTATTTAAGTTTCAATTTAAGACCCCTTTTACTTGTCGAAATTTAAAACTGACTTGGATCTCTCAAATAAATTGTGCATCCAAGAAAAAGTTTGTTTTGGAAAAAAATAATTTTTATCTTGCACTTGTCCTCAACATTAGTTTGCTATTGTCTTAATTTTGCTGTATGATAAGAACGGATGAGCAGATTTATCTTTAATCTAGGGACACTGACACTTCAACCCGCTCAAATAGGCAAAGTTTTTAAATTTTATTTTAATTGTTAGTGCGCTTTGAAATTTTCAATTCTTAAAAAGAAGTTTTTACAATTAATTTTGTTTACAATGTAGAAGTTTCATTTCTACCTATAAAATTATTAGTTTTATTCACATTGTTAATAATTACTGCTTTTTATACATCAAGATACGTAAACATATAGTATAACTATTATTTGTATGAAAAATGTTGGTTTCTAACTGACGGAATCTTAAGTGGCAAAATAATATGTTAATTTGTTACAAGTGCCATATCTTTGTCTAAATACTTTTTAAAAAACCTTTGCAAAAACGAATGCTTATTTTGTGTGCGCTTTGAAATAATGTTAAAATTTGATCAACTTTGAGTGTAGATAGAGATAGGTTTCTAACATGGTAAGGCCAAATGAAGAAAGAAAGGGGTTACATATTTTGTTTTTGTGTGCGTCTAGAGAGAGGTATGCTATATATGTGTTACTTAAATCAAAACAAGTATTTTAAGCTGCTTATTTGTGTACTTAATGAAATTCTATTTCCTTTTTATGATTAAATAGAACACTTTCAAAAACAGTTAGTTCGATTGATTTTTTGTATTAGAAAAGTTGAACAAAAATGAACTTTAAGCTAAAAATATTGGCATTCATTTTTTGAAACATATTAGATTCAAGGAATTCGAGATAGTTTTTTTTTCTTAAAGTATAACTTTTTAAAAGGGCACAGGAAACCATAATAATATTTTATGTTTTAGAGACCATAACTGCCCCACTTGGTTTATTTTCCATAAACAAATTATTTGATTGTTAAAAAATACATGGACATTTTGTTATTCGATGTGTCTTATAATAGTTATTCGAATTAGATTAAGACCAGTTTTTAGCCCCGTGTCAACAAAACTGTTTTTAATTTTATGATTTTTATTTTAATATCCATGGAAAATTATCTGTATTACGATTTTTAAGTATGACTGAGAACTGGTTTCGAAGCCATTCTTTTTACTTTTTTGATTTGATTTTCCTAGTGATTGTGGCAAAAAGCACCTTGAAACTACAAGATGGGAGATCTAAGAAAAAGCATTTTTAGCTAACATTCTCTAAAAATAAAGAAAAGATGTATTTAGAGAAAGGAAAGTTGCTAAACCATAATTTTGATTACATTGAATCCAGGGGAGAAAAATCAATATGTTCTAATTGAATGACACGACAAGAAACGATTGAAAAAAAACTTCACGATTTCTTTTCTTGATGATAGCATAACAAACTAACCCGAGTCTTTTTGTGTCCTTAAGCTAGGTGGGAAAGAAATTGTAATTTCTTTTACGATTTTTCAAGACCAAATTCGACCCCTCCCTAAAATAAACTCTAATAAAAGGTTCTAAATCTAATTATAACTCTTATGATCATAAATGGTATTTTGTCTAAATAGATTAAGATTGCTCAAGTAAAAACACTATATTGAATTTAGCGCAATAGGGTTAAATTAAAAAATAGATAAATATTAGTTTTATAAAAAGCTTCAAACGCTGTTTTGGAGATCAAAGTTAACAAATTTACAAAAAGACATCTTTATTGATTTTTATAGACTAGTTTAAAAAGAGAGGGAAGAAAAAATGTCCAATTTTAAATTGACAAATAATTGCTACAAAAAAGCAAAAGAACCCATATGTAGTTTTAAAAGAAAGAAATTGTCTAATAATATATATGTTTTTTTTTTTAGGGTAATCAGAAAATTTTTTCCCAATTTTCAGCATATGTAAGTTTCATTGAGAGGATAAAATCTTAAAATTAAAAACTTACAAAACTGCATGTATTAGATAATCTTTTAAGATAAATTGTGTGAAAAAAAGGCAAATAGAATGAATTTAAATTAAAAGAAAAATAAAGCAGTATGTGATTTAAAATACCAAAACACTTCATTAAACTTTTTTGCTTTTAATGTATCAATATATGGTTCAAGTTTGTCATGCTTAATTAGGTAAAATAATTGACTGGATTTAAAATAATTTTATATGAATGAATCAAACTAAAGCATTGAATGAAAATCTTTCAATGGAAAGAATATTTTTTTTCGTATTCATTCGAATCCGGTGGATAGGAACCGGTTCTCATCCATACGAAAAAACTATGTCTAGCATCGTATTATATCCAGCTTTCTACGAATATAAAAAATGTACAATCATAAGATTAAAACCAGTTTTTTTAGCCCGTGCCTTCGGCACCTCGGGGCTAAAAAACTGGATCTAATCTTATAATTGTACATTCTATATCCACGGAAAGCTGTTTATAATACGATGCGAGAAATAACTAATAATATCTTTTTAAAAATCAAGGATTAAATTATCCATAGAAGCGAGGCTAATTAATTATGATATATAGGATAAACGAAGATTAACAATTTTAGAGAATTTGCATCTTTTAGATTAAAGAAACAAAACAATCTTTTGTAAAACCATGCTAATTATGGACAAACTTACTGTTTGGCATAGAAACCATCATGACTAATAGTACTAGGCATCGCCCCATTCAAAATCAAAATCAATAGAATTATCACATCAAGTCAAATAGCAAAACAGAATATTCTAAAATATGCGACCATCTCTTCTGATAATTTGACTAACATGCCTAAGTTCGAATGGAGCCACCCGTATTTGAAGAACGTACACTTCTGAGAGATATAAAAACTTTGCTTCAAAATGAATGACCAATCTATTCTCTATAGAAAAAAACTAGAAATTATTTGTAAAAAAAAGCCTGGGAACGCAAAATGACAAGATTATTATTATTATCATTGTTTTGGTTGTACAATGATTTTTAACTTTCTCTATTTGAATATAAGTTATAACGGGCAAAAGATTGTGGAAAGATAATTTGGACCAAGGCGGATTTAGTAAGAAAGATATCTTTACTTCTAACTTGTGGATTCGTCCGTATAGTTAGCGTAAGGGTACACGCCAATATTTTGTTTTGTTTTTATACAAAAGATAACTTTGTGTGGAGGGGGCTTATCGTGCACCCTTGTCCAATAGCCCAAAACATTTCTTGGGTCATGACTAAACTTCCCTAAAAATTATGATAACAATCGCTCACTTAAGATCACACAAATACTTCACAATATATGAATAGAGACTGCGCCACTAGTATCAAAGGTTCTTTGTTGTAAAGAGAGAGAGGGGGCAGAAAAATAGGAACCTTTCTGATAGGATTTTTGCCACTAAAATTCTAGAAAGAGACATATTCGTATGTTATACTTGATCTCATAAATTCTTATCTGATATGAATTTCAGAGTTATTATTACCAGAGGATGTTACTCCCCCTTCCCCCGAGTTACATAAATAGATGTTCTCAGTTTTTGTAAAGATTATTTTTTTTGTTTTTGATCTTTTCATGTATATTACGATAAATATTAATATTTTCAAGCTTCCAAGGGCAGAATTTCCCTTATAGAAATTGATTAAATACTAATTTATCTTTCCCATAACAGTAAAACTTTTTGATCGTTTTGTCATTAATGTTTTTTTTCTGTCCTTAAAAATTGTACAATATTTCTTAACTCATTTGTCTATTATATTTATTATGTCTCTTTAGAGTGGTTGTTATGGTTTGGGAGGGTATATATCGTCTCAAGAGGATCACTTCAAAGGGCGTCAAAATAAAACAACTTGTTTTTAATTTATTAATGTGTAAATTTTAATTCTTTTAAAACAGAAAGTTGAAAAGGGTTAAATTTTAAGTGAAAAATAAAAGAAAAATCTTTAAACTATATAAAAAACTACTTAAGATAACAATTTTTAAAGAAAAGAAAGTTTTTATAGATATAAAGTTTTGGAATTTTTTTTGTGGTAATGAAAAGTCACCCCTTGAATATATCTCAAACACACACACACACACACACATCCGTATTTATTAAAATTTTGAATAGGACATCCGGTACTTACAAACACAGAAGCATCATCAAGAGGGAGGGAGGGTTGGGGGAAAGTTTGTGGCATAACAATGAAGTTCAAAACAAATCTGGGGAGATGAATTAATAATTTTCATATGCATACACATCAGCTATCTTTAGACTCAATGTTTGTATAATAAAGTTGTCAAACTTTAACTTCTAACTTGTTGTAGTAAGCTCAAACTCCAACCTTAATTTGGAGGTAGAATATAGCGTATTTGATCTTGCATAAATCTAATCTGGAATAGCCAACACTCAATAACACATATCATCTCGCGCCGTGAAAATAAATGCGCGAAAAATAACTTGAGTCTTAACTTTTTCAGATTATGAGTATAGCTTCTAATGTCATTTAAGAAGGTGCAAGAACCAATCAATATTTTAATCACACTTAAAAACGACACAATTCTTTGGCTGGAGAATCTACCAGCCTCTTGAGGAGAGTTTCAGAACAGATTTTCTCCTATTTCTAGTCCCTGCGACGAAACGCAGTATTCCCTATAATCCTATACTTTGTTAGAATAACTTTGTTCTAATTATAATTGAATGTGACAAATATTTATCAAATAATCAATAAATAATGATATTAGAAGCGTAGCTTGCCCTTCTATAACTCGGGCATGTCCGTCCGTCAGTTTGCATGTTCATCGTTTTACCCTGCCAAGTTGTTTTGTCATAAAATTTTAATTATTTACGTATCAACGAAAGTACGGCTAAATAATTTTCGATATCATACAATAACTATATAATATTTAGTAACATTTTTGCTTATACTGATGAAACTTCTTTGTTTATTGACAAGTTTAAGAATTTTGAAAATGCTGTAACTCAAAAGGCTATAAAATCAAAATTCGTAGATATTTATTGACAATGTCCTTCAAAAATTACTTAAGCTTTTTAATTAAAACTGTCACAAGCAATTATAATTACTGCGCAACCTATGGAAATTATATTGCTTGTGTTTATATAAAGGAAAAGTAAAATAACAAGATATATCTATTTAATTGACAATTATATGCGGGTCGTTATAGATGTCTAATCACGTTCGATCACAAAAGGGGTTACTTTTAAAAACTTTTCTATATTTAGAGACCGTACGTCCATCCGTTCGTAACGGACAGCTCTAATAGTTAGTTTTGGTATGTTAAAATAGTCTTAATGATTTCATACTCTGCATGATGTTTTTTTTAACAGTTAGGTACGATTTAGGAAGCATAGCAACTCTATAATCGTTACCAGAAACTTTCTTTTAAAACATTTTGATTTTTTTTTTGAATAATATAATTGTACTATTCATCTGAATCACTGAGCAATGATTCCTAGGACAACAAGGTACACTATTTTGAAGCGAAGCATCTCTATGAAAAAGTCTAAAAAATGTACGTATGTCCTAAACGGTATCCTAGCGTCTGAATTTAGGACTTCGCTTTTATGGATGTTGTCATCCTTGTTCAAACACAGTGTTGTACCATTTGATGATATGTACTAACAAGAAGTGGTGTTGGAAAAAAATTTACATCACTTTCTCCCCCGCCCCCTCCAAAGTATTAATTACAATTTTTTAGATTTATTGTCAATTGTCATAAACCTGCATGGGTAGAATAGACGTGGATATTATGACAAGGGAAAAATTTTCGTCAATTTAGTTTGCCAATATGGATGTCATTATTAGTCAGTTCGTTCATCCAGTAGGAGGGTAGCGGATGGGGTAAAGAGCTTGGATTGTTATATTAGCTACATTTTTCACTTTTATCAGAGTACATGATAATCTGGTGTAAGATCCAAGTAACAATTAATCCATTTGACCCTGTTTAATACTTTATGGAAAACTTTTGCAATCCTGAACAGACACCATCGCTGTAAGAAGATCGTGGATTAAAGGAGCTGAGTTAAGTATATCAACGGTTTTGAAGATTTAGTTTATCCAATGAGGATTATAATATATACAATAACGAAGCTCCCAACAAATGTTTATACAATTTTTTACAAATGCGAATAAGCGGCTCCGCCATAAGACTAATATTTAAAATTAATGATAATAGCTTTTAAAACTGCATGACGTCATCCATGAAAATTCTTAAAGCCAGTAAATTTTGTTCCTGAAACAGGAGACCAATTTTGGCCAAAGTATCCCGATTGACGTCATATTTTCATCTACTATGACTTCAATCGGATTAGTTTGGCCAAACTTTGTGACCCTTTTTTCCCTTTTCTAGTAAACACTTCAGGTTTAGGTTTAACAGTTAATTAATTCGTGTACCATTGTTTAGAAAGTTGAGCCTGTTATTTTCTATCCTGATATCTTCAGTGGCCTCTCTGCTGGGAGCTTTCATGCCAGAATATTTCTCCTACACAGCTACAAGGTTCTATTGACACTATTACACATTTTTGCAGGGCTCGGCTGTTGCGTGTAAGCCTCAGTGAAAATGGCATGATAGAACTTTAAAATTCAGCTGGATGTTTAAACCTGTTCCTATAAAGCCAATCCATACTTTCGAATTTTTTTTGCACACAATCGGGTTTAAATTTGAGGCTTATGCGCGGCTGCCGAGCCCTGATTTTTGTAGTAGAGAACTAACTTACAACTTCTTCTATTTTAAAGGAGTATTACTAGAAAAAAAATATTTTATGTAAATGAGAGTGAATATTTCTTTGGCCGCTTTTCAACCCTTTCCCCCGCCTTAATAATAAATTTACAGTTTTAGCTTTATAACAAACAAATCGCATTTTTTTGTATAGATTCTTTACAGCCATAGGGGCCCAGGGTATTTTCCTGAGTCCCTTTGCTCTGACTGTTGAAGTTGTGGGTGCTAATCCTGTTCTCCCCTTCCTACCCTGGCCTGTTCAATATAAAACACTCGCAGGTAGGTTACCTTCTTCAACATTGATTCAATCTTTTCGGGTGTTGAAATGTTTAAGTAGGTGTTTTTTATGTTTTGATCTAGAAACGATAACAAGGAAATGGGATAATTAAGAGGTTTCGTGAATGAAATGAATAGTATATTAGCCTATGTTCTAGGTTTTAACAGAACATCGACTGGGCTCTTATAGGTTTTTTAAATGCCTAACCACTGCGGGGAGCTTATTTGTTCATTCATATCTTAACCTAACCTAATCTGTATAGAAATACTTAATAAAATTAATGATTTAACACTCCTGCGTTTGTCCACTCCGACGTTTGGGACTCATGCGTTTGTCCTGGAACCGTCTAGCCCTTACACAAGACACAACCCTTACTTTATGCTGAGCGGTCAGGATATTCCATTCAATTAAAGTATAAATTAACTCTTGAAATTTTGAAATCTAGGTGTTATGATCCAGGCACCTTTTGCAGTTGGCATGGCTGGTCTCAGCTGGCTTGCTATGTATATCAAGTAACCTTTCTACTATTAATTATTTTAAAGATACATTTTTAACCATTCAAATTAAACGATAAGGAGATGCACAGCTCCAGGTGATTTTGGCTCCTAGAGCCTCCTCTCCTTCCTGGAGCGGATGATCTCAATAGTAATACCGGCTCCAAATTTCTCACCTCCTTGTGGAGGTGGAGAGAAAATATAACGATAATGATTGCTTGAGCCGGAGTTATTTTTTGTCACAGGAGCCATTAGGAAAAGCTTTTGGAAAAATTTACATCTATATCTGTAGTTTGCATTTCATATTATAAAGAAAATATCTACAGTTAATTTTTTCAACAAACAAAGATAAAAACTTTAATTCAATAAATTTTGCATTTTTTCAAAGGGACTGGAGTACTTTACAAATGGTTGCCTCTATCATAACATTCTCTCAGGTAAATTTCAGTGAAACCGAGATAAGACAATGGACGATTATTATAAAACAATAAAGATGATTGGTTTAAATTATTTATTTTGATACTTGTATTTTGTACATCCGTACCACTTTCAGCCTAAACCCTTCTGGAGATACGGAAATTGTCATGTATGACGTCATAAAAATTCGTCTAAAAAGGAAGGAAGATATGAGAAGAAGGAAGGGAAACCCATAAAAAGAGATGGATTTAGACGTATTTTTATGGCGTCACACATGACACTTTCCGTATCTCCTCAAATTTTAGTTCAGAAATAGACACCCTTAGTCGCAGCAACACTAAGCCTCAGTCACACTTACTCGAAATCCTTCATTCAGCCGCAGCCAAGTGGATGCCCCGATACCTGGGGGGAAATATGGTATAGGGGACAGTCAACCAATCATACACATCTCTCATCTCGATAAACTCAAGTTCTTTATGCGTTCTTAGGAAAACATTACAGATTTTACCAAGAAAAAAATCTGAATTCCATTTATCTTTAAGTTTTATTCTAGTTGATTTTCTGGTGGTTTACACCCGAGTCTCCCAGGTGGCTGTTAGCTGCGGGAAAGGATGATAAAGCTAAGGTAAGTTATGTCCTATAATATAAAGAGTGTTAAAAAAATAACCGATCGCTCACAATTTGAACCAGCATAAGTACTTAAAATCTTGGAGATAGACCCCATAATGTTTAGAGTTTTTGATGGGGCATGTAAATACCTTTCTTTAGACACCTTAACAATGTTTCTAACTCAATCTTTGCCAATTTGACATAAAAAAGACATTCCCATCCAACTATGAGGCATGACGGCTCTGTCTATTCCTAGTTCTTGATGATTGCCAGGTCTTTCTTTTTGAAGCCAAATTGGCTAAGATTGTGTTAGAACTCTTGTTAAGGTGTCTAAAGAAAGGTGTTTACATGCCCCATCAAAAACTCCAAACATTATGTGGTCTATTTACAAGATTTTAAGTACTTATGCTGGTTCAAATTGTAGGCGATTGGTTTTTAAAAAGACAAATTTGTAATAAAATATGCACTTTCGGTGTAGGGCAAATTTCTCTGCAAGGAACACAGTAATAGTGTCTGACTAATTATGACGTAACAAAAAAATTAGCCAATGAGAGGCCTCTATAAATTTTACCATTGTTCAATAACGGGCTCTCATTAGCTAATTTTTTTTGTTACGTCATAATCAGTCAGACACTATTACTGTGTTCCTCTGCAAGGGCTAGGTCTTAAGCTCTAGGGAGCTGGAAGGGTGAGTAGATTCAAAATTCAATATTGTTTTCTCATTGTCATTGCTTGGGCATGAATTTTATTATCTTTTTTATTAGTTTTAGACCAAAACTGTAAGGTTTATATTGAAAAAAGTGAAGCGATTGGTTTTTATTTTAACACCGTATAAATTGGTAAGTTTTTTTTGTCTGTAGGGAAGGATCTCGCTTACCGGTAAACCGATATGGTTCATCTGTACATTGAAGCTTCTTATAGGTCCAGGGAAAGTTTTTAATCATTTTGTGGGATGGTATCTCCACCATCCGAATAGAAAATAGGCACTATAAAAAGCTTCCATCTTTAAAATATTAAAATAAATTACTATTATAGGTTATCATCGAGAAGGCTGCGAAGATGAATAGAAGGCAAACTTACAATTTTACAAATCAAAGCAACGATGTAGAACTAGAGAGCGCTGATAAACAAACTGAATCTACAAAGGTAATGTTTCATTCAGGGGTGTGTTGGAGAGGAAGGGACAATCAACAACCCCTGGGAAAATTAAATTTTAATTGATGCCCTATCTGACATCCTTTTTCCTGGCTAATCTCTGTGCCATGCGACTTCTTAATTTAGCAAAATGTGCAGAATTAAATAAAATTTAATTCCAGACCTATTTATCCTATTTTTAAGGTAACTGTTGAGATTTTTTCGGTGGTTTAACTCAAAGTGCCTGCCTAGTCGAGCAGTGGCCCCTCTTTCTTAGTTTTATAATAAATTAAAAATAAGGGGGAGAAGCATTTTTACTGGTGTTTATTGTTACTTTAGGCTAGGTTCTACATGGTACAGGGCAGCACTACAGATATGTCGCATTCAATAAACAAACAAAACAGTTAAATTTACTTTAAGTTTTATTACAAATTATGATTAATAAAATATAGATAGACAAGGATGACAACATCCATAAGTAGCGAAGCATAAAAATATGTATAAGAATTTAAAGATTAGTTGTCAAAAGCATGTATTGTATATTAGGAAATAAATCACGAAACCTTTTCAAAATTTGTTTTAATTTCATAATATTTATATTTCAGTAATACGACTAACAGACTGACGGTCAAAGTAAATTACATACTGGATGCTCAAAACAACAGGAAATTTAATTTTGATATTTTTAACTACAAAAATTTTAAAAATCGGACCATAAACACCAAAGATATGAGGAAAAATGTGAAAAATATAAAAATAGCCAAAAACCTGCAAAAAGGCAGTCTGACCACCATTGATGTTTTCTTGAAACGACAGGAAATTTAATTTTGATATCTATAACTGAAAAAAATTTGGAAATCGGACCATAAACACCGAAGATATGGAGAAAAATGTGAAAAATACAAAAATAGCCTAAAACCTGCTAAAAAGCGGTCCTATCGCTATTGATGTTTTATAGTTAATTGTGCTCCTTAATAATGGGAATGTTGTCAAAAAATTTCAGCCTTTTATCTTTTATAGGAGCCGAGAAAATCACGTTTCCCCCAAACTAAGACATACGGACATACAGACAGACGGACATTTCAAATTATAGAGTAGCTTCGCTACTAAAAATGGGTAAATAAGAAATCACAATAAAATAAAGTCTGATAACCAATCAGACTTAATCCACAACATTTGAACAGCAAGCTGGAGTAGTCTCTGTGTCAAATCACAGCAGGACAAAGGTCCATACACTGTAACATATAACACAAGACTAAACTAAGAGAAGCAGGCAGGCAGGCAGACAGGAGCAACTACAGTACTAATGACGTGCAGAATACGTCATTATTACCACAGATATAAAGAATAAAAATAACCCTCTACCTAATTTTACTTTGAAAATAAGCAGAGAAGGGGTTGTTACTGTGCTCAATCTGCACTTAGAAGGAAATCACAATTTCTTCTATACTTTCCAGGGAAGTATTGATGCTGAAGGTACACAATATGGAGTTAGAGACCTTTTCCATCCTACTATTCGTAAAATAAGGTCATATTAAAATTTTAAGTATCTTCTAAAGTAAATGGAATACTAATTCTTTAAAAATTCTTATTAAAGTAATAGGATGTTTATCTTTAAACGAGTTGTCTATTATAGATCTCACCATGCACTGGACTGATTTGGCTCTCCTTAACATGCAATGATAGGTCCCGAAAAGTTTTAGTTTTTACCTCATTCCTTCCAAGAGAAATTGCCCCTAAAAGAACTGCTCACAACCAAACCAATCAAAAAATAAATTCTTTTGTGAAGATGATTAAAGTCCCTCCACAGATTATGTCGTCATTCGAAAAAATAACCAATGAGAGGCCAGCATAAATTTTACCGTTGGTCAATTACAGGGTATAATGGCCTCTCATTGGCTATTCTATCGTATGACGTCATAATCTGTGGGGGGAGGGGACTTTAATCATCTTCTTTTGTATGAATGAACACAAAAATATCTCTGAATTTGTTAACTTTTGTTTTTATTTAGTCTTGTCCTCATGGTTTGCTGGCCTGTTGTTACTCTAGGTAAAATTAATTACCTTCCAGGGATCTTAAGGGATAAGTCAATGGACAATAAATTGATGTATATCTATCTTAATAATGATAAACAAAATTACCCCTTTTATGGATTAAAATTATTGGTTCATATATGATTCAATAAAAGTAATAAAAAAAATTTAAGCCAACGAATAAGAGAGCATGTGTTTTTATAATAACATTAAAAATAAAAAGTGAAATATCCCATTCCTCCCAGATTAACATGAGTCAAAATAAAGATGAACGTACATACTAAAAAACTTTTTATTCATTTCAGGATACTATGGAATAACATTTTCTCTGTCATCTTTGAGTGAAGATATTTTTATAAAGTAAGATTTTCTACCTACTTATTTGTAAAAACAGAGAAAAATCTAGTAAAATTAGTGATCTTGCTGTAGCCACTGAACCGATTAACTTTTAAATTAAAGAGGCTTCACAAGTTCACATTAAGATATATAAGTTTTCCGGAATTTTAATGTTAGGGGGAGATTTGAAATCTGCATCAAATTTTAAGGATTTTTTATAAAATAATTTTTTTGTATAATTCTTTATCTAAATTATCTCGGAAATGCATTTTAAGTTGATTAATTTTGACCAATAGGATAGGTGGATTTTAAACTACCTGCGCTCTAATTGGTTGAATGATGTACGCCATCCAATCAGAGCGCAGATTTTTTAAATCCACCAATCACAGATGCCAAAATTAATTAACTTAAATTGCATTTCCGTTTTTAGATAAAGAATTAGAAAAAACGAATTTTATAAAGAATCCTCAAAATTTGATGCAGATTTCAAATCTCCCCCTAACTTTAAAATTCCGGAAAACTTATATATCTTACTTCACATAGATCTCGGGATAAATTTCTTTCCTGCCTTCTCCCTCCTAGTTTGAATACAGAGCCTCTAGATGCTAAAGTAAATTGTTTTTTTTTACAACCCTATTTTCCTTTGTTTGTTTCTTTATATACTAAAAAGAAAAAGTTAAAAAAGATTTACGTTTGACGTTTATTTTTCGTTGAACTCTCTTTCTAAAATTGGTAAATTTTTTAAAAATTTAATTTCTCTATGGAGGGTGGTGGTACCCTCCCCCAAAATAGTTATAAACCTTCCCGAGACATATGAGAATCTACCCTGTTAAGGAGAAGCCAATCGGTTCAGCGGTTAGCGAGATCCTTCGGTACACACAGACAGACAAACATCCTGTTACTTTAGTATAAGGATAGTCATCGCTATTTCTTTTAAATATAATTGTTCTTGTTTCAGCAACATTATTGGATCCCTGATAGAGATTCCCGCCTATATTATTGTTAGCCTTTTCATGGATTCTTGGGGTAGAAAACCACTCTTCAGTCTGTCTCTACTTATTTCAGGTATGAATATTAACTCAACACTTATATGCTCAGAATAGTTAATAAACTTTAATCTTTTTTATTCTTATAAATTGAATTTTGTTTTCATGCAATTCAGTCATTTATTCTTGAAGGTTAAGCTTAAAATTTCAAACAGCTTCGTTATTATTGGACGCAATCGCCCTTGCTAGTAATTTAAATTTTCACTTTCTCGAAGAATGATTCATCCCAAGTATTGATTTATTAATAAACCTCCAGTCAATTTTTTTTACAAAATAATTTTGGGGCACCCTACCCCCTGTCATGGCCAATGCCCATGAGACTAGTGATTGACAAGTAAGAGAGGGGGGGGGGGGGAGGAGTTTTGACACATTTGCGTAAACAGTGATTATAGGCTTTGTCTTTGGGCCGAGAGGATAGGTTATTAGCAGAGCTGTGGATCCGGATCCGCAAAAAAATGCGGATCCAGATCCTGGGGTAAAAATTTATGCAAATCTACCTAAATTTATATAAAATAGTCACTTACAAAGACATACTCGTGATGAGAGCCAATCTTTAAGGTTTAGGTTCAGACTTAAAAATTAAAAGTATTTTTGACTTCGAGATTAAGGAATAAATATTTTTTGAAAAATTTGGTGATTTATTTTTATTGTCAAGGATCCGGATCCGCACTGACCAAATTTGGAGGATCCGGATCCGCATACAATCAATGCGGATCCGCAACACTGGTTATTAGGGATAAAATCATTCTTGTATGATAAATTTTCCCAAGTTTAAGATTTTTTGGTTTGGCTTTCAGGTTCAGGAGCTGCATGCGTCCAGGTGGTCCCTAGAAAGGCAAAAATTAAATAAAAATTAGGAAAAGAAGTGAACTTATTAACAAAATATGCATCTTTATGAATGTTATTTAGTAATTTACATATTTGAAAAAAAGATTCATATTTCTTTTTCATAAGTTGACCCCTAATTCTATTTTAAAAAAATATTCTTATTTTTACCTGTCCAGTGACCACCTGGAGGCCTGCAGCTCCTGAATCAAAAAATCTAAAAAATTTGGAAAATTTATCATATAAGAATGATTTTATCTTTTATGAACCAATCCTCTCAGTCCAAAGATAAAGCCTATAATTACTGTTTACGCAAATGTGTCATAACTTCCCCCCTCTTGTATATTATTATCAAGAAACTTATACATGAACATTTGTTAAGGAATTTGCTGCATTGTTTGTGGAATCTTGGACGAAGGAGCACTTAGGTTTGTATGATTAAATAATAAATATACTTTGACAATCTCCTTAGAAAAAAAAATTTTATTTTTCCTTAAATTCTAGAAGTTTGGGCCAAAGAAGTTACGATATTACCCCCCTCAAATTAAATCTTATGTCGAAGCTTCTATATTTCAATTGTTAAGGACAAGCCTGGCTATGTTTGGTAAATTCTTTGCCTCTTCAAGTTTTGCTCTGGTATACATGTATACAGCTGAACTATTACCTACAACTATAAGGTTAGAAATATCCTTGGTATATATTTACTCTGGTCTGTATGTATACAGCTGAACTATTACCTTCAACTATAAGGTTAGAAATATCCTTGGTATATATTTACTCTGGTCTGTATGTATACAGCTGAACTATTACCTACAACTATAAGGTTAGAAATATCCTTGGTATATATTTACTCTGGTCTATATGCATACAGCTGAACTATTACCTACAACTATAAGGTTAGAAATATCCTTGGTATATATTTACTCTGGTCTATATGTATACAGCTGAACTATTACCTACAACTATAAGGTTAGAAATATCCTTGGTATATATCTACTCTGGTCTATATGCATACAGCTGAACTATTACCTACAACTATAAGGTTAGAAATATCCTTGGTATATATGTTTACAGCTGAAAATAAATAGTCCTAAATCCTAATTATTATTCTATTTGCCCCAGAGTGCATTACATATATGTTTAGATCCTCTGGTGTCGGAGTGTGCTCCTTGATGGCCAGGATAGGAGGTATCTCTGCTCCACAGATTGCTTTAACTCTCCCAAAGGTTAGAATATTATTAAATTATCAACAATATAGGTATTAAATTTTTGATTTAGTAGAAAATTTAAACACATTAAAACTTTTTCTCTATAGGGAAAGGAGGCGGGGGGAGGTAAATGCTTTTTTTACGTCGTTGTTTTAAGACTTTCAACACTGCACTAGATAAATTTGGCATGACAGTTGCTTTTATTGGTATATATATTTCAAAATATTTGTCTATTAGTTGTCTTGTTAGTTTCTTAAGATAATATTTTCAGACAAGCGCTGGACCCGGATCCCCGTTCTTTGTGATGGGAGCCTGCTCCGTTGCTGGAGGTTTGCTTGCCCTTCTTTTGCCAGAGACTCTGGGTAGCACCCTGCCCACCACCATGAAGGATATTGACGACATCAAGGCGAACGCCAAGCCAATCTGGAAGTGCTATACTGGGCCGAAGAAAGCATAAGGCAGCATAATTGCCAATTATCTATTTTTTTTCAGTGATATTTTTTTGTTTTACCCTAACAATACATTTGTACATTTATTTTTTGTTAACGAAAATAAACATTTGAATTAGGAAAGTTACATAAATGTTTCACCGTTTTCTTTTAAAACTGTCCTTAAAACTTAACAGTCGGGCCCACATGTCAAAATAACGTACATACGTTAGACGTACAGGTAGACATTTAAAGATAACATACAAATAAAAAGGAACCCAACAAGGATGACAACATCCATAAAAGCGAAGCTCTGAAACGGTAGGACAAACGGACATTAACACTTGTATAATGTCAGAACTAAATAATCAGAATGCGAATGTATAAGAGTCAAAGCAAATTTGTTTGATACAGGATAATGATACAGGATAATGATCATGGACATACTTACATTTTTAGGACTTGATTATAGAGTTGCTTCGCTTATAATATTGTACCTTGTTGTCCTAGGAATCAGTTTACAAAAAATCAGACCAATCGGAAAATTAGGTCACATACAAATTTGTTGTTAAAAATGTTAAAAAAATCATCATGTTTAAAATGGACGTACGGACATTCTGGTAATGATTATTGAGTTGCTACGCTTTCTAACTCGTACCTAACTATTACAGGAATCACCATGCAAAATTTTAAATCGATAGGACAATTCTAACATGCCTAAATTAACTAAAAAAGCTATTTAAAAAAGTAAAAAAATTAACATGTTTAAAATGGACGTACGGACATTTTGGTAATGATTATAGAATTGCTACGCTTTCCAAATCGTACCTAACTACTATAGGAATCACCATGCAAAATTTGAAATCGATAGGACAATTCTAACATGCCTAAATTAACGAAAAAAGCTATCCGTGACGGACGGACGTACGGACGGACGGACGTACGGACGGACGGACGGACGGACCGACCCTAATTATAGAAAAGCTTCGCTTTTAAAAATAGTGTCGGTCTGATTATGACATAAAAAAAATTAGCCAATGAGAGGCCATTATTGACCAATGCAATGGTAAAATTTACAGTGGCCTCTCATTGGCTAATTATTTTCTTTACATCATCATCAGTCCGACACTTTTACTGGGTTCATAAAAAGAATTTAAAATTTCAAAGTGCTTGTATTTCAAAAATAAGAAATATAATGCAATATGATATAAGACTATGATATTAACAAAATAAAATACTGATAAAGGATAAATAACACATAATAAGTACCTATGAGTAAATAAAATATTAAATATATATAAATTCATTTCAATTTTTTTTGAGTTGATAGGCTAAGCGTGTTAATAGAAGGCATTAATGCAAAATTGTAAAATTAAGGCATTTTAAAAAGGAAAAAGGAGGTGGCACAAATTTTAAAAATTTCGTAGCAATGTGCAAAAATATCAAAGGGGGGGGGGCGAAAGTGACACTTTTTGTAACCAAAACTAAAAGTCAACAAAGGAACTCAACTAAAAAAAAGAGTTACAGGTCTGAGATTTTGCATGGCAGTTGCTTTATAGGGGTACAATATGGAACTGTGAAGAAACGGCGGCGCAACCGCCGAAAACCGCCGTTTCCCGCCGAAATTTTTTTGCCTTTTCTCGGCGGTTTTCGGCGGTTGCGCCGCCGTTTCTTCACAGTTCCATATTGTACCCCTATAAAGCAACTGCCATGCAAAATCTCAGACCTGTAACTCTTTTTTTAGTTGAGTTCCTTTGTTGACTTTTAGTTTTGGTTACAAAAAGTGTCACTTTCGCCCCCCCCCCCTTTGTCATTAAGTAGCACAAGAATTGACAAAAAAAATCTTACAACTTTGTAATATAGGATTGTAACAGGTTTTTTTAAAAATAAATAGAAAATTTGTGCAATTTAAAAAAACACAATTATTTTAACATTATGATAATGCACTACATAATAAAGTTAAAGAAACTGTTTTATATGAAATAAATATTGTGTTTATAAATATATTAATAAGTATCACAAGTAATATGTTTATGATCTATTGCAAAAAATGTTTTAGGTTAATTTCTCTTATTGTTATCCATATGGTTCTTTGCAAATATAATATTAACAAAATTATTACTAAGCTGCGGTATAGATTTAAGCAGGGGCGGGCAGACGAGGGGTGGGTTTTACCTTCTAGTTGTCAACCCCCAATGACAAGGGTCTAAACCCTCCAGATACACATGCTCTAAATCAGCCAAGGGGTTGCGTCAAGATAAAAATTTCACCCCTCTTGTTGTCAGTATTACAAAACCAAAAGCTCACATCCCCCTCGATTTTGTGTACGCCTCTACATTTAAGGTTGAAGTGTCAAGCAATTTTTAATAAGATTGAAAATTACAATTACCTATTTAGTTAGTTCATATTACTTAAAAGTTGATCAATTAAAACTCAAACATTTTGACTATTAAAGATAAGAAAAGCGCTCACAATAAAATTAGTAATATGTCTATTAAGTGTAAGGCATTGATCTGTTTTCTTTTGTACAGGCTAAATTATAAACATTAATTTATTCTTCTAAAGTTCAGTGTCCAGAACCCATCTGACAAGAATAAAGTCTCCGTCCTCCACAGAATAGAATCCAATATCACGGAGGTCGTTGTCCAGTTCGTCTTTCTGTTCTGGGGTCTTGCTGCTCTGCACATACAGCCGAATTTCGTTGCCACCACTTACTTTTCTAAAAATATTTTATTGATGAAAATTAAACCAAGATCTAATAATGCATAAATATTTCTCGCCTTCTTTGTTTAGGTTATGATAAAAAAACACACGAATTAAGAGAGAAAAAATGCATTTGTCCCGTAATGCAGATCTTTCAGCAAAATATTATTGGCCAAATCTGACATAAAAAATATCATTCAAGGAACAAGCATTTTGTTTGATACTTTTCGGTTTGTTTTAGTAAATATATGTAAAAAAATATCTAGCTGAAGATCAAAAAACATTTACCTATACAGCTCAGGTTACATTAAATAAAATGTATAAATTGGGCAAAGATGGCTAGAAATCAACTAAGAAATTCTATCTTGTCTTGCAATGATTTAAGAAAGAGCAACAATATAGTCTACAATTTATTCTATAATTCTTTAGTTATTAAAATGGTAGATAATTTATATCTTGATTCATTTTGTTAAAAAAATTCTTACTTGTAAAGTCTGCCCACGAGAGCTTTCAGCTTTGCCACGGTCATGCTGAGGGGAATCTTCTTTACAGTATCAGCAGAACCTGCCAGGTCGGGACAACGAAACTTCACACTCACCAACGAAGATTTTATGTTGTTCTCCTGAATAATAAAAGATCATGAAACAAAAGAATTAGAATTCAGTTTTCTTGCATATAAATCCAGGGATCTAAAGGGATAAGACAATGGATATAAATTGATGTATATAACAATAGTGCTACTAATAGTATCCAAAGTTTTGAGCCAAAGAATAAGATAAAGTAGTTTTTGGTTTTATGTCCAATTTTATTACCTTTATGACAAGCTCTCCTTCCTCTGGTTGTCCAAACTTGCCGACAATATCCAAATATCTTCTATGTTCATCACTAAAAACTTTCATAGCCTCATCTTTCTCCGCACCATCCGGCAGTTTTACAACCTTTAAATATTCTAACCCATGCTTTTTATAATAATCTAGCTCGGCCCAATTTCGTTCCTCTTTGGAGATTTCTGTGCCGTTTAAAATTTTGACCGAACTTGACAGTGCTATAATCATAGCCCTTGATGTGGACTCCTTTTCTCGTTGTAGCACTGGGTTGTGACGTAGGCGTAAATCTGTTAAGTTTGATAGTTTATCAAGCTCTCCGATATATTTCCATTCTTCTAATAAATTGCTAATAATCTGTAAGGACTTCAGGTTCTTGAATTCTTTTGTGATATTTATGGTTTTAATTTTGTTGTGGTTAAGACGGATACGTTCAAGGCTGCTGATAGTATCTAGGCTATCAACTGGGTCCCAAGAGGTAAATAAATTTTCATCTAGATCTATTTCTTTAAGAACAGGAAATTTTCCTTCGGTTACTTTAACATTACTAAGGCCATTGCTGTGAACCTGCAGCACTTCCAGGTTCGGGAGGTCACCAGCTATAATTTCAATATCCTGCCAGGTATAGTCCATGTCACCAAGAACAAGATGGCGGATGTTAACGAGGCTTTCCACTGGAAAATGTTCTGGGACTGGTATTCTATTCTCACTAAGGTTCACAACTTGAATAGGTACCTAAGAATAATATTTTCAATTATAATCCAATCTTTCAATAAATCCGTTCAGTATCAGGGATCTAAGGGGATAAGATAATGGCAAATACATTTATGTAAATCCCCAACAATGATAAACAGAATTATCCCTCTGTAGATTAAAATTATTTGTTGAAACGTTTGAACACTCAACTAAACGAACCAACAAAGACAACGAAAAAGAATAGTTATTTCTTTCATCGTATTATAAACGGCTTTCCGCGGATATAGAATGTACAACCATAAGATTAAAACCAGTTTTTTAGCCCCGAGGTTTTAAAGGCACGGCTAAAAAAACTGGTTTTAATCTTATGATTGTACATTTTTATATTCGTAGAAAGCTGGATATAATACGATGCTAGACATAGTTTTTTTGTATGTACCGGTTCCTATCCACCGGATTCGAATGAATACGAGAAACGTTATTATAAAACTTTTGGACCATTGTCCCCTCTCTCTCTCTCTCTGTAGTTCAGTATCCATAGATAGTGTAATTATTCTTTATATAGAGTTTATGTTATAAAAGTGGTGTGTAAATCATATTGATAACAGTTTTAAAACAATGACATTTGTGATAGGAGTTTTTTGAGATGACCCGAACTTAATTGGTTTGGTTTCATAGATTAAACGAAAACATCAATAAAAACTAATGTCGCCAACATAATCAAAATCAATATTTTTAGTTTCTGTAAACTTGTGCTAGAAATAATAATATATATTACTGTAATTCTTTTCATTTTCTTACACTATTAACATTAATACCTGAGAAAGCAGTTTTGCAAGCTTAGGCCAACTACTGATCAGGTTCTTGGACAGGTCGATGTCTCTGACCGCTGGCAGGTTGGCCAGCAGGTCAACATACTCGTCGTTGATTCTCATATTTGTCAGGGATATGGATCTAAGTTTGTCTAATTGACACTGTGCTCGATTTACTTTGTCAAATCCAACAACCTAAAATTGTATATAATTGTACCTAAAAGATTGTATTCAATAACTTTAAAAAATCTGTTGATTCGTGTTTGCGTATGAAAGAAAAGCCAATAATAATATCTATTTAAGGAATGATTAGAAAATTAAATAAAAATAATTTCAAGTAGATTGATAGGCGCTCCTCTCCATAAAAATAAATTGGCCCCAAGGTCTGCTATTCAGCCAATTAATTCCATTTGAAATTGCCGAAAATTAAATATTTTTTTTCTGTAACTGAAAGGGAAGTGGGTAAGAAGGGAGAGAAAAAGGAAAGGGAGTTGAGGGGAAATTTTCACTTAAAATTGTTTGTCAGAATCACATTCCTTTTTTCCTGCTTCAAATAGACGGTGCACTATTACTAATATTACATACTTCCGATGGGCAATAATGCAAACCTTGTGATTTACTTGTTAATATTTACCCAGGTGTATATTTTAACCAACAAGTGAAATAAATCTTACATAATATTTTGGAGGGAAATGGATCGTCAATTTTACTATGTGTTACCCCCAGCGAAAACTGAAAACCACGTATAGGTTTCGTAATTTTATTCGAATTAATTTCGTTATTGGTATAAGCTGATATTTACCTCAACAAATCTTGCTCCAATTTCATTTTTAAAGTTGATCATAGTATCCTGTTCTACTCCGGCGGTTTCCCCCTCCACAAGGCCATACCGCTCGTTAGTACCTGCCAGAATGTCACGCCCAAGGTCAACCTGGATGCGAGTAAGGTTTGTGTATTTTTCAGATTAAAAAAAATAAATACTTTACTTGGAGATGCGAGTGTATAATTAGCAAATCTAACAAGAATGATAATATCAATAACAGCGAAGCATATCACAGTTTGACAAACGAACATATACACTTAGTACAACATAGGTAATTTTAATTAAAAGGTCAACGCCAATTTTAAAAAATTAAATTGTTAATTGCTTAAATAAAGGATGCTTTTAGAATATACTTGCTTATAACAACGTTCTAGGAAGGAACATTCCAAATATCAAGTTTTAAGGTCTACATTAATTTTGTAAAACATTTATGTGAAACGTTTTAAGTGGACTCAAGCAATTTTTGAAAATGATTAGGGTTGCTTCGCTTTATACATTATAACTTTCTGTTATATAAATCATAATGAAAATTATTTTTCGATAGGACGACTCTAACATGGCCATTAATAGGTATATTTATTTTACCCAAGTTATTATAGTATAAAATATTCACAAACTTAAATCTAGAATTTGATAAAATATCCTTATAATCGAATGAACAAATACAAAACTAAATCGAGTAAAGGTATAACAGAAAAATAAAAATTGCGGATTATCTAGTTATTTATTTCATTGTATCTGTAGGAAAGGCTAAGAATGAGAACTAAAAGCTGTCAAATGCAAACATCAAAATAAAATAAAAATACACATAGGATTTATTTAACATGAAAATGAAATGAAATCTAAAGGTCTTCCGGTATGGTTGGTCAATGAGAATACCTAGCTTTATCTTAATAGTTTTTCCTTCTTGATTGTGATTTTCGCTTTCATTTTCTATATTATAGAATATATCTCATCCACACAAACCTAACCTTGTTTAATCTAATAAACGAAGATGAAGTAGGACTAGAACATTTAGGCTGGAAATACTGAACTCCTTCGTGGGTTCCAGCATGCTTGCCTCTGGTGGAATCATCCCACTCCACACCCAACCATTCACCCTTGGTATCTCCAACCTTTCCTTGAAACATAACCGTAGCATAATGTCCACCGTCTATACTTACAACCCTCCGTCCTAATAACACATCATTTTGCTCCGCAAGATCTAAATCTGGCATATTTCTTTGTTTTTACACAAGCTAATTAATATTGCTTGTGTTGTTAATCTGAAATAATGAAACCTGGTGACAAGAATTAACACTATCACTGGATTGTTAGTGGGGGGTGAGTATTTATTTCAAGTGTTTACAATAATAGTAATATTCGCAGCGATAGCAACTTTTTGAAAGTTAATAGCGGTAAGTGCCACAACAAGAGAGGTGGAGTTGTTTAAAGCATGAATTTAATCATATTAAAGTAGTGCATTCAAGACAAGATCATTTAAAAAATCACAATATTATTTGATAAAAAATTATCAAAATTAACCACGGATTGTGTTGACAATATCATCAATCTTGAGGATTGAGCGAACAGTCTCGGTGGCTAGGGTGATGGCGCTGGTAGACACCAAGAGTGGCTGTACAACATTCTCCTCCAGGATGTTGGAAATGCAGCCCTTGCGCACGTTGATGCCAGCTGTCTTCTCTCCAAGAGCGTGACGGTTACGCAACTCTGTCACAGTTCCAATTGGGTTAAGACCAGCGTTCTCGCTCAAAGTGTAGGGAATAATCTCCATGGCCTCTGCAAAAGCTTTGAAGCAATAGGCGTCTGGGCCGGTCAACGTGTTTGCATGCATCATCAACTCTCTGGAAACTTCAATTTCAGGGGCACCACCTCCAGCAATCAGGAAACGTTTCTTTACCAGACAACGGATTACGCAGAGAGCATCGTGCAGAGATCTAAATCAATGGTAGTATTAACAGCAATATATTCAATATACATTTAATACTCAAATTGATGATCTTATAAAATGTTTGACGTTTTTCTTTAATAATTTTTAATTTTTAAAATACACACTGCACTGTAACGACTCGATTGCATGTAAACTTAAACAAACAAGCTTGGAATATAGATATACAACTACTTAATGATTTTCGTTTAAGAATTAGATTTACTGAGTATGACACAAAATCAGGGGTGCATATTTTCAAATTTGACCCTGCTGAGGGGGGGGGGAATAGAAAATATGTGGTTGGGGGGGAAAAAATGTAAAAATTAAGAGAACTGGAAGCATTTTTTGGGGGGGATGGCAATCCGGATACGGAATCCACCCAATTTTTGGGCAAATTTTGGAATCCGTTTTTTAATAGCGGATTCCGGATTCTTAATTGGTGGACTAAAATTACAAATTCAAATAACAGTTTTTTTTTCAGACAAAACTTTTTTAAATTGTGGCAGACATATACCTAAAAAGTATTTTATTGTTTCTTCTTAACTACAGGTATAATGGTAGCTAGCATCCAAAGTTGCGTTTTTTGTAAGTATTTTTCATTTCACAGCTTTTCATGCTTCATTTATTTTTTTAAAAGCTTTTTTTAAAAATACTGCTAGGTTACAGAATACGCCACTTTTTTTTGACGGATTCTTTTATCCAGAATCCGAATCCGGCCCCAAAAATTCGACGGATTGCCATCACTAATTTTTTTTCTATTTTTCTCACCTTTTTGGTGAAAAAAACGGATGGTGGGATAATACGAATAAAATAAAGAATTTTGAAAATATTTTTCCATTTTATTTCCTTCCTGGCGTTATCCTATTAATTTTTTTTCTTCAATTTTTCAGCTTGGCAGGGTAGCGGGCCGAGCGCCTGCGGCTAGGCAGGCCAGGGGGCCGTTTTTCTGGGGGGAGGGGGGGGGGTGGATATAAAAATTGTCAAATTTTGAGAAAAATTTCCTAAGAGGATAATACCTCCTTCCGTGCTGGAAAAAACTAGAAGGGAAAAAAAATTTGCAGCCGGGGAAAAAAATCTTTTGCAGAATGTACACCCATGTATATAATTTTCTATCTTATTATGTTGCTTCTTACTTATGATGTGCGTTTGTTATTGCTTTGCTAATTTTAGAAGTTCAAAGATAACCAAACCTGTGAGCTTCGTCCAACATAAGTTTATTGGAACCACGAATAATCAAGGAGACAGTCTTTCCAGGATTGGCAATACCAGAAAATTTTACACACTTGCTTGTACCAGTCTGAATCTAAATAAAAGAAAAATGATTTAAGTTCAAAATCAGGATAAAAATATTTTCATACCCATCTAAAAAAAAATAAGTTTCTATACTTTGAAGTGAAGAAATATATTACCTCTTCAACAAGTTCAGCGGTTGCTAGATTTTCTGGAGTAAAGTGATCCAAGCTGGCAATAGGTCTGCAATTCAAAGACTTGCAAAGGAACTCAACATCCTCGCGTTCAATATCCTTGATGACCATAATCTTAGTCTTGTCGAAGAAATGGACGGCCAAGTCTGACAGTGCATCTCTGAGAATTGACTTTTGGATAAGAAGAACGTTGCATCCAGCCTTCTTGATCTGTTTGACAATGTTCAGGATGTAGGCGCGCTCCTCTTTCAATACACGGTCCATGGCAGCATAGTCAGAAACGACAACCTAAATAAAAAAAAAGAAAATAAATAGTTATGTTACAAGCCTTTCATTGTAAATGTATTTAATATGTACTTCCAAACGTAAGAATTTGCTAAAAACCTATTATTATATTCATGGGCGTCCTAGCTTTTTTATTTGGGGGGGGAGGGAATTTGCATTTGGGGGGGGTAAAATGGCGCGCCGCAAATTTTTTTTATCCCCCCCCCAAATTTTTACCCCGGGGGTAAAATTTGCTTGGGAGGGGGGGGATATTTATCCCCCGTGAAATCTGTTGGGAGGGGTAAATTTTGTTTAACCCCCCCCCCCCAAATTTTACCCCCGGGGTAAAAATTTTGGGGGGGTAATTTGATAATGTATTAAAAGGGGTAGTTTCACGAAATGCATTTAAACTTAATTTAGTGAACCGCATATTTTATCCTGGTTAAATGGTTAAACTACATTTATATGGCATATATTTGAAAAAATTTCAATTTTCTACCACATAGTTTTCAGGGGTGTATATTCTGCATAAGATTTATTTTTTTTCCCCGGCTACAAATTTTTTTATTTTTTTCCCCCCCTTGTTTTTTCTCTTCAAGTAGGGGGAAAATGAAAAAATATTTAAAGAACTCTATATTTTATTTATTTTATCCCTCATACCACACATTTTTTTAGTTTTTTTCTCCAAAGAGGGGGGGGAAATGGAAAAAATGTTTTCAGTTTTCTTAATTTTTATATTTTTTTTCCCTCCAACCACTTATTTTTTATTTTTTTTCCCCCCCCCTTAGCCGGGGATCCCATGCAGAATATACACCCCTGATAGTTTTTAAAATGTCAAGACTTGAAAATCGTCTTTTTAAATTGCATATATCACAAAAAAGACAATTTTCAGGTCTTGATATTTTAAAAACTACGTGGTAGAAAATTGAATTCATTTCAAATATATGCCATATAAATGTAGTTTACCCATTTAACCAGGATAAAATATGCGGTTCACTAAATTAAGTTCAAATGCATTTCGTGAAACTACCCCTTTAGTAGTAAAAATGCGCGCAAAGCGCGGCAAAATTTTTTTTTAGGGATTTTTTTATTTTGGAGGGGGTATTTCCCCCCCTAAAATTGTTTGGGGGGGGGGGGGGTAAATATCCCATTCCTGAATGGTTGGGGGTAAATTTTAATTAGAGAGGTAAAATGAAAAATATTTTGGGGGTGCCTACGGCACCCCTAAATTCGTTTGGGGGGGGGGTAATCACCCCATTACCCTCCCCCCCTTTGGACGTCTATGATTATATTGAATAACTCAATATAAAAATATAACTAACCTGGTTGTCCATATCAGTTTTAGGTGGAGACACCTGGAACTGAATAAAACCAATCTTTGCCTTCTCCATACGCTTGGGACCATTTACATTAGAGGTCTTCTGCTCCAAAACCAGGCCATCGACCAGTTCTGTGTCATCAACAGTTCCACCGAGCTTCTTGATCACCTTGATATCCTTCAGGTTAACATTGTTCTCTCTGGCAGGGTCAACAATCTTCAATACTGAATCAACAGCAATTGGGGACAACTCAGCGCTGTTCTGAGAGACGACTTTGGAGCACAGTGAAGTTGTGGCGGACTTCAGAAGGCTTTCACGGTCGTTTAAGTCAACAGGGATGGACATGTTTATCAAAATTTCGACAGACTTAGCTGCAGCCTTCTGGAAGCTGTCTGAAATAGTTGTAGGGTGAATACCCTTTGCCAACATCTTCTCAGCGGCACCAAGGAGGCTACCAGCCAAAACAACAACTGAAGTTGTACCATCTCCAGCCTCAATATCCTGAGCTTTGCTGAGCTCCACCAACATTTTGGCTGCAGGGTGCACAACCATCATCTGGTTCAAAATTGTTGCTCCGTCATTGGTGATTGTAACCTCACCCTTGGGATCCTGGATCATTTTATCCATGCCTCTTGGTCCCAAGCTGGTACGGACTGCGTCGGAGAGCGCTTTCGCTGCTTGGATGTTACTTTTACGGATTTCTTCTGGCTTTGAGTTCTTGGCCCTCATGAGCCCACCCCCTCCTGTCTTTTTCATGTCTCCGGCAGTCATTATTTCCTCTGAAATTGTCATTTAAATAAGATATAATTACTAACACGCACGAAAATACTTAACATATACTAGCTAGCGAACACAGGACAAGACTATTAGTGACAAATTAAATGGATTGGTTACCTTTTATGAGATTAAATTAATTTTAAATGCGCACAACGTTCGTTTATTTTTAAACAAAGTTTATTTCTTTTCCACCACACTTATTAAATTTAACCAACCAAAGAATTTTTTATCCAATCTTAACCAGACAAATGCCATCTAGCTAAAAAAGATGCGTAGATTTCATTTCTGGCAACCAGAAAATCCGCAGAAATCGAATTCACGAGATCCAAAAAAGTTTCATTAAAAAAAACCTTACACCAAAAATAACAAACAATAATTATAACGACGACTTAGTTTCTTTTTCCTGTTTAATACGAATATTGAAACTAATTTTCAGGCATGCATGTTTGTTGGTATAGTACTTTTTTTAGAAACCAAAATACAGACATATATAAAACTACGAAATTGTATATTAGTCACTAGAAAGATTATATTTTTTTTCTTGCTTTAAACAACTTTTTGTACATAAAAACCCGTAATGTCTTCATTATTGACACAAACATGCATGCTGTATAGTTTTAAAAAAATTAGTCAAATAAAATACCTGATTAGAATACAAAGCAAGAAATAAAGGTTATCAACTCCCTATGAGCTTTTTGTGTTAAATAGAATTATTAATAAGAATAAAAGAGTTTCAAATAAAAGTAAAATAACAAAATGTTAGGTGAAATGTTAATATTAAATCAATCAAAAAATGTTTTACATTCTTATAATTAATTTCAATAAAACATATATATGCTCAAGAAAGGTTATTTATAATTATGAATTCTACCAGACTAAAATACAAAAGGGGAAATAGTTTATGAAGACGACAAAAAATGATTTTAAAAATTACTTATTTTTATCTTTTTTTTTAATCTTTAACAATTTTAATGTTTTTATTATGTAAATATATAAAGTATTATTCAAACTTAAAGGATTTAATCTTTTTCTTTGTAATTTATATGTCAAAACAGTGTAAAAATGAAGTTCTTAATTACGAATTTTCAAATCATTAGATTTTAATACAATTTATTATAGAAATAAAGAATAATTTCAACAAAAAAAAATTGCTACAAAAAGGCTTACTGTATTATTAAACTGACTTAATTGTATAATTGCATTTATTTTGTTTATTTACCTTGAAAAATGAGTGTTTAAGTGCTGCATTGGTTAAAATCAAACCTAAAAGTGCTCTTTATTCAGTGACAGAGTGAAAAAAATATATACCTTGTTTTATAGTTTTTGATCTCTTTTTTTATATATTTTTATCTGATATGTATATCAAAATTTAAAAGTATCTATTTCATTAGATATTCATACTTTGCTAAAACGTCTTTGTTACTTTTTGCACTATATTTGCTCTAAAAAGGATTCTTTATCTGACTTTTACATTTAAAATGAAAGATTTTATGCCAATTTTTGTGTTGACTGTAGAAAAAAATAATTATTTTGTTTATATGCAATTTTCTATAATAAAATGTGAGAAATGCCTTTTTTCACATGTAGGGCGAAAAAAGTAACACTGAAAATATTTTTTACGTCTTAAGCATGTCCTAAACTCAAAGATAATAAACTTTCATAAAAGATTTATTTCAGAATATGTCATTTAGGGCATAAAATTAATTTTGCAAATTAACATTGCAAATGTTTGCCAATAACTTTTAAAAATGATTTCTGCGGATTTTCTAATTTACATGGGTGTTTTCTACACATTTTCCCCTTTCTAAAAATACCTTCCTCATAAAGATTGGCTTTCGGAAAGTATATACTTTTTCAAAATGATATGTGCCACATTAAGCATCATGGTTTCTCTTTATCTTAATGGAATAGAATTCAATTGAAAATTAATGAAAACTAAAGTCGATCAATTTAAGGTATAAGAACACAATATTATTTCAAATGCATTCTGCATCATATATAATTCTAATTGATATGACAAAGAATTAAACATATATATACATGTGATAATAATAATAAATATTTGTCTTTTAAAATACAACCCATTATTGATAAAGCAGTGTCTAATTCAATCATTGGTTCATGATTATTATTGATTTACCTAGGCCAAAAATAATGTGTAGGGGATTTTAAAACTAATTATTTTTACTTCTACCTAGGTATATTTAACATGTTTGTAATTAATCAATAAAAACAATCTTATTTTTATATAGTTATAAACGTTTCTGCAAACCATTTCTACTATATGAAAAAATTAAATTACAATTTAAAGAGAGAAAAGGCGTTAAAATTAAATTTCGTAGTTCAATCACAAATATTTCTGAATAATTTGAGGAGAACAGAACACACACCCGGTTCCTTCACGATCATTCTAGAACATATCAAATGTTTCACAAAAAAATAGTCGGGTTGCCTTTAGTCACGGAAATATCCTAAAATTCTTAACGCGACACCCTGCCAATGACGACGACATTGTTTATATTATCAAAATATTACGCGGCAATTATAAACACAATGCGCAACAGATGTACCGCGTTGTATTCATTTTTTTTCTGGGATTTGGAATCTTGTAATATTAAATTTTAATACAATTTCCCTGACTGTCTTTTTATTTGATGGATAACATTTAGGAACGAAATATTAAATTCAAATAGAAAATTACGTTCTTAATATAAAAATTAAATAATAGAAAAATGTAAATAAATTCTATTTATTATATGACAACCCTGATATGCGCAGATAGCGGCATTTGAATTAAAGCGCCCCGATAATGGGACATGACGTATTTATGTTTATAAATAATTTCGCAATACGAAATTCTGAGAATATGATGAAAATAAAGTATAAGTTAATAATCATTAAGGTGTCCTAAGTAATCATGGTTTTAGCTGACTTGCACTAATATAAGTGTTATTTATGAATTTTCATAGATTAAACGTTAACAGTGCAAAATTTGCAAAAATTAAGATAGAAAATTTCTAGGTTTGATAATTTTTCTTATAAGAAACAAGTACTATTTCATATTATGCAATACGTTTTAAGTTATCTGCTTAGGAACTTAGCCCAAATGACACCTGTTAAAGTCATTAAACAGGTTTGTATCATTAAGGTAACAAATGTAACACGGAAGGCCGGATAAGGGAGTTAAAAATTTATTTCATTATAGATTTGTAGTAAAGGTTGGGTTGGCTTGTTGAAATTATCTTGTACGTGCATGAGTGAGAAACCAATTTGATAATACTTAATATAAATTACTCTATTTAATTTGTTAAGATAACTTAGTTTTAATGTAAATTGATAGTAGTGTCGGCTTAATGAAATTATTTTTTTTGAGGTTTCTAACACTTTAAGAAATAGGTATAACACACAACAGGTTTTTTTTTAAATACCTGTATCATGTTTTCATACTCTATTTTGACACAATATGAGTAATTTTCTGATGTAGTTTTATATAAATATATACATTAATAGACATTTTAAGTACAAATATTCTATTTTTGGCATAAATATTAAAAAAATACATTTTAAAACTATTTAGTTAGGCGAATATAAGCGCTCATTGTAAAACCCAAGAAGTACATAAAATTGACTATTTCATAGTTTATTAATAGTTATATAATAGTATACAAACCAGGGTGGGGATAAACCCAGGGTTTTTTTAAAAAGCCCAACCCAACCCAAAAACCCTTAAAAACCAAACCCAAAAACCCTTAAAAACCCAGGGTTTTATGGGGGTTTTATTGTTTTTTTTTTTTAAAAAACCCTGGGTGGTTTTTTTGTATGCCCACCCTGATACAAACATAGCTAGCTGGGCATCTGTGGGCAGAAAAGTCTTTTTTTTTGGTGGAATATAATTAATTTGAAAACCACAAACCCCCGATTTTTATGCTTTTGATTTGGTATGTATATTTTTTTTCTAATGGCCTGTTGAAAAGAAGTTGTTTTCTATTTTTGGTGGTTGGCTTATTATTTGTTGTTTAGGAGTTTTTGGTAATGCATAGCCTCGTATAGTTAATTGTTGGTCCTCTAGCAATCAAAGTAAAAAAAATACAATACATTAGTATTTATAATATAATGAAATAAGTTTATTATAAATTATATAATCAAACGAAGTGTTAATCTGTATTCTTTGTGTTACATGCATTTTTTGTTTACCCAGACAATATGACACGTACTTTGCGCTGGCTTGACGCCTTTTCCAAATTCTTATCTCTCAATTTTGCCTTAGTATAAAGAATATATGTTGAATAAGGGATTTTTTAGTTTTATCTGAGAAAAGAGCTTAACAGTAAAAAGATTTATTTTAGAGTTCTTCTTTTTCAGACTTACTAGAATGTATAAAATCACAAGTACCTTATTATTACCCTGAGTGCCACTTGAATTGAACCCACCTCATCACATAATCCAATCTTATTGTAAACCTGAAATTCTCACAATGGAAAGTTCTAATCCGTTTGTTCATAAACTTGAATTGCCACTTATTCAGGTACGTAAAGTGAATTAATCAAAAAACATAATTAATTTCTTATGGCATATATATTGCTTACAATAGGAATGTCACTTGCTTATGCACTCTTTAAAGCTCATTTTTTTTATAAAAAAAATTGGTTTCAGTAGGTATAGGTTTTACCAAAACATTTTATGCCTTAACGTCTCTTCCTACATATTATTGTCATATGTAGTTAACATTTTTTTACTTCAAGGGAAGTTTGTTTTCTTTACATTAATCTGTACTAGCATCCTTCATATTAATACAATTTTTTGACTCGAAAAGTAGATATTAATAAAATAACTGGTTAACTAAACTTCATTGAAGTACCTATTTATAGAAAGTGAAAATCGTGCTACTTGGCTTGACATTGCTGCCCATTCGACTCTGCTTCGCCTTGATATGCCTCACACTTACTTCATTACTGGCATATATCAGCCTGTACGGCATGTCTGTGGAGGATATTGATAAGACACCCTTCACAGGCTGGAGACTTTACTCTAGAAAGGTATGCGTATTCCTATAAATAATTTTTGCAATTTTTTAGTTTACGAGCAGCATGGCAACTCATTATATTTTGTATATAAAGAAATGCTTTTTAAACACTTTAAATTCAGTTACACTATAACCTCAGTATTTTATTTGGTTCCTTATTGTCTATTTTCTTAGATCATTTGTGGAATTCTGCGAGTAATGTTTTTCATTTGCGGGTTCCACCGTGTCAAAGTGATTGGGAAGCAGGCGGACTCCCGTGACGCCAGAATTCTCTGTGTTGCTCCTCACTCTACTTTCTTCGATGCCCTAGCAGTGATAATGATGGGCGCTCCAAGTGTTGTTGCAAAGGCAGAAACAACCTCCATACCATTCTGGGGCAGTTTAATCAAGTTGACCCAGCCAGTTTTGGTCCACAGGTTAGAATAATATTTACAAATTATAAATTACTTTTTGCTTCGCCCCTAGCCTACAGAAGATGGCGGGTTAGCCAAGGAAAATTGATAAAAAAAAACACCCAAAGACATTTTTAAAGCTTCCCTGAAAAGCACATTCTAAGCTACACAGACCATTTATTTTCAAGATCTTTAGCTTTAGACAAAAAATCCATGGATAAATATTAGGTATATTTTTCTGTGTTTATTTTCATGTTTTTAAAGGAATGATCCAAACTCCCGTCAGAACACAATCAAGCATATTAAAGAACGCAGCGTCAGTCCAATTGATTGGCAGCAGGTTTTGATATATCCAGAAGGAACATGTACAAACAGATCTTCTTACATCACGTTCAGACCAGGTTATTTAGTTTTACCATAAATAGCGTTGTTATTATTTTTGTTAATATCAAGTTCTTTTTTTAGGTTATTATCATATACCTAGAGAGGAACACTAAATTAAAACAATCAAATTAGTGCATTTTAAGATTTTTAAAATTTCAAACGCTTAAGTAACTGAACAAAGTAAATTATAAAACACTATTTTTTTTTAAACACCTTAATGTAAAGTTTGATTCTACCTACGAATTTATTATTTTGACAACTTTGTTTCAGGTGCATTTCTACCTGGCGTGACAATCCAGCCCGTTATCATCCGATATGAAAACACATATGACACAGTGACCTGGACCTGGGAAGGATTCCCGGCTTGGAAAGTAATTGTGTATTCCTTGTCTCAGTTTAATCTGAATATTTCCATCGAGTTTATGGAGCCGTATACTCCTTCAGAAGAGGAAATAGCTGATGCCAAACTGTTTGCCAACAATGTTCGTCAAGGTAGTTCTCTTTTTATAAGGTTCTTTAGCAGTAATTACAGGATGAATTCTAAGCTTGCAAGGTTGTATCTATCGCCTAAATAAACAATTTTGGTTCATCTGAGACAAACCTATTTTCTTTCGTAAAATTTCCCTTAGGTATATTTCCACTTGACACTTTTTTTAAATAGTGACATGTTTGAAATATTTCAAGTTTCAAGTGGAAAAATAAGGGAAATTTTATGAAAAAATAGATTGTTTCTTCAAGTTCCACATTTGTACCTCTTCAAAGCAACTGCCATGCCAAATTTCCGTTCTGTAACTCTTTTAAATCTGACTTCCTTTGACTTCTAGTTTTTGTTTTATAAAGTGTTATATCTACACCCCCCCACCCCCCCCCTTAATTGTAATTGTTTTGAAGTATGACTTGAAATGGATTAGAACCTGATCTGAGCCATCATAAAAAATATGTTTCGTATCGTATCATAGACAACTTTTCTTGGATGAATTAAAAATCATAAATTAATAGGTATCAGTTTTGTTGACACGAGCCTAATTAAATCGGAACTAATCGTGTAATTTTTCAATTTACTATCCACGGAAAGCTGTCTATAATACGATGATTATTAATAATTTAAGATTTCAGTTTTGTCCTTACCTATGTTTTTTAAAGAGATAATTTTTGTCCTTATGTTTTCAAAGAGAAATAAGATACCTGATTAATTGCAGGTTAAATAAAACACAACTTATTTTGAAAGATAAAACATATGCCAGACTTTGACGTTTGGTCATCTCATTATTTGAACTCGTGCTATCTCTGTAACTTAGTAACCAATGCATTTAAAACATCTGCTTAAAAATGTTTGTTTTTAATGTTAGATACATTTACAATATTGTTCGTTAACGAAATAGTCTTAGAACTATGTATTTTTTTAGGAATCGGAGTTAGTTTTTATTCTGTAAACTTTTGTATTCTTAATCCACTCAACATCTTTTATTTTTTTTGTTATTTTTAGTGATGGCAAAACGTGTTGGTATCCCCACAACAGACTGTAACTACTTCGACTACCTGCGCATCGAAAAATCGCAACGTCGTTGCCGTGCCCTGCAAAAGCTGCAGCGCAAACTCGACATATCATTGCTCGACTCCACCGCCTATGTCGAAGAAATAGTCGACGACGACGCTGCTACCAAAGAATCCGCTAAATCTGAGCTTTGTGAACATCTTGGCTTGTCTAACGAAAACGTTGAAGTGAACGCTGTTGTAGAAAGTCTTGTACTGGAGTCTAATGGAGTAGGTCATGGTGGTGATACATCAAAGTTATTTGACCTGCGGGATCTAAGACTTGCTGTGCTTGTGGCTACGTCAACTGATGGTGTTAATACATTGCTGGACAGCGCGTTTCGCTTGTTTGACCGCTCACTGGGAGACGAAAGCATTGCCAAAGTAACCTGTTCTAATATTCTACAGAAACATTTGTTTCTCTCATCAAAGGTAACTAGGAATTTAGAATTAGAATTAATGCTAAAAATGAATATCAACCATATATCCTGGCTATAAATATAAGCGCTATGATTTGAATATACGAATATTAAATTGCATTTAGGCTTTTTAAAACAAAACAACAAATGTTACTTTTAATTATTTCACTTTATTATATGTCAGATATTTTTTTTCAATGTGTAAATAATATAGTATAAATTATCCTTGCTTACATCTATTAAAATAAGGATAACAATATTCATAAAGTGAAGCTCAATAAATCATACAATTAGTAAACCAAAGCTTAACTAATATTGAAAGACGGATCTAACAAACCTAGAGCTAACCGTTAAGAATTTTTTTCTCTTAATGTAGAAAAGCTTCGCTGTTAAAATATATAGAATTTGCGATGTTATATTTTATCTCCATGAAATACAATCCTATTTTAAAAGTTATAGCAAGTCTTTTTTCTGGTTTAAGGCTGTTATGTTTTCAGATTCAAGTCATTGAATGGTTTTTTCTAAGCCCTGCATGCCCCTTCCAATACAGAGCTCACAGTTATAATATATTTAATTTAGGAAGCTAATGAGGCCTGTGAGAGTCTGAACAAATGTGATGTTGTTAATAAATCAGATCTTAATACGTATGTAACTGTAACTAAGCCTAATCATCTCAAGGTAGTGTTTTCATATTCAAAATTGTTGTTCTTATGGTTAAATATTCAGATAAACCGAATTATTAGTCTTTTTTTTATGATACACAAAGTTTTTAAATACTGTCGTAATTCGTCATAATATTACCACGCAACATTTCATTGAGGTGCACTTAAGTAGTACGAAGGGTAATTTGTATGAACCTAAAAGCACACTCTCATCCCAGTTAAATGAATGATTTATTTTAGGTAATACGGGCTGCCGAAGACAGCTTGATAGTAAACATGACTGATTTATTAACGAAGACAGCAGGCCTGACTGCTGAGCGTATGGCGGCTAAACTGGAGAAGTATGCGGCTAGCGGCTCCAGCCTGGTCTCAGATATGTCAGCCACGGTGGCAGCTGGTAGAGAAAAAGTATCGGATGTCATTACCAGGTATTTAATTTTCTGAATGCTCATACTTGGTATTCAATGATGTCCAGGATATACATCAAAATATTTTGTGTATATTTCCCTAGTCAGGAGATTATCTTCCATCCAATAACCCGCCTTCCTACACCCCGTGGGTGGTTATAAAAAATATAAATTTGGTTGTTACATTCTCGGTTACGCTTCGCACTCGCCCTTGGCTAAACCCTGTGCACGCCATAGCTAATACCATGTTTAAGAAGGTATGAATTATTACATAGTATCTACCTTTATTCATATATTTTATTATATTTCAGTACTGCCAGCTCACTTCACAAACGTATGAACTCATATTCAGATAAGAAAAAAGAGTGAATTTCATTTTTTTTGTTTCATTTTTAAATCTTGTCATTTTTATATGATACACTTTATTGAAAATATTATGTTATAATCACATCATTTATATATATATATGTGTAGTCTAATTAGTTTTTGTTAATTATATTTTAAGTTGCTTTTTGTGTCACAGTTTAAAATATCTTCTACATATTATTAATTATTGTTAATTTATTATCATTGTTTGAAAATTATCAAAAATGTTTATTTAATATAAAATTAAGGTTAAAATCTTATATAACAAGAGGCCTGACAATATTTGGTAACCCTACCATAATTTTAGATCTTTATATTGTTTTTTTAAATAAAATCTTGCCCTTAAATTGTGTTAAAAAGATATTTAGATTGTCTATTAAAGTATTGTATCAAAAAAACAAAATATGCCTAAACAATTTTGTTGAAAAATAAGTTTTAATCCAGGGTTGTTATATTGGGCGGGCGCTTTTGGGCAGGCAGTTTTAGGCGGGCGGTTTTGGGCCGCCCAATATAAGGTCCTTTTGGGCAGTTTTGGGCACCCCCCTTTTAAGGGGAGAGAAAAAGGGGAGGGGGTTAAAAACAGGGGGGAGGGTGGGCCTATTTTTTGGGTGATATCCTTATACTAAAGTAACAGGATGTGTGTCTGTGTGTTTGTACCGAAGGATCTCGCTAACCGCTGAACCGATCGGGTTCTCCTTAACAGGGTAGCATCTCATAGGTTCTGGGAAGGTTTATAACTATATTGAGGGAGGGTACCACCACCCTAACAGAAATTGCCCCTAGAAAAAAATTACACTCCCCCCAAAAATTTTTTTTAAAATTTTTTAAAACTATAAAATTTTTTTTTACTTTTTCTTTTTAAATCTAATATAATAATTGGATTATCAAATTTGACTCTCCCCTCCTCAAGTGCCCCTAGAGGCCTCTAGGGCCGTAGCCGCTAGTTAACTATATAAATTAGTAAGTTTTTTTTGTATATAGAGAAGGATTTCGCTAACTGCTGAACCGATATGGTTCTCCTTTCCAGTGGAGCCTTTATAGGTCCTGAGGTGGTTTTAGGCTATTTTATTTCTAATAATAAGTCTAGGTATGGTTTTAGGCTATTTTATATCCTTTTTATGTGCTTATTACGACATTTGCCCAAAAAGGGTGCCCAAAACCACTTTTGGGCGCCCAAAACCCGCCTAAAAACCTTTTGGGCAATTAGGCCGTCCAATATAAAAAAAAGTGCCCAATTCGACAACCCTGTTTTAATCCCCTACTTTCTTTTCTTTTATGTTAAAACTAGCGGCTACGCCCCTAGAGGCCTCTAGGGGCACTTGAGGAGGGGGGGAGTAGAATTTGATAACCCAATTTCTTATTTTAGATTTTAAAAGTAAAAAAATATTACATTTGACGTTTATGTTTGCGTTGAACTCTCTTTCTAAAATTGAGAACGTAAAAAAAATTTCGTTTTTTTTGTGAATTCTCTTGGGAGGGTGGTGGTACCCTCCCCCAAAATAGTTAAAAACCTTCCTGGGACATATAAGAATCTACCCTGTTAAAGAGAACCCGATCGGTTCAGCGGTTAGCGAGATCCTTCGGTACAGACACACAGACACACAAACACACAAGCACACAAACACACAGACAAACAGACATCCTGTTACTTTAGTATAAGGATTATTTTTTGTTTTTTAATACAAAAAATGTGACTTTTCATATATTTTAATCCTTATTTAGATTTATAAGATTAGTAAAAAAAACTTTGAAGGCAATTAAGTTTTCAAAAGATATATGTGTTGGGGGGTTGGGGAGGGGGGGGGGGAGATGCAATATGTAAAATTGTCGTAAATCTGGTAGTGCATTCAAGTACGTTCATCTTAGAAATATTGGTTTTGAAATAATTCCATTTGAAAATTCGGAAATGCGATTTAATGACCATTTTTCTGATAAATCATTAGCAAATGATATGCAATTTCCATTAAAAAGCCATTATAGATAATTCGGCTATTAGTTTGCATAATTACCAGAGCTGGATCTTTAAATCATTTAGTTGTGAGCCGAGCCAGATCTGCCTCGAGGTGAGCCAGGGGTGAGCCGCAGCAACTGCTAAAGAAACTTTGATCTTTAAAAGATTTACGGCTCGGTGGCATTACAATATGAGTGTTGCCGGTGAGCCGGATCACCAATGCCATTTCGATTCAAAGATTGTTATGAGGAGAACCACTTTCAAAATCGGCTCGCTTTTGGCTCGGCTCGGGCAGATCGGTGATTTAAAGATCCAGCTTAGAATACCAGATCTCAACTATTTCTCCTGGATCCGTTAAAAGCTTACTTAAATTCCACTAAAAAATCATTAAAATTCAACCTTTGAAATTTGAAATAACAATCAGATTTTCTGTGATAGATATTTTTTAAGGAAAATTATTCAAGCAATCAAAATATAAACTTTTTCATTTGGAATCACAAATAACAAATATTTTTTCATGTTATCTACTTATAGAATGAATTTTTTGTATTAATTTTATTTTACCCTCATTAATTCTTACTATCATAGTTTTTAGTCGTTGCTTAGATAGATAGATACTTCAATATTTGTAGAACAACTAGTAGGTATATAAATGTATTCTGAATGTAAGCATCTTATTTTTGGTGTGATTTTTCTTTAAATAAGGTAATCGGCTATTCATTTCAGATTTGTAAATGTAGATCTAAAAATAACACAAAAAATATTTTAAATTTGAAAGCTTTTTAATTTTTTTGTTGCTTAAAACCAGACTAAGATAAAATTTGAACAAGTGCCAAACTAATAAGTGCATGAATATTATTATTTATGGAAACTATCCACAATTGATTATACCCCCAAGAACCCTATATGAACAAATATTGTCATCCTTACTTACTTATCTAAATACGTAATTAAAGAGATATCTATTCTTATAGTTGTGACTTTTATTACTTAAATATTAACTGTTTGATTGAAAAAAAACTTACTTAGGTATTTTACTTACTGTTTCAAAATTTAGGTTCCCAGAATTTAATTTCATTGCATATAGCCCACATTAACAAAAAATAGGGAGGAATTTGACAATAATTTTGCCTCTTATTTATCAGCGCAGCTATTCTTATTAAGAAATACACTGCTTTCAGCATCATATAGCAAAACAAAGTGCTATCATTGGAAATATTAAAAGAAGTTCTTTTTACTGGAGGTAAGCAAGTTTGTTTTGAAATGCCAAATTCCTGTCACTGCGTATTAAAACATACTAAAGATTATTCTTTCAAACTACTTATTGTGGTGTAGGCTGACTTAGGACGACCAGGCTAATTTCGAATTGAAATAAAAAACTAAATTTTGATAGCTACAGAAATATAATTTTAGCTCCTCAAAATAGAAATAGGCCCCAAATTGTTACTTGGACCCGCTCGGAATTATCCTGTAACAACCTATATAACCTAAATTTTGAAACATTAAGTAAGTACTCTGATGAAATGCTCTATGTATGCATAATGTAACTATAATGTTTAGTGCATATATTTATATTTATATCAATTTAAAATGCTATTATTTGTTTGTTCTTACCCTGACCCTTATTCAATTCATATTATAAAATAATATCTTATATAAAAGACAATTTGAAACTTGGAATAAGTATTGTTAGTTATTAGGTTATTAGGGCTAGATTAGTTATTTACTATTTTATTAGGAAGAAAAAAATATTTTATGAAACTTTGTTACCAGTATTTAAAAAAAAGATCTTAAGTTTAAGTTAACATTCCAAAGAAGTAAACAAGCTACTTGCCAAATTTATCCTTTCCATTTATATTTTAATTGATTCACATTTTTAACTAGATAAAGTTATTAGGATAGGTACCCTATGATACGTTAGGATTTATTTTTTATTAAGAAACTTTAGAATTAGATGATATAGGGAGAAAATTTTAATATAAGGCAAAGGAAGTCTGATAATTTAAATAAATAATTGTAATTGTAATGAATAGAAAACTATATTTGTCAAATTTTTCTTAAGCAAAATATCTTGAAAATTGATGTAAAAGTAAAATAAACCAGGCTCCTGAATATGATATTTTTTCAGATTCTAAGTGTTGACCCTCTAAAAGATGTGGTTATTCCACAGTGTCAAACAACTTTAAACATCAAGACGCTAATGTGATTGTTAAAATGCCAGGCAAGTTATCCGATGATGAAATACGACATCGGCTGGAGGCGCACAACTATAATGTCCCAGCCATCACGGACACGACTCGTAGCGTGTTGGTTAAAAAGCTGCGGCAGCTAGACCAGCAAGCCGTTGCGGCCAGCCGCCTAAAGGCTGCCTCCAAACCGAGTGTGGATTACAGTTCAGCCGAAGAAGACTTTACACCGCCCGTGTCATCGACACGTAAAAATGTCGGGGCCATGGTCTCGTCGGCCAGGTCGAAGGCAACCGCCAGCAGTGGGGTATCAGTTGGTTATTACAGAAATGGTAGAAGTGGCGGTTTGAGTGGATCCTCTAGCAATAGTTATAAAGTAAACTCAGCACCGATGTACAAATCAAGAGTCACTCCTACGTCCTACACAAACAGAAATAATTCAAGGTAAAAGTATTTCTTTATAACTAGTAACTAATAATAGTCAGTAAACAAAGATATTTATTTAGTTGTTCGTATGTCTATTTTTTTATTTATCCTTTAATTTTGTAATAAGATAGGTACTTTATATTTTTTAGATAAGAACTTACACTATTAGAAATCTTTTGACAGGGAGATTTTTTCAGTTTCTTTTACACTTTTTGTTTATTAATTGCATGAATTCAATCAAGTTATTCTTTTTTTCAACAACAAAAAATAATTAGAACATCTCAATGAAATATGAAACATCCCTTTACCTTTGTATAGAGTTGTAAATGGCGGGAGTCTTGTTAATCAGAGTGATGATGACGAGGAGGAGGAGGAAGAAGAAGAAGAGGATGATGAAGAGGAGGAGGTAAGTCTTGCAAATTGTCATGATTTGCCTAGAAACTGGATAAGTTTCTACCATAGGTAGTTATGTTAAGTCTTAAAAATAGTCATGGTTTGTTGTAGTGGGTCTGGAAAATAGTCATGGTTTGTTGTAGAAGGTCTTGAAATTAGTCATGGTTTGTTGTAGTAAGTCTTGAAAATAGTCATGGTTTGTTGTAGTAGGTCTTAAAAATAGTCATGGTTTGTTGTAGTAGGTCTTGAAAATAGTCATGGTTTGTTGTAGCTTGAGGTCTTGATTTATCTATAACATGGAGGTAAGTATTGATAACCAGAGTGGTAATGATAATAATTAGGATTTAAGTCAAGAAAATGATCATGGGTTGTTCGGTAAATGTTCTTAGTATGTCTAGGTAAGATTAAAAGGGTAAGTAGGCTAGTCTAGCAGATGATTAAAAATGTGATGATCATGAAAAAAAGTCGTCGAGATAGTTAAAACTGGAGGAATACTAGATATTAATATTAAGGATGAGAGTGAGGCAGATGAGGATAGTGATGATAAGCTTGAGGAATACGAGGAAGAAATCACATCAATTCCAAGGCACATCCACTTTCGTTATCTTAAGCTTTTACTCTCTATATTTAGGAGATGGGGAGAGGGTATTTAAGGGGGGGGGGGGGGGGTTAATGCAACCATCTCGTAATCAGTGAGCAAATGGCACTTAGAATTCGAATTTCCGTCTATAATTTTGCATGAGTAATCCTTGGTAGGTCTATTTTCCCTAAATCGAACATAAAGTTGGAAAAGTAACGGCTAACGGCTGGCGGCTCAGCTATTTTGCCATTTTTTTGATATTTATATTGCAAATTAGTCACGAAACCTCTCTCAACATAATACTCTTTTCTACTCCAAAACGCTATCAAACGGTTCTAGACGGTAGCTGTTGGTACTAGAAGTTTTAAAATTGGTTATTGCTATCATTTAACATGAATTAAACCAAAAATATGTTTTAAAAAGTCGATTCCTACGTAATTGATGATGGATTTACCCTGAAAATAGGCAAAAAACGGCTAAACGGCTAAGTCGCTAGCCGTTACTTTTCCAACTTTTTGTTCGATTTAGGGAAAATAGACCTACCAAGGATTACTCATGCAAAAGTTCAGATCGAAATTCGAATTCTAAGTGTCATTTGCTCACTGATTACGAGATGGTTGCATTAACCCCCCCCCCCCCCCTTTATTCTACATGTACTAAAACTTTGCAATTAGATCAAAATAGTGAAAAAATTGATTTTTAAAAAAATTTAGGCTAGTTACGTTACCCATTCTAAAAAAAAAAACAGTCTATTGCCTGTTTTGAAATCAATACAATACCTATCAGATATGCACACTCACATTGGAGTGTAATTAGTATAATATACATAGACAACGATAAAAAAAAGCTCTTTTCTTTGGATTGAAAAAGTTTCTAAAATCTGAAAGTGTTTGTAACAGAACTGACCTGGCCACTCAAACAAGTTTCAACAGCTCAAACGAACAGGAACAAGAAACTAGATTCAGGTTAAACAAATTCATTTTCCTTTAGATTATATTTTAAACGTAAGAAACATTTGCCCGTCCTGGGTATCTTCAAAAAAAAAACTTATGTTATAAAATCTATGTGCTACATATCTTTTTTTGTACATTAAATGGACAATAATCATAAATTGTGGGATAAGAATATGGTTAATCTTTAAAATTTAAGATATCTTTTTTTTATACAGGGACTAAACTTTCATTGGTACCTTAACGATTTCACTAACTATAGTATCGTAGACAAAAAACGTTGTGTTAAAACCATTAGAAGTCTAAGCTTTTTTTAGTTTCTTTGTGGTTTTGCCTAAACATCAAACCTACCTTACCAACAACTAGGAGATGACGCATAATTGACTAATATCTTATTGTTGATAATGAAATATTTCAGGGGCAAGCCTATTCCGCGACGAGGTGGTGCCAGTCCTGCCCAGTACACACTCAGATCTCCGCACCTACGTCAAAACATTAACAAGTTCGGTTCTTTGAACGAGGCACTGTCCACCCTGCCGACGGCGGGTGGCAAGAGTGGGGGCCTCCAGGGACATGCCTCTAGCTCAACCTGTCCAAGCCCAGTATCAATGAATACAAGTACAAGTAGAAACCTGTCCAATGTTCACCAGTCTTCATCCACCCCGATAGTACATCAGGCATCGCCCACAACCCGTCTACAACACAATAACAACAACAATAATTCTATGTATAGTAAACAACATCATCAATTTTACAACAATCGAGTGTTGAACAGCAACAGTAACTCTATTTTGATATCGAGTCTTATAGTCGCGTGTGCGGCCGTATTTTTCCTGTACCTGGGCTATAAATATATAAACTTGAGTCCGCCAACTACCGCCCTGCTGCCGCCAGCCGCTAGTGACAAATTTCCGCTGTGTACAGGGACCGAAGGCAAAGGTGAGGTAAATATTAAGTGTATACCTGGTCCGCAGTTAAATATGACTGCTGACCTGCTCCAGAAATTGCTGGCTGTTATGCGGCCGGATGATCAACAGGGTTGTCCAGAAAATTTGCCCCAGGCAGTATTTACGGTTGAGGAATTACGGACTGCTTCAGGCATTCAATCAGACTCTGAATTTGCCCAGCTCTTTCAGAATATTTTAATCCTGTTCAGACACAACTTTGCCTGGGGCATCCATCCTGTCACGGATGACGAAAACAATGGTCACGTGACGCATCTTAGTGTGGACACTAATCGAAGTATCTACTGCAGGCTCAAGGGAGTTGTCATGTTTTTCCTGGGCCTCCTCTATCAGGCTGCCAACTATTTATTGGCAGGAGCTTTGATTGTTGCTGTTGTAGCAGCTGGCTGGTATGGTGTCAAACTTTGGCGTCTACGAAAACAACGCGAGGAGCAAGAGATGTACGCGTTGCTAGAACAAGTCCTAACAATTTTGCAAGACAATCATGCGGAAAAAGAATCCATGTCGGGTGTTGGATCTCCATCATTTCTGGCAATTGTGCACATCCGCGACCAACTGATTGCTCCGCAGGAGCGCGCCAGTAAAGCTCGAGTCTGGAACAAAGTTGCGCAGTATATACGCAACCACGAGAGCAGAGTCCGGGAAGAAGTGCAGCACATACACGGTGAAGAGTTTCGCGTATGGCAGTGGCTGTCAGACATGCCGCCCAAAAGCCCTACAAGTGCTGCCACAAGCCCAGCTATGATAAAAGCCTATCCTGGAAGGGTGCACACACCAGTTAGTGCTTACAATCGAGGTGGGGGTATGCCACAAACATCATCACCAATGGCAATGGGGCATCACTATACTCCAACCTCAAGTGGTAAACCTGGTGGAATGAATTCATCTGACATGTACAATATGAACAAATCAAAGGATCCATGGCCCTATGCTCCTACCACGACTGCAGGTAAAAACTTATTTCTTTTAAATATTAACTTTTTTATTTATTTAACATACTTCCAACAAACTTCTATTGCTAGGTATTAAAAATAATGTAGAAGGGATTCGAGCTGGCTTGAAGTTTATTTAAATAACAAAATTAAATAGTTCCCACCACCCAAAAAAAAGGGGTTACAGCGGAATTTAACATGTTTATAGTTGCTGCATTTTAGTGAAATAAATGAAAAAATGTTAAGTTACTGTTTAATTAATAAACATGCAATTAAGGATCACCTGGATGGCAAGGGTCAGCATTCCAGTTGAACAGGAATGTATCAGCTCCAGTGCACCCACCCACCAACTGTATCAAGGCCAGACACATGTTTGAACACTCCCCCGCCACCCTCAGTATTCCTGATTGGACCCAGATGATCAGAAGAGATATTGTCAACAGGTTAGTAACAATAAATAGCCGAAAGCCCGTAATATGAATGATGAGAAAAAAATTATTTGTTTATACATATTTGCATTAAAAAACAAGTAATTTAGACATCGGTTACTTTTTTTATTTTACTCCTTCTTGTGGGATATATGAATTCTTTTAAAAAGAATGAAAGGAGCTTGAAATATAAGTTACAGAAGGATTTATAACAATATAGTATAGACAATTAGCTTTTTTTATCCTAATAATAAAGTAACAGGATGTCTGTTTGTCGGTCTGTTTGTCTGTACCGAAGGATCTCGCTAACCGCTGAACCGATCGGGTTCTCCTTAACACGGAGAACGGCAGATATTTGGAACTCATTACCAAGTGACATAAAAAGTTTCAGACAAGTAACTAAATTTAATAAAAGACTACCTAGTTCAGTGGATGAGCGAGAAAAAATTAACCATCATGGCTTTACGAGCTTACCGAAGAAAACACATACAAGTAAACAGGGTAGCTTCTCATAGGTCACGGGAATGTTTATAACTATTTTGGGGGAGGTTACCACCACCCTCCCAAGAGAAATAACAATATATCGTAATTTTTATTTTAAGTATAGAGACTCTTACGTAACATTGCGAGGTATCGTAGAAAGTTACTCCTACGCAACATACCGTAGAAACTTGAATGCAACAAAAAACCAAACATTTAAAGTGCCACTAGAGGCTTCTAGGGGCGTAGCCGCTAGAATTTAAATAAGCTATTAAACAATAAACATATTTATGCTAGGTAGGTAAATGTAAGATAAATAAATCATCGCACAATAATTTTTGTATACCCGCAGTTTATTACTTTATTTTAACAAATCCAGTAACATTGTTAAAATGACAGCTTATTTAATATAAGGTGCAAAGAGGCAAAGATCCTGCATATCGCTGTTGACAAGGAGAGCAAGGAGGGCATCGTCTACATAAAAGCTTTGACCATGGAGGACGCTGGCAAAGTCTTCAGCAACCTGCACGGCCAGTGGTACAAGGGTCAGCTGGTGACAGCCAAATACCTGCGCGAGGACAGATACCACCAGAGATTTCCAGATTCTATGAACGCACAGCTGGTCATGAAATAAGAAAAAATAATGTTTATTTGTTGAAATAAAAATGTGTACATTTGGTTAAAGTTAAAATTTGAGATGAACTTTTTTTATATCCTGTAGTTATTTAAGTAGGTTGTCACTTTTTTTTCTCCTTTTCAAAAGATTATTACTCCATTAATTTTAAAGCCATTGCCGTTAAATATTGTCAGCTAGGTAGAAGGATTATAAAAATCCGCAAACTAAAATTTAAAAATCTACAAGAGGATGAATGGCTACTTGTTATTTTTTATGACAATTAGTAAGATGACAATTTTTTATTAAAATACAAAAATAGCCGAATTATCAAGGGAGTAATGAGTATCTCAAGTGAAAGAGCTTAACTGTGACAACCTGTAAATAATATGAAAAAGAATCTGTCCATTGTTTGGCAGCCAGTCGCACCTGATACTGTTTTCATATAGAAAATTATAAATGTAAGGTACAATGTAAATACTTAGTAATAACACCTTTTCGAAAGAAACTTACTTTTTTATCATTTTTTTTTATTGTTTTTTAAATGTAAATGAGAAAAAAATATTTAAGGGTAAGAGCTTAACAGTTTAAACCTATTATTTTTTGGTTAATTTTAAAAGATATATTTTATCTTACTTTTAATGTTTAAAATGTTACATACCTACTTATTTTTTTTTAATTAATAGGAACCTGTTCTTTTACTTTAAAAAGTTCATAAATTTGGGGGATGGGAGAATTTGGTCAACTAGATATCTTGCAATTTTAATTAGAGTGCTTCCCCCATATCTTTTAATATTAGGTAGTTTTTTAAAGTTTTTTTGGTTAAAGAGGTGGTTCTCAGCTGTTTTAATGATGTATCATCAACTTTTGTAAAAAAAAGGTATTTTCAATTTTTTAAAGATTAAGGATTCAGGAAGACACACTGAAATTAAAATTGTAGGTAACATGGCTGACATTATTCTTAATTTCCCCATTCATTTACTTTCCAAAATGTGATTTAATCCTTTGGCATTTGTGACCTAAAGTAATATTTGTTTTTCATAAAATGAATCAAATCTTTAATGCTTTCTCGACGTTTTATAATAGGTAGATAGATATTTTGCTCAATATTAAAATTATTTAACGAAACTGCCTGGCATGTAAGTCGTTTCTTCACATTTATCACTTTGATTTTTATATTAAAAATATACTTAACATTCAATAACTTCAAAAAAATTGAATGCAAATTAGCAAAAAAGTATGAACTGTTTTGTAGTTGTACTTAACAGTTGTATAAATATTTTGGTATTAGTAACAAACTAAAAAGCTAACATTTTGATTATATAGCTGCCTATAAACAATTGAAATATAAATTCAGATCCTTTTAGACAATTAAGATACCTACTGAAATTCACCGTTTACTTGTTATAATTTTTATCTATTTATTTACACCATGCACACATAGGCAAATTTTGGACAAAAAATAAGATTTGTTTATAGGAAGCTTTAGTTTAAAGAGAACTATCCACGAACATGGGCAAGTGATTTTAAGCACCTTCCAACATTGATCCATAGTATTTAGTGAATATATTAGGTTTATGGTAAAATATTTGGTTTATCGACTAAAAAGTTATGCTTCCATGGTTTAATATGAAAAAAACTTTAAAATGCAAAGCATTTTTAGATACAATATCATCAACTGCTTTGTTGAGTTCAAAGAACAAAATATAATAAAAGCATCAAATGCTGTAAATTGCAAAAGTACATTAATTAAACTGTTTAAAATTTTACAAGCTACCAACTCTTTTTCTAAACATGCGTTTTTAATCAAAATGATATACTTTTGTTTCAAAGCTTTTAAACAACAGTTTGAACTCCTCAAAACATTTGATGAATTTGCACCAAACTATGCCTACCTTTTCAAAGTTTTTTTCATATAAAACCATGGTGAAACCTAACTTTTTAGTCGATAAACTAAATAACAAACATGAGCCTAGTATATTCTCTAAAAAAATGCCAGTGAGCAATGCTGGAAGGTGCTTAGAATCACTTGCTCTTGTTCGTGGATAGTCCTCTTTTAGCTTTTTAGGATTTTACTAAATGCACTGAACACTTTGTTTTACGGGATCTCTGAATAGCTCCCTTCTTGATAATGTGATAACATTCTTAAGTTTCCTAAAATAACACTAGTTTGTATATTAATCTACAGGGTTTTTTCTAATGATAAATACATGAATTATTCATAGCAATTATAAATAAATATATAAATCTATCGGTCAAGTTAAAATTAAACCTTCTAAGTGAAATATCGAAATATATCTAAAAAATATTCTAATATAATTAAGAATCGATTTTGTTCCAAATAGAACTACGAATATTCTTGTCTTTATAGAGCTCTTATTAAAAATGTATAATTTGAAGATGGTTGAGCAATTTTTTGAATCATGTTGATAAAACTAAGATCATAAAATGAATAATAAATACCTAAACCTTTCATTATTTCGATAATAATCTAAAATGAATAAATCTTTAATGAAGTATACCTATTTATCGCGACTAAGAAGTACAAATCTATTTTATTTGTTTGTTTAAATGTTCAACAATTTTATATTAAAAAGTATTTCTATTTATTTCTTAAATTCTTTCAATTACTTTAAAGTTCTAGTTTTGTTTATATAGAAACTATTATTAATATTGTACATATGAAACACGAGTACAATTAACCTAAAGCTTAAAAATATATTTATTGTTGATGATATAGAAAATGTTTAGTTTAAAATCGTAAATTCTATGCCTATATTGAAATCTTTTTTTCACTTTGTTTGTTTATAGAACTAATGTGATGTTTTTATCAGATCCCATTGAACGATTGGAAAATTTTTCTTTGATGTTTTACTGACCTTTTAAAATAATACATATGTATTAAATAAACATATTATTTTTTAGTAGCGAAGCTACTCTATAACTTCTAATCCCAGTCTGTCTGAAACGTTTTGGGAATTTTATCGGCTCCTTTTTTATGATAGACAATTAAAATTTGTAGAGATTAAATAAGTTAATAAGTTCAATAAGTTTCATCAAAAGTTGTCTTCAATTGGGGTCCTAGATCGATGCCAAGATTTTCTCGACTCCTTTTCAAGATAGACGACTGGTTGAGATGCTAGATCGATTCCTAGAACTCTAACCACTGAACTTATTAAGTTTCTTTATAATATGTGAAAGTTCAACATTTAAGAGTTATCATGTTATTTCTTTTATATAAGAAAAAGATGTCTTCTTGTACCAAAATCTCGCATAACACTATTAAAGGTATGATTTACTTCAAAATATACCAAAAAAGGCCTGAAAACCCCATTTCCGCAGGGTTTTTCGTACCCAACCTAAAAATAGATGTAGTACCTATAGGACTTATCTGCCAATTTTCAAGAATCTAGCTCAAAATTAGAACAGTTTGTTCACTGTTTAAGTTTAGATGTCAATACCCCCCCCTTCCCCTTTTCTTATCACAAAATTTTAGTGTCGTTTTCCTTTCCGCTTCCCTCATGTGCCCCTAGAGGCTTCTAGGGGGCGTAGCCGCTAGTTGTCTCATATTGCATTTAAAAACTCTGTAGTATTTCCATGTTAAATATTCCGCTATATTTTTCTCTTTATTATCCTACAACACTCTTTACAAGAGAGATGATATTTTATAAGCTCCAATTTTATTTTTATTGTCCTCATAATGGGGATAGGGAAATATAAAGTTAAATTTAATTTAGGACAATATTTATGATCATAAATAAATCTACAATGCAATTTATTATAAATACCCTATGATTTGATAATAGTACGATTTATAGGTACAGATCTTCCGCGGATACGAAAATGTAAAATTTTATGTTAAACTTGTTTTTTTTTAGGTCTAAAAGGACTGGACAAGCATAGACATAATTAATCCTATGAATTACATAATTTCATTGAAAATTTCTCTAGATCAAGAGGATAAAGGCTTTTTAAAGGGGGGAGGCGGATGTGCCACTTTTTGAAACCAAAACTAAAAGTCAAAGGAACTCAACTAAAAAAAAGAGTTACAGGTCTGAGATTTTGCATGGCAGTTGCTTTATAGGGTTACAATATGGAACAGTGAAGAAACGGCGGCGCATCCGCCGAAAACCGCCGAGAAATTGCAAAAAAAATTCGGCGGGAAACGGCGGTTTTCGGCGGTTGCGCCGCCGTTTCTTCACAGTTCCATATTGTACCTCTATAAAGCAACTGCCATGCAAAATCTCAGACCTGTAACTCTTTTTTTAGTTGAGTTCCTTTGTTGACTTTTAGTTTTGGTTTCAAAAAGTGTCACTTTCGCCCCCCCCCCCCCCCCCCCCTTTTATATCCGGTTTAATTAACGAACTGCAGTACTGAAATTTTTTGGAATCACTTCAACAAGTGAGAAATAGAAATTATTTTAGCGGTAAAGTATAGGTTAGGTAGAGATATATTCTGGCAGCGCTACCGCATGGCTGTGGCTCATGACATTGGTTAGGCAAAAATAAATCCTGTTGCTTTACACCTTACCAGCTTTGCTAATGTAGGAGAGAGATCTTAATTGTCAAATATAATAATAAGCTCCTTAAGTAGTGTGGATTAATCCGTCCTGACGCGACGTTTACAAGATCTTAATAAACAAATATACCTACCCATTCTCTATTTAGTGCAAATTATTATTTGTGTGTTGTATTCTTTGTGCCACAAGAGCTTATGCTCAGTAATAACATAAAGTTTAAGAGTATGATAAAAGTCAACCTGGATTTGTTACAAGTGCCAATTATGGTTCTTTTATTATACCTGGGATAACTGGCAGGGAGGAAGGGGACATTGGGCTGTTTTCTACGTTAGTCCCCAGAACTTTTTAATAACGTTTTCTTATTCGTTGGTTTCACAACTCTGGAGACTTTTATTGAATTTTGATTGGTTGTCTCATTAAAATGAGTTTTTAAACGTTTCAATCACCAATTGTAATCTACAGGAGAAAATTTGTGTATCAACGTTGGGGATGTACATCAATTTATCGTCCATTATCTTATCCCTGGATAACTGGACAGGCACAACTGCAATCTATTGGTTGATATCGACTAAAAAGGTGTTAATTAAAAGTAGTCTTGACTTCGACATAATTTTACGGTTATTCATGTTAAATATCCAAATATATAAAAGAATAAGTTTTTTTTGTCTATAGCTTAAGATTTCCATAACTAATGAACTGATTAAGTCCTCTATTTCAGAGAAGCTTCATGTAATTCCCGTGATGGCTTTAGACTGTTTTTTATTCAAATCTTAGGATAGTTTTAGGCTACTTTTGTCCAACCCTTCCATTTCATAGTCCCTAAATGCTAGGGGCACAGCTATTAGTTACTAATAAGTGGTTAAGGCTGAAATATTAGCGACATAACGACAATAATTTACATTGACCAAAGGATCCTTAAATTTCATAAGAATATTCGGGTATAGTCCCTTTCGTAACACCTTATGGGGCGATTCTTTGTATTTTTCACAGTAGCTTTTCTCCTATTTCTAGCCCCTGCGGGGGGCCCTAACCCTGCGGGGCCAATTACCTAACCCTGGGGGGAAATTACCTAACCCAATATAACCTATAAAAAGCAATTTTAAAAATACGACGAATCGCCCCTTCTTGAGCGATGGTACGAAAGGGACTATTCCCGAATATTCTTCATTGAAGTATCCTATAATTGAAAAGTCTGAAAGGAAGACAAGTTGTTTGTTTTTCAAGATTATTTTCTATTGAGGGCACTGCAAATTTTAAAAGAAAAAAAGTTGACCCTTAAAATTCCACCTTGAAGTGATACTTTTCTAATAGTTTATAGTCCACTAAGTCATAAGCAGTAAAAATTAAAATCCATTAAGTCCCTTCTAACGAGATATTGGCAACTTTTTGCACACATTTTCGCAAACGGCAATTATTTCCTTTATTTGGAGTTTTGGTTAATAACATTTTCATAAAAGTTTTCAGTAATAATCATTTAAGATCCATTGTTGAGAAGAAATGACTGAAAAAGTGTGTTTCCATGCAAAATAAGCTTAAAATCTAATGATTTAAAAAATTAGCGATTTAATAGTAAAAAAAAATATTTTTAACTTTTTGATAGCCTGAATATGTTTAATTTAGTTTTTTTATATAATCTATTCTTTAAAAAGAAAGGCATATTCTTTCAGATTTTAAAAAAATTAAAAAAATTAAAAATCGGAATTAATCAAAATTAATCTATAGCCTTTAAAAAATGCTTTTGATATTTTTAACCTATATAATCAATAAAATCAATGGAAAATAAAATATTTTTATAAAACAAACTTTTGGAATAGGTTTAAGATAACTTCATAAAAGTAGCATTTAAGTAGGATATTTTTCTTGTCTTTTAAAAAAATGCAAATTAAACATAGTTAACGACTATTTAATTAGCAAGAATGGTAATAAAATATTTCAATAACTGCTTAAACCTTTTTGTGGCCATGTTATTTACTTAAACAGAAATTCTATTTTGTCAGAATTATAAAAATAATGAAGTATTTTCAAAAAAGCTTGCAAAATAAACGTAATTTTATCAAACTTCCTCAAGGTTTATAGAGGGTATTGTTGTAAAATGTTAATTATCAAAATAAAATCTTCAATTTACAACGTTTAAAACACCTAAAAGTAAATTCTAAGCAAAATTAGATTTATTTCCTAGATTTAGAGTAGCTGCGCTACTTAAAAAAACATCTAGTATTAAAACCAATCAGCTGATCAAATTGCTATAGACATCATTTGTTGGGTTGTTATTAACTGAAACATTTATTTTCTTTTTAATTCTAAAACGATGCTTGCCATGCTAAAAACGCTACGCCCCCAGCAATCATTATGGGCACTAGAATTTAATCACCTCTATTTTTTAATTTAAGTTTTACAAAAAAAAACAAGGACCACATCTGTTCAGCGGATAACGAGTTCCTTTGCTAGAGACAGATATACATACATCCCGTTATTTCCATATAAGGACTAGCGGCTATGTACCCTTAAATCCTCTAGGGACACTTGGGGATAGGAAGGGAAGGGAGGGAAGGGGTTATGGAGAGTCGCAACTACACTTAAGATCATAGTTTTTCAAAAATTTTAGAGGGTTATTTTTTGTTAGGAGCAATTTTTATATTGTGGAAATACCCTTTCCCAAAATAGTTATAAACATGGCCAGGACTATATAAAGCTTTAATGTAAACAAATACTCAAACTCATTTATTGTCTTAAAAATATTAGTTAATTTTTAATAATTATTTTCATACTAGAAGTACATCAAATAATGCTTTTTATGGGAGTTGAACGATTCCCCTCCCCCCCCCCCCATTTCTTTCTCATTTTCTGTGTGAGAAAGATAGAGGGCTAAAACTAAATGACAAATAACTGAGAATTTAAATTTTTTAAAGCCTCCTGTGACCGCAATTTTTGAATTAGATACTTCAAATTTTAAACTTAAGCTTTTCTTATATGTTCACATAACATATTTAAATTTCACAAAGATCCACCGCCGTTTTTCAGCAGACCGCCGACTGCGGCAGTTGCCAAATACAGCTGTGGCCGCTGATATATTTTTAGATTTCTAATATAAAATATTAATGAAAATTAAAATAAAGGCAGCCGTTAGTAATATTTGAGTAAAAAAGGACCTAAAAACAAAGGTTGTTAAATAAAAGGATGAAGAAAGCGAAAATTTACTTTGACTCACTTATAGTCGGAAATTTATTATCAAACAGGGGACATACACAGAAATTTTAAGACCTCTAGCTCTAATAGTGGCTCAGATAATAGGGGAGGGGGCGTTGAACACCACCCCCTCAGCCCCGACCGATAAAGATGCGGCAAGGGGCCCGACTGTTAAGGGTTAAGTAAATTATACAATATGACATATAGTCAAATTTCAAACAAATATTTTTTCATTAATTCATTTATAAAAATCAATATTATAAATATGAACTCACAAAGAGACGTTGTATGTTATCATAATACATTTAGTCTGCTATGTAAAACAAAACAAATTTTTTTCTTCTTTCATTGCAGGGATGATTCTGGTACAAAAAAAAACAAAAAAAAATAAATTATTTTTAATTTAATTTGATATTACCGTACAATATTTTTTATATACATAATTTAAGAAATATATTATTAACATCTTCACCTGTCATAAAGACGACATATAAAATCAACATCCTGATAAGGATATTAAAGTTTATGTTAAAAATTTTCAAATTCATTTTATGCTTAAGAAGGAACGAGAAGGAATTGAATCTCAACATTAACTTGTTATTTTGCTTGTATATTTATCATATTTGTTTACAGTTTATTGGTAAAGTTTGGTAATACTTTATTTCGAGTCTATCATGCAGTGAGGGATGGATAAATAGTTCTTATTCATATGCAAATTTTCACATTCAAACTTCAACTTTTACATTTGGAAATAAAAATCAATCTTTTTTAAAGATAACTTTTTTACGATATTTCTTTCTTTTTAATAGCTTCGTCCCTAGCCTATGATTAAGCAATTACATTATACATATACTAGTGGATGTACTCCTTGAATCCTCGAGCTCTGTATTCGAAAGAGTAAGGAAAGTTGGAAAATAGCCTGAAACCAAACTCAGATAAAAATATTACATATCCTAAGACCATCCAGGGACCTATAAGGAGCTTCCTGAATATGGAGAACTTAATCAGTTCAGTAATTATCGAAATCTTAAGCTAAAGACAAACAAAACCTTACTAGGATATCTTTGTTAGTTTTATTAAGATTCAAGGACGACAACATCCATACAAGCTCTAAAATTAGACGGTACGACATAAGAACATAAACATAGTAAAGTGTTGGAACTTAATAAGCAGAATATTATTTTTAAGTTTAAACAAAATTGTTCATTTTTAAATGTAATTTATAAATTACAGTATACTGTTTAAAGACATACAAACATTTTATGAAAATGATTTGTGTATTATATTGTACCTTGTTGTTCTTGAAATCAGTGTTTAAAAAATAAGATTAAGAAGATAATTAAAGCATACAAAAAATCTTGTCAAAAAAGTTATACATCAACGTTTTAAGTCAAAAGTACTATTCTAACATGCCCAAGTTAACGATAAGAGAAACTGTTACCCACAGACGGACAGACTCTAATTTTAGAAAAGCTTAGCATACTCTATGTTAGTAAGAGCATAGGTGAGAAAAAGATTAGAGATGTTTACTGGTGTAGTAGAGAGAAATCATATTTAATATCCGGATTACATTATTAATACACAATGTGTTGTGTTAGTCATACATACAAACTTCAGATTCCCACATTTTTTATTTCATTAATCATGGATTTTTATTCTTTTAATAGATTTTTATGTTTTATTCAACTTTTAATTATAAGGCATTTTTCTACACGTCGAAAAGGATTACATCTATATCATTGATTTCTTAATATTGGATATATTGTAGACTTTTATATCGGACAACAAGCTCTTATAAAATTGTCAAAAATGTTCAAGGGTGAAGGCACTGAATGATAAGAAGAAACAAATTTTTATTTACCCCCCCCAAACAATTTTGGGGGGTAAATACCCCCCCCAAAATAGAAAATCTCTAACAAAAAAAATTTTTAATACTAAATTTTTGATAAAATTTAAATTACCCCCCCAAAATATTTTTCCCCGGGGGTAAATTTTGGGGGGGGGTAAACAAATTTTACCCCTGCCAACAGATTTCAGGGGGGGTAATTACCCCCCCCCCAAGCAAATTTTACCCCCGTGGTAAAAATTTTGGGGGGGGTAAAAAAATTTGCGGCGCGCTTCGCGCGCCATTTTACCCCCCCCCCCAAAACCGAATTACCCCCCCCTTAAAAAAATTTTACCCCCCCCAAAATAAAAAGCTTGGACGCCCCTGGAATGGAAGATAGAGTTTGCAATAATTTACAATCCAATGTTCTTCCCTCCCTTATTTAAGTCATCCATTACTTAGAGATTTGAATGTGTAAAAAAGTTTCCAATTAAAAATAATAAATAAAAGAAATAGAAAACCTTATATTTACAATATCTTCTTTGTTTGTTTTGGTTGTTTGTATCCTTGTTTGTTGACAACAATGCTAAAGCAACATTGAGAGCAGAGAGATGGTAATAAATTTTCAGCCTTACCATCAGACAATATAAGATTAGACCACTCTGTCAAGACTGGTAGCATTCTATCAACAAGCAACTTTAATTAGCTGTGCCGTCTACATAACATCCAATAGAATGGTCGTGGCTGACTTCAATATGACTGCCCTCATATAAAATAATAATAACACATTTTTTTCTGGGTCAAAATTGAGACTTAAATCATTTTAAAATTATAAAATCTAGATTTTTTAAAGTTTTGATTTGTTGGTTCAAAATTAAATAGTTAACCTTTTAATCAATAATTGTAACCCAAAGAAGGGGGCAACATTGTTTATCACAGTTTGGTATGTATATGATTTAACCGTACATTGTTTTTTTCCCTTAAGATGTCTTTCATATAGTCAGACAAATTAATATCTTACTGCTTTGACAAATTGACACCAGATTGCTGAATAGAACACTGTCACAGACAAACTTTTTGTAGACCACTGTTTTGGAGGTCTAAAGGGTCATACAAATGACGAGAAATTTAATTGGTGGAAAAAGTAAAAACTACTTATGTTATGTTACTCTATAAATTGTCTGTTGGCTATACATACACACATAAACACTCCACATCCCAGACTTGAAAGCATAGACGTGTTAAGCACAATTTTTATTTTCCTCTGAGTTGGGGAGGGGGGGGGGGGGGGGGTTAACATGCGAGCTATTCATATTGTAGAGTATACATATGTAAATTGTATATGTAATTTACTAGCATTCTACTTTATATTTAATTTACTTGCACGATCAATTTTAACTAACTGTTTACTTTTGATTATAGGCAAAGCAGTTCAACATCTGGTTTATGTCTGTTTGTTCATTTTAAATAACGTATTGGCTGGTTTTACACAATAAATATATGGATGTAAAAGGTTTTAAAATGTTTTTTTTTGTGTGTAGATTTTTCTTCGGCCATATTTCTTTGGAGGACGAGGGGTCGAAGCACTCCCACAGCCAATTATCTTTTAAAACTTTCCCTAAACAGTTACATTCTCTATACATTGTAGAACAATCCATCCATCAGTTTATTATATCTATCTAGACACAACTTACTGATTTAATTATAGGAAATTATTTATAAAAACAAATTAATGTATAATTAGCAATTTCTTGGAAAATGTACAGAAAGACATTTTCTTCTTGTATGAAGTGCGACAATGTCAAGTTTATCGCGTAGCAACCCGCGGCCGTGGCTCAACTCGTAGCGCATCCGCTCGTCGTCGGGGAGGTGATAGGTTTAAATCTCTACTAAACACCGCGTCATAACCAAAGACGTTAAAATGGTTTCCACTTCTGCTATGTTTAGTGCGCTACAATAATAGTTGGAGATTTGGAAATGCCTTGGCTTGAAAACACTCGAAACTCATTACACTAGATCCATCGATACGAGTCGTGGCGAAAAGTACTTCAAGACAAAGATCGTGCGATCAAAGAGTTGTTTGTCTGATAAGTGTTACTTAACCTAATACACCAGGGTGTTTGGATAATCATCAGGCGCATCTCTCTTTTTGACTGTTGAGTCCAGAGAATACGGACACCTTGTTCCTCCATGAATTTCTTTTTTTGGCAAGTGCTTCAGCTTCTCCCCATGTTAATTCCAAATCAAAGAGGTCCTTTTCAGTGCTCCGCCTCCAGGTCATTTTTGGTTGTCCCCGTTTACGTTTACCAGTGGTGGGGTTCCATTTTAAGCACTTTTTTGGAAACCTATTTTGTTCCATTCTGAGCACATGTCCTAGCCACCTTAGTCTTTTATATTTCACTTCTGCTTCAATACTATTGCACTTCGTCTTAGCATGCAGCTCAATGTTTGATATTTTGTTTGGCCAGAATATTTTGCAAATTCTTCTTAGGCAGCTATTGTGAAATGCATTAAGTTGATTTGTTTCAGTTTTCACAGTTCTCCAGCATTCAGCTCCATAAAGAAGAACTGATTTCACATTACTGTTGTAAAGTCTGATTTTTGTTTTCAGAGCAAGTTTCTTTGAATTCCAAACGTTGTGTAGACTGTTGAAAGCAACCCTAGTCTTATCAATCCTGGTCTTAATATCAGCTTTTGAGCCATTTTCGTTGCTGATAACAGAAGAGAGATTTAGCTCCCAATTAGTTATCCTAGGTCGTTGGACCTGACGTCAGAGTGTCATGGATAGCAGTCTCGCCCGTATGAGATAATTGATCGCGCAGCAAAGGTCTTTAGGGAATAATAATGGCAATGGGAAAAAATTCCGATCATACGATAAATATAAAATATAGAATCTGGTACTAGGAAACTAGAGCTATTCTATTAATTGATAAAAAGTAAATACACATACAAAAATAATAGTATATGACATCAGGGTTCTAAACGGATAAGACTATAGCCGATAAATCCCCAATGATGATAAACAAAATTACCCCTTCTGTAGATTACAATAAGTGGTTTGGACACTCATCTTAATGAATCAACCAATCAAATTTTAATAAAAGTCTCCAAAGTTGTAAAGCCAACAATTAAGAGAACGTTAATATAAAACTTTGGGGGCTAGTGTAATAAACAGCCCAATATCCCCTCCCTCCCTGATCTGACATATTGTTTATCCTTATACAAAAGTAACAGGATGTTTGTGTGTTTGCGTGTTTGTTTGTACCGAAGGATCTCGCTAACCGCTGAACCGATCGGGTTCTCCTTAACAGGGTAGCTTCTCATAGGTCCCGGGAAGATTTATAACTATTTTCTTGATGGGTGGGACACCCCCAACCCCCCCCCCAAAAAAATGAAAATCCCCCCCCCAAAAAAAAAATTTTTTTTACTTTTTCTTTTAAAATCTAAAATAAGAAATTGGGTTATCAAATTCGACTCTCTCTTCAAGTGCCCCTAGAGGCCTCTATGGGCGTAGCCGCTAGTACTTATTATAGTAATATGTACTGTACATCATACAATTTCTATAAAAGCTATAAAAAAAAATCATTTCGTCTCAGCCTCTATTAGCTATTAACATAAAAGTATATTTTATTTCAAACCATTACAGTAATAGATATGGTTATTTTTCAGTAATAAGAGGGAATTATATGAACTCTCAAAATATTAAATTATCATGGCTTCCCTAATAAGTAAAACGTTGCAATGAATTTCTCCAATTTGCGTTTTCCCTACAAGTGTCAGAAAACCCCCACTATTTTAAAAATGAGTTGAAATCAAGTTTTTCATTTGTTTGTATATTACTTACTAGCGGCTACGCCCCCTAGAAGCCTCTAGGGGCAATTAAGGTAGAAGGGGAAAATGTCGACCTCATCCTATTTTAAATTTGAGTTTCAAAAGAGTAAAAAAAATATTTTTTTTTTGGGGGGGGGGGATGAAGACTCCTTCTCCAAAAATAGTTTAAAACCTGCCCAGGACCTATAAGAAGCTTCACTGTAAAGGAGAACAATATGGGCTCAGCGGTTAGCGAGATCAATCGGGACAGACAAAAAACGGATATAGGATAGGATAGGTCAAGTTTGTGTTGGCTACACAACTTTAAATTCACCACATTCTTGTTTTCCTGAAGAGCAATATTGTGATTTATATGATTTGATATATATGTAAATATAGGAGCTACTGTTGGTAATATTGAGGCACCATATTATTTTTGGGTGTGCAGTTAATACAGCGAAACAAAGCTAATGAGTGAAATAAATTGTAACCTAGAAAAGAACAGCCTGATATGTCCAGTCGTTCAAGATACTGGCAACCAAAATTAACAAAATAAACAGCTACGTCTCTAGGTGCACTTTAAGGAGAAAGAGGACAAAAGTAAAACTTTTTTGGGAGGGTGCATGGAGGTAACCCCTTAAAAAAAGATTTAAAATATTCCCAGAAACTGTAAGAAGCTTATTGTAAAGGATAACAATACTGGTCCTGGGGTTAGCGTGATCTTCCGATGCAAACAGGCAAACCTCTTGTTTCTATTATCTATAATACAAAGTAGAATGATGTCTGTCTGTCCGTCCGTCCGTCTGTCCCTTAAGATCTCGGTAACCACTAAACCGATTGGATTCTACTCTTCAGGGAATATACCTACTGGTCCTGTGGTGGTTTTAGGCTATTTTCTTAGGGGGATGGGACACCCCAACCCCCCCCCCCCCCAAAAAAAAAAAAATTCCCCAAACTTAAAAAAAAGAATTTGTACGAATTTTGCAAATTTGTCATTTATTCGCAAAATCTATTCGCATTTTTTTCAGCTGGGTAGGTAATAGAAGATGTATGGATATAAATCATCACTAAGTAAGAGAATATATATTTTGTGTAAAGTTTTATCCTTGTTGTCTCAATATTTTGAACTTATGTAGAGGATAAATAGTTACAGAATGTTTATTGCAAGGATAGTGGATCTGAAGAAAACTATTTCTCGCCAACTTTTTGACAGTCAAAAGTCTTAATTTATTCATTATTGAGAGAAAATGAATAAGAAATCATTTGCTTATTGTACAAAATATGCAGCTACTATAGTTACAAATAAAACAAGGACGACAATATTCATTAATAAATGAAGAGTAGCAACTTGTTTGATATTCAGCATAATTTAGAATGAAATGAGAACGAAAATTTCGTACATATTTTATTTCTTTGCTTCGCCTACAACATTATTTATAATTGTTCTATGAATTAACATTCCAAAAACTAAGTGATTATGAGAATTGTATCAATTAATAAAATATAATAAAAACATTATGTTTAAAATGAACATACTAACCTTCTGGTTTTAGTTATTGAGTTTCTACGCTCTCTATATTGTACCTTACTATTAGAGGAATTATCATAACAAGTTTGAAATCGGTAAAACAATTATCATTAAACATAAAATTTTTGGTAAAAGATAAATAAACGTAGGAAAGCTTCCCTTTTATAAGATAATTCTAATTTGAGGACAAGTGTAATGGAAAAAGTTTTCTTCCAAATGCCTTATCCCTAGTCTCTGGGTTAATATCTGGTTCGATATTATTGTTACGAGGAAATCTGAAAGCAGAAATCAAGGTTTTGTTTTTCAAGTAATATATTTTCCTGTATGGCTTAGAAAAAAATATTTCAAATACTTGCCTTTTATTTCAACTTTGCGAGTTATGACCGTTCAGGTCTTGTTCATTAGGATGTGGTTATCACAACAAAATTAGTCTTTGAATTTTCAATTTTTGCTATCTGCAGAAAACTGTTAAAGAGACTGTACATTTGTTTGTGATAATTATTCCTCTCCTGTGAGCGACTGTGTTTTTGACGGTTGCCTATATATTACAGTGGCGTGCGAACCGAAGGGGGCATTTGGGGCAATCGCCCCCCCCTAGCGACCAAAACGCCCCCCCCCTGCCCCCCCCTAGCCAACGCCCCCCCTGCCCCCCCCCTAAATGTTGAAAAATGCCCCATTTTGCCCCCCCCCCTGGTCAACAAAAATGCCCCTTTTTGCTTCCTACCCTACAAAAAGCAAAACTATCCCAGTTTCCAAAAAAAAGATCAAGAAACACTCAACAAAAAAAAATTTTGGCGCTTCGCGCCAAACAGACAGTTACTATTCATTTAACCTTACCAAATTTTTTAATTAGTGTAGAAATTAGGTTATAATCTTTTTTCACTGAACATAACAAACCAGGTAATAGGAAGTATTTTATTTTGTATAATTTAAACTTTTTACCAAAGAAATTTTGTACATACCCAATGATGTTACACAAATTACCCCTTATATAGATTACAATTAGTGGATTAAATGTATGGAAACTCGACTTAATTAACCAACCAATCAAAATTCCATTAAAGTCCCCAAAGTTGTTGAGCCAACAAATAAGAAAATTTTATATGAAATATTGGGGACTAGTGTAATAAATAGCCCAAATACCCCTCCCTCCCTGCATATTTGAAGAAAAAAATTTGCGCTTCGCGCCCTTCCAAATGGTTTCTGCTTTTTATTACATTGTATATTTTGTTTTTATTTCTATGAAAACATTTGTAAACAACAAATATTTAATCAAAAAGTTATTTTATATAAAAAAGAAACAGCGTTGATATTTATCTAAGCCTTTTTCTCAACACTGTATGTCTGTCTAAATGAATAACTATATATTTTCAGGATAAGTTTATCATTTTTTTTGTGTACATACCCTTACAAAAAGACATGCTTTTTTTATGGCAATTTTCATTAAAAACCCTTAAAACTAACTACACTCTTTATTCCTAACTTGATAAAATACACCACTCTTGTTGTCTTTAATTGATTTTAGTTCAAAGGGGAAGTAAATATTTTTAGGGGCGCTTCATGCACCGCCCTTATAAATTCTTGGAAACACCACTTAATAAAAAATTAACAGAGTTTTAAAGTGCCATTTAAAGAGGGTAGGATATGTTGATATAACTTTTTAGCTTCTCTATAATTCACTATGGCTGTCAGTATAAAAAATTCTAAGGGGGAAATGTGATTTTTTCAACTGCAATTAAAGATAGAAGGCTAAAACTTAATGAAAAGCTACAGTATTTTCACAGTAGCTTTTCACCTATTTATAGCTCCTACCGGGCCAATTGCCTAACCCAGCGGGGAAATCACCTGACCTAACTTAAACTAGAATATCATATTAAAAGCTACTATGAAAATACGACGAAATGCCCCTTAAGAGGCGTTGCCACAAAAGAGACTATACCCCAAAGTTTTCCATATTTCTAAGAGATTTTTATCAATTTTTATATCTGTAGATGAAAGGACAAGTATTTTTTATTTATTTTTAACATAGTTCTTTATATCTTTGGTTTTTATGGTACGATAATTTTTTTTGTGGATTATAATATTAAAAAAAATAAAATTTCTCGCTGTTTCGAGCATCCAGTATGTAATTTACTTTGACTGTCATCACACAACATACAGGAAAAAGGATTTGTGACTTTTTCCACCTAAAATATATATTTATTTCAACAGATGCTGTTTAAATCTACTTGTCTGTATTCTTATAAATGATTTTTTTGTGCTTTGCTACTTAAAGATGTTGTCATCCTTGTTGTCATACAATAAAGAAATATTTAAAATCAGTTTTACATATTAGGTTAATTTTTGGTAAATTATTTCCAAAATGAGTGTTTTTATCTCCCCCCCCCCCCAATTTTTTTAATGGGGTTATTCATCCTTCCTGCTGAGATTTTATAACATCCCCTTCCACCCATAAAAAATGTTTTGTGGGGGGGGGGGGGGGGGGGAGGGAAGGTTAAATTATCTTCTGTACTTTTTTTTCGAAGATGCTTTCTAGCTCCCTTCCCTTCTGTCATTGCAGGGTGGGGAGAAGGGATGGGGGAGAATGAATGGGGGAGAAGAGATGGGGGGGGGGGAAGATATGAGGGTTATAAATGGGAAATAGTGATGGGGGAAGGGATGGGGAAGAAGGGAAGGCCCATAATCAAATAATCCCACCCCTTAAAACGCCCTTATTTAAAATTAGTATATAAAATCAAAATGCCCCCCCCTAAAGCAAAGTGCCCCCCCGGGGCACTTTGATTTAGGGGGGGGGCAAAATTTTACAATATCTTCAAAATGCCCCCCCCTAGACAAAGTGCTTTGCACGCCACTGAATTATATTATTCAATGTCCTAACTTAATCTAGTTGCAAAATACTTTTTTCTTATACAAAATGCTCCCAAGCTAATGTAGAAAATAAGATAACGACTATTTATTTCTGTCAATGGTAAGTGGGTAAATGTAATTATTTCTACAACATTAAATACTTGGAATTAAGCCCATAGAGGACTCTAGAAAAACTTCAACGAAGGTTTAGCGGATTCTCTCAAAGTTTCCAGTCGAGAACTTAACCCCTAGCCCCTCTTATTTTCAAATAATTTTGAAAATAAGGGCGGGAGTTTCCTTTGTTTTGGTTTTACTTTAGGCTTTAGGGTAATACCTCTGGTTAATAATGTAGAGAAAAAAATAAAGTTTTCCAAAAACATACTTATATGTTACATACCAATTTACTATTCTCTTTTAAAATTTCCTCTGTGGTAAAGGTAAAATCTTGTTGAGGGTGTGTCTGGGTTTTTTTATGTGTGTGAAATATTGTATGTTACAAAATTGTAAGTAAAACATTTAAGGGCGTGCACAATTTTAAAACTGGGGGAAAACGTTTTGATTTTAACTTTTTTTATCATTATTAATGATTTTCTAAGTGGTATTACAAATCTGAGTTCATTCATATGACTAATTTAAAGAAAATTGTCCCATCTAGACAAAAGTCCTTAAAATTTTTGGCTACAATACCACCGCATTTTGAGTGGGAGCCAAAATTTGAAGACTTTTTTGTCAAGACTGGTCAATGCAATGTGCATAGATAATTATTCTATTAGCTTTTGTAAAAAGTAAGCTTTAAAACACTTACCTTCTAACATAGCTTGTCCTTGTCCAAAATGCAACATCCAAGTAGTATCCTATAAAATGTTTGTTTTAATAAAATATTGTAACAAGGATAAAAAAGTTCAAAATCAACAATTCATTTATTCGTTCCTTTTTATCACATCTTTAATTTTGAAAACTGCAACCATTTCCTTTATAATCAAACTTAAAATATTACAGGCCTTTGGTGGAAAGAATGGTTGTCAAGATGAGATTGTATTAGGAAGTCAATGAACTTTGTCACACACCAGGGTTCATAACCCAGTGACTAATACACTTGTTAGACAGAAGGAAAGTGAAAAAAGGGAAAGTTTCACCCTGAAAAGTGACAATCCCAATAACAGTTATCCACAGATCAAAAACTAGACGTCTAGCATGCCAAATTTCACCATGCTAAAAAGTGAAAATATCAGTTATTTAGACGGCTAAAACCAACAACCATAAAAGTTAGACGTCTGATATGTGACAATTATAGCAACAGATAGCCAAGATGGCCATTAATTATGGTTAGAACCAGACGTCTAGGGGGCGCAACAAGCGTCCCCAAAAAGTATAAAAGGCAAGGATTTCTGGAAATTCTTCACTCTTCTCACAGCCACCAAACTTAAAGCATCTTGCTTGTAGAACATTGTCCATAGAAAATTAATTCCTGATCTATAGAAATCCAGTAAGTTTTACTTCAAAACTTTGATTAAATTACCTTAATCATATCCAAAGATACACCAAACACCAGTGGTTGAATTTGATTTCCTGAAATAATTGACATTTGATAACTATTTTATTAAGCCAAAAGTCTAAGTAATATTAATTAAAGCCTCAGTAAATCTAACACAATTGGTTGATTTTAATTTTAAAATCCTAAGCTAAAGTTTAAGTAAAATTTATTTAAAGCCTCAGTAAACATTTAACACCATTGGTTGATTTTAAAATTTAAATCCTAAGCTAAGTTTAAAGTAACATTTATTTGAAGCCTCAGTAAACATTTAACACCATTGGTTGATTATTTAATTTAAATCCTAAGCTAAAGTTTAAAGTAACATTTATTTAAAGCCTCAGTAAACATTTAACACCATTGGTTGATTATTTAATTTTAAATCTTAAATTAAACATTAAGTAAAAGATTTGTTTTAAAGCCTCAGTAAAAGTCCGACGCTAATGATTGATTATTATTTTAAAATAAAGAAATAACTTTGAATAGTAATTAATACTCAAGTAATTAATAATCCATTGAGATAGGTATACCTATCACGCCTGTAATTAAGTATACATTAATTGATAATATTTTGTGTTAAATAAGTTTTGTGTACAATTTTGTTTGGTCTAATTCTAAATTATTGCAACCATTTCGAATTTAAATCGTTCTGTCTTGTCCTTTAATTCATAAGTACAATTCCACCTTTTATATATCCAATATCATTAAATCTTGAATTGTTTTGTCTTGTAAATTAATTCATAAGTATTATTCCACCATTTATATAAATCTAATATTATTAAATCTTGAGATCTTGTAATTTAATTAAAATCTGATTAATATCTTGTGATTGTTTTGTGTTTAAATTAAGTCTTGTAAAATAAAATTATAAAATAATAGGAATTAGTTATTAATTGGTAAACTCGTTAAAAAACTACTCTATAATTTACCTAGCTCGAATATAACACTGTCAAGGGAATTAGTGGCAAGCCGTTAAGTAAGGGAGGACCTTATCGGTTAGAATTGGGTTTCCTTGAGAGTCGGGACTAGGATTAACTACTTACTGAACCAACATTTAAAGGATTGCTTTGCAGGTAGGAAGGCTGATACGTACGTCTTCTAATTTCAAAGGATAGATAGGTTAAAACCTGCCCTTTTGATAACGCAAGGTATAGAATAGCGGTAAACGCTATTATCACTCCTACAGGTGGCGCGACGTCCTTTTGAATCTTAGATAGATAAGAATTATTAAGAAAATTTTTAATTAAGTTCTCTTACCTTATTTTTCTATACGGACCCATAGCATTTTACCAAGAACATTGACTTCCTTGATATATACTTAATATTTTTGACAATCTATATCTTGTACAAGACAAAACAACTTCTCTATACTATCATCTTACTATTTTTAATTGCGTCAATTGACACCAAAATAACAGCCAATAATTTAGTTTATAAACTTGAATTAGACAATTTAAAATCTGATAAAGCACTTGAAAATTTTGCTATTTTTTTGGATATAACTCAAAGGATACCTCTTATTTTTATTCTAATTGACATTATAACTTTAATTTGCTACTAATAAACCCTTTTCCAACTTTTTTTCATAGTTCTCGAATTCTTTTCCTATCGGATTGTGTATTCTACACCATTAATAAGTATTTCTAATTTGCTGTGAAAAACTTTCTGTGATAATAACTCTTTGTAATATTAAGGAGACCTGTGATTTCTGACGGATCCGGTATATAACACCACAACATCAACAGAGAAGAGTCCCGTCAAAACAGCGATCTTTGGTCTTCTACCTAAAAAACATTCAAAATTTTAGGTAAGTGTATTGCCTTATCTTTTATTATTTTCGTATCCTTATTAGGTTTAGTAGCTTTATCTATTTTTAATATACAATTGTTAAAAAGTTTTGCTGAATTTATAAATCAATTTTTCTTAACTTTCGAAAATATTATAAAACTAATTAAGTCAAAATATGACAAGCATCTTTAAAAGAAGCGAAAAATCCCCCTCGAGACCTACGTCACAGGCGGGGTCAATCATAATGGAATCTCAAAATACAGATAATAATTTAATAAATGATGATCATCATAATAATCTAATTACTGAAAATGTGGCAAAAACATTACAAGACCCTATCGGTCGATTACTTTTAAACCTAGCTAGCACTTCAATTGCTTTGAGTAAAAAATCTGACATTCCTGCTCCAAATCTTGATATAGAAGACATAAGTAATGATTATCAAGAACATTTACAACAAAATAAAAAACGCATTGAAAAAGAAATCAGAGAAGAAAAATTAAAATTAGATCACTTAATAAAAAATTATACAGCGGATAAAAAATTTACAACCATGGAAACTATAGTGGCCCCTTCAAAATATTCTCCTACAGATATCTTAACTCATGATGAGTATAAAAGAAACTTAGCTCATAATCTATTTCCAAAAAAACAATTCAACACTAAAAGTCCTTCCTCTCCTTCCATTGCTGAACATTTAACAAATCTTAACGAGTTTCAGGAGGACATGTGTTTATCAGAGGCTGAATTTAAAAGATTCTTACAAAAAAGTTTTACAAATGAACCTTATCAGTTTATATCTGATCAAATAAGCTCAAAATTGCCTATTAGCGATATCTATTCAAACCTGTTAAAAAAATATGATACTCGCATAAATCCATTCCAAGCTAGAGATAAATTATTACAATATAATCCTCCCCCTAATTCAACTTTAGCAAGTATTGAATCAGACATTCTTGAATTAGGGAACCGTGCGGCACTTATTCATGATGAAACCTCCAGAAATTCATGCTTTAATGCTGAAGTCATAAGTGCTTTAAAGAAAGCATTGCCCCGCCAATGCTCAGAGTACGTACTTAAAGCTGAAAAAGAGTGCAATGCTTACTACGGCCGTAACGCATCTTTTGCTGAATTTAGTACTTCATTAAAAGTTTATTCTGACCTCATAGATCTAGAATTAGAAAAACTTTATGCTAGCAAACCTATGAAGTCTATACACTACAGCAAATACAATACACCTAGACACTCTGTAAATGCTTTAAATTTTGATGAAAATCGTAGATCTACGTATAATAACAATAATCATGCAAAATCTAGCTATAATAATTATAAAAATAATAGGCACTTCATCAATAATCTCGATATAGAAGATAATTATATATTTTATAATAATGGATCCAATTTCTCTAATTATAACAGGAGCTATATAAATTCATTAGATATTGGCGGGACGCCCCAATACTCTAGAAATTATTCAAATAACTCCAATAATAATAATAAAAATCATTATAATAATCAATCTTCTTATATAAATAAAAAGCCACAATATAATCCTGGTCAAAGTTACCAAAGAAATAATAATAGCAACAGAAATAACATTAATAATTACAGGAATAATAATAATTATAAAAATAATAATAATATTAACAATGCTAGCTATAGTAAACAGCCTCATAACCAATATAAAAATGGCCAATATAATCCGCAAAATTTTTCTAAACGTCTTAGAGACCAATTCTTTGATAATTTTGGTTCTCACAAATATCACCACAATAAACCTGTAGAAGAATATAAAAATAAAGTTAATTGCCCTCTATGCGGTGAATTTGGGCATGAATCAACTAGATGCAGACAAATGCGTTTAGATAATGGTAAATTAAAAGTTCAGCCACCAACAAATGTACCTTGCACCATCTGCCTTAAAGCAACAAAAAATGAAATGAAACTTCTCCACCCTGAACACTTATGTTTTCGCAGACCCGCTTTTATTCAAGCCAAAAGGGAAGGAAAACATAGGGATTATGATATGAGAGTAGTGAATCAAGAATATAGAAATCGAATTAAATCACAATAGCAACTAAATGTGATTTCTTTAAACACCCTAAAATCTGACAAGCATCAACTTATTTTTATGGATCTAAAACCTACATATGGACGGAAACTATATATACCAATGTTAATACATCTAACTAATAATGACTATAGATCATGTACCTCTATGCTGGATACAGGTGCTGATTTATCTATTTGTTCTTTTTCTTATTTAAAAGATTTGTTTCCATACTTTGATGATGATGAATGGGATGACATGATTCAACCTACAAATATTAGTTTAAAGTCTTACACGGGTCACAAAATACCTTTATTAGGAACAATCGATTTTAAGGTTAAATTTGATTATAAAGATAAACCACAAATTATTAAACTGTACATTGTTAAATTCCAAGATAGATTTCAATGCAAACACCCAGTTATTTTATCATTAACAGATTTTCTTAATTTAAACTTAATTATTAAAAGTCTTAAAGCCGATAATTATATGCAACCAATAGTATACAAATCAAATGATTTAGAAGAGGAAGTTCCTAGCTACTTTGATACTGATGAAAATTTAAATTTAGCTCATGTTTTTCTTAATGATTTTAAACCTAAAGAAATAACAGAAATCTATTTTCAATTATCCCCAGCTTCAAAATTTTTAGAAAACGATCACGTGATTATAAGTCAGGACCACATTCCTTACTCTCAGCATTATAATATTAAAATTTTTCCCTCAACTAGTTTTGTTCAAAGATACAGAAACAAAATGTCTGTAATAGCAAAAGTTCAAAATGTAGGACCTACGACTTATAATGGCGCAATCCAGGGATATGTAGATTTTATTGAACAAAGCCAGGAACTTACTGTTATAAATCATATCTCCATAAATTCTTACATTGAGAATAAAATTAACTTACTGCATGAAGTCTCTTTCCTTGACAGTTCAATCACTCCAATAGGTGAAATCACTCTTCTAAAAAATATAGATGATAAAACTAAGACCGCAAACATAGATCAAAATATTTTTAATTTAGATTTTAACTTTGCAGAAGATTTTATAGGTAACCCAGATGCAATTAATAATGACGTTAAAGATCCAAAATATAGCTTGTCAGAAGAAAGGGATAGGGTAGAGGAATCACCTATTACATTAACTAAAGAACAGGAAGATTCTTTCCTTGATGATAATGAAACCATACAATTAGGCTTTAAGCCAAACACTAAAGATATTGTACCTGAAGACTTACAACCCTCAGGTTTTTCAATTCCTTCAAATTATTACGAAAATGCATCAGACATTATCTTAGAAAACAATTATGATGCTGAACACTGGCCATATATAAAAGACATTTTTATTGATAAATATCCACAAATAATCTCACTACACTCTCTGGATGCAGGTAAAATCAGCGACACTCTTGGTTTTTATAAAATTACACTTAAACCACATGTCTCTCTTCCAAAAACCAGAAAATGTTATTACCTGGCTCCAATGGAACTGGCACAGTTAAGAGAAATTCTTCGAATTCTTGAAAAGCTTGGCATTGTCAGCAAAGCCAGCACATCAGGTTCAGAACTCAGTCAGTTTGCTAGTCCTTGTTTCTTAATTGCAAAATCAAATAAAGCTCAAACAGCAAGATTAGTTGTTAATTACAAACTACTTAACGAGCTTATAACCATAGAGCCTCCACTCATACCTACGGTTAGCTCGATTCTTAATAAATTAAGAGATGCTTCCTTTTACAGTGTCATAGACCTAAAAAATGCATTTAATTCCATAAGCATACATCCAGACTGCCGCAAGTACACCCAATTCGCAACACAAATTGGAGCCTATCAAATGAATTCACTATGCACAGGATTGGCCAGCTCTCCATCTATATTGGCTCGTTTCACAGATATGATCATTAATCATGTTCCTAGTAGAGATAAAAATAATACAATAATCTTTGATGACAATGGTTATCCTCTTATGTTGCCAGATTACTTAGATTTCTGTGACACCTACTACGACGACATTGTTGTCTTCACACCTGCAAAAGATACTTATGAGGAAAGTGTTAAATTTCATTTCCAATGCATAGAAAAATTAGTTTCTCGCTTAGCTTTTCACAAATGTAAAATCTCCATAGAAAAAGCATCCTTTTGTAAAAGCAAAATCAACATTTTGGGATGGTATGTGTGCAACAACTTTATACAAGCCGACCCCAAAAGGGTCGAAAAAGTGTTGCAAGCACCCATGCCAAAATCTAAAGAATGTCTGCAATCATATTTAGGTATGTTAAATTCTTTCAGAACAGTTTGTGGATTTGACGTATTTAAAGACATAAAACACATAACAGCACTCACAAGCGATAAAACAAAATTCATTATGAAAGATTCACATAAAAAAGTAATTTTGGATTTAAATAAAACTTTATCATCAGCTCCATTGTACTCAAAAATTGTACAACCTGGAGTTCCCAAAATTCTTATGACAGATGCCGCCAGCGCATCAGGTTCTCAGTATAGCTGCGTCCTAGCACAAATTATTCCAGCAAAATTCCCAAAATTAAAAGTCCCAGAATACATCAACATGGACGATAAAACACACAGAATAATTTATGATTTAAAATTACCTTATAAACCTATCTTTTATCCAAGAGCAGATCAATCTCACAAAGCATTCATGGCAGACTTAAAAACATCTCAACCACCTAAACATGAATATCTATTAGATAAAACTTTAGGATATGGTGAAGATGTAAAAAACTCTTTTAGTCATAGTCTCAAGTTATTACTAAAAGTCTCAAATTGCCCTACAGAATTCAATACAATTAGTAAGAAAATGGTGACCTATATTAGGGACCACATCCTCCACCCGCAGATATTAGAAAACACATACATGTCAAACCGTCATATGATGAAAGATTTCATTAAAAATATGGAAAACGGAGAAATTTCCATAGACAAAGATTTAAATGTTTTTGATGCTCTAGCACGTGTACTATACAAATCAGTAATAATAATAAACTCAACAGATAAATTCAATAACCAAAAACAAATTATCTTTAATGCACCTAAACTTAAAAGTGCAGCACCCCTCATTTTTCTACTTTATGAATCAAAAGACACCCTAATTGTAAGACCAGCAATAAATATTTCTTACCCAGAATATCAGCTCAGCAAACACAGAGGAACTTTTGAAATTATCTGCTATCACACAAAGTCTATACCTGAAACAGTAGAAAGTAATGCTATATATACTCTAGAACTTAATGCACTTCTAGATGCCTTACATGCTACGGAGCACCTTCGAGGCTTCGACCCAACTCTAGCATTATGTGACAATAAAACAGTCCTCTGGATGTATAATGAAGGAGTCACAAAATCATGTAGAAAAATGAAACGATGGGGATTAATTATTAAACATGACCATAAAACTGTCACACTTGCATTTTTAAGTTCTAAAAATAACCCAGCAGATTATCTAAGCAGAAAATTTCAAGTTCCAAAACATGAAAGAGTAAAAATACAATTACCTCTGTATGTGAAGGACAGCTTAGATGACAATATGCCTGCTGAGGAAATGTCCATTGGCGACTGGGCCAAATGGGTAATACAACATCCACAGTTTGTTGAGTACAAAGATCCAAAACCTGAAAAATCATTATCAGTCAACAACATTACAGCATACTCCATTCCTGAAGTACATATTAACCTCTTATCTCAAATCTCTAGAGAAAAATTTGAAAAAGACTTTAAAGAGACAAAACTCAGCAAAAAAGTCTTAGGCTCTAGTCTTTCATACAATAAAATAATTGAAAATTTAACTTCAATCTTTCAACCATTGAAAGATTTAGAAAAAATTCTAACCACTCAAAGAATTATTGATGAACAAAAATTAGAATACAAAGACATTTACATCCAAGCATTAACGGAAGACACTTATGTACATAACAATAACAAATACAAAATTAAAAATGCACTTTTATATTACATTGACAAAGATGACATTCCAAAACTCTATATTCCTTCTAAGCTATTATATGCATATATAGCTTCTGCTCACCTTGCTACGAACCATTCTGGCAAAGATAAAATGATTCTTAATCTCCAAAATTACTTTCATCCTCGCCTAAAAGAATATGTTGATAAGTTTACAAAAACTTGTTATGCATGTCAGCTTGTAAATCAGTACTCCAAAAATGAAAAATTAGGATTCTATCCAATCAGTGACCAGGCAGGTGAAATTTTACACATGGACCTAATAGAAAGTCTTCCTAGTAGTAGTGGTTTTGTGCATATACTAATTGTAAAATGTCCAGCTACAAATTTCATTAATTGTTTCCCCGTAGTCAATAAGACAAGCGAGGAATTCTTACATATTTTTCAAAATTACATATTTCAATTTTGGCACCCAAAAAGCATACTTGCTGACAACGCCCCATTCTTTGTATCAAAAAAGACAATCTCAACTTTAGCTTTCCTAAAATGTAGAATGTTTTATTCCTCAGCCTTCTCAGGATTTTCCCATGGAGGGATAGAAAGGTACGTGGGGCTCTTTAAAACATATTTCAAAAAAGTCTTGGCAATTAGTCCGTCATTCAATTGGAGTTTCCTCTGCTGCTCTGTCAGTCTATTGCATAATACCTCAAAAATTCACAAAACAGGCTACTCTCCAGCTGAACTCATCTTCGGACCAGGTGTACATTTGTCAGAAAATCCGCTTCTATCAGACAACCTACCTAAAATACATCCAAATGCTCATATCCACATTGACCAAATAAAAGAAAAACATAACTTTCTACAAAAAATATGGAAAGAAGCACAATTAAAAATTGAAAAAGTTAATGTAGATAGAACAACATACAAAAATAAAAATAGAATTACCAGAGATTATAAAATTGGAGACATTGTATTTGTAAAGGATAAATCCAAAATCTTAGGTAATACACGACCGTTGAAAACAACTTATTATCAAACACCCTTTGTTATTGTACAACTCCCTGAAAAAGCTGTAGTAGTAAAAGCTATATCTAATTTAAATAATAAACAATTAAGAAGAAACAGAAATGAGATAAAAAAAATACATTCCTTCAGACCCCCTATTTGACCCCCTCCCCCTTTCTGTTAAAAATATTTGCCTAAAACAGTATGAGGAAATAAATAAAGAAGAATTAGATAATCTTTTATCATCAGATAATATAGTTCTTGAAGAAATATTTAACACACCTGAGGAAATTATTGACGACGAAATTGCAATTGTTAAGGAACTTGAGAACGGAGTTGTCCCCATAGAGCCCGTTGACCTACCTGAAGACCACAACGACGAAGACAAACAGATTGTAACAAGATCAGCCCTTAAAAAAGCACAAAATCAGAATAAAAAGGTAAATTTTAATTCAAAAGTTGATATTAAGATTTTTGATTCATAATGCTATTAAAATATCTATTAATATTAATCCTTCCATCTTCAATATTTTCTTTGCAATTTTTCTTAATCGACACTATTACTACTAATATGTATGATTATAAATTTGAAACGATTATAAAACTTGAATGTAAATTACCTGATATTAACAAAATTAATACAACAGTATTCAATATTTATGATCAAGCAAATTCAAAATTCCCATTGCCTGCAAGTAACGACCTACAATATAACACGCTAATAACAAATGAGTATTATGTACATTTATCATTAGTAAATACTCAGATACAAAAAATTATGGAAATAAACAAAAAATTTACTGAATTACAGCAATATTACACACAAGAAGTTCCATCGCCTTATCACCAATTTGGTAAATTTGAAGTATCTGAGAAATTTTTAAATGATACCCTTAATGCATTAGACTATTTAAATGCGGTCACAAAAATAACCTTTGATAAATATGCTACTTGGGACGCTTTTAAAGCCAACAGTCAATCCTTTACATCAATTATTATCCAATTTCGATTTATGCAGGAAACACTAAGTTATTTATTTACTAACCTGGACTCATATTATGAAGCCATAAAACAAGCCAAACAGAACATAATCACAGACCGCTTGGCCTCTGCCATCTCGACTTTTGAATACAACACACCTAAAACAGACATTAAAATAATTGATTCATTTATTAGGGATGGTATACCTACGTATTATATTAAAAAGATTGAATATCACAACCAAAAATCAGGAAACAAACTATTTCCTGTATATTATAATAATTTTGGCTTAGAAGAAGGTTATCTTTTTGACCCTTCATTACATAAATATATTAAGCCATCAGATAAATCTTTATCTTATAAACAAAGGATAAATCTTAATAAATGTCTAACAGCCTTAAACTCAGAAAATTTTAATGACACATTAAAATTTTGTGAATTTCAATATAACCCATCAAATACCTTTACACCAACAAATGAAGGAGTTTTGCTACATAAAGCCAGCCAATTAACTATTAATGCTATAAATAATCAATTACATCTTGATTTAGCTCAATCAGACTTACCTGCGCATATAACTTTTGATGGTGATTTATCATTCATAGACATGGAGATTGGTTTAGTATCCTTCAAGCGTAACTCAGCAAAAGATGTCGAGGAATCTACATTTTCTCACAATAGAATAGATTATATGACAAATTATTTAAGAAAAAAAGAAGATAAAGTTAAAAATAATTTGACATTTCCTGAATATGTTGAAGAAAATTACGTAGGCATATTAATTGACATTTCAGCTGTAGGATTAGTAGTTATTCTCGTAGCCATAGTGCAAAAACTTTTCTTCAAATCTACACGTCATTGTAAAAGAGTTCCAATGGAAAATAATATTATTAAAATGGTAAGAAAAAATCATGCATAATTCTTTTTTTTGTTTCAGATGTATAACATATCCAGCACCATCAGAAACAATATATTGAACGTGGACGAAATAATAGACAGATCCTTAATAAAATTTAAACACCTTACGCCAGCTGAAAAAGATCTTTTTAGAGATAGAATCTTAAAACCTAATCTAGAGATCATTATAAAACATAAAGACCTCATTTTTATTGCTAATTTATGTAATGCCGCTATTATCTATAAACAGCTAAATCCTACAATAAATTTTGCACCTAGAGTACTTAGTTTCATCCTCCGAAACCATCTGCCTTATTTCTATTATGTATTTTACATATTCTTTGATGCTATGTCTATTTCAGAACGTAAAAAATTCGGATTTGACATCAATCTTTATAGCGACACATTTTTTAGAAATACGACAAATGATACTCTTTAAATTACAATTTTGTTTGTGTATTTATTAATATAATTATTGTACATTATTTCTGTTATATTTTTCTTTATTAAACCTTTATCGATTCCAACCAATTCAAACTAATCATATGAGTGAATCTAAGCTATATACTACACACTTTAATAATTCAATGCATCTAAGAACATTTCTATTGAATTACATTCCTTAATATCCGCCTTATTAATTGATTAACTAACTTAAGTCCCAAGCATCAATTTATAATTAACCCCTCCTAATAATAAGTATAATTAATCTAACCTCGAAATCGATCCACCCTAATTATTGTATAATATAGTTTTAACAATAACTGTGTACATACCCCCCATACTGGAATCGATCCATTCTAATTTAGCCTAAGCTGTATAGAACACGCTTAATCTTTTTCTAATATACATAAACATGTTATCGCGTCTAGCAAATAATTTTCCCCTTTACATGCCAAATAATATTTTTTTTATATATATATATACGTGAAATTAAACCTTTAATCACCTTATTATCTATCTGTTTAATTGTAACACTGCCTTTTTATTTTCGTATAAATAAAAATCTCTGACCTAATCTTTATTTTTTTTACTAAGCAATATAAAACACGCTTTGCATTAAACCTTCAAACGCTCATTTATTTATTTTATCAAAGTAACGAACAGTTCGAATTAACTTCTCACCTGTATATTAATCTCATTGTTAAGTATTATGAAGCATTTTTAACTTATAATTCTACGAAATAAAAGTTAAACCTTCTATTCTTACCTAATAATTTCTTTAATCGCATTATTACCTATTTTTATTAAATCCTAAGCATTATAGAACACGCAATTCTCACCGCTCTCCCCTAATGAAATCCAAGCTCTATTATTCATACCTTTAACCCGTTTATAATTACATGTTATAATCGATCCAATATTTACAAATAAGATAAATTCCATACTATTAAGAAAATTTTTTTTCTAATCTAAGCTTTATAGAACATTCTTGCAAACAAATATTCAATAACGGTTAACTTATTTCCATCCTGTAATCCAAATTTCTAGTTCTTCTTGATTACTAACATAAATCTTCAGATATTTGGCCAACGGTTTCTCTACATCTATTTTCGGCAGATGAAAACTTCTTGTCAATTTTCTTACCAAATATTTACCGCATAAATCTTACAACCTAACATTTAAATTAATGTTTATAACCATAAAGATAACGAAATCTACAATATTTATCTAAATATCTTAATACCACCCCATAAATTTTATAACCCCCTCCCCTCCGCACAAGCTTATTGTATCCTCGTGCCATAAATCTTTTTTGGTCCACTAAACACACAAGTTAAATTGCCCCTACTTATTTCTAACCAAAATTTTACAATGTATTTTTCACCCATTGTATTCATACTAACCTGCTCCTACTCAATAAACTTTAATCTTACTTTCAACCACTTAATAGTACAAATTTTAGAATTATATTCAAAATAAATACAACCTTTTTTTTAAATCTTAATCAAAATAAAATAACTAGGTATTACGTTTCAACTTGGTTTATTATAACACCTTTTCTTTTCATAAAATCAGTTTTTTTAACGAGATCTTAAAAGCAGATTTACATTAAAATTTATGTGTCGGAAATATACAACTAGGTATTATCGTATAAAGAAAAAAGACGCAATCGATTAATCGTCTTTATCTTTTAAAACGACCATTTAAAGATTAATATTTTAATTAAGATTTGAAAACATTCAACCTTTATGATCTTTTAAAATAAATCCTGACCTCGAAATTTCCGTAAATTTAAAACAATTTTTTATTCCAAAGAAGGGAAAAATTTTTTAAAACATTTTTCTTTCACTAAAACTAGTTCCAATCTTTCCGAAACATTTATAAAGAATCAAACAATATTCATAAGAAAACATTCACCTCAAAATTATTTTATTACACTCTCTTGTTTAATTCTTTATCAAATTTTAATTAATTAATTTACAGTTATAATAAGAAAAGAAAACATGAATTATTTATAAACCACTTTTATTTTAATTTTCGTTTTAAAAATAACGTTACATAAATTTCTGTCACATAATTACTAAAAACAGGTACAAGTTCTTTTGAAATATAAGCGTAATTTAGTCAAATGCTCTAATCTTTTATATACAAATTTCTTAGGTACAATTTTTTTATCACAAGAATGCTAATAATATTATAAAACGATCTTTTCTAAACTTTAAAATCTTTAAAAATTGCAAATTTTAGTTTAATTTATACAAACTTTACATATTTACAAATAAAATTTTGAAAATTTACATCCTTGTTAAAATAATGAAGATAAATACAAACTTCCACTAGCTTCTCTCAAAATATTTTAACACCATAACCCATAAATCTTATAGTACAATAGAATGATTCCCCTTAATACAACAGATTTTAAACGCTACTTGATTTACATAGCACTTAACTAACACCCATAATTCTTCTTGTTCCCTTTAATTAACCATCTATTCAAATAAATTATTTCCGAAACGTTAAGAAGCTAATAAAAATCTATTTTTACCTCCATTTATACAAATAGGTGTTAAATTAATGTATCTCGAAACAAATTCCTTTCCTTGGTTTTACCAATATCAATTTAATGATAAATTAAAATCTATCATATTTTACTTCTGTTATTATACAGTGGTGTGTCTTTCGTTAACATTCCTGAAGAATATTCTAAAATTTTAAACGATTTTATGTAAACCCTCCATCCAACCCACGCCATTAAAATGACGCACTCCATTTTTAGCTTTTACTTAAATTTTTACGCAAATACTTACCAAATATATTTAAGTTTCATAATTTCGAAGATAAAGACTTTCTTAAAATATTACGGTATAAATTCTCCAGGACGTCCAAACCTTGAGACACACACCTGATAATAAAGAATTTTTGAATATCAAATTTTGAATTTTAAAAACAGAAATAGTCCTTTAATTTAACATTAAGCCAAATTTTAACACCAAATCTTAAATATTTTATCTTAAATAACTTTAAGAATTTAGTCAAAGACTAAAATTCTTTTATTTTTTGAGAAAAAGCCATTCCAAACCTGATAATAGTGCATAAATAAATTAACCCCCTAAATTTATTTACACTAAACTCTTAATCCTTATTCCATACAAATTTCCCCTAATTTTACAACCTTTAAATTTCCCTTCAAATCCCTTGAAAAAATTTTCTTTACACTTATTTTCATTACAATAATAAATCTAACGATACCCATCAATATTAAGATATAATGTTCAATAGCCTAAACCCCCCCCTCCAAACAAAATGTTATTCAGTTGTCAGGAATGTAGTGGTCTTTTCCTCTAAAAATATACATCATAATTAATACATAGGTTATGACATTCTAGTAAAGATTTTCTCATTTTTAAATTCATCCTAACCTAAATCCTTGCGCCCGAAAAGAAATCTTAATTCTTTTAATTTTATTACCCCCCCCCAAATTTAACCCCCACCTTAAAATTAATTTCATCCTAACTTAAATCCTTGCGCCCGAGAAGAAATATTAATTCCTTAAATTTTAAATATTCCACCTTAAAATTAATTTCATCCTAACCTAAATCCTTGCGCCCGAGAAGAAATATTAATTCCTTAAATTTTAAAATATCCCACCTTAAAATTAAATTCGTCCTAACTTAAATCTCTGCGCCCGAAAAGAAATCTTAATTCTTTCAATTTTATTACCCCCCCCAAATTTAACCCCCACCTTTCCGAACATTTTTACAATTAAAATTACGTATTTAAATACCTACCCACAATTTTTTTTACTTTCGTTTCCTTTTATCCTGTAAAATTTCTTTTCATTCATATACTAAACCACTACAATCCTTTATTCTACAACCTCCCCCCCCCTATTTTTCTCCCCCCCCTAAAAGTTAATACAATCCAACATATTTTTTTCCTTATCCAACTGCTAATTCTAAATTAAATACGTACCCTAAACTTAAACCCTCCTAACAAATAAATAACTTAACCCATCGAAAATCTCTACTTATGTTTTACCTAAATTTAGCCCTAGTATTTTTTTTAAGAAGAAAAACAATTTAAACTAACCCCCCCCCAACTATGTTGGAATTCGGGCAGTAGTAATTCTTCTTAACAACTAACAGGCGCTTCAAACCTCATCCTAAAATATTAAATAAGATTTTAATCGAGAAATTTACTAACTAAACCTATAAATAACTTAAGCAATTATTTTAACTACTTATTAATATCCTTCAAAATCCCCTCCCACACCAATAAATGAAATACAAACTTACAAAATTAATCCGCCTGGGCTCGAACGCAGTTAACCTCTAAAATAATAAAGTATTCTTAAGAACCGAATAAAATTGCATAATATTCTTTAAAGCTTAACTACCTACCATTAATAAATTAAACTCTATTCTTACCTTTCTCACCAGGCCGGGGCGGGGCTGAGTGCAGGTCTCGGCGCTGACAGGCTCCAGCTAAAAATATATTATATATTTAAGTTTTACTTCCATATTTCGTTTTTATGTCCATTATTCTTGCATTATAACTCTTAAATTGTATATCTTTTTTTTGATTATATTGCATCTCCCCTTTAATTATAACGACAAAGTAATTATTTCTTTTCCAGAATCTAAAATGTACCTGGATTAACTCCTGAACAGCACCTCCAGGCCCAACAACATCATTGATCTCTCGGTTGGCGACTAAAAAAACATTCAATCTATGAAAACTGTCATCAACCATACTGATGAACTGAACCCAGCCCAATTTATTGGTATTTTGATAGCAATCTTATTTTTACTGCCTGTAGCAATTATTCTAGTGACGGCCCTAATCTCGTCCGTATTATTTTACATTTATGGTACCTACAAACTAATAGACTACCTGTTTAAACGTTTCATTTTAAACAATCAAACCCAATTCCCATTCGAAATTTAAGAACAAATCTTACCGGTGGATTGTCTCCATAAGCGCTTGAACAGCATCCGAAACAACCTGAAACAACAAAAAAATATTAGATGTATGAACTAATCATCCACGGATCACCATACTTTAAAATAGAACAAATAAAGGCAGACTACTACTTAACCTCCCTAACATCATTTGTTATCCTGCCAGGACATACCAAGCTCGATTCCAAGATTGAGATTAACTTTGATGAAAAATTTTTATGCTTAATACAACTTGAACGCCCTCAACTAGAACATGGTTTACTATTACAAGCAATAGACTTCCCGAATGGAATTTTAAATATAGATTTAGTCAACTTAAAAAACACACCCTTCTTTGTTGAAGCCAACACAAAAATAGCAAAGATCAACTTCACACAAAAACAATTTCTGGACTGCTACTTTGTTTTCAAAAATAACGATATTAACCAACAATAAATTTTTTTACTTACATTGATAGAACGCAGATCGCAAAAACGCTGCCCCCCACCACCACATTTATCGTCAGGGTGTTTCCAGCCCCACCGGATAACACAGTTCCCCCGCTCCCTCCATCCCCCTCAAACTCCGACTTAAAATCTCCGACCCCCAGCTCCTGGCCCCCAGTCTCATCCTCAACATCGAATAGCACACTGTAAATGTCCATAATCGTAAAATAAATCTGAAAGCAAAAACATATTCAAGTTATAGTGAATAATCATAGAAGAAAACAGTTACAAAAGTTAAAAAGATAGACACAATACTCAGTGAAAATTACTTTAATAATTAAAATCACATTTGTTATCATTACTCTGCCTTACAGAGATCATTAGATCAACTTAATTACTAAAGTGCTGAAAAATCAGGTAAAATTTTTTTTAATAATGTTTTTAAATAGAAAACACACAGAGATTAAGTCGTATTTCACAAATTTATACAAGTTTTATCATATAAAAATACCCAAATTACTTTCAAATTTTTATATTAAATATAATAAAATCCTCAAATTTTCTGTTGACCTCTTATTTAAACTAACTTGTATAATTTTATTAAATACGATTTGAATTCACTCTTTAAAACTCGACATCGTCGTAGATGTTATTTCCAGCAGGGTTTAACGGATTCATTTCAATATGGGCTCCATTTCCCTCCTCCACTCTCCGAATATTGTTTGTCCTTCGAAAACACCGCTCAAACAACGCTAAAAATTAAATTTTTTTTTACAAAGAATATCCTCACTCCAATAATTTATATAAACAATGAAACACACGCGAATTTTAGTTCATTACTAGTAAAAAATTTTACGCGGCATACAGCGCTTGCATTATTTTAACCCTCCTTTCCGTATAAGGAAATTTAAAATACGGATAGAAAAGTAAAAATATATCCTTTATCATAAATATTTAATTAATTAGAAACATACCTCCCAACTTAACGAAAACCATACACAATTGCGTTAAGACCAACAGAAGAACAAGGACGAGAATCGCGATAAGCAACCACGTATTCAAGTCAATTCGGAAACCTCTAAAATAATAATTTTTTTTATAAATAGATATTTTCAAAAAAATGCAATTTTTTTTTCCCTTACATATTATATGTCTTACAGATTACCTGGGGACAGATTTGCCAGATCCATCTAGAACCACTCCTTCAACGGCTCCAAGATCTTCAGAACTTAACTCATTAGGATCCGGAAACGACAGGCTAGGAAAGAATACAGCACTCATTTTCAATGATGGCGCAGAAATATCCAGTATATGACTGCTTTGTAAGTATAAATGTTTTAATATAATCCTAATATAGAAAGCATGTAATTTAACCCGATAATAGATTCATATAGAATCACTAAAATATGTCATTTAGTCTAAAATAAATTTCCCCCCCCTACCCCTAAACCTTTTATTTCACCCAAATCTTTAAACCATATTGGTTCAAATTTTTTTTATCTTTTTATTTACAAAATTATAAATAATGTTTTCAACCCACAATTTTTTACTATTCCCAAATACACAATAATATTCTTTTTTTTACCTTTTCCTTACCTTTATATTATTTCAGTCTGACGATGAAATACAACCACTGGACCCAACAAGTCCTAAAAAATCAGGTAACTCTATTATTTTTCATATTTATCTCTCGCTAACAAATAGCCTATTAAAAATTTGAACCGAACAAAAAGTGTAGATTTATCATTTATAATTGATAATCTGTAGGCAAGCTAATCTAAAAGTTACTATTACACAAAATATTTAATAACATATTTCTTCTTACACATCAATTATAAAGGCTTATTTTACATATAAAAAATTTTTATTTTTCATTTACCCCCCCCCTCCACATTTTGTAATGTCTCGATTATACTGTAACATTTATCGCTAAAACTTATCCATAAACATTATTTTTGGGGATATATAAAAATTATTTTTCATTTACCCAACCCCCCATAATTTGTAAGCTTTCAACAATGTAACATTTATCTTCACATCCTATCTAGCTCCCTTCCCTTCTGTCATTGCAGGGTGGGGAGAAGGGATGGGGGAGAATGAATGGGGGAGAAGAGATGGGGGGGGGGGAAGATATGAGGGTTATAAATGGGAAATAGTGATGGGGGAAGGGATGGGGAAGAAGGGAAGGCCCATAATCAAATAATCCCACCCCTTAAAACGCCCTTATTTAAAATTAGTATATAAAATCAAAATGCCCCCCCCTAAAGCAAAGTGCCCCCCCGGGGCACTTTGATTTAGGGGGGGGGCAAAATTTTACAATATCTTCAAAATGCCCCCCCCTAGACAAAGTGCTTTGCACGCCACTGATATATTATTCAATGTCCTAACTTAATCTAGTTGCAAAATACTTTTTTCTTATACAAAATGCTCCCAAGCTAATGTAGAAAATAAGATAACGACTATTTATTTCTGTCAATGGTAAGTGGGTAAATGTAATTATTTCTACAACATTAAATACTTGGAATTAAGCCCATAGAGGACTCTAGAAAAACTTCAACGAAGGTTTAGCGGATTCTCTCAAAGTTTCCAGTCGAGAACTTAACCCCTAGCCCCTCTTATTTTCAAATAATTTTGAAAATAAGGGCGGGAGTTTCCTTTGTTTTGGTTTTACTTTAGGCTTTAGGGTAATACCTCTGGTTAATAATGTAGAGAAAAAAATAAAGTTTTCCAAAAACATACTTATATGTTACATACCAATTTACTATTCTCTTTTAAAATTTCCTCTGTGGTAAAGGTAAAATCTTGTTGAGGGTGTGTCTGGGTTTTTTTATGTGTGTGAAATATTGTATGTTACAAAATTGTAAGTAAAACATTTAAGGGCGTGCACAATTTTAAAACTGGGGGAAAACGTTTTGATTTTAACTTTTTTTATCATTATTAATGATTTTCTAAGTGGTATTACAAATCTGAGTTCATTCATATGACTAATTTAAAGAAAATTGTCCCATCTAGACAAAAGTCCTTAAAATTTTTGGCTACAATACCACCGCATTTTGAGTGGGAGCCAAAATTTGAAGACTTTTTTGTCAAGACTGGTCAATGCAATGTGCATAGATAATTATTCTATTAGCTTTTGTAAAAAGTAAGCTTTAAAACACTTACCTTCTAACATAGCTTGTCCTTGTCCAAAATGCAACATCCAAGTAGTATCCTATAAAATGTTTGTTTTAATAAAATATTGTAACAAGGATAAAAAAGTTCAAAATCAACAATTCATTTATTCGTTCCTTTTTATCACATCTTTAATTTTGAAAACTGCAACCATTTCCTTTATAATCAAACTTAAAATATTACAGGCCTTTGGTGGAAAGAATGGTTGTCAAGATGAGATTGTATTAGGAAGTCAATGAACTTTGTCACACACCAGGGTTCATAACCCAGTGACTAATACACTTGTTAGACAGAAGGAAAGTGAAAAAAGGGAAAGTTTCACCCTGAAAAGTGACAATCCCAATAACAGTTATCCACAGATCAAAAACTAGACGTCTAGCATGCCAAATTTCACCATGCTAAAAAGTGAAAATATCAGTTATTTAGACGGCTAAAACCAACAACCATAAAAGTTAGACGTCTGATATGTGACAATTATAGCAACAGATAGCCAAGATGGCCATTAATTATGGTTAGAACCAGACGTCTAGGGGGCGCAACAAGCGTCCCCAAAAAGTATAAAAGGCAAGGATTTCTGGAAATTCTTCACTCTTCTCACAGCCACCAAACTTAAAGCATCTTGCTTGTAGAACATTGTCCATAGAAAATTAATTCCTGATCTATAGAAATCCAGTAAGTTTTACTTCAAAACTTTGATTAAATTACCTTAATCATATCCAAAGATACACCAAACACCAGTGGTTGAATTTGATTTCCTGAAATAATTGACATTTGATAACTATTTTATTAAGCCAAAAGTCTAAGTAATATTAATTAAAGCCTCAGTAAATCTAACACAATTGGTTGATTTTAATTTTAAAATCCTAAGCTAAAGTTTAAGTAAAATTTATTTAAAGCCTCAGTAAACATTTAACACCATTGGTTGATTTTAAAATTTAAATCCTAAGCTAAGTTTAAAGTAACATTTATTTGAAGCCTCAGTAAACATTTAACACCATTGGTTGATTATTTAATTTAAATCCTAAGCTAAAGTTTAAAGTAACATTTATTTAAAGCCTCAGTAAACATTTAACACCATTGGTTGATTATTTAATTTTAAATCTTAAATTAAACATTAAGTAAAAGATTTGTTTTAAAGCCTCAGTAAAAGTCCGACGCTAATGATTGATTATTATTTTAAAATAAAGAAATAACTTTGAATAGTAATTAATACTCAAGTAATTAATAATCCATTGAGATAGGTATACCTATCACGCCTGTAATTAAGTATACATTAATTGATAATATTTTGTGTTAAATAAGTTTTGTGTACAATTTTGTTTGGTCTAATTCTAAATTATTGCAACCATTTCGAATTTAAATCGTTCTGTCTTGTCCTTTAATTCATAAGTACAATTCCACCTTTTATATATCCAATATCATTAAATCTTGAATTGTTTTGTCTTGTAAATTAATTCATAAGTATTATTCCACCATTTATATAAATCTAATATTATTAAATCTTGAGATCTTGTAATTTAATTAAAATCTGATTAATATCTTGTGATTGTTTTGTGTTTAAATTAAGTCTTGTAAAATAAAATTATAAAATAATAGGAATTAGTTATTAATTGGTAAACTCGTTAAAAAACTACTCTATAATTTACCTAGCTCGAATATAACACTGTCAAGGGAATTAGTGGCAAGCCGTTAAGTAAGGGAGGACCTTATCGGTTAGAATTGGGTTTCCTTGAGAGTCGGGACTAGGATTAACTACTTACTGAACCAACATTTAAAGGATTGCTTTGCAGGTAGGAAGGCTGATACGTACGTCTTCTAATTTCAAAGGATAGATAGGTTAAAACCTGCCCTTTTGATAACGCAAGGTATAGAATAGCGGTAAACGCTATTATCACTCCTACACTTTATTAAGATTTTACTGAACAGGTATTTTCAACATTGCTAAAGTAATATTGGAAAATATTGATTTGAGTAGTGTGTCAATCAGTCAAAACCTGCAGCATTTTGTCAATATGTAATTTGAATGTCAAAATGTTGAAGGTCAATATGGCTTTTAAAAAAAGTGGTCTAGATATAATGACATCAGGACTCATAATTATTTTGCACTGCATATCTATCTAACTCACCGTACCAAACCATATATTGACGTCAATATATCTATCATCTATTATGCTAAATAAAAACGACATCGTGTGTGTCAAAATTGTTTTGAATGTTTTTTATAGTTCCTATACAAAATGAGGTCATACTAAGATAAGATAAGATAAGATTTTATTTCCTCTAAGGTGCATATAATTAGGGTGAGTTACTAATAAAAGTTACAATTGTTTGACTAATTGATTTCTTCCTGAAAGAGAATGCATATTAATAAGGTACTAAGTTTCTTCCTGAAAGAGATTGCAGGTAAGATAAATAAATACATATTATAGAACATATCTTTCATTACAGTAATAAATATCCATTGTAATTTATTAGCATTTTAAGTTTCTAAAGTACATTTACTATTTATGTACCTAGCTCAGGGTTGTAGTGAACTTCTCCTTCCCCGTTCACCTACATTTTACTTTTTACTATACAATTAATATATAATTGAACACTGAGCAAGCTGAGAAGCGAGTGGATGGCTTAACCCCGGCCGGGGTTGTTGAACCGCAGTTCTGCGCGGCGCTTACCAAGTCGTTTCTGAGCTTAAGAAATAGTTGTAACAATCAGGTTAAGTTACATAACTAAAACATATATAAGACATATATAAACTACTAAACTAAGGTATGCTGAATATACCATCTAACATTCGTTCCACTAGAATCCTTACGGGGTTTCCAAAAATAAGACCAATACAATTAGGTTATCGGTGCCATGGAAGTTAACCATGTTTTTATTCCCGTTATAAACTGCGACCCCCACTGCCCTATCGTTCCCGGATTAAATGATTTTAAGAACTGAGTATTTTAATCCCGTGGGATTTAATCCCACACTTCTTTGATACCTGCTAACTTATTTCCGAACCGACACTTTATTCCTACATCCCTGGTGGCGTTATTATATAAGAATAAATTTGCATATTTATGTTTTACGTTAGGTAAAAACTTGAGGGCTTGATGGATTTTTAGCCACATTCAAACTTTGGATTGCAATAACAAGGATTACATATTCACGATGGGCGTGTGTATGTACCTAGTATGAAGAAGAATGAAGAAAAATATTTGAAAAGTTAATTGAAAAGGAAGTAAAAAAAGATTATGAATATTAGAGAATATTAGAGAAAAACTGACTTAAGAAGAGTTTTTTGTTTAAGTGGCGGCGCGTGCATTGACAGTTTTTAATATCGTGTAGAAATATCTTGGGCTAGGTAAGTTATAGAGTGGCTTTGTTGACTTTGGGATGTAATTTTTTATTTAAGTTTGATATTAAGATTGTGTTTTTTGTATAATTCAATTTAAAGGAGGATGAAAACTATTATTTTAGAAACACATCAGTTTACTACTATTGTTCTTCAAGTGAAGATTCTTGTATAAAGATTATTAAGACGTTAAGAAGAGAAGTTTTTTGACCGTAGAGAAGTTTTTTGACCGTAGACGGTGATTTTTGAGGAGAAAGAGAGTAAGGACAACGAGAGTAAGGACAACGAGGACAAGGACGAGGACAGGGATGGCAAGTACGATGCTCGAGCGGCTGCGCACCAGAGTTCTGACCGCGGCGGCCAGTCCTTGGTGTATCTTATCTGAGCGTTAAACAAACGCTTCTTCGTTAGCAGAGTTTTATCTCTGGGAGGTTCAAATTGAGGATGAAGTTTACCTCGAATTGGCTGGGATTTATGACGAGATAAATGAGCTGCGCTCATTTATCTTTGTCGGGCAACCCCGCAGCTTGACTGGCCACCTGTCCGGGCTGTGCTCTTTACGGCGCACACAGGCCGCCATCCTTATCGTCGAAGGAAGACTTGCTGTGTGCGCGGAAAGATGCGCTCAGACTCTTAGTGCGCGGCGCCGATCGCCATACCTACCAGAAGTGATTGACGCTAATGAGGATTAAATGATTAAATGATCTGAGGAGAAACTGACCGACAATTTAGCCGAAGATTGATTGAGAAGAATGAAAGAAAAATTAAAGAGAGAGTGAGTTAGAGACTAGAGACTGAGTGAATGGATTAAGTTAGATTGAACACTTGTTTATGTTATAGCCTAGTTTGTAGTGATGAATATAAAAAACAAAACAAAACAAAACAAAAGAAAAATGTATCAACCAATCGTTCCTTAAACAATTTTTAGTTAGAATCTACTAGAGTCATTCACCCCACTGCTTAGTACCTATGTAACCGCATTAATAAATAAATAAAGAGTGCTTGAAATTTTGATTTTTTGTGAAAAATTGTTTAAATAAATAATCAATCTAATTTAATAAATTAATTAAATATGTTAACAACTTCTCGTAATTGCGGTTGAAGATACCCTGTGTCTTTGTGTCGAGGAATATCTTAACATCACAATAACTCAATAACTCAATAACTTAATAACTTAATAACGTCAATGCTACTCTATAACTGAATGTTTCCGTGTTTAATTATAAGATTTTTTGCTGGCAGAGACAGAGATAATGGTATGGCATGTTCGGATAAAGGTGGTAAAAATAAATGATGATGGAATGATGAAAATAATGATTTGATGGAGAAAAGAGTCTTGGTGAAATATTAATGAATATAATGAGTATGAATATAAATATATAAGATAAAATAAAATTAAAATTAAAAATGGTGTAAGTTTTTGTAAAGCACTATATACCCCCCCCGGCCCCCCCCCCCCTACCCGGGTGAGTAATCGGATCTTACAGATCCTATTTTTAGATTTTTGAATGTAAGGCATAGATAATTGATTATAGATATTAGAACACTTACCGTTTATGAAAAAAATATGTGTTTTTGGATTTTTGGATTTTTAGATTTTTAGGTACCTACGTAAAATCAATTTGGTTTAGAAAGTAGGTGAAACATTTTCTATTGAATTCTTTTTCATTTTCTATTTGTTTAATATTATTAGGGAGACTGTTAAAAATTGTGGGGAATGAATGAAGGGGTGAGTTTAATAAAAAATTTCTATTTGCTCCATTTGCATATGCAAAATTATTTACATTTCTTGTGTTGTACCTGTGGCGATCTCGAGAGATTTCCCAGGTATTATTAAAAATTTCTGGTTGTAGGCCATGTAGGTACCTATACATAAATTTAGAAACATTGAATTTAATTAATAGATTAATGGGTAAAATCCCATTACTTTTAAAATATTCTGCTGTGTGTGCTCTACTAGGTAAGTTTTCTATAATTCTTACTGCTGCCTTCTGGACTTTCAAAATTGGGTTTAAAAGATAGGCTGGACAGGCTGTAAAAAGAAGGCAGCAGTATTCGACGTTTGCCTTAATATAGCTGGAGTACAAAATTTTTAAGTGTTTCTTATCTAATAAGTGGCGCATGACGCGCATAGAATAAATAATCTTTGTGATTTTTGCAATTACTTTTTTTAAGTGATAAGAAAACTTAAATTTTGTATCCAGACTAATCCCTAAGTGCTTTACAAAACCCTCATTATTATCTTCTACAAGGTTTAGTTTCGTGATCTTTTCAGGGATGCTTTCACCTACGTTATTCATGTCTATGTAGACATTAAATTCTGTTTTTAATTGAATTTCTTCGGGGGTAAGATTTTCTCTGGGGGAAGTAAAGACCATAACTTTGGTCTTAACCCAGCGAAACCTTTTTAAAAAAAGGTAGCATGCTACCTTTTTCGATATCTCTAAGAGTAGCATTTTGACGAACTTTTCTGAGCTCGTAAGATGGTAGCTAGCTAGTATTTTAGAGCTCCTACTTTAGTAGCTTGCTACCTCATAAATTATCTGCTTTTCTGCTAACTTTGGCGACCTCGAAAATACTAGCAGAAGAAAAAACACGATGTCGCTCAAATGTAGCATTTTACGGTGTTAACACACACATACATCAAACACACAATCAACCCATGATCAAAATTGATAGGGAGAAAAATATAGTTTATAAATTTGCCACTAGAGACTCAAATAATTTTTTAAAGACTCTATCAATCTTTCTGTTTTCCAACTGAAAACAATAAAAAATGGTAATACATAATGTTATAGAGTGTTGATAGTCTTTGATGAAAAAAAGTAATTTTTAAAAGGCATTCTTTTTTTAAACAACAACAAATATAGAAACATATCTTAATGTTAAGTATATTAAAGTGATCGCGAATCTATTTTTTCAAAATGCATTTTTGTTTATTTTTTCTTATTTTTAAAGTAATTTTCATAGAATAATGTCTTAAAAGTTTAACTAAGTTAGAAAAAAATCAGCTTAAAAAGCCGAAATTATTTCCACATGAAAATAATGTTAAAATTTGAGCAAGAATTAAACTACCAGAAAAAAAGCCATTTCTTCGCTTGCAAATAAAAACAAAAAAATTGATACTTAGAAAATATTTTTGTAATACATATCTATTAATATTTGTCTTCAAACTTTCTTTAAAATGTAATGAAAAAGTTTGGTTTATTTTATAAAATCATTAATTAAATACCGACTTGTTTCTGCAGGTATAGTGACAAAAGAAAAATTGTTTAAATCTCTAGAATAAATAACATTTAAGAATTCATTTGTTTAAAAACCAAAGATCTATTACATTTGCTTTACACTTACAGCAAAAAGTTGAGTCATTTTAATAAAATATTTTCTTAAAAACGTCCATTCTTTTGTTCTCCCGATTATCGGAAACAATCCAAATTTTCCCAACAAAATTTACTATATTTAATCCCTAGATATCCAAAATATTTTTTTAATTTAAATTTTTGTAAAGCCTAAAATTTATAAATTTATAATTTCAATAAATGTTTTTCACTTGTTTTTGACAAAACATTAATTTTAAAAGAAAATTGAGATATAAAATGATAATCTAGGGCCCAAGGTATATTTACATTATAGACCATATGGACGTTTGTTATTGTTTGTATTCGTACAATCTGATTACACACGCGTCAGCAATAGGTTGAAAATTTGTCTAAAATTCCCTTCAAAGGAGAACTTAAAATAGGTTTAACAAAAATTTATAAGCTTCCGACAAAAAAAGCTTTTTTCTTTTTTAGTAGGATTATTATAATATAAAAAGATAATTGTATGCAATGTATTCTTTTACCACGGCTTCTAAGTAAACTTTTTATGATAATCTTTTATGATAAATAACGGGAGAATGTATTCTATGACCCAAAGTACACTTTTATAAGAAAAGCTAAAACCAATTACGTCAAAACGAAATATTTGTGGGGGAGAGTGAGTGTAAAGGGATGCCCCATTCAATATTTAACATACTACAATTTAATTTTAGAAACAAAATGAACATGTGTACATCGTTTTGCAAAGAATGTGAATCTATTTCGAGGTAAAATTATGTTATTAACAGATATATTTATGATTCAAAGCTCAACAATTCTATTATAGAGTTGCTTAACTTTTAAAATCATACCTTAATAATTAAATCAAAGTAATCATATACAGATTTATTGTTGTTTACGTCAATCATGTTTAAAATAAATTAACAGAACCTCTTATTTAGTGGCGTGCACAGTATTTTGCCAAGGGAAAATTTTGATACCCCCATTAAACCTAAATCGAGGGAATGTATTACCTACAAGAGGGTTGTATTTTTAATAACAGGGGGATGAATACACCCGCCCCCACCTTAAGTGTCCATCCCCACACTCAAATGTCAAATAATTGTCCCTGAATTAATTAATAAATTAACATGCATAATTTTTATGATATGTGCGACCAGGGACGTCCATGTAGGGGGGAGAGGGGTGATTAACCCTCCCCCAATTCACTTGGGGGTGCCGTAGACCCAAAATTTTAGATTTTCAATTTTTAACCCCTCCACCCCCCCCCTAAATAGAACTAGCTTGGACGTCCTTGCCTCTATGATTTACAGATTCCCTCCCTCCTCCAAATTTTTTAATTTTTACCTACCCCAAATAAAAAAGATTGGACGTCCTTTAATGCAACTTTTAATTGTAAGTGGGTGCAGACCTTTGTCAAGGTTGGTGTATCTATCCCCCTTAGTTTTTCCAGGGAGTGTATCCATCCAAAGGGGTGTATCTATCGCCCTTAATTTTGTCAGGTGGTTGGAACACCCCCCTTATACGCAAAAGATAGAAAATTTTTAGGAGTAGAAAAAAAGCAATTGTATACATGTAAACCTTTAAAATCAAAATCAGCCCAAAATTGACATTTGTGTTGTTCTCAAACTATCTTAGTGATACTATTATTTTATTCAGATGATGGCTTGACTGTGATATTATCAGACAAACTGAAGCTGATTATTCAAAATCTATAGAAGATAAAAAAAGAAAAGTGGGAAGTTAGTGCGTGACTTTTTGAAAAACAGACCTTTACAGCTTATGTTTCTGGGTTTCAATTAGCAATTGAATGCCTATGCTTTTGGAAATTTATTATTTCATTAAATCCATATGTGCACGAGAGCAATTAATTTCAAGCACCTTTCTGTTTTTTCAGTTAAATATACCAGGTTTCTTTTGAATATAGCTAAGTATAGCAAAACAAGGATGACAACATCCATAAAAGCAAAGCTCGAAAACGAACATTAACATTTGTAGCAGGGTTCCGGACTCGGAGCCGGAGCCGGGAGCCGGGAGCAGGGAGCAGCAACATTTTTGGTGGAGCCGGAGCCGTATTTTTTGTTAATAACGGCTCCGGCTCCAGATTAGCCAAAAGTTATTTTTTAAAGTAATAATATAATTTGGCAACGGTCTATTTCCATATTATAAACTGAAAAACTATTGTTACTTAACAAATAGACACACATCCTTCTACTTTTATATAGCTTTAATCAAATAAAAGCAAAATATTTTATATTATTTATTTTATTTTATCAATTTCAATAATGAACAAAAGTTGATGTATTAATTTTAAGGTAGGAGCCAGAGCCGGAGCCGTATTTCCAGATACGGCTCCGCGGAGCCGGAGCTGCATCAAAATTAAACGGCTCCGACACCCTGAATTTTGTAGAGTTACTTAAAGATCAAATTATCAATTTTATGTAGACAACTAACTTACATTATGACTTGATTGTAGAGATGCTTCTTTTATAATGCTGTACCTTGTTGTCATGGGAATTGTTAATCCAAAAATAAAAAAAATAATTTTCCTATTATTTAAATTAAAATGTAAGTTTTCTAAAATTGTTGCCAAAAAAAGTTTTTAAAAATAATATATTTTAATTAATCTATAGAGTTTCTGGTAAGGACTATCTGAAGCATACCTTACAGTTACAGGAATCATTATGACAATTTTTTATCAATAAGACAATTATTACATGCCTAAATAAACTATTGGAGCTATACTCTACAAACGGATGGACTGACCCTTATTGTAGAAGAGCCTCGTTTTTGAAAATGAAACTAAAGGGGTAGTTGCAGGAAATGCATTTAAATATGAATTTAGTGAACTGCATATTTTTTAATGTTCAATGGTTTAAACTATATACATTTATAGAGCATATATTTGAAAGAATTTCAATCTACTACCATGTAGTTTTTAAAATATCAAGACTTGAAAATCGTATTCTTGTAATATATACATTTTATATATCTGACTTGTTTTAACAAAAACAGCATTACGATTATTTTAGTTGTGTCTAATTGTTTGTTTTATTATATTTAAAAAGTTTTATGGTATACTTGTAACTTATGATTGAAATCAGTTTTCTAAAATGCAATTCATGCAACTATGCAACTTTGACCCCAAAGATTAAATAATTCTTGGATACAAGACTAGCTTTGTGATTTATTTGTTATATAAATATGTATGTATGTTCATTGATATTTTGCAAAGATTTTTTCATAAAAACACGTAGTCAAGCTTATATGCAATAAAAACCATTTTTTACTGATACCTTTTTCTTTCATATGTATTTGAGCAGGAAAATCAGTCTAGTAAATATTTCAATAACTCACTTTGACCATGTTTGCTATTTAAAAGTTGTAAATCTTGTCATTCTATCTATTTAAAACACTAATGCAATGTTAAATGGCTTTCATCTTATCTTTTATTTATAGAAAACTTAATTCTTTGGATTTTATCTTTCACCTGAAAATATCATGGAATAAATCCTTTAATTATTGTAAAACACAGCTTTTATAATCAAATATGTTTTTTATTTTATGATCCTTATTTTAGTTCTTTAAATGTGGGGAGGCGGATGTGCCACTTTTTGAAACCAAAAGTGAAACGTGCATGATCTCAGCCCATAAAAGAGTTACAGCTCTAAAGTTCGGCTCAGCAGCTGCTTTTGTGGAGAACAATATGGAGCTGTGAAGAAATGGCGGAGGAACCGCCGCTCCCGCCGAAAACTGCCGTTTCCCGCCGAATTTCTTTACCTTTTTTCGCCAAATTATACAGTTCTCAATCATCTGAGATAAACTTTTTTTCTCATAAAAATTACCCTTATTATATATTTTCCGTGACACTTGTAATATTTCAATATGTCAATATTTAAAAAAAATTGCAAGTGTAAAATCTTATAAGTGTCAAGGCAAAACCAAATTTCGGCGGGAAACAGCGGTTTTCAGCGGGAGCGGCTGTTCCGCCGCCGTTTCTTGACAGTTCCATATTGTTCTTTACAAAAGCAACTGCTGTGCCGAATTTTAAAGCTGAAACTCTTTTATGGACTGTGATCATGCACGTTTTACTTTTAGTTTCAAAAAGTGTCACATCCACCTCCCCCTTTAGTAAAGATTTAAGTTACCATTGTATAATCATATATTGATTTGTTGTGCTTTCATTAATAAAATGTGTTTGATTAACTTCCATATTATTAGATGTAAAAACAAGGATGACAAGAATCATAAGCAGCGAAGGAAAAAAATTCATTGTATGAACTAACGTCTTTACGTCTAATGGAGCATGACAGATATACAGAAACAAGGATGATAACATCTTCAATAGCGAACTCTTGTATTGAGTGAACTTAACGTATGACGTGGATTTGTCAAAAAATGGGCGGCCAACCGCCAAAATTTTGTTTCACGTTTTCTTGCCAAATTAGACAATTCGTTTTTTTCACAGTAGCTTTTCTCCTATTTCCAGCCCCTGCGGGGGGCTCTAACCCTGCAAGATCAATTACCTAACCCTGTGGGGCAAACACCTAACCAAATATAACCTAACCTAACTAAAATAACCATTGTAAAAGCCATTTTAAAAATACGACGAATCGCCCCTTAAGGGGCGTTGCCACGAAAGGGACTATAACCAACATTTTTGAATCATTTGAGACAAACTTAAAACCACAAGAGTCTAGAGCAAATAAAAGGTCAACTTTATTAGAAAATAAATAGATATTTTGCAAAATTGCGTAAATCCTTATACTAAAGTAACAGTATGTCTGTGTGTTTGTTTGTCTGTGTGTTTGTTTGTCTGTGTGTTTGTGTGTTTGTACCGAAGGATCTCACTTACCGCTGAACCGATCGGGTTCTCTTTAATAGGGTAGCTTCTCATAAGTCCCGGGAAGGTTTATAACTATTTTGGGGGAGGGTACCACCACCCTATCAGGAGAAATCGCCCCTAGAAAAAAATTACCCCTCTCGAAAAAGAGACTCCAACGAAACATAAACCAATTATTTCTGTAATTAGATATTTCAAATAAAAAAAAACATTCAAAGTGCCACTAGAGGCCTCTAGGGGCGTAGCCGCTAGTCCTATTATATAGTAGTAAGGTTTTGTATTCTGTAGCAAGGCATCTCTCTAACCGCTGAACCGATTTTGTTTCCATTTACAATAAAGCTTCTGTATATCATGGCTAGGCTTACAACTATTTTGGAGGAGTGTACTACCACCCACCCAAGATAAATCGATTCCTAGAAAAAAATGACAACCTTTCAAAATTTTTTTTAACTTTCATGAAAATGAATGGAGGTTGTTGACTAATCCCAACCCAACTCAAAGACCTCAGAAGGCCTCTAGGGGCGTACAGGACATACTTTGACTTTAAGGATTTGATCAGAGATTCCTTGCTTATAATATTATACCTTGTTGTCTTAAAAATCATTATTAAAAAAATCAGATAAATATAATTATTGCATCAAAAAAAAAGTCAAAAAGCTGAAAAACATCATATTTTAAATGGACATATGGATTTTTTTTTGTAATGATTAAAAAGTTGCTACGCTTTCTAAATCATACCTAATTGTTCTAAGAATCATCATCTATATTTTTAAATCAATAGGACAATTCTGACATCTCCAAATCAATAAAATGAGCTAACCATTATGGACGAACGGATAGAACAGCCCTTATTATAGAAAAGCTTCGTTTAAAAAAACTGTATGAAGTAGCTGCACATGTCATAGGAATCTTCACTGAAAATTCAATAGCAGCCAAGAAAATCACATTTCCCCAATAGCATTACAGACTGACTTTTCTGACGAATTGAATAAATAATTCATAGAGTAGCTTTGCTACTACTAAAATCGAATACTAATATCTTACACATTCAGAAGGCTTTAAAAAGGTAAAACTTAATATAATAAAATTGGTGTTTTTTGGGTCTTCTGAAAAAGGTTACAAGAGTTGCTTAACTTTAAATAATATTTAAGAGGATCTTTTCGATAATTTAAGTCTCTTCACCCGTAATGGTTAGGTCCTTTTTTATGGTTTTATCATTTTAGAATTGTCCTATCGATTTCAAACTATAGATGATGATTTCTATTACAACAATTTTTTGTATGATATTATCATCTTAGTCTGATTTTTAGAACGATGTTTTTCAGATCAACAAGGTACAATGTTTTAAGCTAAGCATGACTATAAATAAGTTCATCAAACTAAATCCTATATTTAAGCAATTTAACAATAAGTTTATAGACAATTTTATATACTTTAATATTAATATTAACACTTGTTGAGTGTCAGAACTGAATAATTAGAATTTAAATGTATAAAATTCGTAACAAATAAAAATTGTAAGTAAATTTGTTTAAAAACCTACTGAAATACAGGATAATGGTTACGGAAATACTCACATTTTTAGGTTTTGATTACAGAGATGCTTTGCTTATAAGCTTGTACTTTGTTGGCCCAGGAATCAGTAGTACAAAAATCAGATTAATCTGATAATAAAATCAAAAAAAAATTTGTTGTTACAAAGTTAAAAATCAGTATTTCTAAAATGGGCGTACAAACATTCTGGTAATGATAGAGTTGCTAAATTAACGCAAGAAGCTGAACGTTCCACAACACTATTACGGACAGACAGACCGACCGACCCTAATTATAAGCATTGCTTTTAAAAATATGCTTACTAAGTTTTGACACTATTATTTGTAGATGTTCGTCAAAAAATAGATCACTTTTCTTTACTTGATCATAAGTACTTCAAAATAGAGAAAAAACAAAAAAAGCAAACATAATTAAGACAAATTGATATCTATAAATCAAAACAAAAGGGTTAATTCCACGAAAGTCATTTTAATGTGTATTATCTTTTAAAAATCCTTATCTTGTATTTACGAGAGGGATGTAATAATGTTAGACTTTTATCTAGTCCCTTAAATAAATGGATAATTTAAATCATAGAGTAGCTTTGCTGCAAAAATGTTATACATCGTATACAGTAAAAATCATAAAAACAAGTTATTCTATTAAAAATATTTTATATTTTAAATTCAACTAGAACAACACATAGAAAAAACATTTACATTTTTATTTTTGAACATTAAAAAAAAATAACATTACAGTTATTTCTCGTATCATATTATAAACAGCAGTTTTAATCTTATAATTGTACATTTTTTTTATTTGTAGAAAACTGGATATAATACGATTTTTTATTGATTTAATTTGTTATTTCTTGAGATTTCAACGTAAAGTAGGTGGGAAACTTCTCAAACCTGAAACAATAATAATAAAGAACATTTATATATATGTCTGTTTGAAAAGATCTTGCTAACCGATAAAATTGAAACTTATAAAAAGCCCGGATAAGTTCTTGAGCATTTTAATGAAATAAAAACCCAAACAAGCCACACATACAACAAACTACTATTCACAAACATAATTATACATTCAATAACTGCCTAGAATAGCATGAAATTATTTTATAAATCCAAACTCTATCCATTTATCTTAAATTTTGAAGATAAAAATCTTTAACTATTAACCTTCCAAGAGAAATTGTAAGTAATAATTTTATGTCATTTTACTTTTTCTTTTTAAAACTAAATTGAAAAGCTAAGAGGTTGAATTCCCCCACCTAGCTTAAATCCTCCTAGAGGCCTATAAGGTGGTAGCCGCCAGTTTTGATTTAATTTTAAATTTTTGTGGCAATATTTTGTAAGTATATTCTTATAAAAAGTAACAGAATGAATATCTGTCTGTGTGTAGTGAAGGATCTCACGAACCACTGAACCGATATGATTCTCCTAAAAAATGTAGCTTCTCATGGGTCAAGTTTTATAACTATTTTGTGGGGAGGGGGAGGTACCACCATCATACAAAGAGAAATCACCACTAGAAAAAAATTACCCTCCCCAAAAACTTTTTTAAAATTTTCTTTTAAAATCTAAAATTAGAACAACAATTGAAAAGGGGGGGGGGGTAATAGAATTATTACTTATAAACTAAAATTTGAAGAGAATGATATACCCTCTTTCCCATTGCATATATAGTTTGTTCTGTATTTTAAAACCATAAATTTTACCTGTTTTTATAATTTTAGAAATTTTAGGTCCTTGCTCTCTGTCAGGTGTGTCGGGGCAGAAATTTTTCTAACTAAAAAATAATCAAATAAAGTTTAGAATCATTTAAAATGAATTTCTCATTAATGATCTTTATTATTAGACATAAAAAGGTATAGGTAAAATGATTTATTTTGGAAAATAATGTAATTGTAGCATTAACCCTTAACAGTCGGGCCCATTGCCGCACCTTAATCGGTCGGGGGGGGGGGGCGTTGAACACCCCCCCCCCCCCTATTATCTCAGTTCCTATTAGAGCTAGAGGGCTAATTTTTTTGTGTGCAAGTCTCCTGTTTGATAATGAATTTCCGACCAAAAGTAAGTCAAAGTAAAGGGGTAGTTTCACGAAATGCATTTGAACTTAATTTAGTGAACCTCATATTTTTTCTTAGTTAATGGGGTAAACTACATTTAAATAGCATATATTTGAAATAAATTCAATTTTCTAACACGTAGTTTTTAAAATATCAAGACCTGAAAATTGTCTTTTTGTGATATATGCAATTTAAAAAGACGATTTTCAAGTCTTGATATTTGAAAAACTATGTGGTAGAAAATTGAAATTTTTTCAAATATATGCCATATAAATGTAGTTTAACCATTTAACCAGGATAAAATATGCGGTTCACTAAGTTAAGTTCAAATGCATTTCGTGAAACTACCCCTTTTTGTTTCCTTCACCCATATTACTTAACAACCTTTGTTTTTAGGTCCTTTTTTAGTTAAAATTTCAAACGGCTGTAATTTTCTAATTTTTGAAGCTAGAAAAATTTTAAAATAAAAATTTTAGCGGCCGCAGCTGTACTTGGCAGCTGCCAGCCGCCACAGTCGGCGGTCGGCCGGAAAACGGCGGCGGATCTTTGTGAAATTTTAATACGTTATGAAGACATGTAAGAAAAGATTAAGTCTAAAATTTGAAGTCTCTAAGTCAAAAAATGAGGCAACAGGAGTATTTCAAAGATTTCTGGAGACCTGGAGGATCAGGACCTGGAGGATCATACCTGGAACATGAAATTGACTTGAACACCTGTATTTAATATGAGGATGTACTACTAGAGGATATTTTAGTATTTTGGTAAGATGAAATGCTTTGTTTAAGTCAAAAAAATAGTATTGCTCTTTACCTGGATGACCCTGCCAAGTATGCATCCTTTGCCTGCCAGGATGGTTATATTCAAAATATTCCAACTCTCAGTTATGTGTCATACCCATACTTAAAAAGTCACGCAGTTTGGCCTCTTTTTCTTTCACACACAGAAAATGAGATAGAAAAAAACCGGAGGGGGGGCGTCCAATTTACTAACATTTTTGTTTGACTTTTTTTATTAAGCTTATTCAGTTATTAATGTTCGTTTGGCCACCAGTTTCAAAGCTTCGTTTTTTTGGATGTTGCCATCCTTGATTTCAACTCAAATTACCTGTAAGAAACGAATCATGCAAAATATAGAAGTAAAGGAACACCCACATCAAACAATTCATACCTAAACAAAAAAAAACATAATACATTTATAGATAGACATTTTGCGTGATCAGTGAGGAATTAGAATTTAAGTTTAAATTTTTTTTTGCAGAAATTATCATTGGGATTCTTTTATTAGTTGCAAGCGAAGATAGGCACAAGTTACTATTTTGGTAATTTCCTTCAACAAATTTGATGATTACCCCACCCTCCTCCCCTATATATTTTTACTCCTACGTTAATTTCTTCCTAGCCCCTGCAGAGCTAATCTATTCTTTACTTTACGAAATTTAATATACTTAATGCTATTTCACGTTTTTTAGTAGCGAAGCTACTCTATAATTCACTTTGTCCGTCCGTCAGTCCGTCCGTCAGTCCGTCAGTCCGTAACGCTATGGGGGAAATGGGATTTACTCAGCTCCTATAAAAGGTAGAATGCTGAAATTTTTTGACAACGTTCCCATTATTAAGGAGCACAATTAATTATAAAACATCGATGGCGATAGGACCGCTTTTTAACAGGTTTTAGGCTATTTTTGTATTTTTCACATTTTTCTCCATATCTTCAGTGTTTATGGTGCGATTTTCAAAATTTTTTCAGTTACAGATATCAAAATTAAATTTCCAGTTGTTTAAAGAAAACAACTATGAAGGTTAGACTGCCTTTAAGCAGGTTTTAGGCTATTTTTGTATTTTTTACATTTTTCTCCATATCTTTAGTGTTTATGGTCCGATTTCCAAATTTTTTTTAGTTATAGATATCAAAATTAAATTTCCTGTCCTTTAAAGAAAACAACTATGACAGCCAGACTGCCTTTCAGCAGGTTTTAGGCTATTTTTGTATTTTTTACATTTTTCTCGCGGGTAAATCATACAGTTGGTAAGTATTTTAAAAGTCGTAATCCTTGTTATTTACACAATTTTTTAAAATTATGTTTTAAACAGAAATTAGATAATATGATGTAGATTAATATTTTTGTTATTACGTAACTATGAAAGCTTTAATGAAAATAAAAGTACTCTAAACCAAAAAAATGAATTAAAATATTATTTTTCGAATTAGAAGTGAAGCTACATTATATAAAGGACCTGATTGTTATACGTCCGTTCCATGAAAATAAGTTAAGACTTTTAATTTTTGAATTAATTATTTCTGGTGCTGTCATTTATTTTAAAATAACTGCTTAAAAAATGGGGGGGATTTTTTTTGTTTTTGGGGGGGGGGTTGTGGATGTCCCATCCCCCAAGAAAATAACCTAAAACCACCACAGGACCAGTAGATATATTCCTTGAAGAGTAGAATCCAATCGGTTCCGTGATTACCGAGATATCAAGGGACGGACGGACGGACAGACATCATTCTGCTTTGTATTATAGATGGATATTTTTAGCTTGTTATTGCTGAGCTACTTATGGATATAATTGTCAATATTTTAATTGAAGAAAAAATACAATTTTTGCCATTTTTAAAAGTTATACTGACATTAAACCCTAGATCTTAAGGGATTAGGCAATGAACGACAAATTAATTTAGATTTTCACGATTGTAATAAACAAAATTACCCTTCTGGTTGATGAGAAAAGATTCAATCAAAATTAAATAAAAGGTACCCACAGGGCTCGGCTGATGAATGAGAAAGTATGTTTATAAAACTTTGGGTACCAGTATAATTTACAGACAGGTTTAAATATCAATTTGGTACTTTCCAAACAAAGACAATTATAAAACCGGTAGATTTTTTTTTGCATAATATCAAAAGTACGTTTATGAAAAAAGAATACTTTTAAAAGTTAAGTAATACTTATTAATCCTATGTCAATACAGACAGCTTTCCACAGATAGTAAAAAAAATAATAATAGCTTTAAAGGCCAAGACCAACAAACTTGCATTTATTTTATATTTCTATTTATCTTATTATTCGTGGAAAATTACCTAAAAACTCTTGAATTATATATTCACGGGCTAATTTTGAGCTTTGCTTTTATTGATGTTGTCATCCTTGTTTAAGTTCTAAATCATTATTGAATACCTATGATATTCATTTATCATTATCAGGTAAGAAGGGGATATTAGACTGCAAAGTAAATTATACTAGTAACAAGGATGACAACATCAATAAAAGCGAAGCCATGAAAAAGTAGGACAAACGGACAATAACACTTGTATAGTGTCTAAACTGAATAATCAGAATATAAAAGTATAAGAGTCGAAGCAAAATAGTAAGTAAATTTGTTAAAAAACTGCTTGATACAGGATAATGTTTATGGACAAACTTACATTTTTAGGACTTGATTATAGAGTTGCTTTGCTTTTAATATTGTTTTTTGTTGTCCCAGGAATCAATATACCAAAAATCAGATCAAACGGATAATTAAATCACATAAAAATGTGTTGTTAACAAGGATGACAACATCCATAAAAGCGAAGCACTGAAATGGTAGGACAAACGGACATTAACACTTGTATAGTATCTGAACTGAAAAATCGGAACATAAATGTATAAATGTCGAATCAAAATTGTAGGTAAATTTGTTGAAAAACTGCTTAAAAACAGGATAATGTTTATGGACATACTTACATTTTTGGACTTGATTATAGAGTTGCTTCGCTTATAATATTGTTCTTTGTTGTCCCAGGAATCAATATACCAAAAATCAGATCAAACGGATAATTAAAACACTTGAAAATTTGTTGTTAAAAAAGTAGAAAAATCAACATGTTTAAAATGGACGTACGGACATTCTGGTAATGATTATAGAGTTGCTACGCTTTCTAAACCGTACCCAACTACTACAGGAATCATCATGCAAAGTTTGAAATCGATAGGACAATTCTAACATGCCTAAATTAACGAATAAAAGCTATCTATCTCGGACGGACGTACGGACGTACGGACGGACGGACGGACGGACGGACGGACGGACGGACCGACCCTAATTATAGAAAAGCTTCGCTTTTAAAAAAGTAGAAAAATGAACATGTTTAAAATGGACATACGGACATTCTGGTAATGATTATAGAGTTGCTACGCTTTCTAAATTGTACCTAACTACTTCAGGAATCATCATGCAAAGTTTGAAATCGATAGGACAATTTTAACATGCCTAAATTAACGACTAAAAGCTATCTATCTCGGACGGACGTACGGACGGACGGACGGACGTACTGACCGACCCTAATTATAGAAAAGCTTCGCTTTTAAAAAGATTCCTATACTACAGATACTACAGATTATACGCAAGAAAAATTTTGGCAGAAATCTTTCAATTAGATTGATTTTGTTCAATAAAAAATACCTTTCATGGGTCGCTCTGCTGGTGGCGTGCCCTCGCTGCGGGGTTGTTTGATTGGTCATTTTTAAAGATAATCAAGATAAGAAGGCTTAAACTCTAAATCGTGTTAATCTGAAATGAATAATAATCATGAGAATTTTTCATAATAATGTATATAAAATTGAGAATATATTTGTAAAAAATTGGGCAAACATTAAAGTTCAAATGAATAGTCAACAAATAATAAGGTAACGAAATATATGGCTTACAAAAATAGTTTACAAATTCCTATTAGGAATTAGATCTCAAAACAACAGAAACAATTTAAATCAGTAGGTTTAATAAAACATAAAAAAATACGTCCCCAATGGACATAAAAATATATCAAAATATTCAGTCCTTAAATTAAATTAATTAAATTTTGAAATAATGTACCCAAAATCAACAAACCGAAAACGATCTTGTACCAAAGAAGGAAAGATCTTAATAAGTTTTTACTTAATATTTTATTTTTTACTTTGTATAACAGGATGGGATTGTTTTTTTAGAAAGCTAAAACTTAGTTATAGATAGATGGGCCGACCTTTCATGTATAAAAGCCTTGCTTTTAAGTAATAATAATAAGCACATAACTTGCATTTGCATTATAAAAAACATATAAATATTATTTCAACCAACTCCCAACAAACAGACGGGTTACACATTACAGCTGTAGCCTGTGTCACTGTGTTTGTTTTGTTTTGTCGCCCACTTTAATGCTTTCCTACCCCCTTTCTCATTCAAGAATGTTGCCGAGATTTCACTTTTTTAAGTGAGCTTTCAATATATTTTAAAATTGCCTATATTTATCTTTTTAGTTATATTACATTGTATCATATATATACAAAGCAAATAACTGATTTTTAATGATTTTTAACATCATATGTTTATAGATATTTAGATATTTAAATTGATTTTAAAATAAATGAAAAAATGAAATTCCAGGGTCCATAATCAGAAATGGTTTTTTCCTTATATGGATGTATTTTTTCGATCATCGGGAGAATTTTTAATCACTCCTAGAAAGCTATATACAACCTATTTTGGTTAGTTTAATATGTATGTATCAAAACCTTACATATTTTACTATGTATCCACAAGTAAACTTCAAGAAAAATAAGTGTTAATTGTAAATTTGATAGGTTTTAAGATATGTATAATAAAAAACACAAAAAACATAAATGTTTTAATGTGTGAAAATTAATTTTTTTAAAGTTTGATAAATTTTTAAATGCGAAGTATATAAGACTTAATTCTTTTAAAAATATTCTTAAAAAACATTAATCTGTAACATATATCAACTATTTTCCAGCTTCGTGATCACTTTAAGCCGAGAATGGTATGATATCTGCTAAGTTGAAAGTCTAGTCAAAAGCAGTGCGTCTAATTATGAATAAATTGAGAGACATGTATTCCTTTTGGAGACATGATAGAGAATGACTCATTCTTTCTATTAATCTCTTTCTCTCTCTCTTTCTCTCTCTCTGTCTATCTCTCTCTCTCCCTACATGAGCCTTCCACTTTTCTCTATGATTATAGCTTCCCACTGTGTTTGGAGCATTTAAGAGTTCGTATAAGAAATGTTTCGAGTCGCCGTCGAGATCTCAATTGACGCATTTTAATTTATGCTACTATTGTGCGACTTCGCCCCATACTCTGCCACGATATCGATGGCGAACTCGCATGCTACCTTTTGTTTGAAAGGACGATTTTCCAACGTTGTTCGCCAAAAAATTAGGTGTTAATTCATGGCGAATGGGATTCGAGGTAGCATAGGACTCGGTACATATATTGCACGAGCTCGTAGGCGACTCTATGGAGAAATGTCTCGCTGGGAAGGGGATGTATTAAGAGTTCATTTGCGTTATACCAGGCGGTCAGCTTTGGGACAGTTATCTTTGCGAATTCGATCAATTCCGCTAATGAATTCCTTTCCAGGAAGGTTAGGGCATCATCTGACCTACTATTGGTCAACTAAAATGTAAACTGGCTGCCATTTGTAATTTAGTCTGTGTATTAGCCTAATATGAACACAGTAATAGTGTCTGACTGATTATGACGTAACAAAAAAAAATAGCCAATGAGAGGCCACTATAAATTTTACCATTGGTCAATAACGGCCTCTCATTGGCTAATTTTTTTGTTACGTCATAATCAGTCAGACACTATTACTGTGTTCGCCTAATATTGGTCATTTATTAGTATGACGTAATTTTTGTATAGGCACTGTAAAGACCTTCATGTGCACGCCCCTATGGGAAAATGTGTTTGTGAAAATACTGCATTGCTGGTTTACATTACGCACCAACACATTTATATTCTTTCCATTTATGGAATTTTTTTATAGCCTTTGCATCTTATAGTTCTTGTATTACCTGTATTTACATATTGCCAAGGTCTCAGTACTGGGGCACTACATAACTTTTTGTCATAGGCTTCGTCAAAAACCTGAGGTGGCTTTGAACCAAGAGATAGCAAATAGCTTTTAACATATTCAAAGGGGGGGGGGGTGGCATATCTGTAGGGCGGTTACCGAGATCTTAAAAGAAAGACACGATTCGTTCTACAGTTTTATTTGTTGTTGATAACTTTAGACAATTAGCTTATTTCATTGTGGTTAATACAAAAACCTTTTCAAAAAAATTTGAATTTGAACTTTATTTAATACTAAAAGGGATTTTTCTCGTTAAAAAATTGAAGGAAAAAACTAAAAGTTTGATTAATTTCAATAAAACAGGACTACTCAATTAATGATTTACTTCTGAAAATTGTGAAGTTTGTTTGAAAAAAATTTCTTATAGAAAGCTTTGCTGAAAACAATTAAAAAGAACAAAAGTAAAAAATACAAAGATTGGGGGGAAGGAGGGGGAGGGGAAACAGCCATAAATTATCTCCGTCCATTACACACGTAATTTTCAATTTTATGGACCTGCAATACGAACTTACTAAATCATTTTTTACCTTTTAGTTGTTGCAATGGACTATTACTTGGATCTTTCACCATATTATCACATACTCTAATAAAGTAAATCCTAGCTGGCTGAAATTACGATCCCCTCCCTCCTCATCCATTGTTGTTGTTTTACACATCGTCATTTACAAAGTTATTGACCCTGCAATATAAAAATTGTTTTAGAACTACTTACATACGTACTTTAAATAGTTACGTAAGTTTTTAAAGTTGACTGTAACTTTGGTTAATTTTCCCCTGTTTTATTATATTAATATTAATTGTGTTATACCACATGCAGTTTGATCAAGTGTGAAATCCGCAGTATCTTGTTAAACAATAAATTCCATTTGAAATTCCCGAAAATTAAATATTTTGTAGGCGTATAGTTGGCGTAAACTTGTTTTTGATGTAGCTGAAGGAAAGTCGGCAAGAAGGGGAAGAAATAAGGGAAGGGGGTTGTGGGAAAATTTTCACTTAGAATTGTTTGTCTTATTCACATTCCTTACTCCCTGACTACTTAGAAACTACAACCCCAACACTTATTTTCAATTTATTTAAGAAATAAGGGGGTGCGGGGGGGGCAGTATGTGCTTAACCGGCTTGTACATCCTTGAGTGGGTGACCCGTGCTTTTTTTTAGTAGGTAGCATTATTATGTAGTAGGTTTCAATGGGAGAAATATTAGCTGTGCAGATAGTCATTTGGTTATTAGCTGCTTTTAGTTAAAAAGAAATATTGCGAGTTGGGATACAGCGGGCGTGATCCTTATGAAGTTGTTTATAATGTACTTTATTTATTCTCTTGAGCATAATAAATTACAATAGTTAATTCTTCTCTATGGAGCATTTTACTATATTTTTTTCATAAAAGAAAAAATAGATATTTATTACTTTATTATACCTCTGTAAATTTATGTTAGTAAACAAATCATCTAATTTTGTAACGTTTTTTAAATAGGTATCTTAGAGTTTTTTTTATCGTACAGTCTTACTTATATTATAGAGTAGCCACGCAATAACAAAGTGTTTCTTTTACACAAGTATAAATATACAATTAATTTTAAAGAAGTAAAATTATAACTTTTTTTACTTTATTCTCTACTTTAAATACAGTTAGACTAAAGTAAAGCATTTGATAACATTTTAAAAAAATGCTTATGCATTAATTGAAGGGATATCAACTTATAACTCGTTTAAAAAAAAATTCAATTTTGACTGGGATAGCAATATTGAACTTATCATATGCTGACTCAGAACTCAGAAATTATTCAATCTCTTCTTATACTTTGCTACTACATTTATTTCAACTGGAATTTAAAAAAAAATTAAGCAAGCCCAGACATAAGATTTTACAAAATACTAAAATAACGAAGTTTTAAAAAGGTAATGTTTACAAACTAGGGGTCAGAATTTTAAGAATCTGATTTTTTACATAAAAATTCCATCTGATGTATAAATTTAAAAATTGCACAGAACTTGTAAACATGAAATCCTCTATTTAGCGTCATAGTCAGCCTTTCGGATAAAGTGGGTCTATGTGGGTATATGTTTAATGGTCAGAGTAATCTCTACAAAAAGTTCTTATCGAATCCCATTTTAATCCATTACAATACATAATGTTTACACTTTTTATATGTTTTAAAAATCATTTGAGGCCTGTTACCCAATGTGTACACGATTTTAAAAGAGAAGCTTTTTTATAATGAGGGTCGGCCAGGCCGTCCGTCCGTCCTAAACGGTTAGCCATTTTAGTGTATCGTTTTCTTTTTTCCCCGTTATTTAGACATCTTAGAATTGTCCTATCGATTTCAAACTTTGCATGATGACTCCTATAAGAGTTAGGTACGGTTTAGATAGCGTAGCCACTCTATAATCTTTACCAGAGGGTCTGTACGTCCATTTAAAACATGTTTATTTTTTACCTTTTCAACCAAAAATTTTTTAAGTGTTATAATCATCCTAATCATCTGATTTTTGGAATTATTATTCCTATTACATCAATGTATAATGTAATAAGCAAGCATCTATATAATAAAGTCCTAAAAATGTAAAATGTAAATGTTCTTAAACAATATCCTTTATCTAAGTAGTTTTGCAAGAAAAATTCTTAAAATTTTGTTTAGACTCATATATAAAATTCTGCTTATTTAGTTCTGATACTCTTCAAGCGTAAATGCTCGTTTGTTCTACCATTCCAGAGCTTTGCTTTTACTGGATATTGACATTCTTGTTTTTATTATTCATATTACTGGTGTAACTGATGGTCAATGCAATATCATAAAAAAACTTCAAAAGAAGTGTGTTAGGATTATTACCAATAGCTCCAGCACTGCCAACAGTAGTCCTTTGTTCAAACAACTAAGAATTTTACCTTTTAAGGAGCTCAGGGATTTTCATATCATGCTTTTTATGCACAAATACTTACATGGTCAGCAACCTGACATTTTTGATGGAACATGGCAATATAGACATCAGTTGCACCAGTACAATACCCGTAATAGGGAGGATCTTAATGTGGATGTTACAACTAAAAATTATATCTTTAAATTACCCTTAATTCAATTTCCTTTAATTTTTAATTCCCTACCTGAGGAACTTAAATCAATTCAAGATTTTAAATTGTTTAAAAAAAGAACATTCAACTACTTGTTGAATAATATTGAGTAATTTTTGGTTGTGACATGCTAGCTCTGTTATACTATAATCTTAATATTTTTAACTTCTTAGTATTGACGCGTAGGGATCTGATTTGATTAGATTTGATTTCTAGACTTAATTCTGAGCTTATACTGTTGTGACTAGTCTTATACTAACTATGACTTCTTTATTAATCCTTTTTTTATTAATCTTTATTAATCTTTGTTTTTTACAGGATTTCGAGAATGATACTTAGTATGTTGAGGACGAAATGAGAAATGTTGGTATGTAGATTCTGTCCCGTTCTGCTCTATGTACAAATCCTCCCTGGAGGGATAGAGTGAGCTTGTGTTAATACACCAATCACACACTAAAATTCATCCTGAGAAGACAACCTATGTATGTCCTCCGTGGAAGGATAAAATTATTGTTTGTGTATTAATATTAGTCATACTTAAATTCATCCAGAGAAGACACCTTATTAAGGGCATGACGGGGCGGGGCTGCGGCCACGGCTACTCAATTCGTTGCCTTAATTGTCAAATTTTTTATTAAGTACCTAATTAACTTAACTTAACTTAACTTAATCAAGATAGCTTATGCATAGGTACTTAGCTAGATTAATTTTATTAGCCTCTTAGCAGGAACCATTTATTGACAATTAAGTATTTATTATTATTTTGATTGAGAAAATTTTAGAGTGAGTTTTTTAATCTTTCCTCGTAAAATTCTTCTTCCTCGAAAACTCCTTCTCCACGCAAACTTTATCCTCGGAAATCTTAAACTTAAACTAAAAATTATTTTCTCCTCGGGGAAATTAATCTCTGCTCTTCGAAGAAACTTATTCTTGTCGCAAACACTTTATACATTAAGTTTTAGTTTTGCTAACTTGTTTTAAGAAATTTAGACTGAGTTTTTTTTAATCCTTCCTCGCAAACATTATCCTCGAAAAAACTTAAACTCTTTCTCCTCGAAAAACTTAATCTCTGCTCCCCGAAGAAACTTATTCTCGTCGCAAACATTCCTTACATTAAGTTTTTAGTTTTGCTTGCTTGTTCTAAGATGTTTTACTTAAGTTGTTTTACTTAAGTTATTTTATTTTCTTAATTGTTGAGCTCCTCGGGTAAGCTCTTAATGGGTTTTTTAACGCTCCTAAACTTCATTAAGTTCTAATATGGTTCTCGGAATGAATGTCTTAGTGTAGAGAATTTTCTTAAGATATTTATTCTAGAACAATTTTCCGTAATGTATAATATCATAATAATGGGACTCATTCATCCAAGCGATCGTTCTTTCTTCTGATAACCTTTATTTATTGGTCCTAGGACCTTTAAATTGTATTAACCTGTTTTTAGTATGCATCTGATGACGTTCCATGGCGGTAGGGGGATACCCAATGACGGCGGTTGACCCGAGAAAGCTGGGGGTATAGGGATCACTCTTGAACACAATAGCGGATTTTTATTGATTTATTTATAACAGCGCACGATCAAATCAATTCAAAGTCGGGATAATCGGCCAGCGATAGCGCCCTAATTCCATCAAGGGCGTGCACCAGCCTCAGGGCTACGATTCTGCACCTGATTATTTCGACAGGGCAACATCCGCAAATTGATCATTTATATTTCATGTTATTTTAACCATTATTAAATATATGATGAATCGATGGGTAATAAATAATAAACCATCATGTTTTATTTAAATGTAATTGATATATGTACTATATATCTTGTATAATAATATATATTATTTATGCCCTGATGGCGGAGAATTGTCCAAGATCAGGGGTTTGTTGGATCTTATGGTAAATAAAATTGAATTGAATTGAATTGAAATATAAAATATTATATTGTATTATTATGAGAATGATATTATTAGGTATAAAGTTTTCATGATAGTTAATCATCTTCTCGAGATTGGCATTGGGAATCGTTTACAACCAACCAGAGGTCATGCAATCGGTGTCAACACAAAAAATAAAAATTTTTTGTTTACAAGGTAATAGCATTAATAAGAGAAGCTCTGAAACGTTAGAACAAACGAACATTATCACTTGTAGAGTGTCAGAACTGAATAAGCAGAATAAAAATGTTAAGTCTAAACAAAATAGTAAGTAATTTGTTGCATAACTGATACAGATTACTGTTTAAGGACATACTTACATTTTTAAGACTTGATTATAGAGAGGCTTTACTTATAACATTTTACCTTGTATTAATAGGAATTTTTTTTTAAAAATCAGATTAATTTGATGATGTTATCCTTTAAAAAAAAGTATCGAAGCAATAGCAAAATAACAATATTTTTAGCTTAGTACACACATTTTCTAACTTTATAACGGTTAAATAAATCATTTCTTTCATTTGTTTACTAAAATCGTTGGGATCTTTTAATTCAAGATTGTAAAAAAAACAGCAGTTTCTAAACTCTTTTATCAAATTTTGTCTATCATATTCTGGTGTCATCAATTTATCGTCGATTGTCTTATCCCCTAAGACCCCTGATAAGATTATAATATAAATAAATTTTTACTATTATATTTCCAAAAGGTAATTTTTTTGACGAGTTTGTTTTAGCACCATTGTATCAGATCCTTTAATATATGGAGATTTTAAATATCTCTTAATATTTACTAAACAATTGTAAGGTATCTAAATTATTAGTTATATTGGTAAATAGGAGTGGGGGGGGGGGGGGGTGAATTTTTACAAAGGAAAATTTCATGGAGGCAGTTTTTTCAAAGTGGCGATTTCTCTTCGGAGGTATCCATCCCCAGAAAAAAATATTTATTAACCTTTCCTGGGACTATACAAAAATGCGGCTGAAAGTGATGCTGCCAATCTCTGATATTTTTATAAAAAGATCTTCAGGGGTTGAATATAAAAAATAAATTATAAAAATAAGTGTTTTTTACAAAGTCCCACGTAACTTTTTTAGTAAAGAAAAATAATAGGTTTATGATTGAAAAAGGTAGCTGTCTATAGTGACCTAGCAAAATGGGGAAAGATGTCACTTCTTTTGGCCTATCTATTCTATCAGGGTTTCGGATTCGCATTGATTTTTTGCGGATCCGGATCCGGATCCTCCAAATTTGGTCAGTGCGGATCCGGATCCGGATCCTTGACAATAAAAATAAAATCACCAAATTTTTCAAAAATATTTATTCTTTAATTCGAAGTCAAAAATACTTTTAATTTTCAAGTCTGACCCTAAACCTTAAAGATTGGCTCTAATCAAGAGAATGTCTGAGAATTTATATAAATTTAGGTAGATTTTTCCATTTTTTCCGCATTTTTTTGAGTCCAAGAATCCGGATCCGCATTTTTTTGCGGATCCGGATCCTTGGACTAAAAAATATGCGGATCCTTGCGGATCCGGATCCGAAACCTTGTATTCTATTAACGTCAGGAAATACTCTATAACCCATACCTTTTCTAAGGGGCTTCTTTCCCCCTTCCCTTTCTCTTTCCCTCTACTATGGCATCAATAGAATAGGTAGGCCAAAAGCGGTGACATCTATCCCCCTTTTCCAAGGGGACTAAAAACAGCTACCTGGAAAAGACATTCCTTATACTGGTAGAAGGAAAATATAATAAAATGCGGCAGAAAAGTGAAAATTATTGTTTGCATGTGTGTCAGGTATCTAATGGATATGTCAGCTGAAGAGAAAAAAAACACATTTTATATTTTAAGATTTTGCCTTGAGAAAATTATGGGAATGTAATCTTTACTTTTTCTTCTATTTTAAAAATGGCACAATTTTGATAATCTTAGTAAGTAAAATATTTTATACTATACTGGGTAGGTTGTTTCATATGATAATCGAAATTGTCAAATAAACAAGTATAAAAGGTAAGCTTATTCTAGGCAGGTTTAAGGCTAATAGTTAAATATCTGAAATAAATAATTTAAAACTCCTGTCTCCATTACTCATATATTTGTTGAATTCATGTAGTATTTAATGTTATTACCAGATGATACCAAAGAATAATGGTTCAAATGTCCTCAGAATATCTAACCTCGTAAGCAGAACTCGGCAGCCGCGAAATTAGCCGATTATTAAACCCGTCAATGTGCTGTGGTAACAATAGAATTGTTATATTTATTGGGAACAGAGCTGGATCTTTAAATCATTTCAATAGTGCGCCAAATCGGGGTGAGCCAACTTTCCACCAATGAGAGCACAGCATCTTACGAAATGCCGCGCTGTGATTGGCTGAAATTCAGCGCACCCCGATTTGGCGCACCATTGAAATGATTTAAAGATCCAGCTCAGGTTAAGGCATTTTTGTGATATAGTTTATTTAAAACAATGATGACAATGATCCATAAGTAGCGAAGCACAAAAATTATGAATGTGCAAAAAAAGAGAATTATAATAAGTCCTTAATCAAGATTATTTTTCTATGAAAATAATCAGGAAACTTTTCACATTTATCTTAAAGATGCTCATTGGTATAGGGTATCTTCATCCAAACAATTTTAAAAAGTCCTCATGTTTAAAATTGACTGTCGAGCTCTGAAACTCAACGGCCCCTATCTTATTTTTCAAAATTAATAAAAAAAAAATAAGGTCGTGGGTATTTTTTCCCCTTTGTTTAGCCCCTGCGGGGTTCCAAACCCTCCGAGCGTATACATGCAATGCCCAAACCCAGCGGGGCTACCCAGTACCTAATATAACCTAACATGACCTGACAGAATTACCCCCCCCCCCCCTACTTATTTCATATGCTCAACAGGGAACTTTGAGGGAAAAGGTCAATTAATCATAGTCTATTTATTTTACAATCAAATTGTATTTTTGTTAATGTTACATTTATAAGGATATTATCTACTAATGTAACCTTTAATCTAAGTAAAAGTTTATCCAAAAATTCAGGGACAAAACATGGGTCATAAAATTGTTGTGTCACAGTTTCCTATTGTATTTTGTACTATACAACTCCAGGTTGAAAAGATACTGTATTAAATTCTGCAAGAATGACTCTAGAAACCATCTTAAATTGCATTTTTATCTTATCTAGCATCCAGGATAAATGTGAATAGTACAAAGTAGAAGCATTCATCTTATTTTATTACAAATAATAACTAGTGCATCTATTCCTAAGTGGGAGTTAATCTTTTTGATTAAAACAAAAACAAACGTATTTTAAAAGCTCATGGTTGCATCCCTAGCTTTTTGTTCCGTAAAGACTGAGATATAAGGCTGGCTTCTTTCACCCCAAAAAATAAAAATATAAAAATTCACAGAATAATTGCGGCGGAGAGGGGCTTAGGGCAGTTGCAGCCTAGGGTGGCTTAAGGTAGCTGTGGCTACTTGAGGATGTTGCTACGGCTTGGATAAGCTGAGGCTGAATATAGCTGAGTGTGACTGCGGTTTAGAGTTGCCTATTCTTGCTCTAAGCTGTGCTAGTTGCGACTTATTGGATGGCCTTTTTAAGCCATGCAGCTAACAGCAAGGCTTCTACAGGAAAATTCTTTAAATACCCCAATGGGGCCCATTTAGTATTTACAATATTTTTCAAAAAAGTACTTTTATCCTATTGTATTTTTTATCCATGTATAACCAATAGGATTAACATTTTTTTACGTAGCATGCCAAACATTGATTTCTTTTAATCCTTTTGGCAAAGCTTGTTAATTTAGATGGCTTAGACATACGTACTATGATACAAGCATAAAAATATACAAATAAAACTTAATAATATAGATTATTATTGAATTATCTAAAGCGAAAGTTTTCTACAATAAGGGTAACTAGAATAAATTAAAATAAATATAAAGTTTATAATCTAAAAGCATATCAATTCTATAATCATTATTAATCGGTATGCATGGTCTTAAAATTCTTATAAGAAATAGAATTTTACACATTAGGAACATTAAGGTAATAATTACAAGAATTAAGAAAAAAATCGTCGAACTTGGATACATAAAAAAATCCTCCAATGAAAACATACATAAAGTGTAATTGTTCATCATATTTAAAATACAAGTCCGTTTATTTGTTTTATTGAATGTTTATTAATGAATGATGACATCCATGTACAGTTAATCTTTTACAGTTAAAATTCCATAAAAGCGTATCATGTCGAGATTCAATATACTTTTAGAAGTACTGATATACATCCTCCATATAATGAAAAACTTTTTGTTTGTAAAAAGATGCAGTGAATACGCATCAGACATTTTATTGTTGCAGCAACTCTATAATTAACTTTTATTATTTGTTATAAACAATCAGCCTTTTTGTTTGTTTGTTTTAAAGCGTTATAAAAAAAATAATTAAGTGCCATTCATAAAGTAGTTTTTTTTTACTTCAACAATAATTGAATTAGCCCTCTTTTTACTCAACATTTTATGGTTAACCTAAACCAAGGCGAAGAAATGAGACGACTCAACATAACCTGATTCAATATGTTAGAGCAAAAATTTTAATCTATATGAGGAGTAATTTGGTTTATTATAATTCGGGGACATTGCAATTGTCCATTATCCCAATATAAGTGGATAATTATTGTATTTTAGACCTAAACAAAGAGTTTGACTTTTAACAAAATTCAGTTTAACTACATATTTTTATGGTATGTAAATTATTACACTTTTGATATTTATATTTTTTTCATTTTTAAAACTTGTTGCATATGAACACAATAAATGTTTTAAAACTTTGCAGGTCCGGTTTGTTTGTTATGGTTTAAGGTTATGTTGCGCTAAGCGTAGTAAGTCGAATTAGCCCATAAGGGGCTTGAATCCGACAAAACTCTTGGACAATATGATATGGTTGCAAGCTACATTCAACTTTTATATGTCTGTATAATATAAACCAAGTTCCAGGTTTGAAGAGAGTTCCTTCAAAACTTGTACTTCTATAAGCAAATCTATGTCAAAATTCAAGCTTCATGAATATTATCACAATATTCTGTTTTACTTATATTCCACTTTTTATTAAAAGCGAAGCTTTTCTATAATTAGGATCGGTCCGTCCGTCCGTCCGTCCGTCCGTAGCGGATACCTTTTTTTTTGTTAATTTAGGCATGTTAGAATTGTCCTATCGATTTCAAACTTTGCATGGTGATTCCTGTAGAAGTTAGATACGAGTTAGAAAGCGTAGCAACTCTATAATCATTACCAGAATGTCCGTACTTCCATTTTAAACATGTTGATTTTTTTACATTTTTAACAACAAATTTGTATATAATCCAATTATCCGATTGATCTAATTTTTGGTATACTGATTCCTGGGACAACAAAGCAACTCTATAATCAAGTCCTAAAAATGTAAGTATGTCCATAAACATTATCCTGTATCAAGCAGTTTTTCAACAAATTTATTTACAATTTTGCTTTAAATCTTATACATTTACATTCTGATTATTCAGTTCTGACATTATACAAGCGTTAATGTCCGCTTGTCCTACCATTTCAGAGCTTCACTTTTATGGATGTTGTCATCCTTGTTACCATTATACTTACATAGTAAAGGTTGCATCTGTTTAAGGGCACAAGTATTTCTCTTCCTCTAACTTTAGATGCCACAATAGATGCAATAATTGAAGTCTTTAGTATAGAAGATGATTAAAGTCACTCTACATATTATGACGTCATACGATAGAATAACCAATAAGAGAACAACATAAATATTACCATTGGTCAATTACAGTGTATACTGGCCTTTCATTTGGCTATTCTATCGTATGACGGCATAATTTGTGGAGAAACTTTTATCATCTTAGTATGAGGCGGTGTGGAACCAGACTTAACTTGCATGCATTATTAATTCTATCAAGGTTTGGAAATAAATGTTTCAGACCCATTGCAGATTTTGCTTTGTATCTCCCAAGAGAAAAAAGTTTTCCAAAATGTTGGTTTGAATCACTGCAAACACTATGCGGTACTTACACTCAAACTTAATATTGAACCACGGCCACCCCCCCCCCCCCCCCTCACGTCCTCTTTGATTTTAGAATATCAATATATTTTAAGGCCCTGCTGAGATTTATCACTACGGATTACTATCACTGCAAGGCTTTTAAAAACTATATTTGAACCTTAACTAAAATGGCAAAACAAATAAACTTTTTACTTTGCAAAAAGTTTCCCTGTGGTCCAAATGCGCTATGAGGGAAACTTACTTATATTTATAATGCATATCCTACACAAAAATTCCATTAAACATATTTAATACATAATTCTTGCAAAACCCAAAAATTTTGCGTAATATGCAACTGCTCTGACAAGCTCTTACTTAGACATTAATGTGTGATTTTAGCAGAAAAAGTTGAAGAATAAATAGTGCAATAAATAATCTATGATACAAAGTAGAACGATGTCTGTCTGTCTGTTTGTTTGTAACGAAGAATCTCGCTAACCTCTGAACCGATCTGGTTCTCCTTAACAGGGTAGCTTCTCATAGGTCCCTAGAAGGGTTATAACTATTTTAGGGGAGGGTACCACCACCCTACCAAGATAAATCGTCTCTAGAAAAAAATCCCCCCCCGCGAAAATTTTTTTTTTAACCAAAACTAAAAATCGGAGAAGAAGGGCACCCTCTCCCCCACCCAAAAAAATTTCCCCTCCAAAATTTTTTTTCTCACTTTTCTTTTAAAATTTAAAATAAGAAATTGGGTTGACAAGTTCGACTCCCCCCTCCTCAAGTGTCCCTTGAGGCCTCTAGGGGCGTAGCTGCAAGTATTACATATTTTAACTCTTATGTAATGGTCGTGTAATCAATCAATAAATGAAAATATTATTCTTTTAGAATGTATTGCTTACCTAAGCTGTTTTATATCAGATTTTGATGTGAAATAAGAATATTACTTAGCCAGTCATGGACAGTGTTGACCTTGTTGGCCTATTTTTCTTCAATATAAAATTCTCGAAGTAGATTATGTGAATTGTATTAAGATTTAAATTCAGTGTTGGGTAAATGTCCAATTTAATTTGAATAATACAACAAACTACTCACATAAATACACAGTACATACCACATGCACACAATTACACACATTTACCCAAATAAATAAATCTTATACTGAAAAAAAACAGGATGTCTGACTGTACTGAAGGATCTTGCAAACAACTGAACCGATATGGTTCTACTTTATAATGTAGCTTCTTATAGATCATGGGAAGGTTTATGATTATTTTGGAAGAGAGCACCACCACCCTCCCGAGAGAAAACTCCCTAGAAAAAATTACCCCACCCTAAATTTTTTACGTTTTTTTTATTAAAACTAAAACTGAAAGTGGAGAGGAGACCATTTGACCCCACCCTAACCTTCAAGTACCCCTAAAGGCTTCTAGGGGTTATTTTTAAGATATAAAAGAAAAGGTCTTATCTTTAAAAAATCGAATATTAAGTTTAGGTTATTTGAACAAGATGTCAGTCCCTGATGTCAGGTAAAAGCTGCTAGTCTAAAGAAGAAGACAAGAAAATCAAATTTATTACAAGATGAAAATAATGATTACAAATTGTTAGTTGAACATAATACATTCAGAAAAATTTAATTCCCACAAATGTAGCCATCTACCCCCTTACCCCTCCCCCCCCCCCCCCCATCAATTTAAAAACCCAATTAATAATATTTTTAAAAAAATTTAATCTATTTAAACGTCAATTTAATGAATAATATGTTGGGTTTTTATCAATATCGTAGTTGTTGTGAGAATTAAATTTTTCTAATTTGTTAAATATTCAAAATATAAATAATAAAATTTATAATAATAATTACAATAATATATTTATGCATTTTGAAAGATTTTTAGTATTGAACATGGCAATTTCATGTATTAATAACATTTTCATTATAATATTTAAAAAAAATACTTGTGAAAGCTCAACCCTAAAACTTCTCATTCGTCCAATTCATTATTGTATGCACTTGATTTTTATCTGCGTTGCGCCGAGCAACAAACAATTATTCATCGCATCGTATCATAGACAGATTTTCGCAGATAGTAAATTAAATATATTGAAATGAAAAACAGTTTTGTTAGACCCGTTTTATGAATTTAATATTCTTTGAATATAGTCTGTAACAGATGCTATACATGATTTTTCGGTATGGTTGAGAACCGGTTCTATTCCAGCGGATATTAATCGGTTGCGATTCCATACTGGAAATTATTTTACGACCTAACACCAAAAATTTGAAGGTTCTAAAATTATTTGTTGCTGAGTGTATAACACAGAAAAACAAAAATTGAGATGATTAAGTCTAAAACAAAGTGGTATAGCTCAGTTTACAGATATTTATAGGCAAAATATCATTGTTTAGGTCAATTCATGATATGCATAGATTTTAATTTCATAATTATTCAATTTATAGTTCAATATTACTTTTTTTTAAAGGGATTTTATTCTGTTTGGACAAAACAAAATCACTTGGTATATTATAGGGTAATATTTAAACAAATATTATATAAAAAAAAATAAGAAATGAATTTTATTCTAAAAAAAAACAATTAATAGAGCCTCCTTTTTTAATGACATACATTTCTGAGCAAAATGTCTAATACACATGACATGAAATATGTTTTTAATATTTATAGTTTATAACAAGAATGACACAAATCATGAAAAGCACAGAAAATAATGTCAAATCATAAATAAAATAAGTTTAAACTAATTTTTTATTTATTTATGACATTAAAAATATTTTGTCTGTGTTTATTTATACATTTGATTTAAATTATGATCATTTTGACTGGCGAAATAGTTCCTTAAATTGTTTTAATTATTTAATATCAATATTCTAATTTTAGGTACTGAAGTCACAAACAAAGATGACTTATAGAGCAACTTCACTCAAAAAAATTTAATTTGACTATAGTACCTACCTAACGAAGATGATCTTAATTCCTCCACAGATTATGACGGCATACGATAGAATAACCAATGAGAGGCTAGCCAAATTTTTACCATTAGTCAATTACAGTGTATACTGGCCTCTCATTGGCTATTTTATCGCATGACGTCATAATCTGTGAAGGGACTTTAATCATCTTCCTACTTAACCATTGAATGAATTGTCCTATGAGTGTGAAATGTAAAATGTAAAAACTTGTGTTTAGGTACTGAGTACAATATAATCAGATTAGTACATAATATTATGATAATAATAGCACACTTGTTAGTTTTTATACATATTTACTAGATTTATTCATACATTTAGCACTAGTAATAGCAAAAAGAATGATTGTTTTTTTATATATAGAAAATATAACAGTTTTGCTTAAATTTTGTGGCAGAAATAGAATTACTTTGGATAGAATACTAATCCTATATATGTACTATACATTGCACTTGTTTTGACATGTTTAACATTGATATATAATATCATTGCTATATGTAGATCCTTCATCACTCATTATAACTTCACCTTTTACAGCACCACCATTTATATTATTGACATTATTAGTATTGTTAACACCACCTGGCGGTGGCATGTTAAACTGTTTAGCAGGCGCGCTAGTTGCTGCTGGTGACGGCGTGCTGCACGGTTCACCGCCAACACCAGCGCCCATGTGACCGCTTGCAGAAGTGTTTAGAGGTTTGCACTCCTCTGCGCTTGCTGAGCTTCCCACGCTGCCCAGCTGGCTAGGAAGGCTGAACTGCTTAGTTGGTGTGCACTGATCTACCGAGCTTGGCGAAGCAGCCGCGAGAACAGCACCTGTCACCGAGGTGAGAACAGCTGTGGTCAGGCTGGAGGTGTAGTCGTTGTTGTTACTGCTAATAATACTCGCCTTTTTCTGAACTGCTGATGACGGCAGTTGTGGCATTGCCGACTGAGGTTGATTGCTGTGGCCATTCAACTGCTGTTGTGGAGCAGCAGAAGTGGGCTGATTGTTTGTTGCATCTTGGGCTGCATTTGGGCAGGCAGCTACAGCTGCCGTACTCATGGGTAAACCTTGACAAAAAAAAAATATTTTTTAATTTGTGTTTATATATGAATAGAGATGAAATTATTTGTAAAATTACAATAGAGGTTACCAAAAGAAAACTTAGTGTAAATTTAGAGAAAATAGAAATGGGTGTTGTCAAGGCGTAGTGATAGGTAAAGACTGTATATCCATTGCTCTTGGTAAATACATAATATGTTACCTGTATAGCCATAAGAGTTAGGACCAGCTACCATGCTGAATATTCTAGCTCCAGGTACATAATATGTTACCTGTACAGCCATAGGAGTTAGGACCAGCTACCATGCTGAATATTCTAGCTCTAGGTATATAATATGTTGCCTGTATAGCCATAGGAGTAAGGACCAGCTACCATGCTGAATATTCTAGCTCTAGGTACATTATATGTTACCTGTATAGCCATAAGAGTTAGGACCAGCTACCATGCTGATAATTCCAGCTCCAGGAACTCCAGGTAGGGGTGCCAGGGACGCAACCCCCAACCCAGCTGAAAAATATAAAATGTTAGCAAATATTCAAATATATTGAACTGTATTGAAAATCTTTACAGCATTCATTATTACCTATTAAATATTGTCACTTAAGTAAAGGGTCTATACATAGTAATTGTGATAAGATAAAAATGCCAAAGAGAGAAATGCATAAATGGCATAAAACTTGACCTAAACCCTAATTTTATACAGAGTTTTATTTCTAAATATCTTGTAAAATTTAGTGAATATTTTTTGTTCTATATTTCTATTATACTTTAACAAGGTAATAAATATATCAAAAATTTTCTACATTCTGGTGGAAAATATCTTTTATTTTATCTTATAACAATTACTTTTCATCTACAAACTATTAATAAAATCATTATACAAATTTTTCTATTAAAAAATAAGTCCATTACACAAATGTTATAAAACTATTGTTGCAACTACATGAAAATCTCTAAAACTATTTACATCTCTTATCCTAAATTGACACAATCGTTTGAAATCAAACTATCAGTTAATCAAATATATTATCCACATGTGTTGCTTTTCGACTTATAAAATTTTTTACAAGTTTATATTTTTATCAGTTTACAATCAAACTGTTGGATTCAGTATTTTGTAAGTGGAGTACCAAATCCTGCCACATAAACTTATTTTCACTTTAGATTTATCACCTAAAGAGAGCACCAATTCTTACTTACCTAACCTAACTTTTAAAAAGATAAATGGCATTGTCTTCCGTAAAATATTTTATGATTTGAGAGAAGAGTTATGGGTAGACCACTAACAGAATAATGATTTTTTCCCACCAAACCTTTTATTCAAGCATCTCACCAAATACAAATGTTTCTGAAAATCTGTAAAAATGTTTTTCTAAATATTTTTATATAAACGATAATTGAATTAATTAAAATTGAAAATTTGCTTCAATCTTGTAATACCTTTTCTATTTAAGTTTTTATAAATACCTAGGCATATGTTTCTTATATAAAAATATAATTTTGAACAAAGTAAAATACAAGATCCGAATATACTTTTGAAATATTTCATGTAAAAATAAAATTGAACAGAACCAATTGAATATAAATAGTTCACTTAAACTTTACTATCTAAAGTTCGTAATATTCTTGAAAAGGGTATAAGGTAAACGTAATTCTATTAAGTTGGAAAAGGATGGCAGGCAAATATTTTTTTAAAGAAACTTTTAACCTTCATTTTATATTAATGTATTTTTTGGCGCAATTTGTTTATTAAAATTTTAGAATTGGGTTCCCAGTAAAATGTAAATGACATTAGTGTGGTAGAACAATGAGAACTTGTATGCAAAACCTTCTCAGAATTCATACTAAACTCAAGTACTCTAGTATGCAGACAATTTATATAGAATACATGGATATATTGACAACAGAAAACTAATGACCAGTTTAGATTGCTAATATAGACTAAATTTATTGGTCTCTTCGTTCATCCAGTAAAGAGGAGGTATTGGGGTAAAGGGGGTCTATGAGGGGAATTGCTATTTTAGCCAGCTATTAGTATCACCTCATTAGAGTAGATGAAAATCTGGTTGGTGCAACATCCAAGTAATTATATATCGATTATGCAGTGGATATTTCATAGTATTGTACAATAGAGGTGAGGATTAAAATATAAGATAAATCGATTTTATTTACCTAAACATAATGAAGAACGATGTCTGTCCGTCTATCTGTGTGTCTGTCTGCCCGGTTGAAGCTTAAGATATCAATGGACAGATAATGCTAAGCTTTTTAGGGAATGTACCTTTGTTTTTATTACTTATTTATAGGCGACACTCTCCACCCATGAAAAAAATAATCTTTCTACCTCCAACATTTAAAAAAAAGAACTTTTGATAATATTATTTTATTATTTACAAGACGGGAGGGTGGGGGGACACACCCCTTTACCCTTGCACGTCCCTGGTTACAGGGATGGAATATTCTGTTACCTAGACTTTTAACCCTTACTAGGATCAACTTTTTAAATAATTCATGTCATCTAAATTTGATTTTAATTGAAAATATGATGCTTTAATTATTTTCAATTGCTTCAAAAAGAACATCAAACTCGAACAATATTTAGAGTATAACAAATAAATTTCAAATATCCCATTTATGATATTTCACTATTTGTAAATATGAATACTCTTATGCACTTTAAAGCTCTCAAGTGCATTGTACATGTTATACGATTAGATCTGTTAAATCTTCGTACTTACACCTAAAGCTTATGTGGACTGGACAAAATCGTCATTGTTTTATTTTTATCATTTTTAAAGTCACAATTTTAATAATATCATAATTAAAACTTTTTAAAATACCAAAACAGTTTGTATTGATTAATAAAAGTGTATTTTTTTTGGCCCATAACAGAAATAATGTAGAGGTTAGTATGAATTTTATAAATATAAATCATGTTTGCCAGAAATATTTAATTTTGGTTTACCACACGCGCTCAAAATACAAATTCTAATTTCAATTTCTTGTATAATAAATGATTTTAGTTATATTTTTCTTAAAATTAGAAAAAAATTAATTGTCCATCAATGCATTTTGTAAAAATAGCTTTTTTGTTACATGACTCTTTCATATTATAATTAAAATTACCACCTCGTTTGCTAAACGCATTTACTTAAAATCCAAAAAATAAAAAATGATTTTTTTCCATTTATAATTTTTCATTTTTAATGGCATCTAATTAATAATTAATAAATGTTGGGGAAAAGTGGAGGGAGATAAAAAAGATTTGTAAATTGATTTATTGCAATTGTCACCTCTTCCTGAATTTGTATGAAAATTCAAGAAAAATGTACACGTCAATGGCAAATTTTTTAATTTGAAAAAGGACTAAATTCTATCTTTAGAAGCTGAAAAAAATCTGGGTCATGTAATTTTTAACACCAACAAACTTGGCTTGTATTTTGTTTAGTATGTTACATTTTAAAGTATTAAAACTGAGAATAAAATAATTGAAATTAAAGCAATAAACAGAATATTAATTAATACTTTAATAATATCTTTTCGAAAGATATTTCATTTAGTAGGTATTCATAAAGCTTGAAGTCAAATTAAACTTATGAATATTACGCCTGTTTTTCTAAACTTTTGGGATACAGCCACAGGCCTAAGAAAATGACGCTTAACTTAATCTTTTTCCCCAATTTTTTTTCTATTTGTAAATTATTGACTTAGAAAACTTGTAAAAATGGGGTACGTATAGTTTTTAGATTAATTTAAGCGCCATTGTCTCATCCCTCCTGTAAAAATTATCATTCTAAATTAGAACTACGATAATTTAAATATTTGACTAATTGTTTTAATTTCACCAAACATTGATTTCTTTACAAAATAGAAACTATACATTTGTTATTGTGGTGGAGATTAAATGGATATTTTTTATTTTATTTTGTAAGGGATATACTATTCATTATGAAAAACTATTTCACCTATTTCATTTAACAATAAATATAATAAAGGGGTCACTTTTTTCGCGTATTTTCCGAAAAGTTACGTGATACTGTTTAGTCAAATCCTCTTATTAAGTCAAATTGTTCATAATTATATAACCAAATGTATATATATGAAATGGCCTCATTAAAAATAGTTTGACCTAATAAGCGCATTTAGCTTAACGCTAACACACAACTCTACGGAAAATACGCAAAAAATGACCCTCTTTCTATTAATGATATTGATTGTTTATTATAGGTAAAATTAATATTCTTCAATTGTTTTATATCCAAATACTCTCCATTTATTATGGTTGTTTAAGTGCTATATATATGATTTTACTGGTGCTATAAATATTTTTTCTATATTTTTGTTGATTCTATTGAACTATTATAGAAATTCTATTACTATTTTACATTAAATTATTATTAAAATTATTATCTTAAGCATCAAATCTGAATTCTTTTTTTTGAGATAAACTGAGAAGTAATTCTTTTTAAACTAATAAAACAAATTTTCTGATTTTCTTTCTAAACATCAGTTTCAAGTTTTAAAAAGAAAATTGATAAAACTTTATTTTCAAATTTGATGCTTCGCTTGATGCAAACAGTTCTAATGTGTAGTCTATGCAGAATATCTCCTCTATTTATATATTAAAAAATCATCGTTATTAGTTGGTGCTGAAAAATTGTGCGCTATAAAAAAAAGAAATCCACTAAAAACTTGTGCATTCTGTAAGGTATACGTGAGTGAGCGAGTGGGTTGTGTGTGTAATTAACAGAATATGAGAGGTCAGGGGCAGGGAAGTGGGAAGTTCATTAATACGCATCCAGCATTGCCGTCACCATCACCATCTTTACCTTCCAGCTGCCCGCTGGGGCCTGACTCAACCTTTTTTCCAGCAACGGCAACCGCGGACGACGGCTGCATGACTGCTGTTGGTTTGGGGCTAGACAGGGCGACAGGGGCCGCAGAGCGATTTCCGGATAGGCCGACAGCGGATGCGTGGTGGCGGGGTCCACTACGTGCACCCGCTGCCGCCGCTGGTAACAACGGAGCCGTCACTTCCACGGGCCGTTCAATATCTTGTTCTAAATACATTTAGCATCTACCAGATCATCCAAAATAAAAATGGCATTTCCACCACTAAAAGGGGGGAGAAATATTTTTATTTAAAATAAACAATATACATTAAAATGTTATCATCCTGTTGAGATTTTGAATATATTTGTGTTTGCGAGAAAAACAGTGACACATCTATGTTTCTTTTCCATTTAAATGTCAATATTCATAGAATTCCTTCAAGAAAAAGTAAATCAGTAGCTTTTTGTTTTTTTTTAAACATGCATATTGAAAGATGCCATTTTCAAAATCATAGCAGAAAATTAAGCTTTAAATTATGATAAAAATTACAGTAAATTTTAAGTTAGATAAAAAGCAACCATTCATTTATAAGCTGAAATGTTTTTTCGTTCTAAAATTTAATTAATATAAAAATAGTTTTAGACAAAGTAATTTAAAATATTTTTGTATAGCTCGGTATACTTAAAATTGTATAATAAATTAGGAATATTTAGAACTCTATAAGAGAAATATTGATATACCTACAATATTTATCCTGTATTGTTTTCTTAAATATAACATTTTGTAAAAAAAAGTTTACAAAACTTCATTAAATTTAAAAAATACGTATTTTATCATCCAAACACAATTTTTTAAGCAAAATAATTTTGCGATTCCCTCAACAATTTTACCAATTCTACAATTAAATTTTCAGGAATTGTATTTCAAGTATAGATGCAGTGGCATAGTTTAGTTTGCCAATATTGAACCCGCATACCTTCCTTCCAAGTTTCTTCAAATACAAATAAAATTCTTTTTAATTCTTTAACTTTGAAAAAAAGAAAATTCTTTGAAAGGCTTAAAAGTTAACAATAAGATAGATGTACAAAATTTTACATGGCATTTTTGCCCCAAGAGGTTTAATCAAACCAATTTTAAAATTTAAAAGAAAAAAAAATAACAATTTTTTTGGGAGGGGGCAATTTTTTTTTGGGGGGCGGGGGGTTGTAGTCGACCCCACTATTTTAATTTTAGTTTTAAAAAGAATTTTTTTTGGGGGGGGGGGATTTTTCATTTTTGGGGGGGTTACCAACCGTTGGGGGTGTCCAACCTGCCAAGAAAATAGCTTAAAACCATCACAGGACCAGTAGGTATAATCCCTGAAAAGTAGAGCCAATCGGTTCAGCGGTTACTGAAATCTTAAGCTTCAGACGGACAGACAGACATCGTTCTACTTTGTATTATAGATATCTGCTTAAAATAAATTAAAGATATTGATCTTTCGTTATTGCTGCGCTACTTTTATCCTAAAGTCCTTGATATCATTAAAAAAAAGACTGGTTCTAAACATAAGCTAAACCATATTTCTTTTTCTTTCATATTGTTTTTAGATTCTTTTTCTATTAGGTTTGCTTAAAAGCAGGGAAAATATTAGATCAAAGAGATTTAGAAACTAAATAATTTAGTTGGTTTTTGCCCCCTCTTGAAAAAAATACTCTACAAGTTTAAACCTACAATACAAATTCTGTAAACTTTTAAAATTTAATCTTTTCAAGTTAAGAATTTAAAACTAGTTAAATAAAACTTAAATTTTCAAACTTTGATTAATTGTTAAGCCTGTGTTGTATCAAAAAGCTAAATGTCCATGGCGGTTTTATTTTTTAACTGAGTATATACATTGATATGTATTTTGCTCTGTCTATTCTATATTATGTTTATGAGCAGCATATAAACTAATTGAAAAATATGTTCCAAAATTAATGAATACCTAAATATTGGAATTCTAAAAGAACTGTACTTGTAAATATTAATATCAATATTCTTAAGATTTGTTATGACTATAATTTGATTAGAAAAAAATTGTATTTTGATACTCAGTTTTTTGTTACACTTAAATCTTATAATCATTAACAAAAACAAAAAGAATAAAATTGATACTAATTTAGTAATTATATGTAAACTTTGAATGAAAGCAACTAATAATGTGAAGGACAAAAGCGCAACTTCTAAATTGCATAGCGAGTCTTGGCAATGCAAAAATTATTGAAACAGGAATTAGTTAGAAAAATATTGTGAATTTTTTTTTCATCATGGCTTTAGGTTGAATTATTTTTTAGGGGTAAAAAGAATTATACATTTGGATGTTTTAGTTGAATTCAAATTAAACTAATTTTTATGGTATATTTTAAAAAGTAAACTTAGAATGACGCAGTCCAAACTGTGATATGTAATTTATTTCATCGTTTCTTTGAAAAATTCTTTGTCTAAAAAAACATCAAATGTAATATTCTTTTTTATCCCTGTTCATATTAAGCCAATATTATTCCATAATTGGAAAATAATAAAGTAGAATGAAATCTGAACACACATAAAAGTCTAAATATAAAAGATGCGCGCACACAAAAATTCAAGAATAATAAGCAAAAGATAGAAAGAAATATTTTTAAAGAACAAATTGAAAAATGATCATAATTTTAAATGATTTTGAAAAATTTACAATTATTTTTTCAAATTCAAATCAAATTGACCATAAAGCTTAAAGCTAAGAGACTTATTTAAATATATATGTATATAATGATTAGATAAGCCTCTTATTATAAAGAAATAATGAAATTTTGAGAAAGAAACAAGAAATGAAGAAATATTATACATACCTATTCGATTTGAAAGTGCTGCGGATTTTATACCGTTACCCGGACCTCCACCTAAAATAAAAATAATCTTTAGCAACTAGTTTAAGCAAGGTATAGTCCTTTTTATTTTAATTACAATGAAAATTGTTTGAATATGGAATGTTGGGTAACAATTTTTTGATGGCTTTTTCTCGAGGGAGTTTGGTTGATTTACTTTCCCAAATCCTGAACAATAATGTAAAACTAGATGAGAACTTATACAAAGCTTTCCTAACAATTTTAACATTAAGATTTGAAATAGTGCCTGAAAAATATAGGGGCATGCATGCTTGTTAATTTGGAGGGGAGAAAAGACAAAGCCCCGCACAGGTATTTTTAAAACCCCCTTAATCAACATAAAATATAAAAAAAAATCTGCTAGAGGAGGATTTGGAACACATTCCCCTTCTCTTACAGAAACGTCTTTGTTTGAATATATACATCAGAGTTTTAAATATAGAATTCAATTTTACAAATTCAATTGAAACTCTCATAAGTCTGTGTTTGGAATTTTATTTTATTAAATTTGCATTGTGTGTATCAGTTGACAGGGAGGAGATGCCAGGGACAGGGATACATTAACAGCAAAAAAATTTAGGAATGTAAAATAATTTTTTGTGTGTATCAGTTGACATATAGAATTACCCACGGATAGGGATACAGAGATAAGATAAGATAAGATAAGATAAGATAAGATAAGATAAGATAAGATAAGATAAGATAAGATAAGATAAGATAAGATAAGATAAGATAAGATAAGATAAGATAAGATAAGATAAGATAAGATAAGATAAGATAAGATAAGATAAGATAAGATAAGATAAGATAAGATAAGATAAGATAAGATAAGATAAGATAAGATAAGATAAGATAAGATAAGATAAGATAAGATAAGATAAGATAAGATAAGATAAGATAAGATAAGATAAGATAAGATAAGATAAGATAAGATAAGATAAGATAAGATAAGATAAGATAAGATAAGATAAGAATATACCATTTACTTTTTGTAATCTTTCATAATTTTTAAAAAGCAATGCTGGCTTATTTGGAAATAAGTAATTAATATTCCATAAGTGTTCATTCATCTTTCGGTCACACTGATTTCAAGTTGAGCTATCACACCATTATTTATTTAATTTTAGTCTTGTGCAAGAAATATTGAAAATAAAATTGGTTTATTTCATTTCTCAATCAAAATCTTGTTATGATTTTTAGCTATTTTTCCAAACCCTCCCTCAATGTACGATTATAAGTATCCTTTGCAGATAGTAGGGGTGAAGCTGCTCATAAAATTATAATGTTAAGAGTATTTGTACTTTATGTACTCCATGAAGCTCGACATAATCCTTACATCGCATACATTTAAAATATTGGATATAGTGAGGAATTTAAGTAGACTACTCTCTTAATGTGCGGCTATTTAAAAATGTTCTTTTTACCCTCTTTCAAAATCAAATTTAATGAAAATTATCCGTTGTAGAAAGATTATCCTGGTGCTTTTCATCTAAGTGTCTATCGAGCACTGAAAACCCTCCCCACTTATTTAAATAATGAAAATTAAAAAGGGGGGGGGGTATCCCTCTCCAATTCCTGTGGAGCCTATTCTCCATACCTGCGGTATCCTAACTCCCGTACCAAATCTAACCTAACCTAACCTGACCGAGGGTAATAAACAAACAAACAAAAAACTTCCTCCCCCCCCCCACCCCTGTTATTTTCAATTTGTTTCAATAAGGGGGAATGGGTTTCATTGCTCGACAAGGCACTTTAAGGGAAAATGCCAACATACTTTATACAATAAACTACTCTAAAAGAGAAAACTTAAATATCCGAATAATAAATAAACTGGAGCCAATATAAATCCTAAAATGTAATAAGTTTATTATAAAATGAGATGTAAGATCTGTCTCTTCTCATTTTCATATTTTACTTTTAGTTTTATTTCATTATTCTCGATGTAACAAGATTCAATACTGAAAATCTTAAACAAGAATAGTTAAAGAAATATAAAGTGAGAGGTACATATTCTTGAAGATAAAAGATTGTTTAGTATTACACAAAAACTCTATAAATACTTGATCTGTTACAAACCCAGATTAAAAAGGTTAAAATAGTTTTTTAGGTATTACAGACAACTTTCAAATTGTGGGAAAAATATATTTGACTTACATATTCATGTATTATTTTATTATATATGTAGAAAGGTTTTTTTAGTTGTCCGTTTAGATCTCGATAATCATTGACCCTATTCATTTTAGGGAAGCTTCACATAGCTCCCTGGATGGTTTATTCTTCTCCATGTTTATTTTTAAATTGTTTTAGGCAATTTTTCTGAAACCTTCCTCCTATTCTGGAGAAAAGATCATCAGAAGCTAGGGGCGATTTCACTAGTTAAAAATAGTGTAGGTACAGGTAGGGCGAGGAAGGTAGGAAATAAAAGACAAATCTTGCCTCTTACCCAAATATTACAGGACTGACAATGGGTTGGGTTTCACACAAGGAAAAGAGACAAGGTTTCTGATGAACAATTCGAAGTAAAAATTTTCAAATAATCCATTTCCTTCTTACCCCTTCCCCGTTTTTATCCACTTCCCTTTAGTCACAGAATAAAAAAGTTTTACGCCAACCTTACGACACTAAAATATCCAACTTTTCAGCAAGGGGTAGTTTCACGAAATGCATTTGAACTTAATTTAGTGAACCGCATATTTTTTCCTGTTTAATTGGTTAAACTACATTTATATGGCATATATTTGAAAGAATTTCAATCACAAAAAGACGATTTTCAAGTCTTGATATTTTCAAAACTACGTGGTAGAAAATTGAAATTCTTTCATATATATGCCATATAAATATAGTTAAACCTATTAACTAGCAAAAAATATGCGGTTCATTAAATTAGGTTCAAATGCATTTCGTGAAACTACCCCTTTCAATTGGAATTAATTTGCTAAATCACGGCTCTGGTTTCACACCTTAGCATATTGTCTGAATTCTATAAAAATATGTTTTCTTTATTTCCTCCAACAGGTATATCTACATTGATAACTCTATTGTCTAAATTCTATTACCTTAATTTCTACCAACAGGTATATCTACATTGATAACTCTATTGTCTAAATTCTATTACCTTTATTTCTACCAACAGGTATATCTACATTGATAACTCTATTGTCTAAATTCTATTACCTTTATTTCTACCAACAGGTATATCTACATTGATAACTCTATTGTCTAAATTCTATTACCTTTATTTCTACCAACAGGTATATCTACATTGATAACTCTATTGTCTAAATTCTATTACCTTTATTTCTACCAACAGGTATTTCTACATTGATAACTCTATTGTCTAAATTCTATTACCTTTATTTCTACCAACAGGTATATCTACATTGATAACTCTATTGTCTAAATTCTATTACCTTTATTTCTACCAACAGGTATATCTACATTGATAACTCTATTGTCTAAATTCTATTACCTTTATTTCTACCAACAGGTATATCTACATTGATAACTCTATTGTCTAAATTCTATTACCTTTATTTCTACCAACAGGTATATCTACATTGATAACTCTATTGACTGAATTCTATTACCTTTATTTCTACCAACAGGTATATCTACATTGATAACTCTTCTTCTCTTCTTAGGTAGCTTTGCACGCGCCTAAATAAAAGCATTGCATTGTAAATATTTCTTTTTCATAACAATACTAAACCTCCCTCCCCTAAAAAATACTGCTAAAGCCAGGGATCGAAAAGGACCAGACTGTGGCCTATAAATTAATGTACATCCCCAATGACGATCACAAATTTGCCTGTTCTCAAGAATTCAATTAGTGGTCGAAACGTTTGGACATTTAACTTAATTCTTAATTGTTGAGCAAACGAATAAAAAACGATATTATCAAATTTTTGGGACTTGTGTAATAAACAACCTAATATCCCCTCCATCCCTGGCAAAGACATACTTAATCTTTTCCTTTTAATATTTGATAAGTTTGTAATGAAGAGATGGATAATCCCTCATTTTTATGACGTCACGTGCTGATTTTTGAGCGACTTTCTTCCTGTACTTAAATTCTATAATTGTTTTTTTTTATACCTGAGTGTGTGAATAATACATAGCAAAGTTTGAAACAATAACAGGGACGGGTAGGGCCACAACCAGCACACCTCCCATAGCACACAGAGCACCAACTATCATGCCCAGGTACGTCTTGGGTACCATGTCCCCGTATCCCACGGTGGTCATGGTCACCAGGGCCCACCACAGGCCCAGAGGAATTGAGCTGAAGTCGTTCCCTGGATTAGCCTGAAATAATTCATTTTATGAGACTTGTAAGATACTCTTCTTGATTTTTCCCCTTTCTTAAAATAAATTAAAACACTGAGTATAATATTTTATTCTGCATATAAATAATAATGCTCAGTTGTTTAAAAATTAAAATATGTAGATGTTACTGTAGTTCTCTTATGCACAAATACTTAATTTATCTTTTCACTTGTTAAAAACTAGATGCAAATTGCATTTTTCACACGCATAGAGTTTTCTACAAGTCTAATACCATGTACTGTGTACTTAGAACTAATTGATCATCACAATACTACTTTTAAAAATCCTCTTTAACCTTCTATACTATAGAATGTGAGTATGTATTCAGGTATAAGGTATAACCAACAAGTGAAATAAATCCTAAATAATATTTGGGGGGCAAATGGAGAGTTCGTCAATTTTGCTACAATTATGTTGCCCCCCCCCCCCCGACAGCTGTAAACCACGTATAGGTTTCGTTAATTCGAATTAATTCATTTATTGGTATAAGTTAGAATGCAATATATAAGCAACTATCGGCTACGTCCCTAGAAGCCTCTAGGGTGGTAAGGGGGGAAGGTGACTCCCCCAATTTTCAATTTAAGTTTAAAAAGAAAAAGTAAAATAAACCCTCCTCACAAAGAGCTATAAACCTCTTCTAGACCTATAATAAACTTCACTTTAGAGAAGAACCAGCGGTTAACGAGATCTTTCGCTACAGACAAAAAAGCTTTCTACTTTATTTAGGATATAAGAAAGATATATAAAAGAAAAAAATGGAATGTTTAAAATGATAAGGCTTTATAGAAAAGCCTCGCAATTTGTCTTCCTTGTTTTTGATTATTCATGAGAACAAGAATAACCAAATTACTGAAAACAGAGTTAATTTTTTAAATAAGAACCAATATGTCCAATAGAAGTGAAACTGTTTGAAATCATAAGCAATATATATATGTAGGTCAACTATTTAGACAGACAGATGTAGAGACATCATTTTACTTTGTATTATAGGTGATGGAATATTCTCTTGATTATATCAGTATGTCAACCATAGGCTACACTAAAATTGTTGAATATTAGTTGTTGTGTTCGCTCTGACAAAAGGAAATTGAATATTTCTGGTTTCTCAATATCCTGAGCCAAGCTAGACTTTCACATTATTACAGTTTTCATAATTCTCTAAGTAAAATATTGTTTTTTTTTTTTAAGTTTAGAAGAAATGCGCTTACTCTTTTACACATTAGTTGGCATTATTTAGATTTATTAACTAATTCTAATAAAACTAATTTTTATAAATTGTAGTGAAAATTGATAAAAAAATCTTTAAGCACTTAAAACACTTTTAAAAAATGTATTAGAAGTAGTTCAGTTTTTCAAGAGAAGAAAAATTCAAACCATTGGAAATAAATTCAGAACTATTATTTTTGTTGTTGGTCTGAACAAAAACCTATATTTATCTTTGTCTAACTGTGTGCCCTGCTAGGTTTATAATATCTCTCCAAAAAAGAATATTTTTGTGACATTTCCATACAGGCAAAATTTAAACAGGGTTACTTATATTGTCTTAAAAGGATCATAAAATTAATATCCTGAAAGGCGAGTAATATTAATATCATTAATAGTTAGATAAGGAGCAACCCCTTAGCAAGACCAACTTATTTCAATGCACAATAAGGACTTGCAGACAAAAGGTCTTACAATCAAAGTTTTGGTTATCTGTTAGATGTTATTACACTACCCGGGTGTTGACAGAATGAAAGCATTGCTCCCCATAGTTATCCTTGGTTGTTGGACCTGACGTTATGGTGTCATCATGAACATTAGGGTCAACGTATGAGATAATATATAAGATATCCTGAAGTAGTAAGTTTTTTTTGTCTGTAGCTTAAGATTTCTATAACTAATGAACCGATTGAGTTTTCCATTTTAGGTAAGCTTCACATAGGTCCTGGGATGGTTTAAGGCTAATTTGTATTTCAGATTTAAGTCTTGAATTGGTTTTAGGCTATTTTTCTACCCTTCCCTTCTATATGCTAGATGCGAAACCGCTATTGGCATATATAATAGTAATTCTAAAAATAATCATTCCAACGGTTTCTTTTTGCTTTAAAATGAACAGAATTTCAAGTAAATTGTAACATAGTTAGAATAATAAATATTTGTTTCTTACCTGAATACGTTCAGCATAGTAGACTAAACTGGCAAATATAACAATACCAAGAACAAGGAAGAATACGAGCAGCATCAACTCTTTAGCGGATGCTCTGAAATAAACAAAATTAAATCAAATCAAAAAGAACAAAATAATTGAAAAAAGGACTTTTCCTGCTAGTTTCTCAATTAAAATTAAGTTTAACTTTTCCTGCTAATTCCTCAATTAAAATTAAGTTAATCCCAAATTATTTTTAAAGTTATTAACTTAATATATTTTTCGGCGTTTAAAAATGAAAATCTCATTTTTAAAAAAAAATCTATGATTATATCTCCAATTATCTAATTCGTTTTTTAAAGATTGGCGTCTGTCCAGTGCTTTATTTATTTTTAATACGAAATTTATTATTTTTATTTAAACAATTGTACAATACAATTTAGAAGGTAAAGACTAAACTAAATCGCACCCCCACTCACGTACTCAAACACACACACACAAAGAAAACTACACAAATTAAAAATTATTTTAAACTTTGTCAAACTTTTTGAATTCCAAATATTAATTCTATTCAATAAAATAGATTGACTTTTGTTTATATAAAGTTTGGAGTAAAGGTTAAACATTTGTTTAATTTCAGATGCAATATTATGATTTTTCTAATCTTAAAATAGTATCAAGTGGAAAATTAGAAGAATATCTTTTTTTAAAAGCGAAGCTTTTCTATAATTAGGGTCGGTCCGTCCGTCCGTCCGTACGTCCGTAACGGATAGCTTTTTTCGTTAATTTAGACATGTTAGAATTGTCCTATCGATTTCAAATTTTGCATGGTGATTCTTTAAGTAGTTAGGTACTATTTAGAAAGCGTAGCAACTCTAATCATTACCAAAATGTCAGTACGTCCATTTTAAACATGTTGATTTTTAAAAACTTTTTTTAATAGCTTTTTTCGTTAATTTAGGCATGTTAGAATTGTCCTATCGATTTAAAATTTTGCATGGTGATTCCTGTAATAGTTAGGTACGATTTAGAAAGCGTAGCAACTCTATAATCATTACCAGAATATCCGTACGTCCATTTTAAACATGTTGATTTTTTTACATTTTTAACAACAAATTTGTATGTGACCTAATTATCCGAATGGTCTGATTTTTGGTATACTGATTCATAGGACAACAAAGTACACTATTATAAGCGAAGCAACTCTATAATCAAGTCCTAAAAATGTAAGTATGTCCATAATCATTATCCTGTATAAAGCAGTTTTTCAACAAATTTACTTACAATTTTGCTTTTTCTCTTATACTTTCGCATTCTGATTATTCAGTTCTGACATTATACAAGTGTTAATGTCCGTTTGTCCTTCCATTTCAGAGCTTCGCTTTTATGGATGTTGTCATCCTTGTTCCATAGCAGTGGCGTGCACAGTGATACCCCCAGGCAGTTGTGAAGTGGGAAGATAGTTTTCGGGGGGGGGGGGGGAGGAGATGACACCCCCTACACTCCCCTCCAGCACACCATAGATCCAAAGATAAATGGCCATAATGGTTATATCGTCTATTATATCGTATTATAGACACAAGACAAGTTTCCGCGGATATCAAAATGAAATGTTATAAGATTAAAACCAGTTTTGTTAACCCCGAGGGACCGAAGTCTTGGGCTAACAAAACTGGTATTTGAATTTACGTAGAAAATTGTCTGTAATATGATCCTATACATAATTTTTCAGAATGGCTGAGAACCAGTTCTAATACTGTGGATATTAATCGGTTCTCGAAGCGATACGGAAAATTCTATTCCAGTAGTTTTAATTGGACAGGACGACATGGGAAATTATAGTCATATTGGTATTGGTCTTATTTTTTTATTTCATAAGATACAAAACAGTAAGCAATGTATCTAATTACCCAACAAGGATATTTATGTCCCTAAATAGTGCAGCAATAACAAAATTAAAATAATTTTTGGAAACAGAAGAACATTTATTGTCTTTAAATTTTAAATATACCATTATCTAAACAATCATTTTAAAAAATTAATGCTGGAAAATAAAGTAAATTAATTAGTAACTTAGTGGGATAGACCGTAGTTTAATAGCAGCCGAGCTACTGAAAAGACAGAGCACTTAACTATAAACTAATTATCCTCTTAATTTATCTGTATATCTTTGTTTGTGTACACTCATATATTTTCCTTTCTCCTTTTCATTTCTAATTAAAAGCGAAGCTGCTTTAGAACATTGGGTTTTCCTACTAAATATCTAGTGTGTTGGATCAATAAAGAATTTACTCAAAGGAAAGATGATTTTGATTAAATTTATAACAAATTGATATTCGAAATATGCATTACAAAAAGATCAACCCAATAAAATCAGTCGGCTTGATATTGCAATCGATACTAATTTTTATTTTTGTAGTTGTGTATTTACAAGGGAGGGAGGGGACAGTTGGGCTGATTATTACACAAAGTCTCGAAAGTTTTATGATAACGTTTTATATTCGTTGGCTTAACAACTTTGGGCTTTTATTGAATTTTGATTGATTGGTTCATTTAGTTAAGTGTCTAAACTTTTCAACCACCAATTGTAATCTACAGAAGAGGTGAATTTGTGTATATTGATTAAGAATGTAAAAACATCAATTTATCTGCCATTGTCTTATCCCTTCAGATCCCCAGTAATTTACACTGTATGTGTGTGTGTGTGTGTGTGTATGTGTGTGGGTCGGTTGGTGTGTTTGCTGTTTTTGATAAGATAAAGCCTAATCCAAAATGCATACTTGGTCTATACCCCTCCCCCCTCCCTCACTCCCCCGTCCAACTCTAAACTACGTACATCGTACCTACTCTATAACTAAGAATTCGAATATCTCAAAAGCCTGCCTTTTATATTCTGTATTATCTTATTAATAATACTAAAATTTCCCATTCATTGTTTGTTTGTCAATTTTGTTCAGGTTAAAATATCAAAATTTTACTGCTGCCCCATTGTTCTTGATAAAGGTAAATAATATATCAATAAAAACAGATTTTCTATTTTCATTTTAGATAAACCATTTGTATGTTTCTGCATTTTATTACTTTTTTTTGTAAAAAAAGGTTTATTTCTTATAACCTACACCAATTTTGATGTTCTGTTTTTTTTTGCAAAAACACGTATCCTGCATTTAAAGCATTAGACATTGACCTAGTTTACAAAAGGTTTAGGAAAGTACTTTTGTCGTTGTACAAATTTAAAAAAAGTTTAAATACTTATTTCAAAGTTACAGGGAACCAGATTCTGACAAACAATGTTTTATTTTCTTTGTCTTCTCCCATTCATACCACTTCTCTTTCCCTTAACGCACTGCGAGTGCACGGCTAGAAAAAACGTGCATGAAACTTCGTTTTTTATTATGTTTTAGTGAGGTTTCAAAAGTTGTGCTATATAAAATCTTTATTTTTATTGGCCTTAATATGAATAAAATGGTATGGTTTATTAAAAATTACTTTTCTTGTGTGATGATTGGAAATAAGGATGACAAAACATTTAAAATTAGCGATAGACCGGACAAACGAAAAAGTGTGTTTTGGTGCAGGTGTTCAGTTATCATAAATCAATTTTTTAAAATCTCGAAACATCTTGATGTTTAATATATGTCTTCATATTTTTTTTGTAGCGTGTCTGATAAACTAACTGAACAAATAATTTATATGCTGGATGATCATTGTTATAGGGAATCTTCACTAAAAAAACCTCAGCTGTTTGTCTTGTTTTTGTCTGACGAACGGACATAAAACGTGAATTATAGAGTAGATTTGCAATAAACACCCTACAGAATAAGTTTAGAATTAATATTTACCTGAAAGTCTGAAGTAGAATTTTTAATCCGGAAGAATGTCTTGTGAGCTTGAACAGTCTTAATATCCTGATGATGCTAAAGAACTCGAACACGTCAGCGTTCTTGATGTGTGACAAGAGCCTCTGCAGCACCAGGTCTGTGTAGAAGCTGAGGGTGGCTACGTAGTCGATCACATTCACCGAGGACTTGAGAAACTCCCACTTGTTGGGACATGAAATAAACCTGAAAATTTATAAACATTATTTGAAGATTAAACATATTATCACAATTAAACACAAAGGGTTGAATAAAAAGGCTATAGTACATATATCAAACAACTCTCATCCTGTTAACCGTAAATGTAATACCCCTAGCAAATAAGCAATAGATATTTTTTATTATCGTCTTATAATAAGATGCAGTAAAAGTAATTTTTCTTTTCTTTATTATGAAGTGGGTTCAATATTTGTCTTTTTGAAAATTAAAAATATTAAGATAAAAAGAAATTGTACAACTTATCATTCTTTACAAATCTGCATTCTTGGTATGAATAAAATCAAATGCAAAACTTTTTTAACAGTGAAGCTTTTTTAAAATTAGGGTTATATCAGTCTGGCATTCTGAAACGGATGATTTCCTGTGCAAATTTTGTCATGTAAGAATCATTCTGTCAATTTTAAATTTTGTTTCCTTGAGCAAAGGCAATAATATAATTAACAAAAAAACACAAGAACTAGATTTTTAAGCTGTTTTGTCAACAAATTCTTATGTGACATTTTTGGTAAACTTTTAAAATGTTGATTCCTAGAACAATAAGGTTTGAAGAATCATTTCATTATTACATTTTATTTGTCTATTTTAAAAGCTCTGCAATTGTATTTTACTTAACAATCGTCCTCATATTTGTCCCTATTGTTCAGTTTCGTTCTTTTTGGATGTTGTCAGCCTTGTTTTTAATGTGTTTAACTTGCATAAAGCCATTGAAAATAAACAAAGGCTGCACTTATTCTCTACATTGTCCTTTTAAAAAGAGTGTTTGAGAATGTGTGTGTAAGAAATATTAGGATTAATAAGAAATACTGCGCAGCTATCCTTAACAAAATGTGTCCGTTTGTTTGTCCATCTGTATTTCCGACTCAGATCTCGGATTGATTGAAATGCAATTCCTGCTGAAATTGGCAAAGTAAAATATTGGGTATAGTCCCTTTCGTGGCAACAACGCCCCTTAAGGGGCGATTCGTCGTATTTTTAAAATGGCTTTTAATAGGTTAGGTAAGGTTAGTTTAACTTGAGTTAGGTGATTGCCCCGCAGGGTTAGAGCCCCCCACAGGGGCTAGAAATAGGAGAAAAGCTACTGTGAAAGTGCGAAGAATCGACCCTTAAGGAGCGTTGCTACGAAAGGGACTAAACCCAAAATATTAAATGTTATTCTTAAGTCAATTTGACTGTAATATAACATATCAGCTGAGACAATTTACACAAGCTACAGTCTGCTTTATTTTCATCACTTTTTGTAAGATAGACACATAGAATTCAAGCCTAAATGAAAAACAGGGATTTAAAGATGTTAAAAGGACTCTCCACAGAAAAATCAACTTTGGATTTTTGAAAATCTAACCTGAAACTATTATTCTCTGTTCAATTTTAGGCATTTTTTATTTTTGTGGCATCGCGATCGAAGCCCTTTGAAAATTTTGTCCGCCGCCTATTTGTACTGCCACTATAACAATATATACTACACTTTCCTCCACTCAATATATGTTTGCCGCTAAAGAACATTTGCTCCATTGCAACCGGCCGCTCTACGATTTATCCTCTTCCTTGACTGGACAATCCTGCCGCCTCCATTTTGTGTTCGCCTCCGCCAAATATAACCATCTTTTGCCGCAGTTGCCGCATTCATCGCCCTTCTCCGCCGCTACTCCGCTATACATTGCGTACGTCGCTATACACAACACCCCCAGCCTCCATTTAATTTCTGAACAAGGGAGAGGGGAGCATGTATTAAAAAGCGACGTACAGCAATGAATAGCGGAGTAGCGGCGGAGAAGGGCGATGAATGCGGCAACGGCGGCAAAAATAGAAGCTAAAAATCACTAAAGCAGCACAAATTAAATGACGGGAGGATTCACTTAAAGGAGGTAAAAAATTTCAAAGGGCTTCGATCGCGATGCCACAAAAACAAAAAATGCCTAAAATTGAACAGAGAATAATAATTTCAGGTTAGATTTTCAAAAATCCAAAGTTGATTTTTCTGTGGAGAGTCCTTTTAAGTTACAAAAAGTAAATATCTAGTATATATAATTTCCCCGTTACTCTAGGACTAATTTGAAAACGGTGTTTGTGTCCTGCCAGTTTCCCGCCGTTGGAAACTTTAAATCTGGTTAAACGCAACCTCCCTCCACCGGAAGAGGATTAAGTATTTAATTTTTATTGAAACTGCTTTGATCTGAAATAATAGAGAGAGAGAGAATAAGAAATTAAATTGACAGTATGGGATTTTTTAAATTAGGCTGTTGGGGCCTCTTTTTTAACCCATATCTAACTTTCCCTTTCTTATTTTTTTTTGCAAATTTAAGTTTTCTACCTAATATTTTTATCAATATATTTAGGCATTTGTTTTATTCCTCCCTATGTTCCTGCGTTTAGAAGTCTTGATGAACACAAAAACCGCCCAAACTCGTGAAATTAAGATAAATATACAGATTCGTCTTAATCTGTTTTCATAACCCTTTATTTATTTACACCTCAGAGAAAAAGTTTATTTTCCGCTGGTTAGTTTGTTTTAATTTGTAAAAGAAAAAGATTATTGATTCAATAGTTAATGATTGTAAATTAAAGATACTTAATGTTTTTAAAGATCATTTTTATAGATTGTATGTTTTAATTTTTATTTTTTTATCGCTCTAGAATCAAAGCCAACCGCAAACAAACTGCTTTACCAACTTCTTAATATGTATAAAATGGGGTAAAAACACAAAAAAGTATTAAAGTTAATAAAATTTCCAATATGGCTTAGAAACCGATCAATATCCGCTGGATTAGAACCGGTTCTAGGGCATAGTGAAAAATCACGAATCGTATCGTATTATATCCATTTTCCCACGAATGTAAAAATGTACAATCAAAAGAAGGAACCGGCTAACAAAACTGGTTTTAATCTTAAAATTGTACATTTTCATATAAGCGGAAAGCTGTTTATAATAGGATGTAATAAATAACCATTCTGAAACAAACAGTGAAGACATAGAGAAAATATATTAAGCTACTTACCTAACTATAATTTCTATGGTAAACCAGGCATTGCATATACACTCGATGTAGAAGAAAGCATCGTGCGCGTTCGTACTGTGCTTATCCAGGGTCCACGTGGTCACGTTCGCGCTCGTTCGCACCGTGATGTTCCTGATCATGGGGACCCGCATGTCTGGGTGCGTCTTCAGGCAGAAAGAGAGGATGGATATGCAGATGTAGAACACAGATATTACTCCTATAACCTAAAATATAATTATTCTTTAAAGCAATGTTTTAATGGCAGACAATTAATTCATTAAAAATCATTTAGACCCAAATTATGTTTTTTGAATCATGAAAAAAAATTAAGATGATTTGACAGATATGTATTCCTAAACTGGAGAAGACAAAGTAATATATTCTTTATTTATTAAACGAAACCTTTATATTCATTTACAAGAAATAAGGAGTTGGAGCTAAGAGTGCTCAACAAGTTACTCTCTGTGTTTTAGCACTGAATATTTCCTTCCTAATATGTTATTAATATCCTACCATTTTTATAATCAGTCTAAGCCGTACTTAAAAGTTGTGACTGGTCACATGCATAAAGAGATGAGACAATTATGTATATAAAATTATAGGAAAGCATTTTTTTATCGTTCTACAACCTAAGTAGTTCATTAAAATAAAACATTGATAATTATTATTATTTTAACTGACAATAAATAACAAAACATTTTCTATTTTGGAGCTAAATCTTTTTTTTCATCATTATCTATCCTCCCCTCCCTGAATTGATCTATATTATGAAACACATATGCTGTAATCTTCTTATTAAGTTTGTAAGCAATCAAGATTACAGAGACAGGACAACCCAAAGCAAGGGTAGCGTAGCATACTTGGGATTAGTGTAAAAGAAAGTAATAGACAGATAAGAACACATTGAGATGGTTATAAAGAATTAAAAAGTTTTTTTTTATAAATAACAAAGCTTTTTATCTATACCCTACAACATCGTTACGGCAATGTGAACGAATTTTCTGATGATTTTGAAGCTTTGCATATATGATATGCCTTAATTTTACATGATTTAGAAGAAAATGTATCTTTAAATGTAACCTAAATCTAAATTGAGCTATATAAAGCAACTATGTTACTTTTGAATTATCCTAATTTTCTTAACATCTAAATTCTAGTTTTTTTAATACTAAAATTGAGGAACTTGCTGCTTTTCTAAAGTTAATTTTTTGGTGAAGCAAATAGCAATTACAGACAAAGTAATTGATTGAGTGTCTGCCTAACTAATGATCTTATTCTAAGAATGATCAACCTATACAACTTTATTCTCTATTATATAACTGTGTATAAACAAAGGGTAAATTGATACATATTAGAAACAATTTAATATCCTAACAGCGGAATAACTTTATGTTTCTATATGTGCGTCCGTCAGAAACATGATTTCCATTTGCATGTATGCCTTTTTAGATAGATGTAAGATTTTTATAGTGATTAAAGCAATCTAATTGACTGCTTAATGGGATAGAGATGGAAAATACTTTTAAATATATCACATTAATGGAAAGCTATTTTTTTTCGATCCTTAACTAATGCTTTTGGGTAAATAAATTTTTTTCTAAAGCGAAGCTTTTCTATTATTAGGATCTGTCCGTCCGTCCGGAACGGGTGGATTTTTTCGTTAATTTAGGCATGTTGGAATTGTCCAATCAATTTCAAACTTTGCATGGTGATTCCTGTAGATGGTAGGTACGATTTAGAAAGCGTAGCAACTCTATAATCATCACCTGAATGTCCGTACGGTTATTTTAAACATGTTGTTTTTTTACTTTTTATGTGATTAATTATGCGATTGATCTGATTTTTGGTATACTGATTCATGGGACAAAAAATTACAATATTGTAAGCGAAGCAACTCTGCAATCAAGTCCTAAAAATGTAGGTGTGTCCATAACATTATCCTGTAAAAAGCAGTTTTTCAACAAATTTACCTACAATTTTGCTTAAACTCTTATACATTTATTCTGATTATTCAGTTCTGAGACTATACAAGTGTTAATGTCCGTTTGTCCTACCGTTTCAGCGCTTCGCTTTTATGGATGTTGTAATCCAAGTTCTTGAAAATTACTTGATATAATTAATTAAATTTGCATTAAACTGTTTTATAATTATATATTTTTTCATTAAACTAGTTAAAGTTATTTCCTTCAAAATTTAGAGGATACTTATCTCACCCTTAATCTCTGTAGTATGTATGGTATACCATACTTTCTGATTTCTAATCTATCTGCTGGCAAATTGATATATCTATCAAATTATGTTTATACATTTTAACCTAGAAAAGTATGGAATTTGTTAAACAAAAAAGGTCGTGAGATACAAAAATTAAATTATGCACATTATTAATAAACAAACTTTTTCAAATATTTTATAATAACTTCTTAATATTCGAAGTATTTTTGGACAGCTTAAAGGTTTTAAATTATTAGGTAGGTCTGATCAATAGCAAAGCCCTTTCTGGAATCTTTTACATGTGGAACATCTCCCTCTCAACATAACTAAAAATTTAAAATTTCGAAACCTCCATCTCCGCTCCAAATATTTCAAGGAGGGAGGGGACATTGGGCTGTTAATTACAATTGTCCACAAATTTTTATGATAACACTATCTTATTCGTTGACTTAAAGACTATGGGGACTTTTGTTGAATTTTGTTTGGTTGGTTCAATAAGTTGAGTGTGCAAACTAATTATAGTCTACAGAAGAGGTAATATTGTGTATCATCATTGGGTGTGTATATTAATTTATCGGCCATTGTCTTATCCCTTTAGATACCTAGAATATTTTTAATGGTAGAAGATATGCATGCAAATGGATTAAAGTTTGAAGAAATATAAAAAATGCTTCATCGTAGGAACGCTTCAACAACCCTATTATGTATGTTATAGAACAAATCAAAGATGATCTTATTCTACTTCTCATAATTTACCTCTGCATTATGTAAAACAATAATCATAATATCCATGATTGCGAACTTTACTACAAATGCTTAAATGACTTAACAGTCAGCTGTTGAAATTCGGGCTGTGAGATTGTAGATTTTTGATGTTATATTAAAAATTTTGTCAAATACAAAGCATTGATCGAGCATCTTCAGTTATGATGTGTCCTAGATAATTGGATTGCGATTTAATTGTTTTAAAAAAAATTTATTTTCTTCATTTGATTGCTGCCATTATTTGATAGCAATTAGCGAAGCGAAGAAAAACAAAACAAAATAAGAAAAATGGTGAAGCCAATAAATAGATACTTCCATTCCTGATCGAAGTCCCTATTGGCTAGGGGCAAATCGACTAGTATTCAAAAAAGGTTTAATATTGATTCATTCTTGGTAGACGTCATCATCTGTAATACTGTATGTATGTATATTGTATGTGTAGTTACTGTATATAGAATCTGCAGTAGAGATACAGTTGCTTGCTGCATTTTTAAACAAGTACAATAAGGAAAACAAAAGTTGTATGCTGATACAGTATGAAACAGATAAAAGTTTCTTGTATTTTTACAAATCATATCAAATAAAAAAAATCATTTAGAGTAATAATTTTTATAAAATCTTTTTATATAAAATTTCTGTTTTTAAAAGCGAAGCTTTTCTATAATTAGGGTCGGACCTTCCTTTAATTCCTTTAGTAATTAGGTACGATTTAGAAAGCGTAGCAACTCTATAATCATTACCAAAATGTCCGTACGTTCATTTTAAACATTTTATAATTTTACTTTTTTTAACAACAAATTTTTATGTGATCTAGTCATCCAATTGATCTGATTTTTGGTATATTGATTCCTGGGACAACAAAGTATAATGTTATTAGCGAAGCAACTCTATAATCAAGTCCTGAAAATGTAAGTATGTCCATAAACATAATCCTGTATAAAGCAGTTTTTCAACAAATTTACTAACAATTTTGCTTCGACTCTTATACATTTATATTCTGATTATCCAGTTCTGACAACAAGTATACAAAATACCAAAAATCCTTCGTAAAAATAAATGATTTAAAAAATCTACAAACTCTATAACAGATTTTTTATGGTCATACTGTATCTTTACTCATACATCAAAAATATAAAAATGTATCACATGAATAATGGTATCAAATATATAGAATGTTATATTCTGATTCTTTATGCTCTAATCTGTCTAAAGGATTTAAAAACGAATAAGATTTATCCATTTATACGAATATGTGTGTAGGGCTGTATGTGTATGTGTGTGTATGTGTGTGTGTGTGTGTGTGTGTGTGTGTGTGTGTGTGTGTGTGTAAATGTGACAAAGCTCAGACTGACAGAGCATCAAAGATAAAACTAAGGAAAATGCATTAACTGGTAGCTAGGATAATTCAAAACAATACAAAGAATAACATTTTATCTCAATATTTATTAAGACTTTTGTGGATTTTTAACTTTTTTTACAAATTTTTTTTTGTAAGATATAACTTTATATACTATTTTAAGAATAATAATTCCAAGGACAACAAGGTATAATATCATAAGCGAAGCATCTTTACAATGCTTTCATAATAATGCAATAATGTCCTTAAACCGTATCCCATATTTAAGCAATTTTACAACTTATAAATTAATACTCTGCTTATTAATATCTGACATAAAAGTATAAATGTTCTTTTGTCTTACCATATTATTTTATTCGCTTTTATGGATGTTGTCATCCTTGAACATTTTACTTTCGGTGGAAAAATGTCTATAATACGAAGCAATGATTTACTATATTGGGTAATTGAGAATCTTTCTCTCCATGGTGCTCCAGATGTTATATTCTAATTTATTCAACTTTTCAGTTTTTAGATAATAAGGAAAAGGAATAGATGATGAAAATTATTGGGTCAAACATTTATGTCTGTATTCCAACGAAGAAGATGGGGCAGGAAAATAGCCTAAAACCATCTTAAAAATGGAGAACTCAATAGGTTAAATAAATAGCAAGATCGTAATGGACAATAAAACATTTTATGTTTATGTTATAGAAAACCCAATAAATTATAGAATAATAAAAAAAAAAAAAAAAAAAAAATATCTAACATTATAGAATTACATAATTTAAATTAGATGCATATAGTGATAACTGTAAAAAAAATTTAGTCTATGATCTTGAAAATTTAAAACCTAATTGATTATTTAGTATTAATTCTAATAATGTAAGTTGGTTCGCTGTTATGTTGATGGTAGTTAATATTTTGTTTAAGAAAGGCTTCAATAATTACAAAAAAAAAGATTTACTTCTACCATAAAAACCATTTGGTAGTTAAGCTTTGAATGAAAGAAATACTGTTTAAACTGTATACAAATAACATAAATGATGAGAAATCTTTTTTCAAAAAAAAACTTTAATGTAATTTTTAAAAAATATCCCTAATCCTTGGTGGAAGATAGATTTCAATTTTGTTGGAACAAGAACTAGATAAGTTGAGAAACCTGCGCGGAATAACTTATCTCTTCTAATAAACAGACAAATTTAGGGAAAAAGTATTTGATAAATTACTCACAGAATAAGATAGAATAGAACACTAAATTTTTATCAATTTGAAAAGGGGTGTGACATTACATTAAACATACAATAAATGAAGTTTCAAAATCTGTAAAAAAAAATTACAAGTATAATACTCAAGAAAAACTAATAAAAGCGGAGTGTTTTATTTAAATTAGCATTTGTACGGTCCTAGTTGACTTTGTAATTCATTACTTTTGTACTACTATTTTTCTATTTTTATTGAATGTATTTAACCATGCTAAAGTTAAATAAATGTTATAAATGCTTTTTCAAAATATGCTAGTACAGTTGTTGTTACATAAAATAAAAATTATTCAGCCATCCATAGTAATTTGTTAAAAATTTTAGACATTTAGTATTTAGGAAGTCTGATAAATCATATAAGAAGGTCATTTATTATTTTCAGAAAATCTGAAAGTCATACAAGTATTTTCAACTGTATTCCAGGTACAGTATACATAAAGGTCGAATCTTCTACCTGGATTCTTTTCTATATTTTTTCTATCTTTGGAATTATCGTTCATCATGCCAAATCTATAGGCAAGACTGTTTTCTTTATTCAATTATTATTTTTTCTTGTGCATTTTCTATTTCAAAATTATAGAAGTAATTAGACTTGAAAAATAAAAAGAGTTATATACAATTACTATCAAGCATTTTTAAAAGAGACAACAAGAAAATCTAGTTCAAGGTCGTCAGACAAACTTGTTGTAGGATATCTTCCCTTCGAAAAAAAACACAAGAACAGTTATTTCTCGCATCGTATTATAATCAGCTTTCCGCGGATATAGAATGTACAATTATAAGATTAAAACCAGTTTTTTTAGCCCCGAGGTGCCGAAGGCACGGATTCAAAAAAATGGTTTTAATCTTATGATTGTAGATTTTTATATTCGTAGAAAGCTGGATATAATACGATGCTAACCATAGTTTTTTTTCGTATGGATGAGAACCGGTTCCTATTCACCGGATTTGAATGAATACGAGAAAGAAATTTCTTTTCTTTTTTAGGGAAAATAATTTTATTATATAGCGTAAATTAAAATTGTTTTAGAAAAATAGAATATATATATTATATATGTATATTACTGAAATAGATAATAAAACACACACAGATAGATTGGGGCTGGGATCTTAAGTCAGATAGAAATAGGGAAAGGTAATTGAGAAATGGATTGAGTAAAGAAATTACCAAGACAATTCAGGTTGTTGGTGGAACTGGAGTCTCTCCCTGGGGACATATTAGAATGAGATCTAGATTTTGCAACCCATTTACAACATACTTATACACATTCTATAAGTGGAAGTATAATTAGAATTAAGATTATTTTCTAAATTCAAATATAAATCTTAACCTATTGAAAAAGAAAATTTTTTTGTACGAATTTTTAAAGTTAGGCTTTTAAAAGATATGGTACATATGTTTTGATGATATTCATTTAATTATTCTATTCTTTTCTAAAGAAAAGGCCTAAACAGTAAAAATAAGCATTTGAAAATCATATTATGTAGAAACTTTTAAATTGTCTGGAAGTATAAATTTGTTCCTTCTCTCCTCAAATTATACTTCGGAGCCTGATAACTAGTGTAATGTACCTTAAAGTGAGAATGGATGAAATACAAATCAACCAAGAGGATCATAGGGATCATTTGCTAACAGGCATAATAGAAATTCAAGAAAGGATAAATCGCTCTAAGGTAGGCACTTAGGGGATAGCTGTACGTATTTAAACATAAAACAAAACTCTAACTATCCACAGCAGCAAGAAAGCCAACAAATGCCAGTACAAACAAACTTATTAGAGAAATGGAGGTACAGCCGCTAAAAATGGAAGCCGAGATGAAAAAAAAAATAGATTTATAAGCCGAATCTTATAAATATATAACAGAGACGCCTTTTAAATCATCTTATTTCGTTCGACACTTACGTTAATTGATGTAGATTTTAACAACTTAAAAAATTTTAAAATCCATTTTATATTTCATTTTTTTTATGAAATTTATTAGCTTATCTCTGATTTGCTACTTTTGGACATAGTTGTCCTTGGTGTATTTTGTGCAACATGATGAAAACACCGTGTCGTAAGGATTAATATTTAATTAGTTAAGTAGTTTTCCTTTTCACTATTAACATAGATTAGAAAGTATAGAATTAAAAATAGAATTTCATAGAATAGATAAGTATAGAAAAGATTTAATTTACTCATGGCTACTCTTTAAAAAAATGCCTAAAGAGTTTAGTTCCCTATGAATGAAACAACCGATTAATATAATACGTAAAACTAAAGGCAGAATTTAACACTCAATAATTGTAAAAATTTAAAATTATTGTTCTATGGCCAATCTCTGTGTTGATTCAAAGTAAAATAAAATACAATTTATAGATAAATGGAGGAATGGTACACAACTATTTTTTTTGTAAAATTGAAATAACATAATAAGTTGTCGCACTCCAAGAACTGAATGATATTCTACAGAAAATTATTCTCTGACTATTCCCTAGGTTTTATATTACTAATTACCTACATACTCTCAAAAGAAAGTGTGTGTCCTAATTTCTATAAAGCTTATGATTATTTTTAGCAAAAAGGATTATATTTTGCATATCTTTTTTTTTTTTTGGGGGGGGGGGGGAATGAAAAAATTTATATTAGTACTTTTTAGTATTTTTAGGTTAAAACCTAAAAGATATTCAACCATCAATACAAAATTTTCTATATCTTTAAAATGAGCCTACACTTTTTAACCTTTCTTAGTCAGGGATCTTAAGAGGACCTGGACAATGGACGATAAATTAATGTACATCCCTAATAATGATAAACAAGAACAACCCTTCTATAATTATTGGTTCAAAAGTTTTGAAACCGCCAGTTTGGAAACAACCAATCAAATTCCCACAGGTTTAGACCCAACAGAAAACGTGGATATAAAACTTTGGTTCTCAGTGTCATTTCCAGTCCAATGTCTGCTCCCTACCTGTATTTTGTGTATAGGTTTAATTTTAATTATATGATGAAAGTGACACATATGTAGCTCAGGTAAATATGGATACAGTGTGTGTATAAGTTTGGATACTTAGAGATGGAGATAGAAACTTGATATCTGTAAATAAAACAGAGTCCCTATTAAGATATATGAGTTTTCCGGAATTTTAAAGTTAGGGGGAGATTTGAAATCTGCATCAAATTTTGAAGATTTTTTTTATAAAATTCGTTTTTTCTATAATTCTTTATCTAAAAGCGGAAATGCAATTTAAGTTAATTAATTTTGGCATCTGTGATTGGTGGATTTAAAAAATCTGCGCTCTGATTGGATGGCGCATAGGCGTCCAAGAGGGGGGGGTAATGGGCCATTTGGCACCCCCAAACGATTTTGGGGGTGCCGTAGGCACCCCCAAAATTTTGTGAACAATACCCCCCCCAAAAAAAATAAATGTTCTTTAAAAAAAAATTTTTGGGGGGGTATTTAACCCCCCCAAATTGAATGTTCTTTAAAAAAAAATTTTACTGTCCAACCAGTTAAAACAGTTCTTAACCATGATAACAAAAAATTTAATAGTTTGATCATGTTTTTTTTTGCTTGGGCCTTTATAAGGGCTAAAACCATCCCGGGGATCTATGATGTAATTGTAAAGCACTGAAGATTCCATAAAATAGATACCTAACTAAATTAAATATTTCATTAAATAATAAAAAAGAATTTCTATAGGCGATTTCTTTTGGGAGGATGTCAGGGTGTCTCAAAACTAGTTATAAAACTTACCAGGACCTATAAGACGCTTCACTTTAAAGTAAAATCATATTGGTTCATTGGTTAGTGAGTTAATTATTGTATTTTTATGTTCTAAAGAATGAGATACTACTATATATTTGAATAGTAGTGGCGCCCTTAGCATCTAAGAACTCGTGTTTTCTAAAGGGTAAAAAGGGAGGAGAAAAATAGCCTAAAACCACTCAAAGGATTGACCTATAATAGTGTGGAACCATCATGGGATCTATGTGAAGCTTTCCTAAAAAGGAGAACTCAGTATTAAAAGTAATGAAATCTGAAGCTATAGTCAAATAAACCTTACTTACTACTTTATGTTATAAGATAGTACTTATTATTAACTTAATAGATTAGGTAGGTGCTTTTTTTACATAATTAAATTACCCCCCCCCAAAAATTTTACCCCCGGGGTAAATTAGTTTGGGGGGGGTAATTACCCCCCCCCCCAACAGATTTGGGGGGAGTATTTACCCCCCCCCCCAACAGACTTTAGGGGGGGTAATTACCCCCCCCAATCAAATTTTACCCCTGGGGTAAAAATTTTGGGGGGGGGGAAAAAAAATTTCGGAGCGCTTCGCGCGCCATTTTACCCCCCCCAAACACGAATTACCCCCCCCCTAAAATTTTTTACCCCCCCCAAAAAAAAAAGCTTGGACGCCCCTGGGATGGCGTACATCATTCAACCAATTAGAGCGCAGGTAGTTTAAAATCCACCTATCCTATTGGTCAAAATTAATTAACTTAAAATGCATTTCCGCTTTTAGATAAAGAATTATACAAAAAACGAATTTTATAAAAAATCCTTAAAAGTTGATGCAGATTTCAAATCTCCCCCTAACATTAAAATTCCGGAAAACTTATATATCTTAGTCCCTATACTATGTATCTAAATATTCCCACTCTCTCTCATATGTTCAGCAGCAAAGCTTATATAAAATATGTCTTTAGTTTTTATTCCAAAAACAAATTTAAAAATACCCTTTGATGGGCTTTAGGTTACTTCAAATCCAATAAGTTAAAAACCTAAAATCCACAAGAGAAAATTTATTGGTTTGTTAAACATCAAACCAAATAAAACATAAATATTTTATTTGTGTAGTTAGTTTATTATGTTAGTTTTTAATATTTTAATATATGTATAACTGCTAACCCCCAACCTACTAACATGTTTCTAATTTATCAATTTTTTAGTTCGTATTTTTCATATTATACTTTGTATGATTTCTTTCTGTAAAACGAATAAATCATTTAAACAACGAAGATAAATTGGCTTTACCAATTTCTATCTTTTACATCAGAATTTAATTTATTTTTGATTGTATGTTATCCAAATTAAAATATTGCTTTAAATTAAACTAGCGGCTACGACCCCTAGAAGCCTCTAGGGGCACTTAAGATAGGAAATTGAAAAGTTGATCTTATCCCATTTAAAACTTGAGTTTCAAAAGAGTAAAAAAATTATTTTTGGAGGAGGGGGTAAAGACACCCTCGCAAAAAAAAAGAGTTTAAATTCTTCCCAGGGCCTATAAGAAGCTTCACTGTAAAGGAGAACAATATCGGTTTAGCAGTTAGCGAGGTCCTTCAGGACAGAAAAAAAACGCTTACTACTTTATATAATAGGATAGAAAAATAGTTTGCTTATATATATTTCTTTTGTAATATACATAGAGTCCCTGTCTATGTATTTATTTCTCTTAATTTGCATCTCTGAATAGCATACAAAATTAGAATATGGTAATAGAAACACACAAATTACTTTATTACTCTCTCTCATTGTCATATTTGATCAGGGAGGGTGGGGGGTGACACTGGACTGGTAATTATTCTGGTATCCAAAGTATTTAAACCATGATGTCTTAATTGTTGGCTCAAAATCTTTGTGTGATTTTATTGACTTTTGATTGGGTGCTTTTAAACTTGCAGTGTCGAAACTTTTCAACCAATAATTTAAATCTAAATTAGTGGTAATTTTGTTAATTATCATTGGGGTTGGTTATCAATTTATGTACATAAACTAACACAAATTATTTATAAGCAGACGAGTAATTAATATTTCTACCACAGAAAAAAACATTATATCTTATGCAAGAATATTTTGACAAAATTCAATATCTAACCAAAAAAATGGTCCATAAATATTTGATATAAATTGCATCGGCAGGGATGACAGAGAATAATTATAGTTAAATTAATCTCTAACCCCTTTTTCCCTAAATATTTACCAGTACTTTGGGTACTGTTAATGAAGCTAGTAACTTTTTAGAGAGGAAGAGGGCACTGGGCTGTTTTTTAATCCCCAAAATTTTATGATAGTTTTTTCTTATTTATTGGCTTAACAACTTTGGGGACTTTTATTTGATTTGATTGGTTGGTTCATTAAGTTAAGCGTCCAAACATTTTAACTACTAATTTTAATCTATAGAAGGGGTAATTTTGTGTATCATCATTTTATTTATCGGCTATTTGATTATCCTAAGGGATCTCTGATACTGTTCAACCAATGATTTTATTTAGTGATTGGGTATTTTGTTGATCATCATTGGAGATGTATATAAATTTATTATCCATTGCTGTATCCCTTAAGATCCCGATTGGCATAGATTATGAATTAAATGCATTTTGCCCAAAATATAGATAATCTATTTAGTCACAATCAGGAGAGCAGAGATTTATATGGAAAAAATATAAAAATCCTTTTAATTTTTAAAATACTTTTTTCGTATGCTTAATGGATAGTAATAGAATAAGTCCTAAATTAAACAATTGAAAATAATTATTAATCGTTTCATAAACTCGAATTCAATAGTCCACATATTCTACATACTCACCTCTAACTATAAATCTGCTTCTAAATCTACCTTAGACCTAAGTGTAGCCCACAAGTCAAGGCTCGGCAGCCGCGCAAATGCCACTTTTATAAACAAAGGGCTGCTTATGCGTGGCATTCACACTGGTGCTGAGCACTAACACAACACATACAGGATAATATAAAAGGTTTGAAGTGACGCTATAATGTAGTGTGGCATATGACAATCAAACTCAGTGTATTTATATGACGAAGTTAAAGAAATTTTTTTATATAATCACAGAAATCAATCACTTGCTTTTGTTGGGATTTAAAAGGGAGATTATATCTTCTCTGCTGTATCATAATGACTTTCACAGACTCCACTGTAATACACTGAATGCATTATTTTCTCTACTGTATCATAATGACTCTCACAGATGCTACTGAATACAATATCCTCTCTACTGTATCATAATGACTCTCATAGACTCTACTGTAATATACTGGATACAATATCCTCTCTACTGTATCATAATGACTCTCATAGACTCTACTGTAATACACCGGATACAATATCCTCTCTACTGTATCATAATGACTCTCATAGACTCTACTGTAATACACTGGATACAATATCCTCTCTACTGTATCATAATGACTCTCACAGACTCTACTATAATACACTGAATACAATATCCTCTCTACTGTATCATAATGACTCTCACAGACTAAACTATAATACACTGAATACAATATCCTCTCTACTGTATCATAATGACTCTCACAGATGCTACTGAATACAATTTCCTCTCTACTGTATCATAATGACTCTCATAGACTCTACTGTAATACACTGGATACAATATTTTCTCTACTGTATCATAATGACTCTCATAGACTTTACTGTAATACACTGAATACAATATCCTCACTACTGTATCATAATGACTCTCACAGACACTACTATAATACACTGAATACAATATCCTCTCTACTGTATCATAATGACTTTCACAGACTCCACTGTAATACACTGAATACAATATCGCCTCTACTGTATCATAATGAATCTCACAGACTCTACTATAATACACTGAATACAATATCCTCTTTACTGTATCATAATGACTCTCACAGATTCTACTGAATAAAATATTCTCTCTACTTTATCATAATGACTCTCATAGACTCTACTGTAATACACTGGATACAATATCCTCTCTACTGTATCATAATGACTCTCACAGACTTTACTGAATACACTGAATATTATCAGGGAGTAAGGGAGGGGACAATGGGCAATTAATTCAATATAAGAGTTATCAAAGAAAGGGCATGAAATCCAGTTTAATCCAATAAATTTGTAGGAAATTATAAAGGGATTGTTAATTGAATAATAGATTTCCATAGCGTCATGTAAAGTGAAATCACAACTTGTTTTTGATGAAATATATTGAGGTTTTTTTGGTGTGATTTTTATATTAAAAGATTATTGGACCCGGCCAGCTGCTAGCAAGAATATGACTGCCCCTTTTTATTCTGTTTATTTCCCTTGCCCCCACCTCCCTTCTCCCTTCTCCCCGTCTGCTACATTCCAAACTAACACAACGAGTGTTTATTTCCCTTTCCCCCACTTCCCTTATCCCTTCTCCCCGTCTGCAATATTCAAAACATACATAACGAGTAGCGGCATTTCATGCGCAAGTCCCCAAACTCAGTCAGAAACTGCTAAATTCTTGCACATTCCCTTTAAGCCAGTACCCAAAGTCTGAGACTCCTAAAAATTGAATATTCGATCCATTGTCCCCTCTCTTACTCCCTGGAATATTATATCCTCTCTACTGTATCATAATGACTCTCATAGACTCTACTGTAATACGCTGAATACAATATCCTCTCTACTGTTTCATAATGACTCTCACAGACTCTGCTGAATACAATATCCTGCCTGCCTTAGAATATTAACTTTCAAACAATACAGAAAAGTGTAAACAAAGTTTTGTAAGTTATAAAAATTGTAAAGTTTATATTGAAGACAGAGGAGTGGTGAGAGATATTAGACAAATACAAAATATTGATCATGTGACACTGTGTAAATAGGAACGATTACATCCATAGATAATGTAAATTACACCATCACGGAAGTATACCCACCTTTTTTTGGGGATGGGGGGGATTAAAAGTTTTATTTCCTCCATCAAAGATATATCTTTGAATTACTTTCTGGGTTTATTAGGGGGGGGGTTAAAGTTTGCCTATGATCATGTTGTGATAAAATTTTTAAAAGTCTGTTATTAAGATTATTAGAAAAATATTAGAACAATTCTTGGTGTATTAAATACTAAACCTTTTAAAAAAAGATAAAAGTGTTATAAAACATCATCACTGGTAAGCTCTGATAGATCTCTAGTGGGAGTATCACAATGACAAATATTTCATTTTCTTGTCAATGTCTTATAAAAATCTGAGAAATATGTTGTGAAAACTATTGACGTTTTCTCTTCTGTGTTGTCTTCTATACAGCTATTCTATAAATTAGGATACAGTTACATTTCATTTTATAAAGTAACAGGATGTCTGTCTGCCTGTACTGAAGGATATCGCTATTTGCTGAAACTGATATGGTTCCCCTTTACAATGCAGCTTTTAATAGGTCCTGGAAAGGTTTATAACTATTTTCGGGGAGGGTACCACCAACCTCCTAAGAGAAATCATCTTTAGAAAAAATTACTTCTTAGACCCCACCCCCCACAAAAAAAAATGTTTTAATTTTCTTTTAAGAACTAAAATATACAGTTTTTTTTATGAGAACTTTTTTGAAAGCAATTTTACCCCACTTAAAGTCATCAGAATTTAATGATTAATGGCTTATTTTCTTCGTTTTTTAATGCAATTAATGAAACACCAAAAAAAAATTTCAGTTTTTATTTAAAAAGAACAGTAAAATCTAAAATTCAAAACTTATGTGTCAACATCTAAAAATGGTTTTAGCGCATTTTTCTTATGCTCAAATATTAAACTTTTTGCAAGAATGGCTGCTAAACACTTCAAAGTTGCGATATAGAGCCAAAAATGTATACAGATACTATTAGGGACACGTACTAGAACATATCAAAGTTTGAAGGTCATATCTCAACCAGGGAGGGAGTACTGGCCCCTAAAAGTCGACTACAGAAAATCCAATTTTTTTCTTGCAAAGAGTAGAAGATTTAGGCATAAGAAAAATGCGCTAAAATCATTTTTAGATGTTGACACCTAAGTTTTGAATTTTAAATTTTACTGTTCTTTTTAAATAAAAACTTAAATATTTTTTGGTGTTCCATTAATTGCATTAAAAAACGAAGAAAATAAGCCATTAATCATTAAATTCTGAGAACTATAACTAGGGTAAAATTGCTTTCAAAAAAGTTCTCATAAAAAAAACACACTGTATAATAATGGGGAGTCGAATTCCTCACCCCCTACCATCTTCAAGTGCCCTTAGAGGCCTCTAGTAACATATTTACACTAAGTAGGCAGTCTAGAATCTACAAAATCCTAGCAGTCTAAAGTACATACATAGCCTAAAAATAGAGTTTCTGCAAATTTTTCTAGATTTGATTTATATTTTCTTCTGTACTATAATTAAATGTCCCTTTTTTAATAAAATAATTGATAGCTTGTTGTCAATTCTAAACTAATGGATAGTTATGTCCCTGGTTTATTTAAAAAAAAATTGTAATATAAAAAAACTTTTTTAAAAGTTAACTAGTTAAAATTATCTGTAATATGACCACTAAAAAGTTTTAAATTTAGCTTAAAGTGTTTTTTCCAAATTTTGAGAATAATTTGAGTAATTAAATTTAAATCCCCAAAAAGATTCAACATTTATACAGAAATGGTTGTACAATATTAATACTGTTTTTATCATATTTCTCGACAACCAATATTTGGTCAGTATTACAATACAGAGAGAGAGGGGATAATGGTGGGCTGTTTATTACAATAGTCCCAAAAGTCTTTTAATAACGTTTTCTTATTCGCTGACTGAACAACTTTGGGGACTTTAGTGAATTTTGATTGGTTAGTTGATTGAGTTGAGTTTCAAACTGTTCAAGCACTAATCTTAATCAATAAAAGGGGTCATTTTGTGTTTCATCATTGGGGATGTACATCAATTTGTTGGTCATTGTCTTATCCCTTATTAGATTAGATTAGATTAGATTAGATTTATTATTCTTGGGTGTACATACATAGAAAAAAAAACAACAAAATAATAAATGAATTAAATGAATATTATATACATTTATATATACAGTCAAATTTTATTGATATGGTTAATTTATAAAAAAAATTTCTTCCCAAATGGCAGTTTCCTAAAAACTAGGAAGTATGCAGTAATGTGTATTCACACATTGTTTTCATACAGGCCATATAGATAAGACAAATAAATAGAAAAAAGATAATAAGCAATAAATAAAATCATATTGGAGAGGAAAGAATGATATTAGGAAGGATTGATTAGGGCATACAAGTCTCACACCATTATTGCAATAATAGAAATTTTAAAAAAACATTTCAACAAATAGATTTTGATTGATTTATCAGATTTCAAACAATATTGAAAAGAAATACAATTTTATCTACATTCTTGACATAATGGGTTGTTACACACTAAAGTTAAGCTTGATAACAAAGATTCTTTTAGATTTTTTATAAATTTTTTTCTTGATTGATTGTGGGTTAATAAATCATTATTACAATGGTTATTCCATAATTCTTGAAAATGATACTTAGGAAATCTTTCAATAGATTTAAACTTCGGTTTTTTAACATCAAACATATTAGAGTTTCTAAGATTTCTGGTATGTAATTGATTACGGCGAAGCCATGTACCTTGAAAGGAACTTGGTAGCTTACTGTTTATAAAATCATACATAAATAATAATTTCAAATAATTAGCTGATTCATGTAAAGGAAGGACATTCATTTTTTTAAATAAAGGCATTGTGTGTGAGATGTGTTTCTTACTAAAAACAATTCTTATTGCCTTTTTTTGCATTTTAATTAATGGTTCCATAGTAGATTTAAGACCACAACTCCAGGCAGGTAAACAGTAAAGTAAATGACTATTTATAAGTGAGTGAAAAAGCATTTTTTTGCTATCTAAATTCAGTATATGTTTAGCTCTATTTATAAGAAATAAGGAACTAGAAATCTTTTTACGTAAATGTTCTACATGATATTTAAAATTTAAAGAAGGATCTATAAATACACCTAGGAATTTAATTGCAGGAATATTGCTACTTGAATTGACATAATTTAAAATTTTTATTTTCTCAGGATCAAACTCATTTTCATTGTTAAAGTTTAGCTTAATATTAAGAGCATTCCAATCAATAGTATTTTCATTTTTATTAAATATCATGATTTTAGTTTTATCAGGATTTAAGCTCATTTGATTACTCCTAAACCAATCGGATATCTTTTTAAGTTCATTGTTTAATTTCAGTTTAATCTCTGTAAAGTTTTTACCAGAAATTAAAAAATTACTGTCATCAGCAAATAATAGGGTAAATAAATCAGTACAGTTTTTAAGATCATTTATGTAGATTAAAAATAGAATTGGTCCTAAAATAGAGCCCTGTGGGACACCTCTATCTATGTTCAGCTTTCTTGAGTCAGTATTGTTTACATGTACAAATTGCTGTCTATTACTTAAATAATTTTTAAACCATTCAAGTTCAACGCCATTAATGCCAATTTTTGACAACTTTTTAATTAAAATAGAGTGTGGAATTGTATCAAAACATTTTGCAAGATCACAGAAGACTCCAATTACAGTTTTATTATCGTTTTTTGCTTCAGCTATATAATTTAAGAGGTGTATCACAGGGTGTATTGTAGACTTTTTTGATTGAAATCCATACTGATGTTCAAAAATGATATTATTTCTAATCAAATAGCACGACAGTTGTTGATAAATGACTTTTTCTAAAACTTTTGAGAAAATAGCTAATAAACTTATTGGCCTATAATTTGATGGATCAGCTTTTTCATTAGAATTATTCCCTTTTAACTTAAAAATAGGTATAACTTTTGCAATTTTTAATTCAGAAGGTATTTTTCCAGTTAAAATAGTTTGGTTAATGACATGAGAGAGAGGAAGGGCAATGACAGAAATTATTTTCTTTAAAAAAGAATTTGACAGGCCAAAAATGTCCATGCTTTGTTTATTTCCCATTTTTTTAACAATATCTGTGACTATATTTGGGTTTATTGTATGCATTTTAAAACTGGAATTATAATTAGGTATATAGCTACACGGATCAATGTTAGAAGGATTTATTTTAGATGATATCTTGCTTGCTACAGAAGTGAAGTGTTCATTCAATTTCTCAGAAATTTCTGCATTATCTAAATATATAGCATCATTAAACTTCAGTTCATTGATACATGTTGCTTTATCTTTTGTTTTTCGGATTGCATCTCTAATAATATCCCAAGTTTTCCTCAAGTCAGATTTACATTTTTTTAGCTCATTACATTATTAGATCCCTAATTACTATATAATTTTACTTTGCCACTTATTGTAGGCTTCACAGATATCATAAACAATTACGGAGGTGGAGGGGAGATGAATTTTTTCTTTATTGTCGTATGCCTGAAACCCAAAAATTCTTGTATAAAATAAACTAAAAACATGCTGAAAAACAAGACAGAACAATTCCATTATTACAGGTTTTTAAATTTATATTTGCTGAAATATTAGAGTAAAACACTAGAGGGAGAAAGGGTTAAATAACTGTATCCCCCCATCGCAATCGTCTTGTGCAACCTTCCTATTGGGTCATTAAATATCAACCAATGGTATCGCTTATATTAACACAGCTAAGTAGCAGAAAATTATTTAGAAGCAGACGAAAGAGGTCTTTAAAAAATGAAGGGAGGTAGTTGTCTGTGTATACATCTATACTATAGATCTGTTGCTGAAATACCTAGATAAATCAATTAGGTTTTAGAGTATTGTGAACTAATTTTTCCATTGTCCTGTCCCTGATTCCCTGATATTTATGCATAAACAGGACCACAATTAAATTAAAATCAGAGTTGCATAATATTACGTGGAGTCCATTTTAGGTTTATTCTTAATATACAAACTTTTAATTTTTCCAAGCTTTTCATTTAAATCATTTAACAGTTTACAAGTAAAGATCTTTAAAAAACTTATAAACTCTATTTAAACAATTTTGCTTATCCAAATTTTGTTTAGACCTACAAATTAATATTTTGCTTATTATGTTTCTAACACTCTACAAGTGTTAATGTTCGTTTGTCCTACCATCTGATTACAGAGCTGCGTTTTTATTGATGCTGTCATCCTTATTGTGTATTATAACACGTTTTAATAAACTAATCTCAATTTTTAGCATATTAAAGTTAATAGCATTGCAAAACTTTGTAAAAATATTCTAAAATTGTGCAATTAATTGCAATCAATGTTAATGAGGCTTCAAACTAAGTTATTCATACTAAGATGTTTAAAGATTTTATCAAAACCATTTAAAGTAACATAAATTCAAGTTTTAGTGTAATATTGTGTGATTTTAACTAAACCAATATATTTATTGAGTTATTTTAAAATAGCAAGACTAAAATATAGATGCTGTTCAGATTATTTGCTGCTTTATATCAACACTGAAACAAAATCATTTGTTGCACTATTAAAAATTTCAGAATTTTGAAATAGTAGAAAGTTTTTTTTGAATTAGGGTACTTTTAAACCAGAACAAACCTGAGAAAGCTCAGAATACTCAAGGTTTTGTCAATACTTTTCAGATTTTCGGGGGACTAGGGATGGTTCTGTTCCATCGATTTGAAAAACTGCATGTCGCTTCAGGGGATAATACTTTCAAAGCAGCTGTATTATTTACATTATATAACAAACAAGGCATATAATATAAAAAAGAGTTTCTTTATATAACCTTGAAAAGTTTTAAGTTGCTTTCTAGAATGGTCATTGTGCGTAAAAAAAACCTGCGTAATGTGTATAATGAGATAAATAAATATGCTTAACCTTCTTATAGATTGTATATTATTAAATCAATTTACATTATGGACAGACAATATCATATTTGACCTGGCCCAAATCTAATTGTCAGTATTGCTTTTTTTCCTTGTTAGATAAATAATGGATCCATACTAGGAGTGTTTGGGCAATTATCTCCCCCATAGTTTTGGAGTCTATGCCTCTGGGTTGTTGACGTACCGCTTCGCCAAATAGCCATAAACCTGCACTTCACCAATACTAAGTTTACCTAAAATCTTTTACAAAATCGTAATAGACAAACATTCATACAATTAGACATCGTGTTAGCATATAGAATAGATTATTAGCATCTAAGACGAAGTGCCAAAACGAGGTAAGAAAATTTGCAATACCGTTCTTGGAAAATTGTTCATCCCTTGACTGAAACAAAATATATCTTACTTTTGCAGCATTAGATGAATACGGTTCGTCGAACATGGACCATATTCTTGGCTTGGTCTGTTGCCACCAGGTGAGCCTCCCCTCTGCATACTCGTCCTCGTACCCGAACCTCTTGGCTATCTCCTCCTCGCTGGGCTTCTCAGTGTCCAGGTCCAACCTGTCCAGCACCGCCAGCGTCTCTTGGGTGTCTCGATGCTGAAATACAATAAAGATTAAAATTTGTTGGACCTCATTGCAACAGACAAAAATCAAAACTCTAAATTTGAGCTTGATATACTACTAAAAGGTTAGTTCTCCAGTCTCCTATGAATATAAAAAAAGTTAGTATCATTAGATGAGGGTGAGGGGTTTTTGATGTACCCTTTTCCTTTCATTCTTATTTAATTTTAGTGTTAGTTGAAAATACAAGTATTAGATAAAGTAGTATTCAGAAAAGCTTTATCTATTTTTTGATTTTTTTTAAAGCAAAGCTTCAATCAATGTGAAAAATACAAAAAAAGAAAATAACACCACAAATAAATATGTGTCAAAAGTTAGTTTTTCTATTTGCATCATGTTGACAATATAATACATAAATACATAATAATAAAATACATATAAATATAAATACACCAGTCCTCAATCGGTTTAAGACATTTGTGTACAAGAACATCTTGGAACCAATATATATATATATATAGGTTGAACTAAATAATTCTAAAATACTTTAGTCGTAAGTCACATCTTTTTAATACTTCTAATTTTAAAAATTGGAACGAATTTAGCAACCCTATATGTATATTAAAAACGCATGTACTTCTGTAATTTAAAATAATCATCATCAGTTCTGAACTGCTCATGACTATCTTTCACATATTTGATGACAAATTACACCACATTTTTAAATCACATACCTTGAAATGCTTTGACTTGAAATGTTTAAAATTATTTCCTTTTTGAATGCCATGGTCCTGATTATACTTGTTCATATTCCTCTTGATCCAATTATGGACTTGTGTGCATATATTTACCTGTCCAATACATATCCGCAGGGAGAATACAGAATACAGACCATCTTATTACAATAATAATAATATAGTCACGGATTTTATATTTACCATCTCTCCCCGCATTTTTATATCATTCTTGCCAATAAAATGTCTCTATCTTTTTACCCTCTCTCTATTTCTCTCCTTTTCTTACTTCTTTAAACCACTCTGAGCTAAAGAAAACAGATTTAATAAAAAAATACAGCCATTATCATTTCTGGTTGATTTCAAAAGGGGAAAAGTTGGAACTTAAAGTATCATGAAATAAGAATAAAACCTACAATATTATTTTAACGGCTCTGTATGCTTTTAGTGGTTTTAACCAGTATATCATTAACATGAACATTTTCATTGCAATTTTTCATAATCTATTATACAAAGAATTAGGATAACTGTGTTTGAAGCTTAAGATATCGGTAACTGCTGAACCGACGAGGTTGTGCTTCTCAGGGAATAAACCTACTGGTTCTGTGGTGGTTTTAAGCTATTTTCATGTAGAGGAACCTCGTAAAAGTGTCGAACTATGACGTCAGAAAAAAATAACAATTAACCAATGAGAAGCCAGTATTCACTGTAATTGACCAATGGTAAAATATATAGCGGTCTCTCATTGGTTAATTGTTAATTTTTTCTGACGTCATAATCAGACACTTTTACTGGGTTCATGTAGAGGGGTTGGATACCCCCCCTTCCGAAAAAATATATTATTATATTATCATTATTTTTCTGGGAGCCTTAGCTACAGTGCAGTGTATGTATATTTGATAACAGAGTTAAGATTATTCTAATAAAAACAGAATATATATTACAGTATTATATTACCCACTTTCCATGCTTATAAATAATTAATATAGTAAGAGTAATAATCACAACACAATATTTAGTAGGGTTGGGCCGGATATCCGGTGTGGCCGGATATCCGGCCATTTTCAATATCCGGCCGGATACCGGATATTGAAACTATCCGGCCGGATATCCGGCTCTATAATTTTTTATACTTTACACCAAAAATCTCTGCTTTTTAAAATTTTAAATGGCTATAATTTTCTTATTATTGAAGCTAGAAGAACATTTTTCTGAATAAGTTTAACTTTATGTAAATTTATATAAGATTTCTGAAAAAAAAATTTTATGCTACCTTAGTATCTGGTAATTTGGCCGGATAACCGGATATTTACCGGATATCCGGCCGGTTACCGGATATCCGGCGTTTGAAATCAGCCGGATATCCGGTATCCGGTATCCGGCCAAAAAAGTATCCGGCTTAACCCTAATATTAAGTTTTATATAAACATTCACAAATATAAATAAATATGTTAACTGATTTTTAGATCTCATGCCAAATGGAATAAAAAATTGATTTGTTTTCTTGTCTTATTAAGAAAAGAGTCTGAAGCCAAATCAATTAGATAATTATTCGTAGAGTTATAATCTATTCTTGTTTCTTAGAATATAGTTAAGGAATTTCAGACAAACAGACAGACAAATTTCAAATTTTCATTGTTCAAGTTTATGTTCTACATATTTCTAAAAATGTATCTACACATAGACGTCCAAGAGGGGGGGGGGGGTAATGGGGCGATTACCCCCCCCCCCCCCCATTTAAAATTTCCCCTACCCTGGGGGTGCCGTAGGCACCCCCAACTATTTAGGAGGGGGTATTTCCCCCCCATAAACAATTTGGGGGGGGGGGGTAAATACCCCCCCAAAATAAATAATCTCTAACAAAAAAAAATTTTGCGAACTTCGCGCGCATTTTTAATACTATATATTTGATAAAATTTAAATTACCCCTCCCAAAAAAATACCAATATAATGAGGAGGGGTTATCCCCCAAAACCCAGTTGAAACGATGCTCCTAGAGGCTAGGAGCGCAATTACTAGACCTTTAAGTTCTGATTTTTGATAAGCATTGAACTCCCACAGGAATTGAACATCAGATAATTGATATACAGTTTTTATACGTGTCTTTCATGGCTTACATATATTAAATAGTTGCAATTCTTCAAAATTAAGCTTACAATTCCAAAATATTATTTTATGATTTTATAATTTATCTATCATTATACTACATATAACTACATATTCATGACTTTTATACTTTATTCAGTCTGACGTGAAAAAATAGAATGGTCTAGTTGAGGAAATGTTTGTGGAGATGATCCAATTACTGGAGAAATATCTCTCTATTCTATGCTCACTTACACATAACTATCTTACAATATCAAGTCTTTATAACAAATATTTATCTTTTATTTTTCTCAAAATTTTATCAAAATTATAAACATGAGAACATCTGAATATAATTTTTCAAACCTTATAGTTTTCAAAGTTCTATTGAATACAAATTAGTTTGATGTGTGACATATAACGGAATCATTCTTGAATTGATGTTTAGATTGGCTGCATATTAATGGTTAATTGTTATTTAATTACTCTTATAAGTGTAATTAAAATGTAAAAAACCTTAAATAAATATAAACATGATAAATATGTGGGTTTTTTTTAAATTAAACTATATCAAATTTTTTTTGTAATTATGTTTTGTATGTTTTTCAAAGATCATTGAAATAAAATATCAAACATTTATTCTTTCTGGGTCTAATTGAAATTTTAATTAGCTTCCTGTAAAAAAAAATGGGGTATAGTCCCTTTTATGGGGCGATTCTTTGTATTTTTCACAGTAGCTTTTCTCCTATTTCTAGCCCCTGCTGAGGGCTCTAACCCTGCGGGGCCAATTACCTAACCCTGTGGGGCAATCACCTAACCCAATATAACCTAACCTAACCTAAAATAACCTATAAAAAGCCATTTTAAAAATACGACGAATCGCCCCTCATGGGGCGATGTTACGGAAGGGACTATTTCCTTTTTTTTTAAATTAAACTATATTCAATTTTTTTTGTAATTGAGTTTTGTATGTTTTTCAAAGTTTATTGAAATAAAATATAAAACATTTTTTGTTTCTGGGTCTAATTGAAATTTTATTTAGCTTCCTGTAAAAAAATGGGGTATAGTCCCTTTCGTAACATCGCACGTTTTTAGGCGATTCCTCGTATTTTTCACAGTAGCTTTTCTTCTATTTCTAGCCCCTGCGGGGGGCTCTAACCCTGCGGGGCCAATTAACTAACCCTGTGGGACAATCACCTAACCCAATATAACCTAACCTAACCTAAAATAACCTATAAAAAGCCATTTTAAAAATACGACGAATCGCCCCTTATGGGGCGATGTTACAAAAGGGACTATTCCCAAAAACTGCCATTAATGACAAAACTAATTTATTTTGCTTCTAAATTCTGGCTCAGAGTATTACAAGTTTTTGATGTTGTAATTGACAATTAATATTCTGTCAAATTCAATATATCAACTTTTCAATGAATTTATATAGTAAATATTTAAATTTGAAATTTAAATAATTTTCCAATAAATTTGATATTACAACCAATAAACTCTTATAATATATCTTTTATAAATTTTCCACAGGTGAGAGGTTGATTTAAGAGTAAGGTAAATGTAACCTAATAACTAAACAAAACAAAATTCTGTAATATTTTGGAATAGTTTTTCAATTCTGGAATAATACACAGAAACGTTGTTGAAAAGAGACTATCCAAGGAAAAACACACAGCTCAATTTGTAGGAATATATTTCGATTAAATCACATCTAATCCTTGTCAACCTGCACAAAATTAACCATATTTCGTATATTTATAGTAAAATCAGATGCATATTTTTAAAAAAAATATAGGTTATTTTAAAGTATAGAAACCAAAAAATTAATTCTGTTTTGTTTATATGTTCAACTATTTTTGGATTGAAAACTAAATGTTGTGCACAAAATAGCAAATAGGATATATCCCTCTGTATGATAATCTCAAGAGGTCTGAGGAGGTGTAAAGGCGGTTTCCCTCACAGTGTCTATTCGATCTAAGAACCCCCCCCCCCCTCATCTTTATATTGGGTGCACGGTAGCACCCAACAGTGTAAGGGCATCGCAGGTATTATCCAGAAAGTTTGAAAAATACAGGAATAATCTACCTCACCTTCGGAAAAAAAACTAAAAATAAGATAAGGGTTGACCAGCTCACTAAGCATTTAAAGGTAAAGCACAGACCAGTGTTCTTGTTTTTTTTCAAATAAAATATTTTGTGTAAATTAGTAGAACATATTTTAATAACCCTGTTTTCTTTCTAATAATCGGTAAGTTGGTGACCACTTAATTTGAGTAACACATATCTGTTTTCAATAATCCATCTTCTCAATTGCACCTGCATGCAATCAAAAGAGATTAACTAGAGTGATATCGTGACAGCTCATTTGTATTTACCAGTTTTTTCTTCTTTTATTAAGAAATTATATATTGAATAATATAATACACATATTGGACTGGTATTAAAGGGGATCATTCTTGTCTGTTTCAGTGTAATATGCTAATTCCTATCAGTTTTTATCATGGATGAGATTGAAGTGTAATCATTTTAAGTACCTTAATAGATTAAAGATTACCTGTAAAATATAATGTATTCACAATGTCATTATTAGAATTGTGTTATTAGTGTGATATAGTCTGTTAACTTAAGTTGAATAATTAAAGTTGCATATACAGGACGTATCTGAATTATATTTTTTTTATATTAGATGTTATCTGAGTATAAAAAGAATTTCAATTTTTGTCTATTATCTCATTTATTTGTCTACTCCTTATTATGTCAGCTTCAAGATGGATAGTTAATGCTGTCTAAAATGGTGCAAAAAATGGGGACAAATTTCAAATTGTTTTGGCGTGTGACGTCATACCCCCATCTCTTTTCTAGGGGGTTTCTTTCCTCCTTCCCTTTTCTTTCCCCTCACTTGTGACGTAAATAAACAGCCCCGTCAAATCAATTTGAAATTTGTCCCCATTTTTTGCACCATTTTAGACAGCATCTGGATAGTTCTTTAAATCTACAAATTTAGATAACATGTCTGCTTGGATTGTAACACAATACTTTCTAAAGAATTGTAACAATAAATATATGATTTAAAAAAAAACTGTTATAGTTTAACAAAAATGTCATTGATTTGAGGAAAAAATATAAGAATAACATATTTTCAAAGCTAAAAAATACACGATATTTCCTTTAACACTGTATGGAAACATATATAAATATAAAAATCTAAATTTAAAAGGTTAACCAAATATGTCCATAATATTTACAAACATATTATATATCCACAATATATTTCAAATATGTTTACTTAAATCTAATTTTGCAGCACAAATATGTACAATAAATACACACAGGGGGACGTGCAATAAATTGTTGTGATGGGGTGTTGACATTCCTCTACATCGATGACAAACAGGTAGTAGATTCAACCCCCCCCCCCCTCCCCAATAGTTTTGCATTGGCAGGTCATTTTGACCAACCTAAATAAACCCAAATAAAAAAATATTCTTTTTGACTCAAGCTAAGAATATAAAATGGCTTGTCTAATCGGTTTGCTCTTTTTTATGGAAATTTCTTTGATTAATGTGGATGGTTTGTCCCCTACTCTTCTCCAAAAAGTTCCACAGACGTCAAGGACATAGGTACATGAATCACACAACAATATAATATAATATGAACCATCTGTATATGGTATGCATGCTGTGAATGTGTAACATCTAGTACAACTTTAACATTTGAAAATTCAATTTCCTAAGAAATTATCTGTAAAGTTCCGTAACACCATTTTAAAGGTAAAAGTTTGGGCATGAGAGATAAAGTTGGGATGGTTAGATGCACTAATTTCAAAAGGACACTCCAATCCTATTAAATCAAGTAAAATATTTCAGTTTGTTTGCATGTTCAGTTTTTAGCTTACCACTGAACCAATTGAGTTAATTTTTGGTACACTTGACATATGGGTCCCCGGATGGTTTTAGGCGTGTTTTTATTTTTTTTAGTCATAGGAAAAGTTTTGGCCTAAATTTTTTGGAAAAAATTGTAAATTGTAATATCAAGAAGTTAATGTGGTAAAAAGTTTTTTTTAAATGTTGGAATATCCCTTTAACCTGAATGCACATGTCAATTAAGTACCATCACAAGGTTCAACGCTTAACCTAAGTTACAATTATCTAACACTTAATTCTATATTTTTTTTTAAAATATGATAATTTTACTTAAAATGTTGTAGGAATAAAAGTGTGGCTTGAAAGATCTCTAAATTGTTTTGATCTGTAAAATTTTAAAAAGGAATATTTATGATAATTGTAAGCTTAGTTGTCTGAATGAAGTGATACTTTCCTTATACTTTTTAAAGCAGAAAGTGGCATTGGTTAAATTCACCCAAAACAAAAAGCTTCTCATATTTTTGTTCAAGATTAAAAATAGCACAGCAACTCAAGCTATCTTAGTTTTTTTTATCTTTACTTTTCTGAAGTAACAGACTAAATTACAAATGGCAGGCCAGTATACATTTCAATTCACCAATGGTAGGTCAATATGACGTCTTTTGTTATAGGCATTATAAAAAGATCCGAGCATTGACCTTTCATGTTTGAAAAAATAAGTATAAAAAACATCTCCAACATATGTTTATTTTTCCTCTGCAATGAAGTAATATGAATAAAATATCAAACTAAGATATTTTATTATTATTCACTCGTATTAAATTCATTGAATATATATGACTTAATATCATGCATGGGTCTACTACACTCTATCTACATATCTCATGAATTTTTATGGCCTATAATTTGATTCCAACATAGAGAAGAAAAAAAAAGAAAAGGGGGAGAAAAAAAACTAAAAGAATATATGTTATAATATACAGGGCCTGTTACATAAATTGTCCCATTTTTGAACAACGAAAATATTTGTCAGTCACAATGTTGTAGGGGCACCTAAAGAACACAGTAATAGTGTCTGACTGATTATGACGTAACAAAAAAAATTAGCCAATGAGAGGCCACTATAAATTTTACCATTGGTCAATAACGGCCTCTCATTGGCTAATTTTTTTTTGTTACGTCATAATCAGTCAGACACTATTACTGTGTTCTACCTAAAGCATGAATAAGTAATTTAATTTGAGTAAGAACTATAAGCAACCGGTAAAGTGATAAAACACATTATAAAAATCTTTACTCAAATGAAAATTGCTTATTTTAAGTCCAATTCTTCATCTGAGCACCCTCGCGCCCACCGACAAATACAACTTGTAATAATTGTAAAAGACTGATTTCCCTCCGGCCTAGCAATGTTTGACGCGCTGCTGACGATCCCTGCCTTTTATTTTATCATAAAGTTTATACTATGTGACAGTTTAGGTGCCGCACCCTGTATATAACTATATTATAATAAAGTTTATACTATGTGACAGTTTAGGTGACGCACCCTGTATATAACTATATTATATATATTCATAATTTACATAATTTCAATGTAGAATTAGATTCTAGAAGATTTTTAATATTTCTACCAAGTTAAACTTTCCAAGAATTATGCAATGAAAGAATTTTCAAACCTAATAATCTAAGAATGTCATTTAAATTTTTAGATAGACCATTTATTGGTTTGAGAGTTTTTTCTTATAGATTAGGGAGTAAGAGGAATAATTTCAAACCACCCCCCCCCCCCCCAGTATTTTATAGTTTCACTTATATCTAAATATTAAATCATATCATTGTTATAATTATGGAATAGATAATAATAAAAAAAAAGACAAAAAAGGTGTAAGCATATTTAGGAATCTGCTGATAAATTATTTCTTTCAATGGGTAAAAATATTTCTGTTAAAGAATCAACCAGTACTAATGTTAAATTACGATTTAACCTTCTTTGTCTCACTAAAGAAAACAGTAAAAAAAAAACTGGAACTTCATCCTTTATAAAATGGTATTTTCTGCAGTTTGATAAAAAAAACCTTTGAAAACCATAAAACCATTTGTATATGATACATTTATTTTGTATAACTTTAATTTAAACATTTAGAATTTATGTTTGTACATATCTGACTGTTGGAAGTGTAAAATGTTGAGGAATTAAATGTCTGTTCTGGTAAATCTCCTGGAAAAGAAACAAATTTTGTTTCCATTTTGGTCTGTTTTCAGAATTATAGAGTTAACATACACAAGACACATTAAACCAATCATATCTATCTTCTAATTTTTTTGGTGATTTCCTACAAAGAGCCTTGCAATCACATACCCTCTCTTCGTATCTCTTGAGTAAATTCGTTTTGCCTAACTCCTCGAGGAGGCCCTAATCCTGCAGGGCCTGTACATGCGTTGCCCTAACCTTTCGGAATAACCCATGTACCAAACAAATCGTAACCTAACCTACCTAAAGTAAAACATAATTACACATGAAAAAATAGGCATTTAAAAAACCTATAAGATGGTTTAAAATCGGTTGGGTTAGGTTAAGTGTCCACTCCGACGTTTGTCCGACGTTTTCTTTCGTTGAAAATCTAAATGATTATGTAAAAAATATTCCATAGTTTATAATTTCTCTGTTTTAGATCTATTGGTCTATATCTGTTTTGTCTTTAATAAGAATAATTGTAGATTTTTCTTGGAATATATCAAAACTAAACTCGGGCCAAATAACAAAAAAATAACTTTTTCATACGAAAAACATGAGCAATACGTTAACATTATTTTTTAGTAGCGAAGCTACTTTATAATGCTAAATGTTTATCCGTACTTTTGTCTTTCCGTCTTTTGTTCCATTAACTCACATGGTCTGTTGATCTGTCCGACCGTCTCTCCGTTCGCCAGTCCGTTCGCTGGTTGCCCCAGAGGAAATGAATTTTATAAAAGATAGACTGATATAATTTTGTGTAAAGATTCGACACAACCCAATCTTTCCCGATCTTGTATAATTTTTACGGAACACGATTCCAGTGACGTCATATTTTTCTTTCCCGAAAAAGGGAAGGGGGGAAGAAAAAAGAGATGAGAGAAAAGGGGGTTATTCCCATCTCTTTTGAAGAGATTTTCTTCCCCCTCTTCCCTTTTTCGGGAAAGAAAAATATGACGTCACTGGAATCGTGTTCCGTAAAAATTATACAAAATCGGGAAAGATTGGGTTGTGTCAAAGATTCATATGACCAATGAGAATCTATCTAACAACTCAATTTTTCCCTACATGGAGAATTTTTTTTTAAAGTGGCCATGGTTGACGTGCCAGAATATTTAGTTTGTCTGATATTAACTTCAGCACAGTAAAGCTTACTATATCTACCATATAAAAATAACATTATGACAAAAGCCTTCTGTTTGTAAAAAGCTAAATAAAGACTTTATACTATTATTAATTAATTCTGTATAATTAATCTTTAAACGTTGTATTGACAAATACTTTATTAATTGATGTTTGCAAATGAATTGCGCCGTGGAAAAAGTTTTATATTTCTTTTAGTTTTATTATTGTTTGATAAATTGTTTTATTCCATTGTTAATAATTACTGAAATAAAATGCAAAAATGTATAATTTGAGCTCTGGGGGGGTCATTAGTGATAGATATATTATTTTTGGCGGAGTAGCAATTCTATCACATTGGTAAGGCTGTTAAACAGACGGATAGTAGGTAGTTGTAATATATACAGGTATACGCGAGTACACATTACAAAATCAGAAGTCGTATAACTTATAAAAGTTTTCTTCTTTTATATGTAATTATATATTAGATAAGACAGAAGGTCTTCCGTCATATTTTATAAGTATATAATAATCAAAAAAAAATCTACAAAATCCTTAGGAAAAAAATCTTCCAAGATAAAAACTAAAGGTAAATCTTAAAGTTGCTTGTCCACCTTTTTTCCAACGACTAGAACGTACTGAACTTAAATGTGTTTGTATATGACGTCTAAAGTATTGAATTAATGTTGTGATACTAAATACTATTACAAGTGAAGAGTTACTGCGCTACTGTCTAAGAAGTATAAATGATAATGGTCTGAATGTAAAACCTTTTCTGAGTAATCCTCTCAAGTTCAGGTTGTGCATATTTATTACCCGAATATTTATGCCAAACTGAGACTTGAATTTTAATTGAAGTGTCATAGATCTAAGTATCAAAGAGGTAAATGTTGAACCAGTTGCGTACACAGACATTTGACAGGGGGATGTGAGCCACGAGGGAGTGATAAATGCGAATGGTATCCTTATCAATTTTGGATTTTCAGGTGGTGTTTACAGTCCCCTGCAACACGCTAATATACCATTGAACTAAATATATTGACAGAAAATTACTATTAAAGAATTGAATTGGTCTTTTGGAGATGAAAAAAATTTTTTAGACTGGTAACTGTTGTAACAAGTCAACCAGTGATTTTGAGGAGAGGATCATCTATAGAGCTATTACATGAATATTTATTCTTACCAATTAGTGGATTAGGTTTTTTAAACACACATTTGGTCAGTTCAAAATTCCGAGATATAGTACATCAAAGGGCTATAAAAAATCCTTGTGAAATATCTTTTAAAGACAAATTACATTTATGTGCATAAAATTAGTGCTTGTAAAACAATACCTGAGTGTAGGTCATCCCACAATACATATTATTAGTGCTTAGTATAAAAATACCTGAGTGTAGGTCATCTAACAATACATAATATTAGTGCTTAGTATAACAATACCTGAGTTTAGATCATCCAACAGTACAAAAATTAGTGCTTAAATAACAATACCTGAGTGTAGGTCATCCAACAATATATAATATTAGTGCTTAGTATAACAATACCTGAGTGTAGGTCATCTAACAATACATAATATTAGTGCTTAGTATAACTATACCTGAGTGTAGGTCATCCAACAATACATAATATTAGTGCTTAGTATAAAAATACCTGAGTGTAGGTCATCCAACAGTACAGAAATTAGTGCTTAAATAACAATACCTGAGTGTAGGTCATCCAACAACAAGGTTCAACCTACAATTACAAACATTGCTTTAAATATTTAGATTTTTAGGGACGAAACGATGGGTATAAAAAAGAATAGGCAATATTCAATCTTACCCCTAAAAGATTATTTGGCTTCTATGAAAGGATGGATATTATGACAGGAAAAAATTGTCGTCAATTAAGGTTGCTATTTCCTATGTCATTTGTTGTTTAGTTCATTCATACAGAAGAGAGAGGATGGGGGGATCTTTATTTTAGTTTTTTACTTTGTTATTGTATATGCTTATCTGGTGTAAGATTCAAGTAATAATAAATCCATTCTTCTGTGGCTGGTTGGTCAACTATTTAAAATTCTTGTAGTCAATTGTAATAAAACTAAGGACCTATCAAACGTTTTACTGAAGTTAAACTGTCACTAATTACTCAATATAATAGCTTTTTGAGAGAGGGGACATTTATTACAACAGTCCTAAAGTTTTGTAATTACGTTTTGTAATTCGTTGGCTTCACAAGGGAACTTTCATTGAATTTTAATTGGTTGGTTGGAAGATAAGTTTTGTGAATCATCATCAAGGATGTACATTAATATATCGGTCATTGTCTTTTCCCTTAAGACACCTGGTTTTTTAATGTTCTAGACTTTAGGTAAAAATGCAAACTTTGAGTATACATATTTTGTAAATTACACTACATTAGAGCATAATTAAGTACGAGAAAATTGTCACTTTTACTTTTTACATTATTATGCTTTCATAAAAAATATAAACCATTATATTAATAGTTAGTCAATTAGTGGCGCAGCTACTCTATAGTTAGGATATTTCTATTTTCTTGAGGGATTTAACAATTCTAACAACAATCGTTGCCAACTTTTTTCATTTGCAAGGGGCATTAAAAATAAATAACATTGAAGCAGTGGCGTACACTGTTATTCTCCATGGGGGCGTGAAACTATTAGGGGATGAAAAAAGGGGAAGATCCTACATCCCCCTAACGCACGCCACTGCTTAAAGGGATGGTAATAATATCTTTTGATTGATCGGTGGGGTGGATAGTCCCTACTCCCCCACCCTCCAGCACGCATAAATTTAAAAGCATATGTTTCCTGGTTGGTGTCAAGGCCCCAGTACTCCAACTCCTCCTCGAATAGAGGACCACAGACATCCGTAGGATAGTGAAGCTTTCCTGTACGGTAGTAGTTCAGGATCTGAGCAAATACGCCAGGGTGTCTAAACAAAATAATTAATTGTTTTTATTCGATCATATTATTTTATAGTTTTTTTTATCGCATCGTAATAAAATATTTAAAAATGTACAATTATAAGATTATCTGAAAACTAGTTCTAATCCACCAGATATTAATCGGTTTAGAGGCCATACTGGAAATATCTTTATCATTTTTACGTATTTACTTGATAAAATATTACCTATCTATATTTGTTTATTAATAAAAACATAAAGAGTTGATAGAAGTGATGATATACAATTAAAATCCCCCCCCCTCCCTTCTCTTCACCTCGTTAAAACCTTTTAAAAATTTCTGACATTTTATAAAAAAAAAACATAGATGCTTTTTATCTTTTATTCTGCAGGTCGAAATAATTCAAGACATTTAAGACGCATGGCTGCCGAGCCCTTATTTTATCTTTACATCTTACTTTTCCTTATCCGTTTACTTTACAACTAATTGTGCTATCTATTGGAAAACAATTAGTTCCACACCTCGCCAAAAATTAAATATTTTCTAATCCAATAATCAATTTTTCACATAAAACATGAAATATATATTAGACTTGAAAGAGAAAAAGAAAATTAATTTCATAAAAAGATTTTGAAATTTTTAAAACAAGATTTATATATTACATTCCAAAAGTACCAAGATCTTAAGCTTCAGACGAATAGAAACCAATTTGATCTGTTCTATATAGGCAACATTGTGGTCATATTATCCCTGCGTATCCGTGTGAAAATAAATTATTAATATTAATCTTACCTGTCAAAGAAATATTCATTAAGCAGTGGATCATAGTTGGCCAGAGCCTCTGTCAATCTTGAAAGTCGAGTTGCAGGAATTTTCTTTAATGTCGCCTAGCAAATTAAAATCAATAAATGAATGAAAAAAAAAAATAATTTTTAAAGGAAAATACAAAAAAGAACTTAATAGCTCCATTTTGCATCGCATTAGGTTTTTCTATTTCACTTTATTTACTACCTTTTTAGGTCCTAGAACAAACGCAGGAGTCCCAAACGTCGGAGTGGACAAACCAAGGAGTGGACACTTAGACCAACCTAACCTATTTTAAGCCATATTTTAGGTTTTTTAAATGCCTAACCCCTGCGGGGGGCTCATTCGTATATTAATATCATAACCTAACCTAACCTGTATAGGAATACTTACTTAAATTAATATTTTAACACTCCTGCGTTTGTCCACTCTTACGTTTGGGACTCCTTCGTTTAACATGGAACCCTTTTTTATTATAGGCGTGATGACTGCTTGCCCCCACACAGTTAAATTGTTTGTTTTTTCTAGTAATACTATTTACTACCAATATTAGAAGCAATATGCGTTATCTAAGAACATAATTATCCTTGTGTTTTCTTTATGACATGGGTTGAAGTGGGGATGTTGTTTTAATTAGGTTTACATCAACAATAAGGAAAGGTTGAGAAATATACTGTGCAAGAAGAAAGGTTTTAAAAATTAATCAAGATTAATTATTTAATCTTTAACTTTCTTTATATAATGTAATTAAACAAGGATGACAACATCCTTAAAAGCGAAGCTCTGAAACGGTTGGATTATTAACACTTGTCAGAACTGAATAATCCAAATATAAAAGTATAAAAATTCGTAACAAAATATTTGTTGAAAAACTGCTTACATGCAAGACAATGTTTAAAATAGACGTACTGGCATTCTGGTAACGATTATAGAGTTGCTACGCTTTCTAAATTGTACCTAACTACTACAGGAATCACCATGCAAAGTTTGAAATCCATAAGACATTTCTAACATGCCTAAATTACCGAAAAGAGCTAACCGTTACGGACGAAGGTACAGACGGACCGACCCTAATTATAGAAAAGCTTTGCTTTTAAAAATTACGTGTCATATGTTTACTGAAAATTTAATAATTCTTTTACAATAAAAAAATAAATGTAACTAGTGCTGAATTTTAAGTGAAAGAATAAAAAACCAATTTAATGAGCAGTTCATTATACTAAAATCTAAAAATACTCGACTCTTCATATTTTCACAGTAGATTTTTTCCTATTTTTAGCCCCAGTGGGGGGCTCAAACCTTGCGTTGCCGATTGCCTAACCCTGCGTTGCAATCACCTAACCTAACCTGTCTATGATGCGAAAGATAAATAACTATTATTTCTATTACTCTAAACATAGTCTTACCAACCCTAGCCATCTCTTAATGTCTAAAAAAATTGTTTAAAAATATATATCAAGACAAAGTATGAATCTTTCCGTCAAATTTTTATTGCATAAAAAATTCCTAAATCATAAAAAATATTGTTGTTAAAATAACCTATCTAAAGCCATTTTCAAAATACAACGAATCGCCACTTAAGGGGCGTTGCCACGAAAGGGACTGTTCCCAAATATTTTGTTATCTAGACAAAACTTTGGGGGCTTGGGATTTAATTTAATCCTCACCAAGTCAAAACAATGAGTTTGGAAATTTAAAATTTAAAGTGAGATAAAAATCTAATCTAAGCTGTGCACCTGAAAGTTTTGCTTTTAAAAGGGATAATTCTGTCACATTTTCTGTAAACATTTTTCTGGCGTTTTCTTTAATATACACATTTGTGGGGAAATCATTTTTTATGTGTTATGAAAAGCAAGTATAAATTTGTTCTTTTCAAGCATAACTAGATGATGTTTTTTTAAAGGGACTCCATTTCAAGAATTTTTGAAAATCATAAATTAAATTTAACATGAAACATTTGTTCTCTGTTTACTTTTGGGGGGAAAAAGTTTGGATAACCCTCTAGAGTTAAGAAGAAGTATTGCAAAAGGACTCCATATCAATAATTTTTAAAAATAATAAATCAATTTTAATCTTTATGTTTCTTTTTTGGAAAGAAAAAACTAACCCTCTATAATTAAGCTTTTTGCTTGTTGTATAGTACAACCCTTCTATTAGTATTACAATCCTTCCCCGTGAACCAACAATGTATCATCACCGCATAACAATAGTAAAAGCTCATATACTTCAACTATTTGTTCATTACTACGGGTCGATTCCAATTAAGTCCACTTTTTTTTCTTCTCTTTAAATTTACTTCTCCTAAAATTCATCTTTGTTTAACCGGATTTACCCGGACACAAAATAATCAAATTTTCAGCGAATTGCTGAAACGATATAATGCACACTTTTCCTCAACAGTTTAGCGGATTTAAGACCAACACGCAACAAGCGGTCAATGGATCCTATAAATAGACATATTTGCAAAATCAAAACTGGTTTTAGCTAAATTGTATCTGCTCCTTCTTCCGGATTATAGAATTTTTAAGAATTTGACTAAAAATGTGTGAAAATTTGACTTTAAAATAGCCTTTGATGTAAAATGTATATTACCTCTAACACATGAAAGCAGTAGTTGTTTTAAAAACTTTTTTTTGTAGATTTATTATAACTCATTAAATTGTCGACGGCGGTACCTTCTGGTTTTAATTAATGCTTTTTTTCTTCAAATTACCTTGAAATCTTAAACTTAGAAAGTAAAAACAGTAATGAAAAATCAACATATTATTTAACTAAACAATTATGACAACATCCATAAAAGCGAAGCACTGAAACGGTAGGACAAACGGACATTAACACTTATATAGTGTCAGAACTAAATAATCAGAATATAAATGTATAAGAGTCGAAGCAAAATTGCTTCGCTTATAACATTATACTTTGTTGTCCCAGGAATCAGCATACCAAAAATCAGATCAATCGGATGATAAGATTACATAAAAATTTGTTGTTAAAAAAGTAAAAAAAATCAATATGTTTAAAATTGATGTATGGACATTCTTGTAATGATTATAGAGTTGCTATGCTTTCTAAATCGTACCTAATTACTAAAGGAATCATCATGCAAAGTTTGAAATCGATATGACATCTCTAACACGCATAAATTAACGAAAAAAGCTATCCGTTTGTGAAGGACGTACGGACGGACCGACCCTAATTATAGAAAAGTTTCGCTTTTACAAATACTGACAGAATTGATTTACAACATATTTACTGTTATTAAAAGCGAAGCTTTTCTATAATTAGGGTCGGTCCGTCCGTACGTCCGTCTGTCCGTCAGTAAAAGTTAGATTTGAAGGTGGAAATGTTAGCTTTTTTAGTGGAATGGTTAGCTTTTCTGTTAATTTAGAATTTTCCTATCGATTTTAAACTTTGCAAGGTTATTCCTGTAAAAGTGTAGCTACTCTAAAATCGTTACCAGAATTTCCGAACACCCAATTTAAACTGTTGGTTTTTAAAAATTTTAAAACAACATATTTTTATGTGATAAAATTATCCGATTGAACTGAATTTTGGGATACTGATTCCTAGGACAACAAAGTACAATGTTATAAGCGATGCATCTCTTTATCAAGTCCTAAAAATGTAATTATGTCCTTAAACATTAACTTGTATTTAAACAGTTTTATATTCTGATTATTCAGTTCTGAAACTTTACAATTAATAATGTTCGTTTGTCCTACGGTTTCATAGCTTGGTTTTATGGATGTTTTCATCCTTGTTTATATAGAAACAATAAGCAATTTGACACTCGAATTTTGTATGAAAGACACAATAGTATAAGTTATCAAGCACATAAACAATAGATTGTTGAAGAAATTAGGCATTTAATTGATTATATCAAAGGAAAGTTATTAATAAGTATAGTCTAATTAGTTCATTATACATTAAATAGTTTTACTATTAAGTAAATTTGTTGCAAAATACAACATACTGTTTAAGGACATTCCTACATTTTTAGGACTTTATTATAGATGTGCCTCGTTTATAACGTTGTACCTTGTTGTAGTATCTATTACAAAAAGGTTTAAAAATTTTTGTAGAATTGCTATGCTTTCTAAATCGTACCTTACTACTAAAGGAATAACCATGCCAAGTATGAAATCAATAGGACAATTATAAAAGGCCTAAATTAATGATAAGAGCTATCCGTTATGGACAGACAGACCAACCCTTAATAAAGAAAAGCTTTACTATTAAAATCAAGCATCAGAAAAAGTCTTGTTTTTTAAATTATAATTATAAATCCACAACGACCAAAATCTTTGACCTATGTAGATTATGATCACATTTGAAAAAGGTTTTGCCATGTCTTAAATAAGATACAAAATTAAATAAAAATTGTTTTCAATTGCTAAATAATCTTTAATACACCAGACATTAATTTGATGTTAAATTAAAATATAGGTACTATATATATCTCTATATAAAAATAGCGATTGTGCCCCTAGCATCTAGTTGGTCTATTTTCTAAGGGGTAAGGCATAAAATCATCCAGAGACTTAAATCTAAAAATCAAATAGCCTGAACCCATCCTGGATCCTATGTACGTGAAGCTTTCCTAGAGTGTAGAACTAAATCAGCTATCGAAATCTTAAGCTAAAGATAAAATACATACTGTTTACATACAAAACATATCAGAGTATTCAAGTATATCTTTTAAAGTAATGCTTTTAAATGAAGTTTTCGTGTCATATATTAACCTACTTACTGTTTCATTATATCAAAATTTTATCCATATAAAATTTAAAATGGTTTAGAACAGAAAAGATAGACTTTTGTGTAATAAACGGCTAAGTATCTAATCAATTAGGATTAGTGCTTTTTATATGACTTTTTATATTACTAATAATGCATAAAATAACCACTGTTATACATCTTAAATATGCAGTGTTGAATTGTCTATAAAAATATTGTTTTAAAGCCTCAACAAATATGACAAAATTATATTTACAAGCTTTAAACTATAAGATGATTTTTGATTAAAGGTTATTTTAAAGTCAAATAATCATATATTTTTATTAAAAATCTTTGAAATACTATAGACACGAAGAAGGAGCAGATACAATTTAGGTAAAACCAGTTTTGATTCAGCAAATGTGTATATTTATAGGATCCATTGACCGCTTGATGCGTGTTGGTTTTAAATCCGCTAAACTGTTGAGGAAAAGCGTGAATGGCCGTAATAAATTGTGGAATGTTTACCTTATACACTTCATGTCTGATGCCTCCACAGTTGAGCACAACTCTGTTTTCGGCATCCATTATCTAGAAATAACATTAATAAACATTTTTTTCAAATACCAAATAATAGTCGGTTTCCCCTTACATCGCATATTGATCACAAATAAACTTTTGAAAAAAAGGTAATGGTATGCTGGTTTTAGATGTGTGATGGGGCCTATAAAAGCGGAGCTTTTCTATAAGGTAAAATGAAGATAAGCGAAGCATCTCTATAATCAAGACAAATATAATATGTCTTGAATCAGTATCCTATACTTACAATTTTGTTTAGACTTATACATTTATATAGAGAATTTAGTAATACAACATTAATTTGTCTGTCAGCAATGCAGTCTTTAGAAAAAGGTCGCTGAAAAGCATAAGATGAATCTTTCCAATCCAGAGGTGAATTCTTAAAAAACTTTTGCCCCACTAAAATCAGAGAGGCAAACTAAAAATTTAGAGGGGATAATTTTGCCTCAATAAAATTTTATTGGGGCAAACTGATTTTAGTAGGGGGAAATTTTTTTTAAGAATTCACCTCAGATCTTTGTAAATTTAAAATAATCAATTTTAATGATTGAATATACCACAACTACCAAGCCCCTAGAAACTATGGGTGAAGTTAAATACTTGACTATTGCATAAAGTTTGTTTAGTCTGCACTCTGGTTCTCTGTATTTACTACACGTGCCAAATATTCAAAAATTATGCTTATACAGGCTTCTTCATACCAAATTGTTATTATAGGAATGTCAACAATTATCATTATATACCTCTCTACAAGTTTATATGTTGAACATATAAAACTTAAATCTAAATCTATTTTTTTTAGTATTTTATTTACTCTAAACATAGTCTTACCAACCGTAGTCATATCTTAATGCTCCCTAAAAAAATTGGGGTATAGTCCCTTTTGTAACATCGCACCTTATGAGGCGATTCTACGTATTTTTCATCGTAGCTTTTCTCCTACTTCTAGCCCCTGAGGGGGGCTCTTACCCTGCGGGACCAATTACCTAACCCTGTGGGGCAATCACCTAACCCAATATAACCTAACCTAACCTAAAATAACCTATAAAAGCCATTTTAAAAATACGACGAATCGCCCCTTATGGAGCGATGTTACGTAAGGGACTATTCCCAAAAATTGTCTTAAAATATATTAAGACAAATTATGAAGCTTCCATCAAATTTTTATTGCATAATTCTTAAATCATAATGAATATTGTTGTTAAAATAACAGTCTAAACTTATGACTTGTACACTATGTAAACAGTATATTCCTACAATATTCTGTAAAAAAATAATACACATCTAAGAATGATTAACCTTCTAGACAATTAGATTGTAGAAAAAGATATTCTTTGCAGGGAAGGAATGGACAATAGACTGTAAATGATAGATTCCTCAAAATATGAAATCGTTCTGCAATCTGTTAGCTTTAAACTTTTGCGAGATATATTGAAACTTGATTAGGTTGCACAAAATTTATTGTGTCCAAACTTTATCACCAATAAATTATATCAAAATAAGGCGTAATTGTTATCATGATTGAGGGATGGGTACAATAAATTTAGTCTATTGAGACCCATCCCAAAAGATCTCTGGATTCTTATATTCATACAGAAAAAAATCCATCAAACTTGACATTAATTAGATTTGATTGTTTGTCCGGTGTTCAAAAATATTTTTGATATTCTTTAAATAAGATCTTCATTTTTAGTAGCGCTGATACTCTATAATTCAGATGTCGTGTCCGTACGCTTCTCATAAAAAGTATCTATTTGGTCTGCCGTATCTAACAAGCTTCTTTCATTCCCCTCAGTGATTGTACTTTACTTGACAGATTGTTGTTTATCTGTTTGTCTTTCCAGGAAGATATTGCTCAACGTTTGAACAATATGTTTTTACAGGGAAGCTTCTTAAAGTCAGGGCTCGGCTGAAGCGTGTCAATAGCCTGTAAGCCTTAGAAAAATAAACCTGGAAGCTGTAAGTCTTAAACTGACCCAAATTTGACAATCCCTTTTTACAACAAAAAGTTTTAAACCATCCAAACGTGTTAAGTCGCGGCTGTCGAGCCCTGGCTAAAAATTTCATTTGTATATTCAGCTGAAAAAAATCAATCTCTCTCCCTAAACAAATAACAATATTTATACTTTTTAAGCAAAGTGGGCAAACCACCTCTTTCCCTTTTTTGAAAGTGCTATTTGAGCCTTCTAGGGGTGTTGCCGATTAATTTATAATTTATGTTATTTAGAAGATATGTTTCTTGATCAAAATAGACTTTAATACTAATCAAGTTATAGTTTGAAGAATCATCTTATCTTTATTAAAATAATCTGACAATACATAAGCATTAGATACATTTAATTTCTATTGTTATGAGTCTGCAAAAATAAGATAGTGCGTATGTATTAAGGAATTTTATTAATAAGAAATAATTTGTGTGGATAATAAAAAACTGTGCGGGGATAATTAGCTAGACTACACAAGATTCTTTGTAGAAAATACATCTCGTAGGAACAAACCTTCTAAAGATCACTACTTTAAAATAATAACCATGATTATCAATTCTAATTCAAAAGCTGTAACTTAACTAAATTGATATTTTATAAAGATTAGACCAAGAATATGAACTATTGTATTTGGATTCTCAACTTTTGTGCTTTCATTTTCCAAATAAGAAGCTTTAGTTTTTAAAACTTTTTACATAACCTTTTTTGTAATATTTTATTTTACATCTTTAAAATCAAACAAGTTCTTAACCATAAAAATCATAATACCAAAGAATCAAAAGACATGATTAAACCCATAAAAATAAATTCTAGGAACAAATTAATAAAATAATCTTAAATGTTTTTTTTTATTCCCCTTTTATAAATGTTTGTAGCGAAGTTTCTTTTTAACTAGGGTTTGTATGTAAACTCATAAGAACTTAATATTATTTACATACAATTATTGACTGCAAATTACATTGAAATTTTTGACATTTGTATCTGACGTATTTTAATGGTTAGTGATTTACTTTACAATATTTTTCTATTTCTGTTGGTTTTTAAATATTTTTGTTCTTGCTTCACTTCTAATGGAAATCATTGTTCTCGTTTTTTTTTATAAATCCATCTTTATGCCTTTCTTTGTATTTTTTTTTTGTTAGCTGTCATATTTTGTTGTTTTCATATTTCTGTGTTGAAAATTGAGGTCAGTCATTGGGGTACTTTCACTTCTCCACATTGTTAAATTCCACAAAATGTTTTACTTTTTTAAAATAAGACATGAATTTTGATGGTATTTTATTGATTAACCTAAAGCAAATATCTAATTTTTATGCTAAAGAAATAACTTTCAGTTGTAATGATTATTTGATAATTACAATTTTGTGGAAGTGATGATATACACTAAAACATTCACTTCAAAGCAGAAATAATCTAGATATCCTAGACATTTATGTTTGACCTCCCTTTAAAGTCTCACCACCTTTGAATTACCAAAAGAGTAGCTGCTCTTAATAGAGTAAAATTAGTAAATCTTTCTTGTTTACATAGTACATTGCTCTATACAGTCCTCTTTAGATTGATAACTAACTTGAATTTTAATTATCTCTAGAATGAAACAGTGATTATAATGATCAAAACCTGAATTTTTAGTTAAAAATATACTTTTTATAAGTTAATGAGGAATTTCTTTTTAAGACAGACATTATCAGCATGAAATATTTATATTTATCTAACAACAGTTTTCTCTATTTTTTCATCAATATACTTTTACCCTACAACTGAAAAAATAATAAAAAAGGTTAAATAAATAATTTGACTCCAAACTTAGAAAATCATTTATCTTTCTCTCATTTCTTTCTGTAAAAAAGTTTTGCTCGATTTATCCTAAGAAAGAAAAAAAAGTTTTATTACTTGCTCTTTAGTTCTCAACAATAAGACAACAATAAAAATCTTGATTTATTTTTAAATCTTTTTTGACAGCATAACTTAATTGTAGAACAAAGTTTAGAGAAATCTGATACAATATCACGATAATCTAATATAAAAAGAATGGTTTATAAAAAATATTATTATTAATTTATAACCTAACAGAGGTTAAAAGCAAAAATAATTAATTTTAATTTGAAAAATGTTCTGCCCTTTCTTTTTTCCTTTATCTAAGCACAAGTACGATCGTGTTATAAGAAGCGATGAAAAACATAATTATATGAAACAAGATAATTCTCTCTTTAATTCGTTGGATGTAATGATTAATATGATAGTGTTGTATAGTTATATCAAAGGATAAGAATTTTTTTTTTATATGATTTTATTCCTTTTTCTAATTAATTTAGGTCCTCTAAATCATTAATGAACTATTGTAAGCTATGATACTGCAATAAAGAGTAGCTGCACTACTCACAAAGTTAATTATTATGAAGCTAAGCTGAGGCTTCTCAACTTTAGAATATTTTGCCCAGGGCCTCTGAATGCAAATAAAAACAAACAATATTTCACATTTTGAAGGCAACTGATGCGGTTTTTAAAAGCAAAGCTTTTCTATATTCAGAATGTGTTCGCCCGTGCGGCGTAACGGAAATTCATAAATGATAGAATCTTCCTGTCGATTTCAACTTTTTTTTTTTATAAAATTGCTATATATGACATGCCAATGTAAAATCCAAATAATCATACTAAAATCTTAAATCTATTAATTTCATGTATATTGTTATAAATGAAACATGTAAAATTGGTAATCTAATTGTATGATTATACACTATATCCTAAGCATGGCAACTCTGCCTATTTAAAACGGTAGTTTACCAGGGAGGGAGGGGACATTGAACTGTTTATTACACTCGTCCCCAAAGTTTTTATAATAACGTTTTCCTATTTGTTGGCCTAACAACTTTGGAGACTTTTTTGATAGATTGGTACAGTAAGTTGAGTGTCCAAATATTTTTACTCTTTAGATCCCTTGCTTTAAAACCTTCTCTGCCATATCAAGCCTTGCTGTTAGGGTTGTTGTTATTCTTGTTTATTTAGGCAAAATTTTCACAAAGTTATAAGATAGTAGCAATTTTTATACATAAAAACAAATAAATTTCTTTTCCATTCTATAATAAATTGTAGAACGAATCATCGCTATGCTTCTTATGGAAGCTTTGGCAGGCAAGATTCTTGAAAGGTTTTTGTTTGATTTTACATAGGTTAAGTTACCCCTTCTGGTAGACATTAAAAAATTTTGCGAGTTTTTTTGTCGTATTTCTGCTAAAGAATTTAATTAAAATTTCATATTATGCTATTTTTTTTGTAAATCCTTTAAATAAAATATTCCTAGAAAGGTAATGTTGCTTGTTTTTGCTGCACAACTCATGTGGACTTGTTTGTCCTTGTATTTTGATATTATTGATGATGAAAATAACTTAGATTTGATGTTACTTTATTGCTAATAAGAAAATTCCATGACTAATAAAGATTAATTATTATTAAGATAGGTCAAGAGATGTATTAATCCATCATCTTCATTCAGGCTATTTACTTATTAAATATTAGATATTACTATTCATATAAGACTTATGAGAGTGTATGTTTGTCTGTTGTATATGTTTGTGTATTTCCTTTACTGTTGTAATAGTTCTATCCATGTCAAACCTTATTTTAGAGAAAAAGCTGGGGGAGTTGGGAGGGGGATGGTTAGCCACGTCCAAGTAAGAGGGGGAGGGGGGTATTCCCAAAAATAATAGCTGTTGAGTATCAGACATCTTTATAAAAAAGAATATATTAACTGAACAGAAAAAAATTGTCAAAATTTTCAACAAATATATGTTAAAGTACATGAAAAATCTTGAAATTTAAGTATTCAACTCATATTCAGATTTTTAAATGAAATTAAAACTAATTTAATTCTATTATGTACAATATTTGACATTCTCTTTAAATTCTTTTAAAATTCTGTTCAGAGATTGTTTGTTAAAGTATTCCAAGTCCAAAAACTTAGTTTCATCACAGAAATGTTAAAATTTGATTAATTTGTTTTAACAAAACATTTTTAGGGTACTTCACTAAGAGTGCATTTTATTAAAAGTGAAGATTTTCTACGCGATAAATTGTTATGTAGAATTTTAATTTAATTCAAGCTAAGATTAGATTTGTTTTTAAATTCTAATGATCTCTGTCAAAAATTAAATTGTTATCGTGTTATTTTGTGCTAAACTAGCGGCTGCACTCCCAGCATCTAGGGGCTATGTATTTGACGGGTTCAGGAAGGGTGGAAAAATTGCCTAAAAATATCCTGAGACATAAATTAAACTAAAATAAATAAAATAGCCAAAAACCATGCCAGGACCTTTGTGAAGTTTCTATAAAATTGAGAACTCTCTATCTCTATTCACAATCAGCCATACCGTCGGTCAGTTCCTCCCCAAATCAGATCACTCAGTCATTTAATCCTCATTAGCGTCAACAATCTCTGGCAGGTAAGGTGACCGACGCCGCCCACTAAGAGTCTGAGCGCATCTTTCCGCGCACGCCATGAGCCGTTCCTCGATGATAGGAACGGCGGCTTGTGTGCGCCGCAAAGAGCGCAACCCGGACAGGCAGCCTGTCAAGCTACGGGGTTGTCTGACAAAGATAAATGAGCGCAGCTCATTTATCTCGTCATAAATCCCAATCATTTCGAGGTATACAGCGTCCTCAATTGAAACCTCCCAGAGGTAGAACTCTGCCAACAAGGAAGCGTTTGTTAAACGCTCAGATAAGTTATTCCAGGGACCGGCCGCCGCGGTCAGAACTCTGGTGCGCAGCCACTCGGACACCAAACCTGCCATCTCTTTCTTTAATTCTTCTTTATCTCTAGTCCAGTCCTTGTCGCCAAATCCTCACCTCAGTCAAAACTTTTCTCCTTAAGTCTTAACGTCTTAGCGTCTTAACGTCTTAACGTCTTATAAATCTTTACAAAAAGAACCTTCACTTGAAGAACAATGCTAGTAAACTGATGTGTTTCTAAAAATGATTTTTAGCCTTCTTAAATTGAATCCAGCAAAAACAATTTCTTAATATCAAACTTAACAAGATTTTAATTTCAAAGCTGCAAAGTCACTCTACAACTAGCTTAGCCGATATTGAATACACGATCAACTTAGGATACCTAAGTACATCGCCACCTGAAACGCCTGACAAAAATTCAAATAAAATCAGTTTTTCTCTAAAATACTCATAAAATCTTCAAATTTTTATATCTTGTTTAGTTTTATTTTGGTTTTTATTTAAGTTTTACTTAACGTACTAGGTACATATGCGCGCCTACCACGCATATGTATTCCTTGTTATTGCAATGTTCAATGTTAAATGTTTAAATGTGGCTAAAATCCATCAAGCCCTCTAGTTTTTTACTCAACAAAAACTCAAATATGTAAATTTATTCTTATTTAATAAACGCCATCAGGGATGTAGGAATATAGTGACGGGTTAGGAAATAAATTACAGGTATCAAAGAAGTGTGGGATTGAAATCCCACAGGATTTTAAATTACTCAGTTCTTATAATCTTTTAATCCGGGAACGTTAGGGCGGTGGGAGTCGCGGTTTATAACGGGAAAAAAAAACATGGCCAACTTCCATGGCACCGATAACATAATTGTATTGGTCTTATTTTTGGAAACCCCGTACGGATTCTAGTGGAACGATTGTCAGATGGTATATTCAGCATACCGTAGTATAGTAGTCTTATATATGTTTTATATATGTCAATATGTAACTAAAACAAATTGTTACAACTATTTTCTAAAAGCTATGAAACGATTTGGTAAGCGCCGCGAAGAACTGCGGTTCAACAACCCCGGCCGGGGTTAAGCCATCCACTCGCTTCACAGCTTGCTCAGTGTTCAGTTATATAATAATAATTGTATAGTAAAATGTAAAATGTAGGTGAACGGGGAAGGAGAAGTTCACTACAACCCTGAGCTAGGTACATAAATAGTAAATGTACTACAGGATCTTAAAATTGCTAATAAATTACAATTTAACTGATTATTTATTCACTGTACAATGTAATAATTTATTTATTATCTTACCTGCAATCTCTTTCAGGAAGACACCTAGTATCTTAATTAACATGCAATCTTTTTCAGGAAGAAACCTATAGTTAAAAATTGTAAACTTTTATTAGTAACTCGCCCTAATTATATGCACCTTAGAGGAAATAAATCTTATCTTATCTTATCTTAACTCAATCGGATAAGGTAGCTATCAAAATCATGAGCTACAGATTATAAAGTACTTTATACAATAGGACTTATAAACAGTCACATGAAAACATACATTCATGAACAGACATTCCCTCTCTCTTTCAAGTTTCACACACACATACAAGTTTTAAGGCCAAGATAATCCAACGACTGTAATTTGTTGGATGTAAACATTTCCCATTACAATATTGGAGTAATATCGATATTGGAATTTAGCTGCACCCCCAGCCCCCTTCCTTTTAAGTCTGTAGTCCCTCCATCCAGAAAACATTCCCCTCCACCTCTCTCCCCAACATTTTCCTGATCAAGTTTCAAGTTTTGAATTAAAGTTTGAATCCACTGATAGCGCACAGCTCTGCAGTTTTCTTATTAAATAAACTCTTTGTCAAATTTTTGCAATGCATTCATTAAATTTAAAATTTACTATGATTTTTAAAGCTATTATTGTAAAAAGATAAATGTTCTTTTTTTTGATAACTATAATTTAAATAACTTTAAAATTATCAATTAATACATTTATATCTGAGGTGAAGCATAATATTTTTTTGTAAAATCCAAAATTTTACTCTTTTATTGCATGTCTTACATTGGTATAGTCTACGGAGATGTAAGTTACATTTTCAATGTAATAAATATGTCCAAAACAACGGAATATAAATCGTAAATTAAATATATGTATTATGGTAGATATATTATGAATAATTTTGATCAGTTTGACCATAAAATAACATTTAATAAACCAATTTAATCAGTGCAGTGTATGCATCCTTTTTATGGCTCTTTTTTTAAAGAAACTATATTAAGCAAATATATTTTGTTAATTTTAACAGATTAAAATAAATAGTTAATAGGTAAGTTTTGACACCACTAGATTGAACAAACCAATCAGTTTATAATAAAAGTAGCCCATAGAGATTTAGTAATTTCCTCAAATTTTTAACATATAAGAGTTCGTTTTTATGCAACTTTTATCCCTATATATTAAAATTCGTTTTCTTAATCTCTTATCAAAGTTAAACCTTCTCAATTATTTCAAGTAATTATTTCCAAAACAAAGCTCACTTAGATTACATTTTATCTATTCTAAGTCGTTCTTGTTCAGATGCAATTTTTTTTCTCGAGAAATGGCCCACCTAACTTCTAAAAGATAGATTTTAATGAGCTTTGAGGTTTGTGTGTGTGTTGGGGTGGGGGGGTCTATTTTGATGCTCACTTTTAAAAAGAAGAATACTGCAACACAATATTTGCCGTAGGAATAAAAGATTACCTTGAAAGTAAATAAGGACACGTCAACTTCTATATTTGTTCATATCACATTCCTACAACAAAATATCATATGAAAAAGATAAGGATATCAGCTGATTTATAATTATCAATCAAATTATGGTTGATTTATTTTTTTATTGATGAGACATGTTTTACATGTCTAAATTTTATAAATTTTGTCAAAATAATTGTCCCAATTGGTTGTTATTTTCAAGGAAGCTTTATAAATGTCTTGAAGTAGTTTTAGGCTATTTTATTTTCCTATTCCGCCTTATCCTAGAGGCTTGGGGTGTAGCAACTAGTTGTTGATAAAATAACAACAAGGCATGCAAGTAAAGGAATAATATGAGTTGCCGTTAATTTTTAGTACACAGCTGCTAAGTTTCATAATTACAATTGCTGCTGGTTGTTTCGCAGCAGAGAAATAGGATTGTCCAAAATTTTGGTGGCAATTTGGCGACTTTCTATAAAATTAATGTTTTTAACGTCTTTGGCGGTCATAGACTACAAAATTATGACAATTGGAAATTGCCAGCTGTCAAACGAAATGTAATAGGTTTTATTTAAAATTAAGGCGGAATTTAACATAAAAAAAACAATATAAAATTTTACAAAACTCTCATTTAATTTTCTTTAACTTATCCTTTGTTCTATAAATACATGCTTAACATAACCTTACAATTCAAAACTTTCCTCTTAACAAAACTTGAAAAACCACAAGAAAAATAGATCTCTTTGGCTAAAGTTTTGGAATTTTTAACAAAAAAGAAAAGTAAAAAAGTTGAAAGTTGATACGTGTGCATCAAAAATGCAGCTGAACCAAATATTAGTTTAAAGCCATATCGATAACTTAAAACATATGGCCAACAGATAACAGATATTCTTGCCCCGGAATTCAAATAAATAAAAGGTTTTTTTGCTAGGAACTTAAAAAGCTTATCCAAAAAATTCTTAAAGATACAATAATTTCTTGCATATTTCGTTATGCAAGATTAAAAAGCTATCTGCTAAAATTTAGAAATTCATATGCATTGAAAAAGAACATTCAGATATTACTGTTCACATTACGAATAGTTTTACATTTAAAAAAAACAATTTAAGCTTTTTAATAAGCAAAATCCTTGAAACTTTTCTAAAAAGTTGGGAAAAGAAAGGTAAATTTTATAAAAGTTGCACAGGTGAATTTAAACTCTAGTTAAAATAAATACATGGGCAATAAATTTTGTTTCAATTCAATTCTCCGCGAGGGTAAGCACTTGGAAGAACGGAGGAAAGAGGAATTTAAACATAAGTATAGTTCAAAGAGGTATACAATTTTGTAAATATTTTATGGATTTATTTTCATATTTTGATTTATTGAACAAAATTGTTTCCATACATTTAAATGGTTGCATCTATATTGCATTATAGGATCTGTGTATTTTTACAATAAAAAGGATGTGCTCTATAAAAACTTTGGGATCCTTAATATTGTTTGAAATGATGTAAATTTTACTTTGAAATATTAAATATTTTTGCTGGATATGAAAAGTTTTGTATTACGATTTAGAAAGCATAGCGACTCTATAATCGTTACCAGAATGTCCGTACTTCTATTAAAACATGTTGATTTTTAACTTTTTTGACAATTCTTCGTGTAATTCATTTGATTTTTTAAATACTGATTCCTAGGATAATAAAGTACAAATTTATCTAGAATTTTATTTAGACTCATACATTTCTACTCTGCTTATACAGTTCTTACACTCTAAAAGTGTTAATGACCGTTTGTCCTATCTGGTCAGTGATTCGCTTTTAAGGATTTTATTTTTATCTATTAAAAAACAGGGCATAAAGATTGTATAACTTATATCTTAATAAACTGTACATTTCCACAACGATTTGATACAGAAACATCTAGACATGGAGTTTAATTTAATCTTTTGTCAAAGAATGATTGTCTTAACCTCTTTTCGAGGAAGCTTTGTGTTTATAAAGATCAAAATTAATTTCCTTATTCACAATTCCAATTCAGTGCAAATGTCGTCTTTGTTTGACTTTCCTTTCCAAAAGAGACGCGGCATGGAATGTTGTTTATGTTTTGATGTCTCCACGTTCTTTACTTTTGAATGATATGTGAGTGGATGAAGATTTCGGAGAATAAAGTCGGGCCTATCATTGGTCTCATAGTGCGTGAACAACCCTAGTATACCAGGTGCTTTAACCATAAGAACTTCAGGTAGAATTTCTTCGTTTTATTTAAATTGAATGGCGTATAGGACGGATTTATTAAGTTTAAAGGCTTTAGCCAGCTACACATGAAACTTTATTATGATTCAATTATTATGTTTTAGTAATTTTTATGTGCCTTTATTTTTGCATTTAACAATGATCTGTCAAACCAAATAATTTTCCTTTAAAGCCAAAGTACCCAAAGATTCTTAACCGTAGAAAAAAAAAAGATTTTTAAAAAGCAAATAATATTACGTGGTTATAAAAACTGGAATTTGTATTAATTGATTTTGTAATTTCAGGACTTTGAAATAGTTTGTGTCAATAAATCTATACTCAAACCTGCTGTTGAAACTTGATGGTTCCTGGTGTTGGGGGATTTGTCCGTAAGATTAAGATCTCTAGAACTTCCCGCAAATTCGGAAGTCACACTTAACCAAAGTGTCATGGTTAAGACAATTTCAAAGTATCTGAAGAATAGGCGTTAGCATTCTTCAAGAGATCAATAGCATCCAGTGATTATTGATGCAAAAAACTGTGACAATTTTTCTGTGAAATAAGTACCTAGTGAATCAATATGCCACTAACTAAAAAGCGAGCTATCGCTATTGGCAGTGAAAGGCTAGAAGTGTTTGATGAACAGTTAAAAGTGTTTTATGAAAATCTAAAAGCCTGCCAAAGTTTTAGTTCATGTGAAAATGTGAATTTAAATTCAATTCGTGACATTTTTATTGAGGTCAAGGACCAATCTGACCTAATAAAAAGTCTAAAATCTGCCGTGGAGACTAGTGAGATGCGCGAGTTTAAGCGTGATTTGGATGAAGCTAGTGAACAGAAAAATGTTGCAGATAAAGTTCATGCATCGTTGGAGCAGTGTACGAAAATTCTGCACTGGCTTGACAATGATTCAGACGACGCGAGATTGAGCACCGTTGCCAAGAACCTCGACGTCATTGAGAAAGTGAGGATGGACATGGGAGTGCTCAAGATTTCCATGGAGTTGGGCTAAGAAGTACGTGATATGTACCGAAGGCTTAGAGAGATGGAACGGTGTTCATCTAACTTGGATGAGAGTGGGACACCTGCCATACTCTCCAGGAGTATGTCCGCCGTGGATATTCGGAGTCCCAACCCGCAGTATGGGCGCTGGGACAACAGCCTGTTGCCGTCATTTGGTGGTACTGACATGGATTACTCCAACTTTAAACAGGTCTTTAAATATCTGTGCGCTGGTTACGGATTTACTGACCAGAGGCTAAGTCTGATGTTGTGTATGGAAAAGGTGATAACCAATCCGGAGCTGCGCAAGCAAGTGTCAGAGATTAGAGATCATAATGAACAATGGTTGTTTTTGGATCAGATGTTTTTGTCAAACACCCGCCGGTTTATGAAAATTTTGACTAAGTTGAACAAGATGAAACCTGTGGATAAACCTGAGGACGTAGTCAGTGCAATTGCTACCTTCAAGAGCACCATGCAGGAGGTAGAAGCCATCGTTGGTTCCGAAGCTAAGGATTACCACCACCTAACTCTGATTCATATTTTCAAAGACAAATGTCCAGATGCCCTGAGAGAGAAAATTATGATGGAGTTAGGCAGCATGAACCTACCAGACATCAAGAAGATTGTAGAACTTCTGGAGAGGACAAGGGGAGCAATGTTGGCTGGTGATATGTCCTATGACACTAGCGCCGGCAAGAGGAATCGTGATAGAGCTGCCGCCGCGCAAGTATCTGGCCGCAGTGACAATAAAAATGGACGGGCTGGAAAGGACAAAACTTCCAAGTGGAACAGTACATGTCCTGTTGAAAGCTGCAAGGAGAAACATCCGATTTTCCGTTGTCTCACGTTTAAGAAGATGGATGTTGTTGACCGTAAAAAAGTTGTCCAGCAGAAGAAGTTGTGTGAACTCTGTCTGTGTGATGGCCATGCTGCTGACAAGTGTACTAAATCGGATAAGCTTGGTGTCTGTGGCACCAATAATTGCGACAGATATCATAGCCGGTTGCTCCATGAGGCTAGTGCTGGTGTGAATACAGTCTACAAGTCAAGTTCTGCACCTAGCCCCTGTACCTTCTTGCTTCAGTTAGTTCCTGTTGTAGCACCTGGCGGCGGCGCCTGCCACGCCACCGTCATGTTTGACTCTGGTGCAAATCTACCACTTGTGTCTGAGAAGTTATCCAACAAGTTGAAGCTGAAATCTACCGGCAGATATACAACCATTTCTGTGGCTGATGGCAGTGAAACATCCTGCCGCAATGTTGTGTTTTATCTGAAGGACAGGGATGGTAATTTGAGGGAGTTTGAGGCAGCTGTTATGCCTACCCTCGGCGGGGCCAACAAGATGCGCTCGGTTCACCCTGAAACAGCCGCCGAAATCTTTAAGATGCCAACAGAAAGATTTACATATGTTAGTGGAGGCTTGGATATCATCATTGGAAATACACATCCTGACGTGTTTCCGTCAACCTACCAGAAAGTGGGCCAGTCTATGTTGTGGCGAACCATTTTTGGTAGTGGTTTTATCTGTACAAGTGCTGACGGTGGAGCTGGTGACCAAAAATCGTCATATAAAGCTGTCAGTGTTAGTGGAGGCACCTTGCCTGATTTTTTGACTTCAGAGTCATTTGGAGTACAGCCGCAGGCACTTTGTCCAGGATGTACTGCATGCCAAGAGTGCAAGGCTATGGCCGACGGCACTACCTGGGACCAGCGTGAGAGGCAGAGAATAATTGAGGCAGGTTTAACACTAGACTTGCAATCCAACAAGTGGACAGGTCAATATGCTTACATTGAAGATCCTCACACCTTGCCCTACAATGAGAGCTTGGCCCGTAAAATTGCTGAAAAGGATCGTGCCAGAATGGTCAAGGAAGGTACCTATGATATGTATGTGCAGGTATACAATGACACCATCACCAGAGGAGTTTTCCAAAAAGCAACACCTGAAGAATTGAAGTATGAAGGACCCAAGTCTTGTTCGTCAATAGTGGTTGCTTTCAAGGAGGATTCGAGTTCCACACCCATGAGATTATGTGCTAATAGTTCTCTGACGTTCAAGGGTACCAGTTTTAATCACATAATGCTGGGAGGTCCGCCGCCAATGCAGAAGATTTTTTATCATCTGTTGCTTTTCCGCGGTTATAAGGTTGGTTTAACCACGGACATTTCCAAGTTTTATAACTCCATCCTGGCCACAGAGTTCGACAGCCAGATGAAGAGAGTCCTATTTTCCCCGACACCAGACGGTCCACTTGAAATTTACCTGACTAAAGTGGTGAATTTTGGCGAACTGGCCGCCGGGAATCTGGCAGTTACAGCCCTGAAGTTGACGTCCCGCCTGTTCGGCGGAAAGAGTGAAGCAGAGATCAAGGAGATGTATGGAGAGGGACAGATTATTGGTAGTGATATAGTTGCGAAACCTGAATTATGGAAGGAGCCAGAAATACCTACCTACCCAGAGGAAAATTTCAAGTTACCTCAGATTCCAGTTGCAGTCAAGCTTGAGAAGCACAGCTTCATAGATGATGTTATTTCGGGGGCAGGTTCTGTGCCAGAAGCCAAGGAGATGATGAAAGAAGCCGACAGAATTATCAGCAAAGGTAGTTTTTCCTTCAAACAAGTCATTTATTCTGGTGACGAGTGCCAGCCAACCAAGGTTCTTGGGTTAATCTGGAGGCCAGCCACTGATGTTTTATCCATCGCCACGAGAGTTAATCAAGATGGTAAAGTCAAGGGTAAGAAGGTGAAAGAGGATGCTGATTTGTACAACCTCCAGGATGCCTTGGACGAAAATCTGACAAAGAAGATGGTCCACAGGTTCGCCGCCCAGACCTTTGACCGGTTAGGGTTTTGTAGCCCTATTCTGTTGAGAATTAAACTTGTCCTGCGGAAAACATGCTTGCTGAATTTGGGCTGGCAAGATTTCATTCCAAAAAGTCTACGGGATGAACTTGTAAAGTCGCTGGAGGACAGAGCTGAGGTCGCTAAATTGGAGTTTGACCGTTGTGTGATCCCGGAGGAACCAACTGGCCCCCCATCCTTGATGATGTTTTCGGATGGGTCAGAGGCCTATGCGTGTATGGCATACTTGAGGTGGCCTACTAGGCAAGGGTATGAAATGTTCCTGCTAGCCACAAAGTCAAGAGTTGCGCCGGTCAAGACTGAATCAATTCTTGCCTTGAGTTGATGGGTTGCCAGATGTCCACCAGGTTGTCAAAGTCCATCAGAGATGCCCTGCCCTTTGATGTTGTCAGAGTGATGTACTTTACAGATTCATCGTGCGTATTATCGCAAATTGTTTCCAACAGTGCCATGTTGAACACATTTAATTCTCATCGCATTGGTGAAATCCAATCTGCAACCAACAAGGATGACTGTAGGTGGGTTCCTGGGACTCACAATGTTGCAGATTTGGGCACCAGAAGCACCTGCAAGGTAACAGATTTGGGTCCAGGTTCCAGGTACAGATTGGGTCCAGAATGGTTGCGCCAGGACAAGAGTGCGTGGCCGGTGAAAACTGCCGAGCAAGTCAAGCAGGATTTACCACCGGAGGAGTTGAATACCAAGATGGTTAAGTTGTGTTCAATGAAAGTTACTGGAGAAGCCGCTGAAGATGTCTTTAGATTCAAGCACAGGAGATCATTCTGACAGGCCAAGTGTATTATGGCAGCTGTCCTGCAAGTGTCGAATGCCTGGCTGAAGAAGCTAAAGAGCAGACAAGAAGGCCAGACTACAGCAGCTGGTAGTCATGTAGCAGCCGCAGATTCTGTGTACAAGCCTTCATTGTACAATTTTATGGCGGCGGCGGAACTTTTCATTGTGTCATGTAGCCAACAGGAAGAGTGGATAAATGACGCTAAGGGCAATTACTCGTCATTAAATCCATTGGCGCATGAAGTATCTTTGACCTGGCCTGTCGTTGGTCCCGGAGGTAAATATGTGACCAGGGAAATGCATGTCCTTAAAATGGTTGGTCGTGGTGAGCCCGTCATTGACGCCATTACTGGTGGCCGTAAAATGCTATTTGAAGACAATCCAGGTTTGGTGATTCTGGAGCCTGGTAATTGGTTAGCTTCTGTCATTATGAGAGAGGCGCATGTTGAGCTTCATTCTGGTGTCCGTGGAACTATAGCTGAGAGCCGCCGATGGTGCTGGATTGTGAAGGCAAGGAGGTTGTCCATCATGGAGGTTAAGAAGTGTTGGCCCTGCAGTGTTGAGAGGGCCAAGGAATGTCGCACTACCATGAAGGATGTTTTACCTGACAAGTTGGTTCCGAGCAGGCCATTTGAAGCTGTGCAAGTTGACCTTATGGGTCCGCTGGTTACGAGAAGGCTACCGCCAAAACGAGGAGTCAGACAGCAACGAAGAAGGTGTGGGTGTTCGTGGTAGTCTGCAGGTTCTCGGGGGCGCTGTGGCTGGATGCCTTGGAGAAGTATGATACCAGCAGTATCCTGTTGTCCCTGCGCAAGTTGGAGGCTGTTCATTGTTTGCCGAAGGTTATAGTAAGCGACATGGGCACACAATTATCCGCTGCTTGCAAGGTTTTAGAGCAGAAGTTGGGCAGCCAGGTAGAGTTCTCGTGGTCCCAGATTCCAGCCCGTGCCCACCATTTTATTGGGCAAGCTGAGAAAATGGTGGGATTAACCAAGAGATTGCTGTCCAAGAAGTTGGTGAATAGTACTGTTAATTTTAATGAGCTCCTGGTGCTGTTGGCGGAGGTTAGCAAGTTAATAAATAGCAGGCCATTGACGATAGAAGCTGCGAATGACGCGGAAAATTGGCGGTTGATTACCCCTGGCCAGCTGCTGGGGAATGTAGACCGCCAGCCGTTGTGCAATGTGGCGATGAAACCAGAGGACCAAATTTCCTCCAGGTTGAAGTTGTTAGAAGATTTGTCTGCCCAGTTTTGGACCTCTTACCGCCAGGAGATTTTGCCGAAGTTATAGAGGTTGTCCAAGTGGAAAGATGAAATGGCGGAGCCGCTAGTTGACGGAGATGTAGTGCTGGTTACGAGTACAAATCCGCTGATGAGATGTCTGCGGATGGGCCGTGTGACAAGGATTGAAGATGGGAGAAAGACTGCAAGAGTCTTGTTCAGGCAGCCAGATAAATCTCCCCTGGAAGAACATGCTGTATCAGTCAGGCAGTTATTAAAAATTATGATTAACAATTGATTCTTATTTTATGAAAATTGAGAACATTTTTTTTAGTAAAAAGCCACATTTTCATATGCCTATTTTTATGCCTAAAATAAGAATCAAGCAAAATGCGATTAATTTTTATTCTATTTCATATGCTCAAATTTATTTTTATTGAGTCTAATTCTTTTCAAAAGTACAATTCATTATAAAACTTACCTGAAAAGTTTACCAAAAAGGAATAAATGTGTCGAGGTTGCGTGATTCGATATTTATTCTAAGAGAAAATCAAGTATTTTTTTAGCAGATTTTTTTTTAAAATTACATATGAATTTCAATCAAGTAAAACATTTTATTCACATCAAGGAAAGATTGAAAATTCATATTTAAATTCTCATTTTTTTTACAAAGAAAAAATTGGTATTTTTTTCATAATTTCGACGGAAATTCTAACAGAGATATTATTATTATTTTGCTATTATCTAAGTATTGAAAAGTTTTATTGTTGATTAAGATAATTACAGTTCTTATTCATTAAGTTTGAAAAACTTTCTGCCCGAGGATTTTGAATTTTTTTTCTAACTACTCTTTTTGATGCTTAACAAATTTAGTTTTAAGTACCTATAAATCTTAATTTTCTTGTCTAAGATTTATTTCGTTATTTGTTCTTACCATTATTTGTTTACATTTCAACCAGATTTCGTAGGTACTTATTGATTTATTAATAATGATTTATTACCTATTGATTATGAAATGATTATTAACCAGTATAAGTTGTTATATTTATAACATCATGATTAATAGGATTGTTCATTTTAGGATTTTGTGTATGTGATCTTGTGAGTGTCATGTGCCTGGAATATTGTATGGTACAAACCAATCCCCATCCTTCTATCCTAAAATGTGAGGTATTATGAGTCCTAGTGAGGAGTTTAATATGTGTATGCATTTCACGGGGTTTCATTTAGTTAGGAGCAAAAATTGTCATGTTTTTCGGGATGTGGCCATTCTCATGTGATTATGGTGAGTTGAGTTTAGTGAGAAATGTTGCTAGTGCTCAGCGCAAAAAATCTTGAATCTCGTTAAGGAAGTTAATTTGACTTTCAAACGGGGGGTGTGTCTTAACCTCTTTTTGAGGAAGCTTTGTGTTTATCAAGATCGAAATTAATTTCCTTATTCACAATTCCAATTCAGTGCAAATGTCGTCTTTGTTTGACTTTCCTTTCCAAAAGAGACGTGGCATGGAATGTTGTTTATGTTTTGATGTCTCCACGTTCTTTACTTTTGAATGATATGTGAGTGGATGAAGATTTCGGAGAATAAAGTCGGGCCTATCATTGGTCTCATAGTGCGTGAACAACCCTAGTATACCAGGTGCTTTAACCATAAGAACTACAGGTAGAATTTCTTGGTTTTATTTAAATTGAATGGCGTATAGGATGGATTTATTAAGTTTAAAGGCTTTAGCCAGCTACACATGAAACTTTATTATGATTCAATTATTATGTTTTAGTAATTTTTATGTGCCTTTATTTTTGCATTTAACAATGATCTGTCAAACCAAATAATTTTCCTTTAAAGCCAAAGTACCCAAAGATTCTTAACCGTAGAAAAAAAAAAGATTTTTAAAAAGCAAATAATATTACGTGGTTATAAAAACTGGAATTTGTATTAATTGATTTTGTAATTTCAGGACTTTGAAATAGTTTGTGTCAATAAATCTATACTCAAACCTGCTGTTGAAACTTGATGGTTCCTGGTGTTGGGGGATTTGTCCGTAAGATTAAGATCTCTAGAACTTCCCGCAAATTCGGAAGTCACACTTAACCAAAGTGTCATGGTTAAGACAATGATTATTTGCTTTAAAGTTTTAGAATTAGCTTATAGATAGATATAATAAAATAATTGTATTTGAGACAGGTTAATGTTTATTAGATTAACTTTCTTATACATAATTAACAACATTAATGGTTCGTGGTTCCTTACATTAAAAAAAATAAGGATTTTTTGCGCATCTACTAAATCACTTAGGTTCTCTATACGTCCATCCAACTGACTTTAATTAGAATGCCTGCAAAAGAACTGAATTAAAGTTAATCATTAACTTGTTTAGATGCCTTATTGTTCTACTAGCGGCTACGCCCCTAGAGGCCTCTAGGGCCACTTGAGGAGGGGGTAGTTGATTACCAAATAACATTTTTCATTTAAGATTTTTCTAAAAGCGAGATACTTCGGTACCGACAAACAAACAAACAAACATCCTGTTATTTTATTATAAGGATAAAAGTTCTTGATGCTGTTAGAAAATTTTTAAAAGAAAAATCATACTTTTTATCAAAATTTTAAAATCATGACAAGAAACTAACTTTTTTTCAACATTATGATTAACCTGTCAAAAACAATTTATTGTTTATGTTTTTTTTCTTCCTTTTCTGGTTTACATCACATTTTTAAATTAAAATCTCTGAGGTTAAACTACTGTTTTATAAAAGATCTTTTTTCTATTGATATTTTGTCTAAGCGAAACTTTTCTATAATTAGGATCAGTCGGTCTGTCCATCCGGGACAGTTAGATCTTATTTAAATATTATTTAGGACGCTCAGCAACTCTATAATCGTTAACAGAAAGTCCATACATATATTTAAAACGGTATCCTGCAATTTCAATTCAAATTCAATTACAATTTTGTTTAGACTTATGCTTGCTATTCTGCTTATTCAAGTTCGACCATCTGTAAGTGTTAATGTTCGTTTGTCCTGTCATTTCAGAGCTTCGCTATTATGGATCCTAGTTGTCAACTTTGTTTTGTAACAAATAAGATTTCAAAATACTCATTTTAGCTATTATTAATTTAAGTTCATAAAAAAAACTACTTAAGATATAGGAAAATAAAATAATTGGGCTTGAAACAAAGAAATCTATCTTGTGCACATGTCTAAGAAAGCTTAAAATCTTTGATATTAAGCAATTAGGCAATGTAAAAATAAATCCACTCTTAAAAATATTATTTTATTTCCATAACTTTTTTTTTCAGGGAGGGAGGGGATATTGATCTTTTTATTAAAATAGTCCCCAAAGTTTTATAATAATCTTTGCTTATTTGTTGTCATAACAACCTTACGGATTTTTAAAAAATTTAATTGGTTGGTGTCCAAACGTTTCAACCACTAATGTTCTGTGTATAATTTTGTGTAAAATCATTGGGGATGTACATCAGTTTATCGGCCACTGTCTTACTCCTTTAGATTCCTACTTTTTTACAAGGAGGAACAACCTACAAGAAATCTTAAAATAATTTATCTTTAATTCTTTGCTCTTTACATGTAAATTATTCCTATTCTGCATTCATAGATACACTTTCCACATATTTATATGATTACTCATACTCAGACTTTAAAAAATACAAATTGGGAAATATGGGTTTTCCTGCTTACCATCTAGAAAATCAATCTAAAAACCTTTTACAATTTCACCTCATATCTATAACACAACTGTCCGTTCGTCTGAAACTTAGGATCTCGGTAATCACTAAACCGATTGGGCTCTACTCTAGAGTGAATATAGCTACTGCGGTGGTTTTAAGCTATTTGTTTTTTAACAAAAAAATCACCTTACATGACCTCTTGGCGCAAAGCCACTAGCAAGTCAATATAGTATCAATTTTAAAAGCGGCTATTAGAAAATATTTTTAGCTGCCCAACCGATGAGGTTTAATTAAGGAAAACTAATGGGTTCAGGCAGCTTTTGTTAAAACTAGAAAAACAAGAAAATAAAATTTTATATATAAAATAAAGGAGTAAAAGTATTCGATCATCTTAAAATTTCTTTGTATAATCAACTTTTTGTCTTCTTTATTTATATGTTTTCAATCAACTTTAGAAGTCATATGCTGGATTCTAGTTTGGTTGGAAGATCAAATATTTATTTCCATTTACACAGTTTTAGTTGCTATATACATTACAGTTTATGTTTTTAAATATGTTTTTGTTTTTAAAGTAAGATAAATATTTCTAAACATTATATGGAACAGTCTAAAAACAGAACTACATAAAATTTTTTTTTGTAAGAGACAATAATAAACCATATACAAACAGAACGTTGGATGGACGAACCTTTTTTGGAGTAGCTACGCGCTAAACAATAATTAAAATACCCATTGTTGAGCTATTTCATTTTGTCACATCACATAAAAATTTCTTTTCAAATTTTGTTACATCAAAGGGTATGTATATTGTATATGTTTGAGCTCAGCTATTTCTCTATCTTTCATCCTTCCTTTACACACACTGTGGATTCAAATTTAAAAAATATGGACAAAAATAATTCATATCTAATAATTAACAAAGTATAATTACAATGACATTTGACTATGCTGGATATACAGTATGACCCTTGAAAAAGTATTTTTTAGCATCTGCAGCCCTCATTTCTCAATGAATTATTAAAAAATGTATATGTCCTTGTTCTCTATAGATTTCCACATAAGTAGATATAAAAATATTTTTTTTACCTCCATTAACACCGGAGATTTTTAGAGCTAAAGTTTTGAAAAAGTGACTGAGGAAAAAGTAACTTTTAACATGAAACGACCTTTTTTGCAAAATTAAGGTAGAAGTCCTTTTATTTTTGTTCCTAGCAGAAACTTTTTACAAAAATTAAATAAAAAATTTAGGCTTTGAGTAAAAAGCATTTTTTTACACATATTTTTTGAGTCTTTTTAGTTTAATGATATTTTTAAAAACTTACTTATTAGGCAAATTTGTTTTAGATTAAAAAACCAAATAAATCTTTATGAATATAGCAGGAAAATTGTTTTTGTTTCATAATCCTAATTTTAATAACAAAAAAGTTATATAGAAAATGAAATTAGAACATAATGATTTTTTAGTCTAAAAAACTTAATTAACCTAACCCCCTATTAAATGATTGAGATGTCAGAAAAGGGGGAGGAGCAACTGTCATAATTAATCCTTTTCATAAATAAGGGTAAATAAATAACCTAAAATTTGCAAATAATCAATTCATTCAGTAGTATTTTTTGCCATTAAAAATTGATATTTTTTAGTGGAATAAAAAAGAAATAATTAGTTAACTTGTTTTTCTTTGTGTATTATTATTCAGTTGCCAGAAAAACATAATATAACCATCCAAAAATTATGAGAAACAAAAAAAAATTCTTTTTCTCAGTCACTTTTTCAAAACTTTGGCTATAAAAATCTCCGGTGTTAATGGAGTAAAAAAAATGTTTTTATATCTACTTATGTGGAAATCTATAGAGAACAAGGACATATACATTTTTTAATAATTCATTGAGAAATAAGGGCTGCAGATGCTAAAAAATACTTTTTCGAGGGTCATACTGTACTATTATATAAAGAATTAAGTTTTTTCTTGTCTAAAGTTTATATTCAACTGATTGAGTTCTCCTTTTTTTGTGAAGCTTTATTTTACACAAGGCTTTAAAACTAAACTGGTAATTTAAACTTGATAAATTTGGCCAATTCTAGAACATTGACGGAAAATTGATATCTAATAATTTTGGAAGTTGTAGAGAAATAAGAATATTCTAAATTCAATGTACTCTGTTGTCAACAATAATATACTTAGGTATTTATTTTACTACATTTGCATTTAAGGTACAACATCAAAATACAAAATCCTTAGCTAAAAAGCTTAAACATTGGAGTAATCATAATCTAAAAATATATGTTGAATTAAAATGTCATTAAAATGACCATGATAAAGCATGCCATGTAGTTTTAAAAAAATAATAGTTATTTTTTTGCATGTCGATACTGTGTCAGTCATTACCACTTTAATTTAATGCCAAATAATCGATATTTGATAATTACTATATTCCTATATTCTGATTTGGTTTTACTTTACAGGGTTGCTTATTTCTTAATCTTGACCTTGGTGAGATTTAGGTTTTTGGCTCAAGTTTAATGGGGACAATGGGCTGTTTATTGCACTTGTCTCCAAAGTTTTATAATAACGTTTTCTTATTCGTTGGTTCAACAACTTTGTGGACTTTATGGATTTATTTGGTGTTTTTTTAAGTTGAGTGTCAAAACGTTTTAGCCACTAATTGTAATCTACAGAAGGGGTAATTTTCTGTATTAACATTAGTCATATACATCAATTTTTTGGCCATTGTCTTATACCTTTACATCAATGTCTTGCTATAGTTGTCACTTTCATAAAAAATAGGAAAACTAAGCATATACAGAAAATAGGAAAGTAAGAGTAGCTGTGCTCTCTCCTTAATAATAAATTAGTTTTCCTAAAAGTTTACCTTTCCTTCTATTATAAATTTTTTTTTTTTCCCTAACCAGTCAAATGTTCATTTTGAATTTTTTTTTTTCTCACCTAGGTTCTTGTTTATAACTATTAACTAATCATTTTTAACTTTATCAGCAACATTGTTATTCACTTTCTTGTTTGCATCATTGGTAACAGTTTTATCCTTGTCCTTGTCATCATGAATCTCTGTAACAGATATATTTCTATCAACAAATATTCAGAAATAAAAAAATTTCAAAACAAGCACATAACTTTTTTTACATTTGTCACGTAATTCAAATTAGCTATCAAATACAAAAAAAACAGTATTTAGAATGTATTATCCTATTATACAACTACTAAAAGGATTTAGTTCTCCCTTAATAGGGAAGCTACACATAGGTCATAGAATGTTTTTAGGCAATTTTGATTTTTTATTTAATCCCTGAGATGGTTTTAGACTATTTTTATGCCCCCTTTTTATGCTCCTAAACGCTAGGGTTGCACCTGCTGGTATATGAAATAGTAAATGGTAAGAAATTGTAATTCAAATTGTTTGTGTATGATAATTGATGAATTGAAGATTAATAAAACCAACCAAGAGTTGAAAGAGAGGACTGCCTTCTCCTTTTTTTCACCCCCTCAAGGCTAAAAATTCCTGTGAATGGCTCTATTCATAACAAACAAACAGACCCCAGTTGTAGAAAGAAATACTACACTGTCATAAAAGTAAAATGTAAAATTGGAGTAATAAAATAAGGATTACTCATTGAGGAAAAGTTTCAAACTTTATAATTAAATTGATGGTCTTTTAGATGAGAAAAAGAAATCTTTTATTCTAATATAAAATACATAAAATTTCTGTCTGTTCAGTTATATCATAATATCTCAGAAATGTTCAGATTTAAAGTCCTGTATTTAGAACTTAAAACAAATTTTAAAATGAAAGTTAAGTTCTAAAGACATAAAATTGAGGGGAAAAAACCGCTCCCAGTTATGATTAAGGACCAATTAAATAATAACTACGCAATAACAAACTAGGTGAAGAATTTTTGTTATGTGAAATATATGCAAGAAAAAAGCTCAATGATAGTTGATAAAATATAGGATATTTAGAAATAGGTTAGTGAATCAATATTTAATGATTGAGGAAGCCAAACTTTAGGCTAAACTTATCTGGAGACACTTCCCAAACTTAGTTGGACACATCAGTCTCTAAAACTAAGGCATGCACATAATTTTAAAGAAAATATTTTAAAATCTTTTTACTTACCTATAATCCCAAATACATTATCATCTTCATTCGAATTAACAGATTAGGTAAAGTTTTCTTTTCAAAAGCACATCATTTTAAAACCCTTTTATGCTATTGATTTATTTTTTGTACTCAATACATTGTTCTTAAAATAAAATGAATCATATTGAAGCTATGGTCTTATAATAGGTATATTTGTTTAAATATTTTTCATTAAGAATATAAATTTTAGGGAGCAGACTTTGAAAATACAATAAATTTCTTCTACAAAATGGATTGTACACGAGAATAGTTGTATTCCTTGGTCTTGTGTACCTTAATCATTGCAAATAAGGTGTTGCAATAATCTCACACAAAATAAAAACATTTTTTCAGCCAAATAAGCTTTGGTTATTGACATGTGGTAAATCAATAGTATTTTTGTTCTTAGAAAAGTCTTCTTTTTATAATAAATTATAAATCCTATTTAGATTTTTATGTTTTATTGTAAACGTTATTCCACTTTTTACCATAAAAGTTTAAATGTAAAAGCAAATTACGTGAAAATTTCTTTCGTTTAATATCAGGTTATTCAGATAAAATATTTCTTTGTGAGTATCTAACTTTAGATATGACTTAATCTTACACTTTTGTTTTGCTAATGAAGAAATTGATAATTTGCTGATATTGAACAAATATTAAAGTTTGGTAGAGGCATGTCATGTTCTGGCCTGTCTACCAACAAAATATAAATACAAAGTGTTTATACAAAACAACGAAATCATGTAGCAAAGAATAGTTATTTATCGCATCGTATTATAAACAGCTTTCCGCGGATATAAAAATGTACAATTATAAGATAAAACTAGTTTTGTTAGCCACAAGACGCTTAATGCACGGGCTAACAAAACTGTTTTTAATCTTATGATTGTAAATTTTTATTTTCGTAGAAAACTGGATATAATTCGATGCGATACAAAAATTTTCAGTAGTGCTGAGGACCAGTTTTTATCCACCGGATATTAATCGGTTTCGAAGCGATATTGGAAAAAGAATTCCATTATCATTATCAACCAATTAACCCTTAATTTTATGAGAATTGTCCCTTTTTCTTCGACAATCCCTTGTCAATTTAATGGGGTTGTAAATGAGAGTTTTTCGCGATTTTAAAGAGGTATAAGAAAGTTTACAATTAGGGAAATATTAGTTGTTATGTGAGACAACCCAAGATAGAAAACAAAAAGTTTGTATGAATTGAACAAAGGAATTCTTGAAATAAGGTTTGCTTCGTACTCATTCTGTATTTGGTCAACTTTTAATTTTCTTCTTAATAAAAAAAATATATAAATTTTCAATAATAAATGAATTTCTCGTATTCATTCGAATCCGGTGGATAGGAACCGGTTCTCATCCATACGAAAAAAACTATGTCTAGCATCGTATTATATCCAGATTTCTACGAATATTAAAATGTACAATCATAAGATTAAAACCAGTTTTTATAGCCCGTTCCTTCGGCATCTCGGGTCTAAAAAAACTGGTTTTTATCTTATAATTGTACATTTTATATCCGCGGAAAGCTGTTTATAATACGATGCGATAAATAACTATTAATGTACCAAAGTATCTTTTCTAGTAAAAATATAAAAAATCATAAATGTAGGCCAGCGAAAAGAATTGGTATAACTCTATACAAAAAATAACCATTATGCCCCACCCCCTTCCCCAGACACACTTTTATTATAGTGCTTTCAAAATATATTATTTGTATGTATATCAATACAATATACATACATGTACTATTTCTTTCAAAGCTAAATATAATATAACAAGAACAATGATGTTCAAGAATAACGCTGAAAAAAGTGCAGTAAGTTGTTAAACAGAAATAATAATGCCAATAACGAGAAAAATAAATTTAAAAAAAAGAAAAAATATAAAAACAAAAAAGAAATCAGATTTACAGATGATCTTTGGATATTTGGAAACAAATGAAATACTTTAATGGACAGACGTACGAATGTACCCATTTTCAAGAGTAGGTACTCTGTTAATAATATATGTAAAAGAAAGTTAATGATACTGGTCCCACTCCATATTTATTCTGAATAGTCGGGGTATCAATAACATATTTTCTCTTTACATGAATGCTAAGGATAACATATTATTCATTATTTCAGGTTTAAGGTATTATAAAGGTAAAATTGCAATTGTCTTTTGGTATCCTTGATAAAAAGAGGCAAAAGATATCAATCTATTTCTTTGCAGTGAAACTGTATAATCATAATCATATAGATAACCAAAAGGTTTATTATTATGCTACTAGGTTTGCCGTCAAGAATGTATAAGCTATATATGCTAAGAGTCAGTGACAAAAGCCAACTTAAAATAACAGGGTAGAAATTATGACTACTGGTCTACTAAAGATCAATATACTGAAATGTCAGTCTCATGACATTAAAAGTAAGTAAGAATAATGACTTTTCTGTATATTAGCACAACCAATTATCATGCACAGTTAGAACTACTTGAAATGATGATTTAAAATGGGGTGAGGTGTCTGTAGGGTTTTGGCCTATTAGTAATAAAAGTAGTAGGATGTCTCTGTCTGTTTGTCTGTAATGATTTTCTGATCACCAATACAGTAAGGATTTCCAAGATTTAAAATTTATAATGAAATATGTTTCAAAATATAAGTATCCAGAATAAAGATTTTTTTTGATTGAGAATACTTTATTCTTGAAGTAGTTTGAAAGGAAATGTAGCTGGAAATCTGCATACAATAGTATCACAGAGGAGGAAGTAAAAATAAACCTTCAAAAGAAAAAGTAAACTTTGCATCTTGTCAGGGTTAGCATATGACATTGGTAATCCAAAAAAAGATTTGGATCATGGAAAGAAAACAAAGTCATTCCTTAATTAGGACAGAAGTCACCTTCCTAGGAAGGACATAAGTAGCATCCCTTATGTGAGAATTTGTTAGATGAAGGGCATAACTTGTCTCCCTTAACAAAGATTTTGCAAGATGAAGGACATAAGTAGCCTCCCTTCACCACACAAAACCTAGCTTTTTGGTCCTTCACATAGCAAAATCTTGCATAAAATAGTTTATCTGTCCTTCACATAGCAAATTCTTGCAAAACATAGCATTTATGTCCTTCACATAGCAAATTCTTGCAAAACATAGCAAATTCTTGCAAATCATAGCAAATTCTTGCAAAACATAGCATTTATGTCCTTCACATAGCAAATTCTTGCAAAACATAGGTAATTCTTGCAAAACATAGCATTTATGTCCTTCACATAGCAAATTCTTGCAAAACATAGCAAATTCTTGCAAAACATAGCATTTATGTCCTTCACATAGCAAATTCTTGCAAAACATAGCAAATTCTTGCAAAACATAGCATTTATGTCCTTCACATAGCAAATTCTTGCAAAACATAGCAAATTCTTGCAAAACATGGCAAATTCTTGCAAAACATAGCATTTATGTCCTTCACATAGCAAATTCTTGCAAAACATAGCAAATTCTTGCAAAACATAGCATTTATGTCCTTCACATAGCAAATTCTTGCAAAACATAGCAAATTCTTGGAAAACTTAGCATTTATGTCCTTAACATAGCATTTTGGTCCTTCACATAGCAAAATCTCACAAAACATAGGTTTTTCTGACCTTTTTCTACCAGGAGATCAGAACTAAATCAGAACACACATAACAAGAGTTTTACATAATTTAACTCTGCATAAATTATGATAATTCATTATTATTACCCCTCCCCCCCCCCCTATTTAAAATTTACCCCTGCATAAATTATGATAATTCTTTATTATTACCCCTCCCCCCCCCCCTATTTAAAATTTACCCCTGCATAAATTATGATAATTTATGCTGAGTTAAATGTACTGTTTGAACTTCTATCTAACAGGATATGAGAACTGGGAGGTTGTGACACAAAAGAGGCCAGCTATGGTGCCATGTAGGAAAAGTGGCATTGCATTCTAGGGCCTAAAAGGCGTCATAGCTGGCCCCTTTTCAGTCCATCATATGACATGGGAAGGAGGTTGAGGAGCATTTTATGCAGTCTAAATTCCCAAGAATGCAATGCCACTTTTCCTACATGGCACCACCTCCCATGTCATATGATGGACACAAAAGAGCATAGTGGAATTTAGGCTGCATAAAATGCTCCTCAACTTCCTTCCCATGTCATATGATGGACTGGAAAGGGGCCAATTGAATAATTGTTAATCTGAATGTACTATGTAAACACTCTTGTTATGTGTGTTCTGATTAAGTTCTCATATCCTGTTAGATAGAAGTTCAAACAGTACATTTAACTCAGCATAAATTATCATAATTTATGCAGGGGTAAATTTTAAATAGGAGGGGGGGGGAGGGGTGATAATAATGAATTATCATAATTTATGCAGAGTTAAATTATGTAAAACTCTTGTTATGTGTGTTCTGATTTAGTTCTGATCTCCTGGTAGAAAAAGGTCAGAAAAACCTATGTTTTGTGAGATTTTGCTATGTGAAGGACCAAAATGCTATGTTAAGGACATAAATGCTAAGTTTTCCAAGAATTTGCTATGTTTTGCAAGAATTTGCTATGTGAAGGACATAAATGCTATGTTTTGCAAGAATTTGCTATGTTTTGCAAGAATTTGCTATGTTTTGCAAGAATTTGCTATGTTTTGCAAGAATTTGCTATGTTTTGCAAGAATTTGCTATGTTTTGCAAGAATTTGCTATGTGAAGGACATAAATGCTATGTTTTGCAAGAATTTGCTATGTTTTGCAAGAATTTGCTATGTTTTGCAAGAATTTGCTATGTGAAGGACATAAATGCTATGTTTTGCAAGAATTTGCTATGTTTTGCAAGAATTTGCTATGTGAAGGACATAAATGCTATGTTTTGCAAGAATTTGCTATGTGAAGGACATAAATGCTATGTTTTGCAAGAATTTGCTATGTTTTGCAAGAATTTGCTATGTGAAGGACATAAATGCTATGTTTTGCAAGAATTTGCTATGTGAATGACAGAAATGCTATGTTTTGTGAGGTTTTGCTATGTAAAGGACAGAAAAGCTAAGTTTTGCAACTTGAAGGACATAAGCAGCCTTCCTAATGTAAGAATTTGTCAGACAAAGGACATAAGTCACCTCCCTTAAGTTAGATTTTGTTAGATGAAGGACATAAGTAGCCTTCCTTAGACCAATTTTCAGTGACTTCTGTCCTAATTAGGAATGACTTTGTTTTCTTTCCATGATCCAAGATTTTTTTCGATAAAAAGTGTTTGGTGCTTAGATTTAATTTTATAATAGTATATCTGATTTTTCATAATGATTCATTATAAAACAGGTAGAATGGATTTTTTCCTCAGATCTCACATAGGGATGGATTAATACTTTTCAGGTAAGGTTTATATTGATAAGGCTGTTTTTATTGAAATTTGACTCTCTTTCTTTATGATTTTCTTAGATTTTATTAATTTACCTAATACTTTTGTTAGGCTTAGAAAGCAAAAACCTATAGGATATTTAGGATATTAAGCAAAGCATGCAATGAAAATAAGGGTCCTATGGCAAACGCAGGAGTCCCAAACGTCGGAGTGGACACTTAACCTAACCTAACCTATTTTAGACCATCTTATAGGTTTTTTAAATGCATAACCCCTGCGGGGGGCTTATTTGTTCATTCATATATTAACCTAACCTAATTTGCATAGAAATACTTATTAAAATTAATATTTTTACACTCCTGCGTTTGTCCAATCCGACGTTTGGGACTCCTGCGTTTGTCCTGGAACTAAAATAAGTGGAACGGATCAAGAAATTTGTACTTTGTATTCCTTTGTACCAGAAACTTTTATCTTCTTCTGTACATTCTAACTCCTGTTTTTCAACTTTGCACACCGTTCAAGTAAATAAATTACTAAACATATTAAAATGTAAAAAAAAATCTATTTTTAAGTATATTATAAGAGTCCCTGTTTATTTAATTTCAATAAGGTTACTAAGGGAGTTCTCTAAACCAGTAATATAGAGCATTTATTATTTCGTTCTTATAGGAATCTTCATCATCATAGACTTTTTTTGCAAATAGCCGAGGACTTTTTGCTAGCTCCCAAACATGCCAAGCCAACGCTATTTCTTACGATCAATCATAAATTCCCTTTTATGTGAGATCGATCATTGTGTATCTATTGTAATAAATCTATTGTAAAAATACATTATCTTCCTGACACACATAGCTCTGTTGTATCAAACTGTAATTAGTCATTGATCGAAACAGGAAAAAATTGTTTACTCAACAACACTTGTTCAAATAAATTTTTGATATAATTTGTTAATTCTTTTCTATAACACTGGCAGTTATATCCATAGGATTAGCAGGAAAAAATCTAGGGAAAAAATCAAGATAAAAAACGAACAGTAAAGTATTAGTTGAAGGAGGCGTTTGAAAGACTCTAGATTTTATCAATGATAGTAGTCATTGCTTACTGGCATTGCTAAATCTGTTAATAAACAAGAATAAATCATTTTCTTCCGCGGTTTTTTATTGACTCTTAGTCTTGAAGGAATACATATTTATAGAGTAGCTTCCCAACTTATAAATAAAATGTGAGATGCTGTGAGTATTGGTTTAAAAAATATGACGTAACGAAAAAAATTAGCCAATGAGAGGCCGTTATTGACCAATGGCGGCATGCGTAGTGGACTCTCATTGGCTATTTTTTTTGTTACGTCATATTTTTTAAACCAATACTCACAGCATCAAAATGTGATAGAATCATATAAAAATCAAACATTTTGTGTTAATGTGTGTTTGTACAGGTGTGCCTTCATTTCTGCACAAGTGTCACATTATTAAATAAACAAAAAACTTTGTTACAACAGCACAAACTGCTTCTTTCATTGCTTCAATCTTATCATACAATCTAGTGTATAACCCTCCCTCTCTCTAAAAAAACCATATAATTATATCTCAGGGGTTAAAGTTTTGAGAAGGGTGTGCCACCACCCTAAGTTTAATAACCTCTTTAATGAATTTTGTATCTCCGCCTCCAAAAAAAGTAAATATACATTGTACACCGTTATTACATGTTTTGCATACATAGATGCATAGAAAACTATATTTTTATTGCTCAATAAAAAATGTTAAAAATTTTGAAATTGATCTGTTAATATCCTTTATGGTTTGTAAATGTGAAGCAAAAAGAATATATTATAACAGAGCTTTACAGGATAAGGAATTTTAAGAAAAAAATCATTATAATTTACATGGATATATAAGTTATTATTTTTCCAAAACATGTATCAAACCTTTACAAGAAATATATAATACTAACTAGCGGCTTCGCCCCTAGCCTCTAGGGGCTTCGCCCTATATAGTTTTGGGAAGTCAACCCTCCTTAATAGAAAAATTCAAAAAATTATTCTTTGTTTAATTACTCTGTGGTAAAATTAAACCCAGGTTGTGCGCTTTATGCACAAAAATTTTAATTTGTACAAATTAAACCCAGGTTGTTTGCCGTATACACAAAAATTTCAATTCGTAAAAATTAGACCTAGGTTGTTCGCATACACAAAAATTAAAATAAAAAAAAAATATTTTGATTTTTTTTTTGGGGGGGGGATTCATTGGGGCTTCGCCCCATGTTGCAGTGGGGTTCCCCCACCCCAATTACTGGTTTTTGTATTAAAAAAATTTTAAAAAAACATTTGGAAGTGGGGATTTTTTTATTTTTGGGGGGGTTGGGGTGTCCCAACCCCCAAGAAAATAGCTTAAAACCACCAGAGGACCAGAAGGTATATTCCCAGAAGGGTAGAGCCCAATTTGATCAGCAGTTACTGAGATTTTACAAAAAATGTAAAAAAAAAATTTTGGGGGTTGGATTATTTTTATTTTTGGGGGGGTTTGGGGTGTCCCACCCCCCAAGAAAATAGCCTAAAACCACCACAGGACCAGTAGGTATATTCCCTGAAGAGTAGAATCCGATCGGTTCAGTGGTTACCGAGATCTTAAGGGACAGACAGACAGACGGACAGACAGACGGACAGACGGACAGACGGACAGACATCAAGCTACTTTGTATTATAGATTAATTAAGAAATGAACACACTACAGAGATGAAAATACTTTTTGAGTAATGCTTGTTCTTTTTGAAGTAACTATTGAGTTAATATGAACACTCAATACCTAGTTACTTCAAAAGGTAAAAAATATTTGTTCATGTTACAATTATTATTAGACAAAGATTCATTTTATCGGTAGTAAGAAACTGCCATTTCGATCTAATTATGTCATTGTGAAGAAATAAGCCTTGCACTCTCCATATAAAAGGGTGAGCATAGATCTGAGGTGGATCTTTTTAAAAAAACGGGCGCTACATCGCTGCCTCAACAAAATTGTTTTTTTTTTTGAAAAATCCTCCAAAACCACATAAAAATCTACAAAATAAAACGAAATCTTATGTTAAAAGCCCCTCTATAATTTTATTTAACTTTTGTAGATTTTTATGTGATTTTGGAGGATTCTTTTCTAAAAATAATTTTGGTGAGGCAGCGATGCAGCGACCCAATTTTTTAAAAAGAATCCACCTCTGCTATTTCACAAAATATTTAGGTTAGGTTAAGCTTCCCTGCAGTGGATAGGAAGGTTGTAAGGTTTAGTGCAACCCGTGTTGGTAGATTTCAAATACGACCTTTAAAAGTCAGGTGAAGTTGTCTAATCTCTCTTCTTTCCCCTTTCCATCAATTCGTTATTACTGCGCTACAATTTGATTGCCCTTTTCCTTTTAATTTATTTACTCAATTCTTTAAAAAATGTAAGAGTAATAACAAACTTTAAAATAGAATTTTTTTTTGTAAATTTGTAATCATAAAAATAATAAAAAATTTTGAGATGAACTATCTTCATACAGAATAAGTGTTTTTAATAAAACTTTGACCTCTTACAACTTAAAAAGAAGAAGAAAAAATAGTTTTCAATTTAAAATTCAAAACTTTTGTCAAAATTTTGAAAATATAAAGTGGGAAGAAATGAATTCTTAATAATATTTTGTTGATAAAAATACCTAGTTTATGACGAAAAAGCTGCAGTAACACCAAGATCTGAAAATAAAATAAAAAATTTATTAAGTTCAATTTGAAAATTCTAATGGATTTTTCTAAAAAACGTGAAATATTTACACATTCTAAACCAAGCCCATAAAAAATAAGTAATTATACCTCTCTCATATCACTAAGCAGTTTTTATAACATCAAACTACATATTTTTCTCTTTTTTTGTATTGTTTTATAAGGAAGCTTTATTGGAGTCAATGGTTCAAATGGCACAAAAGTTAAACAACTGAACTGGACAAGGACTTATATACATATTTGTATGGATGTTTATTATAATAAGATAATACGAGCAATACTATTACCATACAAATATGGTCAACTTATTTCATCAGATAATTCATACACATTTATATACGGGGACAAGGGACCAGGATTTCATCTTTTTTACCCAAATTCACGTTAGTTTTATCCCAAAACCAAATTTGACTAATCTTTACCCATACTAATTTTCTACAAAAAAAAATACATTAGTTAATGCCATCCATTTAAACCAGTTCAGAAAGTGATTGTCTGTTAGCTAAATGTGCGTAAAAAAACAGTTTCTTAAACTAGTAAGGCGACTGTACCTACCAAGGGTTAAGCTTATATTCCAAAAAAGCAAATCATAAAAGATATATTATATTTAGCTAAGAGTTTAATTGTTGATTTTAGAGGAGCTTGGTAAAGTAAGGCAGCTGAAAAAATCGTATTTAAAAAAATATAGCATCACTAAAATCTAATGTTGTCGTTATAATAGTTCTATTATAATTCTGTCATTTTTCGCATGTGTTGCATAAAAGCTCTTAGCCCCTTTATAATGGTGCCTAGTACATGCGCATGATGAATATAGCCTAACAACAGTTTCTTTTATCCAACTTCACTTGTAGTAAACTACACGACTACAAATTAGTGCATTTACTAATTGAAATCTCACGTGTAATCCCATGCAATGATTATAATTTGTAAAGTGGTTTATGAAAGCTACAAATAGAATAAAAATGTAAACATCTGCCCAACTCTAAAGATGTGGAGTAATATAATTTGTAAAGGTGGGATATGTAAGCTACAAATGACATTAAATCTACTCCATTTACATTTACTGTCAAGTTAAACCAGGATATATGTAAATCAGACAAAAATAAAGTAAAATACGAGTCTGTAGACTTTTAAAAATCATATAAAGATAAGTTAGTAAACACAGAAATTTAGCAAGGTATAGCTATGTGTCTGTCTGAATTAAAGGATTTTACTAACCGCTGGATCAATGTGGATTTCCTTCATTGTAAAGCATCTCATATTTATGTCCTGGGAAGGTTTGTAAAACATTTTTCAACTTTTCTTTTTAAAACTAAAATTAAAAGTAGGGGTTTCTACTCCCCCTCCTTGAGTTACCCCAGAGGCCTAAAGTAGAGAAGTCGCTAGTTCTAATATATTGTACTAAAAATAAACATTTTTAAAAGTGTTTGGCAGCAAATCTTTAAGATAAAACTAACTGTAAACTGTGTTTTAACTGTCTGTGTTAATGAGAAAAAATATTCTACAAATTTTAAAAATATAGTAGTGGCCACGCCCCAATGGGCTCCTATGGGGAGAGGGAAGTTTTTGTATCAAAATATATTCTAGTAGTTAGCGACATCTTTCGGTACAAACAAATTCACGGATTTTCTCACAATCTGCCATTTGTAAGTAACGAGTTTTTTTTATAAAAGGAGCATGTTTTTATCTAATATGTGTTAGTATTAAATGTAATAAAACGTCTGAGAATCGAGAGTAATGATAAAGCAAATTCTCTTTTTTATTATACCTTAAAATTTCTACATATACTGAGCTATAATGAGTTTCAAAATATTTTTTATATCAAGTAGTAAACATATAAATAACAAAGGACAAGTAAATCTAAAGAGAAAGGATGTCTCTCTGTCTGTTGGTCTTTAAGCAGGACCGACTAGATAGTAATTTTGAGGAAAAGTATTTTGTAATAATTTTAGAAAATGTTTACAAAATTATGGATATCTTGATCTTAATTCTACAACTATAACTGATTATGTATTTCTATTAGGATTGGCAATCCGGATCCGGAATCCGCCCAATTTTTGGCCAATTTTGGAATCCGGATCCGGAATCCGTTTTTTAATAGCGAATCCGTTTTTTAATAGCGGATTTTGAATTCTTATTTGGTAGGCTAAAATTAGCGTCTTGAGTTTTTTCTTTCAACTCCTCCTCTTTGAAGGCAAAGATTTTCATCATTATATATAATATCTTTTAAAATCTGGTTCGATTCTCGGAAGTGAATTATAGAGGACACCAAGAGCATTTTAAGACATATGTAGCACTTAATTTTTAAAAAAAAATTTAAAATCCTTTTAAAATATTGCTAGAATCCGGAATCCGAATCCGGAATCCGCAAGGAATCCGCCACTTTTTTTGACGGATTCTTTAAGAATCCGGAATCCGAATCCGGCCCAGAAATTCGACGGATTGCCATCACTAATTTCTATATATATATTAAGAGGAATATATGTGTATATTTTTATTTATTTTGATAAAAGAATTTCAGAGTGTAGAAAAATTTTCCCTTTTATTGAACAAAATTGAAGATAATGGCTGAAGGAAATTTCAGAATAGAAGGCAAAATAGATTGCCAAAGAATTTTCTTTTTTTCCTCCCTCTCTTTTAACCCCTTCTCTTTCCTGTTCTCTCTCTTTTTCTATCAGTTTTTGCTCTGAATAAGAAATATAAATTTTGTTCTATTCAGCTTTGAATTTGGCTTTCACTAGAATCACACATTAGATGGCCAAACAAAACAACAATATAAAAATGTTTAGAAATAGCAAACATGCAAACATGCAAACTTATCGTCTTTCGTCTACCTAAATGTACCTTTTATGACAAATAGCCTTTTGATGTATTTTAATATTTCATTAGTTATGTTATGACTAATCAATCAAAACAATTCTGATTTAGCATAGCAACCCCTTTAAAAAAAACACATGTTACTTGAATTTAGAACCAAGAATCCAGTCAAAACGACTATATGACTATAAACTAGTTTTAATTTTATAAGATGTCTAAAAATTGAAACTTATGATAAATAAAATCAATGTTGTAAAGAGAAAAGACTTGTAAATTTACCAGGCGTTTAACACCAGGGATGTAGGGAATTGTTTTCCTATATAATCTACTAGCGGCTACGCCCCTAGAGCTCTAGGGGCACTTAAGGAAGGAGGGGGAAAAGTGGACCTCATCCCATTTTAAATTTGAGTTTCAAAAGAGTAAAAATAAATTTTTTGGGGGGGGGAAGGGGGTGAAGACACCTTCCACAAAAATAGTTTAAACCCTTCCCAGGATCTATAAGAAGTTTCACTGTAAAGGAGAACAATATCGGTTCAGCGGTTAGCGAGATCCTTAGGGACAGACAAAAAGCGCTTACTACTTTATATAATAGGTTGATTGATATAATTACCATATCTATTTTTAGCAGGAATTGTCCATAAAACACTGAGAATAATATATTTAGTTACATAACCTTTTTGACTTTGGAAATTTATTGAAGCTCTTTATATTTCCCATAAAAAAAGACGCCATACAATACAACTGACTAATGATAGGTCATTACAAAGACTGAATTACCAATTGCAGGCCAGTATACATTTTAATTGACCAATGATAGGCCAGTATGACTTCATTTTTTATGGCACTATAAAAAGCTTAAATTTTTCTATGATTCATAAAAAAAATTAATATCTACACGTTCATTTAGTAATTAAATAACTTATTCTATTTTCGTGGTAAATATTGTCTAGTTCTTCAATCAATATAATTGAAATTTTATGAAAAATTAAAAACTAGAAAATAATGGAAAAAATAGGAAATTATTAGTTAAAAAAATATTTTGAATTGTTTTGTTTATTTGTGTGTGAAAGGATCAATTATCCATTTTCCATTACCAGCCCACACTCATACACACACCCACACACACACACACACTTCTACACACACACCTACACACGCACTCACGCTCAAAGATAAGAAAACAGTTCACAAGTAAACACATTATAGATTGTTTTTTTTTTATTTCTGGAGTCAGAAAAAACACAAGCTTTTAACATACTACCAAAACTTAACATTGGGCAAAATCAATCAAATTATTTTAGGTTGGGAGGTTGGAAACCCTAACACCTAGATTAGCCTAAGAAATATATAGGATTTGGTCCATTATTGGTACTTAAAAGTGACTAATCTTCTATAATACAAAGTAGAACGATGTCTGTCCGTCTGTCTGTCCGTCTGAAGCTTAAGATCTCAGTAACCACTGAACCGATTGGGCTCTACTCTTCAGGAAATATACCTACTGGTCCTATAATGGTTTTAAGCTATATTCTTGGGGGGTGGGACACCCCCCCCCCAAAAAAAAAAGCTAGAGGCTAGGGGCGAAGCCGCTAGTATCATATAAAGTAGTAAGGTTTTTAATGTCCATTGTTTTTTGTATTAAGTCATGGGATAGTTTCAGGCTATTTTTCAACCTTTCCCTAATCCAAATTCCCTAGATGCTAGTTTCATATAATTTAATTGTTGAAGTTTTCAAATTTTCATTAAAATTATATTGTCTTCAAAAGTTATTGTTATCAAACGTTTTAATAAAGTCAAACTTACACAAATCAACAACTAAGATTCTGTTTTTATGGCCTTAAAATAAATGTAGCTATCCACTTACATTAATTAGTTAAGTATAATTCATCTGAAATATTTTTAGATAAAACAATAATATGAAAATTTGAATGTAATATCAAACTAATGAAGTAGTTATATTTGAAATGTCCTATTATATATAAGTAGAAAATCTCGAAAAATATTGAGTCGAATTGGTTGTACTTTTCAAGAAAGCTTTATGAATTTCTTTGGGTGGTATTAGGCTATTTATCTGACCTACCCCGTCCTCCTGTAGATATTAGCGGCGCAGCCGCTAGTTTGTTATATATGATGAAAGACAAAATTCTGTAAACATGAAATATGAGATTGATATCTAATATTAAAAGTTATATAAATATATTTTCTTAGCTAAGCACAAACTGATGATTGGTATTCAGTAGGTGGAAACTAAATCCGAACCAGTCATAAATATATTTCCAAAGGTTCATTTCAACAAGATAAATTAAGATCTTATACAGTTTTATATACTAGAGGATGTGCTCTTAGCATCTATGGGCTCTATATATTTGAAGGGAAATAAATGAGCTGAAAAATAGCGTAAAACCATACCAAGATATATTTATAAATAGAAAATAGCATAAAACCATCTCAAGGCAAATAAGAAGCTTTACTGTAAAGGAGAGATTGGTTTAGCGGATAGTGAGATCTTTCGCTACATTTACTTATCACGTACTTCATGCCAGGGCCAATAAATAAAATCTCAATTTATAATTCAAAAGTTAAAATTTTGTGATTATTTTCAATCATCTACTTAAGTTTGAGGCAATGTTTATAGTTTTATACTTGATATTTACATTCGTATAATGTATGAGGGGGAGGGGGAGTTGTCATAAAAGAAAAGTATTTTTATTGTTATTGTAAAAGTGAATGTAAATATAGCTGTAATTACGTATACTTCTTTCCTGTTTGCTTCAATACAATGTATGCTGGAACATCATTTCCACATAAAAAAGAAGCAGCCCATCATGCCTAAAAAAAAAATGACTTCATACAATACAATTGACAAATGATAGGCCAGTATTCATTTTACCATTGGTCAATTAAAATGTGACATCATTTTTGTATAGGCATTATAAGCTGCTTAAAAGAAACTTATTTTGGATCCTGTATCATAACTGCTAAATTCGAAATTATATCATCCTAAAATTTTTAGTATGTTTAGCACCCCCCCTTCATCTCTATATTAAAACCTGCTCAGGGACTGTATAAGATCAGAGTTATGATTGGTTGGTATAATTAGACTCACATCCTATTTCTTTTAATATTAGGATTAATAAGTTATATTCAGTGTCAATTTTGTAATGTATTAAAAAATATGTATACAATTATACAAATTTATTGTTCTTTTTTAATCAAAATTCAATTCTGCAATTTTTAAAATATAAAAATGAATTTGTGCTATTTTGGAAATCAAATTATTAGATATTTTAACTTTTTGAGAATTACTAATTAGCTGGTGGTAATGAAAACATTGCGTGAGTGATGAGACACCTCAATGTATATTGTAGAGCGTATATAAAGATATCGGAAAACTTTTCTGTTAAGGGGAATTAATCATCAAAGGTAAATGGCAGGGATATAAGGGACATCAATATAGGCATTCAATTGTATTGTTAGGCACTAAAATAATTATAATAACATTTATTGTTAATTGTGGAAATATAGTCTGAAATTTTTCTGCCCATAGATTCACCTTATCTTTGTAACCTGTTTCAGACATTTTATAATAATAATATTATGAAATTATAAAATTTCAGTTCAAACTATTTCTCCCATATGGGCAGACCCTTATTCATTTTAACAAAGTGTAACTTTTCCCCATCTATAGTGTAAGATATTGTTAAAGTTAAATGTGTAAATAAATGTTAGGTTTGTGTGTGTGTATGTGTGTGTGTGTGTGTTTGTGTATGGTGTATATGTGTTATTCTTACACTTGAGCGTAAACTAAACTTGGTCTAATCTTTTCTTATACAAACAAGTTGAAATCTCATCATACTCCCCTCCTATACTTTTTCAATACTTTTTTAGGCATTGTCCCCCAAGTCGACAATAGAACAATTTTGACTCTCACTCCAACTGTCTCCTCCCTTATTTGTAAAATAATTTTTTTATGCAGTTGCTTGTAGAACAAAAAAAATAGGTTGGTAATTAATTGATTATAGATTGTTTTTTCTTTAAACTACGTTGACTTATCTTTTTTTAGAACAGCTGAATTTATTTTAAATGATCTCCATTTCCTTTCAATACCACGAATCTATATTTGTAAATAAGGCATGGTATGGGGGGGGGGGTTAAATGCACCCCTGACGATTAAAGGGAATGTACCATGTTTTCTCAGTATTATCTATTTTTATGTTAAGTTGGACCATATTATTTTTAACTCAAATTGATATTTAAATTAAACATAATATAGGATAATATTTTCTTAACTTACAGCCACGATGAACGATAAGATTTTATTATGAAATGTTTTTAATTCTTTGATTTGTTATTTTTTCATAAAAAAAAACTTCGCAATAAGAAAAAGTCTGTAAAAAACTAAGGTAGATTAGGGAATTGCAGCAAAATTATAGAAGGAAAGGTGGTTGAATTTACTGGTCAATTCTAAAGATTACAGAAATTCCATACCTTTTTTGTCTGTAAGACACAGAAAACAAACAAAATTGAAAAATATAGGTACATGAATGCCCCATAGATATTGACTTTTTAAAGTTAGAAATTTAAACCCCGTTAAAGATGAATCTCTCCTGGAGGGAGTAACTTTATACTTCATTTTTATAAGTTAAAAAAAAGTATCATTTTTATTTTAATTAATGTAAATGTTCCAAACAGCAATAGACAAATTAAATTATAAAATGGCCACTCTAAAAGTAAGCATAAAATAACAAGGATGACAACATCCATAAAAGCGAAGCACTGAAACGGTAGGACAAACGGACATCAACACTTATTTAGTGTCAGAACTAAATAATCAGAATATAAATGTATAAGAGTCGAAGCAAAATTGTAAGTAAATTTGTTGAAAAACTGCTTGATACAGGATAATATTTATGGACATACTTTCATTTTTATGACTTAATTATAAAGTTGCTTCGCTTATAACATTATACTTTGTCGTCCCAGGAATCAACATACCAAAAATCAGATCAATCGGATGATTAGATCACATAAAAATTTGTTTACTAACTACTAAAGGAATAACCATGCAGAGTTTGAAATCGATAGGACAATTCTAACATGCCTAAATTAACGAATAAAAGCTATCTATCTCGGACGGACGTACGGACGGACGGACGGACCGACCCTAATTTTAGAAAAGCTTCGCTTTTAAAAAGCAACTTGCATATATAATCATACACTCTTCTATAAAGCTTACATCATTTTGATATACATATATTACTAAAGGCGAGAGTTTTTATATATCCGTAACAGTTTGTTACAGCATATTTTTAAAAGTATGTTAGAATCATCCCATGGATTTCAAACTTAGCTTCTAGTTCTGAAAGTTTAACAATCGCACGTACATTTTAAATTTGACACTAAATTTTGTTTTTTGAAATGGCGATTTCCAACAAGATTGGACAGAACATTATAAATGAAGCATCTAAATGAGTATTCTAATTCTTTCTTAAAATGCAAGTCAAAATTAAGCAAGCTTTATTTTAGGCAATTCTTTTATATTTAGATAAGCATAAAAATTTTGTACTAACTTATTCTGTTTTCCTATCTTTGTTGCTCTTTATTTATTATTTTTTTGATTTTTTTTATGTTGCCATTCTTGTTGTTAGGTATAACTGGGTATAATCAATAATCAATACGTAGTTTCAATTATAGAATATCTAGTTATCACCTTCTATGGAACTCATAGTATTCTTTTTCTAAATATTATTAGTGATGCCTTAGTGCAATGTTTAAGTTCTTTACACTGATATTTGTCTATTTTCAATCAATCATTTTAAAAGCGAATCTTTATTGTAATAAGGATCGATTCTTACATTCTTGACGGATAGCTCTTATTTTTTGTATGTTACTTGTGTCCTATCTATTTCAAACTTAGCAAGATGATTCTTATATCAGTTAGTTAGGATTTAGAAAATAGTTTTATAATATAATATTCTATTCATCTGACTTTTGGAATAATGATTCATAGGACAACAAGTTACATTGTAATAGGCAAAGCATCTCTATAATAAAGTCCCAAAAATGTAAGCATATCTTTAAAGCTTAAACAGTATCATGCATTTAACAATTTTCATAAAAATTTGTTTAGACTTACAATATGATTTTAAAAACAAATATGAACACTTGTAGATTGTCAAAACTTAATTAGTAGAATATTAATTTAAAGGTATACATAAAATTGTATATACACTTGCTGCTATAATGACATAAAATGACATACTGTCGACAAAAAAAGATTTAAACTTTATTGTCGACATAGATATGATTAAAAATGTGTCTAACATTGCATCCGTACTAAACCTGAAGGGACGCTGCGCAAAGTTAGAAAGAAAGGGATTAATCTGCAATATATGTATTCCACAAAATCATTTAGTTTCTAGTGGAGTTTTAATGCAACCAACCCAAATTTAAAAGCTTTAATGATTTACTTTAGGTCAGATAGTTTATATATAATTCAAGGGCGTGAAGCAGTCCAAATTCCCCACCTACTTCAGAAAATTATTTAGGGGGGGGGGGAGGTACTACAAACTTAGGACACAGTGATCTTGAGAGGATTGATGGGGTCATAGAGACAAAACATATTTTACCACAATGCCAGGAAATTTAATCCCTTCGTCACGTCCCAAAGTATTTTTTTAGGGTAGGGGTCAACACTGTACATATGTCAACCTATCCTTGGAAGTGGTCAGGGGTGAGTATACCTCACCTACACAACCCAACCCATCCCCATACCAATAGACGTGCTTTTGGAAATAAATCATTTGGGGTTCCGTGGGGAGGGAGGGGGGACTGTTTATCCACTGACAAAATAAGAATTTGTGCAGTGTATTCTTGTATAAGTGTTCGTTACACAAATAAATCTCTTTTCGAATACTGCTTGTTTAATATGTATAAAACCTGCATTTAGACAAACAAGGAATTTTTAATGGGATTTCTAATTTACCGTTTAAATGTATACAAAATATATCCTTTCTTTATGAATGTAATTTTGTGAATATATAAAATAATTTTTGGTTTCTGTATTAAATATCACAATAGCATTAATTTGTACACATTAACGCTTGGGACATACCATCCTTCTTCTAGTACAGTACTAGTCAGAATTTTCCTCAAAGGTTTTTTTACTAAATTTCATAATCTATTTACAATATTGAAAAAATTGTATAATGGTACAGCCGAGAGAAAATATTTTCTCGTATTCATTTGAATCCGGTGGATAGGAACCGGTTCTCATGAATACGAAAAAACTATGTCTAGCATCGTATTATATCCAGTTTTCTACGAATATAGAAATGTACAATCATAAGATTAAAACTAGTACATTCTATATCCGCGGAAAGCCGTTTATAATACGATACGAGAAATAACTATTCTAATTGTTTGAAATATTGGTGAAAGATTTTGTGAAAATTGAAAGTAAACAATTGAATGATCTTCACTCATACGTAATATTTAATACATTTTAAAAATTCAAAAAAAAATATCTTTATCTTAAAAAATTTAGTTCATTCCGATAAATTGATGTATATTCCCAATGATGACACACAAAATTACCCCTTCTGTATATTACAATTAGTAGTTGAAACGTCTGGACACTCAACTTAATGAACAAACCAATCAAAATCCAATAAAAGTCCCAAAAGTTGTACAACTAAAGAATTAGTAAACGTTATTATAAAACTTAATGGACTAGTGCAAAAAACAGTCCAATGTCTTCTCCCTCCCTGCAAGTCTTTACTGTGATTAAGGTCATAATATTTACAAATATTTATGTCAAAGCACTTGGTTTTATGCTACTTTACAACTTTATCTCAAACCCGACTAAGAGAGGAGTAGGTTGCGCTAAAAATCCGTAAAGGTTGTGAGTTTTAAGTTTAAAACAGTAGTAGAACGTGCAAATTTATGTTAACTTTAAAAAAAGTTGTCATAGTTCTTTTCAATAAGAAATACACATATTTATTGAATATTATCGTTCTACTACTAAGGGTTCCAGGACAAACGCAGGAGTCCCAAACGTCGGAGCGGACAAACGCAGGAGTGTTAAAATATTAATTTGATAAAGTATTTCTTTACAGAGTAGGTAAGGTTAAGATATAAATGAACAAATAAGCCCCCCGCTGGGGTTAGGCATTTAAAAAACCTATAAGATGGACTAAAATAGGTTAGGTTAGGTGTCCACTCCGACTTTTGGGACTCCTGCGTTTGTCGTAGGACATTTTTAAGCCTTAAAACTCACACCTTTACGGATTTTTAGCCTAACCTACTCCTCCCTTTATCAATAATTACATATCAGTAAAACTCAAATTAATTAAAAATGATTTTTATTATTATGACGTTTTTTCTATCAATGTAATCCCTAGCCAGTAATTAAATCGTTCATTTGTTTCTACCTAATAAGCTTCGCATATAGGATCTTATCAACCCTGTTTTTATATGAAAATGTAAATATAACAAGATTATGTATGCTTAAAGAATATCTTTTCTATTTGTGTTAAGATCTCTCTATATGTGAATGTAGATAACAATCATATCTTATAGTCAAGCTTATGTAAATACATAAATGTTTTTCCTTTCTTTTTTCTATGAAAATAGCTATTATATACTTTAAACTATTTATTTATTTTTTGTAAATCTATTGTACTTTGATGTTTTCAAAGCAAAGAATATTGTGTATTATTAGCCCTAGATTAAACAAGGATGACAATATCTATAAAAACGAAGAACAGCTAATCAACAAAAAACATTTAAAGAGTCTTATTATTAAACAAACAAAATATTGATCAGAAATTTGATGGTAATCCACCATAAATTGAAAAATCTTAATTATGAATAGATATTATTCCAAAACGTCCTAAGAATCACCACTTTAAAAAGCAACTAAAGGGAGTCACCCGCATAGGCGTCCAAGGGGGGGGGGGTAATTGGGCGATTAGCCCCCCCCCCCCCCCCCAAACGAATTTTTTCATTTTACCCCCCTCCCCCCATTTTAAATTTACCCCTACCCTGGGGGTGCCGTAGGCACCCCTAACCATTTAGGAGGGGGTATTTACCCCCCCAAACAATTTTGGGGGAGTAAATACCCCCCCAAAATAGAAAATCTCTAACAAAAAAAAATTTTAATTTTTAATACTAAATTTTTGATAAAATTTAACTTACCCCCCCCAAAAATTTTACCCCGGGGGTAAATTTTGGGGGGGGTAAACAAATTTTACCCCTGCCAAAAGATTTCAGGGGGGGTAATTACCCCCCCAAGCAAATTTTACCCCCGGGGTAAAAATTTGGGGGGGGGGTAAAAAAAATATGCGGCGCGCTTCGCGCGCCATTTTACCCCCCACCCCAAAACCGAATTACCCCCCTTAAAAAAATTCTACCCCCCCCCCCCAAAATAAAAAGCTTGGACGCCCCTGGTCACCCGTAGGTCATTCTCTAACTTATTTCGAAGTAAATTGTAATTAATTTTGTGGAACATTAAGAAAAACTTGGGATATTTTTAACTCATTTCAAAAATTTTAATTCCGTCTTTTCTAAGCATAATATATTTGCAATGTTATTAAAATATTTATGCATGAACTACAACTAAAACTACCAGGCTTCAGATATTTGCAATTACTTTCACATTACTATTCCACTGGTGTATTGTATATTATGGAACCTATGGATTTAGATTTGCTACATTACAGACACTGGACCCTGTATATAATCCAGTTATAAACTAGGTATCTGTATAATTACATCTTGTTAATTGCAACCCCCTCCCCCCTTTAAAATGTAAAGCCTTTTCTAGATTAAGGGCAAATCTGCCAGTAAGATGAATAAGTAAGTTTTAAAAAAAAAAGATAGGGTAAATCACTCTTGAAACACCAAAATTTTTCATATCACGTGGTCTTGTGTCTGTGATTCAACATGGCCATATCCGTGGGTCCTATGGTTTGTTATATGTTTGTGGTAAGATAGAGTGGCTTTTACATTGGATACAAAAAGAAATTGCCATAATTCTTTGTTTGTTCTGGGTACCTCTCCTTAACTTCTAGGATTAAAGGATTTGTAAACAAAATAAATAGGAAGGAAAATATTTTTGTTAGTTCAAAAGAATTTCATGACTTGGTGTGTTTTTTTACTCGAAAATCTTTTTTTTACACTAAATTAAAAAACATAAAACCAACTCAGTTTTTGAATAAAATTATTCTCACTTATTTTTTAAGAATCTTTTATTGCAACAAACTCAAGATTCTTTTTTTAAATTTTGAACTATTTTTCCACAGATTTTGTAAACATAAAATAAAGGCAAGCTAACTTAACCTAAACAATTGAAGTCTATTTATTTGAATATTGCTTAATCACTTTAAGTAATTATTATATGTGACCTTGACCATAGAGTAATCGTTTTAAGAAAGCTCTGTTTTCTACTTAATTCAGTATTTTTTGTACATTTTTTCAAGTATTTTATCTACTCTTTTATGCTATTGTTTGCTTTTCGGGGATTATTCTAGAAAATGTTTTGGTATGGTTTAGTTAGAGAGTATACGCTATAATATGTTTATATCAGACCTATAATCCTAATCCTTACACCTTCCTTATGCTTAGGATATTAAAGATAATTACAATAGATTTTATTTTTTACTTACTTTTTTATACTTTCTAACAAGGAAGATGTCTTAAAATTTTTGAAGATCTTTAAAATAAATTTTTATAGATTTTTAAAATAAATTCTTGAAGATTTGTATGTTATATTAGCAGATTTTGTAAAACTTATTGGGGTGTGGCTACTCTATAGCCTAATCTATCCTTTCAGAAAGCCAGTTTATTTGTAATACATAATTAAATAATGATTACAAATGGATCAAGACAAATTTGCCTAAGACCAAATACTATAACTAATACAGTATGAATTTTTTAAAAAGGGCTTACACAATTTTTTTTAAATGATGCTTGTTTGAAATATTTTATTATTTCAAATTCTACTCTCACCATTTTTATCAACAGCAAACTTTTTATTATTGTAAAATAATAATTATTAGGTTTTTTTGCCCCGTTTATAGGTATTCAAATTAGCAGAAAACTCACACTACTTTTCTTGATTAAATTTAAGATAGGTGTGTGATTGTTCCAAAATATTCAAACCTTCATAAAAGATCAACTTTTCAAAGTTTTGTTCTGCAAAATCAACACAAAATTTTCATTATGTTTCCAAAGAATAAAGGAGAAAGATTGTTTTCTCTCTCTCTCCCTCTCTATTTATCTCTTTTTCTCTCTCTCTCACTCCCTTTCTCTCTCTCTCTCTCTCTCTCCGGCCCTGGCAAACAAATGTTCTTTTGATCAAAACTTTGTATGCACATTCGTGAAAATTCATTTCCTACCGATTTTCCCCCCAAACATTGCAAGATTCTATGTTTAGAATTTGCTTTTTTTGCAACTTAACAATTGGAATATTTATGCAATTATTTGATTTTTGCTAAAAAAAAATAACATTTATGCTATTTAAAAACAATTTCATAGTCGTGGGCAAATTATATCAGTATTATATACCTATATGATAGTTTAAAACAAAAGAAGATGATATTAAAATGCTTTAAAAGTAGTCTATTCCCATAACTTTTGTTTGTTTGTTCAGATTGGTGGAATATTACCACCTCCTGCCTAATTTCATATACGCGCATTATACATGCCCTGTTTGTTAAAAGCTTTCTTTAAGGTTGTCATTTTCAGCGTAAAAAAATTTGCCTGAAATCACATAAAAATATCTTCTAAAATATCTTTGGGTACTAGAGAGAAGGGAGTTAAAAAAAGAAGCAACAAATTTCTTTGTTGTGTGAGGAGGTTTTTTTTACTAGATGCGATTTCTTTATGGTTTGTTTACTGTTGAGGTATTCTCCCCTCAAATAGTTTTTTACGAAAATCTTCCCTGAACCTATAAAAAGCTTCAATATAAATCATGTCGGTTCAACGGTTAGCAAGATCTTTTTTTTCTGTGCTCTATATTGCTATATATCTTTGCCAAAACTGGAGTTTTTTCTTTAGGGCAATAAAGTATAAATATTAACTAATACTTACATATAACTGCAGCCTCAACTATATGATGCACTCAAGTTTGCCTCAAATCAAAGAGAGTGAAGCGGGGGCAGCAGCAGTCAAATTTTGTTTACATTTTTTTCTTTCTGAAAACTAAGTGCATAGGATTAAATAACATTCACTATTGAAATGGCCCAATTTTCTGGCAAAAGAAAATATACAGAAATATTTTTTGACCTTTAGCCTGAAATATTTTCAGTGCTTAGTTAGTTAGTGTAGTTATTTTTTTCATACTGAGGGTAATTGAATTGATAATACGATCAAAAAGTGTTTTTTACTGGTATTAATTTTATGCTTTTTATTTTATCATTTGTGGATAATTGTCTATAATATAGTACGATAGTATGGCTTAGAACCGGTTCTAATCCAGATTAATCTGCTTCGAAGGCGTACTGGAAAAGCTATTAATTGGTATACAGGTATTAGTGAATAATTCTAACGCAGTTTGACTTCTTACATAAAATGACTATCCATAAACGAGAGGTGAGGAGTTTTGATAATATAACTTAAAGTTAAGTTAAAGGATAACTATTGCATAAAACAAAGCTTAAAAGTAAAATTTTTCTTATAGAAAAAATTAAAGAGTTGTCTTTTTCTTACTACATGATTAATTCAAAGTTTGAAATCGACAGAATTATCGATGAGATCAATATGTATTTGATAGACTACGGACGATAGAACAGACGTACCAACAAGATATGTTAGAAACCTTTTTTTAAAACTGATCAAGGAAGCCTAAATCTTTGAATCTTTTTCGTGAATATTACCTTTTGCATAAATAATTGATACAGTTAAAATTATATGCATGTTCTATTAAAACAAAATAATTTCTTTTTTTCTATAGGAATTACAAAATATGAATTGCATTACAATCAAAATTTAAAAATTTTCCAATTTCATAGTAAAGTTTTAAGTTTTTTAAATAGTCTAAAAACTAGAAATTTGTCACTTTTTTTATATTTATATAAAAGTTTTGTCTGTCAACTTGACTTAATGAGGATTTGCTAGATCAAAACCTGTTATCAGCCATAATGAAAAATCATGTATAGCATCGTAGTACAGACAATTTCCCATGAAGATTAAAATAAGAATTATAAAATTAATAAAAGTTTGTTAACCCAATCCCGTTTCCTCTGTGCTAAAAAAACTGGATTTGAACTTAAAATTTTTCATTTTATACTGTCTATAATACGATACGGTGAATAACTATTATAATATTTAACTTCTACCTTTCCTAAATCATATAAAAAATATATTTACATTCTAAAATTTCTAGATTTTTACTTAAAAACAACTAAGAAAATTTTTCTTTTCTTACATTTTCCTTAGTCACTAGTTTGGATATATAAATATAAATTGAATACCAGGAATGCATATTGTTATTGTTTCTCTACATATTACCTAACTTTAACTATATATATACTATTAGGACCAGAGTGTTTCAAAAGTCATACATATTTTAATTGTGTTGTTTACTGTTTCTTATAGTGTTAAAAAATTTAATTACTTGAAGTTTTACCGATCTCCACTAAACTTTTTACTCAACTTTTTGTAGGGATAAAAAAGATTTTTGAAGATTTAATTTATTGAGGATTTTTTTTATGTTAACTTAAGATGGAAAAGTATCAAAAAGAAATATGTTTGAAAATTGTTTGAGAAAATGTAGTATCCTCTTATTATTGCCATATTTTTTTTTTTTTCAGTTACCTTATATCTTGCTATTTAAGAGAATTGTGAAATCCTCTAGAGTCTAGTTTGGAATGTTGGATGGATAGAAGGATTATGAAACAATACGCAAATACTCCAAGAATATTGGCCAACCAAATTATTCATAACTATTCAGTTTAATCATAATATTATTAAACTCTAAAGGATTGTCTTAGCATGACATAAAAAAAGTTTTTTATAAATCTAAATTAAAGGCTTTTATTCTAAGACACAGCTAAAATCTAATTATGGTGATCAACTTAAAAATATCATTATTTATTACTGATTTAAATCAATTAAAATCCTTTAACCATTATTTTCATAATATTTCACTTTATAGAGGAACTAAATAACCATTATTGTTATCTTTGAATCCCTCTCTAGAACATGAGAATAATTGTTATTTGGGGAGCAAGAACAAATAATTAATTGTGTATAAAGACACAGACGGATAAAACCTGATGGAATTTTGTAAGAACAAGAAAATGGGTTTCAAGAATTTGTTCCACTTGGTGTCAGAAGATTTATGTGTATTGGTTTCACAACATTTTCTTTTTAGTTGCACAGATACTCTGCATCTAAGGTTTGACCAACTGACTGTCTAAAAGTCATTAAAAATTCACTAGTCATTGGATAGTTTCTCTTATTTCACTGACAAAACTGACCAAACACACATAGCACAAGTTAGATCTAGACAAGCATGCTTGCAGCAGTGATACTAAGCAGTTTCCCTCTTATTGCATTCTATTTTTATAATAGGTTAGTTTAGGTTAAGTATGGGCAAAGTCTCCGAAGGAATATAGCCATAAAGAGGTAAAAAATATTTGGCTTGAAATTAAAAATAAAGGTAGGAAGGGGAGACCTTCAATATACAAATTATCGGTAGGAATAGATGAACCCAACTCTCAATAAGGTGCTAATGTGCTTATTTTACTAATTGAAATTATAGTTTACAGAATATTGATTTCATTACTTTATTTTATATTTTATAGTATCATTTGCTATCTGTAGAGTGTACCTGTCATGGACTATGCTTTTCTTGTTGAGTCTATGTTCTGCAACTTGATTGTTACAAATAGGAAAAGTTCCTTCTAAGCAGCAATATTTTATAAGCAAACACATTACAAAATATCTTTGGATCTCAAAACAAAAATACATCATAATTGACTTGTTTGTTATTTTTAAAGAGATTTAAATAAAACTAAAAACTTTTTGTAGGACCTTTTGTAGGAGCGTACCTTAAAGAATTTCACGGAAAAATGACACAAGAAAATATTCTGGTAAGATTTTAATATTTGTAAAATGTATATATTGAAGTCTTTTATAAAGAAAATTTTAACTTAAGTATAAATGTATTCATCATAATTAAAATAGGTTTGATAACTATGAAATATTTTTTTATAGTGTGATTTAATTCATTAGTTAATCAGTTTATCAGAAAGTACATTAAATATTATCTATTTTAAACTATTGACTTCATCCTTATCCCCAGGGCTCAGAGCTGGATCTTTAAATCATTTTAGTGATGAGCCAGATCGGGGTGAGCCGAATTTCAGCCAATCACAGCGCGGTATTTCAAAAAATGCTGTGCTCTCACTGGTGGAAAGTTGGCTCACCCCGATCTGACTCACCACTAAAATGATTTAAAGATCCAGCTCAGGTATCAAATTAGAAAGAAACAAATTTGCCATTTTCTAAAACTCAGGATTTATTTTACATTTTGAAGAGGGGAGGGCTAATATATCGAGGAAGAGGTGTCATATCCTGAAGATAAAGAGCTTAAACTTTAGGGATTATTAAATCCCTAAAAAGCACAATTGATCTTAGACATTTTGCTTATTTTGCTTGATATAGACAGACGAACAGACATTATTACTATATTGGTATATTATGCTTAAGTAACCAATATAAAAATATTTAACAAAACCATAGTAAAAATTACATAAGAAGTGAATGCAATTTTCGTGTTGACCAAAACATAATACTTCAGGGACAAATATAAACTAAATCATGCTTGGTACAGGGGTAATCAAAATGGTTCGCGGTTCTATATTGCAAAAAAACCTAATGTAATTTTTAAATCTAAATCAGTTTTATATGAAACCATTTTTTAAGTGCTTAATTCTATCCTATTATATAAAGTAATAAGCTTTTTTTTCTCTGTAACGAAGGATCTCACTAACCGCTGAACCGATTTAGTTCTCCTTTTTAAGGAATCTTCAAATATGTCCCAGGATGGTTTTACTTTTAGGCTATTTTATTTCCGGATTTATGTCTTGGGATGGTTTTAGACCATTTTTTGCCATTTCCTAGCTCTTGAAATACAGATCCCCTAGATGCTAGGTTCGTAGCCGCTAGTATGACAAAAAAAAACAAGTTGTCTGTATCTTAAGATTTCGGTTACTACTCAAACAATTGAGTTCTCTATATTTTAGGGAAGATTCACATAGGTCCCTGGATGTGTAATTGTTGGAAAGGTCTTTTTATTAGCTGTAACTTTTGTGGAAAGAATGGGTGTAAAATTAATTTAATCTCTAGAGTCCTCTCCCTCCCTGTTGTTCTCCTGAATAATATGGATCAACATTGGAAATTTGAATTGAAATCTGTTTGAAAATAGATTGAGTTGTCAGAGAAATGGATTGTGAACGTCACTAGTCTACTATACACTCCAGTCTATACAGACTATTTAAATTTTATACATATTTATAATCCTTTTAGAAAACAGAGGTAGGATGTTTGTCTGTCTGTTCAAAAATATTTAGTTCTAAAAATGTTGCAAAACCAGTCACTTAGGGGTAGAGGTGGTAAAAAATTGAAAAGTAAAATTTTAAGGGGGTGGTAATCTTTATATCGTAGAAAACATCCAAGCTTTTTCTATTTGGGGGGGGGGGGGTAATCACCCCTTTACCCTCCCCCCCCCCCCTTTGACGTCCCTAACTTCAGGTAATTTTTTCAGGCACCATTGTTCCCTAGACGATAAAAATGATAATTTTCTAACTGAACACAACCATAAACAAAGCATGTTCTAAACCTTACCTATATACATGTATTTATACCCATTAGAGGGTTCAATCATCAAAGATTTTTTTAAGAAAACTACAAATGACATTTACTACACACATGATGTCACCTGAAAGTACGAACTTTCTTAATATGAACATATACTTCCATGTAAAGTAATCTGTTCTGTATATGTATTTAAGATTTTTGTAGTGATTGATTAAGCAAGAATCTTAAAATAAAATTGACATTTGAAATTTAAATATTTTTATAACTTTAGGCATTGCAATACAAATTTTAGTTTAAGTGCCTAGTCAAGCACAGAACCCAACCCCCAAAAAGTGTTTTTTTTTAGTTTTACCTTAGGTTAGGTTATATTGGGGTATAGTATAGCCCCGCAGTTGTCAGACATAATGAAAAAAAATATTTCCTCCAAACTTATTTTCAATGTTATTCAAAAATAGGGAGGGGGGGTTCAGTGTTCAACCAGCCACTTATTGGAAAGCACCAAAACCCTCTATAGTTTTATTACATTACGAGTCTACACCCTCAGTGACTGTAAATGCTTAATTTAACGGTATTTGGCAACCTTCTAACATGTATAATTATATATCTTGTATACATATTCTTTTATTTTACCTCTCCGAGTCTTAATTAGATTTGTTTAGCCCAATCATTTATTTATTTTCTTGTCTCAGTATACACACACATATGTATTGTTGGGTAGCAGAGCAACTATACAACCATGGTGAGTTACTAATAGTTAGTATGTTCGTCCTACAGTAAATAAATTGTCTAAATTTTAATGAAACATCTTGCATAGCAATACTTATTCTTTAAATCAATGTACAATCATTTGCCCACTAAAATTTGCTTTTTCCTACTTATTATTTTTTATATCTATAATAAATAATACTCTTATCTACATTATTTTATAATGCTCCGCTCCTTTCTTATAAATTATCCTTGTTTGTTTGTATTTGTATACCAGTGGGATACTTATTTGACAATGGGTCCTAATCATATCTTAAATAAGGCATTGTTATTAATTTCTTCTCTTCTTCATAATGTAAATATTATATGCATACAAAAATTCAAATAAGAATGCAACCCTGCTCTATTAAGTCAACATAAGCATGTCGTCATAATGTTAATGAGAGAATTATATATGTATGTGGTAGATTGTAATTTACAATAGTGATACATAAATTTAGGGGTCATGACGACATATCTATTATGTCATTTCAATCTCTATAAATGTAATTAATATAATTCATGCTAGATACCTTATCCTGAGTCTATAGTTATTTCTCTTGGAAAAGTAGAAAGAGAGAAGAATCCGAGATTCCTTGAATTATTAAAGGCCTGCATTTTTGAGTGTGTGTGTGCGTGTGGGTGTGTGTCTTTGTGTGTGAGTGTGTGTGTGTTTTTTAACATTTATATTTTATATTAGGCACAACTAAAACAAAACAAAAACAGTATTAGTTCTTGCTGCGCTGTGTAAAAACTGTATCGTCCTTGTTTATATGTAAATAAACATTTATATTTATTTCACTATAATATATAGTTAATAATTATAGAAAACCTTTACGGAACCTTGAAGCTAAATAGTTTTCTTCATTGTTCAATTAATTTATATTTTCTTTTCAATTCGAATATTGAGGAAAGTAAAATAAACATATATTTGGATTCTACACTTTAAATTAAATTTATTCCCTAAATTAATACTTTTTATACATTTTTATCAAATTCACAAATGAGAATATAAAATGTACACAAATGATTTGATTTTCCTAATTTCATTGGTTTTATTTCATTATATTTGCTCTGATTGTTGAATACAAGTTTTGTTTAAAATTTACTTTCCAGCTAAATTGCACTATGTTGTTGATCATATTATTAAAAAATGTTTCATATTCAAACAGTGCAGTGGCGTGCACATTAAATTTGTAAACCTCCCTTAGCCCAAATCTAGGGGGTGTTATTTTATTGTCTAAGGGTGGATACTTCCACCCCCTACATAATCAACTTACTCAAATGTTACAGAAGTGTCTTTACCGCATATTTTTTTCACGTCCACCTCTAGTTTAAGGAGGTTGTGAATTTTTACCTTGACAGTATACACCTTTCTTATGAACGCCTCTGTATTTAAACACAAATATTATCCTTAAACCATTCTAACGGCCTATAACATTATTTTGTGGCAGAAAGATTTTTCTTTAAGTATAATAATTTTGATTTGTACCTTCTAAATTTTAATTAGTAATGTATTTATTTTTTTGTTTACTAAAAAAACAAAGTTTTAATATATATAACCGTATCTTAGAATTATATCAAGAATGAAGAAACCCAAATATGAAACATGGTTTTGCTTTTATGGTTTTCATTTCCAATAAGTATTGAAAATTATAGCATACTGTTTGATTGAGAATGATTATATTTAATTTTTATTAACTTTTGGATATTTTTTAAATCTGCTTTTAAAGATGAGCAATATGTCCATTTGTGGTAAAGCGACAAAAAGCATAAAATAACGAAAATGACATTGTAAACTAAATAGAATTTAAATTAGTAAACTTACAGTAAAGATTTATAAACAAACAATAGGACTTCGTCCAAGCTCATACCAATAACGAAATTAATTCGGAAGAAAATCACGAAACCTATACGTGTTTTTCAGCTGTCGTTGGGGGGCAACACATCGTAAAATTGAAGACCTCTCCATTTGCCCCCCAAATATTATTTTAGATTTATTTTGCTTGTTGGTTATACCTTATTCCTGACTTCGTCCTATTTTTACTCTTTTGTAATAAAACTAAAACAAGTTTATTTATTTAGTTCTTGCAAATATATTAAATATAAATTATAATTAAAAATAAACCAATCAAATCAATTAATGTAAAAGTTTCAAAGGCATTTATTATTCATTAATTTTTCATTTTTTTACTTTCACTTAAATAGTTTAAATCAATTTTTTACTTTTTTGTGGTTGGAGTAAACAATAGAATTTATAACGCAGAGGAAAGGTTATACAAAACAAGAATGACAACATTCATAAAAGCGAAGCTCTGAAATGGAAGGACAAACGACCATTAACACTTGTAGATTGTCAGAACTGAATTAGCAGAATATTAATGCATCAGTATAAACGATATTTTAAGAAAATTTGTTGCAAAACTGCATAAATAGATGATACTGTTTAAGGACATACTTACATTTTTGGGACTTTAAAGAGATGCTTCGCTTATAACGTTGTACCTTGTTGTAATTAGAATCATTTTTAAAAAAATCAGAAGAATCGGATAATTTTAATATACAAAAATTTGTTATCAAAAAAGTTAAAAATCGACATGTTTAAAATGGACGTACGGACATTCTGGTATTGTTTATAGAGTTGCTACGCTTCCTAAATTGTACCTAACTACTATAGGAATCATCATGCAAAGTTTGGAATCGATAGGACAATTCTAACCTGTTTAAATTAACGAAAAGAGCTAACTCTCTGTGACGGACGTACGGACGGACCGACCCTAATTATAGAAAAGCTTCGCTTTTAAAAACATATATTTCACTTCACAAATATTACAATTCTTTGAGCAAACACAAAAGTCCAAAGAAAAAAATTTAATTCTGCTTTGAATTATTCGTTGCTTTCACTCAAACATATTTCTTGATCACCGAACCCCTCACCCTTATTACTAACCCCCTTCTTGAAGTTATAACCCTTCAAAGGCCTTTTCTCACTGGGTACTTATCTAGTAATTTATTAACAAAAAGGCAAAATAAGTACAGTACAATGAAGACAAAAAATTAATAAAATAATGTTAACTAATTAATGTTCGGGAAATATTTTTACTTTTAATCCTTTTGACATCAAAAGGTTAAATATTAATACCATTACAACTAATTGAATGTGTTTCTTTTATGGCTCGGAGGCTGCGCCTGTTAATGCGCGGCTAGCAATGCTTAAATAAAAATAATAATATTCTGCATTTGTTGTGTCAATTAAGCTAATAACTTTGTCGTCAATATTCGTTTGCAGGTTTAATTTTACTACAAATAAAAAAGCTTAATACCGTTAATACCTAATTATAGTTTATACCTACATAGGGCTAGTTTAATCCTTGCAGGAGTATAACAAAACCATATCAAACAAAAGACCCAACATTGACCTAACCTTTATAAAAGGAATTTATAAATTTGAAAAAAATAAAATAAAATATAACATATTTATGCATAAAAAATGCAAAAATAATCTGGATTTATTTATGTTATGGAAATATGACCTAGCTACTCGGTAAATAAAAGAATGCTTTTGCCTCATGTTTATCAGAAACGCAATTAGGTTAACCTTATTTAAAAGTAACAAGATGTATGCCTGTCTGTAGCTTATGATATTTTAACCGCTGGACCGATATATTTCTCTATTCCAGTGAAGCTTTATATTATCATCGCCAATGGATCTTAGGTCATAAGACAATGGACGATAAATTCACATACATCTCAAATGATTACAAAATACCCAGGGAGTAAGGGAGGGGACAATGGGCAATAAATTCAATTTTAGAGTCCTAACTCAATATCTTCAAAACCCGATATATCTGGAAAATTTCAAAAATTTAGATATAGCAATCTTTATTAGATTTGTATAAAAAGAAATTATTAAACACTGAAAGAAAAGTATTTAACATTAGGTTATCCTGTCTTATTTTCCTGTGAATAGTCTGTAATTTAATATAAAAGGTATGACCTTAGTACTGGCAGTTTCTTACAAAATTAAACCATAATTAGGGTTTGTTTTCATATTTGACAAGGAGTTGATTAGAATGGATAGTTACAGAACTATCACAGTAGAATTTTTGGTTTATCCCGCCCATTCTTAGAAGAAAACTGTTTTGTTAAAAAACCAAAATAAACTTGTTTTGAATTTTTTTCAAATAGTCTTCTAGTATTTGTATTGGTTACTTCAGTAAGAGTCGTCTGCTTTGGGAATAATTGTTTTAGCGGCATTCTTTGCGCTAGTGCCCAAAGTCTTTGTAATTTGCCAAAATAATAAAAGTTGCATGTGTTCTGGTACCCAAAAGACTGTCAGAAATATGAATTTTAGATCCATTGTCCCCTCCCTTCCTCCCTGAAAATACCCCTTATGTAGATTACATTTTTGTTTTGGTCGCTATTAGGTTAAATTAACATATTAAAATTAAATCAACAAATCATATTTTTAAAGATTGGATAGACGGTTTGGAATCAACCATATGAAATTAAATAAAAGTACGCAAAGTTTTTGAGCCAATAAAAAAGATAGTTATAAAACTTTGGGTACTAGTGTAATTTACAGTCCAATGTACTTTGCTTCCCTGGTCATCGCTGCTGATACACGTTTATGATGCGACTCACGTGACGTTGGTGTAATGAACGAACAAGAATCTCATTTTAAAACCTTTCTCTTCTGGATCTTTGTTCTAGCTAAACTTTTCTAGTTCCGACACAAGGCAAACAAAACTTGGTATAATCCCTCAAACTCCCATAAGGATCCCACATAACCTTTATGTTTCTTTAACTTTTGTTTCATACACAAATCTCTAGCCCCTACGAAGAACTCAGAGAAAGAGGGAACAATGGGCTGTTATTACACTATTCCCCAAAGTTTTAGTAAAGATGCTGTCTAAAATGGTGCAAAAAATGGGGACAAATTTCAAATTGTTTTGGCGTGTGACGTCATACCCCCATCTCTTTTCTAGGGGGTTTCTTTCCTCCTTCCCTTTTCTTTCCCCTCACTTGTGACGTAAATAAACAGCCCCGTCAAATCAATTTGAAATTTGTCCCCATTTTTTGCACCATTTTAGACAGCATCCTATAGAAGGGGTAATTATGTTTATCATCATGGGGGATTTAAATCAATTTTTCGGCCATTGTCTTATCCCTTCTTATAACTGCGAATAACTACAGACGTGCAATTCCGTTTTGTGCTCTACTGAACCTAACCTAAACTAAAAGAATCAAGCCAGACATATTTTTTGAAATTAACTAAAAAAATGGAGATAGGGTAAGGTTGCTTTCAAGCGGATTAGAGATATTATCCAAAACCTAAAAAGGTTTATACCTAACAACAAATGTCTTTAGTATATTTAGTGAAAATTGATTAATGATGTTTTTCTACTAAAAGAGATTTAAACAAGGAACATACGATGCATAGAAAGGACGTCCAATGGGGGGGGGGGTGTAAAATAGTGATCACCCCCCCCCCCCCATTAAAAATGTGTATAACCCCTCCCCCAAATAAAAAAGCTTGGATGCCCTTGATGCCTAGTAGCCAAACACTCTCTAGGCATCGGGAATTTTTATTTTTATTAAAGGGCAAATTTGATATAAAAGCTCAGTCCTTTTAGGTTTTCACGTAGGTTCAGTATTTTTTCTTTTGTGAACGGACACCTTAATAGAGGCTAATTGTATAAATTTACGTATCTGTAGGCACACTGAACTTGAGTCCTTTTCTTACTACCATGCATACCATCATTTAGAGGTCTGCCCGAAACAGCAGAAAGTGTCATGTGTGACGTCATAAAAATACGTCTATTAACCACCTCTTTTTTTATGGGTTTCCTTTCCCACTTCTTCTGTAATCCTTCCTTTTTTGGTGTATTTGTATAACGTCTCACATGACACTTTCCGCTGTCCCTTCCTACCCTGTTCAACAATTTAATCAAAATTTTAGGTAGCTTTTCAATTAACTTAATACTTTAATTACATACTAAATTAAATAAATATTTATTTGTCGCATCGAATAGATAACTGTCCTAGTATAGGAAGTAAAAAAATCCTTTTTTCTGATACTTTTTCTTTTCAAGTATATTATCTTAATTTTGACCTATTTTAACCATTATTTGTGACCATAATGAGGCTAAATTCTATAAATAATTTAGTTTTTATAATATAAGATTATCCTTATTCATAGATTTAACATAATTGCATTTTATTTGATGCTGTGAGTATTGGTGCAAAAAATATGACGTAACAAAAAAAAATTAGCCAATGAGAGGCCGTTATTGACCAATGGTAAAATTTATAGTGGCCTCTCATTGGCTAATTTTTTTGTTACGTCATATTTTTTGCACCAATACTCACAGCATCTTTTATTTTTACTTGGCATGTTTTGACTTAATGACTCTTTATTTACATTTACACCTATTTCTTGTAATAAATAAAGTTAAATTTAATCTAAAATTTTTTAAACCAATAATTTTAGTAAAAAAAAGGTTTAATTTTGTTTTTTCGTAATTAAAGGTGTAAATCAATTTACAAACTTATTTTAAAAAGATGACAAAAGATTGCATTAGGCTAAGTTGGGTTAAAATGGGTTAACTAAGTTTTGATAAGTAGGTTGTGTTTCCACAATTGTAAACCCTGTAAATTGTTAACGGAATTCTAATTCATCTATACTTAATCCATTTCCAAAATAAAAATATTTCTGCATTTGACATTTCTATGGCAATTATTTAATTGCAGATAATATTCCCTCCAAAAACTAACGAAATACATAAAATATATTTTTAAGCATTCCTTTAAATATAATAAATGTAGCGAATAATTAGTAATAATAATAATTGAATAATTGATTTGTTTTGTGCATTTTTAATCATGAGAATTTTAAAGGTACAAAGTCACTTTTACTTAATAGTTTTTATAGGGATGTATCCTTATACTAAAGTAACAGGATGTCTGTGTGTCTGTGTGTCTGTCTGTGTGTACCGAAGGATCTCGCTAACCGCTGAACCGATCGGGTTCTCCTTAACAGGGTAGATTCTCATAGGTCCCAGGAAGGTTTTTAACTATTTTGGGGGAGGGTACCTCCACCCTCCCAAGAGAAATCACAAAAAAATGAAATATTCTCGCCGCGTAGCGCTTGGCGCTGCGTAGACACATGAATTTGAATTTAAACAGCTGATCAAACATAGACAAATTATTTCTCAGATCAGATATCTTAAATAAAAAAAAAAACATTTAATTGCCCCTAGAGGCCTCTAGGGGCGTAGCCGCTAGTTAAATATATATTGGAAAGTAAAAGTAATTGAAGACATAATCATTCGGTTCAAACTATATTTTTATTGTATGTTCGGAAATTTTTCCATTATTAAAAGTCAATATTATGGTCTAATGTATAAAAAAAAATTGTCTTTATTTCCCTCATTGGACAAAAAATTTAAATGTTGAATTTTAGTTTTTTTATCTTTAATATTGAATCGAATTTTAAATTGATGATAATTTTCCTTTTCTGAATAATTAACATAATTGCATTTTATTTGATGCTGTGAGTATTGGTGCAAAAAATATGACGTAACAAAAAAAAATTAGCCAATGAGAGGCCGTTATTGACCAATGGTAAAATTTATAGTGGCCTCTCATTGGCTAATTTTTTTGTTACGTCATATTTTTTGCACCAATACTCACAGCATCTTTTATTTTTACTTGGCATGTTTTGACTTAATGACTCTTTATTTACATTTACACCTATTTCTTGTAATAAATAAAGTTAAATTTAATCTAAAATTTTTTAAACCAATAATTTTAGTAAAAAAAAGGTTTAATTTTGTTTTTTCGTAATTAAAGGTGTAAATCAATTTACAAACTTATTTTAAAAAGATGACAAAAGATTGCATTAGGCTAAGTTGGGTTAAAATGGGTTAACTAAGTTTTGATAAGTAGGTTGTGTTTCCACAATTGTAAACCCTGTAAATTGTTAACGGAATTCTAATTCATCTATACTTAATCCATTTCCAAAATAAAAATATTTCTGCATTTGACATTTCTATGGCAATTATTTAATTGCAGATAATATTCCCTCCAAAAACTAACGAAATACATAAAATATATTTTTAAGCATTCCTTTAAATATAATAAATGTAGCGAATAATTAGTAATAATAATAATTGAATAATTGATTTGTTTTGTGCATTTTTAATCATGAGAATTTTAAAGGTACAAAGTCACTTTTACTTAATAGTTTTTATAGGGATGTATCCTTATACTAAAGTAACAGGATGTCTGTGTGTCTGTGTGTCTGTCTGTGTGTACCGAAGGATCTCGCTAACCGCTGAACCGATCGGGTTCTCCTTAACAGGGTAGATTCTCATAGGTCCCAGGAAGGTTTTTAACTATTTTGGGGGAGGGTACCTCCACCCTCCCAAGAGAAATCACAAAAAAATGAAATATTCTCGCCGCGTAGCGCTTGGCGCTGCGTAGACACATGAATTTGAATTTAAACAGCTGATCAAACATAGACAAATTATTTCTCAGATCAGATATCTTAAATAAAAAAAAAAACATTTAATTGCCCCTAGAGGCCTCTAGGGGCGTAGCCGCTAGTTAAATATATATTGGAAAGTAAAAGTAATTGAAGACATAATCATTCGGTTCAAACTATATTTTTATTGTATGTTCGGAAATTTTTCCATTATTAAAAGTCAATATTATGGTCTAATGTATAAAAAAAAATTGTCTTTATTTCCCTCATTGGACAAAAAATTTAAATGTTGAATTTTAGTTTTTTTATCTTTAATATTGAATCGAATTTTAAATTGATGATAATTTTCCTTTTCTGAATAATTAACCAATCATAAACCACAAAAAAATTAAGATCAGCTCATACTTTTACCATACGATAAAATTGACATTATCGATCTTCATATCAAAAAATTGTTTCCCTCACTTATGTTAAAATTATACCTTATAAACTTTATAATACCTAATGGAAAATATTTAGCTTATAACCTTGGTTCCTTACTAGCTGGAGGGGAACACGTATTAAATTACTTTTATGTTAAGAAAAATAATGGATTTATTATTACTTGGATCTGAAACCAGATTTTCATCTTCTCTAATAAAGTGAAACTTGTAGCTGGCTAAAATAACGATACCCACCCCCCTTTACACCGCCCCCTCCCTTCCTACTGGATGAAATGACTGACCAATAAAAGAATTAAATGTTAGCAACCTAAATTGGCGACAGTGATTAAGTGAATTTAAGTCACCTTGACTTCGAACTAGCATTTGATTACACTTTGTCGAAATGCTGTCTTCATTTGATGGTTGAAATCTTACGACAAGGCAATTCTTAATAAGATTCCATTAGTCTCAGAGCTTGGCCTTGGGCAACTTTGCTGTGTGTCCTAGGGATTTTATGCTCTAAAGTGTTTTAAGGAAAAAAAAAACTAATAACCTGATTTTACTTTTTTAAACTCAAGTAAAAAGTCTTTATCATTTTACATGTACTAGGTCGAAATTTTCAGAGATCATGTTGGCCCCACGTTTTTTGTTCTTTTAATGCTTTTTCATCTTTTTACAGCGCAACGTCCCCCTTCTTTATTATCAATCCTTTCAAAGATTGCACTGTTACTGCGTTTGTTTTTTGTGGATTTTTAGAAAAAAATAAAGGCTTCATATGTATTTTTTTCTACATTTGACCTACTTTAAAAGTGATTCTCAATCAAATACGTACTTTTAAACTTAATCCTTAAAAGTACCACATGAAACCATAAAAGACTATACAACTCAACAACAAAAAACAGAGCTAATAATTATTTAGAAATTTTTATAATATCTTATTTGAAATGTTAAATGATTTTAATAATTTTATGTTTAATTAGTAAATTTTGTCTTTAAATAATATTTTTTTTCTCTCAGAACTTCGAATATTTTCCATAACAAAACCTAAAGCAATTTAAAAAAAAACAATGTTAAAGTAGACAACTATTTAAAACAGAAATAAATTCTTTTAAAACAATGAGAACTGTTTGTGAGTTGTGTTGAGAGGGGGGGGGGGGTAGGAGACAACAAATATTAGTTTGGAAACTTAACAAATAAGTTTTTACATTTATCTTCGTTTTTTTTCTAGGATTTTTAATCTATATTTGCAATTGGTTACTTTTGATCGAAAACTGCAAGATTGCATTTTTTTATTAAATGTTTTGTACTTAAATAGATATCATTGGCGGTAGATAGATAATTATAACAATAATTAAATTTTTAATGATTAAAGTAATATAAATGAATATACAAGAAACAAAGATTTTCAAGAATTAAATCTTATTTTATCACAATAAAAATTTTTTTTTTTCATTATAACCAGATGTCTACTTTTGATAACGGTGATGTACACTATTCAACTGTTGCTGGATCTTGCTTCATTCTCTGCGGCGGAGCGGCGGTGCAGAGGTGCGGTGTTTCACGGAGAAACAACAACAACATCAACAACGGACACAAGCTCCCTTCGGAGAGAAAAGTAGAATAAGGTTGGAGGGGGGGGGGGGGGGGACAGACAGGGCCTGGAACGGAGGAAGGAAAGAGAAAGTGAGTACTTGAGGTTCTAGATTCATTTTAGAGTCCTTCCCTGTCTTTCACCCCACTCCCCCCCCCCCCCCCACCCTCCCTCCTGTAATAATATTTTCTTCCATTGCACTTTGTAATGCCCTCTCTGAGATGCCTGAGCCGAGTTGTAAACGGCTGTTACTGCAAAAGGACTCGGTATAATGCGTATAGATGACTGCGTCCAAAAAGACTCAATATCAAAGAATGAATTAATTTACACGAACATGATAATTTTTTTGGTACTTTAACAATAACATTTATATAATAATATACAAATAATGAAATAATTTAGTAAATAGTAAATTACAAAAATATTGATGACTCTTTTTTACAGGTTAAAACTAACTTTAACTATAATGATATTTTGTATATAAAAAACACGCAACTAGAACGATACCGTCCATTAAAGCATGGAATATCAGACTTCACTAAAAATACTCAACATTAAGTGTATTTTCATTTCATATTCTACAAGGTCAAAACTTTAAAGAAAATAACTAATTTAAATATAAAGAAACATAGATACACCAAAAAATAATAATATAAGAATACAGAAATGGTGTATATAAACACAAACAAGAAAGGGGGTAGTAGAGTTCAAGTCCCTGCCTTTTTATTTTTGAACAATAAATTTTAACAAGAGGAATGTAAGCAAACTTACAAATTTTATATGTTTTATCTTAAATTAAAAATATAGCAACAATAATTTGTTTTATTTCAAATTATAATCTATAATTTGAGGGACTAAATAATTTTCAATAATTAGTTGAATAACGCAGGAAAAGAAGGGGGGAATGGAATATAGTTGTAAAGAAAATATATTAAATACAGGTTAGTTAGAGTAACTAGGTTCATAATTACCTTTATAGTTCGGCCAATTAACAGAAAGTCTTTCAATAGTTTAGGCATAAAAACAGGGAATTTACTTTCAAAGAGTAGTATTTAAGAGTATCATTTTCTTTATTTTTGTGCATATTTGCTTTTCTATTATCAAGATTTTTTAGCATAAAAGTTTCTCTATCTTTATTTTGACTGTCCACCATCCGTAACGCAATTAGGGAAATGCAAGTTACTCAGCTGCAATTTAAGATAGACTGCTGCAGCATACAGTATAAAATTTAATTGGTCCGTCGGTATGTCGGTCATGCATCAAAAGACATTACATATGCTTTTTATTATTTTTCAGAAAGGTTTCGTGATGTTTATGATGTTTATCATTAGAGTGAAACACTAGAGGGAGAAAGGGTTAAATAACTGTAACTCCCCATCGCATCAACCTTGTGCAACCTTTCTGGATCATTGAAAATCTACCAATGGTGTCGCTTAACACATCCAAGTAACAGACAATAATTTAGAAGCAGACGAAAAAGGTCATTGAAAAAGAAATGGAGGTAGTTGTCTGTATATACATCTATCTGTTTATTTATCAACTGTACATCTTTATACGATTTACTTTGTCCGTTTGCCCTTCCATGACTTTTTTGTGTGCTTCTCTACTTATAGATATCTTAATCTTATTTTCATTCAAATATATACCGTAAAAGCCTATTTACCGTAAAAGCCGCTATCTTTATATTATTCTTTAACCTCTTTAGACCATCTTAATTAGGTATTCTTGACTTTTAATAATATTCTTATGTATATACACGGTGTTTCAGAAAAAACTGCGTTTTCCGTATTTCTGATACAACCAGAAGGAATACAGAAAAAACGATTATATGTCCTTATTCTCTGTAAAAAAGTACATCAAATTTATAACAGGTGTTTTTCATTATCTCTAAAAATACGGCCTCTATGATAGGTACATAGTTTCCAAAAATGCTTTATGTGAAAAATGTTGTGCAAGAAAAATTAAAATAACTCTTCTATTATGTATAGAAAAATCGTAGAATTTCAATATTAATTTAGAAAAATGTATAAGAAAAGTACCTTAATGAGTTTTAAAGGTGAAATGCTTTTTAGCTCCTCACAAAAGTATTTTTAAGAAACTGCAATTTGTCATTTTTTCACATTTCTTGATTGTGATGCATTTGCAGTAAAAGAATCTTCTTTAATAGCGTAGGTTATAGTAAAAAGAAAAAAAACTCCTTTTTATTTGACAAAAAAATCTCTAAAGACAAAAAAGTTATTGAAGTTTGAATTTTTTTATTAAAGCATTTAATTACAAATTATGGATAAATTATGAGTTTATATCTTAACCTGTCAATCAAATTAAAGGATTATAGGAATAAATGAGGGGTGAGGATTTACGAACATGAGCAATTTTTAAGGTCATGTTTCTTAAGTATACAAAAAGAAAAACTGAATATTTGTTTTCAGTGAGGGAATTTTAAATGAAATTTTAGTGTAATTGGTAGAAAATTGTATTGGCCGTATTAAGATGTTGTTTTCAAGTGAATAAATTTTTGAAAACCAACCTTAAGGCACAAAATTCTACCAGAAAAAAAGCATCATACGCATCTTTTGAAATGTTTATGCTTTAAAATGCGCCGTTATTTTCAGAGATATTAAAAAACACCTGTAACAATTTCGATGCATATTTTTATAGAGAATATTGACATATGATTATTTTTTTTGTACTCTTCATGGTTGTTTCACAAATTTGGAAAACGCAGTTTTTTTTTTGAAACGCCCTGTATGTACATATATTGTATATGTTTAAATCTAGTACATGCTTGCTTTTTCCAGTTATACCTGCTTTTAATTTGATATAATATGAATATTTATTTGTATTATATCATAAAACAACTCTTTGACCATTAATTATACATATATTTATATGTACATAATGTTACAAGCATGAAAACATAATAGAAGCGTTTTGTATAGTGGACTTGATTATAGAAATGATTTGCATATTATTTGATAAGGAAGTCTTCATCAATGTTTTTTAAAAGATAAAACTTTATGATTAAGAAGTTGCTACGCTATCTATTAAATCGTATCTAGCTATTACAGGAATCATCGTGCAATGGTTAAAAATGTTAGGATTATTTTTACATGCTTAAATTAAAACAGAGCTATTTGTTACGGATTGACGTTGCATTAACGTAGAAAAGCCTTACCAAAATATTTTCCCCATAATCAACAACGGCCTGTTTACCGATTGAATCATAATTTGACATCATACTGTAACGGACTCACGGACGGACACTTAAGGAAGTAACTGTTAGAGAAAATGTTTCAATCCGACCCAAAGTGAAATTATTTTCCAGGGTTTAATAGGTAATTATAACAGCAGGTGGATATCTAAGTATCTAAACTAGCAATAACACAAACAAGGATAAGTTTGTAGGGAGTTTCTTATTTTTTTTGCTTTTTTTATTGGCACACCCGTGTATCTCACTATGTGGCTCAACACGTAGCGCATCTGCTCGTCGTCGGGAAGGTGATAGGTTCGAATCTCGGGCCGACACCGCGTCATAACTAAAGACGTTAAAAATGGTTCCTACTGCTGCTATGTCAGATGCGCGACATAAATAGTTAAAGTAGGGAGAATGCCTTGGCCCAAAACAGACGCAAATCGTTACCATTCACAGTTCGGACTTTTCAGACAAAGGTCGTGCATCACAGAGAGTTGGTTGTCTGATGGATGTTACTTAATCTAATATCCTTGGGTGTTTGGACAGAGAAGGGTGCGTAACAGTTATCCTTAGTTCTCCTGGATTGCTGGACCAGGACCTGGACAGTACATCAGATCGATAAGGTCCAGGACTGCAATCCCGCTCGTACGAGGTAATTTACAAAGGTAATAAATGTAGATTCTTAATGATTAATTGACGCAGTCTGTGACTTGATGCTTTTGGGCTTTGCGTTTTAATTGGTGAACCGTATATATTGCTGTACAGAGCTTTGAACATTTAAATTGACACACCATTTTTCTGCTGCTTAGTGTTTTAGCATCCTGTAACTTGCTGCGTAGAGTATTAGAATGTTTATTGGCGCACCCTGTATCTTGCTTAATAGATCTTGCTTTTAATTGGAGCACCTTATACCTAGCTGCGTAAGATTATAATTGATGCGTAGTCTTATCTCGTACCTTTATGTATAAAATCATAATGTTTTAATTGGCGAACTCTTTTTATTGTTGCGTAGAGTCTTAGTCTATCCTTTATTTTGCTGCGTAGATATTAAGCGTATTAATTAGCGCATCCTGACTCTTAGCCAAACATATTCATATTTCCAAAAAAGTATATATTACACTCTATAAAAGGTTATGTTGGTTGGTCCGAAATACTGATTAGTTTGGCTTTACATTTATGGATGTTGTCATCCCTGTTTTTTATGTTATTAATTAATAGAAGAATCAAATAAGTAAATAAGATTCTAATTAACTATAGCATAACTATCAAGCCCTTTTTTGTGTCTTCACCTCTGGGGGCTTTTCCCCATGAGGTTTGATCAACCTAATTTTTCGCATTTTAGATTTAAAAGAAAAATTTTTTTAAAAAATTTATTTTGGCGGTTAGATTTTTTTGTGGGGGGGTGTTAGTCGACCCCACTATTATAATTTTAGTTTTTTAAAAACTTTTTTGTGGGGGGGGGGTATTTTTCATGTTGGGGGGGGGGGTGTTCCACTCCCCCCAAGAAAATAGTTATAAACCTTCCCGGGACCTGTGAGAAGGTACCCTGTAAATTAGAACACGATCGGTTTAGTGGTTAGCGAGATCCTTCGGTACAAACAAACAGACAGACAGACATCGTTCTACTTTGTATTATTTACTAGCGGCTACGCCCCTAGAAGCCTCTAGGGATACTTAATGTGAGAGGGGAAAATCGAACTTCCCCCCTTACAATTTAAATTTTAAAGAAATGAAGAAAAAAAATTTTTGATTGGGGGGGGGTGATAAATTTTTATTGGATTTGTGGAGATACTCTCCCCAAAAATATTTTAAAACCTTCCCTGGACCTATTTGAAGCTTCACTGTTAAGGAGAATCATATTGGTACTGCGGTTAGCGAGATCCTTCTCTACAGACAAAAAAATCTTACTACTTTATGTAATAGGATAGATTAATAAAAAGGTATATTAATTATATTTTATTTTCTTAACTTTTCCCTAGTTTAATTAATATAATATACATATACTACGATTAAATATCTGATCAAGAATGAAGGCATCCAACAACAAAAAAAAGTTTTAAAACAAATCTTAGATTAGAGTAAACCCAGTAAGTTTTATAAGCTGAGAGTGAATGTTGATTAAGTGTTCTTGGCTGTTTTTTATTTTGACACAATCAAAGATATTTCCGACAATATAATGAATACCATTTCAAAAATATATTTTCAAAATAACCATGTTCTAATAATGATAATCATGGCTAACTATTTTTTAGTAAATTTTGTAGAATTTCTCATTTAATTTTTTACCATATACTACAGAAGTTGCAATTTTTTACTATACAAATCTTTTATGTTTTTGAGATATATATCAGAGAAAAGAACCTTAGGATAAGCTTTGCTCAATCCATCCAGTAAAACTGTGTTAAAGACAAATTATCCAAATATTCTTACTGGGGCTTTCCTTCAAAGTGTATGTTAAGTACTGAACCCTCAGCCCACCCTACCTTATTTTTTGATAAATTGAAAAATGGGTAAAGGGGTAGTTTTTTCCCTATGATTTAACCCTGTGGGAGGGGGTTGGGGGGTAAACCATGCAGGGGTTTTACCTGCAGTGTCCCAACGCTGTAGAGTGGAGCTAACCTAATATAACTAACCTAACCTGACCTAAAGTAAGTTATAAACAAACAAGCGAAAAAATACCCCCCCCCCCACAATCATTTTAATATGGTTAAAAGTAAGATGGGTGGGTGTTTTCGGTGCTTAACAAGTCACTTTTTGGGAAAACGACTTCCTACTTTTTTCTTCATCTTTTAGCAACTGATCCTCCCACACAAAAAAAAATCCACCTCCCCCCTCCCCCTCCCTCTCCGCTCAACAACCTGGCCCCAATTAATTGTGAAGAACATTTGCTTTTGACACTTTTTACAACTGAGAAAAATTGAAATTTTACTGCGAGTCTTGAGATAGATATTATGTTCAAACTATTCGAAAAGGTTAAAAGTAACAAATTTTGTCGCATACTCATCTTTTGTAATTTAATGGTGATGTTAATTCTTTTAACGAGGCAATATTGTGATATAAGGACGTTTGATGTCTCAAGTTCTCTAGACCTTAAGATTTAAAAGTAAAATGTGTACTTAGTTATTTTTTACCCTTTAAGCTAAAGACTGTTCTAATAAACTTCAATCGCGTCGATATATAACGCGGAAAGAAAAAAAGTAATTCCTTTTTTGTTGGCTTCAATTTTGATCCAGTGAAAATAAATGGGCTTTGGAATAATATTGGAAAGTTCGCTTAAATTGTAGTTATGTTAAAAGGCAAAGAAATTCATTATTCTTATTGATTTGCTAATCTGTGAGCTTTGCTTTCATGGTCGGTGTCATCCTTGTTTTAAATTTTTAATTACATGCTTAGAAGACTCAAGGTTAAGATATTTATCAGGGATCTAAAGGGATAAAACAATAGCCGATAAATTGATTTACATCCCCAATGATGTTATACAAAATTACTCCTTCTGTAGAATAGTGGGTGAACGTTTGCAAAAATAACTTAATTGACCAACCAATCAAATTCAAGTCCCCAAAGTTGTTAAGCCAACGTCATTCTAAAACATTGGGGACTAGTGTAATAAACAACCCAATGTCTCGTCCCACCCTGTATATTTATGCTGCTAAATTTAGCATCAAGTTTACATGAAATCTTGCTTCCCTTTCATACAAACTTGTACAACTACGTACATATATCAACTTTTCTTATATCCTTGGACAAACATGTAAATGCAAGTAGGTTGAATGGGGGGTGTAAAGCCTCCCTACTTGGGGCAAATGGAAATTAAAGTATCATTATATAAAAGTAACAGGATCTTTGTATGTCTATCGGTCTGTTTGTATCAAAGGAAATCGCAAACAATATTTTCAAATTACCGCTAGGCGGCGCTATTGTATTTTTTTTAAAATACAGTTGAAAGTGGGGGAGAGTCGACTTCCCCCTCCCCACCACGAGCACCTCAAGGGCCAATTGAGGCCTCTAGGGGCGCATTCACTAGTCTTTAAAACACAAAGAATTATATTGTTAACAGATAGATACCTCCTTAGAGAATTTTGCCTTCTTTAGCTTAGAAATATACGTATGGATGTTTGGAATAAGTCTCAGTACAACCCCTGATGGTAACTTTCCAATCAAGCGTTATTTTTCTCAGTGCTGTAATAATTCTCCCTCACCCTCCAGAAATAGCATGCCCTTATTCTTCAATACCCATACACATAACTAAACACGCACAAAAACACACACACACACACACATTCTTCCATATACTTATAATATTGAACATTAATTAACTGCCTTTGTTGAAACTCTCACCTTCGGAAGAGGAAAAAAGAGGCAAGAATAAAAGTTCTTTGTACTGTACAAGCACAATTCTATCCATAATATATACAATATAATACTAAAACAAGTAAAAATAACACTGGATAGTTCGTGATAAAACAGAAATACTAAGAATATCAGGGATCTAAAGGGATAAGACAATGGCAGCTAAATTGGTGTATATCACTAATGATGATACATAAAATTACACCTTCTGTAGAATACATTAGCTGTCTGAAACGTTTGGACACCCAACCAATCTAATTTCAATTAAAGTCCCCAAAGATGTTGATCCAACGAATAAGAAAACTTTGAGGACTAGTGTAATAAACAGCCCATTGTCCCCTCCCTTCCTGAGTTATATGCATAATTTTTCAAGCTATTAAATCATATTTTGTACATTCTAAAAGGATTTTTCATTAATTACCTTTAAAAAATTACAGATTAACTTTCAACTAAATAAATCATGCTAATCAAAATCAGCATCCAGTTTGAGTACTTGAATATTAATATAAATTCCTGTATCCAGCTGACATTTGTTCAAAGTGAAAAAGATGGCTTTGCTACTAAGAAAAAGTGCAAACGTTTTATTTTGACAGTGTGACAAAAATATTTGTAATTTGGTAAACATTGTCTGATACTTGTTGTTGGCACTGCTAGAGAGTGTAACAAGCTAAGATTCACACATATCCAGGATACAATGATACTTGTTGTTGGCACTGCTGCTAGAGAGTGTAAAAATTAAGCTAAGATTCACACATATCAAGGATACAATGATACTTGTTGTTGGCACTGCTAGAGAGTGTAACAAGCTAAGATTCACACATATCCAGGGATACAATGATACTTGTTGTTGGCACTGCTAGAGAGTGTAACAATCTAAGAATCACACATATCCAGGATACAATGATACTTGTTGTTGGTACTGCTAGAGAGTGTAACAAGCTAAGAATCACACATATCCAGGGATACAATGATACTTGTTGTTTGCACTGCTAGAGAGTGTAACAAGCTAAGAATCACACATATCCAGGATACAATGATACTTGTTGTTGGCACTGCTGCTAGAGAGTTAACAAGCTAAGAATCACACATATCCAGGGATACAATGATACTTGTTGTTGGCACTGCTAGAGAGTGTAACAAGTTAAGATTCACACATATCCAGGGATACAATGATACTTGTTGTTGGCACTGCTAGTGAGTGTAACAAGCTAAGATTTTAAAGCAAGGCTCAACAGCCGTATTATGCCGCGCGACTTTCAGAAGACTTAAAGGAGGCAGCACTGCTTACAAAAAAAAAACAATACGCTACAGCTACCCTCGGTTGAAGACATTAAATTTTAATCAAGCTGCATCTGCCGAGCCCTGTTTATATCTTATTAATTTCAGAGAAAGATTAAATTTATCTTGTTTATACTTTTCCCTTCATCCTAGCTTAGCCAGGCAGATGAAAAATACTAAAAAAATAGGAAAAAAAATATTCTTACTTTTATTTAAGTTTTTAAAGGTTGCGCAAACTTTAAAATTTAAAGGAATTTTCAACATTAAAGCTCTATGTCGATTTTGGGGATCTTTTTATAAAATAAATATTAATATAAAGCCAGTTTTTCATAAGATACCACTGCAAGCGCAAACTGTCGGTTTACGCAAGTATGAATTTTTTAATTACCTGACTTTAAAAATATCGTACTTGTGAAACATAACAAGTGTTCTTCATTTGGAATTCATTCTGTGGTTTGGGTTTCCTTCCAATAATCAAAAACAATGAATTTTGGTATTTTTTGTATTTGACTACTAGCGGCTGTGCACCTATTATCTATGAGCTCTATTTGAAGGTATATGGAAAGCAGAAATCAGCATTAAAACATACCATCACTTAAATGATAAAAAAAACAAGGATGACAACATCCATAAAAGCGAAGCACTGAAACGGTAGGACAAACGGACATTAACACATGTATAGTGTCAGAACTAAATAATCATAATATAAATGTATAAGAGTCAAAGCAAAATTGTAAGTAAATTTGTTGAAAAACTGCTTGATTCGGGATAATGTTTATGGACATACTTACATTTTTGGAACTTGATTATAGAGTTGCTTCGTTTATTACATTATACTTTGTTGTCCCAGGAATCAATATACCAAAAATCAGATCAATCAGATGAATAGATCACATAAAAAAAGTAAAAAAAATCAACATGTTTAAAATGGACGTACGGACATTTTGGTGATGATTATAGAGTTGCTACGCTTTCTAAATCGTACCTAACTATTAAAGGAATCACCATGCAAAATTTGAAATCGATAGGACAATTCTAACATGCCTATATTAACGAAAAAAGCTATTCGTTACGGACGTACGGACGGACCGACCCTAATTATAGAAAAGCTTCGCTTTTAAAAATAGAATAATTCCCCGCGGGACCTTTATGGAGATTCCATAAAATGGAGATCTCGATACACTCATATAGAATATTTTTTGTCTGATGGATAATTCATTAAATACTTCATTTTTTCAAAAATTTAATTCTTCTCATAATTTGTATACCTTTGGGTAGAATGTAACTAATCTAAAAATCTTTTTAAAAAGTAACAGACCTTAATTTCATTTATTAAACCTTTTAAAATAATTTTAGTGGCTGATTCTATAAAGAAATATATCTTCTTTAACTGCTTTAAATTTAATGTGAGTTTAAGATATTACAGAAAGTTTAAATTTAAAATGATTTCTTTATGAAAAAGAAATAATCAGAATGTCACAAATCTGAAGAGAGTTATTTTTCTTTCTCCAGGTAAAAGTTTAAACTTGAAGGTTGATGGAAGTGAAATCAAGGTCAAAATATCAAACCTTAGGTTGTTAAAACTAAATGGTTTAGTATTTACTTATTAAAGCCAAACAGATGTGTATTATATATTCTTTAACATTAAAACATATAGTGATTTAAATGATTTGTTTAATTCTTTGTTGATTCAATTAAGGCAAATCTAAATTCCCCTAGAGCATGACAGATAGATAGACATAACAAAATATAGTTTTTATCATATATATATATATATATATTTATAACAGTAAGGGAGTTGAATCCATTTTTATAGAAGCAGAAATATAATCTATGATTATGGTTTGGACCCACTAAAACTGTAATCTACCTTTCCACTTTCCCCTCTCTTGGTGAAGATATCTTCAACACCGATACGATTTTTGAAATGTAAGATTCTACTTTCCCTTCTCTTGGTGAAGATATCTTCAACGCCGATACGATTTTTAAAATGTAAGATTCCACTTTCCCCTCTCTTGGTGAAGATATCTTCAACGCCGATACGATTTTTAAAATGTAAGATTCCACTTTCCCCTCTCTTGGTGAAGATATCTTCAACGCCGATACGATTTTTGAAATTTAAGATTCCACTTTTGCCTCTCTTGGTGAAGATCATAAAATTAAAACCAGTTTTTTTAGCCCGCGCCTTCGGCACCTCGGGGCTAAAAAAACTGGTTATAATCTTAATATCTTCAACAAGAGAGACAAAAGTGGAATCTTAAATTTCAAAAATCGTATCGGCGTTGAAGATATCTTCACCAAGAGAGGGGAAAGTGGAAGGGTAGATTACAGTTTTAGAGGGTCCAAACCATAATCATAGATTATATTTCTGCTTCTATAAAAATGGATTCAACTCCCTAACTGTATAAGGTTTTTAAATTTTGACTTGATCTGTAAGATGATGATGACTGCAGGTTTTCACTGGAAAATTGAATCTCTCAATTTTTTGCTTCCTACACCATTATCCATATATATTTATATGTATACTTAACTCAGCCAAAGAATAATTTACATAGAATATAAAAATGTCTCTATAATGACAGAATAAATGTCAATCAATCGAATCAATTGTTGAATCCAATTTCCAGTTTGCCTGTCAAAAACTGTATCGCTATTACATCAATATCAACATAAGCATTTGGTTTTGATATTATTATACTGTTGATAGTCGATATTATATTAGCCGTGACACATGAAGTCTCAGCTAAATGTCAGAGGACAGAGAGAGAATATATTGCACAACAAAGATAACAAAAAGAATCCTATGGAGAACTGGTACTGGATAGTTCATGAACAAACAAAATATCCTATCAAATTAGGATAGAATTTTAATTTTTTTTTGCTTCTTACACATTATATATATTCCAATGTCCATACTCCATCGATAATTTTGCAAAATATGAGGAAGAGTTAGATAGAAACTTTTATGTTTACTTTAATTTTCCTTCCAAAGATTTTTTTTAAAATTTCGTTCGACTCAAAAAAATCCAATTTAGTAAGTAAGCTAAAACATAGTATTGTTATCAGAAGTACAACCTTGATAATTATGAAAAATGATTTAAACAGGACAATTCAAACCCATTTAGGAGATTTAAAAATAAATGTGTTGATTGCAAAATTAGATACAGGCTTATAACTTCAGCTGATTTTTAATTCATTTAAAAGCCAGCTGTCCAGGATTTGGTTCCCTTACTCAAACTTAATTTTTTTAACTCAGGTTCTTTTAAGGAGTTTAAAATCTGGTTACAAGGAGGAGTGTATGCAATATGCCAATAGGAATTCTATCAGTATTTTTCTATGATCTCTTAAAAAAGACACTTATCTATATTGTGCCTCTTCACTCATGTTATTATACTAAATATTCATAAAAATATATAATGTATGTACATTCTATTTACATATTGTATCTTATGGGATATATATTTGACTTTTTGTATCAAAAATAAGGTAAATTAATATATTATCATTTTTCAGTGCTTTCAATTAAGTGCCTATCAATTTATGCCATTTCTGATATAGCGCTTGATGTCTGTCTGTCTGTCTGTCCGTCCGTCCGTCTGAAGCTTAAGATCTCGTTAACCACTGAACCGATCGGATTCTACTCTTCAGGGTATATACCTAATGGTCCTGCGGTGGTTTTAAGCTATTTTCTTTGGGGGTGGGACACCCCCAACCCCCCCAAAAACAAAAAAAATCCTCCCCCCCATTTTTTTTTACGAATTTTGCGAATTCGTTATTTAATCGAGAAAATATTTTTCTGCTGGGTAGGTGCGAAAATTTGCGATCCGTTCTGCTGGGTAAGTAATAGAAGTTGTAATACCTCTTGGGGCAAAGCCCCTAGAGGCTAGGGGCGAAGCCGCTAGTAGCTAATAAGGCGTTTGTTTATTTTCAAAAACTATTAAAAACCAAGCCAAAACTGCATCATAACTAGAGACATTGAAAAAGCACACATGGAGCGTACGCAAAATGTTTGACTAACAAAAAGATTTTGAGGGACAAGTCTTAATAAATTTTACCCGGTAAATATGTTGAGAATAAATAAGTTTAAAAATGATACATTTATCGTGGAAACTAAAGTAACAGTATGTCCATTTATCTGTCTCTCTGAATGTCAGTTAAGATCTCCGAAACGGTTGGATCGTTCGTTCTACAATTTAAGGGTCAAGGGAAGGTTCAAGGCTTTTAAAAAGAGATTACGACATCCCCATTTGAAGATATGGACCCAAGAAATTATAAGCCCCCAAAAATTTATAACAAAAAAATGTTACTCCTCCAAAAAATTAAAACGAAAATAAAATATTTTTAATAAACAATATTAAAATGTTCTACTATGGCTGTCAGATGTAAGTTTGGATCCTTGTTATCTAAGCAAGTTGCTGCTGGTGCGTACATTCTATATGCCTGTCATAAAACAAGGACGATTACAACATTTATACCAAAACTTTTTGAAAATAGGTCTACGTTTAAACAAAGGAAAACTTTGTGAGGTAAAAAATTCAAAACGTACAAAAAGGATAGAGAATTTGAGTATGTTTGCTGGCGAATTTTTTTTACCGATTAAAATATAAATAAAGAGGGGTTTTAAAAGTGAATAGTAAAAGGTTCAAAATGGATATGGACGTGTAACGTAATAGAAAGATCTACGGACACAGATGTCATGTAGAGCTGCTATTCTCTTGAAATTCATGTTTCCATAAAAGCTGCAATATGTTTGCTTATTTTCTAAATTTCTATGCTGTCACACAACTTACCAGAGGAGAGGCGTGCACATCATTCCAGCCCTGGGGGTAAAGGGAAGAAATATTTTGGGGGTTAAATTTGTGGAATTTGAATTTTTTTTGAGTGGTTCATACATGTTTTGGTTAAAAGCAGGAAAAGGGAATGTGAATCTGACAAAAAATTCTAAGTGAATAATGCCCCCACAACCCTCCCCCCCCCCCCACCTTCTTACCCACTTCCCTACAGATGCATTTAAATAAACAAGTTTTAAGCCTACTCTACACCATCAAAATATTTAATTTTCGGCAATTTCACATGGAATTAATTAACTGAATATCAGCCACTGCACTGGTTAATAGAATTGGTTTAGTCCAGATAAACATTGTACATTTCAACAAACAAACCTTGTAGGAAAAAGGGGGCGGTTGAGGCCACAATCTTGTGAACGCCTCTGCAACTTACCACCATAGTCTGCTAAATATGGAAATGGGAACATTACAGCAATTTCTCTGTGCTTTACTATCATAGAATAGTTAAGAGTAGAATATATTCTCTTTTTTCGGAGAGGCACACGAAAAACAAGAAACATCTTGTCCAAAGGTAAATTCAGCGCAGCAGTAATTAAGTGACAATGCCATATGTACAGGCGAACAGATTATTTGTAACCTTAGGAATAACTTTTTATCAAAAGTATTGTAGCCAATCTACTATGTATCAATTATTTGTTAATTTATTAAGTGGCATGTTGACCAATTAAGAACAGAAATTTAATTAACAATAAAGATTTTATTAGCAGGGATCGGAAGCCGCGCGTAAGCCGCGTGTAAGCCTCAGTGAAATCGTCATTTTATCAATAAAAAATTAAGCTAGATGTATAAAACTGTCTCTTTAGCTGACAATCCTTTTTTTCTGAAATTTCTTTTTCTGCTCACAGGCAGGTTTAAAACTGAGGCTTATGCGCGGCTGAGGCGCGGCTTCCGAACCCTGTTTATTAGTCTATGGTATAAAATCTATAAGAAGAAAACAGAAAAGTTAGAGAATATTTCAGACAATTTAAATCTTAATATTAAACAAACAAAAAATATTATTCACAAAATTGTGTTGAACTTTTCAAAATGGCTGAATAAATGACTTTACTTTTTACCACTTTCAAGTACATTAAGTAGAATATTTGAAAATTAAATGTAATTCTCGGTTTTCAGCCGCAAACCTGTTTCTAATTCTTTGTAGCTGCCATTTAATTTCTGCGGTGGAAGTCGCTCTTTAGCTTTAGAATATCATATAAAAAAGTTATAAATAGATAGAGGGAATACCTTGGCATGTACGTACAGCTAGTTGTATCCCATTACCATGCCCAGTTTGGATTTGTATAGTATGTAACAACTTAAATTTAGTGGCTGTGGAACCCTGGTACAACTCTAGCACTGACTTGCATCTATGAATAGTATGTAACAACTTAAATTTAGTGGCTGTGGAACCCTGGTACAACTCTAGCACTGACTTGAATCTATGAATAGTATGTAACAACTTAAATTTAGTGGCTGTAGAACCCTGCTACAACTCTATCACTGACTCGTAGCTATGAATAGTATGTGACAACTTAAATTTAGTGGCTGTAGAACCCTGCTACAACTCTATCACTGACTCGTAGCTATGAATAGTATGTAACAACTTAAATTTAGTGGCTGTGGAACCCTGCTACAACTCTATCACTGACTCGCAGCTATGAATAGTATGTAACAACTTAAATTTAGTGGCTGTGGAACCCTGCTACAGCTCTAGTACTGACTCACATCTATGAATAGTATGTGACAACTTAAAATTAGTGGCTGTGGAACCCTGCTACAACTCTAGTACTGACTCACATCTATGAATAGTATTTAACAACTTAAAATTAGTGGCTGTAGAACCCTGCTACAACACTAGCACAGACTCACAGCTATGTATAGTATGTAACAACTTAAATTTAGTGGCTGTGGAACCCTGCTACAACTCTAGCACTGACTCACAGCTATGTATAGTATGTAACAACTTAAATTTAGTGGCTGTGGAACCCTGCTACAACACTAGCACTGACTCACAGCTATGTATAGTATGTAACAACTTAAATTTAGTGGCTGTAGAACCCTGCTACAACTCTAGCACTGACTCACAGCTATGTATAGTATGTAACAACTTAAATTTAGTGGCTGTGGAACCCTGCTACAACACTAGCACTGACTCACAGCTATGTATAGTATGTAACAACTTAAATTTAGTGGCTGTAGAACCCTGCTACAACTCTAGCACTGACTCACAGCTATGTATAGTATGTAACAACTTAAATTTAGTGGCTGTGGAACCCTGCTACAACTCTAGCACTGACTCACAGCTATGTATAGTATGTAACAACTTAAATTTAGTGGCTGTGGAACCCTGCTACAACTCTAGCACTGACTCACAGCTATGTATAGTATGTAACAACTTAAATTTAGTGGCTGTGGAACCCTGCTACAACTCTAGCACTGACTCACAGCTATGTATAGTATGTAACAACTTAAATTTAGTGGCTGTGGAACCCTGCTACAACTCTAGCACTGACTCACAGCTATGTATAGTATGTAACAACTTAAATTTAGTGGCTGTAGAACCCTGCTACAACTCTAGCACTGACTCACAGCTATGTATAGTATGTAACAACTTAAATTTAGTGGCTGTAGAACCCTGCTACAACTCTAGCACTGACTCACAGCTATGTATAGTATGTAACAACTTAAATTTAGTGGCTGTGGAACCCTGCTACAACACTAGCACTGACTCACAGCTATGTATAGTATGTAACAACTTAAATTTAGTGGCTGTAGAACCCTGCTACAACTCTAGCACTGACTCACAGCTATGTATAGTATGTGACAACTTAAATTTAGTGGCTGTGGAACCCTGCTACAACACTAGCACTGACTCACAGCTATGTATAGTATGTAACAACTTAAATTTAGTGGCTGTAGAACCCTGCTACAACTCTAGCACTGACTCATAGCTATGTATAGTATGTAACAACTTGAAATTAGTGGCTGTGGAACCCTGCTACAACTCTAGCACTGACTCACATCTATGAATAGTATTTAACAACTTAAAATTAGTGGCTGTGGAACCCTGCTACAACTCTAGTACTGACTCACATCTATGAATAGTATGTGACAACTTAAAATTAGTGGCTGTGGAACCCTACTACAACTCTAGCACTGACTTGCAGCAATGAATAGTATGTGACAACTTAAATTTAGTGGCTGTGGAGCCCTGGTACAACTCTAGCACTGACTCACATCTATGTATAGTATGTAACAACTTAAATTTAGTGGCTGTGGAACCCTGCTACAACTCTAGCACTGACTCATAGCTATGTATAGTATGTAACAACTTGAAATTAGTGGCTGTGGAACCCTGCTACAACTCTAGCACTGACTCACATCTATGAATAGTATTTAACAACTTAAAATTAGTGGCTGTGGAACCCTGCTACAACTCTAGTACTGACTTGCAGCTATGAATAGTATGTGACAACTTAAATTTAGTGGCTGTGGAACCCTGCTACAACTCTAGCACTGACTCACAGCTATGTATGTAAAGAATGTGACAACTTTAAATGCATAAAAATATACTTTTTCATCTCTCTGTAAAACTAAAAGTACAGATCTACACAATTTTAGGAATAGGTACAACTAAGAGCCTCAATAATTAAAAATGGATATTTAGAGGTCAGATAAAAAGGTCGTCATTACCAACAAAATAAACAAAAGCTTTACAAAAATTTTATTAGTTCAAATGTTTTTTACATATGATACAACGGTATCCAACACATATCCCATATTTGATTCCCCCTGTTTAGATTCCAACAAACGGATTCCCAGAAATCAGATTCCCCTAATGTTAAATATCCTATGTTATTCTTTTCCCCATGACTCTTTGGCCTGATGCACTTAGCCTCAATGCCATAAATCCATGAGATCATATTGCCTTTCGACAATTAGCTCCTCATCAGACATACATAGAAACAAATATACGAATAGAGTTGCTTCGCTTATGATATTGTACTTTGTTGTCCCAAAAATCAATATACTAAAAATCAGATCAATCGGATAATTAAATCACATAAAAAATTGTTGTTAAAAAAGTAAAAAAAAATCAACAAGTTAAAAATGGACATACGGACATTCTGGTAATGATTGTAGAGTTGCTACGCTTTCTAAATCGTACCTAACTACTACAAAAATCACTATGCAAAGTTTGAAATTTATAGGACAATTCTAACATGCCTCAATAAGCGAAAAAAGCTATCCGTTCCGGACAGACCCAAACTATAGAAAAGCTTCGCTTTTAACAAACATTTAAAGTGCCACTAGAGGTCTCTAGTGCCCTAGTAGCTAGTAAAATACAATTAATAATTAGTATGGTACTTAAGAATGGAGATCAAGGGCACATGGTAATATGAACTGTAGGATATATGATCTCTTGGCAAAGTGCAATTAGGATGAGCGCATTATGGATATCATACTGCGGGGGTATTATTTTTAAAGGGAATCTAATTTAGGGGAATCCGTCACATAGGCAAAATGAAGTTTGGGAATGTAAAAGAGGGAATTCAATTATGAGGAATCGATTTGGGGAAAAGTATCTAGAACCATGATACAACTGCTTTTTGGATCTTACATATACTATAGATGACCTCAGGACTTGGTCATGTGGGAAATACAGAAACTTTAACATATATAAGTTCATTGAAAAATAATAACCCAAATCAAATTACGAAAGCACTTCTATTTGGAAAAATAGACAAAAGAAGCAAATGCTGGTCTAGAGCTGAAATAAAACCTTTTTCTTGCATTCATTCGAATCCGGTGAATAGGAACCGGTTCTCATCCATACGAAAAAACTATGTCTAGCATCGTATTATATTCAGCTTTCTACGAATATAAAAATGTACAATCATAAGATTAAAACCAGTTTTTAAGCCGGCGCCTTTGGCACCTCGGGGCTAAAAAAAACTGGTTTTAATCTTATAATTGTACATTCTATATCCGCAGAAAGCTGTTTATAATACGATGCGAGAAATAACTATTCTTGCATTGCTTAGTTTTAGAATTGCTGCGCTTCTGGTACTCTAAAGATAATCACTTTGTTAATATATAGACGACGTCTAATTATTTATGCTTATCAGGGAAGCCAATATTTACTAAAGACAGGCTTTGGGCTATTTTCAGAGTTGATGGATCAAGGGACAATCGAAGAAGCCCTCAACTATTTCTCTCCCAACAAAAACCTTTTTTATATTATGGTTGGTTTTCTATACCAAGGTTGTATCTGTGTGGTTATCCATACGCCTGAAAAGATATATTTGTAGAGCTTTGCTGTTATGGATGTTATTATTCTTGTTTTATTTAGTAATTATTTACATGTATAAAGAATTGTTTACAAAGATTATATGTATATAAATCTGAAAGTGTAACCTACACATATATTATTGTATGTATGTACATCCAATATGTTAGGTAAATTGATATTACTCAATCATATACACTCCTTTCCTTGGAATTCAGGTATTGCCAGCCGCAATGTAATACTCTCTATTAAAACAAGGATGACAACATCCATAAGTAACGAAGCTCAAAAATTATGGATGGATATCCGGAAAAAATGAACTTCATTGCATTTTCTTAAAAAAACACAAAGCTAAAATATCACGAACACTTGTAAGATTTATAACAGGAAAATCTAAGAATCGAGATAGCACCGCAGCAAATTAGCAAATCTTAATGAAACTTTGTGGGGATATTTAAATTGTGAACTTATTTAATCCCTAAAAATATCAGCTGTCTATCTCAAATAGGAGTAAAGAAAATCATGAAAACTTTAAAGGGATACCATATGAGTTATCCGATCCTATTAGAAAGTAGCTGTGTTTAGTGCCCTAGGAAAATGGGGATAGATGTCACCGCTTTTGGCCTACCTATTCTTTTAACGTCATAGCAGAGGGAAACAGAAAGGGTAACGAACCCCTCTAGAAAAGAGATGGGGTACAGTGTATTTCCTGACGTCAATAGAATAGGTGGGGGTAAAAGCAGTGACATCTATCCCCTTTTTGCTAGGGCACTAAACACAGCTATGTACTAAAGATTTATTTAAGGTTTAAATTTTTTAATTGCTACATGTTTTATTTTTTCATTTTTAAAAGTACATAACACATAATGTACAAATCTTGTAAATATTTTAATTGTGGCATGATTGTGCAATATTGATATTATGCATAATTTATGTAAATATATATGTAGTTTTATCTAATATTTATGGGGGAGGATGCCATTCTTACCACTCAACTTTATATAAGTACAACATTTTTATAGCAGCATGATTCTTACATTAAAGCAAATGAACGATAATTTGATGAACACCTCAATTACTATAAAGATAGTTACCCTCTTTGTAGATGAAAATTATTGGTTAAGGTTTGTACCACCCAATAAATACTTAATAAAAGTTCTCAAAATTTTTAGGCCAAAAAGCGATATTATGTTTTTAAAGAACCTAGTGATAGTGTCTAACTTTTTTATCTTTGTGACGTAACAAAAATCCATCTCTTTTTTAGGGGTTTCCTTTCCCACCTCCACTCTCATTCCTCGAATTTTGTTACGTCACAAAGATAAAAAGTTAGACACTATTACTAGGTTCTTTTTAAAACTTTAGGTCCTGTATAATGTACAGGCCAATGCCCCCCTCCCGTACTTAAGGGATGTTCAATTTAGATATATACTATAAGAACAACTTGTATGCAGCTATGCTACTTTACATGTTAAACGTAAGGACAGACAGACGACGAAGATGATTATGACGTCATAAAATAACCAATGAGAGGCCAGCATTAAAATTACCATTGTTCAATTACAGTGTATACTGGCCTCTCATTGGCTATTCTATCGTATGACGTCATAATCTGTTTAGGGACTTTAATCATGTTCCAGACGACCGGACAAAGTATCGAGTACTCTGATTGCAATAATAAAAGATTTTAACTAGAGTTACAGAGGATATGACAATGAAAGATACAAAAATCTTCCCATAGCTGATATTCTCCTTTTGTTACTTGTAGGTCAAAATAATTCTATTTTAAATGGACAAAATTATTTATCTTATTGACCAATTCTCTACTTTTCCCTCAACATATTTAAGCTAAATAGGTGTAAAGTGGTTTACTATTTTTTTTTATAAAATAGTATGTATCTGTTTTAAAATGTTTTTTTCTTCTTCGAGTATTTTTAATCTCAAAATATTAATAGATGTTTGTTGCAAATATTATATTAATATTGTTTTATTGTCATATTTTTTTCGGGTTAACCTTTAATTTCCTTTAGTTTATCTACAAAATAAGCAAAATTGTTTAACTCCCAATATTAAAATCCCTGCACACAACGTATCTAAAGACACAGGGCCGAATCATTGATTAAATATCTCCATTACAATCAACTATAATGGTGTGCCATTGTTTTCCAAGCTGTTTATAGTGCCTATAAAAATAGAACGTCATACAATACAAAAGACCGATATACAGACTAAATTACCAATGACAGGACAGTATATGTTTTGATTGAACAATGACGTCATATTACTTAGGCCCTATAAAAAGCTTCATTGTTTTCGACAAAATAGATTTATTGTGAATTATTATATCAAATTATCATAATATACCCATTAATAAAATGTAAATATTAGATCATCCAAGTACTTAAGACGCAATCATATAAAAAATGAGCTAAATTTTCCTTGTTTTTTTTATGGCCTGTATGTATCAATATCTTGTGAATATCATGCTATTATGATGGGATGAGTAAAAAAACATAACATTTATCATTTGTTAAAAACAAATATCAGGGCATTGTTTCCAAGGGGGTTTCGTATCAGCCCCCGACCCCCCAGAATTCAGTCGTTTAAGAGATCTAAGTGGATGAACAGACAGATAAAAATTCATCCTTTTACTTTAGTTTGTTTTTGACAATGGAGTGTTTCGTATTTGATTTTATGTGATTATTTGCAATTATCATAAATGTTTACATTATGAAGCATTTATTGTTATGCAGAAGTGATTTTTCACCGATAGTAACAACAATGTATATTGTTTGGGATCAAAATAGTATTTCACACAGCTTTTGAAGCAGGGAGGGAGAAATCATTGGACTGTTTTCACTGGTATCCAAAAGTTTGTAACTTATTTATTGTTTTTTTTAATTAGATATTTTTTTTTTTTTATCAGTCACGGATAAATTTTAATTCTTTTAAGGTGTTAGAGGTTTATATTTTATTTCTTCTCAATATAATTTAATCAAAGCTACCTAATCATGATATAAGCAAAATAGTTGGCCATTCGGTATATTATAAAATCTTTTATTGGAAAAATCAAAAAATAGAAAAAAAAACTTTTTCAAAATAGACTGAATTATGATTAAATCCGCATAAAATGACATAAATGTGATCTAATTCAAGCTATCTTACTAAAATTACCCTTGATCCAATTCATGAATGGTGTGATCTAGAACAACTATATAGAAACAAACGTATATGTTATAAGAAGAAGACAAGCTTTATATTTGACAACCAATAAATAATACAATAATATACGTACTTATAACACAGGCAGGAAGGGGATAATGGACTGTTAAAGATATTTCTCTCCAAAGAATATAAATTCTTCCTGCCATTAGTAAGCTAAAATAGAATCCTGATTGAGTTATGCAAATATACATGAAAAGTAATTTAATTTAGTCTATTTTCCAAATTATACTCTTGTTAGGATCCTTTTTATATCAGGACAGCTATTCTGAATAATTTATTCAATAAAGCAAGAATAATAGTTAACATACATATAAAACAATAATGATTCACTCGCAAGTTAAGTTTTAAGTCAGTTGAGACATTTTAACACATAGCTCCTAAAGAAAGGATGGGGGGTGAAGGTTGTATTTTATTTTAAATTTTATTTCTTTTGTTATTGGTTTAATATTTATATACAAAATTGTCCTTGTTTTTTTTTTGCATCAAACTGATTGAATATATGTAAGTAAAGTGCCTTAACGCTCCGTCAACCAAGCAATACTTCAGTAGGGAATTTTATACCTACATCATTTATTTAAAATACATATAAATATCTACATTATAATGATTAAAAATTGTTTGTATACCTGTAAATCTGTATACCTATAGTTGTTCAAAAATTTTATATTAGATATTCTAAACACTTTTGAAAAATATAAAATTCTAATTCAATATTTAAATGAAATAACCTTTACAGAAAGGAATACATAAGGAAAGTTGTCTGTCCGTCTCAAACATTTCGGAAGAGACGTTAATTTCCTGGCTTCTATTGGAGATAGGTGACAATTTTTATAGTAAATATTTAATGTGCATCTAGTTCATTTATCGCCCCATTTTTTTTATCTCTTTTTGAATTGTCACTTAACATATATGCTCTAGAACTAACTTGTCCGTTTGTTCAACCTTGATTTATTTATATTTTGCTACTTCTGGATCTTATGGATGTTGTTACCCTTGTTTCTGGTTAAAAAGTTCCAAAAGTAGAGGGACAAAGTGACTCAAAAATCAGCCATCAGTGATTATCCATCTCTTTTTTGGGGTTTTCTTTCCCACTTCTCCTTTCATCTCCCTCATTTTTATAACGTCACATGGCTGATTTTTGAGTCACTTTGTCCCTCTACTTCCAAAATATAAAAAAGAAATCTTTGTATAATTTCTGTTTAATTAGTGAGGCCAGAATATTATAATCCTGTAAGAGAGGCCACTTACAACATAAAGTAGGATTAACAAGTGTTGGAAGAATAGGTTCTACAATATTCATTTCAATACACTGCTATTAAAATAAATTAATCTATAATACAAAGTAAAACGATGTCTGTCTGTTTGTTTGTGGCGAAGGACCTCGCTAACTGCTGAACCGATCGGGTTCTCCTTTACAGGTTAGCTTCTCATAGGTCCCGGGAAGGTTTATAACTATTTTCTTGGGGGGTTGGACACCCCCAACAAAACGAAAAATACCCCCCCCCCAAAAAAAAAAAAAAAGTTTTCTTTTTCTTTTTAAAACTAAAATCAAAAAAGTGGGATAGACTACCCCCCTCTCCCAAAAAAAAAAATCAGTAGAATATATTTTTCTGGGTCTTTTTTGTTAGAGGGGGGGAGGGGTAAAAACACCCCTCCCAAAAAAAATACATTTAGAAACTAGCATGGGATTTATCGGAAGTTTTCCTAAAAATTCTGAAAAGACATTTATATATAATTTAATCCAGCTCTCTTAATTTAATCTACCCTTAAATCTCATAAATATCTTTTAAATTCATACCATCTAATATATTATTTTCCATAGATAGATAGGCTTGCATAAGGATTAGCAAACTCATACAGACTATTACACAAACATACACATGCGCATAGGCTTGCATATAAAGAAAGAAGGGTAGGTTGTGCTAAAATTCCGTAAGGGTGTGAGTTTTAAGGCTTAAAAACAGTAGTAGAACGATAAAATTTATGTTAACTTTTAAAAAAAATTTGTCTTTAGTTTTTTTCAATAGGGAAATACACATATTTAGTGAACATTATCGTTCTACTACTGTATTTAAGCCTGAAAACTCACTCCATTAACCCTTACAGCTCGGGCCCCAATTCCCACCTTAATAGATCGGGGGGGGGGCTCCAAGAGCCCCCCCCTCTATCTCGGCTCCTGTTACAGATAAAGACGTAAAATTTTTTTCTGGTGGTTCATGTGTATTTTTAGAGAAAATTACTTTTTCTAGTCATAAAAGCCAGGCCGCTCCTCAGCCGCTTTTTAGCGGCCAGCCGCTAAATTTTAAAACAGCTGTAGAGCGGCCAATTTTGCAGCTAGGATGACCAAATTTTAGGACGAACTTTTATTTTTCATAACAAAAAAATTACTTTTTCTGATCATCGCCAAAAAACGTAAAATAACGGAAACCGCCATTTTCGGCGGTTACGGCGGTAAAACGGCGGTTGGCGGCGCCGATTAATATTTTTATCTGTTTGATGTTGCTCAAGGATTTACCAAAAAAATGTATAGGACTCTAGCTGTAATAGAAGCCACGATATTCATGATATAAAAGCCGGACAAAAATCGGTCATAAAGTCGGTCAGGGAGCGGTCAAACGGTCATAACACATTTTTTCTCAAAAGGTCATTGATATCTAAGTATTCACCAAAAAAATTTTAGGTTTCTCCTTATACACAAAAGTCATAATGTAGAAATTAAGATTATTTTAGAATTTTTTTCTAATTTTGGTGCTACCCAACCGACTTTGACCGGACACCACGACCGACACAGACCAGATATCCTAATAAAATCAACTCTTGCCGACGTATAATTACTAAACTTAAAAAGTCATGAAGTCACAGCACTCCATTTTACCTACAAAAAAAATGAGATTGAAAAAACTAGAGGGGGGGGCTCTTGGAGCCCTCCCCCCGATCTGTAAGGGTTAAGGATTTTTAGCACAACCTACCTCCCCCTTTCTTATTCTAAAATGTAGAATACTTAATCCATAAAAGCATAGTAAAGGCAAGCTAACGATAAAATATTACCAAGGATGACAGTATGCATTGCGATAAGCTCAACAAAACAATCAGTAGGACAAACACATTAACATTTGCTGAAACTAACGGTCTGAAATTAATTGATGCGCTACTAATTATCTAAATATCTCCAGTGTCATAATCAACAAAGTTTAATTTCAGATTTGCATTATTATGTCGTTCCAAAGTACTTAGACCAGAGATAATTACAAATAGATTAACAATCAGGTACTTTGTTTTGCTTTGACAATTAAACAATTATCCTGAAATTTTCAAAATATTTCAAACGAGGTTATTTTTGAGAAAATTAGATTTGAAAATTTCAAGTTCAATTTTCATCCCCTAGGAGTTACAGCATAATCATGACAAGAAAAGCAAAGATTATTTATTAAAAATTTTGAACAACTTTGCTTTTATAAAGTCTTTCATAAAACCTCTCTATATATGATATATTTAAGGCTGAATTTCCGTGACCTTAACAAAGCAACTGATAAAAATGGCCATTAATTAACTCAATTCAGGAGTGGTTTTATGAAGAACTTTATAAAAGCAAACTTGTTCAAATTTTAAATAAATAATCTTTGCTTTTCTTGTCATGATTTTGCGGTAACTCCTAGGGGATGAAAATTGAACTTGAAATTTTCAAATCTAATTTTCTCAAAAAACCCTCGTTGATATAAATGTCTAAAACTTTTTTTCTTCTTCTTATAGGGCAGACATTTTTTGTTTTCCATTTACACTTCAAAACAAATGTGTCAGAGAGAAAGGCGACAATGGGCTGTTTATTACACTAGTACCCAAAGTTTTAAAATAACGTTATCGTATTCGTTGTTTTAACAACTTTGGGGACTTTAGTGAATTTTGATTGGTTGATTTATTGAGTTAAGTGAAACCACCAATTTTAACTACACAAGGGGTAATTTTGTGTTTAATTATTGGGGATGTAAATCATTTATCGGCCAGTGTCTTATCCCTTAGATCCCTGAGATGATGTATCATAATTAAGCATTTGGTATTTGAAGATAATTAAAGTCCCTCCACAGATTATGACGTCATACGATAGAATAGCCAAATAGAATAGCCAAATAGGGGCCAGTATACACTGTAATTGACCAATGGTAAAATTTATGCTGGCCTCTCATTGGTTGTTTTAACGTATAACGTCATAATCTTTTCAATCAATTAACAAAATAAAACTTGCTTCAATTAATTTGAACCATTAAAATTACATTGATCATCTAAATTGAATTCTATTGTGAGTTGAATAAAATTTTTACAAAAATAAAATTTTAATAACATGAAAGGATAATTTGAAATTAATCTTTTAGTGTATATAAAAGTTTGTTATGAATAGTGTATAGTTGGCCCAGAGGGTTCATTAATCAAAACTGTGGTAAATTAGTAAACATGAGCATAGAAAACTATTCAAAACTTTTATTCATTCATCATAATCTGAAAGAAGGAAAGTTGGGATTAGCAGAATTTTAAGGGCTAATAAGAACATCTTTTAAAGGGGGGGGGGGGGGATAAATACAAAATTATATAAGAGTAGCACAATAGGTAATTATTTTAGTTCTTTCTTATCCTTATATAAAAGTAACAGAATCTCTGTCTGTCTGTACCGAAGGATCTCGCTAAACGCTGAAGGTTCTCCTTTACAATGTAGATTCTTTTATAGGGGGCATAGATACAAAATTTTATATAAAAGCGGCACAATAAAAAAAATATTTTATTTCTTATCTGTAAAATAAAGTAGAAGCTTTATACGAGTCTAAGTTTAGACTATGTTTGGATTATCTCTCAAGCAATTTACCTCTTAGATCCCCCCCACCCCAAAAATTATTCTTATAAAGAAAGCAAATTTTAATAACTTATTGCTTAAATTGTTAAAAGATTATACTGCAATTTGATGGTTTTAAGTAAATCTTTAAGAGACTTTTTAATAAAATTGACACTACATGTTCAGTTAGGCTGGTAAAATATCTCAATCACTAAAACACCTTTTTTTATAGATTTGTCTTAATGCAGCTTATACCAATAACGAAATTATTTCGAAAAAAATCACGAAACCTATACGTGTTTTCAGCTGTCGTTGGGGGTCAACACATATTAGAATTGACGACCTTAACATCTGCCCCCAAATATTATTTAAGATTTATTTCGCTTGTTGGTTATACCTTATTCCTGGTCTTAATGTGACGTGTCTCTTTTCACTCTTGGACATAATCGACCTTGTTATGTTTTTATTCCTTTTTTTCCTTAGCTTTTTCTCTAGAGGTTTATAAATTTGAGGTGACGTATCTGGTTTAATTTCCTGTTCAGTTATTTACTTGGGAGTAAAACATTTTTTTATACAATCCTCAATTTTGTATATCATAAAACATTTACAGTAGCGTAGCTACTTTTTACTATTGTATTTGTCTAAGTCGTCTCATCATATGACCACCCCACAAAGATTTTTATGAAGCAGGAAAACAGAACATAATGGCGGCTGAAAGCAGAAAATTGGACCTAAATGATTTTTTTACTTGTTCTTATTACCAAATAATCTCAGTCCAATTAAAAATGGCATAATATCTAACGAATGTCAACTTATACAAGCCTTCCCCTTGTAAACCACCCCTAAACCAGTGAATCCTCGTTGTAAAGAACTAAATCGGTCTCGCGGTTAGCGAAGTCTCAAGTTACAGACAGTCACAAAGACAGAAGAAGACTCTGTTACTTTTATATAAGGATATGAAACGGATGTCTTTGGATTATGACGGGTAAAATAGTTCGGTTACTATGTTAATTGATTTAAAAATTCGACGTTGTTATAGTCCAAAAATCAACATTTGCAAAAATGCATTTTTTACTATAAAAGCAAAGAAGCATTTTAATGAATGAAACTGTTCTAGAGGTTTTAATTGACACATGTAAATATAACAGGCTAGGAAATACTATCAATCATTATAAATATTTTTGCGTATATTTTCATCTCCTAAAGATGCTTTGCACAATTGAATTAAAACAATTGCACTCATTTTTATTGCATCCTGTTGCAAAATTGTTAGTGCATGACATTAAGAAGCTCACTCACTTTCCTTCTTACACACACAAAAACGTACACACTATACACACACACGCACACCATACATGCAACACACACATACACCCTTATCCTTCAAGTATTGTAAAAGTTTGGGCATTACATTACTGTTGTGTGCAGTGCAAAGGAACCATTATAATCACAATATACACAAAAGTTTACTTTTTAAGTGCCAGCATTAGCTTCTTTATAGCTGCGAGTTGGTTATAAATTATTCTATCATCCTGCGGATTTTTTTAAATGCTAAGTAGTTAGTAGGGACAATAATCTTAAAAAATCTTATGTTCATAAGCTGTGCCTTCCTTGTGATCTTACTAAGTAGTAAATGTTCTCTACATTTGTTTGTGTCTGTCTATAAGTAATGCCTGGGTTGGACGATATCTATTACTAGCCTGAACTTATAAAAAGTGTTAAAAATAGAGCTCTGTCTCGTGAATGAATAATAATATCTTAGTTGGGATATGGCGAGCCAAATACCACAAATTTCATCTATCTTTTTTGTGCATTAATATAATAATAGAAATTTAGAGTAAACATCGTTTTTTAAATTCATCTTCAACTTAAAGTTTCGTGCTTTTTGTATGTTTACGTTAAAAATTAGACTAAAATATTAATTTCATTTTTCTCACATTTTTCTAAGTCTTTGTTTCCTGTTATTTTAATTAAAATTTCAAACGTAGTCGTCCAAATTTTTATTAACTAAGTATAAAAATAACTTTAGATTTTAGTTAGTTTTTATTTCAAAAATAAAATAAATATTTACACAATATATATACAAAGAACAATAAAAAATAACATTCACCTCTATTAATAATTTTACTTATTTGTCCTTGTTATCTATTAAAGTATTTATATTCAAACTAATTATTTGTACAATTTATTTTTTGTAACAAACACATTTTACAAATTAAACAAACAGAAATTATAACAATATATCTTCTAATTTCAATTAGAAATAATTAAGGCAAGCTATTATTTAATTAATGTTACAATTACAGCTATAATTTACAACAATTTTGCAATAAAATAAACCATATTTGTAAGATTCTCAAAGACAATTATGATAATTGAAGTTTTTTAGGGCATATATTCAATATCTAATTTTTATACTGATTTTTTAACCCACCAAAACTTGATACATAATAATCTCTGATGAAAGAATATATTTCTATTTTAAGTTTGATTTAATGTATCACTTTCTGAAGAGATTTTTTTCTAAATACTAATATTACATAAATTCTGCAATTATATGATTTGTAAGTTGATAAGTTTATGTTTGATTATGTTTGTGAGAGTAAAACCTGTGACCTCTGCAGCTTGCTCTATCTCTACCTAGAAAAGATTCATTTTTAAGCAAATCTACTCCTAAAATTACTTTGTCTGTCCGTCCACCAGTCATTCAGTCCGTAACGCTATGGGGGAAATGTGACTTTCTCGGGTGCTATTGAAGATTGACAGCTGAATTTTAGGTGAAAATTCCTATAACATATGCATATCTAATCTATGCATTGTTTTGACCGTCTGCACACCCCTTATCTAAAAGTCGTTTTAAGCCGTCGTTGTTGATCCTCATGAGCAAAGTTAGGGCCTTCTTCCGACTTAAAAAATAATTCTAAAAGTCAGTAGGTGCGCTTTATAGTCCAATTCTTCAGCACAGGGTGAATGAATGGAGTCGGTGTCAACCCCCACTCCCAAACTTTTTTACTTAAAATAAATCAGTCCAAAAAATTTTCGGTACATAAAAAAAGACAGACACAAAATACTAATGGATAACCACCCTGCTCCTTTTAAGTATTATAATATTTGTTTATTAGTAAGTTTGTATTTCTTAACACAGAAGAGAGGATAAAAATAAAATCTTTTTGATTGATATTATTGTATTTAAGCAGAGGAGTAGAGCATGAAATATTCGATATTTACCCTTCCTGAATCCATTTAGAATATTAGATTCCACAGCGGATAACTTATTTTGCAACTAATAATTTTTTTAGCCAATATCAATAATTACAAATACAAAAAAAATAACCTAATATATCAACTTGTGTTATTATTACTAAATGAAATTATCTAAAATATAATATCTAAAAACAAATATATCTAGTTTAACCTATAAATGTGCTAAAAAAAAATTTAGTAGAATTTATTATTGGTGTGATGCAAAAGCCAAAATTTCTGTTAAAAATAGGAAATAATGTTTATGTTGTCAAACGCTACTCTTAGGTCAAACTGACGTTAATTATAAATATATAGGTGTAAAATGATTTCTCGTATTCATTCGAATCCGGTGGATAAGAACCTGTTCTCATCCATACGAAAAAACTATGTCTAGCATCGTATTATAATTGTACATTCTATATCCGCGGAAAGCCGTTTATAATACGATGCGAGAAATAACTATTTTTTGTTAGGCATGCATTTTATCTTTATATCATACTTTTTCTATTTTTCACTTAGGTTTTGGTATGGATTATAGGGCATTTGTTATTTTAGAATCCTGTTCAGCTTATTTGTTTAAACAGCTTCGCTGTAACTGATTTTTTTGCTTTGTACTTAAAATACGTTTATTTTGTTAAGCTAATCAAGACTTGTTTTTGCTCCTTAATTATATAATTGTCCTTGTTAAAAATTAATAACATAAATACCTACTACTTACCATTACACTTATTAATTCATTAGATATATGAATAATAAAAATATAAGTCAATAAACTCATGGAATCTAAAAACACATCCCTAACACACAAAAATACAAACATACGCACACTCACACACACATACTTTTACCATTACACATATATAATCAACACAGATAGAGACAGGCAGAAAAATCACACACACACACAATCACACATACTAGCAAAAATACATTACAGGGTATAAAAGCATAGGTGACACCATAGTAAGTCTGTTGGATTTTAGCATTATATTTTGGGGGAAAGGTAAATTTTTTTTTAGAGTGTCCTACCCCTCAGGAAAACAGCTAAAATTCTCCACAGAACCATTAGATATATTCCCTGAAAAGCACAATGAGCGAGATATGAAGTGTCGAACAATCGTACAAGACAGTCATCGTTCTACTGTAATACAGATTGCTCTATTGGAAGCAAAAATTTGCACCTGTACAATTACTTCAAATGTAAATAATTTTCAAAAAAAAATTCAATTTGTCACCAGCACCCTGTACATAACATATTTAATCCACACTGTTTATTCAGATAAGTGAGTGTAGAAAGAAAATATGTGTATAATGGAAACATAAACCCTAGATATACTGGCAAATATTCTTTTTTTTATGTTACTTAGTGTTAAGCACATCAGCTAGGGAAGAAAAATTCGTATATATGTGTGGGTGTGTTTCTTTGAGTGTGAGCGTATAGGTAGCGTAGCGGCGCGAGTCCTGCGGAAACGTAGGGCCAAATGAGTGCGAATAGTAGAAAAGCTTCACTCTTACTTATAAACGATAGCAGCTCATAAAGCTGCTCCACTCCTTAAATATAAACAACCGTGGTTTCAAGTATTTACAAGTTTACTTAACAAAAGTCAACAAAATAATGAGCATTATTATGATGCTGTGAGTATTGGTGCAAAAAATATGACGTAACAAAAAAAATTATCCAATGAGAGGCCACTATAAATTTTACCATTGGTCAATAACGGCCTCTCATTGGCTAATTTTTTTTGTTACGTCATATTTTTTGCACCAATACTCACAGCATCATTATTATCATTGTACATATTTTAGGATAGGTTAAGCCCGATATAGGATTAATCACCTCCCACATTAAATGTATTTTGGGGTGAGGCTAAATTTCATGTGTTCACAGGTAAACAAAGAATATTATTAGAATAATTGGATTATCTACAAGTGATATACTCTTGCCAAGAAGCGCAGCCACTCGGTTTTAGGCCTTCACTTCACTTGCATGTATATGTGTTTTTATGATTTATGTGGGCCAGTTTATGAATTCATGTATTGTGTAAGTCAGTGATTTAATTTCCTCACGTGTTTCGGCTACTTTACTATGCCTTTGTTTGATATATCTTGATGTGAATTATTTACTAAGTATATTTGCGATAACTTTTATTTAATGAAATCTTCCAATTTTTAACATGTACAAAACGGCCTGCTTAATTGCTTCAAGATCCATGTCAGATCTATATAGGAAATAAATGTCTATAAACGAGCTCAAGTTTTCCAAGGAATATTCGTTGAAAACTCATAGTGCTCCAATAATCCATAATAAACTCTCATTGCTCAGAACGATAAGACCCATTATTTTACTTTATTAAAAATAAATTCATTTTTTTCATTTCATGTTGCTATTTACATTATAATGAAGTATTTAATTTCTAATCATAAAAAAGAAAATTTAAATTTATAATATAATAAATTAAAGAAAACTCCGTTTTAAAAGAATTCGATTGTGGCGACACTTTGTGTGTTCAAATATTGAACTAAAATTGTAATCATATAATAAACCCTTTGGTATGGTAATGTAAAGAAAAAAATATAATTTAAAAAATCATTTTAGGATCATTTAAATTATTAAATATTTACTTCCATTTAAATAGTAATGCCGGGTGAGTAAAATAGATTTATTGAGAAATATATATGCATATAGAAAACTAGCCAATAGGGAGATAGTTATATCGAGCCAACTCTAGTGAATTATATATTTCTGTGCTTTACTAATTGGTCTGTTATTCTCCCTACCCCCCGAACAAAAAATACACATCAAACTTCCTCCCTCGTATATTTTTCCCTCTATGTTATAATAAATCTGATGTTGGATTGCCTTGAAATGTTTATTACAGTGTAAAGAGTGTTTTTATGTATTTTTTCTGGATTATGGGAAACATTTGTGTCTTGCATGGTTTTATGCTAACATGTATATTAGCATTATAAATTACTAGCGTCTTCGCCCCTTGGTTTGATAGGTTCTTTTGTTCACAAAAAGTATGACAGAAAAAATAGCTTAAACCCAACTAAAGTTCCCGTGAAAGAAAAATTACAAGCGCCTTCGCCCCTTGTTTCTACTTGGTCTTTCCATAAAAGTCCAACTAATTCAAATATTATTGGTATAAACTAAATTTTATTTTGATAAGTTACCTTTTTGCCGCCCTGATAGATGGTTTCCAATTGTTCTAAAAATCCAGGAATAGATCTAAAAAATCATTAAAAGTATTGATATCAAGCTTAAAAGTACTTAAACTATACTTAAAAAAGAAAGGATCTTATGATTCTAAAAAATAATGGATTAAAAATATGAGTTTACAAAAAAAACAGATTACTATCCTTTTGTCAACAAAAAAAATCTGTTAAAAAATGGCAGATATGCAAAATTTTACATGCCATACGTCCTACTATTTGCAGATAGACCTCTAAATACTTCATCGGACGGTTTAAAATCATCTATAATGCCTTTGGCCGAGAAAAAAATAAAAATCAGACGAAGATTTACTAAACTTATAAAAGTAGCTATGGAGTATACATACAAACTTCTGGAGACCTTTGTTTTGTTAGTCCTTATAGTATCAAAATTAACGAAAAAGTAATTAAAACTTAATTGTTGGAAAATGTAAAAACTATATGCCATTTTTTGTCGTAAAAAATATAAAATTCAAACCTGATGTAAGGTCGTTTAAAGATATCTTTTATTTTCTTTACATCTACTGCACTCAGTTTTATCTGGAGGCTTGCAGGAATCTGATAAATATTAAAACTGTATTGTAGGGTTGGGCCGGATACTTTTTTGGCCTGATACCGGATATCCGGCTGATTTCAAATGCCGGATATCCGGTAATCGGCCGGATTGTGTGTGCGAATGGGGCGTTTGTCCATATTTAGGTATGGAGACCGCTCTTCTATGAGTACTACTAAAACCTAATTTTAATGCAATACACATAGACATTCTCATCGTCGGTTCGCTTATTTAGAATGCTTAACCCTCTATTCCCACAAGTATAATACGAATTTGGTTGAGCTGGTGGAAGCTCAACAAAAGACCCACGCGAAGTATTATGTTGCTTTAACCTAAGAATAAATGGTTGGTTTTGATATTCGATCGGAATCATATAAGTATATTGAGTATTAAGGAAGGAAAATGTTTTTATAAAGTGTATTTATATCACAAGTGCATAAGTTAAGTATGGAAATATTTACAGGATAAGTGTTAAAATTATAAGTAGAGTAGGACAGAAATGTGCCCTAAGTCCCAAGCAGTGAATTGTGCTAAGTGTTAGAGTTCTAACATAAGGCCTGAGCTCAATTCATGCTAAGTACTAAGGAGCCTAAATTTAAACTACAATGCATGCCAAACAACTAAGTCATTACCTTTTTAAAGCCAGAAAGAGAAGTTGATGGTAGGAGAGTTAGTAAATAACTGAATAAATTCAAGAGGTACATGCTATAACATTAGCTCTGGACCAGGATTTTAGTGTTTGTCTGTGCAATTAAATATCTGTGTGTTAATATGTGACGTAAATCAGGCATAGTTGTAGGCATACATATATGTACTGGTTGTTTATATGATTACATTAACTATAAACATAATATCTTTAATAAACATATACTATTAGCAAATCACATACAGATTACCATGAATAGGCTTTCGTTACCCATATATGGTGTCATATAGGTAGAAACAGGCCTATGAATGCATAAATTGATACAAATAATGCCTTGGGCCTAGCTAAAGTAATTGTGTCTTGCCCCTGAGTGCTACTAGTTAATTGCAGGGCGCGTGTCAATCAAAGGTTCATAATATGATCTATATAGTGTTGATTTTATATCAAGCATAGATAGATAGTTGTGGATGCGAAGCATTTCTGTAAAAGTCTCATATGTACGTTCAAAGAATTTGAAAATTGAGGATCGCATCTCCAATGGGGGTAAGTTGTTAAAAAAGAAAAAAGAGAAAAAGAAAAAGTTTAGTAGTCCCAGTATATAGGCATATATAATAAACTATAAATGTATTCCAAGCTAAGTTAAATACGCTTTCCATTAAGAAAGTATGATTTGCGTATCTTCATAGCTGGGTATACAAGATGATAAACCTCCCAAATAGAATACATTCTTTTCTTGAGGGGTTTAGTTTTATCTAACTTTGTCACATCAATAAATGTTTTTGCTTTGGTTGTTCTGGATAGTTCAGCTTCTTCTGATGATGAACTAGGTGGTGAAGTGCTCTCGTTCGAAGTGTAGGTTGAGGTTGGGGGTGAGGTAGATATGTAGCCAAGGGCGTCCACTTGTGCTACCTCGTTTCCATTCTCGTCCAAGGTGATTGAGTGATTTTCCAGGTCATAGTAGAGTTGGTTGAGGTCATCGGTAGAGAGGGATAGTGTGCTGCTGGAGCTGGTGTCACTATCGGTCTCCACTCTACTATCTTCTCTGGTATTCAGGGCTGAATTTAACAAGAAATTCCTGATGGTGATGGACAGGTTCTCTGAGAATCCATCGTACTCAGGTGTGGTGATGATGTTGTTGTTCTCGTCTATTGTGTCAAGGTGTTGACAGGAACACAACCGCAATCCGTCCAAGGTAGGGTGGTGGTAGGGCTCCAATACTCCATGATCATCTAGGTTATCTCCAGGCTGGTCCATGGTAGATCCTAAAAAGAGTTAGTGCGCGTGCTCCAACCGGTTCCTTGGGGTATCCTGGCTATGGTAATCTAAACAAAAGAAGTTTTAATAATCTTTTATTAATCCTTTTATCCCTGGGATATTCTAGAAATTCTTTCGTTACAGATAGACCTATAATGGATTGGTTAGTTATCTCTATTTCTGTTAAATATAACTGTTTCCTGAATATAAACAATATTTTATATAAAAATGTATAAGTACAATTAGTATTTACATATCGTATTATTTTCTTTGGTTACATTACTCGTATATATGTAAAAATATAAGATTTTACTAACAAAAGTTGGTAACCCTTTGTTTGTATATTTTGTATATGTACATATGGTTTATACCATTGTTGGTATTAGCTGTATTTATGTTATTTCTAACATGAATAAATTTTAATCATTTTAAAGACTAATATCTTACATTACGTCGCTATTAAGTGTACCTTTTAAACTTAATATCTATAAAATATATCGTTCGACGTCCGTAATTAAATTTTACGTAACAATAAGTTGTCAACCCTTTGTTTATGTTTGGGCGGTCAAAAGTGATAGGGGTTGGATTTGAGCGAGGTTATAAAAAGCTGGCGGCCCAGTAATTATGCTCATTTATATAATAATTGTCTTTGCGAGCGGAGCTTGCGTTCGAGTGTTTAATTTTACCGCTAAATTCCAAGAGAATTTATATAAAAGTGATAAAATATAGTAACCCGTTTGTTTTATATGAATGTTTTTATGTTATAGATTGTTGATGTGCTCATTATTGCATTCGTTAGCCATTATTTAAGACCCAAGAATCTTATTTTTCTTCGTCGATAAGACCTTTATCACTGTATTTTTAAACGAAAGTGGGTTTGAAGCAATATGGGTACATCTTCAATATATGACAATTTTGTTCTATATAATATTTGTAGTTTTGATAGGACATATCTGAGTCAGCAAGTAAATTGACGTACCTTGTTTTGTTTACGTTTTCCGTCTGCAAAAGTTAAATTCGTTCATCGTAAACAAAACTTATAATGACACAGATATATTCCATCATTCTACTCATTTTAACTTTTGATTACAGCGTTCCCTTTGTATAATCAAAACTTATTTGAGTCCTGATTCAAATCTTCTAAAACAATGTTACTATAGGTTTTAAAATAAGATTTTCTTTTTACTTAATTCAATTATAATGACGTTAATTGATAGATTATTTACGTTACGAGTAACTCAACCATATTATATAAAAAAAATGGTCGCTTACAAAAATTATATTTAGCTAGCTTTATCTAAAGTGTTTTTAAAACATCATTGAAGATATTCAGATTTAGCTAGTACATAAGTTTTTAATTGCTTGATACATCATAATGAGTATGTTTTTGATAGCTCAGCGATAGCTATTTTTAAGCGTTGAATCATGTAAAATTAATTACATATTCTTTAACTTAATTGAATCTAATAAAACAAAGTTTTAATGTTTAAATAGCTTAACGATAGCTATTTTCAAGCGTTGAATCATGTAAAATTAATTACATATTCTTTAACTTAAGGAATTTTACTTTTAGATGATAAATCAAAGTTTAATGGTTAGGAGGTTCAACCATAGTTGCTTGAAATACAAAAGAGTTCGTGTGTACAGTCTTTTTCATAAAACTAACTTTACTATATTGCCTTTCAGAATCACTAGTCCTCTATTTTAAATTTACATTCGCTCATAATGTATGTGCCTGACAGCCTGGACGCGCATCAGAATATTAAGGAAAGATTCGAGGAATCAATGAGGGCGGCTGCGGCCACTCTTGCCAATTCCTCGTTTCTTGAAAACTCCTTAGACGACTCGAGTTCAGTGTACAGCGACCAGTCTGGGATGCCAAGCCTTGCTGATGTCGATGACTATGGGGGCACAAGTACTGTAGAGTCCGAAAGGGATCAAGGGGAGATGTTCGGCAACGAGCATCTCTCACTGATGCTTAGTAGAACGATACAAATCATCTGGTCTCTCCTCAATTCGGTGATGCAGAACTCCTGCGGTGACATTGGTGACGATGTTGCCGGAGGTGATTCTGGGTCTGCCGAGTTGGGGAGAGACCAGAAGACGAGTCTGGACACCTTCAACATGGATGGCTTAATTAACATGTTGTTGGGTTTTGGCTTGTTTTCATGTGCTCTTATAGTGGTCTTCTTCGGCGCTGTAGGGCTTGAGACTCTTACACGTATTGACAACACCTCAGACAGGTCGCTGGCTCGCTGGATAAGAGATGTATGTACGCGCCTCCGAAACATAGGCGTCAGGACCATTGAGCTTCTCCACTGCAGTAACAGGACCAACAGGACTAGAGCTGGGGTTATGTCGCCAACTGCGGAGCCGTCGGACACCATGTATGAAGCCGCGTCCTCTGAGATTGATGATATTCTGTCGGATACACAGGTGAGTTTTCTTCTGTTGTATATTTCTTTTTTTTTGTTTTGTATAATTTTTTTTCTAGCCACCCGATTTGTATAATAAAGCATCATGTTGGTGTATGGTTGTTCTGTCCTATTCTCACTTCCTCAACGTTGACTTTCGGCTCTTCCATATATATCGCTCACCGTTTGTCATCGTTTTATGTCGCCAGAGAAATCCGCTCGGTTACCGCAATTAAGTTGAGATACCAGTTAACATTTACTAAAATCTTAAGTAGCAACCTAATATTATTTCCCTCTGGGAAAGTTAAGAGTTTGCTCGTGCCGTACGTTTCTCCTTGGGGTTTAAATGTTAGATCAAGACTTTAATGTTTTCCTTTTGTTTTAGGCTCCCTCTGCTAGTCCATCGACTCCAGCAGAAGTGAGGTCCAGAATTGGCCTGTTTGCCGTACACTGTTTGTCTGCCACTGAGGATCGGATTACTGGAAGAAGTGTGCCTGTGGGCTTGGAAACCTCGACGGGAAGTCCTGGCTTCCGTCCGTTGATTGTTGATCAAACAGAGCGTTTACATGTAAGTATCCATGCTTTAGTTTTCTATTAATTTTCAGAAAGAGGCTGCATATTTGTACACGTATCCAGAGGTATTTGCAACTAAAATTCTTTTATTGGTAGAATATTAATCTTAAAATGTATGGTTGCATAAGCATTTTTGAACCGATCTAAGATTTTAATTCTAGTATAAAGTGGGTTGAATTGCTACCTAATCATATAGCTTTACAGGATTTTAGGCATTCTCATTTCCTGATTTTCCTAGACTCATTGTTGGTGTTGCGATTAAACTAATAAGATCTATTATATTTTAGGCGACCAACTCCATCCCCCTGGCACAGTTTTACACCAATATGGGGAGGTGTAATCGAGTCAGCTCTGAGAGGACAGCTGAGGTATCCAGCGACAGCTCTTCCTTGAGCTCTATTATGTGCTTAAGTCGCATTGAATCTCCTTCTGCAGCTGATTTGTCTGTGGTAAGTTTGATAAGCTCTTATAATATTTCTTCGTTGCAAAAATTACGTAACTTAGACTAGGCTATTTAGCTCAGCTAGCTATGCTTTTAGACAATAACTTTACTTTAACTATGGTGTAATTTCTTCCTAATAGTTAATAGCAAGATTCTAGATAAAGTATTAGTAAAATTGACTCATAAACATATATGGATTAACGTTGATAAATTTTCTTGTGAACATTTATTAACATGGTTGTCTAATAATGTCCCTTTTCTTAATTTTAGGATGCGGCCAGTTTAGTCCCACTGGTTGACGATATCGAGGACCCCGATCTTCCGCCGATTAGATTTAATGCGGTGACTGATGAGATCGAGTACCCCACTCCACTGCGGGTCCTCAGTTTAGAACGTTTGCGCCGCTCCATGCATACTCCAACGCCTGCTATCTTGGAAGAGATAACATCAGCGGAGAGTAGCTTCAACTCAGCTACGCATTCCTCAGATAACAACAGGACAGAGGATTCCGGCGTCGAGGGAGTCCCTCGACGTCGGGGTCCCATGTTCCCTAAACGCACGCCGTGAAGTGGCGCTGTTAGCTTGGTTGAAACTATGACATACAAATTTTAAGACAATGACCAGTTTTAGACAACATGTGACTAAATTTACAGATTTTCTATTCTTATGTAACTAGTCAAAATAGTAATCACTATGAAGTAAAGACTTTTGTTATTAGACATTATGACTTTTTTATTACTGTACAAAACCAAACATTAATTTACACTTCTGCCATTATATTATGTACATATATGTTTAGTCTGTAAGGATATTTAGTATGTAAGGAAATGATTATAAGGTTGTATTTTCTTTATGCTCATAATTTAAAACTTCATTCAATTCTTAATTACTTTCTTCGTAAGCGAACTAATCCTTTTTTCTTTCTCAATAGTATTTTAACAACTGTAATTACAGCCTTATGTCACAGTTTATTCATTCTTGTTAGCTTATAAGGGTCATGTATATATAGATATTTAATCGAACTCGCAACTCAGTACCTTTTCTCTAAATTTCATTTATATCCATCCCTGTGCATTAATCGTGAATTTTAATTGTGCTGTGATATAGAGAGGACTTGTAAATAGCATATATATTTTTTTTGTAACTAATATCTAAGTAGACTGAAAGACTGACGTTAGACAAAATTATTTACATACGCTTATTCAAGTATTTTTTTTTTTTTATAAGAAAACTCATGTAAAGACTGTTTGTAACTCAAGTAATTAAAGTAATATCATTGGTTGGATGATCTCATTAAGGAAGTTTTATTTAATTAGTAGGGCTTAGAATAAATAGCGTTTCCCTTTTAAATTTCAATACAATAGTCACAAAATTTAAAGTCTCAAGGTAAAATGTTCTTATGTCCCTTTAGATCTAAAACTAAGTCTTATTTCCAACAAGTAGAGTTAAGTGTTAGGCTTCCGTTAGCTTGTTATTAGGCTATGTGCTTTTTATATGTATAAATTCAACATTTATGTATAAACTCAACGTTTAGCAATCTCGAAGTTTTATTATGTGCCATTATACAGCTTATGTCCAAATTATATTAACTAAGATGTTAAATTGTCAGAAAACTTCTTACTATCATAATGTTTTTCAACTACTGTAAAAATAAAAGTTTATGTTCTGTTTTCAAAATTGATTTAATTTTAAGTTTTCACCAAAGAAAAATATTTGTCAAAGTTTTTATACCTTTCTAAAGATTATTTACTTTTTGTTTAAATAAATATAGCAATTTTAAGTAGCGTATACACTGTTATTTACTGATTTAGTATTTGTTGTGTATAACTCCCGTTTACGTAGCTACTCTATAAGTATTACTGTCTGTTCCTTAATTTAGTTAGATACATAATTAAAGTTTATTTTTGCAAGGTGCTTAGTTTAGCTTACATTCACTTGGTTTATGATAACTTGTATAAATGACAAAATTTCTTGTTATGTTCTTTTTGATGTCTCTACTATGATTTATGCGATTAATTTTCTATCGTTTTCAATAATTACATAGAGATATATGAGAATATAAGTATTTTACATCAATACACATATGTACAAGAGGTTTTATCGTATGCGAAAACTTTTATATCGTTAGGATACGTCCGTACGTCATTGTTAGAAACTCAGATTATAAGAATCAATTGTAATCTAGTTTACTCTTCGTGGATAGTGGGGAGAGTACAATGTCCAGAGATAAGAAGGACTGTGTCTCTCAAATTCTCTATTTGGCGTGCTACTGCCCGTAATTCGTCTGTTATAGTCTGTCGGTTTCTATACTCTTGCTGTCTATACCGTATAACCAAACGGTTGTATGCGTCTCTATAAGTGTTTCTAAGTATACGACAGTGCAAGTATCGTACAATACGACTAGGTTGGCTGATTCCACAACTAATTTTAAACGCTAACATTTCTTTAATCATCGTAAGCAAGTTATAACAATATTCTACTAGGTTTGCGAAGGTCTCATGTAGAACCCGTTGTGATCTAGGCATAGGCTTTCGGAATCTAGTTTGCATTTTATAACTTTTGTAAAATATTCTGTTAAGACTTACGTGTTATGTGATAACTGTAGTACTTCACAAGGTTGGTGATTTCCTCACTTGTGGATATGTTATAGTAAACTGACTCAATTTCAGGGTAAAATTTAAGTTATCGTTATTGTTTACTACTACTAAAATTCTGAGTGGGCGTTTCCTGTCCGAAGTTATAATTAAAGTTTTTGACATATTTTTTTTGTATGTAGAGTGGTTATAGTTTCTAATAACTAATCAACTCATCATAATTCAAGGCGTATATATATAGGTTGCCTATTAGTACTGCTATGTTTGTACACTTTGTACAATTTGTATTAAATGTTTTAAATAGTTTTTGTGTATATTTTAGGGTGCGTATTTAACATTTGTAACATTCGTATTTTTGTACAATCTGTATCAATCGTTTGACTCTGTTTGCCTATACAGATTCAAAACTCTCTATATGCAAAAATTTTGTTTCTATGTAAGTGTTTTTTGAGGGGATCGACTCTTTAGTCGACGTATATTGCATATAGTTGGTCTCCCCGTTGAAGAGAAAAAATGTATATTATACCACTGAATATATAACTTTGAGTGGGAACATTTACATGAATATGATAACTTAGTTATCAGATTAGAATAACATATTATCATATTGTTCACAAGTTTACAGGGTAAATGGAAATGTAAATTACGGTTGTGAACTTGTGCCATTCCGAAATCTGACATGTCTATCATTTATTTTCCTAAGTCGTCGACCTCCGGTAATAAATACGGAATCGAGTGTCATGTCCTCGTCGTCACTTGAGTCCTCTATGTCCGAATCAGAATCTAATGGTTTCTTATTTTGTGACGCTTCTTTTCGTGTTTCTAAGGGTGAGTGTGCGCGTATTCCTGGTTGTGGATCTTTTGAATTAACCGGAAATATAAGCGGAAGTGTGTCATTTTTAACTAATGTGGCTATCTCTTGATTTGTGAGTTTATTATAAGGCTTTGTGATAATATCCCTTATTTCCTCTGGGAGGGTGTCAAAATGTTCGTCAATTGGCTTGAACTTTTTGATTTCGTTGAAAGAGTATTTAAATATTTCAGTCTTCTTGTCAGAAATTCTTTCAAGCGTGCAACTGTTAGGGCTTACATCTAAAACTCTATAGGGTGAAATATGATAGATAGGTCTAAGATTGGGGTTAACACCAGGTGTAATAGTGTTATTTCTAACCAAGACAAGATCTCCTATATCAAATTGTTTGTGTATGCGGGTTTTGTTAATATACTTTAGTCTTGCCTCCCTTCCCTTTTCAATAGCTTTTGCTGAAATGTCCAAGTTTTCTTGTATACCGTCTGAGAGGTCTTGCACATAAGCTTCTGTGCGTGCTATTTCAGGGTGATATTCATCCGGTTTTATTGCTCCAAAGAACAATTTAGACAGGGAGCTACGTGTCCCGAATAATAATTCCATGGGTGAAAATCCAGTTTTTGGTATTTTAGTGCAATTATATTGTCGGACTATTAACGGTAGTAGATATACCCATGAGGTTTTTGAGTCTTGCGCCAAAATTTTAATGATTGGCCATTTTATTACTTTGTTGCTAGCTTCTACCAATCCTTTAGAGGGTGAAAAGTACGCAGTAGAATACAAAACTCGGATGCCAATAGAAGCAAAGAATATTAAATTTTGCTTATCTAAAAATGATTTTGCATTGTCGCACAATATTTGTCTGGGGGAGAAATTAGGATAGAAATAAAACATGAATTTGTTTATAAATTCACGGGATGTGAGTGATTTCATGGGATATGCAAGAATCATTCCTGTTAGTTGGCAGACTATAGTGAGGATATGATTATAACTACGATATGGGGGCAAGGATTGTATATAGTCAATACTTACACATTCAAAAGGTCTTGAAATTGTACTATAAGTTCCTACTTGTTCTAGTTTTGTAGATGAATTTTGAAGTTGACAATTTAAACAAGATCTAGTGTAATTTCTAACATATTTCTTAAGGTTAGGGTGGAAGAAATTTTGCATATTCAAAAGCATTTTAATTTCTCCACTATGTACTAACAAAAGATGAGTATAGCATACTAATACTGGTAATAGTTTGGTTGGGAGATAAACCTTTAAATCTCCTTTTATTTTTGTAAACAGAATCGTGTCCTTAAGTTCGTAGTTCTGTCTTTTATAAGTGTAGGTGTTTGATTTAGAGGTTAGACAACGTGTGTAAATATCAGAGTATTCCTCTTTTTGGTTTGCAATTATATTTTCTATGCTAATCCTTTCTTTTAGGATTTCCAAAGGTCTTAGTACTTTGCCTATAACTCTATGTTCTGCGGCAAGTGAATTTATGGTGATTTTGGGTTTTTGTTGCTTTGGCTGTGGGGGTTGTTCATCATAACCCAAATAGTCGGGGTTATCCATAATGAACTGTGTCCATTCCTCAATAGTCCAAACTTTATATTGTGGTAAGTTATCTTCAAACCCAGATTTAACAAATTTAGGTAGGGCTACCTTTTTAATGCTTGGTAAAGTAGCCTTATATGCCCTTGTTAAGAAATCTGCCAAATTGTCTTCTCCTCTTAAGAAAGACATTGTTAGCTTCGGTATTAGAGTTAACAGAGTGGTATTCCACCTCTTCAATTTATTAACGGCTGTTAATGCTTTAGGATTAAAGAGATAATAAGCACACTTTGCGTCTGTTAACAAAGTACATTCACAGCTTGGACCTATTAGAGTTCTAAACGAATTTGCTGCATAAATAATTCCTAGGATTTCAATGTCTATGATATGTAATCTTGACTCAGCAATGGTAATTTTCTTTGAGGTGTATGCGATAATTTCAAACATAGACGCTAAAGATTTTAAATTAAAGCTATTGGTTGATGAAACCATTGCGGGTCTTACTATGTGTTGCTCTTTGTGTCCATATAGTAAAAATACAAAAGGGGGTTTTGTTTTGTCTGAACAGTGTTGAGTGACAGGTTTGACACCCTCTATATTTGTGATAACTATCACAGGACGGTACATAGCTACACTAAGAGCTTCAAATATGAGTTGTTGCGGATCTAGATATACATATCCATGCTCTAGTTTGCGAATAAATTCTAAGAATTTATCCCTATCATTATTAAATACAAATTGAGTATACTTTTGTCTCAACATCGTAGAACGTATAATTTTTGATGCTCTTTGCAGGATAGTGGTCAGAGGTGTTTGAACTTTATTTAGTTCTAGAAGCAATTGTAAAGATATCCCGAGACTATTGTGTACAGTGTCTTCAGGATAGCCCAAAGTTTTACTAGCCAAATATTCAAATTCAGGTGGTCCATCTTCAGACATACGCTTCGCATAATCCTTAATGTTTTCACCTTCATTCTGCAAAGGTAGGGGTAAAATTGGTAACCTATTATCATAAATAACATGGTGTACAGGGTCATCGAAGTTTAGCCCAGGGGGTAGGGTTTTAGCCTGTAATTCTGGTGTCACTATTTGCGCTAAGACTGCCGAATATGAGCCAGTTGAGGTGCCGGCTGCGTCTGACAAGATAATCTTAGGTGTGGATAAGTTAACTAATTTGCTAAAAATTGGTCCTGAAGCTAAAGCTTTCTTAATGTCTTCGAATGCTTGTCTTTGTTCTGGAGTTGGGACAAAAGTTTTACCTATTCTAGTAGAAGTAAGTGAAGTTAGAATATGTGTAGGAGCCATAATATCAAATCTTAAATGTTTATGCATACTTTGTAGTACTCCCATAAAAGATCTCATTATAGTAATATCAGTAGGCATGGGAATATTTAGAAGTTTTTGTACTCGCCTTTGATCTACACAGCAATAATTATGTGAAATGAAGAACCCAAAGAAATTTACCCTACTTTTAAAAAGTTGTGATTTCTTTAAACTAATCTTTCCTTTATGCGTGTGTATTCTCCCCATAACTTTCTTCAAAATCTTAAAATGTATATTCAATGATTCTGATCTAGTTTTAGCTAGTTCAGTTGAGACAATGAAATCATCGTAAATGTGTTGGACTTCTGGGATAGGTGAGTATACCATCTTGGCTAAATCACCATCCATTACAACATTACCATTATCATCATAAACCAATTCCCAGTGTAATATCTTTTCCATAAAGCGTGATAGACTTTCAGGTGAAGTCTTAATGCCGGTTGGTAAGGATGCATGTCTAAAAGCTCCTAAGGGGGTTGCAAACAATGTTAGGTCTCTGCAAGAAGGTTCTAGCGTTATACTATGAAAGGCGTTAGCCATATCACTACTACTATGCACAAATTTGTCCCTTAGAGACTGAATCAAATTTTCTGCTGTGGGTAGCAGTGCAGGTTCAGATTGCAGACAAGGATTCAATTGTTGAAAATTTACAATTAAACGAGGACAGCTCCCCTGATCCGACTTTGGAATCAGATAAGCTGGGCTTGCATAGTTGTTATAGGAATCCCCATCCAAATTAGCTCTTTCAATGGTGCCGTTCTTTAACAAAAACTCTAAGATAGATTGCATTTGCATTTTCTCTACGGGTGATAAATAATATAATTTCTTATGCTGGGGTAAAGTTTGACCAGGTTTTAGTCTAATTGTATAATTGCCTAGATATTTACTCATGTTACCTCTATCGGTAGAATGTGTAGATATGATATCGGGGTAAGATTTTAGGAATATGTCTTCTATATAATGTCTTACCTCTGGTGGATAGTCTGACAGCACCACAAGATCCTCTGGTTTAACAAACTGGTCCTTAGGCACACTGTAGCCAGTAGGTTCTGTTACATAGTCCATGAGGTTATCGGATTCAGCTATATGTTTTAAGCCAAGTTCAATAACGTCATCACTATTTTCAAAAAGCTTATTCTTTTCAGGATCTGGTGTAGTTAGAATTTCATCAATATTAGATCGGTAATCAGATAAGGCTACTCCTGGTATTGGAGTGTCATTGTTTATAGCTGTAGGATTCGGTATATATCCATCAGCTAAAGGGAAAGATCGTTCTACCAGATTGATGGCGCTGTATTTTGGTAGCTATAAGAGTTGAACTGAGTGGTTTCTGGTGTCTAGTGAAATCTGATTGATGGCTGGAGCCGTATCCTTTTCTGCGTGTCGCTCCAGGGCTTGTACAATCTCATCTAGCTCAGTTGTCACAGATACATTGTGTAGGAATGATTGCGTAAAATCAAAGTCTGTGGTGATCTCCTTGACTACAAATTGGTTGCTTGGTTCCAAATATCCGGTGATAACAGTGTTAGTGATTGCATGTTCAGTGACATTTGTTATCATTGCTCTTCCACTAAGTTGTCCTCGGTTGTTGACAGTCAGTTGCGTTTGTCCAGGTTGAATTTTAATTCCTCCATTTCTATCATTGGCAATGTGGTCATCGCTGAGAATGACTTTTGTTCCAGGAGCTAAGTTGAAGAAATGGTTGATGTTCATTTCTATAGTCTGAGTTTCATTAGGGTCAATTTTGTCTATTGTCCCTGTGCAGAGTTGTAACTCATAATCAGAACAGAACAGGCTATCTAGTACTCTCCCAGGATGGAACATAGAGTATAGATATGGTGCTGGCGGGTGGTTATCCGCAACGAAAGTCAACCCTAATTGGAGATCTCTAATGCCGTTCATTCCAATGATCATAGGTGTGACATTCTTGTGTTCCTCAGGTACAATCATAAATGGTACTGGTCTATAGATGCCTGAGAATTGTGTGAGACGAATCATGAGAGTTATCTCTCCAGCTACTGGGATTTTGTGTCCAGAATAGCTGACAAGAACCATGTCACTCTTTTCCAGATGGTTCTTAACCTCATTTTGTTGTACTCCAAATAACATACCAAAATAGCTGGTTGACATGATATTTCTGTCTGCTGCTGAGTCAAACAAAGCTGTCATGTATACATCGTAGTTTCCATTTGACATACAGCCAGAACAGTTCAAGTACATTTTCCTATTTTCATCCATGATAGCTGCAGAACTATCGACCGCTAAAATCTTGGGGTCATTTGGATCCATTCGAACGGTGATAGCGTTAACTCTACCTGTTCTGCCACGCTCCTTGGATTGTCCATTGGCTTTGGCCTCAACCCATTCTTCATATGCCTGTCTAAACACACCACCAGGTCTTACTTTACCACTATGGTACAGTTCCATCATTGCTGGTCGTCCAGGGCATAGGTGTTGCGCGTGGTATAGGTCTTTGCCATACTTCTTGTGACAGCTTGGGCAGTATCCGGATGTTAGTGCTGTTTGATATTGTCGTCCTTGGTCATCGCACAGTAGTCTGCATCCATCGGATATTTTGTGGGAGTTTTGACCACATGCACCGCAGTAGCGCTTATTGGATGTACCATAGGAGATATGATAATCTTGTTTGGTGTTCTTTTGTGGTTGCCTATCTCTATTATCCCTGTTTTCTCTGTTGTAGGTTTTAGGATAGGCTGGTTTAGCAGTAACTTCTCTAACTGTTGGCCTTTTATAATAGCTTGACGTAGCGGCAACTTTAGCAGGTTGTTTGTCTCTGTTCATTCTTGTATCCCTGTCATGTGAGTAGTTGGTGTTGTTCGTCTTTTTATGAAGCGATAAGTCTCCATTGTAACTGGCTGATACACCATTCTGCTGTAGGTCCAGATCTAGGTCTTCAGTTCTAGGATACATGGAAGCGGTCAACTCATGATATGTAGGGGATCTTCCAAGATCATGTGTGAGATTGTGATGGTTTTCAGATGCTATATTGCGGCTATTTGTTGGTAAGCTACGTTTGAGTGCCTCCACTGCAGTTATGTTGAATACATTCTGTCTTTCCTTCTTGTCTGTATAATGAACAGCGGCTCTGCTGGCAAGATTCTGAATTGTACTGACAAGCTTAGGGAATGACATGGCTTTTGTTCCCTTAAAGGCTATCAGCTTAGCTTGAGCTTCCTGTGGGCTGATGAGTATATCATACTGTAGCAGTAAGCTATTGTAGACACTTTCAATAGATAGTCCAAGATTGAAACTCTGCTGGATAGTAGTATATGCTTCGCCAGTTGTGGTTCTAAGCATAAAGGTTTCAAATTCTGATCTTGAGAGGTTACATAACTCCTGAGCAGTGTTCATCTCTGATAGGTAATCAGTAATGTAGGGTGGTTTACCATCTCCTTTGAAGCAATGCTTGAGAGGGAAGGTTCCATTGGCTAACTTAAGCTTTTGATCGTTGCTTAGGGTGCTCTTACTTGCATAGCTGCTTGGTGGTTTAATTCCAGTTTGGTTGGTGAAGTTACTGAAGTGTCGTTGAGTGCGTTTGTCATTCTCCACTTGTACAATACGCTGGGCTTCTAACTCAACTTCACGTCTTTGTTCCTCTTTGTATTCCCTCATACTCTGTGTGTAGTTGGTACAGAAGTTCCTCATCATTTCTGAGTCCACACGTAGGTTGGGGTTACAAAGTCTTATTGTATCCAGGAATTGTGGGAACAGGAAATTTCCCAGAGGATCTGCTAGTGTTGCTCTAACATATCGATCTCTGATCAGTGCGTCTGGTGAGTCCTCTCGCATGGGTATGGATCTTACAGATTCCCTGTCTGGTTCTGGCGTCTTGGTTCTCTCACCATTCTGTTCTGGTTCCTCCTGGTTGGGCATTGGTTCCTCTCTTCGTGTATCATCTCCTGCAGAAGCTGCATCAGCTGACGGAGTTCTTCTTCCAGGCGTCGTCGAGCGTCCTCGACGTGGTGTGTTCGCCTTTTCAGCGTTGTCATCTTTCTTACTTTTATTAAATAATGGCATTACAGCTAGCTTAAAGCTTTTAAACTTTCTATGAGTTCTTTAAAGAAGCTTATGAGATGTTGTACTATTTTAGGATTTAAATAGCAGAGGTACAAGAAGAAACCGACTAATGCGCTTAACGTTAAAACAATCAGGAATTGTTTACAATAACAAATTTTTCTTTTAAAATTGTTAAATATAGATGAGTATGTATTGTCTACTTCACCTACAGTTGTTTCTACGTCGTGAATGCTTGCGTGTGAGCTTGGAATCTTATTCTGGAGTGTGCGCTAATGCACTCTTAACCTTAATTAAGCTCAACTGTAGAAACACTTTTACTTAGATTTATTCTGTATTTGCTTACAAAGCTAATGTGGGTTAGTTAGCTATACAAATTAGCTATAAGGTTAGATAGAATGTTAAAGTTTGCAGCGAAGTTAATTTGGGTATGCTAATATACTATCACAAATTAACTGTTATTTGCTTAGGCGTCGACTTTTCCTAGCAAATGTTATTGTTGAGAAAAAAAAACAGCAATTTATAATCCTTGTTGAATTCTTACTTCACTCTAAGGATATGTAGCTTACAATCTGCTTATTCCTGTAAGGCTTTATGAATATAACTTACTAAGGTTCACTCCCAAAGGATCGTCTATATTCTAATAGTATTGCAACTGTTTTGCCTGAATATCAAAGATCTCGCACCCAATACTTATAGTTGTATTAGGGTATGCCTACCAATCCTACTAAGTATTATTCGCGAATTATTACGGGGCTTCACTTGTGATTTCAATCCTTATAACTATATTATTGAGACTCGATTTAGATTATCCTATATATATGAATATAATCAGTCTGTTTTCAAGGTTATTATAGACCGGATGTGCTCTACTTAATTAGTGAGAACACAATATTCTATGTGTCTTACTGAAGTGTGATATCCTACGCAAGGTGATCAATCTATACGCTGGAAGTTGTCAATCAAACTCTTTAAAGTAGACTACAAGGTTGGTGTTATTGCTTGGTCAAATATTATTGAAAATCAAATTAGCTGAATTAGTGCACTTTTTTTTCTAAAAAGGTAACAATTTTAGATTATAAAGACTATGAACTATATGTACACACTTTATTTTACTTGGTTATAGATTTTATACTAATAATCCTAAGTAAAATTAAATTTTCTCAATGGTATAAAAGAAAATATTCTTTCTTTGTTTTAATCCGGATGTTTTATAAAGACAGTAGAGTACTTCCAATATTACTTGCTACTTCTTTTAGAGACGTCCCAAGACTCCCAAGATAGGCTGCTGCAACCTTTTGCTGCGTTTGGTTACTAGAACTTTGTCTCTTATAAGTGTGCTTTTAAATTACATATAGGGCTTAGGTTGTTGACTATACTTTTAAATCACTAATATTCACTATCACTAATGATTGATGGTTTATAACTCTTCTCAAGTTGTCTGTTGAATTCTGGCGGCACATGAAATAGAAATTTTAGCATTAGCAAAGCAAGTAAAAATTTAGTTTTCATGTCCTACTTATTGTTGAGTGAACTGTTTATTGTATCTATGTATGTGTTTATAAGGAACATACAAACAAAAGATTTTCTAAGTTAAGATTGAATTAAAAACTTTCTAAGTCAAAATAAAATAGAATCACTCTAAGTCCAAAGTTGGAAAATTTTGACTAAGTCCAAAAAGTTTCTAATGAAATTATTCTAAGTACAAAATCAATAAATTTTTGCTTAGGAAAAAAAATCAAAAATTATCTTAAGTGCAAAAAGTTAGCAAATTTTAACTAAGAAAAAAAAATTTTTTTTTTTTTTTTTTTTTGAAATTATACCAAGTACAAAATTAGTGAATTTTGACTAAGTCCAAAAATCTTTCAATGAAATCATGCTAAGTACTAAAATAGTGGAATTTTCTTGAGACAAAAGAAATAGAATTACTCTAAGTCCAGACGTGGAATATTTTGTCCGAGATGAAATTTCCTAACAGTTCATTCACAAAGCTACTTTAGAGATTGCCTATAAGTCAAAAGAAGTAGAATCACTCTAAGTCCACTATTGGAATATTTTGACTAAATGCAAATCTCGCTAAGTTAAGGATTTTAAAATTATAAAGTATTAGAGTGTTAGAATTATCCTTCACCAAAAGAAGTAGAATCTCTCTAAGTCCATAATTGGAATATTTTGGCTAAGACAAAAATACTCTAAGACAAAATTTTCTTTTAAGTGTGGAAAATGAAATTTGTTAATCTAGTTGGAAAAATCGTAATTATTACAAGTCCGAAATTTTGGTAAATTTCCAACCAAGTTCACAATTTCATAAAAATTACTATAAGTCCAGAAATTCGAGATTCTCTCTGTAACAAAAGAAATAGAAACGGTGCTAAGTCCAAAAGTGGAATATTTTGCTCAGAGTCTCAGGAATTATTTCTCTGATTGCATACAGCAATTTGTCTACACTTATATCATTCCAACCGATCGATGTTGAGAATATCTTTGAGACTTTGAAATATTTTGTTTAACTCAAAAATTTTTTTTTTGAGGCTATGGTTATTTTGATACATCCGCGTATAAATCAGAATTGCATTAAGAATATAAGTCCTAGGCATGTATAAGTAAGTGCAAATCTCAGAAAATCGGTTCTAACGGCACCAAAGTATTAGTACAGTTTAACTTGAGTATAAATGCTACAAGTTTGTAATAATCTTTTGGCCCTTTACTACGACTCAAGAGTACTAACTGCTTTCGGCATATTGTTTCAGAAACATGGCTCCAAAGACAATATGTATCCCAACTAACAGCGTTTCCCGTGTTCTATAGGATTTGCTCCTAAGTTTTCATTTAATAAGGCAGTTCAAAATGGTCCTTTACAAATAGTATTTTGATAGCTTATAAATGAAAAGTTACTCCATGCTTGATTCTTAATAAGTTCTGGTTTAAGTATCAAAGATTCAAGTATTTCAACACTTAGAGAACTTTCGAATAAGTAAAAATCATACTAAGTCCGAAGATTTATATATATACTCCGCCACCTAGCACAACTCCTAAATTTCAAAATTCTGACTAAGTCCAGAAATCAAAATTTTGCACATAGCTCAATCATAGATTATTCCAACCCAAGTGTTTTACTAAAGAGAGGCGGACATGGAGGTGCCGGTGTGCTGGTATTCTCTAGGGCCTCTAGAGTGTCAACCAGTGCGAGTGTCCTTATAGGGCGGCGACCAATGGCCACAAATATGCTAGCATTCTCTAGGGCCTCTAGAGTGTCAGCTAGTGCAACTGCTCGTACACGAGGCTCTCAATTGCATTTGTGTCGTGCCTTTCAGTCCCTATCTCTTCAAACGCCTCATAGTCCTAACCTTGCTCTCAAATAGTATCACAGGTTTTGGTAAATCCGATTTTGCCATAGCTACAATTATTCGATTTTGGTAAAAATACCTGCCTTAGGCGGTTCGGGTACGGTAAGGAAAAAGAAGAAAAAAAAATTTATGAAGTAAAATTTTTTCTAAGATACAACCGGTAAGTTGCACCATTGTGTGTGCGAATGGGGCGTTTGTCCATATTTAGGTATGGAGACCGCTCTTCTATGAGTACTACTAAAACCTAATTTTAATGCAATACACATAGACATTCTCATCGTCGGTTCGCTTATTTAGAATGCTTAACCCTCTATTCCCACAAGTATAATACGAATTTGGTTGAGCTGGTGGAAGCTCAACAAAAGACCCACGCGAAGTATTATGTTGCTTTAACCTAAGAATAAATGGTTGGTTTTGATATTCGATCGGAATCATATAAGTATATTGAGTATTAAGGAAGGAAAATGTTTTTATAAAGTGTATTTATATCACAAGTGCATAAGTTAAGTATGGAAATATTTACAGGATAAGTGTTAAAATTATAAGTAGAGTAGGACAGAAATGTGCCCTAAGTCCCAAGCAGTGAATTGTGCTAAGTGTTAGAGTTCTAACATAAGGCCTGAGCTCAATTCATGCTAAGTACTAAGGAGCCTAAATTTAAACTACAATGCATGCCAAACAACTAAGTCATTACCTTTTTAAAGCCAGAAAGAGAAGTTGATGGTAGGAGAGTTAGTAAATAACTGAATAAATTCAAGAGGTACATGCTATAACATTAGCTCTGGACCAGGATTTTAGTGTTTGTCTGTGCAATTAAATATCTGTGTGTTAATATGTGACGTAAATCAGGCATAGTTGTAGGCATACATATATGTACTGGTTGTTTATATGATTACATTAACTATAAACATAATATCTTTAATAAACATATACTATTAGCAAATCACATACAGATTACCATGAATAGGCTTTCGTTACCCATATATGGTGTCATATAGGTAGAAACAGGCCTATGAATGCATAAATTGATACAAATAATGCCTTGGGCCTAGCTAAAGTAATTGTGTCTTGCCCCTGAGTGCTACTAGTTAATTGCAGGGCGCGTGTCAATCAAAGGTTCATAATATGATCTATATAGTGTTGATTTTATATCAAGCATAGATAGATAGTTGTGGATGCGAAGCATTTCTGTAAAAGTCTCATATGTACGTTCAAAGAATTTGAAAATTGAGGATCGCATCTCCAGGATATCCGGCCAACGCCGGATATCCGGCAAATATCCGGTTATCCGGCCAAATTACCGGATATCCGGCCGGATAACCGGCCAAATTACCAGATATTAAAGTAGTAAAAAAAAATTTCTTCAGAAGTTAAAAAGTTAAACTTATTCAGAAAAAATGTTCTTCTAGCTTCAATAATAAGAAAATTATAGCCATTTAAGATTTTAAAAAGCAGAGATTTTTGGTGTAAAGTATAAAAAATTATAGAGCCGGATATCCGGCCGGATAGTTTCAATATCCGGTATTCGGCCGGATATTGAAAATGGCCGGATATCCGGCCCAACCCTACTGTATTGATTAATACATTATTAAACTAATCTGATATCGAATGTGATATGCGAATGATTGATAAAGTAATGTACATCTTTACCTCTAATGTAGATTATTTTTTGATGGAAAAGTTTGTACACTGTCGGTACTAACTAATCATAATATTAAATTTCAAAAGTTTATAAAACAATTTTATTCTATAATTTAATATCTCCTCCCTTCCCACAACAAATTCATCATCAGACCCGTTTCAGCGCTGTCATAGTAAAGACCTTCATCCTTTATCTCCACAAATCAAGGAAAAGTTTTATATGAGAAATAAAATATAGTATTAATTAGTGGTTTCGTCACTACCTTATGGGTGTTCTTTATTCATAGGGGGGAGGAAGGGGACAGAAATGCTTTTAAACCATTCCAAGAATTCTGGGGCCTTTCGTGAAAAGCTTCAGTGGTGAGTGAGATCTGACCAGACAAACAAAAAAAAAACAGTATTACTTTAATTTATAAGTAAATGAAAGTAAATATGATATGATATGATACTGACCTTAAAAGTCTGAATATCCTGTGGATGTATACCCAGCCAGAACAGGTTGGCAAGTGCCAGGGTCTCTGCACATACTGCGGTCATCTGGGATCCAAATCTACCATAAATACAAAATGGATTTTTTTAGACAAATAAAATTAAAGTTTATCAATATATTTTAAATCCTGAAATAGTAGGTAACAATTTCATATATTACATCAAAATAATAAATTTTTTTTACTTTTTAAAGGACCTAACAAGAAAATATGTTTTTTAATAAGTTCAAATGATGCTGTAAGTATTGGTGCAAAAAATGGGGACGACTTTCAAATTGATTTGACGGGGCTGGTTTTCTTACGTCACAAGTGAAGGGAAATCCCATCTCTTATCTAGGGGTTTCTTTCCCCCTTTCCTTTTCTTTCCCTTCACTTGTGACGTAAAAAATCAGCCCCGTCAAATCAATTTGAAAGTCGTCCCAATTTTTTGCACCAATACTTACAGCATCAGTTCAAATTATTATATCGATAAAACGAAATAGAACGATGTTTTTCCGTTCGTTTGTATTGATGATCCTGGCCTTGAGATCATTATCATCACTAAACCGAAAGGGCCCGTTCTATAAAGAAATTACTTTTGGTTAAGGTTTCAGGCTATTTTTCAATAGAGGAAAAACAGAATTTGAGACACACTGGGCATGATTGAAAAATTATTTAAGAAAATCCTTATTTGAATCATTTCGGACGTATGGTGAATAATAAAATACATATAAAATCTTCACCTGTAAGTGAGCATAATTTCTATTCCAAATGGATCACAGTCTGTAAGAAGTAGGACAGGTATCTTCAGTGTATCACAAACAAAACAAAGAAAAGCTCTAAGATAGTAAATAATATATTTGTATTTCTTAACTTTACTTTGACTTTACTTACTACTAATAAAATGTATGTATATTGTATAGTTGCTTGATTATATATTTTATACGTACGTCGTACATTTCATAGATTTTTGGAAAACTTTAGATCGATTGGTATTTACATTTTCAGTGAATCTTTGTATTGGTCCTAGTCATTTAATAGGTAGTTATTGTTGTGGGGGACAGAGGTAGGAGAAAACACCCGAATTATCCAAAAAAAAAGAAGCTATTTTTCTTTTAAACATATAACTATTAATTAAAGGCTGGGCATAGTTCACAAATTGAACAAATTAACTAGTAAGTTTGTCTACACTTTAAGCGTTACATTTAAAATAAAGGGAAAGGTAGGTTGCGGGTAAAATCCATAAAAGTGTGTGTTTTAAGGCTTAAAAATAGTAGTAGAACGATAATATTACTTAAATACCTATGTGTATTTCTTATTGAAAAGAACAATAGACAACAATTTTTTTAAAAAGTTAACATAAACTTTATTGTTCTACAAATGTTTTTAACTTAAAACACACAACCTTAACGGATTTTACCCGCAACCTACTTTTCCCTTTGTTGAAATAAGCGTTTAACCTTGTAGAAAAATCAGGGTTTCCCTTTCCAGTGACAAGAAGTATGTCTTGAAGAGGATTGAATCCCTGACTGTCGCCATACTCTCCCAGTTCCTCCACATAAGATTGAAATTCTTGCTGCAGTCGTTGGAAAGCAGTGTCCTTCTCGACAACCAAAATAATCTTCGCGCCCATTTCTAATCTATAACAAAATAGATTATTTCAAATACTTGAAGCTTCTTCTCTGTTGGATTTAGAAAAGAAATTGAGGTCACTTATAACTCCTTAATTTTAAGTTTTAGAAATCAAATTTTTTTAGGGTTAAGGAGGTGGAATACGATTTATCTATGGTGTAGACAGGGGTGAATATTTTCCAGTTTGATTATTATTAACTTCCACAAAAAGTTAAAAATTTAAATATTTTGAAAATACACACCTATTTAATAACTTTTTTTTCTAAAAAAGGAACAAAAAACAATTACCCTTTAAGGAGAGCAGGATCTTGTGGAATTGGTATACCAGCCTGTAAAAAGTAAATAAAAAACGGTGTTTTATCAAAACTAATTAATAAGAGGGGGGGGGGGGAAACAGTGAGTATAGGCTTTATCTTTGGACTAAGAGGATAGGTTATTAGGGATAAAATCAATCTTATATGATAAATTTTCCAAAGTTTTAAGATTTTTTGGATAGGCCTCCAGGTTCAGGAGCTGCAGGCCTCCAGGTTCAATTTTTATTTTTACCTGTCCAGAGACTACCTGGAGGCCTGCAGCTTCCAAACCAGGAGGCCTATCCAAAAAATCTTCAAACTTGGGAAAATTCATCATAGAGGATTGATTTTTATCTTTAATAACTTATCCTCTCAGTCCAAAGATAAAGCTTATACTTACTGTTTCCGCAAATGTATCAAAACTTCCCCCCCCCCTCTTGTTACTTTATTTTGAACTCAGGAACAGAGAGATCTTCGTTAATTACAATTACAGCATATATTATTAAAAATTCAAAGCAGATAAATATATTGTGTATTTAAGATTATTTGTAGGCCTTCTTTTGTCAATTATAACGATTTGCTAACATAATATAACATTCAGTCGATTTGCCATGAACCCTATTATTCTTTCTTGAAGTAATCGATTCCGGCAACATTTTACCATGAAATTGAGAATAGTTTTCATGTCATCGTCTTTAATAGATATACTTTTGAAACTGGTAAAATAGAGAACACTTTGCACAAAAAGCAATTATTGTAATTGATATCTTTCTGATGAATGCTCTATTTATTTAGTTTCATAAATATTTCATTAATTTTATATGCTTTTATTTTAGACTAGGTATTTATATCATGAATATTTTAAAAAGTAATATATACAATATACATTATACAGAATTATTTAGCTGTACCAAAAATAACAACAACAACAAAAACATTGCATAATTCTTTTAAGGGAAGCTTTTCCATAATTAGGGTCTGTCCGTCCATACGTTACAGAAGCAATCGTTACTAGAAAGTCCGTATGTAGATTTAAAACAGTTTCAGGATATTGCCATCCTTGTTTTATAAAAAAAAATTCATAAAAGATTACATGAAAGTTCTACATGTCTTAATAAAAGGTCAATGATAAGGGTAACCTAATTTAAGGATTATACTAGGCCACAAAACGATACTTTTTCAGTGGGAGTTAGGATTGATATTTCTTTTCGATATAATTGTAATGTTAGGATTGGCCGTTTTTTTTTTATTACTAATGTGGTATCCGCCGAGGATAAATGGCAGACACCAGAGTTCAATTAGACTACGGCAGTGTGAACAGACGTGGACACCTTACTATAGAGAAGCCTGCGAATACAAGCCCCCTGAACTAAAGTCATCCAAGGGTTCTGTCAGCAGCTGCTTGGGCGTATCCAGCGGGGGTGGCCTCTTCTTAGGTGCGGGGGTTAACTCTATCCAGCCTTCCTCCGCGTGCACAGTCAGGGGGTAGGTGGAGGAGCAGGGAATCTTGGTGGCGTGGCCGCTATACACCCGTGTCACGGCGTCTACAAATCCTGTGGGTTCCACTGGTACCTTGTCCCAACATTCCTTGCTTTCACGGACAACGTATTTGTTGCGTTGGCAGGTAAGCTGGAGCAGGACATCTCCCCTCAGTACAGAGAACGTGCTCCCCTGGACACGCACCGGGTGGGCCGGGTCTAGTTGCTGGAGCTTCCAGCAGTTGGCCGCTACTTCTTCTGCCGCTGTGCTTTTCATGCGTGTCTCCAGGGTGAATCCAATGTAACCTGCATGTATCTGGGCCTGCAGGGGGACATCCAGATCCCTGGCCGATACTCTGGGCAACGCTGCCGCGGCCGGGTCAGCTGCCACGAACAATGCTGGGTGGTTGGTGGCATGGGCCTCAAAGTCGCAGTTCACTATTGAGGTGGGGTTGGTCATGTTGATGAAAAACTGGGCTTGATGGTCAACCAGGAATGCATCCATCACTAGGCTAGGCTGGAGGCTGCGGATCAGCCTCAAGGGGCAATCTCTCCCCAGGTGGTCCCACACGTAGGTTGCTTCCCCAGTGATGCAAGACAGCTCAGAATGGGGACATTCTAAGGCCAGGTGGTCAGATTGGGACTCCACCCGTCCATCCTCTACTACGTAGGTCTCTTCCTTGACCAGCAGCCGTCGTTCCTGGAGCACTAATTCATTGCGGTACAGCTGGCCCTCGAAGTGGACGTCCTCCCCTTCACAACCCACCCCCTCGGGGCTGTTGACCAGGGCGCCCACCATATCGAGGGTGAAGAACAGGGGATGGTTCAGCTGGAACGTCAGTGGCTGGGTCTTGCCTGGCAGCGTGTAGACTTGGTTCCTGGCCAGGTCTCGGCACGTTTCTGGATCGATCTTGGTTGGCCTCATGAGGGTGGGGACCGAGGTCACCTTGAGGTGACCCCATACCCCACACCTGAATGTCCACTGGGACACAGTGAGCTGACAACTGTATCCTGTTGTTTCCCTAATCTTGACTTGCTGCAGGACATGTACTTCATGGCCCAGGGGCACCTCCTGGTGTAGCGGCTCCGTGCTACACATCTTTTCCTTATTGTAGGCTGTGACGTGGGTGGGGTTGGCGCAGTCCCACCCTACCAGGACGTAGCTAGTTGTGGGCCACACGGCTGCCAGCAGTAGTCCCCACAGGACCATCCACCAGTGTGAGAAGCTACCAGACAGCCATCTACCTCGCGCACGCGGCTGGGGATCTTCGGCTCGGGTCACGGCTGCTTCTTGGGGCTGGACACGGCTGGGCTGCTCCTGGCTAGATACAAATTTCCATTGAGCGTTATCCTTGTGTGTTCGGGGCACCCCGATACCCTCCCCAATGACAGACTGGCAGGCGACTGGCGCTTGCCTGGGTGTCGGCTCCCCTAGCCCCAAGGGGTCCCTTCCCTTGTCCATGGCATGCCCAGTGGCATGGGGCTGAAGTGCGGGTGGCACAGGCTCGCCCTGTCTCACATCCCTCCCCTGCCCTAGGAACTCAGGTGCATGTGGCACAGGCAAGTCCTTATATCCCCAAATTTCAATCTCCCCAGCCTCTGGTGCATGAGGCACAGGCAAGGTTGGGGTTTTACAATAGTTTGGATACAATACATTTGTTAAATTTAACTTATCCTGGCTTGACTGGAGGTGCTGGGCATCTGGGTTCCCTCGGCTGGCAGGGGGCGCTGGATGGTGTATAGCTGGGCTCTCCCTACAGGCTGGTGGCGCTGGCTGGCTGGGGGTGACGGATGTCACCCCTTCCTCTGGGACTGCTGGCTCGTTCCAGGATCCAGGTATCTCGGTGGCGGCGACGGTTGTCGCCCCAGGCACCAGGTTGGAGGCCTCTGGGACTGCTGGCTCGTTCCAGGATCCAGGTATCTCGGTGGCGGCGACGGTTGTCGCCCCAGGCACCAGGTTGGAGGCGCTGGATAGCACCCCCCAGTCATCACAGGTGGCGGCGCCGGGTGGCGCCCCATACATCGACTCTGATGCGCTGGCTAGCACCTCCTGCCTCTCTCGTTCAACGGCCGCCAGGGCCTCCCCGTACACCGTCTCAGTGACGCTGGGTAGCGCCCCTCCACTCTTGCTGGGTACCCTCGGTCGGGCAGGCCCCATCATGTTTAAGCTAAAGGGGTGGGGCCTCAGAACTTCTGGCTCGGCAATGTTGTTGGGCTGCACAAACTCCGGCCCCAGGTGGTTGAGACTGAAACCCAGGCCAACCCAGTTGGGTTCAGCCGCGCCTCCCAGTACGTTGATCCTAGCTGGGACGGTTCCAAACTGCGGCATTCCATCGGCTCGGCCCGCTGCGTTGGGGGCGGCTGCTTGCTGCGGTGGTGCTGGGGGCGCGCTCCCTTCCATGTTGGCTACTCTGCTGGGCTTTCCTGGGGGAGCGCCCTTGTCTGCGGTGCGCCTACGGCCGGCTACCTGGTCCCAGTCGGCTCTGCACTCGGCCGCCGTATGGCCAGCATAGTGGCAACGCTCACACTTGGCAGGACGGTCACGACGTGGCTGGGTGCGTCTCTCCTCCTGGCTGACTTCCATAGGCGTCGGGCAGTCTCGAGCTCGGTGGCCTTTCCCTTGGCAGCGGAAACAGCGGCCTGGAATCTTGTCATCTGGAGCGACCTTCCCCATCTGGTGGAGACCCGGAGCCAAGGCGCCAATCTCCATTGGCTCCGACTCGTCGTAATTGGGCAACTGGACGCTGGCTGATCCTGTGAGCCCGTCGGTGGCGTCCACTAGGCACACACCCTCCTTCAGCTGCTTGGTAATCATTGTGACGGTGAACATGGCTCGCCTCGTGTACTCAGGTACAGAGGCGATCTCATGACTCATCATCTCACGTTTCACATTAGCGTTACGAATGCCACGATTTAATTCATCGATTAATAACTCGAGATCCTCATGGCTGTAGGCCTCCCTATACAAGGCACACTTTGTGGATATGTATGCTTGTATAGGTTCTGTCGAGTGTTGCCTGTAATCCCTGAAGGCTTGCTTCAAAGTCTGGGATTCAAAGGCTGGACGAAATAACATTTCACACTCGGCCTTGACTTGTTCGTAAGTCAAGGCTTGGCCTGCCTCGCCAAACAGATGAGACGCCATTTCCGCCGCTTGCCCTACTAGTGACAGTAGAAGGGCGTTGCGGCGGTTGAGGGTGTCATGGGGCGGCACGCGGTAAGCCGCCCATGACATCTTGAGTCTGCGGATGTGGGAGCTCCAAGATTGCTTGGGCGGCCCCCTATACTCCGGCAGGTTACTCAGCATCAGCTTGCGGTACTCGGCTGGAGCCGGCTGGGGGTCATCCTGGAGCCATCCTTGGGCTTGGTCGCCGCCTGGCGCTTGCGGCTGCTCCATCGGGTCAACGGTTCAACGGCGGGACACAAAGTTATAAGGCAATATTAGAAATGGTTTATCACTTGAGGCTTTCTAGCCTAGCAGCCAACACTGTTTTATCACTAGGTTGGTAGTTTAGTTACAAAGATATAACTTAGCTGTACTTATCACTAGTTTTATTCTGAGGTTGTAGAGTAGGCTGGTAGGGGTAGATAGCTGTTGAGGGTCTGAACTGCTGTCAGGAACTGATTGGTTTTCCTTTATCACACTATAGATAGGAGGGAGAAGCTTGTAATTCTTTTATTTTTCTAAAAATACCTCTGTTAGATGCTATGGAGTAGCTCCGCTCCTGTGTGTGTGTGTGTGCGTGAAATCTCCTTTCCTTGCAGCGCGCTTACGCACCGTCAAATCCGCGCACACAGGTAAAACGCGCACTTATCCCTCAACTCGCTCTCTCATTGGTCCGCTTTGTCCGTTGAATTTTATGATATTTCCCGAACTCTGTTGCGCGACCCGTAAATGGCGCTCTGTGTTCCCGGTTGCTAGCTCCACACCGTGGGCGGACTTAGTCAAGTGTGGGTAGGAGGGGTGAAGCGCGTGAGGGGACGGGGTAAATCGGTCCGTTCCCCCTGTGAGGAAGGGGGAGTGCTGTGGGTTTGAGGTAACTGTGTGATGAGGTAATGGTGCCCTTTCTCCTTAATCCTAGGCTTATTTGTTATGTCACCTTGATTGTATTTTCTTCAATGAAGAGTGGGCCCCTCCCTTTCCTCTGGAATAAGGGGTGTATTTTTGTTGTGCTGGAGGCTTGGGTGGTTAGATTGTTTATCAAGGCATTGTTATATTACATCTAGATTCTATTTTTGGCCTTATCACAATACATAACAGATTTGCTTACCAAGCCTGTTCTATTTTTAGTTTTATCACAATACACAACAAATTGTTTGCCAATCCTTGCTCATAAATCTATTGTTTAGCCATCACACTAGGGTGGTAATCCCTACAATGTGATATAATATCTGCTTTTCTAGATGGGTGGCTGCGCTGTAGCCTCTCAGGATACTTGGAGTTGACGTAGTTTTCTCTGCTTTGGTACACTACACTCGTATGTTGGCTCGCAGCTCGCAGCTATTTGGCGTGTTTCAGCCTATCGGCGGCAGGGAATGTCCCGTCCTACAGCGCTGTATATCCAAATCCGACTGTTGGCGGCAGGGAATGTCCCGTCCTGCGGCGCCACTGGTTCGAATCCTTGGCTTGTTTCAGTCTATCGGCGGCAGGGAATGTCCCGTCCTGCAGCGCCGTGTATCCGAATCCGGCTGATGGCGGCAGGGAATGTCCCGTCCTGCTAGCGCCGCTGGTTCGGATCCTGCTATCTCTTGCAGTAAATGTTGGCCTATTTTCAGCCGTTTGCACTTATTTGGCCTGTTTCAGCCAGTCCGCAGGCCTGTTTCAGCCCTTTGAGCGCTCAATCCTCCGTTAGATGTCGGCGCTTCTCGCGGTTCTCCGTCAAGTTTCGCTGTTTCACTTCCACAACTGCCGGATGCCGAGTTAGACCTTGCTATCCAGGGTGGGTAATTCAGGTTGCTTGTGTCAGTTTTGCCAGTTTCACTGCTGGGAGTACCTTAGCCTCAGCTGCGCGTCTGCTCTACACTTGTGGTTTGCCGTAATCTCACACAGCTGTCACCAAAAGTTGTGGTATCCGCCGAGGATAAATGGCAGACACCAGAGTTCAATTAGACTACGGCAGTGTGAACAGACGTGGACACCTTACTATAGAGAAGCTACGCTTCTCTAACAATCACTAAATAACAAACAGCATCTATTTCAGTTGTCCCTTTATTGAAGGTCTAAGGATTACTAAAGCTATATACAACAAACAATAGTTACACAGATAGGAATAAATAATCATAAATAAAAGCAATATAATACATATACAATAGTCAGTTTGGGCAATAATGATCCCCCATCCCTGGGAAGGGTGGGGGGAATTAACAATGCAGCTTAACCATAATAAGGCTGTCAGATTCAATCATTAATTTTAGGCATAGGGAGGGGGTCGGCAGACCCCTTCCCCAGGACTCGGGGGAGGGCCGTTGGCCCTTTCCCGAACCCCGGTCAGGGGTGCCATAGGCATGGCTCACGGTTGCCGAATACCACACTAACACTAAATATATAAATATGTAGAAATAGACCATAAGTAGGACGCGTTTAAACACCAGCAAAGACTCCCTGCCAGCAAAGACAAAAACAAACAGTTATTGTTTACCTCAGATAGTCGACAATCCACAAGTACATCGTCTTCGTCGATGAATTTCAGGTTTCCAGCTATCAATCCTGTTCAGCAGTTTAACATTTTATCAATAGTATCTGTCTATTAAATCTTAAAAGTTTAGGAAGCAGCTTCATTATTGTTTTGTTACATAATAATGACCTTGCTCCTAACCTCAAGGGGCTTCAACACAATAGATATGGTGAAAAGGAAAGGGTACTGTCCCCCCACATTTATCTTTTTATTTGAGGGAGAAATTTTTCTCAGGGTTATATCTCTAGACAGGGTCAGTTGTTCTCTTCTATAAATTGCCTAAAACTACCTTGAACATTAAGTTTAGCCGTCTATGATATCTTAGCAGACATATACACATCCTGTTACTTTGGTATATTGAAAACCATTTTTTTCAATAATATTAACAATGAAAAATGATTACAGTAAAAATATCTAACCTTTGCTAGTTGATGAAATACCGAGCATCACACGAGGAATCCCAAATATGCTGAAATAAAAAAAACAATGCCCGGGTTCTAGAATAATTCTGTGACAATATCAAGTTGTATTTTGTTCAGACTAATTTGTGCAAATTAATTAAAGTCAAACAGCAAAAAAAACGTTTTAGAACTCAACCGACATTATTTTATTAATAAAAATAAAGAAACAAAAATAAATCATTCGTTTTAAAATTAAATAAAATTGGTAAGGTCTGAAAAATCAATAAAATCAGAAGTAAAAAGACTGTTTCACGTTTTACGTTGATAACCCCCTCTCCCCCCTTCATAATGACCAAACATAAACTTAAAGAAAATAGTTAAAAATCCATGAATGACACTTAAGTACTAGGCTCAAAATGTTACAGAAACAAATAATCAACTAATATTTACTTCATACAGGATAAAATTTCAAAATAAACTATATCTTAAAATTGAAGATAATACTTTATTTAGTTGCTTACCTGGCGGCCTGACAGACTATCTCATCCAGGTCCATTTGCAGGTTGAAGTTTGTCACATTCTGATAATACAAATCTCTTTTGTTTAATCTCTTCCCAGTTAGCAGGCATTCTTTCATAGTTCGCAGCACAAATATAAATTTCTCAAACCGAGGCTAAAAACAAAACAACAATATCTTTTAAACTGAAGAAAAACTTTAAACAATAAACATAGTATACAAAAGATAGGTAATAGTTATTTCTCGCATCGTATTATAAACGGCTTTCCGCGGATTTAGAATGTACAATTATAAGATTAAAACCAGTTTTTTTAGCCACGAGGTGCCGAAGGCACCGGCTAAAAAAACTGGTTTTAATCTTATGATTGTACATTTTTATATTCGTAGAAAGCTGGATATAATTCGGTGCTAGACATAGTTTTTTCGTATGGATGAGAACCGGTTCCTATCCACCGGATTCGAAAGAATACGAGAAATTAAATGCAAGCTTTCTTACTTTTTGTCCTGTAACAATTAAGTAAAGTCTTAGAATCGTAACAACTCTATAATCATAACTAGAATGTCCGTTTGTCTGTTTAAGAATGTTCATTTTGAAGCTGGTTTTATTATATGATAAAATTATCCAATTTTATAAGCGTAAAATTCCCAAAGATATATGTATTTTTTTGTGTTTCAAGGTTGTGTGTTATTATTTTACATGTCATCCGCGACAAAGGGGGACGTAACTGAAGCTCCGGGGCTACAAAAAACCCTAAAAAAGAACCTAACCTTAATTTTCTCAGAAACCATTTGACCAATAGAGATGATTTCTTTAACTTAAGCTTTTATGGTTATAAACTAGCTTTTGGTCTAGAAGTCACCCCCCTGCCGCCAACCCCTAGCCCTCCAGGGCTCCAAAAAACCCTAAAAATGAACCTAACCTAAATTTTCTCAGAAACCATTCGACCAATAGAGATGATTTCTTAAACTTAAGCTTTTATGGTTATAAACTAAATTTTGGTTTAGAAGTCACCCCCCTGCCGCCAACCCCTAGCCCTCCGGGGATCAAAAAACCATAAAATGAACCTAACCTTTATTTTTTTAGAAACTATTTGATCAATAGAGATGATTTCTTAAACTTAAGCTTTTATGCTTATAGACTAACTTTAAGTATAGAAGTCACTCCCCTGCCTCCAACCCCTAGCCCTCCGGGGCTCCAAAAAACCCTAAAATGAACCTAACCTTAATTTTCTCAGAAACTATTTGATCAATAGAGATAATTGCTTAACTAACTTCTAGTTTCGGGTCACCCTGGAGGGCTAGGGTTTTGCGGCAGGGGAGTGACTTCTAAACTATAAGTTAGTTTATAAGCATAAAAGCTTAAGTTTAAGAAATCATCTCCCTTGATTAAATAGTTTCTGAAAAAAAAGGTTAGGTCAATTTTTAGGGTTTTTTGAGCCCCGGAGGGCTAGGGGTTGGCGCAGGGGGGGGTGACTTCTATACTAAAAGTTAGTTTATAACCATAAAAGCTTAAGTTTAAGAAATCATCTCTCTTATTTAAATAGTTTCTGAAAAAAAAGGTTAGGTCAATTTTTAGAGTTTTTTGGAGCCCCGGAGGGCTAGGGGTTGGCGGCAGGGGAGTAACTTCTAAACTAGAAGTTAGTTTATAACCATAAAAGCTTAAGTTTAAGAAATCATCTCTATTGGTCAAATGGTTTCAGAGAAAATAAAGGTTAGGTTCATTTTTAGATTTTTTTGGAGCCCCAGAGGGCTAGGGGTTGGCGGCATGGGAGTAACTTTTAAACTAGAAGTTAGTTTATAACCTTAAAAGCTTAAGTTTAAGAAATCATCCCTATTGGTCAAATGGTTTCTGAGAAAATTAAGGTTAGGTTCATTTTTAGGGGGTTTTTGGGCTAGGGGGTGTGGGGTGTAGGTGGTTGACTTTGAAACCAGAAGATGTTCATACCCATAAAAGCTTAAGTCCAAAAAATTTACACGGTTCATCAAGTGGTTCCTGAGAAACCCCCCCCCCCCCCCCTGCATCAAAAAAGCTTCAGTTACGTCCCCCTTTAAACCCGTTTGGATGATTTGAATTAGATCAGGTCTAAACTTACAGCTGATTTTTGAAATTGTAAAACGTTGATTTCCCTGAGGCTTTCAGCAGGCTGCCAAGCCCTGATAATAATTCATAACACGTTAATGAATGGTATGTCGATATGGTTCAATAGATATTTCAGGTCACTGAATAATTTATCTACCTATTTAGTCTAGGCTCAAATGTCTCTTCTAATTTTAAATGTATATGTGTTGTTATATTACAATTTAATGTTCTATCTTGTCTGAAATATAATATTGTTTTTTAAGTTCTCCACATTTTATTTGAAGGGTCAATTTAAGTATTACAAGGATCTGTAGTTTATGTCTCCTTAATGACATTCAAAAATCGGGAATAGTCCCTTTCGTAACATCGCCCCATAAGGGGCGATTCGTCGTATTTTTAAAATGGCTTTTTATAGGTTATTTTAGGTTATATTGGGTTAGGTGATTTCCCACAGAGTTAGGTAATTGGCCCCGCAGGGGCTATAAATAGGAGAAGAGCTACTGTGAAAAATACGAAGAATCGCCAAATAAGGTGCGATGTTACGAAAGGGACTATACCCCAAAAATCTTCTTTATATAGAAGTAGAAGAAGGCATAGGCGCCTGTCTTATTAATATATTTATCCTTTTGATATTAATATAATTATTATTTTTGTTCTTCCTGATTGTTGGTTTGTCTGAGTTCTGTATAGAATGGTTCACTGATCAATCTGGACAAATTTAATTATCAAAATTGTGCACATTTCCTTCTTGGTTTATTCAGTTCTAAATGCTTCCGAAAACATTAAGTTTCCTAATTATACATGTGCATTTTTTTACATAATGTGTTATGTGTGTTTTTTATTTACAAAAGAGCTATTATGAATATTATTTTGATTATCGCAATGTTGAAAATATCAAAGATAACATTAGTTTTATTAAATCCTTATTGTTGTATCTTTGACTAAAGTAAAGCGTTTGACATGCTTATCGTGTATCGCGTCTATATTTGTTCATTTCATTTTTTTTAGTAGCGAAGCTACTCTATAATTCGAAATGTCCGTCCGTCTGTCCGTCTGAGACAAAGTGGGGGAAACGTGATTTTCTCGGCTCCTATAAAAGATAGACAGCTGAAATTTTTAGTGAAGATTCGTATAACATTGTTTTGTCCAACCGTCTGTCATTTGGGGTGCTAGATCGATTCCTACATTTTCATGTTTTTCTGATTTTCTCAACTCCTTTTTAAGACAATGGGCTGAAATTTTTAGGGATTGCTTAAATTTGCATTTTACATATTTTCTTTAAGTTTTATTACGATTTTTTTATTAATAGGGGTGCTAGATCGATTCCTAGATTTTTAGGTTTTCTATTGTTTTCTCAATTCCTATTCAAAATTTACGGCTGAAATTATCAGGGATTGAATATGCTAATAATCTACATATTTCCATCAAGTTTCATTAAGATTTGTTTATATATTGTGGTGCTAAATCGATTCCTAGATTTTTAATTTTTCGTGATTTAAAGGTTGCGTGATTTTAAAGTTTTCGTCATTTCCCTATTTCATCAAATATATAGGATGACACTGGTCTATGGTAAATATGTTCATAATATACATTCATAATTTCTGAGCTTCGCTACTTATGGATGCTGTCATCCTTGTTTTTACTGCAATTTGCTTCGCCACCATCCTCATTAAGTTCTTACGCTCTCTGTAAAGCTTATACTAACGTTAAAATAACGTAACACGTTTTAAGAAGTATGAGGGATCTTAAGTAACACTGTCATCCTAATTTTATTGCAACATGAATAGGTATTGCAATTTTTTTCAAATGCCATAAAAATCTGTCCTACAACAAAATTCTAAAATATGTCACAATATATTTAAAACATTACACATCCTCAAAATGTTCAAGTTTTAAATACATTACACACATCTCAAAACTAAATTGAAAATGACAAGAATTTGAATTGCAAAGACGAAGCCTTTCTTCCTTTTTCTCTCTCTTTCTCTATTAGAATTTGCATTTTGAAGGTTTGTCGATGAAGTTTTCCTCTTTCATATATCATGTATTATCAGATTAAAAGTTGGGAGAAGATCGACCAAAAGAGGAATGTCATTAACCCCAAATATTTAGTTCTTTTACTTTCTCATTTAGCTTGCTATATTTTCAAAGTTTACTTATGAAAATATTTTTTTTCAAGAGAAGAACGAAAAAACAAATGATCGGAAGAGAGCTGAAAAATTACCTAAAAATTGTTCTTAAAAAGAAAGTATTATTTTACAGTCTACATCTAATATACAATACATAATATTTGATCCACATTTTTGGGATATTAAATAAACTTTCTGATTGGCGAAAGTCGGTGGCAATATGGAACCTTTTTTCGTATGCCTTCTAAAATTATTTAATAACAACACTATCACAGGTCTCCTTAACAAAACCTTAGATTAAAAAAAATCTCCAAAGAAACGGACAACGGGGCCTTCAAATAGGGCACAGTGGTGGTCAGAATCCGTTGGAGATTAAATCTTAGCTGCTCCTTCTTGCCAGATATTGCAATTTGAAGTTTTGTGGTAAAAATGCCTAAAATTACAAGAATTCCAAGGATATATGCATACATTTTTCATCAAATAAAAAGGTGAGTTTAAAATTTGAGGAGTTTAGATGTCTCTGTATATGTAAACTACACAGTTCCTCCCCATTTAGAAAATTTTAAAACTTTTAAGAAATTATTTTAACAAGAGTAATGAAAAAGGTACAATGTCCTGTCCAGTTTATAACTTTAAGCTAGAGGCTGTTACCCTGGTACAGTAGGAAAATTCCTCAGTTCAAGTTTACATATAGCTAAAGTTAATTCTTAAAATACTCACAACCTCCCCCCCCCCCCCTACAACCCCACCACTTACAGCCCATAAATTTAAGGAGGAAGGGGGCGGGGGGGGGGAGGGCAAAGTAATAGTATTATGTTTTACTCAAAACTACTTGAAGTATTGTGAGAAAAATTTATTTATATGTAAGATTCTTAGGCCCAAAGTTTCTGGAAATATTGTTGACTACCCCCCATCTCCCCCCCCCCCTAAGAAATCTAATAGGAAGGGGGTGAAGGGGCAGAGTTCTTTTGATATCACTAAAGAAATATATAAGCTTTAGTACTTAAACTTTAGTAGGCATCAAAATCTCTTGAAAATGTTACTTTTACAAACATTACTGAATCCCCCCCCCCATCTGTTGGAAATAGTGACTAGTGGCATAGGTAAATAATATTGTGTATCATTTAGAAATCTTTAGAGATATTTCAACTTATATAGGCCAATATTTACTTTTATAAATATCTATTCCAACTACAACCCTCCCAATTTAGTACAATTATTTTAATGCATAATGTTCTCCAACCTATTGGACTTATAAAAGAAATATTGTCAACTCATTGCTCCTTCCCCAAACATTGAATAAGTAATACATATAAATCAATTTGGAAATCTAAAAGCTTTATTCCAAAGTTTGCTCCTTATTAATTTAGTGGTTCCTGAGTATAACACAGGTGGTGAGATTGTATGGAAGGTAGCTGTAGAGGGAGGGGAGGGCAAGCAATAATTTAATATTTTTTTATGAGGGTGGAGTATGCAGCAACATAATTTTTCTGGTTGGGGTTGGTTGAAGTTGGGGAAGGCCAGCAATATTTGTTCAAGTATGAAGTAATTATGGACTTACTAAAGTTTAAATCCAAAAGCACACTATATCATGAGTAATCTCCAAGTAAATCACAAGGGTATTGCTATACTCGCTTCTATTACTTAATTGGAGGGGGGGGGGGAATGAGATTGTAAAGCAATATGGAGGGAAAGGGGGCTTGGAGGGGGGGTTTCAGCAAAATTTGAAAAGTTACTTTTGGCCAACCAAAGCATATCTCAAAGGTTTGCTTTGTTGCTATAATTCTAGCGGTCTCTTAGTAACACAACAGAGTAGTACCCTATCAACTGCAACCCTCCCCCCTTTCTCTCTTTACAAAATGTTATGTTTTTGATTTATGGGAGGAGGGGAAGAGGTCAGCAATATATGAAAAAGTGCTTTGGGTCCTACAACAATACAAATCCAAAAGCTTATATATATATCTAATAGTCTTTTAAAACACATTGGAATGATCTTTTGCCACCCCCCTTCCCCTCTCAATTAGGTTAGGAAGAAGGGGAGGAGGGGGGGGGGGGGAGAAGGTGGTCAACATAATTTGTACAAACTTTTGGACTAAAAACCTTACATAAAAATTTTTCTCACTATACTTCAATTAGTTTTTGAGAAACACATAATAGTATCATTATGCTTCCCCCCCCTCTCCACCCTAAAGTTTGTAGGTTGTGAGAGTTTGGGGGGGGGGGAGGGAGCAGAATTACTAAAAGTAACTTGGTCCATATGTAAACTTAAGGGTAATAGCCTTTAGGATAAAGTTGTAAATTGGACAAACCTCCTTAAGCTTATAGTACCTTATTTATTACTCTTATTTAAGTTAAAAATATCATTTACAGTAGTAAAAATTGTTTTGAATGGGGATGTAGTGTGTAGTTTACATTTGAAGAGATATCTAAACTCCTCAAATGTTAAACTCACCCTTTTTATTTGATGAATTAAAGTGTTCACTTATGCATATATCCTTGGAATCCATGTAATTTTAGGCATTTTTACCACAAAACTTCAAATTGCAATATCTGGCAAGAAGGAGCAGCTAAGATTTAATCTCCAACGGATTCTGACCACCACTGTACCCTATTTGAAGGCACCATTGTCCGTTTCTTTGGAGATTTTTTTTAATCTAAGGTTTTGTTAAGGAGACCTGTGCTATGTTATCAGCCTATTGCTGTATAGAAGAACCGAATCTTGTTTCGGGGAAAATCTGTGTAAAATTAGATGAATTAGCCTTTGAACTTTGAATATAAGGACTTTACAAGTAGATTTAGGGTTTGGAATGTACGCACAAATTAAATACTTTAGATCAATTACAACACACGAACTCTCATTGATCTAGTACTTGATTCATTTCATTAAATTTTGTAAAAAAAAAATCTCTTACTATTCTAGAATTAAGTTGTGTGTGACCCCTAAGATTAGTCCTTTTATTAGGTAACCATGTGTGTATGTTTGTGGGAGAGTACCAGCATGCCACAAACCTAAGACAATTCACAACTAGAAAAAATTAAGTCAAAAATTTTTATTGAAATTAACTTTTTGATTTTAACCTCAAACAGGAAGGTTGACTTAATCCCCAATCAAGTGTTCCAAGAGACTTCAGGGGGGCATAGCCGATGGTTAAAGTAAAGGCAATTACACAAATAAAGAAAATATCCTTGCATTGCAAGGGCCACACTTAGTCTGCTAATCTTCCAACAAATTCCTGAGTTTTAATTCTTTTTTTTTCTGAAGAACTCCGTAATCTTCTTACAGACCTGTCTCCCCCAGATCTTAGCTCAGTTTAGTGTAGGTGTAGGTGTGTGTGTGTGTACACTTATGTTTGTAAATATTTATATAGGAGTCATAATCTGTCTGTTTGTTCAAATAAGGATTTTTATCTTCAAATTTCAATTCTAGAATTAAAATGTTGAGATAAGAAAACTAAAAAAGAAACTATTTCGCCTCGAAATTCACAACCAGTCAAAATTAGCATTGGTCATTTCCAAGGAAATAACATTTGTATGCGTGCAATTTATCTAGATTCATAATAATTTTTTTGCTTTAAAAAAAATACAAATAATCTAAATAAAACAAATGGTTCTGGGTTTTATAACAATACTTAAATGAGAACATAAAATTGCATAAACCATGCTATGAACTAAATGACGCTTCCTCTAAATGGGTAACACAATCGGTCTAGTTTTTTAAGAGATCTTAATGTGCAAACAAAAAGAACTTATCTACTTTAGCTTTGATCCAAGAAAAACGTGCACAATTTACTTTCCTAAGTCCATAACCAGGTAAAAATTCAACATTATCCTTGGCACTCTTGGAGGGATAGAAAATACTTCCAGATTCGAGGATTTCTTCCAGAATGGCTGACACTATCTCAAACACTTGACTTCTGGTTTCCTTATAATAAAAATCACTAGGTATTATAGACATAACTAGTGAGCGGTGCTTAAAATCACTTGCTCTCGTTTGTGCATAGTTCCCTTTAGAAATAAATTGTATAGCCAAAAATCATCTCGGGAAGCGTCCCTAAAATAAAAACTCAATCGGGTCAATGGCTAGCGAGATCTTACCGGCCAGACAAATAAAAATCCTGCTACTTTATAAAATAGAATAAATAAATCTGGGAGTAAATAATTATTTTCTTGGAATAGACTGGAGGAATATTTGATTACCTGACAATTCCAGGATTTTACATACCAAGGATTCCTCACACAGGGATATACTGAATAATGTTTGTCTGTTCGATCCTCTAGTTCCTTATATGCAATATCCATTTTATCTGCTAATTTTTTTAAAAGAAAATCTTAATATTTCCAGTATGGCTTCCAAATCGATGGATATCAGCTTCGGCCCCTATCTATAAAACAATGCGATAACTAACTATTCTTCACCATAATTATTTTAAGCAGTTTCCTCTCTTACATTTAGTTACCGGAAAAAAATAACCTTTGGTATACATTTTAAAAAAGTAAAAAAAAACAATTTTTTAAAGAGAAAACCAAATATTTTTTTTAAAAATGATTAGGCAAGCAGTAAACTATGAGGGAAAATATACTTAGACCTAGTACATACTGTATTTTTAACACGTACGGAGGAGAGATTAGACTTTCAATTATAAAGTAGTCCCCAAAGTTTTATAAACACGCCCTCTCCTTCATATTTGTGGGCTTACATCAATTAATCGTCTATTGTCTTATCTATTTAACGATTATAGTGACGAACGATCGTTTGGTCATACTGTCATACCCGGTATCTTGCAGTTGAATATATATAAAATGACCGTTCGAATGTCTCTATCTTTAAAAAGAAAACTGTGATATCTTAATCATCATTGCTTTAGGTTTTCAGTGATGAAAGTATAGAACGAGTTTTAAAAATTGGATTGCCTAAAATACACACAAAATAATATCGTTGAAACTTTAACAAGGAATACAACATCCATTAATAGCTAAGCCCTAAAGATATTATTAGGACAAATAGATAAAATGAGTTTTAGAGCACCTGTTTAAACTACAGCGACCATAAAAAAGAATAAGAGAGAATATGCAATTATGAAATAATAGATAGTTACGAAAACTTTCAAACATTCATTTATTTAGGCTGTCATGAACGTCAGACTAACAGACCAAGTAAGTTGCATGCTGGATGCTTTGTTACGGAATATATTATGAAAAAACATGTAATCTATCTTAAATACCAGCTGAGAAAATCACATTTCCCAAATAACGTTGCAGAAAGGCTGACCAACGGGTAGACAGACAAAGTGAGTTATAAAGTAGCTTCGCTACTATCAATGTTAGAAAAACTATTATGTTGACTTTCTTTGACCTATCTCTGTGTCCATGAGGTTTATAGGAGGATTCAATGCTGAAGAAAATATGAATTTTGAAGAAGAATGTAAAAATTTTACAACAATTTCATGAAAAATATATCCAAGCAATCTTTGCTGCTTGCCACACAAACTTAAAAATATAAAATTACAACATCATTAAGTAAAAGACAAAAGCAAATATAAATACATATTAAAATGTTTATTTCCAAACCCATGACTATACAACAATATGACATACAACACAGTAAAACAAAAGAAAATAATATCAATTGAAATAAAGCTCACAAATATAATTTAAAAAAAATTGATTAATATTATGAATTTCAGAGCTTTTAGTCGTTTTTTTTTGTCTCTTCCAACACAAATTATTTATTTTATTTTTATTCTAAAAGAAAATTAACTGTTTTTGTTTTTATGTGTAAGCACGTTGAAGATACGTTAAAAATATGTAGAATTACTTAGATACTACGAATATTAAAACATACAAATTGTATTTAAAGATATGGCAAAAAAAACAAATATTTGGAGAAAAATATTAAAAAATTTAAAAACAAAAAGGGCGTCTATCAATTATAAGGTTTTCTCGTATTCATTCGAATCCGGTGGATAGGAACCGGTTCTCATCCATACTACAAAAATATGTCTAGCACCGAAATATATCCAGCTTTCTACGAATATTAAAATGTACAATTATAAGATTAAAACTAGTTTTTTTAGCCCCGAGGTTCCGAAGTTTTTATCTTATAATTGTACATTCTATATCCGCGGAAAGCCGTTTATAATACGATGCGAGAAATAACTATTATTTCGCCAGTCTATACTTTTAACTGTTAATGATACCTATCAAATTATACTTTGGTAAAAAACTTTGTGATCAATCATTTAATTATGAGATCTATCTAGTTATAGAATTGCAACATTTTAAATTAAATATGTATCACATGTTCTTGTTTTAAAAGCTTTAGCCTTGCATAATATAATGTTTAATCTTTTTTCTTCAATTTCTTCTTTCTTTTCTGTTCCTTTTTCTCAATATCTTTGCATAGTTTCCATGATAGGATTGCACTGATCAGAAACAATGGAGACAGTCCTAGCAGAACATAATACAAAAAGGATAAAGGTTCTCTGGCGGCCCAGATCAGGATGGAGTCCAGCCAGCCAGGCAGAGCATCCCTGGAGGATCCAGGTAGTGGTGGAGGTATATCTTCAGTCTCTGTGGGGTCAGAGGTGCTTGTGAGATCTTCTACAATACTTTCTGTGGCAACTTCTTCACAAGAGACTAAACAAGAAAATTATTTATATCTGGTCAAATTAAAGATATTTTACAATAAATGCATATGAATGCTAAAAATAAAAATTACTACGATGGGTTTATTATTACTATAATTATAATCATTATAAATCTCGAAATTAGTACTTTTGTTGTAGAATATGCTTTTCTGCTAAATACATAACACCACTTCTAACTCTCAAGTATAAAAAAGATACAAATCTCCAAACTTCGAACCATTCTTATTTATCATTTAATAATTGCTTTGCTCTCGATTCCTATTTCTAAAAAGTAATCTATTTATTTTGAGCTACTTATTTCAAAACCCTCTATGATTTTTACAAGTCACATTGTAATTATTGTAGTATCACGTAATGAAGGTATACAATTAAAATTCTTAAATGACACTTTTTCAGATAATAAAATAATTTCAACGTAATCACTGAATCTCGACAGTAAACTAATGATTTAGCTTTCAATTACTAATCTAGGTGTTTTTTATACCTTGACATACGTGATATTTACTATGAAAATTCCCTCCCTTCCCCCATACAGCCCCAAGTATACCTTCAAAACTTACCATAATGAATAATATTTGCTATAGTAGCATACGGTAATATCAAATTAGATGACAACCTATCCATTTTATTCTAATCTGCAAGTACAAATATAGGTAGTTAAATTTATATTATTCTAGTTGTGTCATTTTATTTATAAACAGTCCATATAGCATGTTTTTAAAATCATAACATATAGTACAAAAATATCTATTTCCATTTTACTAAATTTACCACATCAATTTAAATGCCAGTGACCCACTCTTATCCTAGCCCCCATGCCCAAAATTTAATTTTGAAGACATCATATTGATAATGATTTGATTTTATTTAATTAAGGGTAATGTTAGGTCCAACACCCACAGGTTTGCTAAAAGCAAATCCTATTGTATAAAGTAGTAAAGCTTTTTTTGTTTGTAGCTTAAGATTTTGACAACTGCTCAACCGATTATGTTCTCTATTTTTGGGAAAGTTCTAATAGGTTCTGGAATGGTTTTAGGCTATTTTAGTAATGGGTTGGTTTAAGGTTATTTTTTTCTTTTATCATCCCCTTAGATGACAGCGCCCCTTGATCCTTATGGCGTATCCGCTAGTTTACAATAAAGAAATGAGAGGGGGACAGAGTGGTCAACTTGCCATATTGATACTATCACTAGACATCAGTAAATATACATAATTTGTTATTAAATATTCATACATAAAAATCATAAATGCCCAAGAAAATTAAATAATTGGAAATCACATCAAGAAGATATCAATAATTTGCTAATTTATCGCAATCAATAAATATATAAAAATATTTTGTTTACAGTTGGAAAGCCTTTTATAATAAGCTAAAGCTATAACTCAGGGTACAAAAATATTAAGGAATATATATTATATAATGACCGCAGCATAATACAGATATTTGTTCAAGGATAAGAAAATAAAAATTATAGGATTAACCTTTCGTGGACAATTGTCTATAATACGATGCGTTAAATGTTTTTCTTTTTTTCAGTAAACTAGCAAAAACTGTTTTAACTCATTGGAAGTTAATATATTCAATGCAGAGACGTTCTGGAAAATTTTAAATTCCTAATGCTTGATTATGTTTTTTATGAATTATATTTCAGTACCTAACTATAACCTAGTGATTGTTTTTTAATTAAATTAATGAAAAAATCTTACCACCCAACTAAAAAAAATTACAAAATCTGTGGGGGGGTTTTCTCCTGCAAGGTTTACAACCTACTAACTAAACAATGTTACATTATTGATATAATCATTTTTTACTCTCTATACTTAATCCCTTATTACAAAGTGCAAAGGATGGGCCTTCTAACACTTACTTTAATCAAGTTAATTAATTTACAAACTAATCAAACAAGTGTTCAAACTTTTAAGCAAGCAATGAAGCCAAGGATGATAGTATTTTTTAAATCATATATTGTTTGTAATAAATCATTGGACTTTTCCCCTAAAAAATCGGATTGAAAACAGAATACGCAAAATTCAAACATATTAAACTTAATTGAGCTCTAATATTATCATAATTACCTAGGCAATGATAGTTCTAAGATCTTAAAAAAAACCATCACACAATTAACAACAATTTAGTCAAAAACTTTTTCACAATGTAAAAACACTTCTCTCTAAATCAGTTCTCTCCAAAACAAGCTATTAGCAATGACAAGAATATACTTTTAAGAACAAATTGGCTACACTAGAAACAAATATAAATAATGTATCTTCATCATTTTTATCTTTAACAAAATAACAAGTTACCTACTATTTTAATTGCATAAAAAACTAGCAATTGAATCAATTTTAATTTTGTGCCAGGTCTTGTTTTTGAAAGTTTCCTTATACAGTATTCCAAATTATTCATATAGGCTTATCAATCAATCAATTTATTTAAATTCGAAGCAAGAAAGCATTTTAACTTGTAATTATCGATTATTTACTCTTTTCTTATCAAAAATTGAATTATATTTACACAAGCCTTTAAAGTGTCTCATTTGTAACTTGTTATTTTGTTAAGTACAATAAGTAGTTTACCCTTGTGAAGTGGTCAAAATAATCATTGAATTATACATGTAAATTATAATAAATGAGATAATTACTTGTTTTATAATAAGTATCACAGATAGAAGAAATTATTGTCAAATCTATTGAACAAAAATATTCCAAATCAGAACGTGGCATTTTTTTAAAAATCTTAAATAATATTAAAAAAACACAATTTTGTGTAATTTTGATACGATTTTAGAAGCAATTAATAAACAAAAGTTTGGAAAAATATCACGCATTTTTATTGATTTGTATTTTCCATTAAATTTTTTCTTAAATAGATTTTCTCATTAAATCAAAATGAATCTAGTCTAACTATAGTATACATGATTATGTTCCATTGTACAGTTATACTAATAACACACCTAAATTAAATAGATCTAATCTTATTCTACATGGATTCTGCTGCTATTTTTGTCAGTTCTGGAAATGGTTCCAGGTGACAAAGATGACGCAGGTGGCCGCCCAGACCAGGACAAACAGGACCCAGAGCACAGAGCTGAAGGGAGACTTGTGGTGGTTCTTTACTCCAACTCCCAGTGCCTCTTTTGCTTCCTATTCAAATTAAAGAAAATTAAATGTAGTACCTAGTTATTATCGTACAAATAAATAATTTGTACGTTAGTTTTTTGGCTACCATAATAGAAGGACACTTGCTATACTTCATATATCGAATGATTTTCTTATGAATTCAACTTGTTATATTATCTGAGGTGGATTCTTAAAAAACTTTTGCCCCACTAAAATCAGTGGTTGAAACTAAAATTTTAGAGGGGATAATTTTGCCTCACTAAAATTTTAGTGGGTTAAAAGTTTTTTTTTAAGAATTCATCTCTGATTTATTATCGTACGCCAAATATCATAATGCCTTTATAATTAAAGATTAATTTGTAATATCTAACCCTGTATCAAAATAGCAGGTGTCCATCTTTTATTTACATAAAACAATCTAAATGTTATTTACCTGTCTAGCATAGTAAACTAGAGCAGCAGGTACGACATACTGAATACCAGCCCCGGCATAGCTGCCAGTGATACCCACCAGAAACTCCAGGGAGTTGGTCACCATGGCCACAGCTGTCGGGGGTATCAAAGCCAATAGGGGAAACAAGACTGTGCGGGTCCAGTATGAGTATATACGTCCCTCAGTTAAAAACAAAGATCTGAAGAAAAAAAATTACATCAGAGGTGGATTCTTTAATAAAATTTGGGTCGCTGCATCGCTGGTGAGGCAAAATTGATTTTATGAAAAATCCTCCAAAATCACAAAAAATCTACAAAAATTAACTTAAGTCATAGAAGGGTTATTAACATAAGATATTTTTGATTTTTGTAGATTTATTACCTATGTAATTTTGGAGGATTTTTCCCAAAAGCAATTTTGACTCACCAGCGAGGCAGCGACCCTAATTTTTCCTTAAGAATCCACCTCAGTTTACGATTCGTTCAAAAGTCCTAAAATTTTGATTTAGAAATACTAACAATAATAATACAAAAGTTACCTTAAATTATTTGAGAGAGTAATTGCGATGATGGGAAAATTTGTTGATAAGGTGAAGACAGGAAACAGGGATAAGAAGTAATGGATGATGGACTCAAACCAGTTGTCACTCTTCGAAGGCTGAAAATAATAAATAATAAAATAAATTCAAACATGGATTCAAACAAATCATTAGTAGGTAGGTATTACTTAACAAAACAAAATTAGTGTGATTTTATCAAAATTAGTCGTAATTACACCCAGTAACTGGACCAAACTCTGTTAAGAACACAGGACCCTGGCCCCAATGTTTGGTTGACTTGCATAATACATACCAAACGTATCCTAACCTTCTTTGTTCACAGATTTTAGGGAGGGAAGCAGAAGCAGACTGAAAATCATATTGGGTCCCAATGTTTTAGAAACACGAATTCATATTTAACGACTTGAAAAAGTTGAGATCTTTTATTAAATCTTAATTGGATTGTACTAACCATGTTCAAACTTTTCTACAAATAATTTCAATCTATAGAAGAATTCGGTATTTTTTATTTTAAAAATTGGAATGTGTCCCCTTCTCTAAAACCGTTTTAGACATACGATAGTTTATAATTATTAATTATTTATGCCAGTGATGCGGAGCCGCCTCTAAAAATAACGACTCCGGATCTGGCTCCGGCTCCTACGTAAAATCATGAAAACCCCCCAATCTTTTTTTTACAAATCTATTTTTTACTTTAAAAGGTTTTAAAGTTAAATTTTTAGGAAAAATAGACTTGAAACACTTCTAATAAGGCGGTATAAATATTAAGTTTATTCAAGGAATATAAAATCTATAAAGCCGCTCTGAAAATAACGACGACAGCAAAATATGGCGGCTCCGCAACGCTGATTTATGCAACAAAAAATGAAGGCAAAAAATATATATTATTCATTTGAATGAAACTAAATGGACTGACTCTCTGAGCTGAGAAAAATATGATATTTTGTCATTAATAATTCAACACTTGAGCACTTATATAACCCATTGCAATAGGTATAAAAAATTAAATTATTACTCAAAATGATGACGTTGGCGTCGGTTTTTACATCTAAAAACTTTTAATTCATAGAAATTGAATTCTCGCAAGTAGATTAGACTTTTATTAATGAGAAATAAAACTTACAAAAAAGACAGACAGAATAAAAGGATACTCAAGGTACATTGAGAAATATATTATTAGGACATGTAAGTAGATAGTACATTTCTACCTTATCTTTAAAGAAAAACTATTTCCATATTATTTATTCAAATGTTATAATTATAATTTTCTATTTTTAAGAACAATAATATCTTTAATGAGTTCAATCAATTCTGTTTTTGAAAACACAAAATCAAAATATGTCATGATGAAAACAATGGATAAATACAAAATATTATGTCTTTTATAAGAATATTACCTGAAAATTTAAAGTGTACAAATCATTGAGCTCCCTGAATGCGAATATTCCTGTGAAAGCCAGCAAGAAGTAGAAGGACATGATGATGACATAATCTCCCAGGATCAGCGGGTACAGCCGTTTCTTCTGGCTGATGGGGGTGATGAGGGAGGGCAGGCTGTGGTGACACATGAAACTGTAGACACACACTCCAAACAGGTTAGGCAGACCATCTATGTTGGCCGTGGGTGGAGTGGGAAGATCGGTTTTATTTTTGATTATATTGTTGCAAGCTAACACTACCATAATAATAAATGCCAGCCATCTAAAATGATAAAAAAATAATACGATTTCTTTCCAACCATCATAGCTATTTACTTATTTGGGGGGTTAGTTCGTATTTTGAAATAATAGACATGTAAGTAAATCTAATTAACTTTTCTTTCATCGAAACGTCAAAAGTTTCTAAAAAATTCAGATAAAACAAGTTAGGTAGGTACCTACTTAAATCCAATAATGCAAATCTTAAATATTAGTATTTTCTTATGTATGGAAATATGCATATAAATAATAAAATTATAGTATAAGAAAATATATACAACGAAGGGGTAAGACGAATCAAAAAGTCAATTTTAAACCAATCTAAAACTCACAAAAATTCAACAATAAAAGAGTTTTGAAGCTGGAATTTTGCATTGCAGACGCTTTATTGAAGTACAATGTGGAACGGTTAAGAAACGGTCTTTTAGAAACAACTTTAGTTTTCAAATAAATTCTTTTGTAACTGAACTTCCATAAATGCCCTTATTCTACAAAAATGGACATATAAAAGGATTTTAAGGCTGATTTTCATTGTGTTTCAGATAGGTCGTTTTGATGGTATAAAATTCCGCCTTTACCTCATGATTGTAGTAATAATCTGGAGGTATTTAGTTTTTGTGACATTGCAGAAAACAAACTGTCCGATGGTGCAGACAAATATTGCCAACACAATCCTGTACACGTCCATTCTGCTCTGGCTGGCCCAGTCCCAACACTTCTCAGTCTCTGATATGTTAGAAGCTGTTGTGCTCGAGTTAGACGGAGGTCTGTAGGTGCACGCCACGTCCCGTACAGATTTTGACACGGCAGCACCGTAGATAGCCAGATCACCATACAAATAAATGGCTATGCAGATATAGAACAAATTCTTTCCGATTTTGTTGAAGAAGAGTGTGGCCATGCGACCCATTTCTGTGACATCAGTAATTTCATAATATGATACAGGATTCAGGGGAATTCGTTCTGAGGATTCCTCTGTGTCGCTGTATCCAGATGATGAAGTTCTCACCTGGACAAGATGCTTATTTATTTACTTAATTCATTGAAATGTAGTTATGGGTATTTTTAAAACAGTAGCAAGAACAGCTGGATCTAAAAAAGCTGTGGTTTCAAATCATTAACTATTTTTATCATTCTTATGTCTTAAAGGAATGTATCAACAAGCATTATATACAATCATCTTTACCTAGCTACCTGGTCTATTTGTATCATATGACCAAGAACGGATTAAAAAAAATTTTTACGAAAACGTTGCCTTTTGTTCATAAAAAGACCTTTTGGATTTTGTTAACGATATGCCATTTAACTGGGAATTTTGGAGATTTAAAATACGTGTCTAGAATGTACTTTAAAAAGTCTTCTTTTCTAAATAATATCTAAGCATCCATCCCGGTATCAAAGGTTGTTCTAGTTCATCTTCATCTCCATCAATATTGTTGACAGGATCAGCTGTTGTTGTATTTACATCTTCCTCTGACTTATTTGCTCCCCTGTGCATGGGAGAACTTATGTCACGGGAAGCTGCTGTTAATATCTGCACCTGAATAATACAGTCTACATCAAAAAAATAAGTTATCTATGTTGCTTTTTTGATGTTTTGTCATCAATAGGGTAGTGCGGGGTAATTCCGGTCAATTTTTTGCTTCAACTTTAAAAAAAACATACTTCCCAAAAACTTTTTCCGGTTTTTAAGAGTGCAAATGAACGATATGGCAATAACGAAGAAGCCTGTCTTGGTCCCATTAAGATCTCGCAACTAGAAGTCGGTCAAAAATCGGTTTAAAGGGCGGCGGTTGGCCTATACCGGAATAACCCCACCGGTGGGGCTATTTCGGTCAGTTGACTTTGGGGGGGTGGAACACCCCCTTAAAATATTTTTTTTTAACTTTTTAAACTATGAGTAGAAAGCTGAGGTCATTAGCTTTCTAAAAGTACTAGTCGCATGCAGATCAGACAATTTTTTGACCACATTTTCCCCATTATAAAATAGTCGGTAAAATCGCAAAAAAAAACATAAATTTTTTTCATGCAAACTTTAAAAAAAAAATCCTACTTTTTATTATATGATTAGGTTTTTTAAGCTTTATACATAAATTAGAGGCAATTTCTGATTCGCAGGTCTTGGAATTTCTTGAAAAAAGTGATTTTTTCCTAAAAAAATTTTAATTTTAAAAATCCTGCCAGTTTTGACATCAGTTTTTGATACATTTTTTCTTGTCTCAAATTGGCTAGGATTGACCTACAAGGGTGGTTAAGGTGTCTAAAGATGCAAAATTACATGCCTGACAATTAACTCGAAATGATATGGGGTCTAACTCTAATATTTCAACAAATTTTATGCAACAGGAATTTTGAAAATGCAAAATCTTGAATATGTACTCTAAATCTTGGAGATAGAACCCATATCCTGGGGAGTTTTTATTAGGACATGCAAAGAGCTTTCTATAGACACCTTAAACACCTTTCTAGCTTAATCCTAGCCGATTCGACATAAAAAATCCAAACCGCGCAAAAATCTCGAACACCCTCTTATACGAAAAAGATGCAAGGGTTTCATATGGAATTTTAAATCTTCTAGCAGTCTTTCTAATAGACATACCCCTTCTTACATGAGCCAATGCAGCTGATACATCTTCAGGAAAATATTTAAGGCGTTCCTTTGGGTGATATACTCTTCCCATTACTATAAAAATGTGTCTAAAAATTTTTTAATGTCTTTACAAATTGAAAAGCTTAGGCAACAAAACATGACATAATACAAGCAGTAAAATGACTAGTAATGTACATCACACAACAGGCAAGGCAATGATTAAAGCTTAGGTCATGCATTTAGGTTGTTTATGCTTCCAGATCACCTAAATAAAACATTAGGGTATTATACAGTTATAAATACAGTAATAAAAAAAAGTAAAAAAAGTGACCGGAATAGACCATTTTTTTTAGACGAAAAAAAAATTATGAAAAAATCAAGTTAGAACAACGCAAACGATAAATGAATGCCATATCTTTCATTTTACAAAAACCCGGGGCTCGATAGGACTTACCATTTTTTCACAATTTTAGATTGAACATGGCCTATTTTGAAATTTTTTTTTGCAAATTTTTTGCAACTTTTTGAGGGCAAAAAAATCATAGAAGGAGTGATCTGACAAAAATTTGCTGTTGTGAGAAATGAAAGTATAGGCAATAAACTACAACTTTGCTTTTCTGAAGATCTCTCGCATACGTTTAGAACACCGTTAAAAAACGGTTTTAAAAAAGTTGGTCGTTTGACCGGAATTGACCCGATGACCGCATTAACCCCGCACTACCCTATTAAAAGAAAGTTTTTAAAGGTGTCTTTAAAGAGCTAAGATCAATTAACAAAACTCTTTGGATTATCGAGAAATAGATCAACGTAAAATTCACAAATATTATCCACAATCAATTTTGTCCGTTCTGACTTTGATGAAATGTAAATGTAACTGCCTAATCTTTCTGACAAAATATAATTGCAAAAGTAAGATATATTTTACCTCCCGACTTGCAGTAGAAGGTCTTCGATCAGTTCGCTTCAACGTTTTCGACCGTTTCCAATGCAGCAGCGCATTGGCCGCAGCCATAGACTCAATCACAAAGGTAGCTGTTAGGAAAGACATGAATGCCAAGAGGATAATTATAACCGTGGATAGCAACCAGCCGGCATCATGAAAGGCTGCAGGCAGGGTGAGTGCTCCTGTTCCGACAATCAGGTTAAATATGTAGATAAGGCCCGTCAGTGGTGAGTATTGGAAGCCCTGCTCCTGAAAATAATAGATGAATCAAAATTCATTTATTAATCATATGAAATATTACAAAGGATGGTCTTAAATCTAAGAATGAATTCATTCAAGGAAAAAACTTCTAGTAGTCGAATATAAAAAAAAAACTATTCAAGCGCAACTCAGTGTAGTTTAGTAGATAAAAGGTCAGATGTTAAATCATCCAATGCTTAAAACATTTCTACACATCCAACAGACAGTTGTATCTCATCCCCATACAAGCGAACGCAACAGTCAACTCATTAGAGATAACAACTAACAACATGAAACTATTCTTTATTAAATTCCATTTATAATGAGATGTAACTACCTGAAGCTGACCACCCGCCATTTTGTGCTTTTGATTGGTAACTTTTGTGGAAGAGCAGGTAAATTGGGGGTTTTAAAAATCGGTCTTTAAGTCAGCATTTTAATCTGAAAAATATACCTAGAGTTAACTAGCATATCCCTTGGCGAATTAAGAAATTTGGCTAATTTCAAGTACAGAGAGGCTTTTCTTATTTCCTTCATATTTTTATAAAATAAAAATGTCTGACTTTTGGAAGCTAGCCGATACTAAATATACTTAATAACTTCTGAACTAGTTGAGTTTTCTTTTAAGGTAAGATTCACATATGTCTCAGGATGATTTTATGCTATTTAATTTTTCTGCCCTACCCAGTAAAATGTTGGTCACATGTCACAATAATTGTGACAATATTATTTGTGACATGTCACTAGTTTTTACAATTTTAAGATTTTTTGTGACATTTCACAAAGAAATGAATCCCTCCAAAAATATTATTTGTGACATGTCACTAGTTTTTACAGTTTTAGAATTTTTTTGTGACATTTCACAAAAAAATAATTCACTCCAAAAATATTTTTTGTGACATGTCACTAGTTTTTACAATTTAAGAATTTTTTGGGACATTTCACAACAAAATGATTCACTCCAAAAAAAAATGTTTTGTGACATGTCACTAGTTTTATAATTTTATAATTTTTGTGACATTTCACAAAAAATTATCCATACCAATTTACAAAGAAATGATTCCCTCCAAAAATATTATTTGTGACATGTCACTAGTTTTTACAAATTTAAAATTTATTTGTGACATGTCACTAGTTTTTATAATTTTAGAATTTTTGTGACATTTCACAAAAATTTATCCATACCAATTCACAAAGAAATGATGCCCTCCAAAAATATTATTTGTGACATGTCACTAGTTTTTACAATTTAAAAATTTATTTGTGACATGTCACTAGTTTTTACAATTTTAGAATTTTTGTGACACTTCACAAAAAAATATTTGTGACATGTCACTAGTTTTTAAAAAAATACCTAAGGGAATTGTGACAGGTCACCAAAAAAATTAACCCATTATATATAAAAATCCCAAATAAATATATTTTTTGCAATTTATATTATATATACTCCTCTAACACCATGAAGGACTATATTCGATTGTAAAGAGAGCAAAAAAAATGCCCAAAAAATCTTAAAATTTGAAAAAATTTTATTTTCTGGCGCATGCGCCTGGTAGTGTTGTCAAATATTTTTTAATGGGGCCATAATATAAGAATAAAGATTGAATAAAAATAAGATTCTAGGGTTTCTAGCTTATATTAAAAAATATTAATTACAAAATTTTAAATTACAATTTAGTTAAGAAAATTACAAAAATAAGTAAATTTGAACCTATTGGCGCTCAGTCACAACAAAAGATGGCAACCTTAAAAAATTTAAAAATTACACACAACTGTTACAAACAACACTGGTGAGTGTGACTGAAATTGCAAAATTAAATTGTGTAAAATTACGTTATTCTAAAAACATAAGTTATAAGTTTATGGTAATTTTTAGTTTATTTACGTTTTTACATAATTAATTTTTATAATATATTTATTTTTCAATAAAGTAAAGCAAAACTCGCTGCTTTTCTTTTAAAGTTTAATAGTTATTTCTCGTATCGTATTATAAACGGCTTTCCGCGGATATAGAATGTACAATTATAAGATTAAAACTATTTTTTTTTAGCCCCGAGGTGCCGGAGGCACTGGCTAAAAAAACTGGTTTTAGTCTTATGATTGTACATTTCTATATTCGTAGAAAACTGGATATAATACGATGCATGCTAGACATAGTTTTTTCGTATGGATGAGAACCGGTTCCTATCCACCGGATTCGAATGAATACGAGAAATATTTTTCTAAATTTCAGAATCAAGAATGCAGGGAGTTATATCAGAGTTTGAAGCTAATATTTAAATCTGGCTTGTACGCCAGTTTTACTAAAGCGTTTCAGTTTGTTGACAGCATTGACCTCTGTAGAATTGAAGCTTTGAATTTAAATATTTATGAAGGTAAAAAAAACGCGTATTACCAAAAATTTGTATATTATGGCATGTTATTTTTTTTTTAATTTTGTCAATAAATCGCTTATCATGACACTTTGAATTAAAAAGATTAAAGTAACATTGTTCTATCATATGTATTCTTTAATCAAATACCTCACAGAGGAGAGGGATACATACTATTTGTACCCAAAGTTTTATAATCATGTTCGTTGGATCAAATACTTTGGGTTAGTACTAATATTGAATTTTATTGGTTGGTTTAAAACTAGAAGGGAGTATTTTGAAGTTTTTAACAAATAATTATATTTTGTTCATGATTATAGGGGATGTATAACAATTTATCTCCATTGTCTTATCCCTGTTAATAGTAGACAGTTCACCCACTAACAAATGTCGTAAATTATTTTTTTTTCAAAGTCTTATCCCCTAAAATCCCTGAAAATTATTTGCTATTGAACTAACAGTTGTTTTATTCGCAGTACGATAGAGTAACTTAAAACCTAAAGATACGCACATACCAAAGTCAAATTCTTGTTTTATGTTAAGGTGGGCAACGAAAGCAAAAGTGAAATCGAAATTAACTGCTGTGGACTTTAGTGCTAGCTCAAGGAATAAGGTTTATGCTTAATTGATTTGACAACCTATTTAAAACCTAAATTATACATGTATTAAATGTATCTCTAATATTTAATAGGTAGACGTTCCTATACAAATAATTTAGAAAAACATCCTAGAAACTTTAAAAAGCATGTTTTGCCTAGTCTCCTGAAAATAGTGAAATCATGGAGAGAGGGGACATTTGACTGTACATTGCACTAACTACCAAAATTTTACGAACGCTTATTAGTTTCTGATATTCGTTGGCTATAAAATGTAGATACACTAATAGTGTCGAAATGTTCTTTAATTTTATTTATCAGGAGATGTATACCTATACATTTATCGTTTTTGTTGATTTGTAACTTAAGATGCCAGATATTATGTAAACCTTATTTCTCTGTAGATTTTAGTTAAACGGATTGGTGCTTAGTTTCACCATTGTCTTGCCTGTCCATTCGCTCCTTAAGGTAAGATTCACATTCCCACATGAACAATCATTACACCTGTTACATCCTCAAAACATCTACCATATTATGCTATTGTAACAACATAAAACCATACTTTAAACATTTAGAATTACTGTACTCTACTATACTGTAGTTTTGTGGAAAATCTATGCTAGTTTTTGTAATAATCTATGCCCCCCCCCCCTCTCTTATATACACTGTGCAGAGTGTCTACCTCAACACCAACCTTTACCACTCCTACACACATAGGGCAGGGGTGCCCCTCAACACAATCACCGTTTGGAAGAAGTAGCAGTTCTTTGCGAGCTCCGGTGCTAGCACATCCAATTATATTTTCAATAGTTTTTCAAATAAATTTGCATCCACGGTCCTCGAAAGAGGGCTTTGGGAATAAGTATTGCTCACAAAAAAATAAATAAATGAATTTTCTTTTAAGTAGCATTTGATGTTTTTATATCTATTATTTCTGACACCCAGAGGGTTGGCTCAGTCGTAAAAAATAAAGTCCAAATAGTAGTATGAAATTATGTTAAAGTGTTGTTTAAAAGTTAATAAAAGTTTACCCTTTCACGTGACATATTCTTAAATTTTAAGAGATTAAAGATGCATTATACATTTTTGGGTACATTTTGGGTTCTACCATTATTCTATTATTCCCCTCTTTTTTTCTCTTAAGATAACAAATTTTTTATTAATACTGCATATACTTGTGGTGCCCAAAGACGGGTTATCTGTAAAGGTATTAAAATGGTATGCCACAAAGTTATATGTAAATGTTTATTTTAAATCTGTTATCTTAACAGTGGCTCCCCTCCCCGTTGGAATCTCATTAACTTTTTATCATTTGTTTATCTCATAGAGTCTCTTTTACCAAATGGCTATTTTTTTGGTTTCAAATTTTTTTAATTTGATGTGCTGGTAACCGTAATTTTATTGGTTTATATTTGTTTGCCTTTTTATTCTCCAATGATATAATGTATAGGCTTGAAAAGAACGTTTTTTTTCGTGGGGTGGTACATAATGGTGATTTTTAGAATTTATTTTTAAAGTGAACAGTTAGTTTTTTTTTCTCAACCTATTTTTAAAAATTGCACTACTCTAAGATATATTTCGATTTTAGCAATCATTTTCAATTCATTTTGCCTAAAAAATATTGGTATGATACATAAGATAACAGCAATAAAATCAAAAATATGAAACATAAATTTATATAAAAAAATTATTTTGATCAAATTTTCATAGAACTTTTCCATTTTAAATAAACCAAACTTATAGTTAAAAATATTGAGTTTCTTTTCTTTAATTATATCCTTTTAATTAATGATATAGAAACCAGTCATTTTATAATGTGACTTCCCTTTTCACAAAAAATTCTTTTTTTTATATTTTTTATTATTTTGAAACCCAAATTTTAAGCATCAAATGTTTTTATAGAATATAAGAATATCTATCTAGTAAATATAATATAAACTTCGAGCAAAACCACATAAGTTATATTTTTCTCTTGTCCGTCGGTGAGTATTAAAACATGGAGCAAAGCTTCCAATAACTAGCTACTGACGTGCGCTCTTTGAAAAATTGCTGCTCTATAACTGTTATGTCAAAGTTTGAAAGATGAAACACTTTTATTTGCCATTACCTTCAACCTGTAATATACACAATTAACTGTATTTTTTAAAATGTATTTTAAATGTTAATACAGCTTTGATTTGGTTCTGATGACATTATAAATATTATTTTGTATATTGTTTTTGTCGAGCTTTGTTCAATTACTATTTGTTGTTTTACATTTAATCTTAAATATAAAAGCATTTTATTTTATTAATCAAATTTATAAACACCATTTGATATTTTATTTTCATCAAATTTCGTAGCCCTGCATGTTTTTATTTTGATGTTCTACAATCAATAGTTTTTATATATCTTTTGCAATTAGGATCAACTTTTTTGAAATTAACACTTTCTAATTAAAAGAAAACCAAAAAAAAATCAAGAATAAATAAAACTACACAAACAAATTTATAAATTTTTTCAAGAACTTTGGACTTGTTTGTTCTTGTCTGTTTCGCATTATACAACATTTAAAAACATAGTTCTTAATCAAAAATAACGTATTAGCTTACCTTCCCCATTCGAGTTTAATTCCATTACTTAATCTTTTAATTGTAATCAGGTTTAATGTCTTTTAAAATAATCCTTATTATCCATGATTCTAACAACTAATCTATTTCACTCGTAGTAATTCAAAAGCATTAATAAGTAAAAGATTTTTGTTGGTTAAAGCAAAAGTTTTCTTTTTAACAAATGTCTAGTCACACATCACATTACTTATATTTTTATATTCGTTTTTTATGTCATTTTTGGTATTGACATTTAATAACCCCTCCCCTTAAGGTGAATATTTTAATTTCAATTTACAGAGGGAGTCCATATTCAAATTAAAATTTCTTGTTTTGCATACGCGTAGCTATTATATTTTTTGGTCTGTCAGTCCTTCCTTATACCTTTACACATGCACAAACCATTAATTTACTTACGAGGTTGATACCTCCCCCGTCCATCTTGATGGTTAACAACGAAAATGTTTAATTTACTAAGCACGTCTGTCTTAACTTTTGACCCATAGGAAAAATCAATACAGGTAAACATTAATACAGGTAAACTTTTCTTTTTCAAAACTAATAAACTTTTATTTTAGTGTACACATAAATGTATTATACAGTATACACTATATATTTAACACAAAAAGTACCTTAACAGGCGCTTTTAAATAAATCATTTTCATAACTAACATGTACTGTATCTATGTACGAAATTGTTCTTGTTTCTTTTGTACTTATAAATCCAAACTAGTTTTGGCATTAACAAAAGTTATATACACAATATTCCTACAACGTTTATTTTACAACAAGCGAATCTTTTGTATGCATAAGATCGGTCTGTCCGAACGTCCATTGGATGTATGTTGAACTTTTCAATGTAATAATTGTCCCATTCATCTGTTTTCATCATAATGATTCTTGGGACAAATATAATAAAATATTATAATGGGAACAAAATTAAATCTTCAGCTTATTTATAGTTCTTCTGGTGTAAACTATCTCTACACAACTGTAAGGCAAATTTATACACAATTTACTTTAAACTTATAAAAGAAAAAAATTTGGTTTTGGTCTCCAGCTCCATACAAAAGCTATTAATGGTTTATTATTTTTAAATATTTTTTTAACTCTACAATTTCGCTTTAATCGATGTTGACAAAATTCCAATAATTTTTGAAGACATATTTTCATCACTTAATATAAAAATTGAGTTATAGCCATAAATATTTACATAGCTCGAACCCCTTTTCATGTTTTACCCCCAACATAAATAATAAACCTCACCATAATTACTTAATTATCCCAACCATAGTTTTATGACTAATGCTCAAAACAAATTTGCTTTCAGAATACCTTTTCCCTATGACGCAGCCTCTAGGTGCGTCATAAACGAACCACTTCTTTAATAAAAAAAATCTACGCACAAATCTAAATCGCTTTGGCAACAAAAGAATCAAAAATTATCTTTTTTTTTCTTTCTTCAAAACATTCCAAAAATAATCTTTAAGATCTTTTGCGTTGTAATAGATGGAAATGCCAAAATTAGACGTATTTTCAGATCCCTAACAGGGATTTGAAGGGATGATGTCCAATATTTTATTTTCTAGTTTTTTACTTTTATCACAAAACTATTTTTGCCTCACATATTTTTTTTTATTCTCAATATAGCGATATTTTTTTTAATGAGGTTTACTATCCCTATTCATCCCTGTTAATGATATTTGAGGCCTTGCTGTGTAGTTAATCGTTTTGAGTTCTCAAAAATTCCAGGCCCATTTTTGATAATAGCTGCCTGGCTGTCATTTAAAACAGCAAAGATACTATGCAACTTTTCAAATTAATTTCTTAACCAATGACGCTCACAATAATTCTGGGTTTTGATTTGTTAATTTACAGTGTCATTATGCGTTTAATTTTTATATTTTCATTTTTCCTTTTCATTACAAAACTCATACTCCTAAATTACATATGAATTTTTGTTGCTACTTTACCTTACCACCGTTTTCAAATCCCTCCATATCCAATACACACACATTGTTAATAGTTCGACGTAATTGTAGCAAAACTACTCTATAACCACTTATAATTTGACAACTAACCCTGCAATGTATCTATCTTAATTTTCGACCTACAAGAATGCATTTAAAGTAACAACAAAGAAACTCTTTTAGTCCACATCTTGTCTTGCACATTTTTTTTATTTTGGTTTTGGCCTTCTACTCATAAATGATGTCACCCTTGTTTTGGTTCAATAATTTTTTTGTGGAAAAATATATTCTATTCAAACTCATACAATTAATTTTTTTTCTCTTCAATTTTTAAGGGGGTGGCTCTACCTTATTCTATAAAACAATATGCTTTACTTTACTATCCTTCAATTCCTGTTTAACATAATAGTTGAATTTTTAATCTGGGCTCCGAACCAAACTTCAATAGAGCTAATTTATTTCAAAGCAATGATTTATACAATTCATATTCGCCTGTCATACCTTATATCTTGTCATACTGACATGATAAGAAACAAGATAAATTTTCTTTCTTCATTCTAAAACATTTTTAAAATTACTGTTTTTGTTTTAAAAAATATCAAAAATGTTATTTCTTATTAATTTGTTTCTAACTTTAAAATACATAAGTTTATCACAAAAAAAAAGCCTAATAATAGTACTACTTAAAACTGTCTTACTCAAAAATTACCCACAAAACAAAACTGTATTGTATCCCTTAAAATCCCTGGTAAATAACGATGGAAAATTTTAGGTGGACCATAGATCAAAAATTGACAAGGCCCATTGTAAGATTTAGTCCCTTCCACTTTTAAGCATAGCTTCTCAATCCATTTCAAATTTTAAATGTTATTTATAAACCTCTCTCTATTTGAGAAGTACCCAAACCCACAACCCCAATACACATTTATAACATTTTTATAGTAACAAAGCTACTCTATAATACCAAATATCCCTCCGTTTTTATGCCTGCACAAAAATGTTTTTGGAAAACCATTACCCTTTTAACTATTGTGTACGATATATAACTTAAGTCCCTACTCCATAAATCATAATGACCGTTTGTTCATTTACATTCTAGTAAGCTTTTGTTGGAAATTTATTTAATCATACACCTAAAGAATTTAAATTCACAAAATCGTTTTTAAAATTACTATTAAATTCCTATATATACATATTTAAAACCCAAAATATGTAAAAATATGACTTGAAATGTAAACTTTGGATAAATTTGTTCTCTTTACATTAAGTATGTTTGTCTGTTTTTGTATGTTGTTTGCGTCTGTGTGTGCGAGTGCCCTCAGATTATACAAACTGAAATGCCAAATAAGGATTTTTTGTTAAAATGAGTATATAAATTTTTTTTATTTTAAAAGTATAATCAAAGTTTACAAAATGTACATTTTTATTTCATTCAATATATAAAGTAATATTATTAAATTTACTTATCGAAAAATCATCTTTACATTTTTACAGTCTATAAACAGAAAAATATTTTCCATTCTTTTTGTTTCTATTGAGATAAAATAATTAAATTCACCAAAGCACTACAAATTTAAAGAGTCAATATTTTGACACCTTTTTATTAAATAATAGACAAAAAATAAACAATCAGAACTTTTAAAAAATCCTTAATTCCGCGCTTTATATGTCAATTTTGGGTATTTTTTGCTTTTCTAAAATTAAGGTTTGTCTGTACGTCTGTTCGTAAGTAACAGATAGTTTTTTAAAATAAATTGAAACGTCTTAGAATCGTCCTCTTAATAGCGTAGCAACACTATAAATGTTACCATAATAAATTTGTATTCCCATTCAAACACGCGGATTTTAATTTTCCTTGTCTATGCTAAAATATAATCCTTTCACACAATTTTTGGATCACTGATTTGCAGAACAACAAAGCACAACGTTATTAGCAAAGCATCTCTATAATCAAGTCGTAAAAATGAAAGTATGCCCTTAAACATTATTCTGTTTTAAGCAAATTTTCAACAACTTTACTTACAACTTGGTTTCGGCTTTTATACATTTATTTTAGATTTTTCAGTTCGGACTTCCTACAAGTGTTAATCTTTGTTTGTTTTTTCTACTGTTTCCGAGCTTCGATTTTATGGATGATGTCATCCTTGTATGTGTGTATGTATGAATTTGAATGTATTATTCACGATTATCTGATTTTTCATTTTTTTTTTATGAAAAAAAAACATTATTGATGAAAATTGAATATATATACAACCCTTGTAAACCATTAATTTAATTCTTAATTATACCCCCCCCCCCCCCCAAGCATAAACATTTGTTTTTTTAGGGGGAGGGAACGGCTTACTCTTTTACATAATAAAACCAGGAGAAGGTAAAAATACTATAAGTAAAGTCACTGAGATTTTACTTTTTTGGATTTTTTTTGTAACTAACGAAGTTACTAAAAGTATTTTTACACCTTCACCTTACTGAAAGGTGTTGGAAAGTATGCCATAATGAATGGTATATGACCTCCTTTTTTAAAAAAGATTTGATAATTATCAACAGAAAAAAAAACATCCTATTACTTGATTAATTTTATCTAATACAGTTTGCAGAATGTCTTTGTTTTTATCTATAAAGATTTTCATTATTTAAACACACTTTGTAAATAGATATATTGAGTCGTTCGTTTGCTAAAACTTTCATATTTTATTTCATAAGTGAATAGTTCATTTTTAGATGTAAAACATGTTCTATAAAATGTAATTTAGTTTGTCAAAATGACATTACCTTTTAAAAACATAAAAAGATTGCTTTTAAGCAGAATATTTACTATTAAAGTTAAAATTAGTTGACTGTATCAATGCAAATGATTTGTTTCCATTTGTTAAAATCCACACCACACATGGATAAATATACCCTTGTCATGCATGTTAATAGATTTATTATTATTTGGATCTCACACCAGATTTTCACATATGATAAAGTTAAACCTTTAGCAGGCTAAGCGTCCCCCTTCTTTTACCCCATTCTCCCCTTCTACTGGACAAACGGCCTGACCAATAAATGCAAAGGGGTATTACAATCTAATTTGACGACAATTTCAATCTTGTCATAATATTCACGTATATTTTACATCCATTTGTATATTACTTTTGATGTAAGAAACTCCATTTCCTGTAACCTTCATTCAAAATAATCCATTATCGCACATTTAGCTCATTACTTAACTGTCTTAAAAAAGGCTTTCTTTTATGTAAATTTCTCAGTTTGACAGAAATCATTTTTAAATCAAATTATATTGTTGCACTTATAAGTTTAAATGTCATATTTTTATATTGAATTAGAAATTAAGTTTTTTCAAAACATATTACAGTATGCCAATTTGAAATATTTTAATTTTTACATTTTCAACTTTCTCTTTGAAACATGCGCTTTCTCTGATTAAGATTCAACCATTTACTTGTCTATTTTATTTTTATTCTTGACCACCATGGTTCTTCAATTGCCATATAACTGCTTTCACAAATATTTCCAAAAAGACATTTATATAAGTTTGCTTTCTTTATTTATTAGGATTTAATTTGATTGCTGCGCTACTTGTAGACATTATTGCCCTTGTTAGTCTTACAGAAAGAAATTATATAAAATAATGTTTAATATCTTTCAACTTGACAAATATCCTTTCTGATATACATTTCGACAATTAAAATTAATAAAACCTATTATGTAAAAATTTCTCTTAATTCTCTTTTTAAAAAAACTCTTCTTACCCCAAGAAAACCTAAGAAAGATCTAAACTTTTTGAGGGGGGAGAGACGCGCCTAAATTGGTTTTCATTATACGCATATAAAGATTGATTAAAAATTTTGAAATATTTCTATTAAAATAAAGCAAGCATTGCAAGCATCATGCTTAACAAGATCAATGATAAAGCTTGTAACAAGAATATAAAACATTTTCACTTGCCCTCCCCTTGAGAATACTGACGAAGCATCTAGTATTTTACAAAAACCATTTTCATGAAAATTTAAAGATATTTAGCATTTATAAACTTTTACAAATTAATCTTTTTGGTTAACTCATTTAAATACCTTAAATTTTAACATTAAAAATTCGAAATCATCCAATTTTATGATTTTTTATCTTATTACAACTTTGTAACTTAAATGGATTCTAACTACTATAAGCAACTAGCGGCTACGGCCCTAGCATTTTGAGACCATGTATCTGAATATAAAAGAATACCTAAACAAAGCAGTCTAAAACCATCACATGACCTATGTAAGTTTCTCTTGCAATAGAGAACCGAATCAGTTTAGTATTTATTGAGATCTTAAGCTTCAAAACAAAAGCAAAAGACCTTGATACTTTATAACATAGATATTTTTCACGTAGTTAAGGTTGCGTGATTTTATTTAAAATAATTTTAGTTTACTTTTTTATCAAACTTCCATTTCATTTTTAGATTTAAAGAAACATATCTATTCATTTCATACAATATGAGTTTTGAATACGACAAAAGTTTAATTAACCTTATATTTTATCTTTACTTTTCTGATAAAATCTAGTAAAAAAGTCTAGAACACAAATAGTTTTTAAAAATGAAAGATACGTTTTATATAGCTTAGATTCCCTTGACATGCCAGTATAAAATACAAAACTTAAAAAAAAACAGTCTGCTTTCTAGATTGAATGATTCTTAAAGCTTACTTTAATACATTATCTGACAATCCATTTCCTTGAACTTAATTGTTTGAAAATAAGTAAAGAATTTATTCAAAAAAAAACTTGCTCAAAATGTAAAAACTTTTATCATATGTTTTAGTTGCTGTACAAACATTTATTTAAGAAGTCACCATAACCAATTATTTCATCTTATCTCATGGATTTAACGGAAGAAAATTTCCATAAACCCTTTCCCCTTTTTGAACATTATTTCTTACATAAAATAGTTTTGTAGTTGATATGAAAACAACGCCACAATTCAATATTTCCTTCTGTGCTTCTGTGTAAATATATTTAATCGTTATTGAATTTTATGTAAATATTTCTATTGAAAATATGTATCTAATCGTTAAGTAACTTTTTCTCTCACTCAATTAACTGTTCTTATACATAACACATGAGTGAGGTTGGGGCCTGCAAGCGGCTCTCCTGCACAGTGTATCAAGGACCTAGATGGCCACCAGAATGGTTCAACCGAGTTGGATGGGCGGACAGCGAGATGCCAGACTGACACCAACCCTGGCCCTCCAGGTTGGGGGTTATGCACTAGGTTCACAACCTGGTCATATAAAAACAACATCTTGTGATAGTAACTGAAGCAGAGAACATAAACGAATCCTTGGATGATGATACTGGTGATCCTTTGGATCATATGACTGGTGTTGGTGAAAGCCCACGGGAAGCCAACAACATGATGAAAGGTTATCTAAATCCTAAAGAAAATTTTAAGATAGGGACGTGGAATGTACGCACATTAAATCAAATATCAAGATTGGCACAAGCTCTCAAAGTAATGAAGAATTACAAAGTTGGAATCCTCGGCATATCTGAATGCAGATGGATAGGTACTGGTAAAACAATAAATCAAGGTTACACTATTCTATATTCTGGACATGAAACTCGCCATACAGGAGGAGTTGGTATGATACTTGACAAAACTGCCTCCAAAGCACTAATTGAATGGTATCCAGTAAGTGACAGAATATTAGTTGTGAGACTAAATGCAAAATATACCAAAGTAACCTTAATACAAGTATATGCTCCTACCAACCAAGCAAGTGATGAAAATAAGAATAGGTTTTATGACCAGCTTCAAAGAACCTATGAAAAATCTCATCCACATGACCTGACAGTTGTTATGGGCGATCTCAATGCCAAAGTTGGCCAGGATAACCTTGGCTCTGAACGCTGTATGGGAAAGCATGGAGTAGGAGAAAGAAATGAAAATGGTGAAATGTTTCTGGATTTCTGTATGAGAAATAATCTGACAATTGGTGGAACTATTTTTCAACATCCAAATGTACATAAATGTACATGGGTCTCCCCAGACAAGTCATATACAAATCAAATTGATCATATGGCTATAAACAGTAAGTGGAGAAGCTCGCTGCTTGATGTAAGAGTAAGGAGAGGGGCAGATATTAATAGTGATCACTTTTTAGTCTTAGGCAAATTTCGTTTAAAACTAAAGAAGTCTACAGCAGAAGATAAAAGAAACAAAGTATTTGATGTCACCAAATTAAAAGATCCACTTGTTAAACAAGAATTTAAATTAAACCTCCAAAACAGATTCCAAAACCTACAGGTACTAGATGAAACAGAAACTGTTGAATCATGTTGGAATAACATAAAAGAATGTTATCAGAAAAGTGCTGAAGAAGTTATTGGATTCAAAAAGAAAGAGAGGAAAGAGTGGATCTCTGATGATACTTGGAATCTTATAGAAGAAAGAAAAACTATGAGAGAAAAGGTATTAAATGAAGAAAATTTGTTGAGAAAGAGAGAACTAGAAACAGAATACCAAAGACAAGACAAAGCTGTTAAGAGAAACGCTAGAAGAGATAAAAGAAAGTTTGCTGCAGACTTAGCTGATGAAGCAGAGGAAGCAGCTAGAGTTGGTAACACTGCTAAACTCTACAAAATCACCAAGAAACTTTCAGGCAAATCTCAAAGTAAGTCCAATCCTATTAAAGACAGACATGGAAATAAAATCACAAATGATAAAGAGGTAGCAGAACGTTGGAAAGAACACTTTCAACAAGTCTTGAACCAAAATCTCCTGTACTAATATAGATATTTTAATTTTAAATTTGTTATCTTTATAGTTTTTTTAAAAAGAATCTAAAGCTTTCTAAACCTATTCGTTTCCAAGAACTGTTTTTCTTAACAATTAATTTAACTATATTTTAAGTTTAGAAGCTGTGCCATATTTAAAAAAAAAACATATTTAATCCACCTGTCAGTCCATCCATATGTCCGTTAGTCAACCTGTTAGTCCTTCTGTTAGTCCGTATGTCCGTCCATCAGTCTGCTTGTCTGTTTTGCCAACTAGTTTTTCAATTGCTTTGATGTTTTTATTAAATTTTTTACATTCAAGAGCTCTGCTACCCATGGACGTTGTTATCCTAGTTCAATAACAATTTAATTTACTAATAATCATTTTTTACCCGTCTTCTCCTTGTACAATATAAAATCAAAGTAAATATTACAAAAGAAATAGTTCAATGCAGATTTTTTTCCCTTCCAATTTTAGTTACTTTTTTGTCATGATTTTGAAATTTTTTCACATCCATGAACAATTGTTTTTTTTAAAAAGGTGGGTGGTTGATACAGGTTTTAATAAATTTTGGTTGAACATTTCTAAACATAAGAGTTGTTGTGCAATGTACGTGATTGTCGTAGTGACCCTTATTTGTGTTCTTGTCCTGGACTGGAGTACCAGTTATCAGTGGCGCAGGTTAGGCGAAACCCCACGGGGCCACGCGTCAATCTAAATAGCCTGCATTGTAGAACAACCATGTTCAAAGAAGTGTTAAAATAGAGTTATTAAAGTCCTTTAGGTTATAAACTCCAAAAAATGTATTTAAAAATGTATCAACCAAAAAGTAAACCTTAATTTAAAAATTTTTCACATCATTACTTTTGAGTCAAATATTTCTTTCAAGTAGTTCAAGAAATTTAAACACAACATCTTTAAGGCCTTAATATAAAGAGAAAGTTCTGTTTGAACTTCTTAGAAAAAAACTTTTAGCTGTTGATTTTTCCAATAAAATAAGTTTATCCTTGTCTTAAACTTTTCTGCATATAATTGTATGTTAAATCACAACATTTAAAGCGTGTTCTACAAAATTGCATTACTGTAACCTTATCAACTAATGGATAAAAATGTTATTTGATGAATATTAGATTATCAAAATATCGTTTCACCAAATACCTTAATGATTTACTTGTGAAACTTCCAAATGCCTATGAATATTTGTTCTTTAATTTTTATCAAATTGACTCTACATCACATCTTAGAGTTATGACCGTTCAGAGTCTTGTTTTCTTTAGTATTCTCTTATGACTATTGCATTAATAGATATAATTGAGAACAAAGTTATATTGTAACTTAAAAGAAATATTTAATTTAAAGTGTTCCTGAATTATCTTTTGATTTTAAAACATTTTTAAGATTTTATTTGCACGAAAATCACCACTGGGTACCATCTAACCATTTAGTTTGGGGTGAGATATCAAAATTTAGGGTCTTTTTGATTTCTCAACTCATTCTGATAAGAAAAAAAAAGTTTTCTTTTCATCCAGCTCATTGTGTCCCCTAAATATAAAGGTTTGACCAACCTTTCCCTTTTATCCTCCACAACTTTCCCTTAATCCCCATAGAATTTTCTAGAGAAACTTTTTAAAACAGTTTTTTATGTTAATGCTTAGCATAAAAAGTTACATGTTTTGATCTCTAGGGTCCTCCCCCAAATGTTTTTATTTGTACTGTAAAGTAAAACATTATTGACCTATGTTTACTTACATAACACATTTAAACAAAATCCCTAAAAATGTTCCCAAATTTTACAGGACTTTTTGATATTACCTTAGTCTCGTCCATAAAGTATTCCCCCCCCCATGTTGATTTTTCTCAAGTCCCCTAGAGTATAATAAACAATTGACACCTATTTGGCCTTAACAGGGATAGAGTAAAAAATTGTTACTACTCTTTGAATGAGTTGAACGATAGGACAGTTCCTCACATCCCCCGCCCCCTGAAGTATTCCCTTGTGTCAAACTACTTGGCCTTATTGGGGTAGGATGACCCATGGGGCTACTTTTTGATTCAAAATTTTTAAATCACATTTTGTGGATGCTAACAAGACAATTAGGGCTTTGTGCTTGTGACAGCAAATTGTGATTCCGCGAAATAAATTCCCTAGCGGTGTACTTGGAATTTATTTTTGCTAAATTTTCATTAAGTATTGTAAGAGGTCGAGGTGGCCCAAATACAAATGAAAGTATGGTCTGTACATGACAGGAAAATACACAGTCTGCGACCGCCGAAAAGGTTAACCGCCGAGGTTAAACGACTTTTCTGTACATGTAAAACAACATTATTCATTAATTCATTGATTATTAAGAGAATGATGTCTAAATTTGACCCAAATTAATCAATAGAGCTCAAAGCTCATGTCTGCTCATGTAATTATTTATTTCAACTTTAATTCTGGTTGTCTTTTGGTAATTTTTATTGTAAAAAATAGGAAACACTTTTTTTTTAGAATGTTAACAAAAAGATTTTTTTTATTTTAGAGGGGTGGATAGTGTGCCTATTTTATCTTGACTTGGAGCCAGCTTCTGACCTGAAGCTGACTCTGGTTTGATTTTATTTTACTATTCAATCTTGACTTGGAGTCGGTTCCCTGATCAGAACTGATTCTAAGTTGACTTTGTTACTATTAAAACTTGACTTGAAATCAGTTCCTTGATCAGAACTGATTCTAAGTTGATTTTGTCAGATATTGACCTGGAGCCAGCTCATTGATCAGAGCTGCCTCCGAGTTGATAATTTTACATTGTAGCCTTGACCCACAGCCAGCTTCCTGATCAGAGCTGACTCTGTGTTGATGTTAACCTACATCCAGACTTGACCTGAAGTCAGCTGACTCTAGTTAACTTCACATTGTTATTTACTTCATTTTACTTCAATTGACTCTAAAAAATGTTGTTGATGTAAAAAAACTTAGTTTACTGCCAGTTTCCTCTTTGGAACCTGACATTAAATTGACTTTTGGTCTAAAAGATTAGTATCAGACAACCCTTAATATTTGATGTTTAAGTCAACCAAATGACCTTAAGTTGACTAATATTCTGTTTTCAGAATACTGCATTATTTTATTTAGATTTCAGCCAGTCTAAGCTTGAACTGACTGAGATTTGAAATGACTAACACGATTACATTAAGCTTAATTGTATCAAACTGCACTTAAAAGATTCTTGGTTTATAAATTTCAGTTACATTTATTGAGCTCACATGACTGTAAGTAAAGGTATAACTTTGCATTCCTTACAGTAAAGAAAAGTTCCTGTTCTGGTATTTAATTTTGTACAGAAAAATTTATCAAAGAACATTAAATCACTTCTCCCAAATGATTATGAGTATCTCATTTCCAGAAAAGTTGAATTTAAATACTCTCTTACCCTATCCTTATCAACATTGATATATATAATGTTACTCTGTTCTATTTTGTTTTGAAAAAAGAAAAAATTCAGATCCCAAATATTAGTTCAAAGTAAAACATTGGTAACTTAAGCATAGTACCTGCCTGTGCATAATCACTTATTTTAAAATCTACTGAATTACAGTTGAGGTTGGTTAACTAACTTTCTTTTCTATTGTCCTTTATGCCATGGTTGACAGTAGAATAGATATGATGAAAAACTTAACCTTAATTATTATTTGCATATTGCATGATTATTAAAAAGTTTGTAGAAATACTTGATTCTACATAACAATTTGTCAAATTATTATTTAAAAGTTTTTTCAAAGCTCATTTCACTGAAGTTGCAAACAAATCTTTTATGTAATCTTGTGTTATAATAGATGTCACTAAGTAATTATGAATTATCCATACAAGGTTTATAATTGATATTCTACACTTCTTCTTTGATTAGAATTTGCATGAACTTAGAATGTAGTTTAACAACCGCCCTTAAATAGTTTGGACTTTGTAGTATAGAATGTAGTTAAAACTAACATCTTAGGGTGGTCTAACGATTGCCCTAAAATATATAAACTTAGTAATTACACTAACACTTTAGGGAGGCCTAACGATTACCCTAAATTATTTATCTGTTTCACAGTTTAGTCCTTAGATATGTTAAGTATCTAAATTTTGGTTTTGATCTTAATTACATTAACACTTTAGGTTGGTTGAAAGACTGCCCTACATTAAATATTTAATTTTTTTGTTTATGTCTTAATAATATTAACACTTTAGGTTGATCTAACAATTATCCTACACATAAAAACATTTAACTGTTACATTATCTTAACACATAAAGGAAAAAAAGAGTTGCCCCTTTACAGTACTCAGTAACCCTAATTAAACAGGCAACCAAATAGTTTTGTTTGGTTAACATCTTACCTCAGATCACTACAACTTATTGCATATTCAAATTTTTTATTTTTATTTTATTTTTATTTTTCTTTTTTTTTTAATTTTCTTTTTTTTCCAAATTATCATTCTTTTTAGTTTAAAGATAATTATCTAATAATGTGTAAGAAACACTGTAAAAATTAATTCCTGCAGAAATTGCAGAGCTCCTCTGCAATTCTGGTAGATTACTTAACTAACCTTCAAAAGTGGTGCTTTCCTACATTAAGAATAGATATGTCTCAGGATTAATAGGATTGTTCCAATTTTTTATGTTGTATTTCTTTTACCTCCCAGTCCAAGTTTTATTTCATTATTCATTTAAAGAATAGTTCTTTTTTTCATACAAAAATATACTTGAAATGTGTATTCTTTGCTGTGCTATCTATGGATGATATTGTCCATGATAATTTGTAAATTTTGCTCACAGCAAACCTACTCTATAATTTAAAGATAAATACGTTTTTATGAAAAAAATAACCCAAGGATTTTTAGAGACAAAATTGTCCGTCTAATTACCCACCCTTGTCTTAATTTTTCCCCTTTGAAATGGATGATTTAATTCAAATCGTACTATAATATATATAGTTCCCCACAGCAAACCTACTCTACAATTTACTTAGTCTTGTGTTAAAAGACTGAAATAATTACAATATTAATTTTTTTTTAATGTTTTAATTGTTTTTATTTTCTAATAATTAATGATAATTAAGAATAAGCAATAATGCGCGTGCCGCGGCTAGGTACGTAGGAAAATAGAACAATAAAGACAAATACAGGAATTAGAAAGCTTACCTGTATTACCAAGTTACCTTAAACATTATCAGATTGTTGTAATAGATTTTAGCAATAGCTCATAATTGTAATATCGAGATAAATATTTGTAATTTTATGTAAATATAGATTGTGATTGTTATTGATTTTTGTATATGTTGTTTATCATATCTTGTAAAGGTTATGACAGGAGCCCAATGAAAAACTTTTTAAAATCCGGGTGACTGTTACATCCTCAAAACATCTACCATATTATGCTATTGTAACAACATAAAACCATACTTTAAACATTTAGAATTACTGTACTCTACTATACTGTAGTTTTGTGGAAAATCTATGCTAGTTTTTGTAATAATCTATGCCCCCCCCCCCCCTCTCTTATATACACTGTGCAGAGTGTCTACCTCAACACCAACCTTTACCACTCCTACACACATAGGGCAGGGGTGCCCCTCAACACAATCACCGTTTGGAAGAAGTAGCAGTTCTTTGCGAGCTCCGGTGCTAGCACATCCAATTATATTTTCAATAGTTTTTCAAATAAATTTGCATCCACGGTCCTCGAAAGAGGGCTTTGGGAATAAGTATTGCTCACAAAAAAATAAATAAATGAATTTTCTTTTAAGTAGCATTTGATGTTTTTATATCTATTATTTCTGACACCCAGAGGGTTGGCTCAGTCGTAAAAAATAAAGTCCAAATAGTAGTATGAAATTATGTTAAAGTGTTGTTTAAAAGTTAATAAAAGTTTACCCTTTCACGTGACATATTCTTAAATTTTAAGAGATTAAAGATGCATTATACATTTTTGGGTACATTTTGGGTTCTACCATTATTCTATTATTCCCCTCTTTTTTCTCTTAAGATAACAAATTTTTTATTAATACTGCATGTACTTGTGGTGCCCAAAGAAGGGTTATCTTTAAAGGTATTAAAATGGTATGCCACAAAACTATATGTAAAATTTTATTTTAAATCTGTTATCTTAACACACCCCAGAAAAAAGTCCTTGTGTAAAAGTTCCAGGATGTCTGTCTGTGTGTCACACAATTGAGAATGAAGTATAGCCTATATAGATCTAATTTAGGATCCTTGATAATCAATAATTTTAAAAAAACAAAGCTTTTCTAGTATTAGGGCAGGTCCGTCCGTACTTCCATCCTTCTGAAACTGTTTGCTTGATAATTTAGATAATCTACAAGTGGATTTCTTCTTCATAATACTTCTACGAGACGAACAGACAGATCCTTTTTATACAGTAGTTTCGTTTTAATAGTAAAGTTAATAATATATTTTAATTAAGGATGTTGTAACTGCTGGGGGCAAACTTCCAGCATCTGAAGCTGGATGGTAACAGTCATTTATCAGCGCACAGGCTGCTTTGTATGCTAAGGAAAGAATTCATATCAAATTATTGTTTTTTAAGTCTCAAAAGCAATTAAAATATAGAAAGGCAAATATAAAAAAAAAAATATGATAGAAGACACATCCTATTGAAGTCTTCACCCCCCCCCCCCTTGTTTGAGTCTTGACTTATTCTAACTTAACTAAAAAAAGTTTCCTATGTTTGCTATGTTAGATACATGACAATATGTAATGTTGAATTAATACCTAGCATGTCGAACAAAGGAAATAACCTGAGAATGTTTATTTTATGAATTCATAAAAAAATAATAGGGATTTGAAACCTGTATAAAAGAATAAGATCCGATATTACACATAATTTCAAAGAAAACTGAATCACCAAGGACTTTTTTCAATGCAAAAGAACAGGTAATTCTATATCTGTATCTTTAATAGCAGCTAAGATGTTTTAAAACAAGGATGACAACATCCATAAAAGCGAAGCACTGAAACGGTAGGACAAACGGACATGAACATTTATATAGTGTCAGAACTGAATAATCAGAATATATAAGTATAAGAGTCGAAGCAAAATTGTAAGTGAATTTGTTGAAAAACTGCTTTATACAGGATAATGTTTATGGACATACTTACATATTTAGGACTTGATTATAGAGTTGCTTCGCTTATAACATTATACTTTGTTGTTCCAGGAATCAGTATACCAAAAATCAGATCAATCGGATTATTAGATCACATAAAAATTTGTTGTTAAAAAAGTAAAAAAAACAACATGTTTAAATTGGACGTACGGACATTTTGGTAATAATTATAGAGTTGCTACGCTTTCTAAATCGTTCCTAACTACTAAAGGAATCACCATGCAAATTTTGAAATCGATAGGACAATTCTAACATGCCTAAATTAACGAAAAGAGCTATCCGTTACGGACGGACGTACGGATGGACAGACGGACGTACGGACGGACCGACCGACCCTATTTATAGAAAAGCTTCGCTTTTAAAAATATGTACAAGGTTTACGACATACTGGCATTCAAATTATAGAGTAATTTTGCTTTAAAATTGACTAATATCATGTTTAATAATCATAAGAATAAACATAAATTCGTGTATTATGGTCATAATAATACTTGAATGTTAAGAGTAATCTTAATAATAAAGTTTTCTTTTTCAGGGATACTGTAGAAGAAAGTATGCCGTTGATTTCAAAGCCTTATTGTAACTTACCTCCATCGTTAATTAACATATATCCTGCATTCCTTTTTTTGGGAGAGTAATTTTTAGCATTAGAACTTTTTGTTTTGCAAGAGTTGAACTTATTAACATAAATAAATTGCAGTGTTTTTCACTATAATGCTTGGCGACAAACCAACCACAAATTAAAACAACAAAAGTATTGAGGGGGGGGGGAGTCTTTAATTAATCCTTAATTAACTTAAGATAAATTCACTTAAAATAAGTATCAAAATAGTTTGTTTGGTCGGCAAGCATTAGACGGGAAAACTTCTTTCTATAGTATCAAACTTTAAATATGTTTTCTCGTATTTATTCGAATCCGGTGGATAGGAACCGGTTCTCATCCATACCAAAAAACTATGTCTAGCATCGAATTATATCCAGCTTTCTACGAATATAAAAATGTACAATAATGAGATTAAAACAGTTTTTTTAGCCTGTGCCTTCGGTACCTCGGGGCTAAAAAAACTGGTTTTAATCTTATAATTGTATATTCTATATGCGCGGAAAGCTGTTTATAATATGATGCCAGAAATAACTATTATCAAATGCTGTGATTATTAAGTTTTGTCAAATGGTGTGATTATTAAGAAGTTAATATTTATAAATAAATCTATTTTTTTATTACCTTTTTATTTCTGTAGTACCATTGTGACATGTCACTTGTGACGTGTCACTTATAATTCATGTTAATAAAAAATTGTGACAAGTCACACACATACTTGGTGACAAGTCACACAATACTTTATGACAAGTCACATATTCGGAGACATTCATACATTCAATGTGACAAGTCACAAACATTCTTTGTGACAAGTCACACAATACTTTGTGACAAGTCACATATTCGGAGACATTCATACATTCAATGTGACAAGTCACAAACATTCTTTGTGACAAGTCACATATTCTGAGACATTCATACATTCTATGTGACAAGTCACACACATTCTTTGTGACAAGTCACACAATACTTTGTGACAAGTCACACAAAAATCTTGTGACATGTCACATTTTTGATGACAAACTCACTATATAAAGTGTGTGACCGGTCACAAGTTTAGGCGTGTGACATTGTGACATGTCACAAACGTCAACATCGGAAAAAGTTGTGACATTTTTCAAAAACATGTTACTGGGTAGATGCTAGACGCGCAACTCTAGTAGATTAATATTGATTATTAAGAGCTTCTTCTATTTATTTCACCTTTAGTTTTGTTTTAAAAACCTAAATCACAATGACTAAAAGTTTAAGTATTCAATTATTCCTTTCTTATTAAAGGTAAAAAGTACTATAAACTTAAAAATAATAACATCATGGATGTAAAAAATTACAGAAAATCACATGAGAATATGTTAATTCTTGACAACAAATTTCGTTGAGTGTGTGTGTGTGTGTGAGTTGAGAATTAAGAGTGTCAAAACATATGTGTCACTGGATATAAGGAGAAATAACAGGATTTTTTTCGTTTATTTTTGGTAGCGAAGCTACTTTTTGCTGAAAGGGTCTGCCCGATCCTCCTTCATGCACGCACACCCCCCCCCCCCCCTCTAACTTAATTGAAAGGGTTTACTCAAACAGTTTTTTTTCTTTTGGTTGCCTCGCTGCTTAATATTGACAAAAATGTGCTTGTTTAAGAGATACAATTACACCTTTGTCTATATCAATGCTTAACATTTATACTGCATAGTACAAAATCAAATAATAATCAATGATATTCATATATATATACTTAAATAAATTACATTACATTTAAAATTGATAAGGAAAAAAAACTTCGCAGAAAGTACAATTTTGCAATATTTCTATATTTCAATGGAATTTAATTTCAATTTGCGTAGTTTTATCAAAATTATGCGTCATTTTGATCATGCAATAAAAAACCATACGGCACATTACACAATTTAATTACTTTATCTATATACCTAGTCATTAAATTTTTTTTAATAAAGTTATTAGGAAAACTGTTTCACTATCATCAAACTATAGAATTAAAAGTGTGGACTAAAGAATTAATTAAAAACCACAAAACAATGAAATTATTCCTTTATTGTTTAACTATTTGTATGAAGATCAGCTGATTTTTGTTTGGTTGGACCTTTCCTAACCTACTCATTGTAGCAGACAATTTTTTGTGTAAGACGACATTCTAAAAATATTATATTTTTAATAATTAAGAGTGACAAACTATAAAATGTAAAATATTAGAAAATAAAAATTAATAAAGAACAAATAAATTGGCTAACATATCTACTATTGTGACATAAATGGTTAGCTTTAATTTTATGTCACAGATATGTTGATTACCACAACTAGAATCGAATAATGTGCCAGATAAATTTTTATTTGTTTACCTTTTAGTAAGTCATGTATAAATAATCGGCCCAAAGCAGCAATTTTTAGGGCGATTCTTTATAAAAAGCGTTGCAAAACTGCATATTGTTTGCGGCTCAGATTTATTTCTTATTTTGGCGACAAAAAAGTACTAATTTTTTTTAAAGTGACTACATACTTTCAAAGTAAAGAAATAGATGTTGGTGACAAATTCTCGATTAAAAGACATTTTGTCCCTGCACTAAAGATCAAGTGGACCTTATTCGTTTATCCATGTAGTGTAGAGTAGAACCAGAATATTTTTTTTTCAGTGTGACTGACAGACAAGCATCACACAAGACCAGAAAGCTGCAAAACCACTTTTCCTGTTTTCTTGGTGTTCTCACAAATCAGCCAGTTTTAAGTTAGCAAAAATATAGCTTATAATCCTACTATGCAAAGTGATAAGATTTAACATCTCACTAGCCACTGAAACGATTAATTCCTAATTTTAGGGATGCTTCACATAAGTCCTGGGATGGTTTTAGGCTATTTTTATGCCGTTTTCAAATAAATAGCCTTTGGATGCTAGGGGCACAATTTATAAAAAGCTACTCAATCACTGAGGTATCCCTAGTTTTATCAATTTCTTGTCTTAAAAAAATCCAACAAAGTTTTAAATTGAACAAAAGAATAACAGAGTTAAACGGATTATAAGAAATTAAAATTGCTTATTAACATAAATTTGTTCTACAATCGCGAGGAAATTAATCAAAATATTGCTGATTACTCTACATATAATTTACCAAATTTAGCTTCAATATATTTTAGTGGTTTTATTGAAACATACACATTTACTTTAGTTGCAAGCAGTATTGCTTGTGCAAGTTAATATTGACCAAAACATGAGAGATATTATTTATTCTCAGTTGAAGATAAGCGCACAATTATTTCATAGACGCAGTTCTCTTCATGTGACTTAAATCTTCTTATCTCTAGTATTATATTTTTTAATGAAAAGAAATAGTGTTAAAACTACAAAAGTTATTCTTAAATATTTAAAAAAGATTTGAGATTTATAAAAAACAAATTTGAGTCTTGATATTTTGGTATCATATGACTTAGTTATTTTAAAAAACGAGTTAAGTTGTTTGTCTTGACTTCTTATCACAAATTAACTTATGAAAGTTTATATTATCAGAATTCTATTACATAAAGTAGTAAGATTTTTTGTATGAAGCTTACGATTTATATGATTACTTGACCGATTGAGTTCTCCAGTTTAGTAAAGCTTCACATAGTTTCCGCCCGGGATGGTTTAAGCTATTTTAACTTTAGATTTAGGTGGTTGGTTAGTTTTAGGAAATTTTTAATCTTTAAATACGGGTCCTTTGGATGCTAGGGGTTTATAACTATTAAAATACAAAGAATTATCTAAAATTTCTTTATGGGGTTGTGGACCTAAAGATTGCAACAACAAAAATCTCCTAATTTTCGTCAGGCTAACATTCCCATTCGGCACGCCTCTCTTCCTATTAATGGTATATCCTTCTAACTTTCTCTGTTAAATTAATATGTTAGGTAAGAAAAAGAATTTTAAACTTCAGATATAAAAATGGGGACAACCATATCTGAAGGAGGAGAAGTTGGTAATGAAGATGTTACAAAAGACAAACTAGAGAAAGATGGTTCTATTGATGATGCACCAACAGTTTCAAGAGAGAATCTTGTAAGTAATTTCATATTTTCAGGGATCAAGGGAATTGAAACAAGAAAACTTAGCCTCGCGCTTCACCAAACTGCAGTATTTTGAGTCTACAATCACTACTTTCGCAAACAATAGACCACGCGCGCACACAAGAACGTACACGAAAAATGGTGTTCAGTATTTTTCTATTATCTGTTTTTCTTCAGATTGCAACTGCGGTAAGATTTTTGGAGAACTCTAAAATTCGTTCTACATCAGTAGAACTAAAGACAAGCTTCTTGAAAAAGAAAGGATTAACAGATGAGGTAAGGACAATGTTTGTCAAACACAAGCAAAAATCTGTTTTTTCCTTTGAGTGCCTTATTTATTACTTTTTGTCAGGTTTGGTTAGGTTACATTTAGTACTAGGTAGCCCTGCACGTTTAGGGCACTGCATTTTTAGACCTGGCAGGGTTATGTTTCTCCCCCCTCAAGGGTTAGGCACACAAAAAAAACTCCACAACCCCCTCAGCATTTTTTAAAAAGGGGAAGTGTTAGGTTCAGTGCTCGACAGGCACTTTTTTAAAAAGCACCATAAATCTTGTGTTATGTTTTTAGTAGGGCAGCTTCTTCATAAATTGAAATTATTCGTACTCGATATAAGAGCTAAGTCACTAAGAGGCCGTACTCCTTCAAGATAGATCCGAATAGCTATAATGGTTCCGTAACATACCGCTTAATTAACTTCAACATCCTTTTCAATAATATAACTTTTCAGGAAATCGCCACAGCATTTAAGCAGGTAAGAACACTTGAGGAGACACAATCAACCACAACAACAACAACCATGACAGAACCTGGCCTACCTGGATTACCTTTACATCCGAATCCTGGTTACCTGGCTCCATTCTTGCCAACAGCTATTCCACAGGTAGTTTCAAAAAAACATAAGTTACCTAAATATATTATCACCGTTTCATTTTGCTTTTTCTGAAACTTAGAAAATTGTTTTAATTAGATATATTCGTCAATCGAATTTTTTTATTTGTATGAAATAAAGTTTTTTTTGTATTTCTGGGCTTATTTCTTTAAAAGGTTTCATACAAGTTATGATTATGGTTCATAACTGGTTCATTTTGATTTTAGGGTTACCCAATATCCAAAAAGATTCGTGATATTTTGAACGTGGTCCTTTTGATTGGAGGATTTAGCTACGGGATCAACTATCTTTGGAGGGTAAGCATATGACTATAAATTTTTTAATGAAATATATTGTAAAGCTAATCAAAGGTTTAATTATATCAAAATTACAAAAAATGTCTTATTCTACAAAAGTCAAGACTTGGAGCAAATGACAACATTAGGTAACAAAGAACATTTCTCTTACCTAATTTTATCTTCAAAGTCAATTAAAGGCCCATCCAAAAACTAATTTATTTCCTTCACAATTTTTTTAAGGAATAAATGACTAGATGCTGACATCATATGATATTATAATTTTGCTGTAAAATCTACAAAGCATTTGAAAATGTGAATATAGCAGACACTTATTATTAAAGCCATTTCTAACTTGATTTTAATTGGCAGAAGTATATTCGAGCCTGGTGGTATGGAATTGAAAAGCCAAGTTCAGAAGCAATCCTGTTACAGACCAGCCAAACTCTTCTGTCAACAGTGCTCACCCTCAAAGAGGGCATGGAAAAACTACAGGTAAAGGGTGTTAAAATAAAAACCAATCGCTTCATTTTTTTCAATATAAACCTTACAGTTTTGGTCCAAAACTAATAAAAAATAATACAATTCATGCCCAAGCAATGACAATGAGAAAACAATATTGACTTTTGAATCGACTCACCCTTCCAGAGCCCTAGAGCTTAAGACCTAGCCCTTGCAGAGAAATTTGCCCTACGCCAAAAGTGGATATTTTATTACAAATTTGTCTTTTTAAAAACCAATCGCTCACAATTTGAACCACCGTAAGTACTTAAAATCTTGTAGATAGGCCCCATAATGTTTGTAAAGACCTTTCTTTATACACCTTAACAAGGTTTCTAACACAATCTTAGCCAATATGGCATCAAAAAGAAAGACCTGGCAATCAACAAGAACTAGGAATAGACAGAGCCGGCATGCCTCAAAGTTGGATGGGAATGTCTTTTTTTATGTCAAATTGGCATAGATTGAGTTATAAACCTTGTTAAGGTGTCTAAAGAAAGGTCTTTACATGCCCCATCAAAAACTCTAAACATTATGGGGTCTATCTCCAAGATTTGAAGTACTTATGGTGGTTTAAATTGTGAGCGATCGGTTTTTTTTTAACACCCTTTAAATTCCAGGATTATGTTTTACATTCACCTGATTTTGAATTAATAAAATAATGCTTACTAAGCGGCTTAATGGTGATTGCCTGTTCCTTTTATGACATACACACTAAGACGTCTCAATATTTTGTAAATATAACACGATATCATTATTAATAAAACAAATGTTTAAGGCTTCCTTGGATTCGATTACTGGTCATGAGACAAGGTCGAAGAATGAAGTATCCGACTTGAAAAAAGAAGTCATGTCACTCAAGGGTCTTCTACTCAGCAGGTAAGGAGAAATTTTTACACCCACTTACGATTTCAAAAACCTTAAAAAAAATTGGGTGGGGAAGGGAAGCTTTTAGAGTGGTGTAATGTTATCGTCAGGGGGTTTTGGCCTTGGGGTGTAAGACAGAAAGTGGTGTGTAAAACAAAATAGCCAATATGTTAACTAAAACAATTCTTCTAAAAATGCGGGAGGGGGGGGGGTGCATTTTTATAATTAACACCCCCTTGGCCGTATTCAGACGGTGTATACCTGTGGAAAGTAAGGAGGTTGACCCTAAGGGGGTGTATTTATGTAAAGCTAGTCAACTTTATTTTATACCACATGAAAACATACAACACAGAAACTGTTGTAAACCATTTCAGCCGATCCTTCCCTCAGAACCCTCCAATCCTGAGCTCACCTGGAAGCGCATCCATTCCCTCCTGGCAACTGGATGGAGCAGCAACACCCACTACACACAAGACAAAGTCCACCAAGAGCTCCTTGGACGAGGAAGATGAGGGCGAGGCAAGGGAGCATGGAGCTGCAAACTGGGATGGCAGCAGCGGTAGCAATAGAAGCAGCGGCAGCGAAATTGAAATGATTGGACACGAAAGCGGGGGTGAGTTCATTAAATCTAGTATACCTAAAATATGGTAAAATATATATGGTAGGTGAATTTAATAGGCAAAAATAACATCCTTGATAATCTGACTGTACTATGTACTGAAAACCTGATATAGAATACTAATTGGGCTTTAGAGTAATTCTGTCTCATTTTGTTAATAAATCACTTTTATATTTCCTTATAATAAAGTAATAGGATGTTTGTTTGTCTGTGTCTGCTTGTCTGTACCGAAGGATCTCGCTAACCGCTGAACCGATCTGGTTCTCCTTAACAGGGTAGCTTCTCATAGGTCCCGGGAAGGTTTATAACTATTTTGGGGGCGGGTACCACCATCTTAAGAAAAATCGCCCCTAGAAAAAATCAACCCCCCCCAAAAAAAAATTTCAAATCCAAAATAAAAATAAATGGGTTTTGGGATTCAACTCCCCCCTCTTCAAGTACCCCTAGAGGCATAGTCAATATGTAACTGAATACCTACAGTAATAGAAAAAATACTGTAATTTTTTCTTCAATCTTTGACCTTCTGTAGAAAATTTTTAACTCAAAGATACTTAATTTTTTTTAAGGCGAAGAACAAGTGCCAATGGAGAACAAGAATGCAGATGATAATTTGGATTAAATTCTAGACATAGTAGAATACCTTAACATGTGATAAATTTTGTATACATTGTCAATAATACACAATTTTAATTTTGTATAATAAAGATAATTGTGTATGAATAATTCTTAATCAAAGTGAAAAATAAGAACATAGGGATAACGGGGAGAAAAACCTTATTTTTAGATTCTTTCAAGGCTATGTAGTATGCAATATTGTACATATTGTCCAATTTTTATAGCTTAAACTTGCAAGAATTTAAAAGCATAGGATGTAAAGCTTGGAATATACGACTCGAATACGATTAATTTACGCTTGATAATATTTTCTTACGACCTGAAGGTAAAAGTTTCATAGAATTGATCTAGAAATTTTCTTGATAAATTTTGCTTAAGGCGCTTGAGGCCCCGTCAATCTCCCTCCACCTCCTCCTCTCTAATATCCAGAGGATATCTTGTGCAGAGTGAGCCCAGCACACCTGCCTACATGACAGGACTCTTCAGTCCATCTGGATCCAGAAGCCCTGCGGGGTCACAAACTGAAGAGGTCATGATGTCGCCAGAGCCTGAGTATTATGGCAATAATCCAGAAAAGGCAATGAAATTGATTGAGGATATTGATGATTAATCAATCAATAAGTAATAAGTTTGATTAATTGATTGATAAAAACAGTTGGAATTCCCTTTAAAAATGTGATTCTTTGTGAACTACTGTGATAATATAATCTCCATTTATGCTATTCAATTACTAGTGCATATGCCTCCATGCTATTTTATCAAATAAATATTAAAAATAATATTATGGTTTATTTATTAACAAGTTTTAAGACTTTATTTTATAATGAGTTGAATATATGTACAATAAATAAACAGAAAAATGTACCTACTAAATATTAGTCATAATGTCAATAATAAAAAACATAATTAGAGAAAAGGAGATAATTTTAAACGTGAATAATATAAGAAATTTAAAAAATAATGATATGTTTTATGGTATGAGATTTTTACTCTGATGATAATAATCACAATTTAGTTTTTTTTCTTCTCAGTAATATATTACTTTTATACGGTAGGAAAAAATATAAAGCCTTAACCTAAATCATAATTCTAAGGAAAAGTTTTAAAATATAAAAAATTTAGGTAAATAAAACTTTATGGATGAATGTGTTGGTTGATAATAATATATTTTACTCTTTGAAAAGTTCACAAAGTTTTGAACTTAAAAAATTTTTTTTTTCAAGTTAATATCTTTATTTTAAATCACTTGCATATGTACTGTTCCAATCCCTTTCAAATATATCCACCAGGTCTTGTCTGAAATAATAAAAAATATTTGAATTGTTTGACCAGCCCTATCATGTTAAGAATATTTTTAAGTGGAGCCTACATTGGTAAATGGTCAACAATTATGGGGTATGACATCTTTTAAAATTCTTCATTAAATGACTGATAACTTTCATGGGAAAAGAAATGTAAATGAAATAAATCATCATTGTCAGCTCCTTTACTGCTGAAAGTCAATTAAAAGGCTTTAAATTTGTGAACATAGAATTTCTAACCTGAGAGGTCCCTTGAAGACAAATCCAATGCCTCCAGTGGAAATAAAATAGTCAGCGGACCAATTCGAGGTGCCCACAAAACCTATTTGTTCAGTTACCAGGTACTTGTTGTGGTTCACTCGACCAAACGGAATTTTTGCCTAGATAATTAATTATTATGACAAGAAAATTATGTTTTACATTATCCAAAGAAAGAAATCAAAGTAAATAATAAGTTAGATAAAATATGGGGAGAAAGTAAGTTGAGTATGAAGAAAAGGAAGATTTAGCGTGAGTTCATAAGATCAGGACGTTAGTTAAAGATTTTACTTCTTGAGTAGATTTACATCAAAAACAAGGCATAATAACATTGTCTAACACAAAGAAGTTCAGTTTATGAAGTTTAGTATTCTCTATATTTTAAAGTTACTTGACTCTTCAACTTGAAACTATAAAATTTTAAGGACAATACATGGCACTATCATAAACAAAAAATTGTTGAAAAGTTTACAATAAGGATGAATAAGGATATATAAGTTGGAAGGAATTTTAATGTTAGAGGGATATTTAAAATCTGCATCAAATTTTAAGGATTTTTTATAAAATTCGTTTTTTGTATAATTTTTAATCTAAAAGCGGAAATACAATTTAAGTTAACTAATTTTGACCAATAGGATAGGTGGATTAGAAACTACCTGCGCTCTAATTGGGTGAATGATGTAAGACACTTAAGCTTCTCCAATAAGAGCGCAGATAGTTTTCAATCCACCAATCACAGATGTCAAAATTAATTAACTTAAATTGTATTTCCGCTTTTAGATACCTAAAGAATTATACAAAAAACGAATTTTATAAAAAATCCTTATGAGTTGATGCAGTTTTCAAATCTCCCCCTAACATTAAAATTCCTTCCAGCTAATATATCCTAATGAATATATTAAATACCTGGTCTGGTGTGAAGGAGGGAACTTTAAACAGTTTCACTCTAAAGTAAAGAAATAAATTATCTAAAACTTTTTACAAAAAAAACTGGTTAGCTAAGTTAAGACAGCTAAAATGAATATTCAATAACTTCACAACTAATCCTTTCATCATTAAATAAAAAAAAACTGTGCCCGATAATGATTTTAATTAGTAGTTTTCTGAAGAGCAAGGCTAGGCTTTCCTCCTTTTTAAACATATAACTCTGATTGAGCTTTTGGTGTCTCTAGTATGAAAAAAGCATTAGCAATGTGGTATAGACTGACTTGGACCAGGATAATCAGAGAGGGAAAATATACTTACTTGATGTTAACATGGGAGCTGATACCATCCAGATCCTGCAGAGATTTCAAATACTTGAACATGCTTTGTCTAGTGTGAGCCCACTCTGACATCAGTAACTCTACACGAACACCTCTCTCGATTGCGGCGCGGCGCAGTGCGTCATCAATTATTGGCCAAAATGATGTCTTCTTGTTATAAATTGTGGCGGGAAAATAGTCCATCACAGCAACTCTGACAAACTCCTAAAATAAAAGTTTTAGGTATCATATTTGCCTTTTTAAACCAATAAATACGGATAATAATCATGAAATGTGTAAAATAAAACCCCAGAAGTAAATTTAAGTTCCTACCTTAGCACTATTGATGGTATCCAAGATTGCTTGAATATCAGAATCTCTTCCATTAGGACAGAAAGGAGGTGGAGAGCTCGACAGAGATACAGAAAGGGAGGATTTCACCAACTCAATTGGAGTTCTGAAATATTTTTTTTTACAGTTAATTTTCATAAATATTTAAAGATTTTCTGGATTCATCTCTTAATTATACAACACGACATTGGACTGTTTCCATGATTAAGGGGGGGGGGGGGAGTTCTGACACATTTGCGTAAACTTGGTGTATAGGCTTTATCTTTGGACTGAGAGGATAGGTTGTTAGGGATAAAATCATTCTTATATGATGAATTTCCCCCAGATTTAAGATTTTTTGGATAAGCCTCCAGGTTCCGGAGCTCCAGGCCTCTAGGTGGTCTCTCTACAGGTAAAAATGAAAAAAAAAAAATTTTTAAGAGTTACATGTCAGCTTATGAGACAAAATGTGTATGCTTTTTCTTCAAATATGTGAATAACAATCAAAAAGAAGCATATTTTGTTTTATAAGTTAACCTCTAACTCTTCAAAAAAAAATCTTATTTTAAATTTTTACCTGTACAAAGACCACCTGGAGGCCTGGAGCTCCGGAACCTGGAGGCCTATCCAAAAAATCTTAAATCTGGGGGAAATTCATCATATAAGAATGATTTTATCCCTAATAACCTATCCTCTCAGTCCAAAGATAAAGCCTATACACCAAGTTTACGCAAATGTGTCAGAACTCCCCCCCCCCCCCCCCTTAATCATGGAAACAGTCCAGTTAATAACCTATCCTCTCAGTCCAAAGATAAAGCCTATACACCAGGTTTACGCAAATGTGTCAGAAGTCCCCCCCCCCCCCTTGATTTTGAGTACAACATTATATAACAACATAAAATACACTTTTCACAATAATGATAATTAAAACTGAAAAAGTATCATTTGTAATGTTATTTCATTACATAAAATATGACTAGAACCTTCAAGAAAATTAAATACCAATCTATCTAAAAATTATATTATAAACATACATAGGTAACTTGGTAAACTAAACAAAATTAAAAATCCTTACTTCATATTAATATTAGTTGAAAGTTGAGTTGGCCAGTTGTCAGGTATGGTTGCTCCAGGAGCTCCAAGATCCCAGTATACCTGCCAGATCTTGCCAATATCAGTTGCAAGACAAGAACAATTCTTTACTAGAACTCCAACTTCTTTTACCTTGAGAAAATAGAAAAGATCAGCCAATATTTAAATTAGTATCTTTACTAAAACGATTAGTAAAATATTCAAAAAACTCTTTCAGCCAATGAGAAATTAAGATATTAACGATTAATTTCTATCAGGGGAAAGTGAGCTAATTTAGAAAATACTTTTAATTACCTAAATAAAAGCAAACAGCACTAAATCAGCAATTTTCTTACTATAATTACTAAATTGTAAGATAGTGGAATACTTTTTCTCATTCTCTTTAGGTATACCCTACTTCAAACATACTTTGTTCTCAAACAAAGACTGTTTTAATCAACCAAGAGAACAACCAACTTGTATAAAATAATATATTCCTATTAACCTGCGTGAGTGACCGCCAGTCAAAATTTGCAGAGCCGACATAGAGATGCTTATTGTCAACAATCCATAATTTTGTGTGAAGGATCCCAGCTCCCATGAGGTACGTGAAGTTTAGGTTTCTCACTCTTAACAAAGATATTGTATTATTAAATCATGACTGTATTAGTTAAAATATTATCAGGTTAGGTTAGGTTACATTGGGTACTGGGTTGCCACGCAGGAATAGGCCCTGCAGGGGGCAGATGTTAGGGACTGGAGAAAAAAATACCAAACCTAACTTATTTTAAATTTATTTAAAAATAAGGGGGAAGTTTATCAATGCTCAATTGTTACTTTGTGTAAAAGCATCATACTTACTTTCTTTGCAGCAATAAAACAGAAAGAAAAGAAAATATATTTATGAGGCAGTATAAGGTATTTAGATACATCATCGTCACTTATCATAAATAAAAAAATGCTATAAAAAAAAGAATAGCATTATCATATCAAAACTTACTCAGCTCCAACAGTTTTTTGAAAGTCTTCAGTGTCTAGATTTGGTTGGTTTGGTGCAGGCTGATTCTGAGCTATTCGCAACTTTAACCCACGTTCTTTGGTTACTAAATAGTTTATTTATTAGATACTTAAACGCATTATTTCGAAATGGCAGCAACTGATGGACTTGTATCGCTTTTGTTCTCAGTTAAGCTGGGTCTGTGTAAGTTTTATATCTTTTTTTTACGGAACGCCACCTCCACCCTTCCTACATATATTATCCTTAAATGACTTCCTATACCATATAATTGTGCAAACACCATATTCTTTTTTCAGCTACAATGTTTTAAGATTGTTTTGCCTAGCCGCACTACAGATAAATCTTTCTAAATTCCTTAAGTTATACCTATCATAAAAAAATGCAAACCTGTTTTTAATTTGTTGAACACATTTTCTCCTTGATAGGCTGATGGGTGTTCATAAATATCGCTTCCTCTAAAATATCAAATTATTTAATAAATAACTTTTAGCTATTTTATATGATTTTTGTTTTATTAAAAAAAATTGCTTAGGTATAAAACTTGATGATCAATATGGTTATATTGGGCACTGTTTAACCCCGCAGGGTTTTAGCCCCCCACAGAAACTTAAACACAGAAAAACCAAAACCCCTCTCCAACTCCATCCCCATTGATTTTTTTTAATAATAATGTGGAATTGGGTGTTTAGATTGAGGGAAAGGAACAAAAAATCTTTTAAATATATACCCATAGGCATTCTATTTTTGTATTGAGAGTACGGGAAAACCTAAGGCAAAAAAAAAATAAGTGAAATCTTGAGGCAACGCAAGGAAAGAATTGGATATCTGTTCACTTCAGTATGTGTATATAATCACCTTAACGTCCAGTACATGCCAGCTTGTTCTATGCTTACTTCTGCTAGATCCATCAATTCCTTTGTAATAAAAAGATCAATATTACGAAAAATATAAACATTGTTTTTGAAAGCATATTATCTCTTGTACCTATAGATTTTTATCCATGTAAGTCTTATCTTTAATTTTTTTCAAGTTCAACAGAGGGAGTGGGGGTTTACTTAGAAATCTTTCGATATTAAGGAAATTTATTATTCCGTAGAAGTTTGGAAATACCCCTAGAAAGCTAAAAAAAATCTTTTCAACAGTAAATTAGTAACACCAGGTAAATTAACAAACTTTTTAATTTCTCAATTGTGAAGAAAAAAAATTGTATTTTTTTTACTTTTTAATAGCGTTAATGTAAAAATAATACTAAAAACGGATATTACGGAATCTCAACTTCCTTGATACAATGTATAAGTAAACTGTATCTTACCATCCAAGATTGATAGGTTGATTTTCTTGTGAAACTATTGTTGTACACCAGTCCTTCTGGTATTGACTCTACTAGTTCTATTTCGCATGTATCCATACATTTGGAGGATACTCCGCTCTTCTAAAATATACATAAGCATAAGATTAAGCAAGCACGTGGTGGTGGGAAGAAGGAATAGGGTGCAGATTAAAATTTACACTACTTAGATCATACCCTAAAGGGTTTATTTGCATGAGTGGGGGGGGGGGGGGGGTGCCAATTTTTCGGTCTAGCCAAAATTAAAGATTAACCAATTAAAATCCATTTAAGGATTTTAAAAAGGAACTGCTTCTTTACAGAGGAAAAAAATTATTTCATACCATTATCGTCTAAATAATTCCAAAAGTTATGAACATCAATATAGCTTACTTAATATAATTGAGTATAACAGGAAGGAGACTTTTGATTTTAAATTAATTATGATAGGTTTAAAGTTTTATAAATATAATCTCCTGATTTGTTGGCTAAAAATCTTAATTTTTCTATTTAATCTTGATTGGTTGGTTCTAATTAGCAGCGTCCAAACTTTTCAAAAAATAAGTTTAATTTACATAGAGTGTTAATTTTATGTATCATACTAGGGGATGCACATAAATATATCGTCAATTATTTTATCCCTTTAGATCCCTAGGATATAATAAGTTTTCATTTAGCTGGATTTGTCAAATCTCTGGCAGATAAAATAATGTAAGATTAATTATAACTACATATTATATAAACTTACATAAATTATCTTAATAAATTGTTTCCTAACTGCTTACCGTCTATCATCTAGGGGCATGGCATTTTAAGATATGCTCATAAAATAGAACAAAACCATACAAAAACCAATAGGAACGTTACAGCAGTGTGAAAGATCATTTGCTTGAAAAAAATAATATTACTCTTTTTGATAAATATCGTTAAGTCAAATGAAATCCCAAAACAAATTGAACGGGGCTTTCCCTCAAAGTGCATGTCGAGCACCAACCCCCCCATCAAAACGTTCATATTCTAAATTTAAAATAAGGGGAGCTAATTTTGATCTATGCCTAACCTTTCTGGGGCCTATGCCTGCGGTGCCGTAACACTGCAGGGCTACCCAGTACCCAATATAACCTAACCTAACTTCTAGCAATAAAACAACAAACGAAAAACTAGCCCCTCACCCCATTATTATTCAAAAAATAAGAGGGCTCAAGAAGGCACTATGAAGGAAAACGACAATAGCACTCACCGTCTGTTCATGCGCATTGTTGAATGCAAGCTTGTGGTTGACCAGGGGTAGCAGAACAATTATTACTATCAGGAGAAGGATAATAGAAATGGGGAAGTAGGACAACTTACACACTGATCCATGCCTGAAAAAAATATGATTCATTAAAATCAACACAAAATACTTCAATTGCCAAAATTTAAGCTTGTCATAATCAAAATTAAGAGTAGTACTTCTAGTCAGTATAGTACAGGATGTAAAACATTTCTTTGGAAATACAAGGACAGTGAATATAAATTATCCCATGTACAGTACAAATACAAAATATAAAGAAGCTACGCTACTTAAATAGGAAAATAAGTGAATACCTGGTATCAGTGAGACTAAATGTATCTTCCCATGTATCCATAGCATCCAGTGGTAGAAGACGATCATTTTTGCTCATCTATATAAGCAAAAAAAACTGTAATTATCTTTTACTAGACCAACTTGAAATTTTGAATAATGAAAATAATATATGGGAGTTTTTCAGTGCGTTATGCCTACGATTTTATCATAAAGGCTTAAGGTTTCGAACTCAAGCCAGGCTGTAACCAACGGCATTTTAAAAACCTTTAATTTTCATGATAAAAACTACAACAAAGCGTAACAAACTAGGTGTAAGGTACAACCACCAGTGAAATAAATCTTAAATAATATTTGGAGGAAAAATGGAGAGGTCGTCAATTTTACTATATGTTGCCCCACAACGACAGCTGAAAAACAGGTATAGGTTTCGTGATTTTTTCGAATCAATTTCGTTATTGGTATAAGCTGGTAACAAACAGTCATAGTGGGTGGGGCTAAGCTTAATAGAACATTTTGTTTGCTGATCAGCTTTTTTTGTTCAAATCGCAAAAATACTCCATAAGAATAAAAAAAATAACCTTTGTTGGAGAACCCTGATCCTTGGTGGTGGGTTTCTGAAACATTTTTCTTTCCTGGGCCAACATACTCTCCCCACCCACACCAGACTTTACAAACATTTCTTCCTATATTCTGAAACTAAATGGTGCAAATCAATATAACAATCACTGTTTATATCAAACTAACTTTAAGTAACAACATATTATTTCTATTTACAGAAGTAACATAAAACAAAATATGATAAATACAAAATGACTAAAAGTAAAAATAGATTACACGATAAGAAATAAGATAGTGTTACAAAAGATTATCGTTATCAAAACTTAAGATCGGGTTGGAAATAAGAAAAGGAAAATTTTTCTTAAAGAACTTCTAACAGCTAATCACATGAATGTGCTAACAAAAAAAGCCTACGATTATTAGGTATAAAGCCGAAAGTATAAAATAAACTTTTCTCGCTATGTTTTAACTAAAGTGCATAAAATTAGTCTTTTTTCGCGAGTATGCGTGCACTGCGCGCCACCAGTGCATTATTGAATCCTCCTACAATTTCGAATATTGATAGGCTTATTGTTATGGAAAGCAGTACAGCCAGTCGTTCAATAATTATCTAATGTAAAAGACTTTCCTTCATATTTCCAACTTGATCCAGAACTTGTAATAATTGCTTAATCCACAAAGTTTCGATAGTTCTACTTCTTGGAAAGACACCATGTCTGTAATTTATATTCTTAAAGCAATACAAGAATCATATTTTATCCAGAATACAAAAATGTGTTTATATCTACAGGTTAACAAAAAAGGTAGTGTCTTTCATTTGTACAGTAAAAAAAATTATTTAATGTCAGATCAAGACTTTGTTTAACATGTCACTGCGGTCATTAATCAGACTTTAAACTTTATTGTGATTAGAATCAATATTTTTAGCTCATCAAACTAAAAAAAACCTTTCCTGTAAACTAGTTGGAAAGTTATATATTACTAGATATTTGTATGTAAGTCAGGTTGGGAATGGACGATTATATTGTTCGACAGTCTTCTCCCCACAAATAATTAATAGCTAACAAAGGCAAAATTTCACAAACAATAATTGGAAGATGATTATTTTAGCGTCTATTCTCCTATCCCTGTATTTCTCATGCATGTAATTGTAGACACATAAATTATATTTATAGAAATTACTACGCATTTTAGTAATGATAACATAGATATTAAATATCTGCAGTACGCATTTGGTTTTACTACATTGACGCAATATTTGTAATCAGTCTATGTTAAGGGAAAACAGTTTTCATTAAAACAAATCAGCTCGTAATCTCTAAAAATAAGCCCAGAACTTATAATTTTAGTGTTTGGGGGATGTTTTACCCCACTAGCCCCTAGTAGGAAAGTGCCAAAATTCAGTTTTAACAGTTTTACCGGTAGATCCAATCATGTAAAATATTTTACAAGGATAATTAGGTTGATACTTATGACAATGAGCCCAAACATCCAGGACAAATTTTTAATCTTAATTTCATTTCCTGTAATTGTACATACTTACCTCCCCTCCCCCCTCTTCAATATAGGGTTGTGAATTCTTAGGAATGTTAGAGGGAGAAATTGCCTTATCCCAGGTTTTTATTTTGTTTTTATTAAAATGTTCTTATGTAGGTATAGTAATGAACTTTATTATCATTAATTACTTCAACACTTATTTTTTTAATTGTAAATATTTGCGTTTAGTTATTCTAGCTTGTAATAACAAAGCATTCTTTACCCGATAATAACATTACTGGGTTGATAATTATAATTATATTAACAAGGATAACTTTGTGCAAAAAGCACAGCCAAACTAGCTGACCAAATTTTAAGAAATATGCATATATTTACTTCTATAAAAAGAACAATAAACTACTAAACAGCACAATTAAAAAAAAATTTGTTGAGTATATGTTAGTTTAACTGGCAAATGTTAATTCAGTAAAGTTACTGTAAAAGTAAGCGTGTTAGTGTGGACTGGTCTGAAGATATTTATGTTCACAGTCCGCAGGATTATTCAGAGATCGATGTACTTTATAAACAAGCTCCACTTCAAACTCATAGCTGAAATATTCTTATAACAATTTTGAATAAATAATTCAGTAAGTTTATTTCTATTCGTAAAATAAAATTATGTGTTGTGATTGTAGGCATAATACATAAATAATTTAGGATTATAAAGAAAAGAAAATGATTTATGTGCATATTTTTTCTTTGGGTGGGTAGTAATTTTTATCATATCAATCATTTTTAATAATGCAGCTAAGATATTTATTAAGTCGGTCTAGACAATAAATCTATAAATATAGATGTATAACCCGATAACTTCCTGGATCCCCCTGTTGAGAACCTTTTTTCGTCAGCTCACAATTTGCTTTATGCACTTTTGTAGCGACTTAGCTGTGTTGATATTCCCGACGCTATTGGTTGATTTTCACGGACCCAATTGAAATTCGGCACAGGGTCCTTTGGATGGTGACATACAGTAATTTAACCCCTCCCAATCTATTGTTATACTCCCATGTCCAAATAGCTTGAACCCTGCTGAGACCATTATTCTGCTTACGTTATATCTATTGTCGTAGTAATAACTAACTTATCATATTACCTCGGACATCATCTAGAGAACCCAGGACATCATCTGCTAGTAATGTGGTAGTACGTTACTCTAGGATATTAGATTATGTAATATCCAACTGACAACCAACCATTTGATTGTACGACTTTTATCTTTAATTCCTAAAAGTGCATTCATGAAAGTTACGCCTGTTTACAGGCTAAGTCACTATAAGTGTCACGCGCCAAACATAGCAGCAATAGGTACAACACATTTTTTAACTTGTCTAGTATGACACGGTGAGGTCCAGACTCGAACCAAACACCCTTCGACAGCAAGCAGACACGCTAACATTTACGCGGGTTGTCTTAATCCTAATACACAACTTTGATCTGAAAGGGGTAGTTTCACGAAAGGCATTTGAACTTAATTTAGTGAACCGCATATTTTTTCCTGGTTAATTGATTAAACTACATTTATATGGCATATATTTGAAAGAATTTCAATTTTCTACCACGTAGTTTTTAAAATATCAAGACTTTAAAATCGTCTTTTTAAATTACACATATCACAAAAAGACGATTTTCAAGTTTTGATATTTTAAAAACTACGTGGTAGAAAATTTAAATTTAAAATACATGCCATATAAATATAGTTTAACCCATTAACTAGCAAAAAATATGCGGTTCACTAAATTAAGTTCAAATGCATTTCGTGAAACTACCCCTTTACTTTGTTAGTTTTGTCTAACCTAGTTTACTTAAGAAACACAATGTTTTTGTGTTAACTGTTATGTTAACTAGCATGTACTACTTGTAAAAAATATCTACTAGATAATTTGAGCTTAGTTATACGGGCCTCCAGTATTCCTTACTCTCTCTCTCCCCAGTGAACTAACATTACAGCAAAATCTATAATTTTGCCAAAAATTAAACTGCAGGAAAAATAATGTTAGTACCATTCTAAACTTATAAGCAGCAGGGTTTTAAATAGTCTCGAAATAATTTGCTGTGCTTTACAAACAAGCTTTATGTATGGCTATTGTCCTTTGCCCCTCTAACCCCCCCCCCCCCCCCCAATTATATATTTGGGCGAAACAATTGTTATATACTAAAACAGATTTGGACATCCCCACCCTGTTGCAAATTGTCTTTTTTATTTTCTATTTGATTGTGCTGTAAGAATAACAATGATTTTATTTGCTGTTTTATAAACCCTCCCCGTGTAAAAAAACAAGGATGACAACATCCATAAAAGCGAAGCACTGAAACGGTAAGACAAACGGACATTTACACTTGTATAGTATCTGAACTGAAAAATCGGAACATAAATGTATAAATGTCGAATCAAAATTGTAGGTAAATTTGTTGAAAAACTGCTTAAAAACAGGATAATGTTTATGGACATACTTACATTTTTGGACTTGATTATAGAGTTGCTTCGCTTATAATATTGTTCTTTGTTGTCCCAGGAATCAATATACCAAAAATCAGATCAAACGGATAATTAAAACACTTGAAAATTTGTTGTTAAAAAAAGTAGAAAAATCAACATGTTTAAAATGGACGTACGGACATTCTGGTAATGATTATAGAGTTGCTACGCTTTCTAAATCGTACCTAACTAGTACAGGAATCATCATGCAAAGTTTGAAATCGATAGGACAATTCTAACATGCCTAAATTAACGAATAAAAGCTATCTATCTCGGACGGACGTACGGACGGACGGACCGATCCTAATTATAGAAAAGCTTCGCTTTTAAAAAACTATTTTATCGACGGACAAGATGTGTATCTTTTGTACCAAAAGCAAACTTTATCAACTATAATAATGTTAAATACTTGAGAATGCAATGTATAATTAAAGCTTTCCTATAAACTGTGTCAGAATACAAAAATCCATTTTTGTTTTGCTTGAAAAAGCTAAATGCATTTTCTTATTACACATTAACGCAAAGCAAAAATCGGCAAGTTTATTTGAAGCAAAAGGAAAAGCAAGCGCAGTCACTGTTGTTCTGATTAGGGGTACAGAGATATATTAATTGGAAATAATTCAATCTCCCCTGTAACTAAAAGATTTTTCAGGGAGAAAGCTTAATACTAATAAAAAAATATGGATATAATTGCATTTTGAAGTTAAAACATTTTCATGTGTATGTAAAAAAGCTACAAAGAAATGGTATAAAGTTTAAATTTTTTATTAGTATACTACCTAACTATAATAGTAGAAAAGAAGAATTTGTTCTGGAAATAGACAATACTTTATTATTACACATTCTACATTTAACATTCTCCACAATGTCAATTTACTTTGCGCAAATTGCAGGGAAAATGAATGGAAATAACACAGCAAGAGAAACAGATAATCAGACAATAATCAGTTTATATAAATTATACAAAAGTAAAGCAATAACTTTATGGGAATCAATAAAGGAGTGAAGGGTGGGGGGCATTTCTCAAATAAAAGTGCCAAACTAAAAAATTTTCCTAAGTAAATAAAAAAAGAATTTAATAGAACTCAAGCATTTGTTCGTAGTTCTACAATATTTTTCTTGTGGTAAACTTATCGAGAAATGCTCCCCATTTTATCAATTTAAATATTACCTAATTAATCACTTTAGTTGACTGTTAAATACAAATATAAGTAGATTATTGTCAAGTATAAAGGATAGTAGATAGAAGACAATACTTGGTACATTAAAAAAAGAGTAAGTTATAGAAGAGATAGGACAATGAACGATAAATAAACCGCCATTTTCCTCTCCCTTCCTGAGTTTTGGTTAGTTGGCAACAAGAGTATTGAAAGCTTGCGACAGAGGTACCTAATAAATCATTATTCAAACCCTATCTAATAAAATTAAATTCAATGAGTATGTGTCATTTTCTGGTCTTAGCACAATTAATGTTTTTTTGTGCCTCTGTTTTTAAAATAAGTAGGTTTCAACTTAAAGGAAAATATAGTTATTATTATTTAAGAAAAGGTGATTTATGTAAAATTCTGAGTTCCATATTCAAAGGGATTACATGCATCTGAAGAATTATTTGTTGTATTTAAAAAATTCACATCAGTGACTGAAACATATTACTTGTACAGTAAAGTAGTTGTAATTTAAAATCATAATCAATTAAGCTTTAAAATAAGGAGAGATAAAAATATTTTTCTTCAAATGCAATATCCCTCAAATCCCGAAAATGGTGATTAGTGGCTTAGTATTTATTTTTTTTCCATTCAATAGATTCACAACAAACAAATCTGAAAAATTAAATTAACCGCGATACTTGATAAGGTGAGATAAAAATAATACAAACCCTAATTATTTAAAAGGATATGAATTATCACAGAGATAGCAAAAGAAGCATTATGTTAATGAGTATGAAAATATTTCCTTTTAAAGAGTAACTACCTATTTTAGCTCTTTAACAGAACTTCACTTCACAATCAATATATATTATTGAAGTACTGAAAAAGGCTTCTTGTAAATAATGTATATAAAATAAAATGGCTTCATAATTACACCCTAAAGATAGTGATTTCTTTAAAGATAGGACAAAAAGTTAACACAAATAAAGTTTAAAAAATACATATATCTCATACATCTACAAAATTGGAATATACGCCCAATATGAGCATTATAATCTTAATTAAACCTAAACTTACAAGGAGTATTCATGTCTTCCATTTCAATACTTTAAAACTAGGTTTTGGCAGTAAAAGGATTGTATAAATAAGATAGATAGATAATAACGAAGGATATGATTTTTGCACAGGTTTAGTTAATTCCAGTAAGGATAGTAAAACCTTAATTTTTGAGTTTAAATATATTTTTAAGTGAAATGAAATTTTATGGTTAAATCTATTCATTTTTCAACCAAACATAAAATTTTTACCTCAAAAAGGCTTGGACGTCATTCCTTGCAAATAAATTTGAAGAAATTGTCCAGTTCAAATATGAAAAACTGCTAAAAAGGTTTTACGTTCCAAATTCTTGGAAAAATGATTATATAAAAATATTTCTAATTTCATGATATATTATCTAATCTAAAGAAACAAGTTCAGCAAGAAATAAAAAAAAATACAACCCTCAACAAAAAGATTATTTTATCATATAATCTTACTTGAATCGTTGCATTGTTTTTTCCTAAATAAATATTATCAAAATTCTAAATAAATAAGAGTCTAAATAAAGTACAATAAAAAAGAAAAGTAGAGCAAGAAAGAAGAATATGAGACTAAGATTTAATAAGGTTAAAGCTTGAGTTTCTGTCTTTCTCACATTTTGGCAGAATTTAAATATTTTTTACACTAGATAACATGAAATAAAATCAAACTTATCCTTTAATTAATTTATAATAAAGATTGTTTAAGATTCAATTTTCTTACTTTGGTTTAAAATGTAAATAAAATAAAAAAGCTTACTTTCGCATGCTTTTAACTTTTATATCGAGAAAGTACAGATAAGTAGACATTATTTTTCTAAACAAACTAGCTGTCTTAGTTTTATACAATATTATTTTACAGTAATAAATTCTTATGATTTCTGAGGTTTATAACAATTAGGAACACATATTACACAGTTACATAGATACAGGGATTAGTCAATACAAGACAATTTATATAAAAATACTTTTTTTATTTCAGAGGAAGATTGATTTATGTACAATTTTGTTCATTCTGCTTTAATTTGAAAAAATATTAATTTATCTTTCATTGACCTATTCCTGCATTCCTGGTTACATATAATAATATAAATATTTGTCTTCTTTTAAATACTGGCAAGATCAATTGTCTATTGATACATGTGATAATACAGTTTTAATGTAAATTATCTACCTATTACATTTTAATTAAAATTTCTTTTTAAATTTTGTTGAGGACGAAATTTTCAGAGGTCACATCGGAAGCTCAAGAATAAGATGGGTAATATGTATTACATTATCTTAGACTATATTATAACTTTATTCATATTATTTAGGATTACAATAACAAAAAATTTTCTTTACACATTCTGATTATCAAGCTCATGTACTGTGTAAAATAAGCTTTTCTAATCCATTTGAAAAGAAGGTGTACTTAGTTTCATATTGACTAAGCCTTTTGAGACCGTTGTTTCCTTTAGTATGAATAAATTAGTCTAAGAATAATGCAATATTTTATCCTGTAAAACTTGGCCCATACTATGCTACGTTACCTTAGCTAATTACAGCTGATACAAATATACGCCGATAAAGGTGGCTCTCACAAAAATATACATGTTATCTTTTTTTCCTGCTCTATGTTGACTTGGTATAAAGGTTACAAAATATTTCTAGTTTCTACTGCTGATCCGTCTTCATTTCTATATACACTTGGGATATACTCACTGGTTCATCCTAGGAAAAATTTAATGTCAATTTCTTTTTGTTTCTTTAAAACTCGATTTCAGTTTAAAATAAATAATTTTTAACAATGTATACATGAAATAAATTTTGCTTTCAATTTAAGGCCAGCAGCAGCCTATCTACATCAAAATTAAACCTGAATTTGAGGCATACATTTTAATTTTACCTGTGAAGTGACTTGACTAGTTGTCATAGATACTTCCGTTTGGGCTAAAAATGATTCTTTTAATTCTGAGACGCTTTTTCTACTATCCATCTAAAAAGATATATTGGTCAAACGAAAAACAATTTATATGAAATGAAATATGAATTATATCATGCAGTTTAGTATTATCTAAATTGTCTTGTTTTGACTTTTGTTTTAATTAACATTTTTGTATTTATTCTTCAAATATAGTTTTCTATAGTAAGTCTTATATTTAGCACGTGTCCTCAAGCATAAAAATAACATATGGAAACAAGTAGTAACTTTGTACAAAATAATTAATGTACCTATATTATTAAACTAAAAGGGATTGTTGCACGAAGTTCACTTAACGAGTTGGGGTACTTGGAGTTGTGAACTTTTAAATGTTTTTGTACATAAATATAGGTAAGCATTGAAGAAAATTAAAATAAAACTTTCCACCAGGCGGTTTTTGAGTTACGTCCAAAAATGTCTAATACGTATGTATAGTTAAAATAACGATATCAAGACTTAATATTTTTTTAACTACGATGTAGAAAGTTATAATCCTTTGAAATATATGCCATTTAAATGTAATTAAAACCATTGAACAGGAAAAAATATGTGGTTCACTAAATTAAAGTTCAAATGCTTTTCGTACAACTACCCCTTTATATTTGTTACATCTTGATAGTATTATCCTTAAAAACTGTTGAGAATATATTTGTAAGACAATGGGTGGATGGGTTCGGCAGGCACATTACTTGATTCAGATTGTAGAAATAGAAGTATAACCCAGACAACTACCTGGCCTTAGTGGTGGGGACCTTTATCGTCTGATAGAAAATTGATTTCTGCTCTTTTAAAGCGACTTTGCTATATATATATTTCTGACGCTATTGGCTGATATTTAAAGACCTAATTGAAAAACAGCAAAGGGTCTCCAACCCGTGGGTAATGTTACATATAGCTTGTGCCTCCCCTATTCTTTTACTATAATATTGTATGGTTAAAAATAGAAATTCTAACCCATTTTGAACAAAACATTAGCTATGCTAAAGGTATTAAATTGAGTGGGGAATGAATACTTCACTCAAAAATATAAACCTGACTTTTAGAATGTAAGCGAGACTTTTGGTACATATACGATCAGACACCCTAACAATTGTTATAACAGGAAGAATAAAATCTATCTAATAATATAAACTTTTAAAATAATGATTAAGATTGTTTTCAATATGAACATAAACAACGCAAAAAAATTGTTGTGCAAAAAACTAAGCTATGTGCATGATTAGTTATATATTAACAAAATTTGCAATTATTGTCTAAACAGAAATATTATGATTTTAAGTTGAGCTGTCTAGTAAATCTCTATTTATAAAGCGAAAGAGGTTTAGTTTATCATAGCCCAAGTAAGATTTTTAACATGTTTTCTAATAAAATATTGAAAGATATTAAAAATAGGAATCTAATCGGTTCCAGGACAAACGCAGGAGTCCCAAACGTCGGAGTGGACAAACGCAGGAGTGTTAAAATATTAATTTTATTAAGTATTTCTATACAGATTAGGTTAGGTTAAGATATGAATGAACAAATAAGCCCCCCAGGGGTTAGGCATTTAAAAAAAACTTATAAGATGGTCTAAAATAGGTTAGGTTAGGTGTCCATTCCGACGTTATGTAAAGTTGTCATGGTTTTGTTATTAAAAGATCATAGTTTTATTATGAAAATAGACGAAAAGAATGGAGATAATTTTCTTTTTTTCTAAGAAATATTAAAAACAAGGGGTAACAAAGTTGAACATAACAATTTAACAGCAATATGTATTGTCATGGCAAGTGTTGTCTTGTTTAGAATATTTACCAAATATTTGTTAGTTAACATGATACTTTTGTCAATCCAGAAGAGGGATCATTGCTTCCATGTTTAACTACATGTTGTGGCGCCATCCCGACACTCATGTTTGTTGGCGGTTCAGGGTCCCCAGGACCATCAGATAAATTATCAAAGCAGTCATTTGCTGTATATATTGGAGTTTTACAATTTAAATAATCATCAAATTGGAAATTATTTTCTGTATCTAAGATTTCGAACTTGTTGTCTTTGGAACATTCTTCGTAAAAATTAATATCAACTTCTCCATTTTCATTAAATCCCATGAAATTAACTTCAATTTTATTATTGTTATCGTTGTTTTTATCACCTTTAACACTGTATAAAGGTACGCAAGTAGTGGTATTTGTAGTAAGCTGATTTTCATTAGTGCCAGTTTTGTCAATATCAACGTCACCTATTAATTCATCCACTTCTGGAAAAGTATTTGGATCTGAGTGTCTGTTTGATGAATTCAATTTAAAATCATTTAAGTTAATACATGAATTATTAAAATCAAAATATTCTTTTTTACATAAACTTTCTTTAAACCCAGGAGGAGTTTGATTATTATTTATTTGGTGAAGATTATTATATTCATTAACAATAGGAGTATTTAGCGGATCTTCTAAGAAATTGTTATAGTTAAACTTTGAATTGTTTACGCAATTGGCTTCTTTTGTATCAAAAACATTTTGTAAATTATTTTCTTTAAAATACCCGCTAGGACAAAGAACATTTTCATATTTCTCTACTTTGTTTTCGAAATTTTTATGGGTTAACTTGAAAGTCTTGTCTATAACTTTGATATAACTTTTAGATTCGAATTTATCGTCGATATTAAGACGTAATATTTTAGGAGGATTGTTAAAATTACCAGTAGGAGATGTCTTGTTTAAACTGCAGAAAGAAGTAGAAATTTGATTACTATGGCTAAGGCACAGAGATACAATAGAGCAGTCAATTTCAGAAAGTTTAGAACTTACGTCAGTGTTGTGAATCATACATTCATTATTTATAGAAATATTATCATCATTAGAATCATAATTAACCATTTCACAAATATCAAGGCAATTAACACCAGTAAAGCTCTGGTTAGCTGAAAAAGCTTGGTCGACCTCAAAAAATAGGTCCCGGGGACAAAAATTTGAAAATAAAGGCGTGTATTTGTGGCGGGGAGTTGTAACTGGCTGAAAATGGAGGCGTGGGCGTGGCGGGGTAGCTGTCAGGCGGGTGGCAAGGTATGGCTAAAAACATCAATACAGAATAAAAATAATAGCTCTTGACATTACTTTAATTAGCTATTGCAAGGTTCGGCAGCCGCATTCAAAGTCATTAACAAGACGACATGTAACTGCCGTTTGGCGGCTAAAAAAATATTACTGATCGTGTATATAAAACGGGGGTTTCGCGGCTGCTAAACACTGTCTTAATATTTTCTGTCATACTAAATTGATTTAATTCAAAATAGTTACTTCAAGGCTACACCTAATATGATTAAAAATCTGTTTTAAATCATCCTTTTCGATAAATGTATAAGTTAAAATCTAATATTTATTTCTTAATGTTGGTATACGACAAGCTTTATTTAGCCTTCATAGAAAATACTACATAAGTTATTAGTTAAAATGGCAAAAAAATTAAATTTGTTTACCTTTGAAGCGGTCTGTACAGAACTGATGGTCTCGTGATGACGGGTGTAATTTAACAACATGACTCCACTACGCTGACTCTCCCGCCCATCATGTTTACCTGTATTATTTATTTTCAATTATTGTTGTTTTAAAGGGGTGAGGCGGATGTGCCACTTTTTGAAACCAAAACTAAAAGACAACAAAGGAACTCGACTAAAAAAAGAGTTACAGGTCTGAGATTTTGCATGGCAGTTGCTATATAGGGGTACAATATGGAACTGTGAAGAAACGGCGGCGCAACCGCCGAAAACCGCCGTTTTCCGCCGAATTTTTTTTGCAATTTCTCGGCGGTTTTCGGCGGTTGCACCGCCGTTTCTTCACTGTTCCATATTGTAACCCTATAAAGCAACTGCCATGCAAAATCTCAGACCTGTATTTCTTTTTTTTAGTTGAGTTCCTTTGACTTTTAGTTTTGGTTTCAAAAAGTGGCACATCCGCCTCCCCCCTTTAAAAATGGTTGCGTGCATCACGACATAATAAGTCACTATTGTTACATTATTAGATGCCTGATATTATGAAAAGTTTGCATTTACAGTCGAAACAGTTTAACCAAAATTTCCATGAAAAGGCCTTGCAATTATGAGAATTAGCATGAGAGTTTTTAAATCGTGTAAACAACCAAAGAAAACAAGAAAATATTCTAATTACCTATGGTACTGTAGGGCGTAGTCTGCGGCGATGGCACATATATCTGGACCCGTTCATCACCACTCGTCACGCCGCCAATATCCGGCGGCGGCGTACAACTAACCGCCACAACATCGGCCACGTCCGGACGTGAAGATATCAAGGGCCGGGGATAATTGTCAAGCGGGTGGCTTATTGTTGTGTTTGTGTTGTTGCCATAGTGGTGGTGTATGTGTTGTGGTAGTTGAACTGGAGCTGTTGTAGAGGTTGGAGATGATACACCTTTAAAAGGGGTTGAGCTGATTCTTGGCTTGTCCCTATGGAGAAAATATTTAAATTATGGAAAAGTGGCAACTATGGTTCTTATATAAAAAATACTTTGGGTCTCCATAAAGCTTAATGCAATTTATCTAGTCCTACTTAATGTATTGACTTAGAAACAGCTAACACGCTTTTTAGTAAATTTTGTTGGGAAAGTACAAACCTTTAATAACTACCTAAACACTTCTAACAATAATTTACTTATGGGGTACATTTGTTTATCATGATTATTGGAAAACGTCCACTTATCGTTCCCTGTCTTACTTATTTATTTCTATAAATTATGAGAAAGCTACGCCACTAGAATTGGTCTTTTACCTGAGTACCGAGGGAAGTATGCCAACAGATTCCTCGCTATCACTGCCAATAGTGATGACAGTAACCCCTCCGGATCCTACGCACGGGGCTTCTCCCGTTGATTGGGTTCGGCGGGTAGGCACCTCGGCCCTGAAATTAAAAGAGTATAATGGTGTTTCATAATAACAGTTAGAATGTTTCATTTTTATGACGGAACCAAATACCACCCCCCCCCCCCTTAACCAAAAAAAGTATTTACCTGACTGGTGCCTTTGCTACTTCCTCGTCCTTGTTTCTAGAAATTCGTTTAGACAAGCTCCTGCGTACAGAGGTCGTTGGCTTCAACGGACACGGAGGTTTCTTGAACACGGAGTCAGACATGAAATTCTTAAACCTAAAAGAAGTGCTTTGTTGTAGCAAGAATCAAGAAATAAGAACATACCTTTGATAGTCAAATTTTAAAAAATGTTTGCATATTAGGTTGGCTTATTTTTATAACCGGCAAAAATAACAATAAAAATGAAATGCGGTGAAAAAAGTGTTTTGGCGGCAGATGCGTTTTCGCTTCCATTTCCCTACTAGTTCACATTTTACTACATTAAGGCAACTGATAGGTAGCAAATCTTTTAGATTTTTATAATTTTAAATGATTTTCAACAAGAGGCAACACGCCTACATATACTTAGTATTCATCTATCTTACTTTAAATATGCCTTACCTTGATGCATAGAATGATGGTCTATGAACAGAAACTGTATCCCCATCATGGATTAAAGATTTAAACGTGTGCTCAAGTTTCTTCGTTATTCCATAAGATTGTAATATATCGATGATACCTACAAAATTATATACTTAAATGTAAAACACTTATTTTGTTTAATCATCGATTTCCTCAAAGTGTCTGGACGAGCACAAAATAAAAATAACGGGTCCGGGAGTTTGGCGTGCGTAAGGTTAGGTTATATTGGATAGAGGTTAGCCCCGCAGGGTAAGGGCACCGCAGATAAAGCCACCTAGGGATAGGAAAAAACTACTCTATATCCTTTATTTTAATTCATTTCGGTGCTCGCCTAAAATCTTTAAGGGAAATTATTAAATTAACGATCAATTTTCAGAAAAATATTTTCAACAAAATAAAATAAAGTTACCTAGAAAAATAAGTAAATTGTCTCCATTCTTAGTTTTGGCAGGTATTCCTCCCCAGGTTGATATTTTATCTGCCTGTTCTGCCGTTCCATCCATAGAATAATGATCATCTACGTCTACTGTAATGGATTCAAGCGGCGTTGAATGGGCTATCAACCGTTGCTTCATCTCAAGCGGCGGTGGGTTGCGCCGTACACCCGCATCGGTGTTATAACCGCCACCGTGTGTCTCTCCGTTCTCACTATCATCAGTTCCGCTGGATCCCGCTGGATCATCACTGTACCCAACCAGAGAATCCACACCAGGTCCTGTCGTACAGATAGGAGCTGATGAGTCTTGACAGATATGTATGCCAAGTAGCAAGGAGTAGTCCATGATTCTGAGAGACTCGAGGGCCCTGCAGTCACGCTCTATTGTATCCATCAGTGCATTGTAGATGTCTGGATGTAGGAAAATGCCATCTGGATACATTTCTTTAAAGTCTAGGTCTTTGTAGGTGGGCTTGCTTTTTCGTCTCTCTTTTTTGTCAGCCTTACGACCAAATGTTGATCCCTTAATTATATTATATCATTAGGTATATATTTTATCATCAACTAAATAAGGGCTGGATCTTTAAATCATTTTAGTGGTGAGCCAGATCGGGGTGAGCCAACTTTCCACTAATGAGAGCACAGCATTTTATGAAATGCCGCGCTGTGATTGGCGGAAATTCGGCGCACCCCGATCTGGCTCACCACTAAGATGATTTAAAGATCCAGCTAAGGTAAATGATATCAAATCATTTTAATAAAATGGGTTTTATTTGGAAATTTATATTTTTGCTTATTATTAGAAGTTTTGTCTTATTTACCTTGAGATCAAACTTGTGATGTATTTCTAAAGCTGAGGGAATCAGATTTTTCATTGCAACTATTCTAACATTCTTGGTGTTACAAGAATAACAATAGAAGCCGAAAAATTTAGGTAGCAATGTTCTGAAATTCTGGTGAAGATTCAAATAATAGGCTGGTAAGATTTCTTGTAGGAATCTAGATTCTTTATGGGAAACAGTTTTACAGATTATCTCGTCATCCTAAATATTAATATTATTGTCTAAATAAATAGAATCTGGCTAACAACGCCTGAACGTCCTTAAAATGATTAAAATGTAAAAAAAATCACACACACAAACTAAAATTGTTCATCTAACCACACAAACTTTGTTTTATCCCTAAAGACTCATCATCGCATTTAATTTATTTCACAATTTAAACACCACAAGAAATCCAATACCTAATAACATAACTCTAGTGGCTAATTCATAAATTTAACCCTAAAGAATGATAGGGTAAAGCGGGGCGAACTCGGTGTTTTTTTCGGTTTTTTGAACCTGCAAATCGTAAAAATTATTTTTTTTAAATGGGACCAAGACCAGTAGAAAGATCTCGGAAAAGTCGATCAAGTCCTAAAAGGACGTAAACCTAGGACTTTGGGAAGTTTGTCAAAATTGATCTCTAAAACGGCACCGACTTCGCCCCGCCTTGAGGCGAAGTCGGTAGGGCATTTTCAAGCTTCGAAAAATCGATGACGTATTGATTTTATTACAGCATGCCCAAAAGGTAAAAGTTGCTAAATGTAATAAAGAGTATGCACAAAAAATTTTATTAAGATAGGTCAGTTTTTTCTACCAAAAAAAAAAATTTTTCCTAAGTACGCGAAATTTGACTTTTTTTTCAAAAAATGTTTGATAAAAAACATAAAAATACTACTAGAAAATAATAACTTTTTATGACTTTAAAGGCCTGATCCTTAAAATTCAGGCAATTTTGAATAGATTTTGCCAAAAAAAAATTAGTTCTATTAGCAAAATTTCCTAAAAAAATCAAGTTGAAAAAAAGAAAAGTTTGGCAAAATCTGTGGTCGATTTTCCAGCTTCAAAAAACCTATGACATATTGATTTAATTACAGCATGCCCTAAAGGTTAAAGTTGCTAAATGTAATAAAGAGCATTCACAAAAAAAATTATGAAGATCGGACAATTTTTTCTACAAAAAAAAAATAATTTTTTTTTAAGTACGAGAAATTTGACTTTTTTTTCTCGAAAATTTCACTTTTTTATATAAAATTGAAAAAGTTAGTATAAAAAGTGAAAAAACCGAATTCGCCCCGCTTCACTCTTAGTCGATTTAAGAAAAAACTATACAAGCTTTTTTAAAGTTTTAAACGGAAATGGATAGCCTGTTAGATTCTTAATAAGTCCCCTGAAGACGTCTAAGCTCTAGCTTACCCGTTTTTGTCCAACTTACCGTTTTTCCGACCGAAGCAAAAAAATCGAAAAAAAATTTTTTTGTCGTCCGACTTTAAGACCCAATAAGTACCCTAAAAATTCATCTCACAAAAATTTCATTTAATACTTTTTTGTAGGCAATTTAATAAGGAACAAATTTGATTTTATGTTTTTTTCTGTCAGTCGATTAGAACATGGAGAAAAATGTCATTTAATGAAGGTGGTCAAAAAAATACCGACTTCACCTCAAAACCGAGATCGCCCCGCTTTACCCTAGGTAACAAGCTTTTTAAAGACTAATAAGTATTATGGTTTTTATAACATACTGTCCTGCCACAACTACCAGAAGGATGAAGCAGCCAAGTTTACCTGCGTTCTGTAGAATATGGAGCCTGAAGCACCAGGATTGGATAGTTCTACCATAGGTTCTGCACACAGGGACACTAGAAACTTCTCTCGGTCGATTTCGAAAATATCTCGAAACTTCCTGTAAAATAGTCAACTTTAAGAAGCTGTGACATTTTAAGTCAGTCAAGGTATTTTTCTACATTTTGGTAAGTGTATTTTAAGTATTTTTAACTACAAAAGAGCGTTCAATCAGATTAACATTGCATGCTTTGTGTTCAATATACAAAACCAGCAACTAGTCGAAAGTAATCATTAAATGGAGAAAATGGGTATTGGAGAGAATCTAAGCATTGAAAGTTTTGCAGGGAGGAAGGGGACATTTGACATTAAATTATTATGAAACCCAAATTCTTAAATATTGATTAGAATTGTATTGAAAACTAGCAGTGTCCACCATACTTTCCACCAATTGTTTATCTTTACTACTAGCGGCTTCGCCCCTAGCCTCTAGGGGCTACGCCCTATACAGTTATGGGAAGTCAACCCTCCTTAATAGAAATATTCAAAAAAATTATTCTTTGTTTAATTACTCGGTGGTAAAATTAAACCCAGGTTGTGCGCTTTACGCACAAAAATTTTAATTTGTACAAATTAAACCCAAAAATTTCAATTCGTAAAAATTAAACCTACACAAAAATTAAAATAAAAAAAATATATTTAAATTTTCTTTGTTTTTTTTGGAGGGGGGGATTCGCCCCATGTTGCAGTGGGGTTCCCCCACCCCAATAACTGGTTTTTGTTTACAAAAATTTTGAAAAATAAAAAATTTTGGAAGTGGGGATTTTTTTATTTTTTGGGGGGTTGGGGTGTCCCACCCTCCAAGAAAATAGCTTAAAACCACCAGAGGACCAGTAGGTATATATTACCAGAAGGGTAGAGCCCAATTTGATCAGCAATTACTGAGATTTTACAAAAAATGAAGAAAAAAAAATTTTTGGGGGGTGGTTTTTTTTTATTTTTGGGGGGGTTAGGCGTGTCCCACCCCCCAAGAAAATAGCCTAAAACCACCACAGGACCAGTAGGTATATTCCCTGAAGAGTAGAATCCGATCGGTTCAGTGGTTACCGAGATCTTAAGGGACAGACAGACAGACAGACGGACAGACATCAAGCTACTTTGTATTATAGATAGTTTATTGTCTTATCCCCTAGGAGCCCTTAAAATTTCAAAATACACACAAGTTTATTGTAAACAGAGAGATATCTTGCTAACGATATGAAAAGATTAACGTATCGGATAACGTATTATTCACCTGAAAGCGAGAGGAGCATATGTTCTAAATTTAAAATTTGAATAATTATGAGCTGGAGTCTTGTGTTGAGATCCATCCCTGAAAATACAATGATTGTAAATAAAGGTTTTATAGGAATAGGAAAAATTTCTTACTGTTAATAAACTAACATTGAAAAGGTATTATACACACGTGACACTATAATATTTAACTCCTGCAAATTGGTCGATATTTTGTAATTAAAGTTCCGAGCATTTTAGACAGATTTCTAAAAAATCTTTGACATGCTAAAGGTGGCATTTGACCATTGGAAAAGAAACAATTCTAAGGGAAAAAAGACACAGAGAAAGCATCATGTGAATGATTTTAGACATCTTTAGATTCTCTAATTATTTTAAAGTTAGTAAGGAAACTCCTTTTTACGAAAGTTGATGAAATGTTTACCTGGAAAAGAAAACTGTCTCTATGGTGTAGAAGTCAGCATGCAACAAGTCTCTGTCCTCCTCCGAGTTAAGATTGCCCACACTGTTGTGTATGCCCAGCTGGATGCTTCCCATCAGCTGGGTAGTTTCAAACTTTTTGTACGTGACCTCACCGTCCTTCTCCCGCCTGTGTCCCAACTTCTTGCCCTAAAATAAAAAGTATTTTGTTGCATTGAAACATTTTTGGCATATCCAGTATTATGCTGTTTAAAATAACATCTTTTATTGACCGATAAAATAGAAACAAATCGTCAATTATTATAATTTTTTAACATAATCCTATCTTATTAATATGAAAAGCTATGAATGAATTTCAACTTTCTAGGATGTTTAAAGATGGACTACTTATACTTGGATTTTTGGATGAATTTTTCGAGTAGGTTAGATTCATTAAGGGTTGGAGGAACCCTTTGATCAATAAAACATGGTATTGAAAAAGAGGGAAAGGAGGAAGTATTGATGATATAACTAGTATTAAAATGAAAATGTCAGTTATTCTTGTCGGCGTTAAAAATATTAAAAATTCTAAGTAGCTCTAAATTCAATATTCATTCCTATTTCTATTTTCGGGTATAGTCCTTTCCACGACATCCCTCCATAAGGAGCGATTCTTCGTATTTTTAAAATGGCTTTTTATAGGTTATTTTAGGTTAGGTTAGGTTATATTGTGTTAGGTGATTGCCCCCACAGGGTTAGGTAATTGGCCCCGCAGGGTTAGAGCCCCCCGCAGGGGCTAGAAATAGGAGAAAAGCTACTGTGAAAAATACGAAGAATCGCTCCTTATGGAGGGATGTCGTAGAAAGGACTATACCCCTATTTTCTAGTCTTACCTTAGCAATTCCATCTCTGGTCTCATTGCCAGTATAGGACAGATGTGAAGTATTTCTGTTAAGGTTGAGACTTGCATCTGCCTCGGAGGCGGGATAATCCTCTTGGTCAGGCGGATCCGCCACGTTCACAGCTATAACCACGGTGTTCTCCGCCAGCTTATCAATATTCTTTTCGGGCTGAAATAGTATATAGAATAAAAATACCGTGCATTTTCTACATGTAAAAATAAAGCTACAATCCAATTAAGCAATGAATACGCAAAGATGTGTTACCAACCAACAATTATGGACAATCTAAGACAACTAGTTAAAGTTGTAGAGTAGCTTTGCTGCTAAATATTTCCATTAAATCTCATTTCTAGGCTTCTAAAGATAATTTTATAACAATTGGTTTATTAATCAAATTAAATAACTAAATCCGTGTTTATTGTTTGTTTAAAAAACAAAAAAAAACAATTGAATCATTCATCTTAAAAATATTTTGTTTTTGCCAAAATAAAATATTACCTCATGTTCAAACTGTTTAATTTCTTTCATTTTTTGTCATTTTTATCTGCAAAATTTATGCAATTATAAGACTCATTCTAAGCATCACCCACTTTAACAAAAATACTGTATAAAAGTTAAAATAAACTCATCCAAACAAAAACACTAGAATAAATAAAAACAAAATAGAACTCTGAAAAGATCACAGTAGTTAGGCACCAAGGAGAGATAGTTAATCTGTTTTACATCCAACTTTTCCGCCATTTAAACTGGATAATACAGCATATTTTTAAAATTACTTACATACCAAAAAACTAGATTTGAAATGTCTTTAAAATGAATTTGACTGGCGGGAAAAAAGCTCAAGCGAAACAGTTTATCTTCAGATGACCTATCACTCCCTGGTCAATATCACCCTATTAACAAGATATTTAATCACATAAGTTGACTTCTTATTGCCATAAACAAAAAATAATAAAATAATAATAATTTTATTACTATAGTTTTAGTTTTCTTATCTCCTCTTGTTTTAAATCCACTCGTAATGCTAGAACTTGTCGCACCTAAAAAAATAAGATTAATGCATTTTTATGAAAACAAAACTAAAGGGGTAGTTGCACGAAGTGCATTTAAACTTTATTTAGTGAACTGTATATTTTTTTCTATTCAATAGTTTAAACTACATCTACAGGACATATATTTGAAAGAATTTCAATTTTCTACCATGTAGTTTTAAAAATATCAAGACTTGAAAATAATATTTTTTGGATATTATTTGCAACATAAATCAAGTAGGATGGGATGGGGTAAAAGGGTGGATAGGTGGGGGAAATCGTTATTTTAGCCAGCTAAGAGTTTCACTTTTTTAGATAATCTGGTTTAAGATCCAAGTAATAATAAATACATTAGCGCAGTCGAGATACATTCTTTACCTTACTAATTTCTTTATATTATTAATATGATAATTTGATAGATACATGTATAAAAATCCATAGAATCCTCTTTACCTCTGCATGGCTGAGCTTCCAGGTACCACTTGACTGGCTCCCACAAAATTCAGTCACCTCCTGGACTGTCTCAACATTCAATATGGAGGCTATCTGGCTCACACGAGAAAACTTGTCCCTGATTGACCAGGTGGTCACAGAGGTCAGGAATGAGGTCAGTGACCTTAGCTCCTTGTCAAATTGGAGCCCGCCTGAAATAATTCCATTAGTGAAAAGAATGAAAATGATTGTTTAATTCGATCAATCAAAATAAAAGAAATTTTATATGGTTTATAATCATTAATTCATATTTTATCTGTTTAGAAAATTAATTTATACCCGCACCATGCACATGCAGACGAAATGAAAAAAACCTGTAAGGGGGGGGGGGAAGTTCTGACACATTTGCGTAAACGGTGAGTATAGGCTTTATCTTTGGACTGAGAGGATAGGTTATTAGGGATAAAATCATTCTTATATGATGAATTTCCCCCAGATTTAAGATTTTTTGGATAGGCCTCCAGGTTCTGGAGCTCCAGGCCTCCAGGTGGTCTCTGTACAGGTAAAAATGAAAAAAAAAAAATTTTTTTTTAAAGTTTCAGGTCAACTTATAAAACAAAATATGCATCTTTTTTAATATTATTCACATATTTGAAGAAAAAATATGCATATTTTGTTTTATAAGTTGATTTTTAACTTAAAAATTTTTTTTTTTTTCATTTTTACCTGTACAGAGACCACCTGGAGGCCTGGAGCTCCGGAACCTGGAGGCCTATCCAAAAAATCTTAAATCTGGGGGAAATTCATCATATAAGAATGATTTTATCCCTAATAACCTATCCTCTCAGTCCAAAGATAAAGCCTATACTCACCGTTTACGCAAATGTGTCAGAACTTCCCCCCCCCCCCTTAGTCAGTAAAAAAGAAATAAAGATTACCTAATCTACTAAAAGTTGACTTAAGAACTGCTTTCTCAAGAAGTAAAGTGACCTCTCCAGCCACAAGGGTCACAAATCTCTCATAGTTTCCAGGAGTAAGACCAGCCTTGAAGGTTTTCAATAATGTATCCAGGTTAAGAATCAGACCTGAAAATTATCAACAAAAAATAATTTCTCATGCAAAACAGAAAGAACTGCCTTTTATTAGTAAATTAATGCTTCTTTGTTAATATTAGATGGAACAAGCTTTTTATGTTAATTGGCCTAAAAGGGAACTTTAAAAATATGATTTTACAACAAAAAAACAAGAATTTGTAATAAACATTACTTTAATATTGCATTTCTTTAACTAAAAAATATCCAATTTTCTTTTTTAAACTTTAATGTTACCTTGTACAAAAGGATCATTAGCTTCATATTCAGCAAACTCAGCTTCGTTGATATCATGTGAGGTGGAGGAAAATCCCTGCATCAACGGTTTTAAACTTGGTTTCACTGCCGCTGTCCGCAGAGCGCCCATGCCTGTGTCCAGGACAATGCGCAGCTTGTCGGTCACATTAGCCAGGCCTGACACACAGCTCTCGATTTTTTCAGCCTGTCTTGGCTTTAACGATGATCTTAGATTACCAGTGTCATTCTGAATAAAATACAATATGCACTTCATTTTAATTATAACCAATTTATAAAGCTATATTCTTATTATCAAACAAAGATCACTTTCCTTCTATTTCTTTTTATTATCAGAAGGGAAAAAGTTGTAAAATTTATAGTATTACCCATAAGCTTCATTTGACACAAACAATTAAAGATAAAATATTTATATTTATATAACAGCTTTTATCATTTTAAGTTGGTGAAGTATCACGTATTACGTACCTGAATTGATGTTTGCAACCTGTTGAGGTACTCAGTGCCTGTTTCAGCATTGTTCAGATACGCCAGGAACAGCTGTCTTTGTTTTTCTGTGTCAGAGGCACCTCCTAGTTTACCCTGCTGCAGGGAGGATTGAATAACAGTATACGCCTGACAGTTTGTCGTATGGTTTATATCTTATTATAGAAAAGGTAGGGAGTTTGTGTATTTGAAACAGATGGATTGATTCCCCAACCAGCTAGTTTCAGTAGTCAAGAAATGAAAACAATATTTCCTCATTAAATAATATTCCATGCCACAAAACTATGGTTCTGTTTTATCTACTGCAACATTTAAAGGTGGCAATGTTAGGTGACTCCCTACAGAGAGGAGGCGAAGTTAAAAGTCATAAAATTTTCAATGAGATTTAACAGTAACATGATGGTAATACTAAACGTAATTAGGGCTTACTACATTAGTCTATTATGATTGAAAGATAAAAATAACATGCCTGATCTAGATATGTGCTTGGAAAGCCTAGTTTCATTTGATTCTGAAAAACCTAAAACAAATAAAAACAATTTAACATTTAATTGGAAAATGTTGCAGGTTGTATGGGAAATAATATTTCATTACAAAAAATATTTGCTTTACTCAGAGCACTAGCAATGATCATTTAAAGTTAAAAAATGAGCAACAACATGCTAGAAAACTAAAAGAATAGAGGGGTATAAGTAACTCTACCCACGGGGTGTGGACCCTGTGCCGACTTTGAAAAATGACCATTAGCGTCGGAAATATAAAAACAGCCAATTCGTTACAAAAGAACAGGAAGCAATTTGCTAACTGACGAAAAAGGTCCACACCTCTTGGGCCAGGTAGTTATACATCTATACACATTTATTGAAATATTGTACCTGACAGAATTCAGATTCCAGAAGTGTACATGCGTTGTTGATGACTGCACAGATAGCATCAACACTGTTGCTACTGATTGCCCTATAAACACAATGAATCTTATTTAGGAATAAATTATGAATAAGAAAACATCAAACAAACTTTGTTGATATTTTCTATAAAAAATTTATGAAAACCAAATAAGAGTTTAAAATATATGTCATCAAGACACCCAAGAAATTATGTTATAATATGACAATCAACTTAAATCAGAAAATATATTTAATCCCTCATTTTTCTTAATGACAAATCTTAGTCTTCGTGGAACTGCCTTTTAAAGAAGAAAAAAAAATAAATCTTGAACCAACCTGTTGACACACTTCTTGACAATGAAGAAAACGTCGTCCAGCATGGATGTTGTCTGCTGATCTGCCTCCATGGTATCAAGCTCAACAGCCTGAACAACAAATAAAAAAAATATAAAGGGGGATTCAAGCAAGCCCCCTTCCCCTAAAGAAACTAAACTTAAATTTTTTAATCTATTCATTTCTTGTTAGGTACCTACTGTTAAAATGAAACATTATTTTGGAAAAAACTAACGAACAAAATTATATTTTCTTCAGTGAGAATTATATTCTAAGAGGAAATCTTGGAGTAAAAAAAAACATTCTTCTAGTGAAAAAGCCCTTCATGATATGACCTACCTTAGAAATATTCTCTGACATAAAGAAGTGTTCTAGTAGTATATAATCACTCATACACTCTTGACATTCCCTAAATACAAAAATGGGTTTAAGAATTTCCTCATTATAGATGATTCATCTCATTGGACAAGGGGCAGGGCCGAGATTATAAGTGAAAATCTCCACAGCCCACTTCCTTTCTCCCTCCCCCCCCCCCCTTCTTACCCACTTTCCTTTAGTTTCAGAACAAAACAAGTTTTACGCCAACATTACGCAACAAAAATATTCAAATTTTCATCATTTCAAATGGTATTGATTTGCTGAATCACGGCCCCTGGATAAACCTAGCTTATTTCATGTATTATAATTGGAGATAGAATATGCCTTTTTTTGAAACACCCTAAAGTATACAAAGATTAATTTGTTAAATAATAAGGCACATGAAATTAAAATAATAGTTGATGTAAGATTAAGAAAGAGCAATAGGTTTACACTAGAAAAAATTGTTGAATAGGTACACTTCTAAAAAATTAACCTTACCTGTTAAGCTGACTTGAAATAAGCATGTTTTCAACATCTTCTAAATTTCCCTTCTCACTCACCTTAAAATATGATCATTCATATAATTATAATTCTGAAAATAAGATATATATTAGTTGGTTATATGCAGGTTCTTAAGGGATAGGACAAGGGGTGATAAACTGATATACATCCTCTACGATGATAAACAAAATTTCCTTTTCTGTAAATTAAAATTATTACCTAGTTGAAAAGTTTGGAAACGACCATTTACAATTTGAAATAGAAAATTTGTTGTTTATCAGTCCGTTTTAATGTTTACTACTTAAGGTCTACAAAAGGGCTTTATGAATCATTGATTATCTTTTATTATATTTACCCCTATCATCCCCCTTCCCCTCTAAAACTTCAACTATATTCACCTCAATATCCGCAGCACATCGTTTTCTTACAAATCTAAAATACATTTCCACTCTAGCTTGTAGCAAGGTCATCTCACCTGAAAAGAAACGTTTGTTATTAAATATATATACAGGTGGTGATTCTTCCAGGTCTGTGTACAACTCTTTAGGGGGAGAAATTATTAGGAAGGCAGTCCTACCATATTTCAACATTAAAGGGGGTGTTGGCACCCCCTAATTCACGCTTATGTATTTATTAGTTTTCCATTGCAAAAATATGTAGAGATATCTAGAGTAATTGGCGTTACATAAAGACAGACAGAACAAGACAGTTTTTTTATATTTTAGATTACACATATCTTGATAAAATCCGAAAACGATCTAAATAAAATGCATTGTTAATGTGCATTTCATCCAATTTAAAAACTTTTGAGGCATATAATTGGTTTATTTCTTTTTGCTAATCTATCATGAAGGTTGGGTTAAATAAAACCTTCTAATTTTTGCGTACACGGATAAATAACTGTCTGTATGAGATAAACAGACATTCTCATATTTTCAATTTAATATATTCTATTCATTGACAGGATTACTGATATGTTTCTCGGAGAAGAAATCCATTAAGACCTCTTAAAGCAAGAAAAAAATACATAGTACATGATAATGTTACTTAAACTAGAACATTCCAATGAAATTCCCTTTATTTTTAAAAACGAAGCTTTTCTATAATTAGGTCCATCAGTACGGCCGTCCATACCTAACAACGGTTAGCTCTTTTCGTTAATTTTGACATATTAGAATTATCCTATCGATTTCAAACTTTGCATGCTGATTTCTATAATAGTTAGTTACGACTCAGAAAGCGTTGCAATCTATAATCGTTACCAGAAAGTCCGTACGTCAATTTAAAGAAGGCTGATTTTTAACTTTTTTGATAACAACTTCGCTTTGCTTTTAAGGATTTTATCATCGTTGTCTTTTGTAGAGATGGATCACAATGAATGCAAATCTTCTCTAACTGATGTTGTAAGGATTCAGAGATAGTAATTAGGGAAAATGCAACATTATGTATTTTGTATAATAAATTATGTTTCTTTCACACGCAACCTTGTTCTAGTAAATAAATCAATATTAAAGGTTAGAATGTAAAATATTTTTAAGTTTTAAATTTTTGTAGATAATAGGTATAAAGTTGTTTTTTGTTCCACGATTTATATTATCATTTATTGCGATTTCCCTCAAATCTCATCTGGGTCACAAACGAAATTTTCAACAAGGATTTATGCTTATTTTAAATTAGAAAAGATTAAATAAATATAATTTAGAGCAGTCCTGCAGGTATTATAGCAACCCTGGCAGTCCAAAGTAGGTTTAATTTACGTTCATTTTTATAGACCTACTTTAACTTATTTAGGTAGTAACTTTCTAATCCTATAATATAAAGTAATAAGTTTTTTTGTCTGTAGCGAAGGATCTCGCTAACCGCTGAGCCGATATGGTCCTTCTTTACAATGAAGCCTCTTATAGGCTCTAAGATGGTTTTAGGCTATCTAATCATTTTTAAATAAGTCTGGGTATGGTTTTAGGCTATTTTTCTGCCCTTCGAATATAGAGCCCCTAGATGCTAGGGGTACAGCCGCTAGTATTAAAAAAATTAAATCAAAGAAAATTCATTCTTGAGTTAACACAAATATTACACAATTGAAATGGCAAATATCTTTCCTTTTCAAGTATCTATAAAAGATGATAAAATTTCTAGATAAAAGACGTTTACGTAAAAGATGCCTAATGAATAATTCTGAAAACTGCACAGCCTGGCTCAGTTAGGTATAGCAACCATCCATTCTAATCCTTTTAACAGATGGATTAGAGATATTGGAAGAATAAAATGCAAAAAAAAAAAGAAATATTGAACCTGTTTTCATCACGCAAATAGCCTTAATATTTTTAAAGATTAAGGTTTTTAGATTGATTAGTTAACATTCACAATTTTAAAAAATAATTTACATTCTATAAGAAAATACTACCTACTATTCTAATAAAAGCCTAATGTATTATATTACCTAGATATTATAAAATACTATTTTAATTTATTTAAATTTATGTATTTTATGTAGTAAATACATTTGGTTTATAGATATGTAAAAATTAATATTTGTGTAGTTGAATTATAATGCAATGTAGCTATGTTTATTATTTTATGTAACTGAAGAGTAAAGTGTATTTTCTTCCCTCTACAAGAATATTGGAAAACTTATTATTTTATTCAAATCTTATTCAACAGCTGTGCAAATCTCTTGTTTAAAGTCAAAACATCTAATTCTCTTTATATTGACATTATTCAATATATTTCAAATATTGAATTATCTGATACTTTACAAGGATGGAAATATCATAAATACGAAGATCGGCATATCAGATGGACAAACGAATATTGACCAACACAGAATGGCTACCTTTAAATTTATTTCAGGAATAATCATGCAAAGTTGGAAATAAATGGGACGATTCTTATTTGCTTTAATTTATTAACAGGGCTATATCCGTTACGGTTATAATCAACTAATCAACAATCTTCATAAAAAAAGTTTAGATGTATTTGTCACAACAAATTACCCCCCTCCCCCTCCCTTTAAAAAAAACTCACCTAACAAGGCATCGAGATCTCTTCCCTGTAGCTTGTGCTCCTCGGATTTTCCAAGTGAAATATCACGGATACGATTCACCTAAACACACAGGGTTTTTGATCTGGAAGTAAACCCTGCTACGGGGGGTGTATCCACCTCCTTTAATTTTGCCAGGGAGGGTGAATACAACCCCCTGAACCACCTTATGCACGCCATTACTCTAAACGTATTGGTTTAAACGAATGTATTTAACATGGTCACGGATCTCTAACTTACTAAAACATATGACAAATAAAATAATTTGATTATATTAATAATTTCTAGTTTGTTTTTGACGGCTTTCTCAAGTTGATTATAAAAATGTAATTATGACTCATTTTTGGTTGTGATTAGTAATCAATTCTACATGAAAGGATTTTTAATGACACATAAAAAAACTCAATTAAGTTCAAATCATTTTATGAAAGTACACATCCTATAAATAAAATACATTTTAGGAACTTAATATTGGTAAAAAAAATTAAAAATATTTATAGTCAATAATCAAAAGAACATTAAATGTCTTATTTTATACCAACAATCAGACAATTACCCCTTGCTTCAATTTTTTTTTGCGAAGAGAAAAAAAATTGAAAAATTTTGAATACATTCCAGTGAACAGCTTTAAAAAATCTTTAATACTTCCATTGCTCTTTAATTGCCTTTGGAAATTTTGAATCAGGTAAAAAAAAATTCATATTTTTCAACAATTATGCCTTATTTTTTACTAATGTAGATGATTTTTGAAATATGAATGGATTAATGCTATTTTACAAGTTTAATTAAATGATAAATGTTTCTTCCATCCCTACATAAAGAAGAAAAGCAACTTTATACAATCACAAAAAGTGAAGGAATTTTCACGCAATTATGTTATTAAAAACTACGTACCTTGTCTGCAATACCTCGTCTTTTCTTAAACTCCAAAAATATCTTACTAGATTGTTTATCACATTCTTCCTAAAAAAAAATATTTTCTTACTAACACAAGAAATAAGATTAATTCTTATGAACTTAAATCTACTAACAACCCAGCCTTGTCGCCAAAGTAGTTGCTAGATGCCGAAAAATTAAATCCCACAAATTGCTATTCATTTTAGTAAAAGCTATAAAAAAAAACATAACATAGAGAAAACATCCTATTCTTCATCTAAAATTTCAAAAAGAAATAATAAATAGTTTAAACTCTTTATTTTAAAACATTTTTATACTTATGTATTACTTCAATTCATAAATTAATTTCTTGAGGAAAGTGAAGATATACACGTGACTAAGAAGTATAAGCAGTTAAGCTAGCAATAACAAACCATAATATTATTTCAAACAACAAGTACCTGTAATAAAGTCATAACAGTTGGTATCCTACCAGGACCATAATACGTCTCTATCAAAGGTTGGTGAATATCTACAATTCTGGCAATGCCTTCAAACAGCAGCGTCAAGGTGTCAGCAAAGATAACATTGCTGCGCTTGTCTCCTGGTGCCGTGTCCAGAGCCTGTTTCAGATTGTCCTTGCTGGCAATGGCGAGCTTACTGCGCAGGTAGGACATAAACTTGTTCAATCCCTCGTCATGCATGTTGATAAGAGGGAATATTTTGAAGAACCTTTCTATTGATGCTAAATCTTCGGCCGCCACAGCTTCGTCAAATCGTCGGTTTACGATGCCGCGTACCTTAAAAAATAATCTATAAAACAAAATAGAATATATGTCCGTCCGTTTGTCCAATCCTTAGGATCTAGCAATCAACAGATAGTTTTCAGTCATTAACTTGTTCTTATTAAACAAATATAAATTATAATTATGTTTATCATGGTAATAAGCGTTGCATGTTTTTATAGTGGTAGGATAAAAATAAGTATAAGGGGGAGGTAAGTTGTGCTAAAATTCCGTAAACTCTAAAATTTGGTATGGTAGTTGCTCTAATGTAGTACACTATGGTACATATCCAGGTTATACCCGATTAAAGCAACTGACATGCCAAATTTTAGAGTTTTACTTCTATTAATTCTAAATTCTTAAAACTCACATTTACGGAATTTTAGCACAACCTACCTCCCCCTTTTTCGTGTATTATTTATATAAATTTTTACTTTATTAACAGCTTGATGAAGTGTAGCAATACTCTGATCTAGACTTGACTCATTGCTTGATTTGTTATCATCCAAACCGGTTTGTTCCTTCACCAACCCACGAGAAGTGAGACGCAGCACATTTTCGTCCATAGCCAGAAACCTATAAAATATTTGTTGAATTGGTAATGCATTGATGCAATACATACATGGTTACAATTAAACACACTAAGTTTTTGTTCAATTTCGTCCAGATTTTTTACGGAAATTTATAGTTTTCTGATTTTTAGCAAGAAATATTGCGATTAATTTTAACTACCTACCTATACATAGGTTAAAGGTAACAAACCCTTTTATGTAAAAGTTCAAAGTGCTTCTGGTTACGAAGCTAATTGGGTGTAATTGCCCCCTCCCAAATATTCGTTTAAAAATAATTGGAAGTGAGGTCAACTTTCACACCCTCATTCCGTCAAATGCATTATATGTTTAGGGGGTTTGTTTGGGGGTTTCCTTTTTTAAGGGGCCAACAAATAGGTACCTTATACTCAAGCTTAATAATGATTAAATCACTGGAGATTTTACTCTGAGTTATGTAATTACTATTAAAAAAAAACGTAACCCCTGGATAAGAAACATTTAGAAATTCTTCTTTTTTCGAAAATTAGTTTTGAACTTATTAAGGGCTGACACTTCACCCAGTCCAGGGAATTTGGGTGGGGCTAACAATCCTTCCCTAGAAAAAAACCTGCTCATGTTCAACCCGCACAAAAAAAATATATTAATGTTAGTTTGTTAACAATACTTTTTTATTCTGATATTAATAATATTAAAGATTTGTGGGACCTGTGAATATGAGCAGCAGCTTGTTCATAGTCTTCATCGTTTAGAGCTGCAACAACACCATCACTGCATCGTCTAAAAATATGTACAAAGTAGAACAGTGTCTGCCTCACCGTGAGTTGTCCTTCCGTCCGTCCGGATCAAGCTTAACAATAAAAAGTCATTTCATGATTATAGACTACTTTCTTGAGGAGTGGGACACACTTTCCGCTCCTCTGAAATCAAAATTAAAAGAAAGGAAATTATTTTAAGTGCATTAAATTGAAGAATAGTTTTCCATAAGATCTAATATCCATTAAAAAATTATATAAGTAATGTTACCTCAGGTCTATAAGATCGTGAACGCGTTGTTGACATTCCGCTACTCGACTCTTGGCAAGGTCTAGAACTTTAACCTTAGCACTGACTTTCTCTGCTAACAAAGCAGTATGACTGATTAATTCTAAAAAAGAAAAATATAGGTAACAATTGAATGTATTAGTTTTATGGAAATATCAGATACATTTTTTAAATAGGTACCTAGTCAATTTTTAAAACAAAAATAACAGTTAAATCCTTAGGTATAAAAAACTTCTATCAAAAATTTCTACTGTCAATATGTGCATTTTAAAAAACAATCTATCAAGAAAAAACTCAAAAGCACATCGTAAAAAAACTTTATTAAAAAAAAACAATTTAACCGAGGTATATAATGCATGAGGGAAAAGTTTTCCATATAAACCCCTACAAGTATAAAATGTTTTTTTAACAGTTTGAAGTTTGAAGTTCTACCTGATAATCTTTCTCCTTCAGATTTAACATCCCTGAGTTGCGGAGCTAGAGTGGTTACAGGAGCCAATCTAAAATTAATTTACGAATTATTATTATGAAATAAATACAATTGCTGTATATGTGAAAATCATTCAAACTTGTATTTTAAGAAGGTTTTGAATTGAAAAGATATAAGTTGTTTCGCCCCCAGACCTTGACAATTGTATCTACTATCTATACATGCTTTTCTGTAAGGTTAACCTTTTTTTAAAAGTATAGTAAGGTATCACCTACTTTACTTGAGCCATATATAATATATGTTCCAGTTGTGCTGAAGGCAATATTATCTGTGTACATGAAATGTCATATCAAACAACAGTTAATCGAATTATTTTACCGATGGAGAAACAAGGAAACTTACAAATGTACCTAATGAATTGTGAATTTATGTTTTGATTAATTCATAATGTTTCAACCTAAGTAGTCATGGAGTAGGATGAGAATGAGAAAATATATATTACCTGATTTCAAGTGGTGTCTGTTTATTGAGTATCTCATCAAGTTCCCTTTCCACTCTCTCCTCATCTCTTCAAAATTTTATTTTTGTTTATTTATAGTTTTAATTATCAAAGATTAAAAAGAATTATAGGGGATGAGGGGCACATTTTTAAAGTATTCTACACTGGGTCATTGAATGTTTAGACAGTGACATTGAGCACAAACAATTCAACCAATATGATTATGTAAAACACGATCTAATTCAAGACAAGATACCCCTAAAAGATCGAGTATAGAGAGGTTCCTTAAATATGCTTGCTACCATACCATTAAATCAAAACCAAGGAAATGGAGCATGATTCTAGATAAGGAGCAAGTGAAGGATATCTTTATTTACATTATAAAACAACATATCATCTACCCCATTTAGCTAAATTTTTGGCAAATTGGGGATGAAAAAAATTGCTTAATTACGGCCCCTGATACGTCACGACTAGGCAAAAATTTGTTATGCAATGATTTTTATAATATAAATAAAATATATTTCCTGCAAAGGTTGGCAAATGCAGCTTTAACATCTTGTATATTTTTCAAAGAATTTACATCAATCTGGGAATGTTTAGGCTGCATTTAATTCTGAAACAAAACAAAACACATCTATAATAAACAAAGAATTAAATAAATCCTAGGTATTCGAGGTCAACACATCTCGTAACAAATTGAAAAGATTTTAAAAAAAAAAACCTCTCATAATTAGGTATTAAATTGTAAAAAAATAGCTTAATAAATCTGCTTTATATATTGGGGAAAAAAATATAATTAAATTAATCTTAGTGTATATGGTTTTATTTTAGAAGTTGAATCTTATTAAATCTTTTGCATGCCTATAAAATCAAACAAAATAAAAAAATTACAGTTACATCTCTTATTTTACCTCTAACGCATAATAAGATAGAATTACAAAAAAAAGATCTGTTAGACGATATGAAAATTTCTGATATTGGTTATTATACAATACCTGTTGCTTTTCAGCATTAATAAGTTATATCTTTACTTGATATAAACATAAATATATACACTTATTTCAGCATTATATTAGACTTTTAACCTTTAAATACTAACATCTTTTTGTCACACTAATAATTAATAATTATTATTATATTCTTAAAATAATGTTTACATCAAATTCACTTTTAAAATTAAAATTCAAGAATTCCTTAATTTTCACTTTAATCTTTTTTACATGTTTTCACTTTTAAATACAATTATTAGGCATTTTTTCACTAAAATGATGTTTTAAAATTACTTTCAAAAAATTTCTTAAACACTTTTGGAATATCAAAATATTACTGATTTGATGATGAAGGTATATTTCTTTTCTGTGTGTTGTTGTAAGGACTCACCCACCCATCAACCTTTCAACTCTCTCATTTCCATTCTGCCTCCCTCTCTCCTTCTCTCTCTCTCTCTCTCTCTCTCTCTCTATCTTTCTTCCTCTCTGTCTATCCCACTCTCCTAAATAGAGCGAGAATTTCTTTCCCTTTATCCTTCTCTATTTTTCTTCCTCTCTCTTTTGTTTTGTAAACGGCTTATAGTAAACAGTACAAGGTAGAAATAATAAATAAAAATCTTATTTAGACAAAACTATTTTTCATTGTCAGATTTATTTTGGTAATTTATAGTATTCTTAGAATATTTTTTGTATTTTTATTCATTAAATTGTACATATTTTGATAAAAATATTTATTTATTTTTTTATTATTTACAAAATGCCATACAAATGAAAATAACGGCATTCGCGCAACAGCACTCCACAGCGCCGCAAGTTGTGATTATTTACCATTTTTTCATTAAAATTTTGTAATTATTAATTTATTAACGTGATTACTTTCGTTTCAATATCTAGGGATCTAAAGGGATGGGACAATAGACGAATAATTTATGTACGTCCCTCACGTTGATTAACAAAATTTCTTCATTTTTAGAGCTTGTAAAGTACGTTTGGACTTTTATAAAACTAATAGTAATTTTGTAAGTACATAAGTGGTTAAAATCGTTCAGTTTATCTAAGTTTTGAGATAATGGCTATTTATTTCACATTTTTTTATACATGTTTTCCTAAATTTAAATTCCCTATTAGAGTTAGGTATAAAATTGTATTGTTTCGCTCAAGTCGACTGACATTTCGATCTTTTGCATATTTATTACGAATTAGTTATTATTTCACAAACTTCATATAAATTGCTAATTGACATTTCTAACGTTTTCAATGTTTGTTAACTATAAGTTTTAATTTCAAACTTACAAACATTACATTTAAACTAATTAAATTCGGAGAGACATAATTGTGTTATTGCTACTGGTCGTACAAAGTTTGATTAAATATATATTAACTATTATTTACTGCCGTCTTATGATATTCTTACTTTCAATGCTTTTAAATTTCAGATACAACAAAATCCTTCAAGATGCCTCGTGTAATGATAAAGGGAGGTGTCTGGCGGAACACCGAGGATGAGATCATGAAGGCCGCTGTCATGAAATATGGTAAAAACCAGTGGTCACGTATTGCCTCGCTGTTGCACAGAAAGTCCGCCAAGCAATGTAAAGCCCGTTGGTTTGAGTGGTTGGATCCAAGTATCAAGAAAACTGAGTGGAGTAAGGAAGAGGATGAAAAGCTATTGCATTTGGCCAAACTGATGCCAACACAATGGCGAACAATTGCTCCTATTGTTGGAAGAACAGCCGCCCAGTGTCTAGAACGTTATGAACATCTGTTGGACATGGCACAGAAGAAGGAAGAGGGAGATTTGCCGGATGATCCTAGAAAGTTAAAACCTGGAGAAATTGACCCTAATCCAGAGTCTAAGCCAGCCAGACCTGATCCTAAGGACATGGACGAAGACGAGTTGGAAATGTTGAGCGAAGCAAGAGCTAGACTGGCCAACACACAGGGCAAAAAGGCTAAAAGGAAAGCAAGAGAAAAGCAGCTCGAAGAAGCCAGGCGCTTGGCTGCTTTGCAAAAGCGTAGAGAGCTCAGGGCTGCTGGTATTAAAACAGGACTTAAATATGGTACCAGGCGTAATAGAGTTATAGATTACAACAAGGAAATCCCATTTGAGAAGAAGCCTGCGGCTGGTTTCTATGACACCGCTAATGAAGTATACGATAAGAATGACCCAGATTTTAAACGTTTACGTATGGACCAAATGGATCTAAAGCGCAGAGATGAGGAGGAGAATAAAGAAAGAATTAAGGACAAGAAAATATTGAAAAATCGTAAAGAAAATGAGATTCCTCAAGAGTTATTGAATGACGAGGAGCCAGCAAGAAAACGTTCGAAGTTGGTCCTGCCGACTCCACAAATTTCCGACGTTGAAATGGAGCAAATTGTGAAACTTGGTCGGCACAGTGAAGCCGCTAGAGAAAGTGTGGTTGACGGTGACTCGTCTAAAGCTAGTGATACATTGTTAGCTGACTATTCAGTAACACCTGGAGCTAATCTCCGAACCCCAAGAACCCCCATGGGACAAGACAAGATCTTGCAGGAAGCCCAGAATATTATGGCTTTACAAAATACTGACACTCCTCTCAAGGGAGGATTAAACACTCCCTTGCATAATGAGGGGGGAGATTTTTCAGGAGTCACTCCACAAAGAGATGTTGTGGCTACACCGAACACAGTTCTCACAACACCCTACCGTACTAAAGATGGCCAGGTTGGGCTAACTCCCTCACAAACACCCACTGGAAAAACTCCTGGCATGACCCCAACACCCATAAGAGACAAACTTGCTATCAACCCGGAAGACTATGTGGATGATGGTATCCTAAACAGGAGTGAATATACTGCTGAGCTTAAGATGGGTCTTAGCTCCTTGCCTGCGCCCAAAAATGACTACGAAATAGTTGTTCCTGAGGATGGAGAGGACACTGTAGAGATGACAGATGATAACAATACCTACATCGAAGATCAGGCTGATGTAGATAAAAGAGCTGAGGAGATAGCTCGTAAGGCCAGGGAGGCTGCATTGGCCAAGAGAAGCAGCGCTGTTAAGAGAGACTTGCCAAGACCTGTCGAGATGAATCATACTGTCCTACGACCACTCAACAGCGATCCTCCTTTAAATGACCTTCAACGTGCTGAAGAGTTGATTAAAAGAGAAATGTTAGTAATGATGCATCATGATGCACTTGAAACACCCACACTAACCCAACAAGGCATGGGAGGAAAGAAAGGTGAGAGAGGTATTGTTGGCGAGGATGCTCACAGAGCATATCTTGAAAGACATCCTTACAGGGAATATGTTAAAGATGAGCTAGAGGAGGCTAAGCAACTATTGGAGGCAGAAATGGACGTTGTCAAAACAGGTATGCAGCATGGTGACTTGTCACTGGATGCTTATACACAAGTGTGGGAGGAGTGTTTGTCCCAGGTTCTTTATATGCCAGCAAAGAAACGTTACATCAGAGCTAACTTGGCAAGTAAAATGGAGAGGATTCAATATATGGAAAAGAGGCTGGATGTCAACAGGCAACACATGACTAAAGAGGCAAAGAAAGCAACAAAAATCGAGAAAAAGTTGAAGATTCTTACAGGTGGATATCAAAGCAGAGCTGCAGGATTAATCAAACAGCTGACAGACGCTGCCGAACAACTTGAACAGGCAAGACTCGAGCTTGATACCTTCAAGCAACTGAAACTGTCGGAAGAAGTTGCCATTCCCCGTCGTATGGAGAACATAAGCTCCGACGTGGAGAAGCAAAAAGAGCGGGAAAAAGAGTTGCAGTCCCAGTATAGGGACGCCGTTTTCAAGCTGGAGGAGGCCAAGCAGGGCAGATTCAGTGAGGATACAACTGGCGGAGATATGGAAATTTCAAATGATTAAATACTTTCGTTTAATACACAGGTAATATTTATTACCTATCACAATTAATTTATCATAATTAAAACTTTTTCTTTTTTTGCGATCTCGAACAATGAATTGAATTCAAACACATATTGGAGAAATAATCTAACCTTTTACATTAAAAAAATATTTATTTTACCTGTGCATTTAATATTTTGTGTTACTTTTTAAGTTTTAACCTTCATGTAAAACGAGCATTTTAGCATATCAATTTCAATTCGATAATTAATTTGAGAGAGCTTTTTTTCTTTATGGTCCTTTTTTAACATGAAATATCACTATGTAATTCAATTAAAACATTTTTTTAAAACTATAATTTTTTTTCAGATTTTACGGTTAATTGTTAAGTGGTGAAGAACTGTTCCATTGTTATATCAAATTAGCACCCTCACTTTTTATTATCAACCACCAATCTTAATACAAAGTTTTAATTCTGTTTTTTATAATACAAATCTTTGAGTGTTCAAGCATTTTTACGTCAGTTTTTCTTGACGTTAAGTCCTTTTCAAGTTTAACATATATTTGGTTTTTAATAACAGTCCTCAATCATTTTCTTTCATTAGTTTTTGTGTTATTATCATGAATATTTGAAATGAAGAAAAAAACATATTTGCATTGTATGATTATTGTTTATGTTTCTTTATGAAATAAAATATTGTAAAGACCCGGATTTGTTTTATAATTTTTTCAGATATAATAAATGTTTTTAAAATGGATTTAGAATATACGTGGACATAATTACAGGGGAAAAGGTTTCAGTTTAGGTTGCTAACAGGAACTCATATATTGGTCAGTTCGTTCATCTAGTAGGAGAGTTAAAGGGGTGAATAAGGGTTATTTGCCTGCTGCGAGATTCACTTAATTAGAGAACATGCAAATCTGGTGTAACATCCAAGTAGTAATAAATCCATACCTAGTTTTAAGATGATTTTAGGTGGTATGAAGATCTGTACCTAGTTTTTTAGTCCTTTGAAAAATAATGTCATACAGTTTTTATTTCTTTCAATTAGGTAAAAATTAACCTTTGAGTGTATGACCCTTGGGACCTCGATAACAGCAGTCTTAATTGAAGATAAAAAAATTTCATGACCTTAGGATGTAGATACTAGGGTTGGGCCGGATATCCGGTGTTGCCGGATATCCGGCCATTTTCAATATCCGGCCGGATACCGGATATTGAAACTATCCGGCCGGATATCCGGCTCTATAGTTTTTTATACTTTACACCAAAAATCTCTGCTTTTTAAAATCTTAAATGGCTATAATTTTCTTATTATTGAAGCTAGAAGAACATTTTTTCTGAATAAGTTTAACTTTATGTAAATTTGTATAAGATTTTTGAAGAAATTTTTTTTACTACTTTAATATCTGGTAATTTGGCCGGATATCCAGCCGGTTACCGGATATCCGGCATTTGAAAACAGCCGGATATCCGGTATCTGGCCAATAAAGTATCCGGCCCAACCCTAGTAGATACTATAGGTTTTATAATTTTCCATTACGTAAAATCCTGAAAAGGGTGGGAATATGCTATTTCAGGCGATTTATGCAGTAAAAGGATAAATGCCAAAGTAGTAGGATGTATGTCATCTGTCCAAATTAAATTTTGTGCCTCCTTTCTTGGGAATTTTTAGCAGATTTTCAGAAAATAATTTCTATATGTTCTGTAAACCTATAATAATATTTACATTAAAGTACAGTTTTTTTTTGCCTTTTTCAATTCTTCCGCCTATTAAAAAAAATTCCAATGCTTTTTTGTCATTTGTATGGCCTTTGGGACATTAAAACAAAACAATGGTCCCAAAAAAAGTTTGTCTCTCCGTTCGTTAGTCACGCTAATAGAAATACGCCACAAATAATCTAGAAACACACTCTTAATAATAATCAGCCAATAAGATAAGAAGCTAGAATTCTCTTATTAAAGAACTATGGGGTTATTTTATTCCAAAACGGCACCAGTTTTCAAGAAAACTCTTCTTGTTGTGGTATTGTTTTCATATCCAAAATGATGTTTGATATGATCGCACTTGCCTACCTTGTTAAGGCGGAAAATGCCCATACTTCATTTAATGTATCTTAAAAACTTTTTTTACATTGTTTTATGTGATACAGCTATCTTATTCATCTGGTTTTAAGTTACTGATTCCTAGGACTTTATTGTACAATGTTATAAGCGAAGCATTTCCATAGTCATTAATCAAGTCCTAAAAATGTATAACTAAGACCTAAAAGTTACTTACAATTTTGTTTCGACTTATGTTTGTTAAGTTTACACTCTACAAGTGTAAGTTTCGTTTTTTCTACCGTTTCAGAGCTTAGCTTTTATGAATGTTGTTGTCATCCTTGTTAATGTTGAGTTGTGAGTGTTATTTTAGTTATGATAAATAGTTTTATAAGTATAATTGCATGTATAGTCAGGGAGTACTGGCTTAAAGGGAATGTGCAAGAATTTAGCAGGTTCTGACTGACTTTGGGTACTAGTGCTTTTTTTCTTATTTTATAGTTTTCTAAATTTGATTAACATACCCTTTACAATTTTCTTCAATTTTTTTTGGATTTCATGACCTTTCAGTAAAACTCTTAAATTGAATTAATTGTCCCCTCCCTTACTCCCTGATATACAGTGTATGTTTGCATCTAAATAGGCAGTAAATCAGGCATGGGGTACAAACTTGTTTTGTTGGCAAGCACTTTATCAACATATCTTTCAATACAACAAATGATTATCAAGTTTAATAGCATATCAATCATATATTCTAAACTAGCGGCTACCCCCCCTAGAGGCCTCTTGAGGAGGGGGTAGTTGAATCCCAAAACCTTTTTTTTAAAGTAAAAAAAAGGTTTTAAAAATTTTGGAGGGTGGGGTCGACCCCCCCTTCCACCCCCCCCACCCCCCCCCCCGCCAACCATATATTTTTTTTTTTGGAAGGGGGGTTGGGTCATTTTTTCCTAGGGGCGATTTCTCTTAAGAGGGTTGTTATAAACCTTCCCAGGACCTATAAGAAGCTACCCTGTTAAGGAGAACCCGATCGGTTCAGCGGTTAGCAAGACCTTTCGGTACAGACAAAAAAAAACAAAGAGACATCCTGTTACTTTATTATAAGGATTATTTGTATGTTTTTGTATAAGAGTGTCTATATAATACGAATTTTATTTTTTTGTTTTAAAACAAAACATGAATAGGCCAGGATCATGCTTAAATAATAAACACTTTTTATGCAATGCCAAAAAGTCCATAGTGTTTGCTGAGTAATTGAATCCCAATAAAAAAAACTCAAAATATCCCATTAGATCAAATAAAGAATTTAATATTTTTCACTTTACGTGTAAATTTGCTGATATGTATTAACACGCTTTATGCGACAAAATTAAAACAGTTTCAATATACACTTCAAATATACAATACAAATTTTAGATATGGTTTGAAAAGTAAATATTTTATTGAACTTATTTTCTATCTTCAGATTTTTGTTTAAAAATGTCTGGCAAAAAGTTAATCAACAGGTATTCTACATATTTAAATTATTCATTTTTTAGTTTTTTCATGGATGACAAAATCCATGTAAGTGGAGCTGATTGTTAATTTATCTTAATTTTTAAATATGTGTTTTATAGTAACAAGGTACTTTAGTTATTGTTTTAGAGTTTTTATGCTAAATTAATTGTACCTACTATAATATGGACTAGCTTATTTTTATTGGCGAAGCTACTCTATAACCAACTTTATCGGCTTTATCCACTCGATTTGCTTTTGCTTTTCCGTCGGTCTGGACGACATTTGGATTCTACATTGGATATGTGATATTTCTAAGCTGTCATTAGAGATAGAAGGCTGTTTTTTTTTATTTCAAAGTTAGCTAACTGGTGAGTATCTCCTCTTAAGCTTGTTTGTTCCATCGGTACTTATAATTTTGTTGTGAATTCTGCTGACCCAAAAACTACTTTATAACTCACTTTTTTTGCGGCTGTTTAACCATCATACTGTTATCTTAGTAAATTGATGAGCTTCACTATTCATGGATGTTGTCATTCTTGTCATAAATATTAACTAACAAGAAAAATACAAAATTATACCTAAATACTTCTAGTGCTGAGAATGCAGTGGATGAAGCTTTGGATGGTCTGACTTTTATTCATCCTGGACTCAGAAGATTGGCAGGACACAGAGTCATTGTCAGGGAACAGGTTAGTTTTAATCTTTACTACTAAGTGAATCGTTGTCTGCTTGTATTTCTGGTTAAAATATAATATCTTTATAATTGGATCTGCTTTCTTAACAAAGGACTGCCATGAAAACATTCGACAAAAGTACAGTGATTATATTTTCGCCTTTGCAATCTAAAATCAAAATTTATGCTGTAAAATTCATTAAAAATAATTTTAAGTTTACTCCCCCTACCCCCATCAATAGTAATATTACATGAAAGTGACATAGGATTATTTTAGCTTCAATTTACTCCCTGCCTCCTCTGATAATGAAAAACTAAACACTGAAAATCTAAGTCTATTTTTTTCAGGTGGATAGAAGTAAGGTTGGCTTATTATCAGGTAAAAAAAATATCAATATTATATTAGAAAGATTTTAACAGATATCTCTGTTATATGAGATCTTACTCCCACCATACCCATTACCCCGAAGGTTTTTTTTTAAGTCAGGTACCATGCCTTTGAAACCCTTTTCATTTTATCTCTTAATGTAAAATTGTATGTAGTAAACCCTTATAAAAAATATTAGGTGGTGGCTCCGGACATGAACCTTTCTGTGCCGGGTATATTGGGTCAGGCATGCTGACTGCAGGAGTGGCGGGCAGCGTCTTTGCCTCTCCCCCAACCACATCTATCCTTGAGGGTATCAGAGCCATTGCAAAAGATAATAAAGGTAGAGTTAATTAAAAATATACTTTTTTAAGCTATAGGAATTACTAATCTTTAAACAAGTAACAGAATGTCTGTCTTTCTGTAGTAAAGGATCTCGCAAACCGATATGGTTCTCCTACACTTTTTAGCTTTTGATTACTCAACGGAAAGATCGACTCTATATAAATGTCACCTCGAGAGAGATTATGTAGTCCTTACTTCACAATAAAAAAAAGAAACCTTAATGTTTTCTCAGCAGTAAAATAGAGAAATATTTATTAAAAACATCCATAGTAATAAAAATCAGTAATAATGCCTGTGTGTAAATCTAGCCTTTTCTTTAAAGCTGGATGTTTTGTGATTGTGTTTAATTACACTGGGGACAGACTAACTTTTGGTCGTGCAGTTGAATCTGCTAAAGCTCAAGGATTAAAGGTAATGCTTAATATTTTTGTCTTGTACAATTGTCTTGGGATATGAGGTTTCTTTCTGGGTACTTTGTTTTGTCATGGTATTATTGTACATTTATTGGGGTTTATATAGTCTTTACTTTGCATGAAAATGTCCAATTTAAGTATGTCATAGGTAACATATTTCAAGTTTCATTTCCATGTTAATTAAAATTTACAAGGCTCGCAATTTCAGGCAATTAAACACAATCACAATTCTGAATGCTGTAACATAAAGTAGAAGAAAAAAGATTTTTTTTAAAAATCTATTTAATGTCGTTTTTTTGTTTGTTTAAGGTTTATATTTTGTGCACTTTTCTTATAACTTAATTTAAATCCTAAATTCGTAGTCTGCCTTTATTTAAAAAAATTCTACTGAACATTTACAAACATATAAATTATGAACAAGAAAAAGATAAAATTGTAATGAACCTAATTTCAGCTGGAGCCCTGATTATTGTGATAAATTATACTGGGGATAGAATTAATTTTGGACTGGCCGTTGAAAAGGCTCGTCATGAAGGAATGAAGGTTTGTGTGTGCTTGTAATTTTTTATATACCTATATATTTTTGAACATAAATTTTATAGATTGTGTTGCTTGTTTGTTTATGTTTTGTTCTTGTTCAATTTGAAAAAAGATGGGGGGGGGGGGGAATATGAGATACTTTTAAAATTGTTTAGATAAAAAATTCATCTTCATTTACTCAGCACCCGTAAATTATATTCGACTTTTGCAATGCATGAAAAATATGTTTATGTACATATTTTTTTAAAAATCATGACAAAAACCTACAGAACCAAATTATAGAAGAGCAGCTCTGCTAAAAATATTTATAAAAATTTAGGTTGATATGTTTGTTTGTGGAGAAGATTGTGCTCTAACCACAGCTGATAAAACAGCAGGTCAGAAAATAAAAGAAAAACTTTTCTACAAGTATTTTCTCCGTCTTTTGTACTTTTGATAAAGTATTCGGATTAGAAGTTTTTTTTATTTTGACTAGGTACAATTTTTACTTATCCATTTCCTTTTCTCTCCTATTTGAACTCAAGGGGGATACAAAATATTAAACAACTACAACCTTCCCCAAAGATTAACCTTTACCTGTATCCACCCGGAGCCTCATTAAGTAGCTGCTAGATTTAAATTCATCCACCGTCAGCCGCGCAGCCACTCTCTGCCTCACTCAGCTTAAAACATTTCAGTCGAAAACAAATGCAGTCACGCAGCTGCCTGGCCCGATTACAATTATAAAATAAAAGGATTCTCACTTCAATTTTTGTGTGAAACTAAATTCTAACTAGGTATAAAAGATAATACACATTATAACAAACATTACAGATTTTTTTTATTAAAGGGCGCCGAGGCTTGTGTGGAACAATGTTTGTATTTAAAATTGTTGGAGCTATGGCTGAAAGAGGCGTCTCTCTTGAAGATATTACAAAAACAGCAAGGTGAATTATCATTGAAAATTAAGTCTTTACACGCATCAAGCAGCCCTGAATTCGTCTTTTGCAGTTTACTTAAAGATAATGAAACAGTAAACACATTACTACTTCACGAATCTCATAAAATATAAAGTAATCATGTGTATTCCTCATAATTAGCATAAAAAGCAGGTGTACATCAAAGGGACTTTGCAAAAAGTTTTATATTGAACAGATTTTTTTTACTTTTTTTAAAATTTAATATTGCCTTTTCATATCTTTAAACCATAGACTAAACCTTAAAACAGTTTGTCAAGTTTTCTATTATTCAGAAATATTGCATCAAATATGGGTACCATGGGATTAGCTCTGGGTCCCTGCAGTCTTCCAGGTAGAAAAAATTATGATTAATTTAGTTTTGACTTATGGAAGATCAGCTGTTTTTACTGTCCAAATGTAATAAACTATAGCATGTAACCTTTTTCATTAAAAGTGTAGGATCATGGAAAGAAAACGAAGTAGTGGGTTTCGTCGTATATTCACAGTAGCTTTTCTCCTATTTATAGCCCCTGCGGGTCCAATTTCATAACCTAAAATAACTTATCAAAAGATACTGTGAAAATACGACGAAACCGCCTCTTCGTTTTCTTTCCATGATCCAATTTTTTTAGCCAGAATCCTAGTCTTTATAGTCGATTAACTATTGGATTAACTAATGTAATATATTTCCTTTGAAGGTCAGGGACCATTGTTCCAAGTAGCCGATGATGTGATAGAAATTGGGCTGGGTGTTCACGGAGAGGCCGGTGTTGGTCAGGCTCCTCTCTGCTCTGCACACGAGGCTGTCAAGAAGCTCTTGGATCACATGACCTCATCTACATCTGCTACAAGGCGAGACACTTTCAATTTAGACAGCCTCAAAAGAAACAATATTTATATCTTTTTCTGCGATATAAATATTTTTTCCTATTGTCTTATTAACTTTGTTGTTAATATGTTGATATTCCTGACAAACCTAAATATTTGAACTTGGAGCTTGGGGGAGTGGGGCGGTTCTTAACACTACTTTTCATTGAAATGAGCAGTATTGATCTAATTTTAGTACTTATGTTAGAAAAAGTGGATAAATTATATTATTATTTAGAATAGAAGTTGCTACCTTTTTATACTGTATTGAATATAGGAGTATTAGTTCCAATAAATTTGATTTTTTTAAAGGCTTGATATGGCACCAGGCGAGCAAATTGCGGTCATTCTGAACAATCTAGGAGGTACCAGCAAGCTTGAAGAGCTAATATTAGCCAGAGAAATTGTTTTACAGGTATAAATTTTCGTCTATGACTATTTTGCAGGAGAAAAGGCATACCTAGTAGTCAACTGAAAAAAATTAGAAAAAAAACACTTTCTAAATCTAAAATTCAGTTTCTGACTGTGAGTGTGCAGCTATAGTTTCTTAGTGTTTGGATCTAAGTAGTCATGGAGTAGGACGAGACACTTTTGTATAGCAAATATAGCTAGTCCAAGCTCTATAATCAAGCAATGGATGTAGAATATACGTGGATATTATGTGACAGGGGAAAATTTGCTACTTTGGTCAGTTCTTTCATACAGTAGTAGGGAAGGGGATGGGTTGAAGGGGGAATCGTTATTTTAGTCAGCTGCTTGTTTCACTTAATTAGAGAAAACATGAAAATCCGAAGTAAGATTAAAGCAATAGTAAATCCATATATCATTATCCATGCACATTATAATCTGACACTGTGTATTATGGGAGCTCCATTTTTTCAGATCAATCTCGCCGAGTTTAGTATTCTATTCATTTTCTCTATATCCTGACTTTATGAAGATTCATTGGAGATTATCCAATATTTTTGACCTTTCTAATTTTAATTTTAGTTGGAAGGACGAGGATTTAAAGTGATGAGATTTTACGCTGGACATATGATGACTTCTCTAGAGATGTCTGGAATATTGATCAGCATTTTGAAGGTATTAATTTCTTACTAGTGAATGATTACTGTACTACTAATCAACCATACAGTAAATGCCTTGCGAATAAATCTTTACAAAGGCCACAATCATTTTATCTTCAAAAAGACGACTAGAAGATTAGTGTTGTTTTGTTTTGAAAATGAATTTATGAAAATGCCAAAATAGTATCTGTCCAGGTGACACAAAATCCTGATTGGTTGGAGCTGCTTGACGCTCCCACAAGTGCCCCAGCCTGGCCAACACCCCTACACTCTGTTCTCAGCGGTCCTAACCGTTTTAATCCAGAGCCTCTACCAGTTGCCCCATCGGAACAGGTACAACATTTTAGCTTATATCAACGACTAAATTAATTGGAAAAAAATTACGAAACGTATATAAGTGATTTTCAGCTTTCGTTGGGGGTAAGACATAGTAGAATTGACGATTTTCTTACCTGTCCCCAAAATATTTTTTTCGATTTATTTCGTTTGTTGTCTATACCATAATCCAGACAATATTTAGCACTAAACAAGAATATGATAATAGCTTTATAATGGCGAGGTCGAAAGTGGTGCTTTTTAAAAACCAACACAAATAAACTTTGACTTTGCATTCTGGCCGTTGGTCTACATTGTATAGTAGGACTGTAAAAATGATGACTATTGTCAAAAGCAACTGCTAAAAATAAAGATTGCATTATCTCTCATTATAGCATACTCTTCTAGTGTTGTTTTTTAAGTAGCACTAACCCCAGGTATTATTTTTAACCATTTCAGGAAGCAGATTTTGCTATCAAAGGAGTTTCTCTATCAGACGAGGGAGCCAAAAAAGTAAAGAACATTTTATTGTCAGTAAGCAAGGCTCTGATTGACATGGAGGCTAAGTTGAACCAGCTTGATTCTGGATGTGGTGATGGGGACTGTGGGTCAACTCATGCCCAGGTACAAATGTATAAGTAATGTATAACTATATAATCCAGAAAACTACTTTGATCCAGGACCTTTTTCTGCTCTTTTGTAGCGAATTGGCTGTGTTAATATTCCCAGCGCTATTGGCTGATACTCAAAGACCCAATTAAAAGTCTGCACAGGGTCCACGGGGTGGGGACTTACAGTTATTTAACCCACACCCCCTCTATTGTTTTACTTTGATATTAGTACCAAGGAAGAATATGTGCTGCCTGTAAAACTGAATAGTAACGAAATATTAAATTATTTTTTTTAACCTAAAAAATACATTATTTTTTATTTTAACATATTTTTAACATTTGTTATTTTAGGGAGCAAGAGTCTTAGGAGAATCTTTAGAAAGTCTCGACACCGCCCACCCACGTGTTCTTTTAAGACAATTGGGGGTGCTGGCTGAAAAGATGGGGGGTTCTTCTGGGGGTGTCTACTCACTGCTATTTACTGGTGCTGCGAATGCTTTTATGGTAACGTTTTAATTGTGCATTTTTTTTCTACTGTTAAAAGCTATCCTATAATGCTTAATAGTCATTATTAACATTCATAAAAATCCCCAGTATACTGCCTATGGTTAAGAAAATTATTTTAAAACCTGTAGCTACAGTTTTCGTCATTCTAATTTTAATTGTGTAAAGGATCAAGTGAGCGGCGAGGTTGACCCCGAGGCTTGGGTTCGAGCTCTGCGCTATGGTCTGCAGACTGTTATGAAGTACGGGGGAGCAGAGCCTGGGGATAGAACTATGGTAATTATTTGAAAATTGAACATTTTTAAAAATCTTTTATAATTTACACTTTTTAAGCCAAATAAAACACTAAAATGTTCAAAAACTTACTGTACTTATTTGGTTAAGGATTTACTACTATGCTGAAATGTTAAATAATTTACCTAAATGCATATATTTTTATTTAATTTTCGTAATTATCCTTGACGAAGGTATTTAACTTTTATAATCTTTTTTTAGATTGATGCTCTGCACCCAGCTTTACTTGTTCTGGAAGAGGTAAACTTTTGGACTTGGTAACAACCTTTCTGCGCGTAACGCATCTACACCAACCCGCCCCCTTTACATCATCCTTAATTTTGTGCATTTTATTATTTAGGTTTTATTATCTGTTATTTATTGAAAAGCTCTATAGAAATAGGTTTTATAATATTTAAATTCATATGATATAATGGAGAGTAGTTCCATCTAACGAAAAAAAGTATTTGGTTCAAGTAGATATAAAGAGAAACTGCAATCCAACGTATTATAGATTTATGTATATTTTATAAATGTCCAATTTTTCTTTTTCAGCTTTTTTCCTTTGCATTAATTATAGTTTTCCTATATCTAGTTTTGCAAATATTTCTTCTTTTTTTCGGACAGACAAAACTTGAATTTATAATTATTGCTGTTGTGTTTTGTTTTATGTGCTTAACTAGTAAAGATTGGAGTAATTTCAGCCGCCATTCGCGACCAAACTTACCATTAATGTTCAATTAGCAGTTAAACAAAGCAATTTATTTTGTTTTGTTTTTATTGGTATTTAAAGACTTAAACCCTTCGCATGTTTATTAAAGGCTGGAGGAAACTTGAATGGTGAAGTGCTGAAAACAGCTGGCAAGTCTAGTATGGCAGGAGCCGAAGGAACAGTAACCATGCTTGCCAGAGCTGGTAGGGCTAGCTATGTAGACAGAGCTAAGGTAAATCTAGTATACCTGGAGGAGCTAAAGGAACAGCCACCATGATTTCCAGAGCTAGCTATGTAGACAGAGCTAAGGTAAATCTAGTAAACCTGGAGGAGCTAAAGGAACAGTCACCATGCTTGAAAGAGCTGGCAGGGCTAGCTATGTAGACAGAGCTAAGGTAAATCTAGTATTCCACGAGGAGCTAAAGGAACAGCCATCAGGCTTGCCAGAACTGGCAGGGCTAGCTATGTAGACAGAGCTAAGGTAAATCTAGTATACCTGGAGGAGCTAAAGGAACAGTCACCATGCTTGAAAGAGCTGGCAGGGCTAGCTATGTAGACAGAGCTAAGGTAAATCTAGTATACCCGGAGGAACAGCCACCATACTTGCCAGAGCTATGGTAAATCTAGTATACCTGGAGGAGCTAAAGGAACAGCCACCATGCTTGCCAGAGCTAGCTATGTAGACAGAGCTAAGGTAAATCTAGTATACCCGGAGGAGCTAAAGGAACAGGTAATTTAATTGCAGTAAATATTACTAGATATAAGTTTGTACCAAAAAAAAATTATTTTGAGCATATGAATTTCTTAGGTACCTTTCATTAATAAGAAATTTTGTTCGTTTAATTATAATAGGAATATGGTTGTTAAGAAGTTTGTAACATGTTTTAGGTGAATCAAGCTGACCCCGGAGCTATAGCTGCTGCCACTTGGTTTAACATCATAACTGATGCTCTGCAATAATAACCCAGTTCGAAGTCTGCTTGGCATTCTTTTACATTTTGACGATCAATGCAAAAATTTATATTTTTATATTTTAATAGATATTTTTATTTAATATTGACAATTGTGATTTTAAGCCTGAATAAATATTTTTTACATTTATTTACTTCATAGTATTTTCCATAGAGTTTTATTACGTCACAATGCCTTCGAAGGTGCTTTGACTTTAGTGTCAGAACCTAAATTGGGACATAGTGCATTTCATTACCCTAGGTTAGGTAACTTAATTTCACTTTTCAATAAAATCTAAAATGCAGCGGTTTTTGAGAAAATTAGATTTAAAAATTTCAAGATCAATTTTCACCCACTAGGAGTTACCGCATAATCATGACAAGAAAAGCAAAGATTGTTTATTTAAAATTTTGAACAACTTTGCTTTTATAAAGTCAGTCATAAAACCTCTCTATAAATGATTTATTTAAGGCTGAATTTCCGTGACCTTAGCAAAGCAATTGATAAAAATGGCCATTAATTAACTCACTTCAGGAGTGGTTTTATGAAGAACTTTATAAAAGCAAAGTTGTTCAAAATTTTAAATAAATAATCTTTGCTTTTCTTGTCATGATTATGCGGTAACTCCTAGTGGGTGAAAATTGAACTTGAAATTTTCAAATTTAATTTTCTGAAAAACCGCTGCATTTTAGATTTTATTGAAAAGTGAAATAAAGTTACCTAACCTAGCTAGGGTAATGAAATGCACTATGTCCCAATTTAGGTTCTGACACAAAAGTCAAAGCACCTTCATTTGCACTGTGACGTCCATTAAACTAGGTTGACAACATCTTTAAGTAGCAAAGAACTTAAAATATGTATAGACGAATGGGCAAAGTAAACAATTCTTTAAACCAAAGAATTTGTTCTTAAAAGTATATTTTACTTTACTAGGTATATTTATCGTATTCGCCTTCTATTTGAAGCTAAAACTTATGTTTAAATCTAGATTCTATATGAAAGAGAAAAAGAGATTATTTAGATTAACATATATTATAGATTTATAGAGGAATATAAAGTAAAAAATATACAATATATATTAATAATTATGACAAGAATATAAAAAATCTCATAGCTTGGCATTGGTACATACATATATAGTTGTCATAAAACTTTTACATAAAAACATTCTGTACAATAAAATTATAATAATTTTAAATTATTCATTCTTTTCAGAGGTCAAAATATGATCTAATAATTTGTGCCACAAACGGTCATAAAGTTGAAATATATTAGTCTTGCTTTAAGTTTGATATGAATGTGATAGAAATTTAACATGAAAATACAAAAAACCTTAAATTAGTATTACAGGTTCAAGTTTTTTATAATTAAATATATTTTAGGGTAATTGTCAAAAAAGCTCAACAAACATTTTTTAAAAATTAAAAATACTTCTTTGTATTATTTACAGCTAAGATTAATTTACAAAAACATAAAATTATTAATTGTGAATATCATTAATGTTTTGTAAGTTTTATATCACCTAGCTGTTATGTTTGGCACTATTTACAACACATTCTAGAATTCCTTCTTCTTTCAATTATGATCAACTATTTAACAAGAATTAATTTTTTTAAATTTAAACATCAAAAGCTTTAATACAGCAATATATGCTAGAGGAATGTAAAAAAAAAGACAATACAAGAATGTATTAAAAACCTTACTAAATAGTTGAATTTACACAGAAGTGTTATTTTTTCATGATTTATAGATCAATCAGTCATGATAAAATACTGGTCTAAACAAAATAAATATTAATAGCTAAAAAATGCAATGTTTATTCGAAAAAAGGCCCTATCTTTGGAAATAAAGGTAAATGTTATTGTGACAAAATTTTAAATTGGAATAAGGCACTGAATATTATTTTCTGAAGAAAAATTTAGTATATTACAAATTGAAATATATAGTTATATGGCCAGCCATGATAAAATTGTACTAAGAATTTTGTTTTAAGGCCATTAGTTTAGTTCTGCATATTTTCTAAGGCCAAATATGTACTATTTTGTATCTTAAATATCATCCATGGAATATGTGTGTAAAAAAGTTAAACTTAAAATGTAGTAAAGAGAAATTAAAAAAAAAAGAATATATATCAGAATACTTAATAGGCCATAAGAAACTAAAATTATAGATTTTAACATTATTTGTCATTGTGACCAATGCCGCGTTCAAGTAATTTGAGCAGACGACGACATCCAACCTCAAACTTACTTTCCATCAGTCAGATCGGTCAACTCGTCCAAATTCTTTTGTTTCTTCCTGACATTCCAGTGCAAACACTCAGCAAGAGAATCGAACCAGTCACTGATCTGATCCTGTATAACACAAAAATATAAGTTTAGAAAATCATAAATAAGTAGATACATTTGAACTTTTAAAATAATTATTTTATGAAATAACATTATCCTTAAAAAGGAGGTCATTTTTTGCGTGTTTTGGGAATGATTAATAATAATAAAAAAATTGGAAATTTGGAGAATTTATAAATAAATATCACAAAGGGGGTCATTTTTTTGCTTATTTTTTGTAGAGTTGTGTGTAACGGTTTAGTCAAATGCTCTTATTAAGTCACACTGTTCTTAACTATGACCAAACACTCAATATAAATTTGGTCATAATTAAGAACAATTTGACGTAATAAGAGCATTTGACTAAACCGTTACATATGTTTATTTATAAAATTAAAAAAATAAAATTTATCATTAAATATTCCCAAGAGACGTCGACAAAATTTACCTGTGCACAAATAGATGGGATAGGATAGATACTTGTGTTAACAATCAGACTGTCTCCATGACAAAGTTCCTGGCGCAATCTTCCATCAAATGACACCCAAGCTGTATTTCTGAAGAAGAAAAAAAGTTAGATTTTTAGTCATAATTTGCTTTACTTGGAATTTGAAGGAAAAAAAAGATTAAAGGGGCTATGCATATCATTAACAAAAACATTTTCAAACTTGAACTGTTTCTGTTTAATAAAGAACATAAAGTTAAGGTAAGAAATGTACAAACATAAATCATGCTATCGTTTGCTGAACATCAACTTAACCAATTGAAACTAACTCCCCTCATGATTATGTAATTATAAAAAGAGTGACCTTGCTAAATTAAACGTGTTTTTATTGAAAGCTATGATAATTACTTCTAAAAGGATCATGGCTGTTTCTAAGTCATTTCTATATTCGTAAACTGGCGGCTTCGCCCCTAGCCTCTTGAGGCTTTGCCCCAAGAGGTGACAGACGGACATCATTCTACTTTGTATTATAGATGAAGCAACTTTGTATATTGACTTCTTTTTGTTAAAGCATTCTATTTATTCTAACTATTACTAAATTCAGCGAAGTTAAGGGATTACAAAGGATTATAAACTTGTACATATAAATCTCTACCAATGATGATAAACAAAATTACATATACTGCAGATGAAATTAATGGTACAAAAGTTGTTTACTTCATCTAGCTTCATAATAATGTTTGCATAATACATTTGAGTAAGAACTGCCCAAATGTGTGAATTTCAAGTTAAAAATCTAGCGGTTTCAAAAATCAATTATTTTCTCTACACAAGGTAAAATTTAGTCATTGAGGTCAAGGACGTCCAAGGGAGGGAGGGGTAAAGGGGTGATTACCCCCAAAATATTTTTCATTTTACCCCCCCCCCCTCCCATTTCAAATTTACCCCTACCTTGGGGGTAATTACCCCCCTCTAAATAAAAAAACCTTGGACGCCCCTGATTGAGGTCCATATAAATTTATCTCCTTTGTCCTTTTCCTATTCTCTACAAGTTTGATCTATCAAATACATGTTTCGAAAGTTTGCATCCCTGTAATAACTATTTTTCAAGAAATATAATTCAAATCAATTTCCCACTTTTTGATTCACAGCCACTAACATTAGGGAACCTCCTTATTCATGTACAAGATGGAATAAAAGGATATAAAATTATTCTACCAAAAGTTTAAGATTCAGCCATTCCTATCTAGAAAACATGCAATTGAAATTGCTTTATTATCAATTTTGTTATAACTATTACATGATTTAATCTTATATAAAAGGGGGTTGGCTGTATTGATTACATATGTTGAAATTTGTGAGAATTTTGCAGTGATGATGCTTACATGATGATCAATTAAAATTTGTAAGCAAATCAGTTTCTATGTTTAGAAATGATTCCAAAGCACTTTATACAGAATTGTGTAAAAGCATGCATTGTTTATGTTTAGAAACATAAGGATTCCATGTCTTTAGAATTTAATTTATCTTAAGGGATAAGACAATGGCCGATTGATTGATGTAAAACCCCAATTACATGATACAAAATTCCTACATATTAAAATTACTGTTGCAAGTTCAATCAACCCAATCAAGATTTTTTTAGGTGAAATAATTATTTCTTTTCTGATTGAGGTAAATTTTGATTCCATTGACCTATCTTTTACTGACCTGCTGTCTGGGGACACTGTGACCTTGAGATCAATGCCAGCAGGTACCACAATAGGTCTGAAGGACAGGGAGTGCGGGCAGATAGGCGTGACCATGACCGCGGGTACACTGGGGTGGATCATGCTGGCCCCAGCGGCCACTGCGTAGGCTGTGCTGCCAGTAGGAGTTGACACTATTAGTCCATCACCCTGTTACAAAAATATATATATTAGGAAATGTTAAATTAATTTTATCATGTTCGAAGCTTCTAACATTTGTTACTTTTCAAGAGAGGACCAACACAATAGATGTCACGTGGCTTTGTATTGAAGTTAATTTGATAATTTTGTAAATACTATGCAATTGCTTTTAAAGTATTATTTTGATAGTACCTAAATTTAAATAAAATTCTTTTTCACTTTTTAAAAAGGCACTTAAAGGAAATACACCGCTAATCTTCTTTGCCGCTAATTTAATCTTTTAAAAGCGGCTCCATTTTTTAATGATTATTACTATAAACTTGCTCTAGGCTGGTGGCATACCTGGACTGATGTGATGAGCTTTCCATCCAGGTACAAGTCAATGTTGGAGAGGTAGGGGGAGGGTCCACGATCTATCACAACCTCGTTCAAAACCAACTGATTTGTTGCAGGGGTAAGCTAAAATATTGAAAGTTATTTGAGGAGTCCAATTTTTAAAATATCTAAATTAAATGAAAGTATTGCATTCAATTTTGGCTGCAAAAAATACCTAGAAAAATCACTGAATGGATTTTTTAAAGTATTCTAAATACTTTAAGTATTTCAAGATTTATTAAAAATTCAAACAATACATATATCTATCGTATGAGGTCCGAGGGTGCAAGCTTTTCCGCAGTGGACCTATCCGGGGAGGAGGAGAAGAAGATGTACACCCCCGGGCAAACCTGCACCAAACCACCTGTTCTGACAGCCATGTCTCCCGTCCGGGTTTCCCCCACGGGGCTGGCCTAAAGGGCTTTTAAGTCAGCCCCTGTCAGCTCTGGAGGCCTTGGAGGCCTTTCAACTCCAACCCTCCATAACCACATCCAACATCACCCCCCCTCCTCCCCTCATCCTCTCTGGCGACATCCATCCAAATCCTGGTCCCAAATACCCTTGCTCTACCTGCTCCCGCAACATAACCCGCTCCTCTGGTGCCTTCCTCTGTAACTCCTGCCAACTTTGGGTTCATCCTAAATGTTCCCTCCTCTCATCCAAATCCGAATACAATTCTAACTGGTCCTGTCCACCCTGCATCTCTGCCTCCCCTACCCCCTTCTCACCCATTTCCCCCCAACAATCAACACCCCCACCTAAATCCCGTGGCCCCAAATTTCCATGCCCTATCTGTTCCTTAGGTGTTACAAAATCCACTGGCTCCTTCCAATGTAACTCCTGCCTCCAATGGGTCCACCCCAAATGTTCCCTCCTTCCATCCTCCACCCACTACTCCCCCTTCTGGTTATGCCCCTCCTGCTCCCCCCAAAATTCCCCCCCTCCCTCACCCTCCACACCCAACTCCCCGTCTCCCCCACCTTCCCCAACAGCACCTCCATCACCACCACACCCTCAATCACCCCCACCCCCTCCTCCCCCCACCCCTGCCCCCCGCAAACCTCCTGGTAAACCTTTCATCCTCCAATTCAACTGTAATGGTCTCCTTACCACCCAAGATGAACTCCACAACCTTATTTCAACCCTTAACATCCCAATTACCTGCCTCCAAGAAACTAAACTCTCCTGCAAATCCAATCCTAAACCCCTCCCTGGCTATAACTTCATCAGGAAGGATCGACAAGACCGACCTGGTGGAGGAATAGCCTTCCTCATTGCCGAAGACATCCCCTTCACACACCTTAACCTCAACCACCTCTCCAATGGCCCCATTGAGGTTGATGGCATCCAAATTTCCCGCAATGGCTCCCCTCTACAAATCATCAACCTTTACCTCCCCCCACACTCCTCCTGCCCCCCACAATACACCCCTGACTTTAACCTCCTTTTTGAAAATCCAAATGACCTTATCCTAGTCGGTGACTTCAATGCCCACAACCCTGCCTGGAACTCCAAAAGCAGCCAAAACAACAACAACATCTATCGTATGTCATAATAGAATTTGACAGTTATCCGAGGGGAGAAAAATATAACTCGTATGGAATTTGTGTCAAACGATGCATATTTTTTTTTGCAAGATTTAGAACCAGTTTTTCAATGAAAATAAAGGGGGGAGGCGGATGTGCCACTTTTTGAAACCAAAACTAAAAGCCAACAAAGGAACTCAACTAAAAAAAAGAGTTACAGGTCTGAGATTTTGCATGGCAGTTGCATTATAGAGGTACAAGAAACGGCGGTGCAACTGCCGAAAACCGCCGTTACCCGCCGAATTTTTTTTTGCAATTTCTCGGCGGTTTTCGGCGGATGCGCCGCCGTTTCTTTACTGTTCCATATTGTAACCCTATAAAGCAACTGCCATGCAAAATCTCAGACCTATAACTCTTTTTTTAGTTGAGTTCCTTTGACTTTTAGTTTTGGTTTCAAAAAGTGGCACATCCGCCTCCCCCCTTTAAAATAAACTGTTTTTCCTCTTACATTATTTAGTTCTTCTTCTTTCTTGATAAGAATACACCTTAATCTTGAGCGGAGGGTGAGTGCAGCATGGCCCTCCAACACATGCGTTACCTAAATTAGACAGCTATTAAAGTTCAGGGTTTTATTTATTATAATCATAGTTTAATTCAAGATAATGTGTCCAAAAATGGTGATAAAACATACATACTAAGAAATTACAAAATCTAAAAACTAAATTCAAGTTGTAAGCTATTTGAAAGAAAGTAAAGGTTTAATATCCGTTGGGTGGCATCAAGGCTTTTGACCTTAAATTATTGATAAGTTATATAAATTAGAAGAGCGTACCCATCAAGTATCTTGCTCTTAACCATTAACGTAAATTGTAACGTGTTGGCGTGCTTTGGTGGTGTCGCAGCATACTAGAGACGTTAAAAATGGTATCTACTGCTGTTAGTCGCTTGTCGTGAATAGTAAGAGCAGGAAGGAATACATTGTGATATAGACAGACTTACATAAGTTAATGATAGAGTAGACTTAATGTTCAATTCAAAATGCAAACAGATTTTTAAGTATTTATTATATTGGATTAAATGCAGTTTTTGAGTAAATAAGATTATATATTGATACTATATTTAGAAATGATTAAATATGTTAATAAGTCAAAACTACTGATTATTCAAAGCTGGATAGTTCTGAAGTAGCAGGATGTCTGTCTGTATATCAGGACACCAAACAACAGGATGACTGTCTGTTTAATTAATACAATGTATTAATTAACTATGCACTTTGAAGGGGTAGAATATCTGCCTATGCAAACTATCTAAAGTAGTAGGATGTCTGTAAATAGCTGTATTGGTCTTAATAAAGACTCGAACCCAAACCAGATAATGTTCTGTGTTAGGACTCTCAATATCAACTGACTTAAATATATTTTCTCTTTATTCTTTCTGAGAGCAATTAAAGAGCAATTAAGAGTAACAATTAACATATGGTCTGCAAGCTTAAATATATGACATCACAACATAAATATATGACATTTACCCCCTTCTGAAACCATCCAGCTAAGCATGGTTTCACCATCCATCAGGTTGATCCAATAAACTAGGATCAATGTCTTCACTGGGTGAACCTACATCGAAATTAACCCCGGCCTCCAGTCCTTCCTCTCCTTCACCCACTGGAGGAGAAGTGTTCAGCGCCCCTCCACCAACCTCAGCCGAAACGCCCACTGTTGCCGCTATGACAGCATTACTCGCTGCAGCAGTTACAGGCCCTCCTACAGCCACCATCACAGCATCATTTACCGCTGAGGCGGTATCATTCGCAACAGCCACCTCTGCAGCAACCGCTGGCCCATCTGCCGACATTGCCACCTCCATCTCAACGCCACCAGTGACCTGAACACCTCCCGAAACCATCATCACTCCGTTGCTAGCCCCAGCACCGTCAGAAGTTCCAGCCTGCTGCAACTGCCAATATGACGCCGCCGGTAAGTCATTGTTTATTCTGCGCCGGATCTCGCTAAGCTCACTAAAAATATTGGACAGGTGCCTTTGCACTTCAGCCTCTTTCTTAGCCATCTCAGAAATAGCCTCTTGAACCTTAGTTCCCTGTCCTGCCAAAACACTTTCCACCTGTTGGCTCACCTGCTGTCCCAACTTGGCTGAACTACTTTCCCAATTATCAGTCATTGCTGTCTGTACACTTTGTACCATATAAGAAGTCTTTTGCTGTGCAGTAGTAGCCACCATTTGCTGCATCTCTGTATCTACCTTCCTTATACAATCCATTAGATCCCTCTTATGCGAGGCCAACATATCTTTAATCCGATTATGACTGTCCGTCTGCCAAAGTTTCTGTGCAGTGTTCAAACTTTTGACCGATTCTCTTACAGCTTCACGAATTTTTTCTTCAATCATAGGCTTTAGAGTCACAGCAACAGAATTACTGATTTTACCTATATCTTCATCACTGAGCGGCGCCAAGCCACGTTTGTCATTCTTGCGCTCAGCCTTATTTCTCTCAACCTCAGCACGTAAATCTGGTAACTCCCTCTTTTGTTTAGGCCCAAGAGAATCTGCCCCAGCAGGCCGCTTGACCACGCCCCTTCTGGAAGTACCTTCCCCAGCATCATTATAAGCATTGCTGGCTCCCCTTCTGGAAGTACCTTCCCCAGCATCATCATAAGCCTTGCTGGCTCCCTTAGACCTGACCGACCCAGCAGCCTGATTTGGCACAAACTTACCAAATCTACGCCGTCCCTCACCAGAACCAGTATCTGCCACCTTTTCAGGCTTGTCCGTAGTAGGCTCAGTCCAACTGTCTATCTCCGAACCACTCTGTTCACTGGGCAGACGATCCCTGGAATCAAGCTCAACTTCAAGACTCACGTTGCCAACATCGTCCTCATCATCATATCCAGGCTCATACCTGGGGGATTCCACATCATACTGCCTCCTGTCATCTCTTCTATACACAACATGCCGCCGATTAGATCTACCAGCTTCCAACATCTCAACAGACGGTTCACGCTCCTCCCGCCGACCAGACGGCCGCTGATACCGCCTTTCGTTTCCATCTCCATTTCCTGATAATAATCAATAATTAAATATTAACATTTTAATATTTTAATATTTTAACATTTTTCATATATAAGACGACATTCAAAACGAAATACTTTACATACATTATATTTATCAGGGATGCCAAATTTTAATTACTGTTTTCCCGATAACGCGAAAATTTGACGCAGTTACACAGTCTGCCTAGACAACCAACACACAGCAATCCAATAACCACCCCAGCAGCACCCATCACAGCCATAACAAAATGCTGCCAACTATTAGTCAACCAATCAATTGAGGAATTATACAAATGTACAAACCAATCTTCTGTCACCTCTACAACAAACGCATTTGAATTAGCAGCCAATTCCGAAAGTTTAGCCTCTTCCACAGACTCCAACACCTGTCCTTTCTCTCCCTTATCCAGCAGATGCTCAAAATTCAATGGTACCTTCAACCAACTATCCTCCAGCCGTTTAGTCTGAACCAGCTGCATTCCTGCCCCCTTATTGCCTAGATATAATCCAGGTTTAACTCTCACAAATACTGGATTTTTCCTACAGTCGACAACCATTAACAAGGAAACATTTTTAACTAATCTTGTGAATGGTTCTACAGCAACAATTCTATCATCCATAAACAGAGAAAAATGACCAAGATAACACGGCAAATTTGCTCCTATAGTCACATTCAACCATCTTTTTTTACATACAGACACAAGCTCCATCTCCCCCAGATGTTGTACCAACAAATTTCCGACTTGCTTGATGTTGGAATGAAACAAATTATTCTCCCAACACCCCTGTTCTGCCTGCAAAATCCTTTCCACTTGATGATAGGAAGAAGTTAACTGTAATAATAAAGCACCATCCTCCTCTTTTTTTCGCATCCAAGGAAAGAAATTCTTTTTAGCAGTTGTAATCCACAAAAATACATCAGGAACGTTGGTATGAAAATAATGCAAATCAGTCAGAAAGTCAGAAAACTCCACTTTTTTCCCCAGTTTTAATCCCAACGAAAACTGTGGAGAAATCGCCAACCAACTTTGGCCACCCTGATTATTAGCATCATCCGCCATATTAGAAAATGTAAACAAAGTTAAATTTACAATTTCAACAGTCCGAAAATAACTAAAATAACGTCTATCTTCCTGTGATCTATTGTGAACTATCACTCGATCAAGCCCAAGCCGCAGATCAGACTCCAGACAGTGTGCCCCAATGAACTGGTCCTCAAGAAAACAACTGTTATCAGGTAACATTGAAATTTGTATATTTTTCAAATAACTTGTAATCTGAACTTCTTGAAAAGTATTAGGCACAAAGGTATTATTTAAATAAATACCATCTCCTCTGCACTGAGGGTCAATCCCATACGTCATCATATCATCATACAGGATGGTACCATTTATGAAATAAGTCAGTGACCGGTCATAAAACGCTACAGGCAACCGTCGTCCATCTATGTCTAACACCCTCTGTTCCTCCATCCTTTTACAATCTTCACTAGAAATTAACTCATCACTACTAACAACAGCTGGTGCCCCTAAATGTAGATGGCTATATTTGCCGCAATACCAGGTGTGAACCGTTCTGTCGACGTGACATTGTACCGCGGGCAAAAATCTCACTCCAACTTTTTTTAACAGATGACCGCTGACTGTTCCATTAAACTCATGCTGACCAAATACTGTACATTCTGAAGCCCTCAACTCAGGACCGTCGCCAACACACTTCTTTACAAGCACAGGTATCACATCAGCACCACAGGGTAACAAACACAATCCCCAAATTAAAAAATATTTACCTGATTTGAATTTATTATTATGACCAGACATTATTAGCTGATAACTGTTCACCAATTCACCCGCAAATATCAACTGATTTAGCCTTTCATTGCAGGGCAACTTTCTACCTACTAGCTTTGTCAGCACATATTTGTTATTAAAATAATCAAATAACAATTCATGAACTCTTATTATAATATATTTTTTTTTTAAATATTTATATGTATTTTAATAATATTTTTTTCTCAAAAATAATTATTATCAGCTCTCCTTTCCCTACTTTCTCCGTCCTCGAGTTCCTATCTGAACATGTACCACAGGACCCCCTACCTGAGATCTTAACCTCCTCCCAGTGTCCCATAAATATTTCGCCACCCGTGATCCACTTTTCTTAATTGTAACTAATCTTTCAGGTGAAGATTGCGGCGGCGCCGTAGTCAAAAACGACTGTTCCGATGGAAGCTCAACCTCGTCAAAATTACCCTCAGCTACAGGAGCAGGCACCACAGATTCTTCTGTCACTCCCACCTCTACTCCTTCACCTACAGGTATAATTTCTCTATTCTCATTCTCTGAAACTCTGTCATTATCAACCTCAACCTCACTCTCCTTCTCCTGAATCTCGTCACTCTGTCTTTCCTCTGCCAACTCAAAACCATCATTTTCAGATGACAAATACACAACATCTTCACTCTCTCTCTCCTCTACAGTTTCTTTCTCTACAGGCATATTGTCAACCTCCAAAAATATCTCATCGGACGGACAAATTTCAGGTAAAGGAAAAACGTTAAAATTAACCTCCTCCCCTAGAACTTCCGTTCGAGCATGAATTTTTCGAATTTTATCCCTAGCTACAACCTGATTTTTCTTGATGGGATTATTCCCAAAAGGTGCCAACTCATACAATGCATCCGAAAATTTCTTAACTACAATAAAAGGCCCTCCATAGAAAGACTGTAATTTCTTGGACACGTCAGTTTTTACAATATTAAAGAAAGCATAACAAACATCTGTAACTCTTAATGCTTCCCTCTGTACTCTGTGTTTATTTTGAACCTCTAAATATAACTTGGATTTTGTAGAAATTCTCTTAATTACATCCTCCATATTTTTCAGAAATTCCAAATACGACCGCGAGGATGAAGATTCAACAGACGGGACTGGTGATAGAAAATCGAGAGGAATACGTGGCTGCCGACCAAAAACTAGAAAAAATGGAGAATATCCAGTTCTAGTACTCTTGGAACAGTTAATCACCAACGTAGCCAAAGGTAATTTTTTAGCCCAGTCCTTTGTTCCATGATTTTCATCTACTTTCAAAGCAGCATACAAACTTTGATTTTGCCTCTCTACAGGATTCGAATTTGGATTCCTGGGGGGAATTAGGACAGTATCCACCCCCAATCCTTTCATCACGCCTTTAAACACACTGCTTGTAAAATTTGTACCTCTATCCGATCTCAAAGCTCTAAATAAACCATAGGTAGGTACAAAATTTTCCAATATAGCCTTTACAGTTGTTTCAGTTTTAGCATCAACCAACGGACATGTAAAAACATATCTAGAAAATAGACAAACCATGATTAAGACAAATTTAACCGTCTGTCCCTGATGATAACATGGAGTCCAAGGTCCAACCAGATCTACGGACATATTAGCAAAAACTTCACTACTTTGAACAGAATGAGTTATAGGTGAAACATGTTTAGGATTACTTCCAGCCTTTTTCAAACATGTAATACAACTTCGTATTCTTGATTCCACAAACTTGTTCACGCCAGGCATAAAAAATCTCTCATTTATCTTACGTATTGTCTCCTGCACACCTCTATGTCCAGAACCATATCCACCATGAGCTGAATCAAATATATCATTGTATAAAGAAAGAGGCACTACAGGCCTCTCGACGAAACCCCCTTCGGCCAAAGGCTGTCTGAAAATTACAACCCCCTCTAGCACATACATATGGCCAATAAGATTGTACAATAATTCTTTTCTGCCCGATAACTCCGCCCTCTCATAAGACGACAACTGTCTCCTTTCCAATATCCATAACCTTATTTCATTTAGGATCTCGTCCTGCTGAAGACTACTTTGCCAGACAAACTCAACATCCGCCTCATCCTCTGCAGAATGTACCTGCATAATAGAATAGATTTGATCCAGAAATGGTGAATCATCCAGGTAAGGATCCAAAATTTTATTATCTGTCTCTCTACACTCCTGACAATCCTTCAGTCGATGATCCTTACAATCTAACTCAGTTCTCGACAAATAATCTACGTTCACATGCTTAGTCCCCTGTCGATGGATAACTGTAAAGTCAAAACTTTGCAAGAAAGTTATCCATCGATAGGTGACACCGTTTATTGATCCTTTAGCCCAACGTTTATAATGCACTAGTGAAATACTGTCTGTCCGAACCAAAAATTCACGAAACCTACAAAAGTGTAAAAAATTCTTTAATGCATATACTAATGCACCTAATTCTCCTTTATAGGAAGGATAATTTTGTTCTGCAGCATTACACTTTTTACTACAGACACCAAACACTCTCTCTACACCATCCTGTTCTTGCGAAATAATCCCTGCAAAATACTGAGAACTATAATCTACATCCACAATAAAAAGATTAGGATTATCCCATTGAGGATAGCCTTTACACATTTCAGTCTTGAACATTTCCATAAATTCAGTCCATACTCTGTTCAACTCTTCTGTCCACTTTATTATAGTGTCATTCCTGTGACTATCCAACATGCACGACCTCTTGGCATAATCAGCAAAATATCCTCTGTAATAATTAGTAAATCCCAAAAATTTCTGCAACTCCTTCCCTGTTCTAGGCTTGCCCCAATCCTTAATCCGTTCCAGATATGCAGGATTCATTTTCAATCCATCGGCACTAATAATATGTCCCAAATAATGGCATTCTCTAGTCAATAAATCACACTTATCTAAATTTAATTTCAGGTTGACCTGCCGAAGAACTTGAAACAGTGCCTGCAGATGCTCTACATGTTCCTCTGGACTTGATGAAAACACGATCAGATCGTCCAAGTAGCTGATACAGAATCCATACATACCTGGCAGGATAGACAGCACCTTATCCATCAGAGCACAGAACAGGCTGGGTGCATTACACAACCCAAATGGCAACCTGTTAAACAAATACATCCTGTTTGCTGCACTAAAAGCTGTCAACGGTTTAGAGTCTTCATCCATAGTCATCGAATGGTAGGCAGCTGTCAAATCAAGAGTACTGAACACCTTGCCAGAACCCAGCTTCGTCAGATTATCCGAGATCAGTGGCAGCGGCCACGCCACCCGCTTAGTCACGTTGTTGAGGTTGCGGAAATCGATGACAAACCTCAACTTAGCCTCTGCTCCAGGTGCAGCCTTCTTTTTCACAGCAAAGATAGGACTGGACCAATCCGAGAAACCCTCCTCAATAATGCCAGCATCCAGCCATTTGGTCAACTGTTCCTTCAATTTAGCATCGTACTCTGGATTCAAAGGAATATTTCTGGCCTTCACAGGTTTAGCTCCAGGTAACAATTCTATATTATATGTCATTAATCTACAATCACCAATATCTGAATCATTCATTGAAAAGATATCAAAATTTTCCAAACAAATTTTAATAATCCTGGGTTTCAATTCTGGATTTTCCTTAATCATCTGGTTTTCATCTAACTTCAATTTTTGAATAATAAACTGTACCCGTTCATGCATTTTTTGCCCCGACAACTTTTCTGGCTTATCCAATTCATTAATTGTTTTATTACAGGTAACATCTTGATTATCCATGATGAAACAATGCCCCATCTTCACATTTCTCAGCAAGGTAATAGGTTTTATTGACGCATTAACCACATTAACCACACAGGACCCATCTTTCCGTGGCTGATACACCCCCTCAATAATCATAATCCCATTGCCACTTGTCATCTTAGAAGAATTAGGGGACACGTACCAAAGCCCATCATTCTTTAATCCAGTCACATGCACCACAGCGGTAGATCCTCCAGGATAAAAAATAGTTTTATCCAGCAACTTCACATTATACTTCGTTGAATATAACTCTCCAAACCCACCCCCCTCCTTTATCCCTGGCAAGGTAGGTTTAGATGGAATTTCAGAATTCATTCGTCCGGACAAAATAGGAATTTTCTGTATCTCTGCCACCACCTGTTTCTGTAAACAGGAATTAATAGGAACAGATTCCCCACAAAATTCAAACTTATCTTCATCCAAACAAATATTAATTTTATTCTTTTTCAGGAAATCAGATCCAAGATTTACCAACCTACTCGTCACCTCAGGTACATAAAATATCTCCGTAAACACAGCTTGAGTTCCAGCAAATCTAAATTTCAACTCAACATATCCAATAATATTAACTTTCTTTAAATCTACTGAATATGCTGATAATTTAGCAGGACAAAACTCAACTCCATGTTTATCAAGAATTTCTCTAGATATCAAAGAATTAAAATTATTTCCTGTATCAATAATTCCTAACTCCTTCACCGGAATATCAGCCCCAGGCACAAGAAATTCTAAATCCGCACAAATAGGCATTTTCGTTATCTTCAAAAACTTCACAATCTCTTGAAAACACTAGTCATTATAATTAATATATCCATATATTTTAGATATACATCATTCCACTACACAGCAGTCAGCCCCTCATCTGTCACCAGCCGCCAACATACTGTTCAATTTATGAAATCCTGTACATCTCCCCGACTACCAGCATCACACAGCTACACTCCAAGCCTTTTTTTTTTATACAGGTAAGTATCTCTCGAAGTATTCAACCTTGCATAGGTACTTATCAAAATATAATATATAGTAGATATATATATATATATATAAACATATATATATAATGTTTTCATTAACACGATCACACCTTGACTGAAGAATAAACAAGACAGTAATGCTTTATAAAGTTGAAAGCAATAATGTAAATACAAAACAGCAAAATTAACTATTTACAGTACTATAGCCTATATAATGAATATGAATAAAAGAACGATCTATAAATTTCATCCTAGAATGAGATTTATACATCAAATCAATCATATCCATTACATAGGATATTGCTGGAAATTGTTTCTGGCTATGTCAGCAATCATAGCCTCATACTGTTTCTCATCTCTGCTCTTTTCAGAATCCACAACAGGCCCCACCTGATTGCCCCACCTATCCACAACAGGCCCCACCTGATTGACTGTCTTCTTCAGAAACTGCTCAGGTATTACCCTATTATTAGGCACTCCAGGACCCTCTTTCTTCTCGCTACCGGCTGAGAAAAACTTAGCTTTGGTCTTTCCTATGCGAGAATCAGGAGCTGGCGGCTTGCCATCTCTCTTCTGCCAGCAACTAGCCACTACATGACCTTTTTTCCCACAATACCAACAAATCATAGTTCTAGCCTTCGAATTCAGAGCCCCAATCACGTTCTCAACCTGATCCCAAGGAATATCATCATCCCCTTCAATCCACGCATTATTATCGCCACTCTCAGTCCTGCCCTCCATATCAGATACATGCACTTCACTGATTACAGGCCTAGCTTTCACCTCCCTAGAATCCTCTAGCCTCAACCCTTCCATAGCCTGAGAATAACAGGACGTTACATTTTCAGGTGATACGTGTCCAGAACGAGCCCAGCTTATATAATGCTGACCTCTGCGAATCAAATAAGTCAAGAAAGCACTGTAATCTTCCAGGTAATGCATAGATTCAATGAAATTAGCCATATCTCTAGCTAAATCAGAAAACAGCAAATTCTTAGCCACATTATTATAGAAATCACGCCAAGATTGTCTAGAAATTTGACCAGGATGCATAAGCCTAAACAGACGCAATTTAGCATTGAAAAACACATCCACATTCTGACCACTCTTTTGTTTCAGGGCGTAAAAGAATTCGGTAGCCGACTCTGTATCAGCAAAGGGTATCACCAACCTTCTTATCAACAGGTAATAACCTAAAGCACTTAAGGAAGCATTAGCCTCCGGCGTAATCAACCTCCCCATCTTCTTCCCTTTGCACTCAAAAATCCTATTGTACAGGATGTCCTTGAAAAGCATAGGATCCTCCAACTTTGCGAACCTAGCAACCCTCCATAAGGATAAGAAATAATCCTCAAAATCAATGTTTCCATCCCAAAATGGAGCATCCCGCACAAAATCACTATCCCACTTGACTCCTCTTACAAGACAAAACTCCTTAAACTGCTCCTCTACAGTCTGTTGGCTTACACTACCGCCGGCCACCTTTTTATAGGCCTTAAGCACTTCAGCCCTTTCCTCAATTAAAGGAAATATATCCAACAATTGATTTTCATATTCGGTCAGACAACTCTCACGAACATTCATCCAATTTCCATTCCCAACAGGACCTAAAAACTCAATCTGCGAAAACTTCAAATGTCCAGGAGCACTTTTCCCTCTTTTAGCCTCAAAATTTGTAGAATCCAATTTAGCCTCCACACTCAAACGATTAATGAAAGATGTATTAAACGAATCATCCCCCGTCGCCTTGACTGCAGATACACTAGCCCCCATACTTGTCTCATACAAAAAACCGCTAATATCCCCATCCACTGGCAATTGCGCCACCTTTTTCTTAATAGTAGCCAAATCAACATCATAACCTAACTTCTTATGCTCATCAGAGTTCTTAAACTCTTTCACCTTATTCTCCAGCCGTTTATTCGCCGCCGTTAACTTATCCACCTGATCTTTGACAGTCGTATGCTCCTGCAACATTGCCCTAACATATTTTTTTATGCTTTCAGGCACAACGTCATTCTCCACCTCGCCCAACGCCAACTCCACATTCGCATTGGCACCTGCACCAGCATCCTCAGCCGCAGCATCCTCCTCCTCCCAATGTTCGGGAGTTCCATCATCATCCTGACTGTCATTCTCCCGAGGACGTTTAGGCGGCCGTCCACGCTTGCCTTCAGTTTTACCCCGCTCTCCTTTTTCTCCATCAGCCATATCCGAGCACTGGAACTAGATCCGCCGTGAAATTTAGATCAAAAGAGTTAAAGAATGAAATTCCACAGAAACCTGAAATATAAATCAAGTTAGAAATATAAAAATTAAAACAAAACTGTGAAAAATCCGAGATAAAAAAATATCTCAAAAAGTGAGTGACTTCAAATTAAACACCACTTCCCCCACCCTTAACTCAGCAGCAGGTCTAAATAACACGTAGCACAATAAGACTGCGCCAAATGTGATATAGACAGACTTGCATAAGTTAATGATAGAGTAGACTTAATGTTCAATTCAAAATGCAAACAGATTTTTAAGTATTTATTATATTGGATTAAATGCAGTTTTTGAGTAAATAAGATTATATATTGATACTATATTTAGAAATGATTAAATATGTTAATAAGTCAAAACTACTGATTATTCAAAGCTGGATAGTTCTGAAGTAGCAGGATGTCTGTCTGTATATCAGGACACCAAACAACAGGATGACTGTCTGTTTAATTAATACAATGTATTAATTAACTATGCACTTTGAAGGGGTAGAATATCTGCCTATGCAAACTATCTAAAGTAGTAGGATGTCTGTAAATAGCTGTATTGGTCTTAATAAAGACTCGAACCCAAACCAGATAATGTTCTGTGTTAGGACTCTCAATATCAACTGACTTAAATATATTTTCTCTTTATTCTTTCTGAGAGCAATTAAAGAGCAATTAAGAGTAACAATTAACATATGGTCTGCAAGCTTAAATATATGACATCACAACATAAATATATGACAACATATTACCATACTTATTAGACAATGGTCACGAATCAAAGGGTCGGTAATCTGTCACTTAGGGTAATAAAAAAGGTCTTCATTAAATACTACTATACCTGTGTCTGGAAATCTTGGAATTTGAATGGTGTGAGAAAGCCAAGGGATCCCAGATGGAATGCCATTATAGGAGGTACTGACATCTAAAAAAATAATGATTATGGACATACTTACATTTTTAGGACTTGATTATATAGTTGCTTCGCTATTGTACTTTGTTGTCCCAGGAATCAGTATACCAAAAATCAGACCAATCGGATAATTAGGTCACATACAAATTTGTTGTTAAAAATGTAAAAAAAATCAACATGTTTAAAATGGACGTACGGACATTCTGGTAATGATTATAGAGTTGCTACGCTTCCTAACTCGTACCTAACTATTACAGGAATCACCATGAAAAATTTGAAATCAATAGGACAATTCTAACATGCCTAAATTAACGAAAAAAGGCTATTTAAAAAAGTAAAAAAATCAACATGTTTAAAATGGACGTACGGACATTTTGGTAATGATTATAGAGTTGCTACGCTTTCTAAATCGTACCTAACTACTAAAGGAATAACCATGCAAAATTTGAAATCGATAGGACAATTCTAACATGTCTCAAATAACGAAAAAAGCTATCCGTGACGGACGGACGGACCGACCCTAATTATAGAAAAGCTTCGCTTTTAAAAACAGGACAGGATTATTGTAAAGATCTCATAATCAAAGTATCTAGTGCATAAACTTTTAGTCAACAAAAATGTATACATTTCATGACATCCTACAAAGAAAAATTTTCTTATGAAAGTTCCTAGAAACTTTTCTCAAAAACAGAATTGAAATTAAACTCAGAAATTAAAATAAATCATAATAAAATTAAGTTTATTTCTTTTGTGCTTCTATTAACTGTTTATAGGGGGCAATATATTTAATTTTGTATAAACTTTATTCATATTGGTCACAATTAAAGCAAAAAAATAAGCGTTGAATGGGTAAAAGTAAAGGAGAAAGAATTGGGAATAGAATAAAAATAGGAGAAATGCTACTGTAAAAAATACGAATATCGCCCCTTAAGGTGCGTTGCCACGAAAGAGACTATACTCGAAAAATTTAATATAACATTGAAACATTAAATGCTATGCAAAGATCACTTTCTAAATCAAAGAAATATAACTGGAAATCCAAAATTCTTATTTATTCCAAAAAATTTTCTGTCTGTGTAATATAATCATTGATATGTCTTTACCTGAAACAAAGAACTGGCATACAGAAGAGTTCCATCTCCGCCCAGACAAACAACAAAATCAATCTTGTCAGTGAGGTCATCCTTGTTCTCTGTGAAGGTCATCAGCTTCTCCTTGATCCTTCCGAAGGCGGGATTGTTTATCAACAGAGGGTCGTCCATCACTTAAAATTAAGATTACAACAGATTACAGAGACAGACATCCTATTAGTATGACATCTTACAATAATTTACAATCAAATCTCCAGGCCAATTGCATGAAAACTTTAATACAAAAAGCCAAGGACTCGGCGGCCACAACAAACCACACTGATTCGAGAAATTTGGGCGTCTTAGATTAAGCCGCTCTAAGCTGTAGACACAAAATTTTAATTAAGCCGTAGCTACCCAAAATTTAATCAACACGAAGACGCACACGCAAATTTGCATTCAGCCGTGCGAATTTTTTTTATTCCTGCTGAACACCATGCAGCTTACCGAATTCAAAGACTAAATTTACCTGCAGATTCAACAAAGACGACCATACTCTTCTCAGATATAAACCATTCAACTAATTGAATAAAGGGAGGAATTACAGCGGCATCGCGCACCTAGACAGATATTTAAACTAATTAGGAAAGTACATACCTTTTTTTTAAATAGTTACATCGCTTGAAGAGTTTTGATTCTACAAGAAAAGGATATTTCTCCAGAAAGTATTATATTATACTAAATAAATTATAGTAATTGTTTAAATGTTCACAAAGAATTTGTGAAAACAAGAAAAAGCCAGATTTATATGTCAGATTTATTTTAATAAAATCTTGAAATATTCTGAATGATATGGTAAGCATCAAGGATCTCAAGGCATACGACACTTGACCATAAATCCTTATTTAATGATAAACAAGATAACATAACGCCTTGTGTAGATTTAAAAGATTGAGTTTATGAAATTGTGGCCATTAGTATAACTTACAGTCAAATGTATCATCCCTCCCTCGGTAAAAGTCGGAGGTAATTCCATTCTGTTCCTTTCCAAAAAAACAAAAACAAAAATTTTTCAGATTAGGCGTGTACAGGGAAAAGGCGTGTAAAGTCCATTTTTAAGAGAGTAAATTTTCAAAAACATAGAAGATGAAAGTTTTACCTTTTTAATGACAAGAACAGAAAGTGGGGGTTTGTACCACGTCAACCTCTGTGAAGCGGGATCTTGAATTGTCCTGGAAATACAAAATAAATCAGCTTTTCCTCCAAATGAAATTAATTTTTATATAGGGAGGGTGGGCAAGTAATTCTCACAACCGTTGTGTATTTTACACAAGGAATTAAAAAAAAATTTGAATTAAACAAAAATTCAGTAAGATCCGCATGCCAATTTTCGGGTATAGTCCTTTCCATGACATCGCTCCATATGGAGCGATGATTTTAATTGATCGCCTCTTATGACAAGGGGCGATGTATTGGCTCCTTGAAAGGAGCGATTTAATAGCCCCATATAACAAGAGGCGATGTTATGACTCCTTGAAAGGAGCGATTTAATAGCCCCTTGCCCTAAGAGGCGATTAAATGATCCTTTATCGCTCCTTTATCGCCCCTTCTAAAGAGGAGATGATATGTCCTCTTATCCCAAGGGGCTATTTAATTAAATATCGCCTCTTCATGGCCCCTTCACTATTATATATATCTTAGTCCCTTGATGGCCCCTACATCGCTCCTACATCGCTCCTCCATCGCTCCTTCTCCAAATTTATATTAGATTGTACTTTGATGGCCCCTACATTGCCCCTCCATCGCTTCTACATCGCCCCTTCATCGCTCCTTCTTCAAATTTATATTACATTGTACTTTGATGGCCCCTACATCGCCCCTCCATCGCTCCTACATCGCCCCTCCATCGCTCCTACATCGCCCCTTCATCGCTCCTTCTTCAAATTTATATTACATTGTACTGTGATGGCCCCTACATCGCTCCTACATCGCTCCTTCATCGCTCCTACATCGCCCCTTCATCGCTCCTTCTCCAAATTTATATTACATTGCAACTTGATGGCCCCTACATCGCTGCTACATCGCTCCTACATCGCCCCTCCATCGCTCCTTCATCGCTCCTTCATCGCTCCTTCTCCAAATTTATATTAAATTGTACTGTGATGGCCCCTACATCGCTCCTACATCGCTCCTTCATCGCTCCTACATCGCCCCTTCATCGCTCCTTCTCCAAATTTATATTACATTGCAACTTGATGGCCCCTACATCGCTCCTCCATCGCTCCTTCATCGCTCCTACATCGCCCCTTCATCGCTACTTCTCCAAATTTATATTACATTGCAACTTGATGGCCCCTACATCGCTCCTCCATCGCCCCTTAATAGCCCCTTACCTTAATTTATATAACAAAGCTCCTATATGGCCTCTCTATCGCCCCTTAATAGCCACTTACCTTAATTTATATAACATAGCCCCTACATAGCCTCTCAATCGCCCCTTAATAGCCCCTTACCTTAATTTATATAACATAGCCCTACATAGCCTCTCCATCGCCCCTTAATAGCCCCTTACCTTAATTTATATAGCATAGCCCCTACATAGCCTCTCCATCGCCCCTTAATAGCCCCTTACCCTAATCTATATAACATAGCCCCTATATAGCCCCTTCATCGCTCCTTCTCCAAATTTATATTACATTGTACTTTGATGGCCCCTACATCGCCCCTACATCGCTCCTCCATCGCTCCTTCATCGCTCCTACATCGCCCCTTAATAGCCCCTTACCTAAATTTATATAACAAAGCTCCTATATAGCCTCTCCATCGCCCCTTAATAGCCCCTTACCTTAATTTATATAACATAGCCCCTACATAGCCTCTCAATCGCCCCTTAATAGCCCCTTACCTTAATTTATATAACATAGCCCTACATAGCCTCTCCATCGCCCCTTAATAGCCCCTTACCTTAATTTATATAACATAGCCCCTACATAGCCTCTCCATCGCCCCTTAATAGCCCCTTACCCTAATCTATATAACATAGCCCCTACATAGCCTCTCCATCGCCCCTTAATAGCCCCTTACCTAAATTTATATAACAAAGCTCCTATATAGCCTCTCCATCGCCCCTTAATAGCCCCTTACCTTAATTTATATAACATAGCCCCTACATAGCCTCTCAATCGCCCCTTAATAGCCCCTTACCTTAATTTATATAACATAGCCCTACATAGCCTCTCCATCGCCCCTTAATAGCCCCTTACCTTAATTTATATAGCATAGCCCCTACATAGCCTCTCCATCGCCCCTTAATAGCCCCTTACCCTAATCTATATAACATAGCCCCTACATAGCCCCTTCATCGCTCCTTCTCCAAATTTATATTACATTGTACTTTGATGGCCCCTACATCGCCCCTACATCGCTCCTCCATCGCTCCTTCATCGCTCCTACATCGCCCCTTAATAGCCCCTTACCTAAATTTATATAACAAAGCTCCTATATAGCCTCTCCATCGCCCCTTAATAGCCCCTTACCTTAATTTATATAACATAGCCCCTACATAGCCTCTCAATCGCCCCTTAATAGCCCCTTACCTTAATTTATATAACATAGCCCTACATAGCCTCTCCATCGCCCCTTAATAGCCCCTTACCTTAATTTATATAGCATAGCCCCTACATAGCCTCTCCATCGCCCCTTAATAGCCCCTTACCCTAATCTATATAACATAGCCCCTACATAGCCTCTCCATCGCCCCTTAATAGCCCCTTACCTAAATTTATATAACAAAGCTCCTATATAGCCTCTCCATCGCCCCTTAATAGCCCCTTACCTTAATTTATATAACATAGCCCCTACATAGCCTCTCAATCGCCCCTTAATAGCCCCTTACCTTAATTTATATAACATAGCCCTACATAGCCTCTCCATCGCCCCTTAATAGCCCCTTACCTTAATTTATATAGCATAGCCCCTACATAGCCTCTCCATCGCCCCTTAATAGCCCCTTACCCTAATCTATATAACATAGCCCCTACATAGCCTCTCCATCGCCCCTTAATAGCCCCTTACCTAAATTTATATAACAAAGCTCCTATATAGCCTCTCCATCGCCCCTTAATAGCCCCTTACCTTAATTTATATAACATAGCCCCTACATAGCCTCTCAATCGCCCCTTAATAGCCCCTTACCTTAATTTATATAACATAGCCCTACTTAGCCTCTCCATCGCCCCTTACCTTAATTTATATAGCATAGCCCCTACATAGCCTCTCCATCGCCCCTTAATAGCCCCTTACCCTAATCTATATAACATAGCCCCTACATAGCCTCTCCATCGCCCCTTAATAGCCCCTTACCTAAATTTATATAACAAAGCTCCTATATAGCCTCTCCATCGCCCCTTAATAGCCCCTTACCTTAATTTATATAACATAGCCCCTACATAGCCTCTCAATCGCCCCTTAATAGCCCCTTACCTTAATTTATATAACATAGCCCTACATAGCCTCTCCATCGCCCCTTAATAGCCCCTTACCTTAATTTATATAGCATAGCCCCTACATAGCCTCTCCATCGCCCCTTAATAGCCCCTTACCCTAATCTATATAACATAGCCCCTACATAGCCCCTTCATCGCTCCTTCTCCAAATTTATATTACATTGTACTTTGATGGCCCCTACATCGCCCCTACATCGCTCCTCCATCGCTCCTTCATCGCTCCTACATCGCCCCTTAATAGCCCCTTACCTAAATTTATATAACAAAGCTCCTATATAGCCTCTCCATCGCCCCTTAATAGCCCCTTACCTTAATTTATATAACATAGCCCCTACATAGCCTCTCAATCGCCCCTTAATAGCCCCTTACCTTAATTTATATAACATAGCCCTACATAGCCTCTCCATCGCCCCTTAATAGCCCCTTACCTTAATTTATATAGCATAGCCCCTACATAGCCTCTCCATCGCCCCTTAATAGCCCCTTACCCTAATCTATATAACATAGCCCCTACATAGCCTCTCCATCGCCCCTTAATAGCCCCTTACCTAAATTTATATAACAAAGCTCCTATATAGCCTCTCCATCGCCCCTTAATAGCCCCTTACCTTAATTTATATAACATAGCCCCTACATAGCCTCTCAATCGCCCCTTAATAGCCCCTTACCTTAATTTATATAACATAGCCCTACATAGCCTCTCCATCGCCCCTTAATAGCCCCTTACCTTAATTTATATAGCATAGCCCCTACATAGCCTCTCCATCGCCCCTTAATAGCCCCTTACCCTAATCTATATAACATAGCCCCTACAAAGCCTCTCCATCGCCCCTTAATAGCCCCTTACCTTAATCTATATAACAAAGCTCCTACATAGCCTCTCCATCGCCCCATAATAGCCTCTTACCTTAATTATGTAACATAGCCCCTACATAGCCTCTCCATCGCCCCTTAATATCCCCTTACCTTAATTATATAACATAGCTCCTACATAGCCTCCCCATCGCCCCTTAATAGCCCCTTACCCGAATTTATATAACATAGCCCCTTAATAGCCCCTTACCTTAATTTATATAGCATAGCCCCTATATAGCCTCTCCATCGCCCCTTAATAGTCCTTTACCTTAATTTATATAAAATAGCCCCTATATAGCCTCTCCATCGCCCCTTAATAGCCAATTTATATAACATAGCCGCTACATAGCCTCTCCATCGCCCCTTAATAGCTCCTTACCTTAATTTATATAACATAGCCTCTCCATCGCCCCTTAATAGCCCTCCATCGCCACTTAAAAGCCCCTTACCTTAATTTATATAACATAGCCTCTATATAGCCTCTCCATCGCCCCTTAATAGCCCCTTATATCCTCCTTCAAAACAGTTATACACATTCCCAGGATCTATTGGAAGCTACCCTATAAAGGAGAACCATATCGGTTCTGCAGTTAGCGATCTTCTTTGATACATACAGACAATGATCCTGTTACTTTTTATAAGGATTAAAAATAAAATGGCCTAAAGCCATCTCATTACCCATAGGAAGCTTCACTGTAAAGGAGAACCATGTCGGTTTAGTGGTTAGCAAGGTACAGACAGACATACATACAGACAAAGATCCTGTTACTTTATTATAAGGATTAAAATAAAATAGTTATTAACCTCCCCAGGACCTATGAGAAGCTACCCTATTAAGGAGAACGATCTCAGGACCTATAGGAATCTTCACTGTAAAGGAGAACCATATTGGTTCAGCGGTTAGCAAGATCCTTCGGTACAGACAGACATTCATACATACAGACAAAGATTCTGTTAATTTATTTTAAGAAATACAGATAAAATTGTTATAAACCTTTCCAGGCCTAAAACCATCTCAGGACCTAATTTCTCGACAACTCGAGTTAAGTTACTATATTATTTTTACAATGTTTAACTTATCTGTTATTATTGGCTGACGAAAAGTTTGGGCAAAAAAAAAGATTTATTCTTCAATGAAATATCTCTCCAGTATAATTTTGGCAAGTGCTAATTTATTAAGAATAAAGTTTGCCACAAATTTACCAAAAAATCTCATTGTCATTTCGCCAGGGAGGATTGGGATAGTTCCCAAAGTGTTATAAGTTGGCTTATCCAAGAGTGCTGTCTAGTCTCCAAAGTTTTATAATACCGTTTTCTTATTCGTTAGATTAACAACCTTGGGGACTTTTTATTGTTTAGTGATTGTTTAGTTCATTAAGTTGAGTGTCTAAATGTTTCAACCACTAATTCTAAACTAAAGAAGGGGTAATTTTGTGAATCATCAATGGGAATAATTAATATATAAACATACATATATATAAAGTGTTTTTTTTATGAGAACATTTTTGAAAGCAATTTTACCCTACTTATAGTTATCAGAATTTAATGGCTTATTCTCTTCGTTTTTTATAACCATTAACAGAAAAGCAAAAAAATATTTCAGTTTTTATTTAAAAAGTACAGTAAATTCAAAATTTCAAAACATGGGTGTCAACATCTAAAATAGTTATTTCTCGCATCGTATTATAAACGGCTTTCCGCGGATATAGAAAGTACAATTATGAGATTAAAACTAGTTTTTTTAGCCCCGAGGTGCCGAAGGCACCGGCTAAAAAAACTGGGTTTAATCTTATGATTGTACATATCTATATTCGTAGAAAGCTGGATATAATACGATGCTAGACATAGTTTTTTCGTATGGATGAGAACCGGTTCCTATCCACCGGATTCAAATGAATACGAGAAATGGTTTTAGCGCATTTTTTTAATGCTCAAATCTTCTACCCTTTCCAAGAATGGAGGGAGTACATTGGGGGGCCAGTATTCCCTCCCTGGTTGAGATATGGCCTTCAAATTTCAAAATGTTCTAGTACATGTCACAAATAGTATCTATATAAATTTTTAGCTCTATATCTCAACTTTGAAGCGTTTTGCAGCCATTCTTGCAAAGGTAGATTATAAGAAAAATGCACTAAAACCATTTTTAGATGTTGACACCTAAGATTTAAATTTTTTAATTTACTGTACTTTTTGAATAAAAACTGAAATATTTTTTGCTTTTCTATTAAAGGTTATAAAAAAAGAAGAGAATAAGCCATTAATCATTAAATTCTGATAACTATAAGTAAGGTAAAATTGCTTTCAAAAAAGTTCTCATAAAAAAACACACTGTATATATGTATATATATCATTTTATCGACACTCGTCTTATCCCTGTAGATCTCTGATTATCAGAGCATTTTTGAAATATTTGCTGCTTATTTTTTGGCTGCCTTTGGCAAAATAATTTTTTTTCATAAAAAATGTATACAAAATTATCGTATTAATTTGGTAAATATATCATTGCACTTGAATTATTTTTAAGTCACTAACGGCTAATCCCATAGATGACCCTAGGAGTACTTTAATGAATAGATGTGGTGGAGAGGGGGGGGGGGGAGGGGGAAGGTTAAGAATTTAAGGGAAGTGATACCTTCCGGGGGCTGAAAGTGTTGGTCCCCTCCCCAAAATGAAAACTTTTCCTGCGAGTAAAATAAGCTTCAATGTAAAGGAGAAGCATATCGGTTCAGTTGATACTGATAAACATCCTGTTACTTTAATGTAAATATTAGTTTAAGGATAGTCTGTATAATCTCAGGGAGAAAGGAAACATTAGGCAATTTTTACAATAGTCTCCAAAGTTTTATAATGAAGTTTTCTTATTCGTTGGCTCAAAACTTTGGGGACTTTTGTCATATTTTGGTTGTAGTGTTGCAATTTTGTGTATCGTTATTAGGGAAGGATAAAAATTTATCGGCCATTGTCTTATTCCTTTAGATCCTCGGTATAATCAACTGAATAACAGTTCCAACAACAAAAATTAAGATATTGCTTCGCTTTTTATGGACAAATATCCTGTTATTTTATTATAAGGAAAAAAAATAAACTATCTTAAAATCATCTCAGGACTCAGCGGTTAGCAAGATCCTACGATATAGACAGACAGACATACATCATATCGGTTTAAGAGCAAACGAGATCCTTTGCTACAGACAAAAAAAAACTTTGTATATCGACTAGCGGCTACGCCCCCAGCATCTATTGGCTCTGTATTCAAAGGGGAATGAATAAAAGCCTAAAACCTTCCCAGGACTTAAAATAGAATAGCCTAAAACCATCCCTCGACTTAAAATAAAATAGCCTAAAGCCATTACAAGACAAATATTAAGCTTACCTGAAATAGAAAGCGCAATCTGTTTAGTAGTTATTGAGATCTTAAGTTTCAGAACAGAAAGCCTTACTAACGTGGACAAACGCAGGATATTTCGGACAAATGTCGGAGTGGACATTATATAAGTAAAACGCAGAAGTGTCTATAATATCTTAAAAATTAGGTTTCAACAACATTTGTTTAGTTATTTCTACACAGGTTAGGTTAGGTTAAGATATAAATATACAAATAAGCCCCCTGCAGGGGTTAGGCATATAAAAAAACATATTTGACAGTTGTAAACAATGTGAGAAAAAAATATGTTTTAGTTTAATGAAATGTTCTATCTGTTTCAAACCTTTGCCTTTCGATAGAACTTACCTACTTTGGAAAACTGTCAGACTGATTTTAAAATTTCAGTCTGTGAGAAAAGATATTCAAGATTTTTTTTTTGTTTTGAAAGATTTTTATCTTATAAATAAAATTAAAGACACTCCTGCGTTTTACATAAGCAATGTCCACTCCGACGATTGTCCCATTCCTAGGTTTGTCCACTCCAACGTTTGTTTATGTTTTACTACTTTATATAATAGGATAATATGTATTCTTCTTTTATATTTCTCTTTTCTTATTCACTTGCAGCTGCGCTCTTTTTAATGTAAGGAGGCAGAAAAATAGCCTAAACCAATTAGGGGCTTAAATCTGAAAATGAAATAGCAAAAAACCATCCCATGACCTATGTGAAGCTTCCCTTAAATGGAGAATTTAGTCAGTTTATGAAATTTTTAAGCTTCAGACCAAAAAAAATACTTTTTTTGTTAAAAGAGAAAATTTTCTACAATTAGGGTTAGTCCTTTCGTCATTGCTCTTCTCATTAAGTTAAGCATGTGGTTTTCTCTGCTATTGTTAAAGATAGACTGTTGAGATTTTTAGTGAATATTCCCATGACATATGTATATCCAGTCTATAAATTATTTTGTCTGTCTCTCAATTATGCTTCAAAAGACTTAGGTTTCGTGATAATCTTTGAGTAATAGCATATTCTCTTAAAGTCTGCTCTATAACTTACTTTGTCTGTTTGTCCATTATATGATCCTTATTCAATATTCTATTTAACTAAAAAATTTCATTCTCTTAGTTTATTTTTTTTTCTTTATTTCATTATGTTATTATATTATTTATATTTATTTTATTAATTCATTATATTTTCATTATAATTTTCCTTTTTAAATGCGAAACTTTTCTATAGTAAGGATTGGTTTGTCCGTACGTCCAAACGGTTAGACGACATTTTCTTTAATTTAGACATGTTATAAATATCCTATCGATTTCAAACTTTGCAGAATGATTTCTATAACAGTTGGGTACAATACTATATTCATTACTAGAAAGTATGTACGTCCATTTTTTTTGTATAATATCATTGTCCCATTCATCTGGGTTTTGGAGTAATGTTTCTTAGGACAACAAGGTTTAGTATTATAATCAAATACTAAAAATAAAATTATGCCCTTTTACTATATTCTATACTAGCAGATTCGCCCCTAGCCTCTAGGGGCTTTACCCCAAGAGGTGATAAAAAATTTTTTTGGCGAAATTCGTAATAGGACCAAGAAAATCTTCAGCAAAAAAAAAAATGGGGGGGGATTTTTTTGTTTTTGGGGGGGTTGGGGGTATCCCACCCCCCAAGAAAATAGCCTAAAACCACCACAGGACCAGTAGGTATAATCCCTGAATAGTAGAATATAATCGGTTCAGTGGTTACCGAGATCTTAAGGGACTGACAGACAGACGGACAAACAGACAGACAGACGGATGGACAGACATCATTCTACTTTGTATTATAGATTTACGCTAATTTTAACAAAATTTATGTTTGACCTCCTGATTTTAGAGCTTTGCTTTTGTGAATGTTGTTATCCTTGTTATCTTGCTTTTTTTTCCCTTTTCATAACCTATTATATAAAGTAGTAATCTTTTTTTGTCTGTAGAAAAGCTAACCGCTGAACCTATATGGTTCTCCTTTACAGTGAAGCTTCTTTTAAGTTCATAGAGGGTTTATAATTATTTCGAGGGAGGGTATCTCCACCCTCCCAGAAAATTCACCCCAAGAAAAATATTACCCCATCCCCTCAAAAAATCTTTTTAACTTTTTAAAAGCAAAGCTTTTCTATATTAAGGATCAGTCCGTACGTCCGTAACGGTTAGCTATTTTCGTTAATTTAGGCATGTGATTCCTGTAGTAGAAAGGTACGATTTAGAAAGTCTATAATCATTATCAGAATATCCGTACGTCCATTTTAAGCATACTAATTATTAACTTACAACAAATTTTTATGTATCAAAATTATCCGATTAATCTGATTTCTGGGATACTGATTCCTAGGACAACAAAATAGAATGTTATAAGCGAATCATATCTATAAACAAGTCCAAAAAATGTGAGTACGTCCCTAAGCATTTTCCTGCATGTAAGCAATTTCTCAATAAATTTACTTACAATTTTGTTTCGAATTTTAAATTTATGTTCTGACTATTCAGTTCTGACATTCTACATTATTAATGTTCATTAAACTTTTTTCTACCGTTTCAGAGCTTTGCTTTTATAAATGTTGTCATCCTTGTCATCCTTTTAAAACTTAAATTTAAAACTGTAGAGGGTCACATTCCTTCCTTACCTTAATGCCCTACCTTCTATAATGAAGGGGCAATACAATTACAGAGGCTGTACAGGAGCCATAAAGGGCCTATGTTATATAAATTAAGGTAAGGGGCGATGAAGAGGCTATGAAGGGGCTATGTTATATAAATTAAGGTAAGAGGCTATTAAGGGGCGATGGAGAGGCTATGTAGGGGCTATGTTATATAATTAAGGTAAGGGGCGATGGAGATGCTTTGTAGGGCCTATGTTATATAAATTAAGGTAAGAGGCTATTAAGGGGCGATGGAGAGGCTATGTAGGGGCTATGTTATATAAATTAGGGTAAGGGGCTATTTAGGGACGATGGAGAGGCTATGTAGGGGCTATGTTATATATATTAAGGTAAGGATTATATAAATTAAGGTAAGAGGCTATTAAGGGGCGATGGAGAGGCTATGTAGGGGCTATGCTATATAAATTAAGGTAAGGGGCTATTAAGGGGCGATGGAGAGGCTATGTAGGGCTATGTTATATAAATTAAGGTAAGGGGCTATTAAGGGGCGATGGAGAGGCTATGTAGGGCTATGTTATATAAATTAAGGTAAGGGGCTATTAAGGGGCGATTGAGAGGCTATGTAGGGGCTATGTTATATAAATTAAGGTAAGGGGCTATTAAGGGGCGATGGAGAGGCTATATAGGAGCTTTGTTATATAAATTTAGGTAAGGGGCTATTAAGGGGCGATGGAGAGGCTATGTAGGGGCTATGTTATATAGATTAGGGTAAGGGGCTATTAAGGGGCGATGGAGAGGCTATGTAGGGGCTATGCTATATAAATTAAGGTAAGGGGCTATTAAGGGGCGATGGAGAGGCTATGTAGGGCTATGTTATATAAATTAAGGTAAGGGGCTATTAAGGGGCGATGGAGAGGCTATGTAGGGCTATGTTATATAAATTAAGGTAAGGGGCTATTAAGGGGCGATTGAGAGGCTATGTAGGGGCTATGTTATATAAATTAAGGTAAGGGGCTATTAAGGGGCGATGGAGAGGCTATATAGGAGCTTTGTTATATAAATTTAGGTAAGGGGCTATTAAGGGGCGATTGAGAGGCTATGTAGGGGCTATGTTATATAGATTAGGGTAAGGGGCTATTAAGGGGCGATGGAGAGGCTATGTAGGGGCTATGCTATATAAATTAAGGTAAGGGGCTATTAAGGGGCGATGGAGAGGCTATGTAGGGCTATGTTATATAAATTAAGGTAAGGGGCTATTAAGGGGCGATTGAGAGGCTATGTAGGGGCTATGTTATATAAATTAAGGTAAGGGGCTATTAAGGGGCGATGGAGAGGCTATATAGGAGCTTTGTTATATAAATTTAGGTAAGGGGCTATTAAGGGGCGATGGAGAGGCTATGTAGGGGCTATGTTATATAGATTAGGGTAAGGGGCTATTAAGGGGCGATGGAGAGGCTATGTAGGGGCTATGCTATATAAATTAAGGTAAGGGGCTATTAAGGGGCGATGGAGAGGCTATGTAGGGGCTATGTTATATAAATTAAGGTAAGGAGCTATTAAGGGGCGATGGAGAGGCTATGTAGGGGCTTTTTTATATAAATTAAGGTAAGGGGCTATTAAGGGGCGATGTAGGAGCGATGAAGGAGCGATGGAGGAGCGATGTAGGGGCGATGTAGGGGCCATCAAAGTACAATGTAATATAAATTTGGAGAAGGAGCGATGAAGGGGCTATGTAGGGGCTATGTTATATAGATTAGGGTAAGGGGCTATTAAGGGGCGATGGAGAGGCTATGTAGGGGCTATGCTATATAAATTAAGGTAAGGGGCTATTAAGGGGCGATGGAGAGGCTATGTAGGGCTATGTTATATAAATTAAGGTAAGGGGCTATTAAGGGGCGATTGAGAGGCTATGTAGGGGCTATGTTATATAAATTAAGGTAAGGGGCTATTAAGGGGCGATGGAGAGGCTATATAGGAGCTTTGTTATATAAATTTAGGTAAGGGGCTATTAAGGGGCGATGGAGAGGCTATGTAGGGGCTATGTTATATAGATTAGGGTAAGGGGCTATTAAGGGGCGATGGAGAGGCTATGTAGGGGCTATGCTATATAAATTAAGGTAAGGGGCTATTAAGGGGCGATGGAGAGGCTATGTAGGGCTATGTTATATAAATTAAGGTAAGGGGCTATTAAGGGGCGATTGAGAGGCTATGTAGGGGCTATGTTATATAAATTAAGGTAAGGGGCTATTAAGGGGCGATGGAGAGGCTATATAGGAGCTTTGTTATATAAATTTAGGTAAGGGGCTATTAAGGGGCGATGGAGAGGCTATGTAGGGGCTATGTTATATAGATTAGGGTAAGGGGCTATTAAGGGGCGATGGAGAGGCTATGTAGGGGCTATGCTATATAAATTAAGGTAAGGGGCTATTAAGGGGCGATGGAGAGGCTATGTAGGGGCTATGTTATATAAATTAAGGTAAGGAGCTATTAAGGGGCGATGGAGAGGCTATGTAGGGGCTTTTTTATATAAATTAAGGTAAGGGGCTATTAAGGGGCGATGTAGGAGCGATGAAGGAGCTATGGAGGAGCGATGTAGGGGCGATGTAGGGGCCATCAAAGTACAATGTAATATAAATTTGGAGAAGGAGCGATGAAGGGGCTATGTAGGGGCTATGTTATATAGATTAGGGTAAGGGGCTATTAAGGGGCGATGGAGAGGCTATGTAGGGGCTATGCTATATAAATTAAGGTAAGGGGCTATTAAGGGGCGATGGAGAGGCTATGTAGGGCTATGTTATATAAATTAAGGTAAGGGGCTATTAAGGGGCGATTGAGAGGCTATGTAGGGGCTATGTTATATAAATTAAGGTAAGGGGCTATTAAGGGGCGATGGAGAGGCTATATAGGAGCTTTGTTATATAAATTTAGGTAAGGGGCTATTAAGGGGCGATGTAGGAGCGATGAAGGAGCGATGGAGGAGCGATGTAGGGGCGATGTAGGGGCCATCAAAGTACAATGTAATATAAATTTGGAGAAGGAGCGATGAAGGGGCTATGTAGGGGCTATGTTATATAGATTAGGGTAAGGGGCTATTAAGGGGCGATGGAGAGGCTATGTAGGGGCTATGCTATATAAATTAAGGTAAGGGGCTATTAAGGGGCGATGGAGAGGCTATGTAGGGCTATGTTATATAAATTAAGGTAAGTGGCTATTAAGGGGCGATAGAGAGGCCATATAGGAGCTTTGTTATATAAATTAAGGTAAGGGGCTATTAAGGGGCGATGGAGGAGCGATGTAGGGGCCATCAAGTTGCAATGTAATATAAATTTGGAGAAGTAGCGATGAAGGGGCGATGTAGGAGCGATGAAGGAGCGATGGAGGAGCGATGTAGGGGCCATCAAGTTGCAATGTAATATAAATTTGGAGAAGGAGCGATGAAGGGGCGATGTAGGAGCGATGAAGGAGCGATGTAGGAGCGATGTAGGGGCCATCACAGTACAATTTAATATAAATTTGGAGAAGGAGCGATGAAGGAGCGATGTAGGAGCGATGGAGGGGCGATGTAGGAGCGATGGAGGGGCGATGTAGGGGCCATCAAAGTACAATGTAATATAAATTTGGAGAAGGAGCGATGAAGGGGCGATGTAGGAGCGATGAAGGAGCGATGAAGGAGCGATGTAGGGGCCATCACAGTACAATTTAATATAAATTTGGAGAAGGAGCGATGTAGGAGCGATGGAGGGGCGATGTAGGGGCCATCAAAGTACAATGTAATATAAATTTGGAGATGGAGCGATGAAGGAGCGATGGAGGGGCGATGTAGGAGCGATGGAGGGGCGATGTAGGGGCCATCAAAGTACAATGTAATATAAATTTGGAGAAGGAGCGATGAAGGGGCGATGTAGGAGCGATGAAGGAGCGATGTAGGAGCGATGTAGGGGCCATCACAGTACAATTTAATATAAATTTGGAGAAGGAGCGATGAAGGAGCGATGGAGGAGCGATGGAGGGGCGATGTAGGAGCGATGAAGGAGCGATGTAGGAGCGATGTAGGGGCCATCACAGTACAATTTAATATAAATTTGGAGAAGGAGCGATGAAGGAGCGATGTAGGAGCGATGAAGGGGCGATGTAGGAGCGATGTAGGGGCCATCAAAGTACAATGTAATATAAATTTGGAGAAGGGGCGATGGAGGAGCGATGTAGGGGCCATCAAGTGGGATGTTATATAAATTAAGGTAAGGGACTACGGAGGGGCGATGGAGAGGCTATGAAGGAGCCATCATGGGGCTATAGTATAGCCTCTTATCATAAGAGGCGATATTAACGCCCCTTCAAAGGAGCTATTAAGAGGCCATGAAGGAGCTATAGCATAGCCTCTTATCATAAGGGGCGATATGAACGCTCCTTAAAAGGGGCTTTCACATCGCTCCATATGATAAGAGGCTATGCTATAGCTCCTTGAAGGAGCTATAGAAAATCATCGCCCCATATGGAGCGATGTCATGGAAAGGACTATACCCCAATTTTCTTTACATATGTAGCGCACTTAACAAATGCTTGTGTTTTTTAATTTAGAGAAAATATGGCGACAAATACTCTCCCTCCCCCCAACCCATTCTTTAATAAACTAAAAGGCAATTTTAAAAGTATACCTTTATCCTTTAATGAATTTAAATTAATGACAAATAAAATGCTGGATTATGTAATGAAAACAAAGTAACGGGTTTCGTCGTATTTTCACAGTAGCCTTTCTCATATTTCTAGCACCTTCAAGACGCTCTAACCCTGCAGGGCCAATTTCCTAACACAGCAGGCAATTCTTGACATTTACCTAACCTAAAATAACCTATCAAAAGCTACTGTGAAAATAAGACGAAACCCGCTATCTAGATTATTTCCTTGATCCAAAATGTTACTTACATGACCATGGCCGAATTCTTCATGATCCTGCCACAAGGGCCAAACTGCTGCACTGGACTTGGAGCATTCAGGGACCGAGTCCTCCTGAAAAATTACACAGATGTAAAATTTTATTATGGATTTACTTATTTCTGAAATAAATGAAATTATTTGTAACATATGCTATTACGCAATTTTATCATTTTGTATGATCTAAAAAGATCAAAAAATAAATTATAAACACATTTCCTAATTTAAAGAAATTTCATCATCAATATTAACAATCCAACGAATATCATATATTTCTACTATCTAGCCCTTAGGAAATTAACCTTTATGACGCATAGCTACCAAGCCTAACAAATAAAAATCTTTAACATAACCAAACATAAATATGTAAATTACTTTGTCTGTCTACTCAAATATGATAAAGAAACGAATATATGAAATATTTCAAACTAAACTGGGTCTAATAATGCATAAAACTCTTACTCTCTATGCCTTCTAGAGATACGAGTTATATCTCTCTGATTATTAGTATCAGTATTTCCAACCACTTCACTAATAACATCCTCATATATAGGTTTATCTAAGCTGATAAAGTCGACTAGGGAACAGTTGGCAGCAAAATTTACTTTGGAATCACTCGAACTTGTCTCACTTTTTATTACAGGATTTTAAACAAAATATTTGATTTTTAATACTTTTTTATTTACGTCAGAATGCTATTAATATAAAAATTGAAAGTCAACTTGTTGTGGTGTTGAAACTTACTAATATTTCACAACAATAAAATTGCACTGTCGGCATGTATCTAATAATTCAAAAACAGGCCCCAATTAGCTAAAAACAAAATTGTACAAGCTATAAATTTTTACAAAAAGATCAAATAAGTTTTTTTATATATTTTGTTTGTCTCTCTTCCTAACGTGTCTCGAGCTTTGACTATTATTTGTTTGATCACTGATGTCACAGGTTCGATCCTTCTCACCCATCTGAATGCTTGTTGCTTGGCAGAGTAGTTGCTACTGTCTCCAGTTCTCTCTGGAAGGCAGACAGCATGGTGATACTCTCCCTCTGGGAGGCAAACAATATGTTGTGTTTCTTCACTCCGACATACTGGGAGAAAGAGAGGGTTAGTTAAAGCGCTTAATTACTTGTCTCCAAGGTGTAAGGGATGTTGCGCCACAACTTTTTATACAATAGATACTTCTTTGGGGTCGTTTAATCAGTCTGTCCAGCGCAGAATAAACCAATTATCCTCAGTAATACTTATTTAAGACTAGTTTTAAAGAAAGCATTCCACTTGATTTTTGTACAAATAATTGATGTGACAAAATGTGCAATTATTTAAATGTAAATATGCGTTAATTTAAATGTTGAAAAAATATCCTTATATCCATGAAGTTGATCATTCACCGCAAACTTGATAACACTGGAAAGTCGCGCTTTAGTCCACATGAAAACCCTGGTCATTACAAATTGTGTCTGACTAATATTTAAATAACAGATTAGGTGTAAATAATTTGTTTTTAAACACAATTAAATTAATCAAAATAGAATTAAAACACATGCTTATAATAATGTAAATAAGGTTTATTTTCCGTAATCACTGATTGGAACTATTTCTATTCTTAAAATTTCAAAGAAAATTTACTAAAAAAAAATACCGCCATCGCAAAACTTTTGGTGTTTTTTTTTATTAACAAGGATGACAACATCCATAAAAGCGAAGCTCTGAAACGGTAGGACAAACGGACATTAACACTTGTGTAATGTCAGAACTGAATGATCAGAATGCGAATGAATAAGAGTCAAAGCAAAATTGTAAGTAAATTTGTTGAAAAACTGCTTGATACAGGATAATGATTATGGACATACTTACATTTTTAGGACTTGATTATAGAGTTGCTTCGCTTATAATATTGTACTTTGTTGTCCCAGGAATCAGTATACCAAAAATCAGACCAATCAAATAATTAGGTCACATACAAATTTGTTGTTAAAAATGTAAAAAAAATCAACATGTTTAAAATGGACGTACGGACATTTTGGTAATGATTATAGAGTTGCTACGCTTTCTAACTCGTACCTTACTATTACAGGAATCACCATGCAAAATTTGAAATCGATAGGACAATTCTAACATGCCTAAATTAACGAAAAAAAACTATTTAAAAATGTAAAAAAATCAACATGTTTAAAATGAACGTACGGACATTTTGGTAATGATTATAGAGTTGCTACGCTTTCTAAATCGTACCTAAATACTAAAGGAATCACCATGCAAAATTTGAAATCGATAGGACAATTCTAACATGTCTAAATTAACGAAAAAAGCTATCCGTTACGGACGGACGTACGGACGGACCGACCCTAATTATAGAAAAGCTTCGCTTTTAATAATAACGAACTACGTCAAGTTGAGTGTAATTAAGAATTTTTAAAATTAATCATTTATATGATAACTAAATTAAATAAATAAATCAAAAAGTGATTGTTTTAAGAACATGCAAAACTAAAAAGTTTAATGTCCTACAAAAAAGTGTTAAATAATAAAAAAAAATCTAACTACCTTACCTATACCTTTTACACTGATCTAACGACGCAGAGGTTCTAATGGATCTCCGGAAAGGTGGGCTATCCGCCAGCCCTCCAACCCCATTCTCACTCTCGTCAATAGAGCCTTCTTCAGAGAAAACTTTTAGGTGTCTTCCGACTGTTACAGCTTCACTTATTGTTACAGAGTTTCCTTGCCTGCTCGGGCCAGATTCATCTTCATATACATTCTCCGTATAGAGAGATCCTTCGGAATAAACCTTGATAAGCCTGGTACCGCTGGTGGATGGCTCATTGTGAGAAACGCTGCCACCAGAATTGATCCTAGTTTCGGAATGTTCACTTGATATCACAGTGGTTTCAAAATCATTTCTTAGGTCGTTTATTTCGGCAGGTTCTTTGATTATGATTGGTGTTTCAGCCTCGCTGTATTTTGGCATATTTCATAGAAATATTAAGTATAGCAATTATTAACATGAATAAGTTTGTAGCATAACAAATCACATCATTTTTGTTTGTAGAAAAGCTTAAATCTCAAGAATGTATTTGTACATGTATATATAATATTATACAAACTAATTTAACATTCTTACTACATTTTTTTCAGTATTTTTTTCATTTATATTTTTTTTATACAAGGGTTTGATAAGTATAACATTTCATGATTTTCATCTGCTATAACGTTCTCTTGATAAGAAAAGAGAATATTTTTGGTTATTATAAAATGTTTGTTTTTGTGTGATATTTATCCTTAAACAGATGATTACCATGACAGCTTTCTCATGGGCTTTCTGCAACAAACTCTATATACTACGACACACAAACATTCACAAAATAATATACACATACACACACTCATTTACACAAAATAAAACAGGACAATTTGATATTCATTCTACGTTAGGGCCTAACATATTAATTAACCTAAATTTGTTTTTTACTACATTAGCAGCTGCGTTTCTATCCTATTTAATGTCAGAGGGGCCGGAAAATAGCCTAAAACCACTCAAAAACCTATATGTAGTATAAACTAAATCGGAAAATTGTCGGATTCATATGTAATTTGCTTTATGACTCATTTAACACAATAAGGAAAATAATGTTCTAAAAGAAGCACAGCAAAATCAAGCAACTTTTTTGAGAAAAAAGAATAAGAATAATTAATATAAACAGAAATTAAGTTTCATGGTGTATTACAATCTTAATTGACAGGTAAACGAATAAGTCAAAATTTAAAAGAGCTTCGCTATTTTTTAAGTGCAAAGAAGACTTCTTGAAAAAATGAAATTAAAAATGATTCATTTAGCATCAAAAGTTTACCATCTTCATATAGCTAAATATATTTAATTTTGTTGCACTCAACGGCTGAACAGACATTTTTTTGTGGTTGGCACTTGATATAAATAATGAATATTGGGCTCAAGTTATCTGAACAATTTATCTTTTATTATCAACAACCAGATAGATTGTGCGGCGCCTGTGTATCATGCAACACTGTAAAATAAGCAAAGTACGTCTACAATCAACTTGAATTCATAATCATATTTAAGGGAAGAAGTTGGTATAACCCCGCATAAAATATTATGGGCCCTCCTCCTTATTTGAAATCTTTTTCTAGCCATGTATTGCGAATTCCTATCACTTTCGGCATGCGAGGCTCTCTCCGTTAATATCTTAACCTAATTAACCAAATAAAACATCTAACACAAGTTTTTTTCTTTTGATATATGTTTGTGGTCCACTAACTGTTTAGAGGGACATTGCAAGGTATTTATGAATCTGATAAAAATGTGGCTTTAAACCTGCAGAATCAATTTTATGAAAAACTTAAACGAAAAATGATTGATATAACTAGTTTTGAGCAATACTTTTCATTAGGTGAAAAATGAACGCATGTATTAATTGAAAATCTTCTTCCCCCTACCCCCAGAATTTTTTTTTAACTGCACAAAAAGAAATATTTAAAAAAAGGCGGCTTCCCTTATAGTGCCTAGACGAAAACACCTACCACTCCCTCTTATTTTGAAAAAAATTGAACATGAAGGGTAGGATTATTATTTACCTGAAGATGCTAGGTTAGGTTAGATAAGATAATGGGGAAGCAAGGTGGGGTAAGACACCACACGTATAGATCCCGCAGGGTTAGGACCCCCAAGAGTTAGGCTTAAAGAAAAAACTACCCGCTTAATTTACAATTTATATATAAAAAAATCAGGGGAGCCACTTTAATGGAAACCCCTTAAAAATATGTACTAATAAAATGTACAATGAAACAAAACTTTTGCATTTGGGAGAAAACAATTAGACCTACTTAAGTTTAGCTGGTGTTGTATCTGAGTGTCTGTGTGAAGGTTTATCTGAATGTCTGTATGGAATATCGTCTTCCTGCCAGCTGACTCCATTCATGGGCTCTGCAAACACGACTCCACTCGCCATGGCAGCATGTCAAATTTTAACTTTGATGGGTCTACTTTTGTAAGAAACTTTGGTATACAGAATAACAAGTGTAATTTTAGAATCAACACTACTAAAAAAATATAAGTGAAGAATATTGTTGCTCAATATATTTATTTCTATATTCATAACAATTTTACGTTTGCACAATTAATGCAGGAAAATAATCCATATTTTTCCAACTGTAGACAAAATGATAGCAGACCATCTCAAAAATTTAAGTTGAAAATAATTAGTTTCTATTCTGTATACCTTTTTTCCCTGAACTTTAATGTGAAATGGTGCCAATAACTACAACTTTTTCACAAATTCTTTTATACGATGATTTGAATATTCAAATGATTATAGAAATAATTCTAATGATATCTATTCACATAATTGGATAACCTTTCATTGATAATAACATTTTGTGACTACCTGTAACATTAGTATTTTCACAAATTATTATACCCACAATTCAATATTTCAACGAGAAAGCTGAATACAATAAAAACAAGGACAATTATATTAGCAGCGCAGCAATGGCTATATAAATTTTGTAATAAAAAAATAAAAGGTGTTTTCAAGTAATATGAGATCTTTAAAAAACGTGAAATTGATTTTTTGATTCATGTAATTTACTATTTTAGCCTGGGTAAGTGTGTGTGCCACTCATTTGTACAGATGAGGCATAAATTACATTTAAGTTTAGACTGACGGACTTACAGCATAAAACACAATTTATATAGTAGCTGCGATACTAGAAATTAACACAAAGTTGCGTACAACTGTTGATTGCACATTAAAAAAAAATAACACAGATGCAAATTTTAATCCAAACTGTCCCAATAAAGAATTACATAATACAGTTTTGTTTAGCTAAATTATCTAACATTTCTTGAAAAAGCTATTAAACATTTCTAAATAATTGTATTTTCTATTAAATGCTTGAACTTTGTGTTATTTTGGTGAAAGTTCATAAAATACAAATGAAAGAAAAAGTATACAGTTTATATTAATAAAGAATGGGATTTCCTATGGTATTTCTTTACGTTAGAAAACCCAAAAAACACTAACTCACATTAATTATCTAAATTATCAAAAAAATGTCAACTGTAATTTTTCATTTTACTTTAATAGTCACTACAAAACTGTTATATAAGCGATTATATAATAACATTTACAAAAGAAATTAAGCTGAAAAAAAACAAGATAAGATGTTGTCACAATGACAGTAAAATTGCAACTATGTGAGCTATCTGAAAGACCCAGTTTTTAAACAAGATTCTTATTAATAATTACAAAAGATTTCTTTTGGTTTATGTTTTTTTCTTTCAAATGATCATTTGTAATTTTAATAATTAAAAAATTAGGATTAATTTTCAAAAATGAAAAATCGTTTAGTTTAATTCGTAGAACAAATGAAGCACATCTACCCCTCCCCCCCCCCCCCTATTTTGAACTATAAAATGTGTCTTAGCCTCTATGAAAAGCTTTCACCCTGCGGGGCCCTGACCTTGCTTTATTACCCTAACCATTTCTTAACACTAAATAACCTCAACAGTACGTTTAGTTTTGTTTTTTGTCCCTTTTCAGTTCGAGAGATATTGCCAATTATTGCTTAACCAAACTATTACAAGCTTAGAAGACAAAAAACCAAATTTAAAAGTGTCACTGAGACATTTGAACTGAGCCCTTGACTTGGTGTAACTGAATTATCTCTCTGTAGACATGATCAGAAATATCATCAATCATTATAACAATGTCAACATTTTTAGAATTCCTAACATTCCAATCTATTTAAAGGCCCAGAAATATATGTATATAAAAAATCAAAGTACTTGGTGTCCTCAAAAAAACTTTAAAAATACAAAGAAAGGATAAATTGTAGCCACCTGTACAGCAGCTCCTTATTCTTTTTTCTAAAATATTTTCTCGTATTCATTCGAATCCGGTGGATAGGAACCGGTTCTCATCCATACGAAAAAACTATGTCTAGCATCGTATTATATCCATTTTTCTTCGGCACCACGGGGCTAAAAAAACTAGTTTTAATCTTATAATTGTACATTCTATATCCGCGGAAAGCCGTTTATAATACGATACGAGAAATAACTATTAAAATATTAGAAGTTATTTGTAATGTTCGGTTATTTTAATGAAAAGCTTGAAAAATCATAAAAGAATAAAAACGTATGAGCATGTTTAGTTATCCTAATTTTCAACCAGTACATATGTATAATGTATAATTACATGTATGAAGATGTAATTATTTATATTTGTGATAAATCAATTCATTTATTACGTTTTGCATGATTTGTAATGCAACTTATTTAGTGGACACCCTGTATGTAAGAGGCCTGACGAACCAGCCATACCAGTTGATGGAACAAGGCCCGAAACATGATTTTCTTTACAAAGGTGGATCTTGTCTATTTGATTGTGGATTTGTGTTTGTTGAAGAAAAAAAGTTCGTGTTTTTATTGTCATAAAATAACAAGGACAACTTTGTCCCTAAAAAAAGGCAGCAATAACTAACTGTAGATTTGGGGCGAAAATTGACAGTAGACTATTAAACCAAATTAATAAAAAGATATTAAACATATTTAGTTTAAAATCATTCAAGAAAAATAAAATATACACCCAGGGATCGAAAGGGATAAGACAATGGCCGATAAATTGATGTACATCCCTAATGATGATACACAAAATTACCCTACTGTAGATTAATATTAGTATTTTAAATGTTTGGACTTTCAATCTACTAAACAAACCAAATTAAATTTAATTAAAGTCCCTAAAGTTGTTAAGACAACGAATATGGAAACGTTATTTTATAACTTTGTGGACTAGTGTAATAATAGCCAAATGTCCACTCCCTCCCTGCTTACACCCAAGGTCAAAAGGACAAGCTATAAAGTTAGAGTAGCTGCGCAATTGTATTATAATCTCTATGATGTTGACTCATTTGTACTTTGTTCCTTATCTTTTTACATATTCAAAAATTAAAATCTTATTCAGGATTAACTATTCAGTTCAACAGTGGAGCTAATATCATATGGATACAAAGTACAATGTACAATATAGATTACAGTCTAATGTTCTCTCCTTTTCTGTAAAAAGTGTACCAGAAAGGATTACTTTATCTTTTATTTAAAAATCTCTATATCCCTGCGTAAGACTTTGACTACTGTTGCGGTTAATATAATATAAAGCTGAATTTCAACTTATTTTGAAAAAATAAACAACAACATCAGATATAGGTACAACTTTTTTTTTCATAGAATCCAAAAAGGTTTTTAATAATCAAATAATAATAAATCTGCGTGTTTATGTAAAAACATATAAAAACTTGCGAAAAAAATGAAACTTAATTTTTAGATGTATGTTAAATCAACAAAAAAAAACATTTATAAAGATAACAAGAAATAGCATGCTAGCAAAGTTAATAATTATTTACAAACAAAGTCTAAATTACAAAACCAATTTTATTTTTCACACCTTTACTTCTTTGATCTCACATGATCATTTTAACGTATTGTCCACATTATTCCAAACTTAAATCTTGAAATTTAAAAGATATGTTGTATTTTAATTTGATATTATATACCCAAGTAAAATTATTAGTTCAAAGGCTTACAGGTACAACTGTCTTCAGATTATCAATGAAAAACATCTTTAACAGCGACACCATAACCACCACCAACAACAATATTGAAGAAGCAGACAACATCAACACAGAAAACGGAATCGACCTTGCCATAAATCCGACAAACCAGTACCAATATCATACTTTTAGTTAGCATGTTCTAAATAAATTATCTGATTATTGGTTGAGATTTCTACTTAAACATCTATTAATTTATATCGACAACAAAACCTTATGTCCTAAATACTACGAGTTACATCTACTCTTACTCTTGATAAAAATTGTCCTACCTGAAACCTTGTATTTTATCTTGAAGAATTGAGGCATGAGTTCGTCCAGATTTTGGAGATCCTAAACATTTAAAATTATAACAAGAACAATCACGTATAATATGAGCAAAGCTTTCTATGCATCCTTTAATATAAAGTAGTATGAACTTATTTTTCTTATTGAAAGGATATCTATTTTTCGCTGATGCCTTAGTCCGTTCCTGTAACTGCAGTGGCATCGTCTAAAACATACAAATCACGTGACAAATAATCGTAAGGTAGCTTTTCTTTATGAACCAAATTATTTGGCTTGAACTTTATATCTAACACTAGCGGCTTCGCCCCTAGCCTCTAGGGGCTTTTCCCCAAGAGATGATAAAAAAAAGTTAAGGTGAAATTAGTAAAAAAAATAAGAAGGACCAAGGAAATCTCCTGCGAAAAAAAAAATGGAGGATGTTTTTTTTAGTTTTTTTGGGGGGGGGGTTGGGGTGTCCCACTTCCCAGAAAAATAGCTTAAAACCATCACAGGACCAGTAGGTATAATCCCTGAAAAGTAGAGCCCAATCGGTTCAGCGGTTACTGAGATCTTAAGCTTCAGACGGACAGACAGACAATATCTTATATCCACTAAAATTATTTAAATTTTAAAAATGCACAATATTTAGAGTAGGGGTAATGTCTTGACCCAAAACAGGTGCAACTCATTACCCTCCATAGTTACTATTTTCAGACAAAAGGGTCGTGAAATCAAAGGGTAGATTGGAATGTTAGTGCCTAGGGATTTGAAATAAAGGCTTTGCTCTATCTTGTTACGACCTATTATAAGAAGAGAATATCGGTCAGTAAATCGGTAATGTACCTGGTGGTGAGTCTGTGGAGAGAGAGGATTGTCTGGCCAAGGATTGAGCCAAAGCCAAAGTCTTCTCTTCCATTTTAGTTCTGTACGCCTATCTGAAAAATTTACATGATTTTAGGAAAAAATCAATAATATTCAGCGCGTGCACAAGAGATCGACTAGCGAAGGCATGCTACTTGGGTGTTGACATTCTCCCTATAAAACAAGCCATCTGCCTTAAGATACGAAATTAATATCATAGTTTTCCACAGTTATTTATCAACACCTTAAGAAACCCAAACAACCTATACTTTATAGAAAATACGAAAAATATGATTGTAAAGATATAGATTTTTACATTGAATATATTATTTCAAACATATTATTTTTAAAAATACATTTTTACAATCATGAGAAGAAAAAAACATACCATACGTTTGCAAAACACATCTTTAATGTTTTTGTTTTTGATCCTATGTCTTGAGTCAGCTGATTTTGCGTATATTTTGTACATAATGTATTTATTAAAAAGATAACTGTAATTCTTCAAATTTAGTATTGATTAATCGTTAAAAATATTTTTTAAAAAACATTTAGTATACCTTACAATAAGGTTTGAATTTTTTTTGTAATTGTCTTGGGTATGAAAAAAGCAAAGAGTTTAACGGCATAAAAATGCAAAGAGTACAATAAATCAAATTATGGTGAAAAATCTGCAAATTTCTTGTCAACAATAACAAAGCTGACAAAAAAATAGGTTAATTTTGTAGCTTCGGCATTAAGATAGATTCTGATTTATAAGTTACTTTTGGCTTAGCCCTTGGCCTCTAGGGTCCTTGCATTAATAATGGGGAAAGGGGTAGTACCCACATTTAAATGTATAGTTAAAACATTTCGAATTATTGTCTTCGTCTGAATCTTATTTTTGATGGATTGGGGTAATATTTCTTGAAGGAGGTGACGTTCACCCCCCTCTATCTTGTGATATCTAAAAATATGCTATGACCAGCAGATATTATTTCTGAATAATAAAATCCTAATCATTATAGCGTTTTCAAAGATATGAAGCTCGTCCTACTTTGTTTTATAGATAATTTTAACAGTTGGTATCATGAATAAGGTCGCATAAATTTACACTAAAAGATATATTAGAAATTCACACCTTGGTGTTACCCAGCTAAGTTAGATAGATATGCTAATGGGAGAAAAATAATCCTAATCTAATGGCATAATATTTATTACGTCACAGGGACTGGTTTTATCTATGAATGTTAAATAACTTTGCTTTAAGTTTAACATAGCAGGGCAAAGGCACTCACTTATAGCTTAAACATATATAACAAACGATTTTAATCACATAACTCGTATGATATTGTTCACCTAAATAACATGTTGTAAAAAATGAAATAATAACGAAACACATACGCCTTAAGACAAATTTTGAAAATAATATGGTTGATATAAAGTATATTGTACATTCATGTATTGTATAAAAGTTGAAGCATACATCACGACATGGATATCACACACCACTGCACCCTGCACACACACACACACACACACAACTGTGCTCGCGCTCTGACACGCGCGTACTTGTGTGAATAATATTAATGATATGTGTCTGTGGCAGGGCTGGTATACTAGTGGTCAATACGGAAGAAGTTGATAGGAATAACTGATGTGAGTGTGAATAGTAAATCCAACAACAACAACAACTTGAGTTGTGTTGTATGAAACTTGAAGGTAACCTTGCTGGGCATGTTGTTGTACATGTACAGTAGAATTATAGGAAGGCGCACCCTTCCTTCAACCCCACCAACAACCCCTTGAACCCCACGGTTGGTGTTTTACCACAGACATAAACTTACACCCCCTCACACAATCAAACTTTCTTGGAATTTTAAAGAAAAATATTAATCAGATTAATTTCAAACCCTTTTAAATCATTGGAATTTAGCATGGTAGTTCTGATATTGAATCTGTACCACAACCATACTTTTTGTGAAAATAACTTTTGTTATGCCTGTTTTAGGCTAGGTAAAGAACGGGTAGATCTTAATAAAAATAAGGGTAAGATGATGGAATTTTTTTAAACTAAATTAAATTTGTCATTGGTCAAAAATATGCTTGAGATTTTTTCTTTGATCTGCATTTATAATTAACATTTAACTGATATATTAATTTGACATTTTCTTAATTAATTGTTACAATGTTCAAATATTTTCCTTATAATTTCATTATTTTAACTTACTTAGGATTTAATTCAAAATTTACTTTTTTCTTTAAAAAAAAAATATTTTAGAAATATATTTTATTTAACTGTGTTTGTCCCTTCCTAGTTTAAATCTCCCTTTAGTTCTCATATTACAAAGACAACCGCAAACATTTTTTTCAGTGTTTGTTTATTATTGTATAGTGCAATACTTTTCTCAAATTTTTGTTAAAAGCAGTTGTAAATTTTCCAATAACAGGGTTGGGTAATTTTTTTTTAACTATTTATCTTAAAGAGATAAAAAAATGCATAATACCTACCAAAAAGATTCTATGATTGAAAGAACCAATTAACCTTTTGTGGTAATTTAAGGGCTTAAGAAATATTTTACGTTTTTAAGATAAAAGTACAAGTTGCACAAATATTATAGATGAATGTTGTATATCTGAATGTCCAAGAGCAGCAACTACATGCATATGTGCGCGTCTCTTCCCTTACAACATCAAACACCTACACCACCGCCGTTAGGCAGTTAAACAGCAACACGTATATTCCACCCACGGTCATGGAAGAGTATTCTGAAATTTCATATCAAAAATAAAAATTTGGATATCTCTAAAGATGTACCATACTTTTTAGTGAACTTGTGATTTTTTTTGGTAGAACTGTCCGGTAAAAATGACATATAAAATTATTAATTCCTGAGGGTAAAGGCGAAGCCTGTAAAATTGTATTGTCTGTGCCTCTAGCATCTATGGGGCTCTGCATTCGAAGTGATAGGGAAAGACAGAAAAATAGACTTAATCCATCTAATATCTAAATATAGATTTAAATCACACAGGGACCTCTGTGAAGCTTCTCTAAAACAGAGAACTCAATCGTTTCAGATGTTATCAGACAAAAGACTTATTTACTAAGTATATTTGCGATTACTTTTATTTAATGAAATCTTCCAATTTTTAACATGTACAAAACGGCCTGCGGTATTGCATCAAGGTCCATGACAGATCTATATAGGAAATAAACGTCTATAATCGAGCTCGAATCTTCCAAGCTTATGGTGTATAAAACTCATAGTGCTCCAATAATCCCTATTAAATTCTCATTGACCAGAACGTTAAGACCCATTATTCTATTTTTTGCATCATAAATGTATTTTTTATATTCATGTTGCTATTTAAATAACATTGATGTATTTGATTTGTATTCATAAAACAGAAATCTTAAGTTTATAATATAGTAAACGTAAGAAAACTTAGTTTTATAATAAATTGATTCGTGCGACACTCCCCGTAATGCGGTCAGATATTAAACTAATCATTTTAACCCTTTCAGGGCGAAAATTTGAAATGAAAAATATTAGGATTTTAATCTTTAAAAAATTATATAAAAATGAAGCAAAACGTTAAATCGTGTATTGTTACATTGTTATATAAAACATATTACTGAATAAATCAGTTCACAGATATTCTAATACGTTAAAGTTGTAGAAATCTTTACGTGTAACAGAGAGAGAGAGAGAGAGACAGAGAGAGACAGAGAGAGAGAGAGAACGGGGAGAGGGAGAGAGAGAAAGAAGGAGAGAGAGGGGGGGGGGAGAGAAAGAGAACGGGGGGAGAGAGAGACAGAGAGAGAGAGAAAGGGAGAGAACGGGGAGAGGGAGAAAAATATTTAGATTTTACCAAAAAGACAAGATATTTTATTTTACATACTAACGTCATGGTGATAGGGCAACTATGTAAAGCAATAGTAAAAAATTAAGATTTTTACTTTGACTTCATTGCAGGACATAACAATTTCAAGAATTTTATTGTAGAGTTTAAATTCAATAGGACAATTCTAATATGCCTAAATTAACAATCAGAACTATCTGTTAGAGACGTACAGATGGACAGACAAACCCCCACTGTAAAAAATTTTTGCTTTTAGATCATTAACAACATTATACAACCCTTTTACCAAATTTCCTTCCCTCTTACTGGATGAATGAACTGAACAATAGTATAGGCCCATACTGGCAAGCTATGTAGGGAATATTTACAGAACTTTTCAGCCATTGAATAGCAAATGAGAAAATCACATTTTCCTCTAATCATAGCCAACAGACAAACAGAAGGACATTTTGAATTATAGATAATCTTCGCTACTAAATGAAAATGAATTTTGCAAATGTGTCATTATAATCTTAATTAAAAATTTAAGCCATCTAATTTTGATAACATATGAAAAAACAAATATTTTAGCTATTAAAATATTATGTCTCGATCCAAGAGACTAATGGACCATGTGATTATAGAGTAAGAAGGATAGTTTCAATACCAAAATTTCGTTTGCTTAGGGAAGGAGGGGACATTTGACTGTAAATAACACTGTAAACCAAAGTTTAGTAACCACTTTGACTAAAAAACTTTATCTGTGTTTCGTCACTTCTAACAAGAACTTTCAATCAACAGAAGGCTTACCTTTATTTATCATCATCGGGGATGTAAAATAAATATAGTACATTATCTCCTAAGATCCCTGAGTTTAAAAATCATCAACAAGGATTATAATATCCACATGTAGCAACGTTCCTAATTGTAAAAGTAAAAACACAAAAGCAAAAAGAAGGAAAAGGAGCATAACCGACAGAATGACGAACAATGATCAGTGCAGTGGTCATACAAATCTTCACACAAAATATTAGCAGTCTTTGATATCATAAAATAAAGTTGTGTTTATGCAGTACTGATGATCGATGGTTAGGCGGGCAGAAGTGCATTGGTCTCAAAAAAATTCAATCTTCTATGTTAAAAAGCAGAAGGGAAAATAAACATTTCCCCCACATTATTTTTATTAATTCCAAAGCCCTATAGACAGAATAACGAAGAAGGTGAGGAATAAAACTTTTAGCAGATAAATAAGGATGACAAGATCCATAACTATAGAAGCTCTTGAATTAAAAAAATAAAAGGAAAAGCAAATGAAAGCAAAAATGGTGCACAACAGACAGACATAGTAAGTAATGATGCTTAGTGGTATTTGAATATTTACACAACATTTAAAAGTTTATCTTTGATAAAAGCTGAAAAAAAAAATATTTTAGAGTATTAACGATAGATCGACGGACAATTTTATTCATAGAGTAGAGGTGCTATAGGTCAGCAAACATAAAAAAGCCTTCTGTCTTATCCGTGAAAGATCAGGCCCTCTACGAATTCTTAATTGACCGGATTTTATACTATAATAATTGCATCAGCCTTCTACATTTTCCCTACAGATATTTAATGTTCTCAATAGCATTACAGACCAGCGAACAACGTGAGCTGTAGGCTAGTCTCTTTATATAAGAGAATAATGATGTTTGTTTGATTTACAACAATTCTACGCAATTAGATCTTCTTAGTTTTCATAGACCTGCTCTTAATCCCTGACACTTCCAGGGTGCAGGAGGAGGGTACCCGCGCCGCCGTCATGTAGGAAAAGAGTTTGATTTAGAGCAACATTAAGACTACAAACTTGCCATTCTTAGTTCTAACACGCCAAAAGCACTAAAACTAATAACCTGAAAATAAAATAATAATAAGCCAACAATATATGCAATTTTCGTTAACCATATTTAATTTGAGCAATTCCTGTTATAAAATTTTACAATCTAACGTACATCAGATGTTAGATATTTTTATATGTCATATCAAATATGTTGTAGAATTTTTTTAAAAAGGACGAAAAAAGGCTGTCCAGAATACTAAATAAGGACTTTGTCAAAAATCTGCTAAAATTAACTCGCTTAAATGATTGTATCTATCACTATCTTCTTACGAAATTCTTTTGCTATTGAGCATAGTTTGATATCGTGATTCTGTTGATTGCCCAAGTTAATAAAAAATATTTAAAGTCTATACACGTCGCAAGGATAAATTTAAAGATGAGAGGCATATAATTATCATACCAGGTCGTAGACTTAAAAAAAAACCTTCTTAAGGTTTCTCAGTTTTCCAAAAATAACCTGTCTAAATTTATTTCTTATGAAATCTTTTTGCCTATTGTTCAACCTTCCCCTTCCCCCTCTCAAAATCATGTTCTATTCTTTTATAGAAAATCTTTAAACGCTAAACATACAAAACAATTAGGGTTTTTCAAGTTAGGTTAGGTTAGCACCAACTTTGAGAATAGGGCTATACATATATCTTAGATAGTTAAGGGTCGCGTAATATTTATTCTTTAAATTTTGTTCTTTTATATAGTTGTCATAACACCTAACTAATGAATTTGCTTTAAAGAACACTAGGAGGAGGACAATACTAAAGCACCTTGATAATCTATAGTAAAATATCTATTGTTGTCACTCTATTTCTCACTCTCGCACAATTTAAAATGACCATTACACATATGGAGGGGGGGGGGGGAGGGGGAACCAACCTAAATAGGGTATTACACATTACATGAGGTCAAGCAAGCTATTTAAATGTATATTATTATTAAATTGTAATTAGGCTGTTTAAAGGACCAATTAATTTCACTTGACTGGTCACCTAACTGGTTTTATTACTGTAATAAGTAATTAGGAGAGTGAGGTTAATGTCATGTAGTAAGGGTCACGGACAAATGGATAGGTCAATAGGTAACAAATTAAGATATGTGTTGCATAATTTTAAATTTACAATATGGAAACAACATAATGTATCCTCCTTGAACAATCAAGATTTTAGAAATATAAGATAAACAAATGATTTTAATCATGATATAAAAGTAACAGGATATCTATCTGTCTGTCTTAAACAAAGGATCTCACTAACCGCTGAGTCGTTATGATTTTACTTTAGTGAATCATTCTATAGGCCCAGGAAAGTTTTAAAACAATTTTAAGGAGAGTAATTCTTCCCTTCACCCCTAATGAAAAGAGCTCCATTCACAGAAAAAAAATTCTTTTCAATTATAAAATAAAAGGTGAGGGTCGACTCCCCTTCCCTTAAGTGCCAATAGATCCTCTAGGTGCGTATCCGCTAGTTAATATCTGTAGGAAGCATTTATAGAAAGAAATTAAATTGGGCTCAATCTCCTATTCCAATCACTATTCCAAAAATCTAGATAAAAAGATAGTTACATAACGTATAATAACTAAAAATCTTAAAGTTTTAAGTCCATTAGAGTGCCCTGGGATACGCCATAAAGGTGGGGGTGGGGGAGGTCGTAAAGTCTCGTGGGAATAAGTAAAGGTGAAGGTTGTCTTCCCAAATCTCTCAAAGGAGGTAGTAGGACTGTTATTTTTTATGTCCTGTTTGTTGAGTGATCTATTGATGGCAAAAACCTACTGGGCTTTTCAGATTGCAGGAATCGTCATTTACATCTATACAACGATTTCAAAAGAACTATCCTTTACCAACCTTTCGCTTTTTAGTAAATTGACAACATCCGTAAAAAGGGGCTCTGAAATCAAACTGTAGGACAAATGAGCTTCAACAATTATCAAGTGTCAGAACTTAGATGCAGAATATGAATCAACAAGTATCTGCAAAAATGTACATAATTTGTTGCAAACTTAAGTAAATGAAGGATACTTTTAAAGGTTATACATACATTTTTAGAAATTAATTGTTGAGATACTTCGCTTTTAATATTGTGCCCTGTTGCCCTAGAAATGATTAGAAGTAAAGGTTAAAAATCAGAATTTTTGAAAGGTTCTTTATCTAAATCGTACCTAACTATTGCAGGAATCCTAATACAACGATAGAACAATTTAGCATGCCCATGATAACTGATAAGAGCTATCCGTTACGTACGTACGGAAGACACTTATTATAGAAAAGCTTTTTTTTTCAACAACAAAAAAGAACACATAAATTGCATAGTAAATCTTATATTTATTTATAAAATATTTTAGATGATCATTGCACATGAACGACCCAAGGGAATTACAATAATGGCTATTTAGTTAGTTAGTTATTCCTCTTTTAAATCAAAAGTTAATCCATAATAAATTTCTAAATAAGTTACAATTTTTGTATTTTGCTTTAATTTTGTGCTAATATGTGTTTGCGTGTGTTTTGTGTATATTAGGTGTTTTCTTGTGTTTTAATGAAGAGATAATAAAATTATAATTTTTCCTTGCTGAAAATATAATAATAAACAGAATCATACTGTATCACAGGCCAAGACACACATATTTCAAAGTTAAACGTTACAAACTTGAAAAATTAGTTTTTATAAGTTTTAAAATAGAAAGAATCAAAAATTTTTTTTAGACTTTTAAGTACAGAATTTGAATGGTCTGTGCGTCTGTAACGATAACTCTTTATACTGTATACTGCATAGTAAACAAATCACCTTCGCACTGCAATTTTAAACAAAGGAATAAAATGATGAAAGAAGATGTTGAAAATAATGCAAAAGCAAAACACAAATCACAAGAAGATAAAAGATTTTATAATAAACCAAGTTGTCATGTTAAACATCTTGTTAAAGTCCGGCAAGGAAAAATTAATTTTTGTGCATTTTCATCAAAGTTAAATTAATGTTCTTAAAATTTAAACTTTTATAAACATTTTTTTGAAAATAAATTGAAAGAGGCAATTTCAATATATGTTTGGAAAAAAGGTAAAAATCATTTTACAAGGTTTTATTTATGCATAGTTTTTGATATTTCAATTTTTAACTTTGATTAACTAGAATCTTAAAATTTTATGTATGTATGTATATAGTGTATCAAAAAAGGCCAGAAATTATTATCAACATGATATTTGTATAATATTCAAGAACATAATTATATTTTGGTTCAAAAGTAATTTTAAGAATGCATTATCAATAGTCAATATTTTAATTTCAAAGGATAAAAATGAAGGAATCGAATGTGTTGTTTGAAAACTTAATTTTTATGCATTGGCTTCAAGATGCCGTGTTTTTTTTTAACAATCTTTTATACAATTCAGAAATATTACATCATCTTACATCCAATATCAAAGCTTTTTAATATTTTCTATTCATATATAAAAACTGAAAGTTGCCGCATATACAGATTATTAATTAAACTATTTAGACTACGAGGATCATGTTTCATCTAGATGTTTAATTTAGCCTTGCTGCTTTACAAGTAGGCCAAAATAACAGAAAAGAAAAAAAAGGACCAATTGCTCTAAAAGTGGAAGCTTGTCAGTCACGAGCAAACAGGTGAATTTGTCACTGTCTTCATCTTTCAAAAAATTATTTATGATTTTAAGTGCAAAATTTGGTGATTTTAATGATTTATTTAAATAGAAAACAGGATTGATGAAGGGAAAAAAGGGAGTTTGATTAGAGTCATTTGTTTGTAAAGCACTTTTTTCGTAAACGTAAATTGCCTATGGTTTCATTTTTGAAGACAGGGCATATTCAAAATTGAATAGTAATGACATTTTTGTATCAATACATCATTCATAAAATAAAATTTGAAAATATTAATTTATAATTTCCAATTTTTTTTCAAATCTCGGTCTTCCCGCATAAAATTCCATCTGTTTCTCTCACCAAATAATCTTGCTTTAATTATGTTAAAGTTATTTGATCAACAACAAATTTGGAAGATGTTATGGAAGACGACTTCTTTAAGTGTCACTCCACTTCCAACACAAAAACATCAGCGGCATCGGTGCGCATTAGGTCACATTTATGCCGTGCTTTGGTGGCCATTTTTTTGGTTCTTCCCTGATAGTGATGCACCTGATTAATTTTAAAGGGTAAATGTTTTGAAGTTAGCACTCACAAGATGTACAAATCTTCACATACACCAATTTTAGTCAATTTTACTAATTGTTTTTGTTAAATTATCACTTTGGTCTTTTTAACTGCATGGTGCTGGTCTGGCAGCTGCGAGCTCGGGGCTCTAGCTGCTTGTTGATGCTATGGGTGAGCTCGGAGATAAAGGAGTTCTGTCAGGATCTTTCAAACAACCATTGATCGTCACAAGAACCTGAAATAAATTCATATATATAAGTAATTTGATGAAATACTTTGAAGTACACCAACGCATTACAGACAGACAGAGTGAGTTACAAAGCAGATTCTTTTGTTCTGCAGAATATTCACAAAAAAAAGTATATTTCAAATAGCAGCCGAGTTATTTTCCTTTTAGAACCGAAGGACAGACAATGTTAACAATAGAGTAGCTTCGCTACGAAAAACATGTATGAATATCAAGTAGAATAACCACGCAACCTCTCTAATATTTTCAGCTTATTTAAACAATAGGTCTATGTACATGACAAAGAAAAAGAATTTATGCATTGGTCTCTGTGCCAAAAGAGTTACTTTTCTCTCTTATATATTCAAATAATAGGAACGTAAGCTTCTGCCGTTTTAGAGTAATATCAAAATACTTATAAATATGAAATTTATAGCCTTAATTTAAAATTGAAATTGATCAAAGTAAAAAGACTGATTTAAATCAATTTCTCTTTTCCTTTGACTTTATTTCTTTTCATATTTTTATCTCTTTCAATTAAACAAACACACACACACACACACACACACACATTTTTCTCTCTCTCTCTCTCTCTCTCTCTCTCTCTCTCTTTCCTTTTCTTTTAGTTTTCTTATATTTAATAATAACAGTACAAATGGAGACATAGTATGGAGAATAAAAAGCAATACCAAATTAGAAGAGATAGGGAAGGATATTTGTAAAGAGAGAACGCATAAATTATCTGGATATCATTATTATTACTTCAGAGACATTAGACAGACATAAAAGCACAGCCAACCCTTACTCTCATGCTCTTGTTCTTAGATCCCTCGTTTTATCAAACATTTTTCTGGGTTTTTTTTCTTAATCTTATTGATCTACTTTTTAAAAGGTTAGGTTTTGTCATGTTATAATGGATACAGGTTAGCCCCGCAGTGTTAGGACTCCTGTAGCAATTAAGTAAATAGAAAAAACGACCCCTCCTTGTTTTACATTTATCTGAAAAATAAAGGGAATGGCTCTTCTGTGCTTGCGTGGTACTTTTATCGAAACCTTTTATGGGACACCCGCCTCATTCAATTCTCATTTCTAGTGAGACCCCAAATCCCCTTAGTAATGTCAAAGGGTGTTTTTTTTGTGTAAATTATAGAAAAAGTTTGGTAACCAAAGTTCTATAAGAATTATTGCGAATTTGCCACCAAAAAACAAAACACTTGATTTTTATTTGCCTAGATATTATGAGAACTGTATTAAAGTTAGGTATAGAAGACGTTAACTTGATAGCAAAACAAATTGTAGAGAAGCTGCACTATAGATAAAGACAGAGGAATGTGAAATGTATCTGACACTCACACACAAATAAATATGCACACACACACACACACACGGTCATGGAAGATTGAGAATTATCTAGAATCGATATTATAGCAGATATGTATCGTATCGGATACCTCCTCTCAAATCCCCTCTCTTATATTCCTTTATTTTCAAAAGATAAAGAAATATGTAATAGAACCAGAAATTCATATATAATAAAATTATACTAAATTATATTCATAGTTACAAAGCATTAAAATTGCTTATAGATTATTGAAATGAAGTAATAGTTATATCTCGCATCGTATTATAAACGGCTTTCCGCGGATATAGAATGTACAATTATAAGATTAAAACTAGTTTTTTTAGCCCCGAGGTGCCAAAGGCACCGGCTAAAAAAATGGTTTTAATCTTATGATTGTATATTTTCATATTCGTAGAAAGCTGGATATAATACGATGCTAGACATAGTTTTTTTCGTATGTATGAGAACCGGTTCCTATCCACCGGATTCGAATGAATACGAGAAAAAGATGTTAATATTTTTAAGATATACCTCTAATTCCCTTATCCTTGAGTTATCCTTCTAACTAGGGGAGCAGCTTCTCTTAAACTATTCTTGTCTGCATATAATCAAAGTGAATGCGGATCTCAACAATAAGTAAGACAATATTCTGTACTTTTCCTCAAACTACCTATCAAGCACTGACCCGAACCGCCACCTTCTCTATTTTGTTTTTAAAAAATAAAAATAACTCCACCAAATGACCATAAACTAGCGGGGCCTATACCTGAGGTGTCATAACCATGCTGGGCTACCCAGTATCAAATATAACCTAACCTAACCTGACCAAAAGTAAAAAAAAAACCGAAAACTACCCTCTAATTAAATTTGTAAACTTATTGGATTGTGTATTTAAAGATTTAAAAGGAACTAAAAGGTCCCTTTAACTCTATTCTAAATATCTTTTCTAAAAAGTATAAACTACTTGCCTTTAAGAAATAAACTAAATACTATAAATCATACCTACTTATATCAAATATTGTGTTTTCGTGACAAGAAATGATGAATTCTTAAATAATAATATGACATTATTCATATTATAGTTAAATAACTACCTTCTCAGTTCTTTAATTTGTAAAGAATTATTGCCTAGGGTAAAACTAGAATGATGTATATGCGCTTAAATAAAATGTTTGCTGTTAAGCAGGTATTATGCGGCATTTATTCCAACAAGAACAAACATTATACAAACAGACATAGCTATAATCCCAAGGAATTTTTGTGAATATTTTTCTTAGAATCAAAACTAATATTGAAAATTTAAAGAAACTTTAAATATCATTTTGTATTTTTTTTAGTTTGAGTGAGGAACAAATTTGAATTTAGTATGAACAATGAATTCCACTGCACCAAGCAAGGTACTTGTAATTACAATTCTCAAAATACAGTTTCATAACTAAAAGAAATTTCACATTTTTGCAAGGAGTTGACTACAAATCATAAAACTTTTTTTGTTCAATGTGTCTTTCTTCTGGACTTTTTAGATTTAATTTCATAGAAAATATAAAGCTTGATTTACATATTTAAACGTAAATAAGGCATATCGTTTGTTTTACTAAGGTCAAGATGTATGAAATTATAACTGAGAATTATAAAACATTGGAGCTTTGTGTTGGAACAATAACCACACATGGATGTCCAAGATTTTTTTAAGGGGGGCAAAGTGAGGGGTTTAAAAGATGTGATGGGGTAACTTTATGTATTTTTTAAAATCTTGAGGTGGATAAAATGAGGAGTACCCACTACCCACATATGTTTAAAATTATTTTTTTTCCGAATGGTTTTAAAAGTATGATTTAAAATCATATTGAAAAAGATCCCTTGCTTAACAGGTGTAGCATATTATGTTGTGTTACCTTTCTGGAACCAGCTCGGTCCCTGTGTTCACACAGCCAGACTCCCTGCCAGGTCCCCAGGTTCAGTTTACCATCGGACACAGGCACTGTCAGGTTTGACCCCAGGAAACAGGCTTTCACGTGGGCCGGCTAAATAAAAAATAAAAATTGAAAGGAATTATGAAAGGAAGCAGCTTGTATTGCCTAATAAAAAATGACGCATACAATACAAATGACAAATGATAGGCTAGTGTACATTGTAATTGAACAATTGTAAATTGTATAGTGGCCTTTCATGGTTATTTGTATTGTATGACGTCATTTTTACAAGTCACTATGAGCTGCTTCACAAAAGATCCACTTTATTTCTCCCATAGATGTACACATAGTTGGGTTGACAGTCTCGGTAAAGTTAAATTATATGAATGATAAAAATAAAAATCTAAAGTGTATAAAAATTCCACATTAAACTTCTTATTTTATCAGGGTTCTTAAGGGATAAGACAATAGACTTTAAATTTATAAATACTCTTTTTTATATCTTTTCAATTAGAAAAAAAACATTTTCATTTTTTAATTTACGACATTCAAGGGAAAATTAAACCTATTCATATTTGATGAGAGGAGTGTTAGTAATCATTTCAATAAAATAATACAAATAAAGTAAATGCTTTAAGCAAAATTTTAAAGAAATTGTTGAAAAAATTAGTCTATTTTCAAACCTTCTCAGTTTTAAAAGCTTTTAGTCGATATGTAAAAATACATTGAAAGTTTTTTTTATATCTGAAAGAAGTATTAACACCCATTTGTATTTTAGTCTGTGTGTGTCAGGCAATGATGTGGCTCATTATCGGATGCTGAGCCAATTATTGAAAAAATGCCAAGCAGAGGAAGAAAAAGTATTTTTCTCACCAATTATTATACACATTTTTATTATAGGTTATACAATAATAGGTTGTATAATAATTTGTTTCCTTCATTTTTCCTTTTTTTTGGTTATTTTCAATAATTATGCAAAAATCATCGAAATTACATTAAACACAAAAATTTTAAAAGTTTAAACAACAAATATTTGGATTTTAAAATCTAAAAATAGTTAAATTTAATATGATAAACCAAATGATATCTTTTAAATCTTCGTTGTTTGGATTATAAAGTTGATGTAAATGTGACCTAATCCTCGTATGTTGGAAATTCCTTTTTAAATTAGATGTATAACTGTGTGAGATTGATCATCTGGAGTAAATAATCTATTGTTTGAACTTACCATATCATCCGGTCCCTCGCAGCTGTGTCTGAAGGGCATGTCCTCGGGAACTATCCGGTTTAACATCATCTCCATATCATCCCTGAATATAAACAAATATTATAAGGAGTATATCATCCCTGAATATAAACAAATATTATAAGGAGTATATCATCACTGAATATAAACAAATATTATAAGGAGTATATCATCACTGAATATAAACAAATATTATAAGGAGTATATCATCCCTGAATATAAACAAATATTATAAGGAGTATATCATCCCTGAATATAAACAAATATTATAAGGAGTATATCATCACTGAATATAAACAAATATTATAAGGAGTATATCATCACTGAATATAAACAAATATTATAAGGAGTATATCATCCCTGAATATAAACAAATATTATAAGGAGTATATCATCCCTGAAAAGTTTGATCTCTTTTCATGATTAAATTCACATAAGATATAACAATTTATATAGGGTATATGATAAGTATTTGGATGTATCATGAACTTATTACAAAAGGTAAATATTTATTTAGAAATTATCAAAAAATGAACTTCAGTATTTTGAAACCAGACAACGTTATCAGAATTGGTGTAGAATGTACTTTGATATTATGCTAGGGGAAATATTGTTGCTAATTTAGGTTGCTATTTCACCATTTATTGGTCATTTCGTTTATCCAGTAGAAGAGATGGGAGAGGGATGAGGGAGTATTTTAGCCCGCTACAAATTTCGTTTTATTAGAGTACATAATCTGGTGTAAGATCCAAGTAATAGTAAATCCTTTGTTATCAGATGCCTTTCATTTCTTTATCCCATTTAAACTCAGTAAGGTATACTGCAATTAAATCTAATTAATACCTCTGGGGGCGATTGATAACAACGTAGGGCCAGACCTTTATATTAGTAAAGGAAAGTAATGGGATGCGCCAAAGGCAAAGACATTTCTCTTACTGTAACTATTAATGTCTTGCACTTGACATAGCAGCAGTAGGGAAACGTTCAACGTCTTTATCATTACGTGGTTTGGGCTTCTATTTCTATACTTCTCCTCTCCAATGAGTGGAAACGCTACGCTTTAGGCTACAGTGGTGGTTTAAACTGCCACTACAAAGAAAAACTATTTTGAAACAACCCTTTAAAATCTAAATGGTCACTTTACCTGACGTCAGGATCCCAGTTCTCGTTGATTGCGAGGCTGGCAGATGTGTGAAGTAGCTGGATGTGCATCAGACCAACTGCAAACTGGGATAGCTCAGGCAGCTGAAAAATAGATATTCATTAAATTTTTTTCACAAATATGAAGTTTATCGTGGTTGAAATTAAAGAAAATAGCTTGAACTGAAGTCTCTAAATTAAAATTGTGAAAACAGGAGTAAATTACAACCTCAACGGTCATACCTGAAACCAAATAGTACTTTAGGTGACCAGTTGTACACTAGTAAGACTTTAAAAGTCACATCTTTTAGATAGATAAAATAGATAGAAAACTAAATTATCAGTTACTGATCACTTAGGAAAGCTTCGAAGTGTCAATGGGTTGGTGACAACTCTTTATCGCGCATCCATATTAATAAAGAATTTCGTGTCGTTCTTTCTTTATCTAGAATGGTTGTTATTGTCCTTGTTTATATTAAAAATATGTATTTGCATATAAATGTTGCAGCAGCTCTATGTATAAATGTATAATATTATGTTGCATATCATATGTATATATAGAGCATTAATGTTGCTTTAAAATTAATGTAATTATTCATCCAGAGCTTATTTGTATGTGCAGAGAATATAGAAATTATGAGACATTAAGAATACCAATATTATACATATTATGCTAATGTTGTAAGAATATCATTTAGGCTTCTCATATATTTAATTACTATACCACTAGTTTTTAGTACTTTAAACTGAAATTAGATTTTATTGGAGATGGTAGTATAAATATACCAATACATATTTCTCAGCCATACTCAGCAGCTTAAGATTAATTCTTAATATTTTTTTAATTAGCAGGGTGGCAGGGGACAGTAAACTATAAACGCGGTCTTTACTCTTTACAAAAAAAATTTGAATCAATTCTATTTAATCTTGATTTGGGTGTACAAACCAGTAGTACTCAAATTTTTTTCTTAAATTATAGAAGTGATTATTACTACATCAATTTATCCATTTAAGTTACTCTAAAGCCCAAGGCAACAAATCAAGTAACACCTATCTGACAACAAACCGAAGTTTTTATCTTTTAAATGAAATTATTTTTTCTCATGACATTCCAGGTTATTCTTTACCCTTAAGTCTCTAAAGTCAAATCAATAGTAAAGTTACCTTTGCAAATTCTAAAAAAATATATCTTAAAAAATATTTTTTATATCCTAAAGAATTAGTCAGTTCAATATAATTTTGACATTATGCTAATGATAATAATTGGGCGCAGAGCTTAACCTTTCTCCCCCCCCCCTTCCCTCCCAACTCTCACAATCCAGACATGATTCTATTCTCAAGTATAATAAAGCATTTTGTAATGAATAGAATTAAAGTCCAATTACTAAATGTCCGTATTCCCCTTGATAGTATATAATTTCATGCAAATCTAGGATTACTGCATTGTGTGTATGGGTGCCTGGTAGTGGGTGAGTGGTGTGCCTGCCCAGCAACACTAAACTTAAACAGGAGAGGATTCTCCCCCCCCCCGGGGGGGGGCGGAAGTATCCTCTTTTTTTCTAACCTAACCCCCATTCCTTGATTTAGTCTCCCTGCGGACCCCTGAAGTTGCCACTTTGTATCCCCATTATGGCATAGTGTAAGGAAAATGCGGAATATAATATACTATAACTATTCCTCCCACCACCTCCCGAACTATGATGGTACCCTTCCCTCTGGCTATATATTTTTATATAAACAGGGTGCTTCTTATAAAATTGTCTAATTTAATGAGAGATAATGAAAAACTTGGACATTTCCTATATCGCCTACTAAACAAACTTTTTAAAAGGCCTATTTTAGGTAAGGTGAATTTCAGTTCCATAGGAATAATATTATCCCAAAGGGACCAAAACCCGCAGGAATAGAAGAGATAGAAACAGGGTTCTTTTCCACAGTAGTAGGGTGTTTTGATGGTTCATTTATAAATATAAATAAAAGCATTTAAAGTTTTACTTGTCTGACCTTTGAATCAATGTTAGGATCTTCCATGGTAAAGTTATAAGAAATGGTCACAGCCTCCAGGGTCCTCAAAATCCTCAGACAGCTGTGTGTTAAGGATTTGGATTAGATGCCTTTATTCCTGTTTTATAAAATTAGACAATTTATGTGTGTTACCCTGTATAAATATGTATATGTATCTGTATAGTTATACAGTTGGTTGGTGGTTACCTGGCTACAATCATAAAGTTGTAACTCAGGTTGGTTGATGGTTACCTGAATACAATCATATAGTTGTAACTCAGGTTGGTTGGTGGTTACCTGGATACAATTAATAGTTGTAACTCAGGTTGGTTGGTGGTTACCTGGATACAATCATGTAGTTGTAACTCGGGTTGATTGGTAGTTACCTGGATACAATCATATAGTTGTAACTCAGGTTGGTTGGTGGTTACCTGGATACAATCATATAGTTGTAACTAGGTTGATTGGTAGTTACCTGGATACAATCATATAGTTGTAACTTAGGTTGGTTGGTGGTTACCTGGATACAATCATATAGTTGTAACTCAGGTTGGTTGGTGGTTACCTGGATACAATCATATAGTTGTAACTCAGGTTGGTTGGTGGTTACCTGAATACAATCATATAGTTGTAACTCAGGTTGGTTGATGGTTACCTGGATACAATCAAATAGTTATAACTAGGTTGATTGGTTACCTGGATACAATCATATAGTTGTAACTAGGTTGATTGGTAGTTACCTGGATACAATCATATAGTTGTAACTTAGGTTGGTTGGTGGTTACCTGGATACAATCATATAGTTGTAACTCAGGTTGGTTGGTGGTTACCTGGTTACAATCATATAGTTGTAACTCAGGTTGGTTGGTGGTTACCTGGATACATTTATATAGTTGTAGCTCAGGTTGGTTGGTTGGTTACCTGGATACAAATCATATAATTGTAACTGAGGTTGGTTGGTGGTTACATGGTTATATATAGTTGCATGTCATGTACAGATACAGACTCAAATCTTTTTGTAGCTACGCTGTTAAAAATCATGAATGTTTAGGCTTGTGTCATAATGACATAATGGCAGAAAGAACAAAGACATGTTCTTCTTAAAGTGAGAAAAGTAATAGATTTAAGTTAACTAGAAGAGCATATATAGAAAAGAAAATCAATGGAACATCTAAAATAAGACCTGTTAATGGGGGATAGGTAAAGAAATTATTCCCCTCCCCCAAAATTTTTTTGGAAATATATTAGATATTACCCCTCCCATAAAAATATTTACCCACAAATAGGAGGATAAACCCCTATCATTATTGATTGAAGGTAAGGTAACCCTTCGTTACAAAAGTAATTAACTTATTATTTACCCTTTAGAATGCAAACTTTGAGGATATGATAGCCATAATAAACAGGGATCTAAAGGGAAAAGACAAAGGCCCATAAATTGATGTACATTCCCAATGATGATACACAAAAATACACATACAATTAATGGTTGAAAACTTTGGACACTCAACTTATTGAACCAACATATTAAAATTCAATGAAAGTCCCCAAAGTTGATAAGGCAACAAATGAGGAAACCTTATTATAAAACTTTGGGGACTGGTGTAATAAAAAGCACAAAGTCCCCTCACTCTCTGTATAACAGATAATTTTTTAAAGAATTAATCTCGAAATATATAAAATCTATTGTGTATGACCATGATGATGTAAGTTGTTCACCATCAAAACTAAACACAAACAAAAACTCTGCAGATAAACATGGCTGAGGATTCATCAAGGTTGCTATTAGAAAACAAGGTTGACAATATACATATATTAAAATATTGATTTGGAACCTGTTTCTAATAATATCCATTATCTTGATAATTAAAGAGAAAAAAAGACATTAATGATAGCAAAATAGAGAAAAATGAAGAAACTAACATTTCAGAAAAAAATCAACATTATTACATTATTAATCCATGACAGTTATCATGTGGTTGTAAATTAAATTTTATTTTCATAAAATTCATCTCGTTAAGATGAACAAAAGCCGTGCCGATTACAATACGATTTGTTTGTTTTTATAAATGGTCCAGAACCGATTTTTATTCATGGGAGACGAATCGGGTTCGGACAGGTGATAGAATAATGGTGGCATTAAAAGGGAAAATTTGAACAAAAAATTCTGATAAAATTTTGATATTTAATCTTTTTATCTGTTTCTGTAAGATGTTCTTGCATACCCTTGTAAAATGTTTCTCCTAACTGGCTAATATACAATCTACCCCCCCCCCCATTTTTAATTTACCCCCATCCCCTTCCCTAACCATGGAGGAACTAAATGACAAATAACTGTCTGAGGACTTTTTGAGCAACCTAAATTGGCGAGAAAAAAATCTCCTGTCACAATATCCACGCATTCTATATCCATTTTTGTAAGTATGCCTTGGGGCTAAATCGCATTAAACACCTTTTACACCCTAGATATAAATTTTACATTGAACACTATTAAATGCACTAAAAACTTAATACATATGTTTTTAAAAAGCTTTTCTCGTATTCATTCGAATCCGGTGGATAGGAACCGGTTCTCATCCATACGAAAAAACTATGTCTAGCATCGTATTATGTCCAGCTTTCTACGAATATGGAAATGTACAATCATAAGATTAAAACTTTTTTTTTAGCCGGTGACTTCGTCACCTCGGGGCTAAAAAAACTAGTTTTAATCTCATAATTGTACATTCTATATCCGCGGAAAGCCGTTTATAATACGATGCGAGAAATAACTATTCTGTATTTAGAATATGTACGGCAGTCTATCGACAAATAAAGGACAAATATTACATCTATGTAAATAGTTGATACTTCAATTTAGGTCTCATGCATTTTTATCCATCGAGGCACTAGATGGAATTGACAGATTTATAAGATATATTTAGTCTTCTTAGTTACAGTGTTGGTTATAAAAAATGTCCTAATTCAAACTACACTAATATATGATTTTTAGAATAAAGTTTAAATGTCAAGGTAAACTTGTTTCAATAAAAAAAAAGAAGTATGTCTTTAATGCTACATATTTTAAATAAATATCCACGTAATATTTTAGCTAAGCTATTTCAGACTGAAATGTTTGCCTTTAGGGTGTTAATTCTCTATAAATACGCATATGGAGTATATATATGTAATAGATAAAATTTGTACAGTCTCTAGTCAAAATTAGTTTGTACTGCAACCTTTATTTTTGTCTGTGGCTTAAGATCTCCGAAAATACTGGTCCGAATTGGTTGTACTTTTCAGGAAAGCTTTATAGATATCTTTTATAGAAGTGCCTTTACTGGATAATTTTCCGTTTGCCACATAAAACATTTCTAGTGGTCTTTACTTAACCTAACCTAAGCCATTAACAAGTAATGTGGACAAGTTAGCGGGTATGTAAGATTGAGATGTGCAAAATCTATTGAAAATATATCATGACAAAATATCCGTTTTGCAACCCATTTCTAAAAGTGTGTGTGTGTGTGTGTAGATGCAGGTTCAGGTACACAGGCAAGCACCAGAACATAATCCTCAGCAATTCTGGACGCCACATTTTAATCCTTATCAAATATATGCAATGCATTATTATCACCCATTCTATTTTACATCAATTGTGCGGTGTCTCTATAAAATGTAGGAAATATTAGGGCACTAAAATTAAGAAATATTGGAAGCACAAAAGTTGTAAAAAAAATGCAAAGAGAACACAAAGATTTTAAAGATGTTCATTGTTTGGTATAAAATGAATATTGAAAGTCACAACAAAATAAGCAGATTTTTATGTTTTATATTGATATAATCTTTAAAAAAGGTGTTGGATTTGGAAGTTATGAATAGAATGAATAGAATTTATTAACTAAAAGTTAAAATTTAAGTAACAATCTTTTTGGGCCTTCTACATTCCAATAGAACATTTTAGTTCTTTTATTAATCAAAATTGACAATATAATTATATAGTTTAAAAATATAAATAATTTGACAGACAGAAAGAGGTATTTTAAGATGGTCAGCAGAATTCAAATAGAAAATTTTAACCATCTTATCATTTATAAAAATGAAAAAATACCCTTTTCTAAATAAGCTTGAAGTCCTCTTTAATAATACATAGATTTCCAACGCTTTAAAAGAATTACCGACAGGTTGACGGATTAAGTAACTTATATACTATTAGCTCATTGGCAAGGGAAAATAAAAGCCAAAAAAAGTAAATTTTCCCCATGGCGTTAAGGACTGACGGACAGACAAGAAGTTAACAAGAGCAACAACATCTTATCCTTGTCATCTTATAACCCTTTCTGTATAGAGATACTAAATTGTTGGTTTATTGTTATAAGAAAAAGTTAGATCAATAATGTTAGTACACCTAAATATTTGTTGCATAAGATCTCTTAAATGTCTATATCTAAAGCTTTTATTTTATGGCAGGTTTTAAGCTACATCCTTTAATTCATTTTTCAACAAGAATATCTGTGAGCATCACAAAAAAAAAATATTTTTTTTGTGACAAAGTTATTTAATTAAGTCTGTGTGTAGTGTGTGTGTGTGTGTGTGTGTGATCTTGTCTGTGTATGGGTTTATTTGTGTGTGTGTGTCTGTGTGTGAGCAGTATTAATTTGTAGATTGTGATGCTGATATTATATTTGTGATCTAATGCGACCTACGAAGACAAGTCACAATAATTTTTATATTGGCGGATTAAAAAAAGGGTCTTCAAAATATATTTTTTGTATTTTGCTTCTAACCAGAAATCTATGGCCGATAGATTTATGTACATTGTACATCACCAATCATGATACACATAATTACCCATTCTGTTTATTACAATTAGTGGTTGAAACTTTTAGACACTCAACAAAATGAACCAATCCATCAAAACTCAATAAAAGTCCCCAAGGTTGTTAAGCCAACGAATAATAAAAGGTTATTATAAGACTTTGGGTACAAGTGTAATAAACAGCCCAATGTCCCCATCCTCCTTGACTTCTAACAATTCAGTATGGATAACGTAATTATCGGTAGCGCAGCAACATCAAGTTAACAACGTGTTTGCTATATATATGGAAGGTTTTAGTCCATATTCAGTAATCAACATACTCATAGTTTATTTTTTAAAATCTGTCTTTTTGTAAAAAAAAAAAAAAGAAAAGAAGTATACTTTGACTATTTTAGAGTGATTGTTTGTCAGACGGATGTACTTACAAGTACAACCCAAATTATAGAGAATATGCGTTATACAAAATAAAATTTAATCATATAAATGTTTTATCATGAAAAAAAAACCTAGTGCGACCATTTCACTCCGTCCAAATCTGTATAAATATTTGTGTGTGGTGTCTGGCCAAGCGTAAACATCCAATCTTTGATTAAATTCATCACATTTCAAATGTTGATAGGCTTCAGTCTTACTTTTTTTATAAAAAGAAAATGTTTTATGAAACTTTAAAAGTTTTATTTTAATGTCAAATTATAGTTAATATATCATCAAAAGTATGTTAAAATAAGTTAATTAACATAACGTTTTGACGACCACCCTTAATATGAAGTCAATATGATTAATATCAATGATGTAATTTGAACGGCAGCATGTGGATAATGTGTCAGCCATGATCACCTTAATTCCATCCCATTTTGTCAACATAAACCCATAAAATAAGTCTACCGGGTAAAAAAAGACTCACCCCTCTGAGTATTTCCTCAGTAACCAGGTGAACGCCTCTGTGTTGAGGTCTCAGGTGAACTTTGCGTTGAAGCCAAGCGTTCGGACCAACTATTAGTCCAGAGCCGTGCGATGACCCTTGGCCGGAACCTAAACAAAAGAATATAACAATAGGCTTTCATTAAAAGAAGCATGGCTTGGCAACCGCGAATAAGCCTACAATTAAAACTCGTTTGGATGCTTTGAAAACAGGGATTGCCATATCGGGCCTGGTTTATACTTCCAGCTGATTTATTAAAAATGTAAACGGTTAATTTCCCTAGGACAAACAAGCGGCTGGCGCGCAGCTGCCGAGCCCTGATTAGAAGGTCGTTAATTTAGAAACGTTGATTCAAACATTTAAAGGAGATTCGGTAACTATTTGGCATACACTAGAAAGCGTAGCAACTCATAAGGAGTTACTAGAAAGTCCGAATGTCCCTTATAAATATGATGACTTTTTAGATATTTTGACATACATTCTGATAATATGTAATTATAACCTTTTAATAAGATATACACATTATCACTTTAAATTTTTTTTTGCATTCAGAAATTTTTCACTTATGTAAAGTTTATCTTTATTATTCATAACAGGAAAAGATTTGAGTCTGTAAAAGTATAAAAGACTAATGTCTATTATAAATAATCAGTTAGCTTGCATGACTTATAACTATTATCAATACTCTTTACAAAATGATAAACACAATTGTTGTTATATTTTTAGTGACAAAGCTTTTCTAGAAATAGCATGTGTCCGTCCTACTAAAAATATGCGAATTTAACAGACCAAAGTTTAATGAACACAAAAAAACGCTTGCGATAGAGAGGTAATAAACAAAATTTTTGCCATCAATAATTTTCTACCATTTTCTGAACTAACATAAAATTTGCTAAATTATTATTGTACCACCATTGCATTGGCTATTATTTTCAAATTCTAAATTACTATTAGCTAGTTATTGTTACACTACTTATTATCATAATGTACTTGTTGTATATTATCCTCACAGAACATTACTGAAGCATATGTCCGCATCTTTTATATGCTAAACAATAAATAATAAACAAATAATAGAAAAAAAGGATTTCCTTTGATAACAGAAAATATGTCTTGGCATAGAAATGAATTTATGGTCAGTAAAATTGGTTACCAAAGATTTGAGTAACTAGTGTCACCCCCCTCCCCTTCCACCATCCAACAATCCTTCCTCCCCACCTCAAAAAATCTTTTAAATTGCTAAAACACCCAAAAAACATATTTAAAAAAAGATGGAGATTTAGAAAAATATTAAGCAGTTGTTAAATCAGAGTATCTTTATCTTTAAACTGAGGGTTCTAATGAGATAAGACAATAGCCGAAAAATTGATGTACAATGTACATCCCCAATGATGTGACACAAAATTACCTCTTATGTAAATTACAATTTGAGGTTGAAATATTTGGACACTCAACTTAAAAAACCATCCAATCAAAATTCAATAAAAGTCCCCAAAGTTGTTAAGCCAACGAACAAGAAAATGTTTTTATCAAACTTTGGGGACTAGTGGAATAAACAAATAGCCCAATGTCCCCTCCCTCCCCAGATAGAACTATATCAGCTTCCGTTACACTGTAAGATTAATCAAACACTATCATAAGGTCAAGCTGCTTCTTCATTAAAATTTCCTCTATTAAGTCTGATTATTTAATTTGCTTTGTAATTAATCTACATAGCTTTTAATAAGATTACAATTCCTGCATAGTGAATCTGACAGGCAAATTGATTGATAGAGTAGCTTTTTAATATAAAGACTTACCTTTACTATGTGTGGCGGAACAGGCCATGGATCCAGAAACCAAGCCAAACCATCAAGAGATACCACCCTCCCCCTTGAGCACACCTGAAAAAAAAACAATATCATATTATACAAAGGGTAGGTAGGATCATGGTTTATGTGAGTCTATCTTTTTAATAATTGTAAACAACGCTTTTTGGTTGTTATCATTTTGTCATTTTGACAAATTAAAAAAAAAATAAGTCTGCCCGTCCGTAACGGATGGCTCTGTTAGAATTGTTAGAATCATTTAAAACTTTGTATGATTCTTCTAGAAGTTTCATACTATTTAGAAAGCAATTCTATAATCAATACAAGAATCATATAAAGGCTTGTATCATAATTCCTCAAATAAGTACAACTTATTAGAATAGCAACACTATAATCAATACAAGAAAGTCGGTATGTCCATTTTAAACAAATTGGATTCCTCAGGCCATAGGTTCAATGATATAAGCAAGGCATCCCTATAATTAAGTCTTGAAATGTAAGTGCACAAAGCATCCTATATTTTAGTAATTTTGATTTATTAAGAATTTTTGTTTAAACTTCTAGAAAACAGTGGAGTTTAAGATACTACTCTCCATATAGGTTATTTAAAATATGTAAAAATATAAAAGTGTATATATAATCATTAACTATGATGGAACACCACATTTTATTTAGACATTAATATTTATTATGATAATAATATGTATCAATATAAATTTTCTTTTTCTGTTGTACATTAAGATATATGAAAAGGCTTGGCTCGTTCTTAGGCTCTATGGTATTTTCATTTGTATATGATGTATGCCTACAGTGTAAAATAGCTTTATGCCAGTTAGATTTAAAAGGCTTATGTATATCTACAATGTATAGAAAATGGGGGGAGGGGAGAATTGATGAGTTTCAATTACCAATATAAAACTATAACAAGAAAAAAATATATTATTCCTGATTTTAAGTTTTTAAAGAAGAAAGAACTAGAAAACTGTAATGTAGATTTCTAAATGAGAATTTATGTAGACAGAGATGAAAACATATTGAATAAAAACTTTGTTTTTCCATCCAATTTCCTTCTTTCCACTCCATAGTTTCTAGAGTTTTGATAATTTTAATATTTTATATTAGTTTATAATTCAATATTTCTTATTTGTAAATTTACTAGCAGCTGATCACCTAGCATTTAGGGGGCTCTGTATTTTAAGAGTTAGGTGACAAAAAAATAGCCTAAAACCACCCAGTAACCTTGTGTTATTGAAATCTTATCTTGAAACAAAAAACCTTAGTACTTTATATAATAGAATAAATTACTTTTTGCATAGATATATTTATGTGACCTCCCATCTTTTAAAGTTTAATTTAATACACTTACAAAATATGATATCTTCAAATGAATATATCAATATAATTTTTACTTCCTTGGTTGATAGATAAAGATAATATCCCCTGAATCCATGATACTAATAATCTAAGGCATGACAGCCGCCAACCAGCTGTCCGTTTTGCAGCTCAAATACTTGCAGCATTCAAATTAAAGGGTAAAAAATCTAAATGATTATTAATGAATAGATAATTTTTAAGATTTTATGGCGGTTTGTTGGCAGGAGTTGCATTGCGGCTGCAGATCCATAATCAATATAGTTTTTGTTTGGCAAGTGGACAACTAAAGTTTGACTCACAATATTATCAAACATTTGATTAATTGTTCTTACATTTATTTACTAAAGATTATTATTATACAAATATTTACTACATAGTTACAACTTATATTATATCATATTATCCAATATATACGTATTTCTATCTAAAAAGATAGGTTTAACTGTGTATATAGCTTGATTATTATTTACTGTTTTACATCTGGAATTTTATATGAAAGAGATAGGTACAAAACGTACGTATTATCAAAACGTTTGTAAATATGTAATTTATAACCTTTAATTAGGCATATTACATGAAGCGTTTGAATGAATAATATTATAGATAGTTGTCTATACTCTATAGGTAAATTTGCAATTGTGACGGTATAAAAAATTTATTAAAACAAGATTAGTTTTCATTAAAGCTGATGCATATTTGAACTAAAAAAAGACTGCCTACTGTACTTTCGTGTGAAGACATCCAAACCTATTGTCCTAGATTGATTAGTCTTAAGTTTAATGACTATAAAAGAACCGTAGTTATAGCCAAGTCAGAGTTTTTTGGACGGACTGACGTACAGCCGGACAGACGGCGAACGTCCGTAGTGTCCTATATTGATTACGTTCATTTAGACAATCTAAAACTGTATTTTACATCCTTTTTATAAATTAGAGTATTTTGTTAACTTACTGGGATGGACATAGAAATGGAAAGACATACAAACAGACAGGCGGCATAAAGAAATAGTGTTCACGAAAAGTAAATCATTGCCTTAATTGAACTAGATATGAAAGAAGCAGTCTTAAATTTCCCTATATGTGATGTTTGTAATAATTTTTAACCTGTCATTCATGCTCAAAGGAAAGTATTGTCTAACCTAACCTATATTTATGAATGGTCCCAGCTCCAATATTTCAGGTCTTTATCCATGTAGTGTATCTAGTTTTCTACTAAATTTGGTTAGGGCCATCATGACCATTAGTCACGGTCTTTAAAAGTAATCTTGAATAATCTATTTTGCCTCGAATTTCTTAACAAACTGCTTAAATTTCTTTTTACTAGAGTGAAAAAATTGAAGTGAAATGGTCTTAATGCATTAGAAATTTTAAAATATTTTTAATACTAAAATCTATTATCTTTCAAAATTATAAGATTCTTTCTAGGTTTTAGAAAAAAAAATTATCTTCAAAAAAAAATATCAACAAAATCTTTTAATCATTCCAAACATGGTGCAAATTACTATTCTATTTTTACGTTTGCCCAAAGATCCGAAAAGGTTTTTAACAATCTAGATTTTGTGTATGGTCATTTGAAATGAAGTGGATATTATTATAGGAAAGTGTGAAAGATTGTGTGTAACCTTGGAAAACAAATGGTTCACCCACTTCAAAACAAAAGAGAACTAGAGAAAGAAGCAGCACATATCATTAGGCAAGAACATCCTTTTTTTACAAGTATTTACCAACAAAAAAATCTGTTTATATACTATAGAGTGTAAATCATGAAAGTAAAGCTAAAATTTTACCATACATATGTATATATTTCAAATCTTTGTAGTTAGACAGGGATCTAAAGGGATAAGATAATGGCCGATAACTTGATATACCTCCCCAATAATGATACACAAAATAACCCCTTCTGTAGGTTACAATTACTGGTTGAAACGTTTAGACACTCAACTTACCGGACCACCAATCAAAATTTTATAAATGTCCCCAAAATTGTTAAGCCAACAAAAAAAAACTTTGGGGGCTAGTGTAATAAACACTCTAATGTCCCCATTTAATCAATCTATTATTTTTAGAGAAGCTTCGCTTTTGTGATTGGTGTATAAATCTTAAATTTGTATTGTTTGTTTATTTAGAGAGAAGTAGTAAGACAAATCAGGATTATAAGGATAGGATAATGAACGGTAAATTAATCTTCCTTGCAGTTTTTAATTGTATATTATGCTTGTAAATAATAGGGGTTAGTAATAATTCTATATAAATATACCCGACATTGCCCTCTCCCTCCCTGGAGGCAAATAAAACTGGGTCTAGACCTATCTGACTTTACAAACAATGCGAGCTTTTTATTATTTTACACGGCGGGGAAAGTAAAAGTTGAATTTGTTATTTTTTTGACGTGTTTTCAAAGTTAATTATTTTTTTAGCAAGTAACGCCTCCCCCCCAAAACCCAAAACAGGTTAGGTCCTCTCTGTCATGCATTTTATGATATATTTAAATGGGGTTGGATATTATGGAACGAGGGGATAAGACGTTATTCTACTAAATTAAACTAAAGTTAAAGTATACTTGATTTAAAAAGGTCAATGATGGTAATAGGTAACACAGCAATAACAAGGTAGCAAACAGGATTTTTTTTAAAAAGTCGGTGAGCCATGGATGTTATATACTTAAAAACACTCAATAATACTGGGAATGCTGTCAAGAGGTCTAGCTTTAATAGTTGCTGAATATATCTCATTTTCCCCTTAGCATTAAAGAATGACGGACTGGCGGGCGGACAGACATAGTGAATTATAGAGCAGCTTTGCTACTTAAAAGAATTTTTAAAACTTTCACTCGGTATGAGTAACGTAGAAACATAAAGACAGGTATTAATTATAAAGTAGTTGCTGTACTAAAAAAATATGTTGTAATATTGTTGAAAAATATGTATTGTTTTGCTGCATTGATTAAAACTATTCTTAATATTCCCCTAGTAATCTCTGTCTCAGCAATTTACCTTTTTTTGTGCTTATATAAGCATTTTTGTCAGATTTAAGTAGGACGTGCTCACATCGGGAAAGTCCGCACTTTACAACAAAAGTGGCTTACTTAAATCGGACATGTCGGACTAACGAGCCATTTTCGTAGGTTAATTGCTTACTTCAAGAACTATTATTGCCCTATAAACCCCTAAAAATCCCCAAAAATAAGGGTGGCTGATAAGAATCAGCCAAATCGGACGCTTTTGACGTAAATGTCTTACAGATTAAGATTTTAATCCGGATTATTTTTCCTCAAAATTTAATCCCTTCTCAGCCATTTAGGCTATATTTGTAGTTGATTGCTTACTTAAACAAGCCATTTTTGTGATTAATGTCCTACTTATATCTTCCATTTTTGCTACAAAATCCTTACTTAAACAAGCAATTTTTGTGATTAATGTTCTACTTATATCTTTCATTTTTGCTACAAAATCCTTACTTAAACAATCCATTTTTGGGGTTGATTGCTTACTTAAATCCTCCATTTTTGCTGCAAAACCCTTACTTAAGTAAGCCATTTTTGGGGTTGATTACTTACTTAAATCATCCATTTTTGTTGCAAAATTCTTACTTAAATAAGCCATTTTTGGGGTTGATTACTTATTTAAGTAAGGATTTTGCAACCAAAATGGATGATTTAAGTAAGTAATCAACCCCAAAAATGGCTTATTTAAGTAAGGTTTTTGCAGCAAAAATGTATGATTTAAGTAAGCAATCAACCCCAAAAATGGCTTATTTAAGTAAGGTTTTTGCAACAAAAATGGATGATTTAAGTAAGTAATCAACCCCAAAAATGGCTTATTTAAGTAAGGTTTTTGCAACAAAAATGGATGATTTAAGTAAGCAATCAACCCCAAAAACGGCTTACTTAAATCATCCATTTTGGTTGCAAAATCCTTACTTAAATAAGCCATTTTTGGGGTTGATTACTTACTTAAATCATCTATTTTTGTTGCAAAAACCTTATTTAAATAAGCCATTTTTGGGGTTGATTACTTACTTAAATCATCCATTTTTGTTGCAAAAACCTTACTTAAATAAGCCATTTTTGGGGTTGATTGCTTACTTAAATCATCTATTTTTGTTGCAAAAACCTTATTTAAATAAGCCATTTTTGGGGTTGATTACTTACTTAAATCATCCATTTTTGTTGCAAAAACCTTACTTAAATAAGCCATTTTTGGGGTTGATTGCTTACTTAAATCATCCATTTTTGCTGCAAAAACCTTACTTAAATAAGCCATTTTTGGGGTTGATTACTTACTTAAATCATCCATTTTTGTTGCAAAAACCTTACTTAATTAAGCCATTTTTGGGGTTGATTGCTTACTTAAATCATCCAGTTTTGTTGCAAAACCATTACTTAAATAAGACATTTTTGGGGTTGATTACTTACTTAAATCATCCATTTATTTATTTTATGCTTTCTTTAATTCAACCTTTTTACTGTGAAATATGTGCTTGAACACCAGCTATTTTATGTTTACTTACCTTTCTTTTGAGCTACTAAAACCTCACATAAACTTGCTCAAACATTTTTAAAAATTATTTTATATATTTATTTATAATATAAAAGACTCTGATGAAAATTTATTCAAGTTGATACAAATTAATTTGATGTTTCTGATTAAATGAAGTCTATAGGAGTTCCAGCAAAACCACTCTAACAACAGACTGAATTTAAAAAAACAACAATCTATTTTTAAAGTGATTCTAAATGCCCCCTATTATTTTTTCAGGTGATAAGTTTCTGTTCTTCACTGAAGTAATCTAATGAAAATTAATTACAGACAAACAAAATATATTCAAATGTACTAAATAGGATTACATAAAAATATTTCCTAACAATTTCCAATTAAACATTCAAGAATTTTTATCAACATTTAATAACAATAAATACTAATAAAATATATCAAATATAGAAACAAATAATATTCCAATGCCTGTTTGTTAATAAACCTGAATAAATTTCAAAAAAAGTATTTTAATCTAGGGTAGAACTTTTATAAGGAAACTTTTAAACATTTTGATTATTATTGTGCCTTGAATACCATTTTTTTCAGCTATTTGTAGTTTAGGAGCTACATTGAAAATGTGAGAGAAAAAAATGAAAAGTTTTAAGTAAGGTAAAACATTTTACCATGTAGCTCCTATACTAAACTTAGCTCAGGAATAGTTCTTACGTATCTAAAAACTAGAGCTTATGACAATTCACAAATAGCTATACAATTGAATGTGTGGTAACCAACAGTTTTTAGACTTAAGATGAATCAAATTTATCCAGAGGTGTATTGTACAAATCAAGTGCAAGTTCCTGCTTTGGTGTCAGATAAATTGCCAATATGAACCCACCCTTATAAACATAATGAACAAACTAACAAACAAACAGACAGACAAATTTTGAGATGTCCCAAAGACCAGACAAAATGACATGAAAGCATTGAAAAATATTTTAAATTGGTGGAATTGAAAACTTGGATGACTTTTTTTCTAAAAATTATAAAAAATATTTATTTACCTTACACAGAAAGATAAACAGACAGATGGACAGACAGATGTAAATATAGACAAACATATCAACAGACATTTAGATAGACTTTCAAACAGATAGTAAAACTGCCCCCCCTACCCCCAATTTATTAGTTAATATTCTTGTTTAAGAAGGTATGCTTGTTATGTTGCCCTACTTATATTCTAATTATTCTTGTATTGGAAGGTATAGCTTGGTATTGCTGCACTACTTATAAAATAATTGTTCTTGTTTAAGAAAGTATAGAATGTTATTTTGTGCTACTTATTGTGTTCCTTGGTATTGCTGCGCTACTTATAAAATAATCATTCTTGTTAAAGAAAGTATAGAATGTTATTTTGTGCTACTTATAAAATAATCATTCTTGTTAAAGAAAGTATAGATTGTTATTTTGTGCTACTTATAAAATAATTATTCTTGTTTAAAAAGTATAGAATGTTTTTTTTGTGCTACTTATTGATATAATTATTTTTGTTTACAAAGGTGTAAATTGTTATCGTTGCACTACTTAAAAAATAATTAATCTTGACAGAAGACTAACAGACAGACAGAAAAACAGATTAAATACAAATAGATGGACGGACAGACAGATGGACAAATAGATAGATGGAAAGACAGATGGATATGCAAATAGATGGACAGTTAGACAAGACTTCAAGAAAGATGGATAGACAGACAGAAAAATGGATAGAGTAACAAATAGACAGATGGACAGAGAGATGGTTGGACATATAGACAGACAGACAGACAGACAGACAACAGTCTGACATACAGACTGACAGACATGCAGACAGACATGCAGACAGACATGTAGACAGATTGTCATTTAGCTAGTCCAGACATACGGATTTACATATAGACTTACAAGAAGAAATAAAGAAGTGCAAATAAAAAATTGACAACATCCATAAGTAGTGAAGCACAAAAATTGTGGATGGGAATACCTACAAGTAGAAAGAAAGAGTATTCTTTAAAATCAAGAATAGATTTAATTAATTGGAGAAAATAAACACAAAACCTTTTTTTATTTTTTATGATGACTGACATACAAATGTTCAAAGTAAATTACATACTGGATATATGCTCAGAACAATAGGAAAAATTATTATGATACTGTCATCTTAAAAAAATTTGAAAATTGGACCAAAAACACCAAAGATATTGGGAAATATGTAAAAATATAAAAATAGCCAAAAACCTGCTAAAAAGCAGTCAAACCGCCATGGATCTGTGAAAGTTAATTATAATCCTTAGTGATGGGAATATTGTCATAAAGTTTCAGCCTTCTATCTGTCATAGGAGCTGAGAAATTTATGTTTTCCCACTTTTTCTCTGACAGACAGACAGACTGACAGACAAACAGACTGACAGACAAACAGACGGACGGACAGACATTTCGAATTATAGAGTAGCTTTGCTACTAAAAAGTAATCAGCTATCAATATCCAATTTATTAGGGTTAATATTTTTTTTTAAGAAGCTATGCTTGTTATTGTTGTCCTACTTATAATCTAATTATTCTTGTTTAAGAAAGTGTAGATTGCTATTGCTGCACTTCTTATGAAAAAAATATAAAGATTTAAAAAGGTTGAATTGTTGCCCTTCCTATGATCTTATTATTCTTGATTTAGAATGTATACTTTTCATTGCTGCGCTTCTTATGAAATGACTACCTATTCTTATTTGCTTATTTTTAAATTTATAACACAGGAAAAGGTTGTTTTGATGACAATTAATAGTGCATCAACACCATCGTTAAATGATATAATTTTCAGAACTATAGACTATTACTAACTCTTTCCATTTACATTTACTTTCATCATGCAACATCCTACTTAAATATTAAATTCATTTACAAAAATTTAGATTGCTAATATGACAAAACAATATTCAGAAGTGAAAGCCCACCAGAGTTGGGCATTTTTAAAATTGTCGACAGGGAAGTAACACAAAAATAAGAATGACAACATCCATAAGTAGCAAAGCACAAAAAATTGTGGATGGGAATACAAAGAAGTAGATTTAAAGTGTATTTATTAAAGTCAAGAATAGATATATTGGAGAAAATAAACACGAAACCTTGTTTTATTTTGTATGATGAAGACGGTTAAAGTAAATTACATACTAGATGCACATAAAAATGAGAAAAAATATTTTGAAACTGTTAATGCAAAAAAAAAATTTAAATTGGACCAAAAATACCAAAGATATGGGGAAACATATAAAAATAGCCAAAAACCTGCTAAAAGGCAGTTTGGCCACCATTAGTGACGAACCGGCTTTTAACGCCCGGTTCCAGAAAATGCCAAAAAAAAACGGTTCTCAGTTTCAGGATTGCATCATTCTCAGTATGAATCCCCCCTCTACTACCCTGGTTTTGGGCCAAATAACCGGGTATTTAGGACAAAACCGGGCTTTCCTGTGCATGCCACTAGAGCAAAACAAAAAAATTGGAATTCCGTTTTTACCATAACAAAGCTTCCCTGAAATTTTCAGCTCGATCGGTCCATAAAAGTGGCGCTCGGCACTAATGGTTTAAAACGCCAGAAATTTAATTTTAATATCTTTAACTCAATAATTTTTTTGAAAATTGGATTATAAACACCAAAGATATGGGTAAAAATGTGAAAAATATAAAAATAGCCAAAAACCTGCAAAAAGGCAGTCTGACTGTCATTGTTGTTTTCTTCAAACGACAGGAAATTTAATTTTGATATCTTTAACTGAAAAAATTTCGAAAATCGGACCATAAACACCAAAGATATGGGGAATAATATAAAAATAGCCAAAACCCTGCAAAAAGGCAGTCTGATTGTCATTGTTGTTTTCTTCAAATGACGGGAAATTGAATTTTGATATCTTTAATTGAAAAAATTTTGAAAATTGGACCATAAACAGCAAAGATATGGGGAATATTTGGAAAATATAAAAAATAGCCAAAAACCTGCTTAAAAGCAGTCAGACCGCTATTGATTTTTTATAGTTAATTGTGCTGCTTAATGATGGTAATGTTGTCAAAAAATTTAAGCTCTCTATCTTTTATAGGAGCCGAGAAAATCACGTTTCCCCCACTTCATTAATTACGGACGGACGGACAGACGGACGGACGGACATTGTGAATTATAGAGTAGCTTCGCTACTAAAAATGTGAACAAATCTTTATGAACTAAATTATGTGTTTAGCAGCCAAAGGTTATTTTATTGTGTTTGTTTATTATTTGTTTAGCATTGCTTAATGCAGGGATCTAATGGGATAAGAGTAAGACGAAGGCCAATAAATAGATTTACATCCCTAATGATGATACACAAATCACCAATTACAATTAGTGGTTGAAATGAGTGGACACTCAACTTAATGTATCAACCAATCCCCAAAGTTGTAAGGCCAACGAATAAGAAAACGTTTCTATTAAACTTTAGGAAATTAGTTTTGAATAACTCATGGTCCCAGTCTTCCCTTGCTTTAATAGATTTTATTTTCGATTTTAACCTGAAGGGATAGAACAATGGATGATAAATTAATGTAAGAACCTTAATTACAATCAACAATTTACTCATATGGTTCTAATGTATGTTACTCAAATAGTTTTAACAGTAATTCAGTTATAAGACAATTAATAATACGTTTTTAAATATCCCCAATGATGAGAAACAAGATTACCCTTCCATAGAGATTTAGTAAAATTACCCAAAGTGTTTAAGCAATCAAAATAAAACTTTGGGTACCAGCGTAATTAAGAGCCAAATGTCCGATCCCTCCCTGATATAAAAGGAGAGGAGACAATTGACTCTTTTTTACAATTATAATAAAGTTTACTAGCACGATTTCTCATTTGTTGGCTCTAAAACTTTGGGTAATTTTTAATAAATTTGGATTGGTTTATTCATTTACTTTCAGTGTCCAAACGTTTTACCCAATATTTTTTTTGTTTAAGAGGGTTAATTTGTTCATCATCATTGAGGATATATGTTCTGTATGATACCTTTAGATCGCTGGTCTTATATAAAGTCGACTTCAGATAAAAAAAAGATTATTTCAAATGATACATTATTTCAGTATCATAGACAGATTTCCACGGATAGAATAACATACACTAAGTTTATATTGTTTTAACCTTGACGGATTTAATTCAATTATGATTTTTTTTTGTGGTAAATTGCCTATAAGTCGACATGAAGGGTTGAAATACGATTCTAACACAATAGAAATAAAAACAAAACTGGTTTTAATATTCTGATTTTACATTTTTATATTCGTAGAGAACTGGAAATGATACAATACTTGCTTTTTTCAGTATGGCTTAGAACCAGTTCTAATCCAGCGGATATTAATCGGTTTTGTTGCCATACAGGAAACATATTTAACACCTTATTATAAAGTTTCAGTGTAAGTAAAATTGAATAATATAGTTATATATCGCAACGTATTATAGTCAGCTTTCCGCGGATATCGAAATGAAAAATTAAAACCAGTTTTCTTAACCCCGCGTGGCCCAGGCCAGGAAAATTTATTTTATGTTTATGATTTTTATTTTAATTTACGTGGAAAACTGTCTGTAATACGATCATATACATAATTTTTCAGTATGGCTAAGAACTGGTTCCAATCCAGTGGATTTTAATCGGTTTCAAAGCCATAATAGAAATTTCGTTTTAACTAGGACATTGTCTACATAATAATGCATATTTTTCAGGATACATAAGAGTCGGCTCAAAGATATGCATCATATAAATAAAACATTTAAGTAAAATGCCATCTCCCCCCCCCCCCTCCCCGCTTCTTTTACTACCTAACCTAACCTTACCCCAAAATTCAAGGTTTCAGTGCTCAACAATGTACTTCAAATGAAAGCGCCAATATTTTATTTTTAAGCATTGCATTTTTGGATGTATTTTTCTTGTTTTGATTGCAAACTAAATTTTCGTTTTTAATTGGAATCTTAAGGAATAAGACAATGGATGATAAATCGATGAAAATTCCCCATTTACGATAAGAAATTCATAAATTGTTGATCAAAAAGTTTTGACATTGATATTCTGGAACCAAGCAATCAAAATTCAATATAAGTACCCAAAGTTTTAAGGCTAACCCTTGAGCGAGAGTTTTTCATGGGCTGTTTATTACACTAGACCCCAAAGTTTCATAATATCCATTTCTTATTTTTTGGGTAAACAACTTTGAGGAATTAAAATTATTGAATTTTGATTAATAACTCTAGTTTTCAAACGTTTCAATTCCTAATTGTACTCTACAGAAGGGGTAACTTTGTTTACCATCATTGCCAATGTACATTAATTTATCGGCCATTGCCTAATTCCTTTAGTTTCCTGCGATAATAAAACTTTATTATACATACCAAAAGCTTTTGGGCCAAAAAACAAGATAACGTGGTTATTAAACATTGTTTATAAAACCAACAGTCGTGGTTCCATAACGAATCCGCTCTTCGTCGGGCAGGTGATAGATTTGTATCTCGGCCGGACACTGCGTCATAACTTAAGACGTTAAAAGTGTTTCCTACTGCTGCTATGTCAGGTGCGCGACATAAATAGTTAAAGTAGGGGGAATGCCGTGACCCATAAACAGGCGCAACTTGTTACCATGGAACACAGTAATAGTGTCTGACTGATTATGACGTAACAAAAAAAATTAGCCAATGAGAGGCCGTTTTTGACCAATGGTAAAATTTATAGTGGCCTCTCATTGGCTAATTTTTTGTTACGTCATAATCAGTCAAACACTATTACTGTGTTCGTTACCATGCACAGTTAGGTCTTCTCAGACAAAGGTTATGCAATCAAAGGGTTGGTTGTATGTAACTTAACTTAGAGTATCACATCCCATTACGTGCGTAGTTATAAAACTTTGGGTACCTGTCTCCCCACTCTTTAATTCTAATTTATAATATCCAAAGTTTCCTTCCTCATTTGGTATATATCTACAGGGATGGAACACTGGACGAAAAATGAACTAAATTCTGCCAATAAGAAAATGGGACAGATAAGAAAATGACAGTAGAATCATCCAAGGAGAGAGGGGGCATTTGGGCTGTTTATTACATTAGTCCCCAAAGTTTTATTATTCGTTGGCTTAACAACTTTGGGGGTTTTTATTGAATTTTAATCGGTTGGTTTATTAAGTTTATCAATTTATCCGCCATTGTCTTATCCCTTTAGATCTCTGATAAACATTAAAGAAGCAAAGATGACAACATTCATAAAATCAAAGTTCTAAAATGAACATTAACAATTGAAGAGTGTCATAACTTAATAGTCAGGATACTGTTTAAGAACATACTTATATATCATACGACATATATCATGAATATCGTGGCTTCTATTACAGCTAGAGACTTATAATTTTTTTTGGTAAATCCTTGAGCAATAATAAACTTCCGCGAATGGTAAGGTCATGACCGTTTGACAACTCCTTGACCAATTTTTTGACCGATTTTCTAATTCCTACCTGTAATTTTGCCGTTTGTAAGCTGCAAGCCGCTGAATTTCAAAACAGTTCTAGACCAGCCAATTTTTTATCTAGTCTCTTATTGTGATAAGAAACAGATAACAATATTAATTGGCGCCGCCAACCGCCGTTTTACCGCCGTAACCGCCGAACATAGCGGTTTCCGTTATTTGCCGTTTTTCGGCGAGGGTCAGAAAAAGTAATTTTTTTGTTATATAAAATAAAAGTTCGTCCTAAAATTTGGTTATCCTAGCTTTAAAATTGGCCGCTCTACAGCTGTTTTAATATTTTGCGGCTGGCCGCTAAAAAGCGGCTAAGGAGCGGTCTGACCGCTATGACTAGAAAAAGAAATTTTCTCTAAAAATATACATGAACCATCCGAAAAAATTTCACGTCTCTATCTGTAACAGGAGCTGAGATAGAGGGGGAGCTAAATTAGCCCCCCCGGCCCCCCCCCTGATCTATAATCTATTAAGGTGGGAATTTGGGCCCGATCTGTAAGGGTTAATCATACCTTATTGTTATACATAAAAGTTTGAAATCAGAATAACAATTATATCATGTCTAAATTAATCAAAAGAGCTAACCAATATGGACTTACGAATGGACGGACCGACTCCAAACATAGAAAAGCTTCTCTTGTAAAAATATATCAAATATCCAGAAGACTTTAAAACCGATTAATATCTGCTGGATTAGAACCGGTTCTCAGCCATACTGATTCATGTATAGCATCGTATGACAGACAATTTTCTATGAATAATAAAAAATAAAAAATCAATACCAGTTATGTTTTATTCTTCTGTATTTTTCATTTTAATATCCACAGAAAGCTGCCGATAATACGATGCAATAGAAATAAAACTTTTAAAAAAATAATGGTCTAACCTTATATTATTACCAGAACTGCCATATTTTCCTTTTCAATTGTTTGGCTTGCTTCATTCATTTAATGCGTAGTTTTAATTTAACTTTACGATTTTCTACAATTCAAATATTCTTACAAGTATTATTTAATAGTTAGAATATTGTTATTGTTGAAAATGTATAGTTAATACAAAATATAATTCACTTGAGAATGTTTCATTTTTTGAGAATTTATCAAAACACTTTCACTATAAATAAAAAGTACATTGCACATATACATAACAATGACATGTTTCTCTTCCAATCACCTTGGATGTACTGACTCGACGACGGATCAGCCTAGAGTTGACCCTCCTGCGCCTACCACACACACACACACACACACACACACACACACACACAAGCTTACACACACTCACAATTAAGCACTTATTCCCGCATTCAAAGTTTACTTGGGAGAGTGGAGTTAACCTTCTTCAAAACAAATAAAAACATTTGCGATAAAAAAGCTTCCCTGTAAAACAAACTTCGGTTCACCTGCGGGATTGTTTTTTACATACAGACATCCTGTTACTTTTGTATAAGAATATAAAGATCGTTCATAGTTTTTTATTTTTCCGCCCAAATGTATAACATTTTCAAATCAAAACCTAATTATTTTTACAGTACAAAATGACTTTCTAGTAGTGAAGCTACTCTAAAATGCACTTTGTCTGTCCGTCCGTAACACTATGGGGGAAACGTGATTTTCTCTCAAAGAAAAATGAGAAAGACAAGAAAAAGACAGTATAAATATCTAAGAAAAATTTTGGGTATAGTCTCATTTGTAGCAACGCCTCTTAAGGGGCATTTCGTCGTAATTTAACAGTAGCTTTTCTCCTATTTCTAGACCCTGCGGGGGGCTCTAACCCTGCGGGGCAATCACCTAATCTTACTTAATCTCTCCAAATCTACTGTGAAAATATGATGAATCTCCCCTTAAGAGGCGCTGTCATGAAAGGGACTATACCCAAAATAAATTTTCCATGGTCCAATCCCTTGCATAGTTTCTCTATGACTTCTGTTAATTCATAAATTTTATCATGTTATAGATTTCAAACTTTGGGTAAGGATTCCTGTAACAAAAATAAAACTTGGAAAGCAAAGCATTTCTATTATCGTTATCAGAAAGTCTTTATATCCATTTAAAACATATGGCAAAACTCTTTACATTAAAAATTAGTATAAACGTGGGTCCGCATATCTGGATTGGGTGTCCAAACTTTCAACCAATCAATATAATAAAAAGTAACAGTTTTTAGTAGCAAAGCTACTCTATAATTCGTAATGTCCGTCAGTCCGTCCGTCTGTCTGTCTGTCCGTCCGTCCGTTAGAGACAGAGTGGGGGAAACGTGTTTTCTTAGTAGCAAAGCTACTCTATAATTCGTAATGTCCGCCAGTCCTTCCGTCTGTCCGTCCGTCTTTTAGAGACAAAGTGGGGGAAACGTGATTTCTTAGTAGCAAAGCTACTCTATAATTCGTAATGTCCGTCAGTCCGTTCGTCTGTTAGAGAAAAAGTGGGTGAAACGTGATTTTCTTAGTAGCAAAGCTACTCTATAATTCGTAATGTCTACCAGTCCGTCCGTCTGTTAGAGACAAAGTGGGGGAAAACTTGATTTGCTTAGTAGCAAAGCTACTCTATAATTTGTAATGTCCGTCAGTCCGTCCGTCCGTCTGTTGGAGAAAAAGTGGGTGAAACGTGATTTCTTAGTAGCAAAGCTACTCTATAATTCGTAATGTCCGCCAGTCCGTCCGTCTGTCCGTCCGTCCGTCTGTTAGAGACAAAGTGGGGGAAACATGATTTTCTTAGTAGCAAAGCTACTCTATAATTCGTAATGTCCGCCAGTCTGTTAGTCTATCCGTCCCTCCGTCCGTCCGTCTGTTAGAGACAAAGTGGGGGAAACATGATTTTCTTAGTAGCAAAGCTACTCTATAATTCGTAATGTCCGCCAGTCTTTTCGTCTGTCCGTCCCTCCGTCCTTCCGTCTGTTAGAGACAAAGTGGGGGAAACGTGATTTTCTTAGTAGCAAAGCAACTCTATAATTCGTAATGTCTGTCCGTCTGTTAGAGACAAAGTGGGGGTAACGTGATTTTCTCGGCTCCTATGACAGATAGAAGGCTAAAACTTTTTGACAACATTCCCATCATTAAGGAGCATAATTAACTTTAACACAACCATGTCGGCCGGACTGCTTTTTAGCAGGTTTTAGGCTATTTTTGTATTTTTCACATTTTTCACCATAACTTTCTTGTTTATGGTCCAATTTTCAATTTTTTTAAGATATGGATATCTAAATTAAATTTCCTGTTGTTTAATGAAATATCTATGGGGGTTGGACAGGTTTTTGGCTATTCTGTATTTTACATATTTCTCCATATCTTTGGGGTTTATGGTCCGATTTTCAAAATTTTTGTAGTTAAGAATATCAGAATAAGATTTCCAGTTGTTTAAAAAAAATATCTGGTGATCAGACTGCCTTTTTGCAGGTTTTTGGCTATTTATATTTTTTATATAGTTCCTAATATCTTTGGTGTTTATGGTCTGATTTTCAAAATTTTTGCAATGAAGAATATAAATTTTTTTTATTTTACTTATTTAATACTGTACACTATCTTATCCCTTTAGATCCCTGAGCAAAATAAAAAATCATTTTTAGGACCAATTATTGAAAAATATTTTATTTCACACCCTAGCAGCCAAGATTAGTTATTATCGCAGCATTCTATAATTAGCTTTTTGCGGATAGTCAAACGATAAATTATAAGATCAATTCCGGTTTTGTTAGTCCTGAAGGGCCGAAGGCTTGGTCCAATGAAAACTGGTATGAATATTAGGATTTTAATTTTACTCTTCATAGAAAATGTCTATATTTTGATACGATACATGATTTTGCAGTATGGTTGGTAAACAGTTCTAATCCGGCGGATATTAATTGATTTTGTAGCCATACTGGAAAATCAAATAAATTACAGACTGAATGATGAGAGGCAGAAAAGTGAATCATAGAGTAGCTTTGCTTTTTATTCTTTCTTGGTTAGTATTTTTTTCCAGAGGGAGAGCGGAGACAATTGGCTGTTTATTTCAATAGTCCCCAAAGTTTTACAATAACGTTTTCTTATTTGTTGGCTTTGGAGAGTTTTACTGTATTTTGATTGGTTTATTAAGTTGAGTTTATAAACGTTTCAACCCTTAATTTTAATCTACAGAAAGGGTAATTTCGCGTGTCATATTTAGGGATGTGCATCAATTTATCGACTATTGTCTAATCTCTTTAGATCCCTGATTTGTTTCATAATTTTATTTTTTATCCTTGCTTAAGTGAATGCTTTTTATAACACGACAACAACATAAGTTTTAAGTATGTGTACTAGTGTAGTAACATATATTATAGGCTAACGTTAAACTTATTCTTGGAGGGATAGGACAATGGCTGATTGATTATTATACATTTTTACATTAAAATGAAACGGTTTGGCAAGGATAATTAATATTCCATCGTCCTTCTCCAATATCCCAATGTTAATTAAATCTACAGACCTTTGAATCTAATTAATTAAGCTAGGTATATGAAGTTTAAAGTTGAAATCTATTTTTTTCCGTTTTAAAGAATAATAAGATAATTTCTCTAATTTAAATGAAAACAATATTTTTTAATGTTTTGTCCTAATCCTCATATAACAGTAACAGGATGTCTGCCTGTGTCCCTGTATGTCTCTATGTCTGTCTGCAATGAAAAACTTTGCCAAAAGCTGAACAGATATTGTTTTCCTGTATGGATCTTTAATTGTATATTCTCATTGGTCCTAGGTAGGTTTATTACTATTTTATAAGGGTACCACACTCCTCAAAATATAAATAGTTCCTAGAAAAATCGTATCCCCCCTCTCTAATTTTTCTTACTTTTTTCTCTTAAAACTAATTAGGGGAAGGTCAATTTACCCTTTTTTCCGACTTCAAATTCATCTAGTGGCCTCTAGGGTAAGCCAAATAAGCAATAAATGTGATTGATTGATTGTAAGTAATTTGTGAAAAAATAACATGATCTGGTATATAAGCCAAATAAGCAATAATTTTCATTGATTACTTATAAGTAATTTATAAAAAAATTGCATGATTTGGTTTATAAGCCAAATAAGCAATAAATGTGATTGATTGATTGTAAGTAATTTGTGAAAAAATAACATGATCTGGTATATAAGCCAAATAAGCAAAAATTTTCATTGATTGCTTATAAGTAATTTATAAAAAAAATAGCATGATTTGGTATATAAGCCAAATAAGCTATAATTTTCATTGATTACTTATTAGTAATTAATAAAAAAATGGCATGATTTGGTATATAAGCCAAATAAGCAATAATTTTCATTGATTACTTATAAGTAATTAATCAAAAAATAGCATGATTTGGTATATAAGCCAAATAAGCTATAATTTTCATTGATTACTTATACGTAATTTATAAAAAAAATTGCATGATTTGGTTTATAAGCCAAATAAGCAAATATTGTGATTGATTGCTTATAAGTAATTGATCAAAAAATAGCATGATTTGGTATATAAGCCAAATAAGCAAATATTTTCATTGATTGCTTATAAGTAATTTATAAAAAAAAATAGCATGATTTGGTATAAAAGCCAAATAAGCTATAATTTTCATTGATTACTTATAAGTAATTAATAAAAAAATTGCATGATTTGGTATATAAGCCAAATAAGCAAATATTGTGATTGATTGCTTATAAGTAATTGATCAAAAAATAGCATGATTTGGTTTATAAGCCAAATAAGCAAATATTGTGATTGATTGCTTATAAGTAATTGATCAAAGAATAGCATGATTTGGTATATAAGCCAAATAAGCAAAAATTTTCATTGATTGATTGTAAGTAATTTGTGAAAAAATAACATGATCTGGTATATAAGCCAAATAAGCAATAATTTTCATTGATTACTTATAAGTATTTTTATAAAAAAATTGCATGATTTGGTTTATAAGCCAAATATGCAAATATTGTGATTGATTGCTTATAAGTAATTGATCAAAAAATAGCATGATTTGGTATATAAGCCAAATAAGCAAAAATTTTCATTGATTGCTTATAAGTAATTTATAAAAAAATAGCATGATTTGGTATATAAGCCTAATAAGCTATAATTTTCATTGATTGATTGTAAGTAATTTGTGAAAAAATAACATGATCTGGTATATAAGCCAAATAAGCAATAATTTTCATTGATTACTTATAAGTATTTTTATAAAAAAAATTGCATGATTTGGTTTATAAGCCAAATAAGCAAATATTGTGATTGATTGCTTATAAGTAATTGATCAAAAAATTGCATGATTTGGTATATAAGCCAAATAAGCAAATATTTTCATTGGTTGCTTATAAGTAATTTATCAAAAAATAACATTATTTGGTATATTAGCCACAAAAAAAAAAATATGCAAAAATTTAGATTAAATAAAAACCTTAACATTCTATTTCCAATTTGTAGACCAACCATTCCCATGGAACATTGATCTGTAAATTATATTTATACCCAAGGTGGGAGTGTAAATTTGACTGTATTTACACAGGTACCCAAAGTTTTATTACCATCCTCGCTCAATGGTTAGCTTAAAAACTTTGGGTACATGTAGTGCACTCGCTCGTCGTCAGGGAGGTGAAAGCTATATCATATCTCTGCCTGAACCCCGTGTCATAACTTAAGATGTTATAATGGTTCCTACTGCTACAATGTCAGGTGCGCAACAATAATAGTTAGAGTAGGGGGAATGCCTGGGCCCAAAACAGGGGCAACTCATTACAAAGGTTGTGCAATCAAAGGGTTGGTTTGGTTGACTGATTGGTGAATGGATGCTTTACACCAAACACATGAGCAGAGTATGTTTTAAGGTGTTTGGAGAGGTCTAGAACCCAAAACAACACCAAGCCACCTACAGTTTTAACTCTTACTTTCCTTAGGAGGCTACTTTGTCCGAGGCTACTTTGTCCGGAGGCTACTTTATCTGAGGCTACTTTATCTGAGGCTACTTTAGTTAATTACATTAATGTCTGAAACATCCAGCATAGAAGAATTTTTGGGGTCCCTTTCATGGCAAGCCTCCTAAGAGGTGTTTCATCATATTTTCACAGTAGCTTTTATAGGTCATTTTAGGTTATTGCCCTACAGGGTTAGGCAATTGGCCTCACAAGGGACAGAAATAGAGGAAAAGTTACTGTGAAAATACAACAAAATGCCCCTTAAGAGGTTGCCACAAAAAGGAATTTTCTTCTACAATTTCTATTTAACTATTGACTGATTGAATACAAGCCTATGCTCAGGTTTTTTTAAAGGGGGTGGGGGAAAGGGCATTTGCCAGAAAAAAACAGCCTAAAACTATACCTAAAGGTAAATTTGTAATTGCAGTAGCCTAAGGGAAACATCTCCAAAATGGAAAACTCAAATAATAATGCAATAGAATTTATCTGCTGAATGCATATAAAACGTCATTCAAGAGAAATGATTTAAAAAAAAACTTAATTATGCATAGAAAATAATTATGTCCAATTATTCCAAAGACATTTATCAAAGATTTGTGGATTTCAAGGTTGTGCCAAAATATTCACATTTTTAAAATTCAAATTGTACTACTTGTATTAATAGTAGAAAAATATTACTCATACCATTAGAATCCTCATAAGCTCTAGTTTTTGATAATATAAGGACCATTTTTGTGCTATTTGTAGTTTATGAGCTATGTTGAAAAATGTGAGAAAAAGGTTGAAGTTTTCAGTAATTGGAACATTTTACCACGTAGCTCCTATACTATACTAGCACAGGAATGGTTTTTATATATTAAAAAACTATAGCTTATGACAATTCTAACGATATGCATAACATTTTTCTACTATTAAAACAAACCGCATAATTTGAATTTTAAAATTGTGCTTATTTTTTTAACAACCTTTAAATCAATAAATCCTCAAAAATAAGGCCTTTGGAAAAAATGGTTTTTAGCGCATAATTTGATGAAATAATCCTGTTTAGATATTTGAAATGTAAATGTCTCATAATAGGTTTTCCAAATATATAAAGCATTTTACATAATTTTATTTTCTATGCATAATTAAGTTTTTTTTAAATCACTTCTCTTGAATGACCCTGTAATACAAAAGTTTTTTTAAAAAATCATTTCTCTTGAATGACCCTGTAATACAAACACCATAAGATTTTTTTTGATGAAAATTACTCCATAACACATATTACTTATAAGCAATCAATCACAATAAATGGTTATTTGGCTTATAAACCAAATCATGAAATTCTTTGATAAATTACTTACAAGCAATCAATGAAAATGATTGCTTATTTGGCTTATATACCAAATCATGCAATTTTTTGATAAATTACTTATAAGCAATCAATGAGAATTATTGCTTACTTGGCTTATATACCAAATCATGAATTTTTTTCATAAATCACTTACAAGCAATCAATCACAATATATGCCTATTTGGCTTATATACCAAATCATGCAATTTTTTGATAAATCACTTATAAGCAATCAATCACAGTAAATGGTTATTTGGCTTATATACCAAATCATGCAATTTTTTCATAAATTACTTATAAGCAATCAATCACAATGAATGCTTATTTGGCTTATATACCAAATCATGCAATTTTTTCATAAATTACTTATAAGCAATCAATCACAATGAATGCTTATTTGGCTTATATACCAAATCATGCAATTTTTTGATAAATTACTTACAAGCAATCAATCACAATAAATGCTTATTTGGCTTATATACCAAATCATGCAATTTTTTGATAGATTACTTATAAGTAATCAATCACAATAAATGCTTATTTGGCTTATATACCAAATCATGCAATTTTTGATAAATTAATTATAAGCAATCAATCACATTTATTGCTTATTTGGCTTATATACTAAATCATCCAATTTTTTGATAAATTACTTACAAGCAATCAATCACAATAAATGCTTATTTGGCTTATAAACCAAATCATCCAATTTTTTGATAAATTACTTACAAGCAATCTATCACATTTGTTGCTTATTTGGCTTATATCAGCCAAATCTTCTCTTTTTTTCATAAACTGCTTACAGGAAGGAAGGGATTAATTATTACTCCTCCTTTTTTTTCTTCAGTTCAACTTATATAAGCCACTTTTACTGTAAATGACTGAGTATTTATTTACTCCACCCTCTTTTAACTCACAAGTAAGACCAAATTGTTGTTGAATGCTGATATAAGTAAGCAATTAGTATTTTTATGGCTTATCAGTAATTTACCACAAAAATGGCACAATGGCACATTTAAGTAAGTCAAAAAAAATGTTAATTGCTTACTTACACGTTTTGAGATTACTAGGGTTCCCTTTCAATTATTACTTTCATTATACCTGTAGTCTTACAATTAGATACAAATAAAATAAATAAAAAAAGAAGAGGGAAAAAAATATATAAAGCTTTTTAAGGAGTTAAATCAATCACGATACGAGTTATTTTCAACAAAAGTGAAAGCATGATCAAATAGAAATAATATCTATTTGATATAATCGCTATAATCGTTCCCCTTTCCTACTATTTCTCAACCATGAGGGAGCTATAACCCCCAAAACATCACTTTAACTCACTTTTATTGTAAAATCTCTAAAAATCTAGAGATAACTTACAATTTTTATTGGAACCGAACAGGTTTTAGGCTATTTTGTTAAAAAAAACATTACAAAATCTTCTGCCAGCCGACTCCTTTTTTTTAAGTCAAAATTTTTAAAGGTTATGTTAATTTCTTTTATAAAAATTTGGGTATAGTCCCTTTCGTGACAACACACCTTAAGGGGCGATTTTTCATATTTTTCACAGTGGCTTTTCTCCTATTTTTAGCCCCTGCGGGGGGCTCTAACCCTGTGGGGCAATCACCTAACCCAATATAACCTAACCTATAAAAAGCCATTTTAAAAATACGACGAATCGCCACTTAAGAGGCGTTGCCATGAAAGGGACTATTCCCAAAAATATTTATATCACAGTTAAAGTTAATATTTGAATTAGAGATATTTTGACACTAACAACAATGTTGAAACAAAGTTTGTCAATTTGGACAATTTTCAACAAACTATAATAATATTTGTTAGATTAGAATAATTTAGTCCAACCAAAAGACATGATACTCATAGACTAAATTAAATATGAAAAAAAAGTAAATAATCATTAGAAATTTTTTCCATTAAAACTTGTGCTGTTATTATATCAAAATAGGACATAAGTAATAATGTTAACATTGGACTGAATTAGATGAAACAGTATTGCTTAAAACTGACCATAATTTTGCTGTAATTATTATTCCAGAAATGTCGGTACTTTTTCAGCCATTAAAAAACTATTATAAGATATCATGATAGTGTATTTAAAGTAAAGCTTAAACTTTTTCACAAAAAACCTTAGTCCAATTTGGTTTCTTTTTTAATCAATTTATCCAGCCAGCGCCCGGATGCACAGCCTGCACTGTCCTATGCCCAATTACATAACAATCCATTCAAGTATCTAACTGTCCTGTGCACACCTGTCCTTTTCTTTCTACCTATTTATATTCCACTCTCACACTATATCATGCACACAAATTCAAATTATGGTCGTACAAACTTTCAACAACAAAAAAATAGCATTACCTTAGATACAAAAATATTATTATGCTTATTTAGGTTAAATGTTATAAGCTACAGGTGAAGCATTTTCTAAACTATGAGGTTGTAAAGCCTTTTTTTTTGTATCATCAATGTGTTTTATTTTGTTGTTTTGTAAGGAATGCTCGACTCCTACCATGTGCTGAAACAACTTTTTTTTGCAAATATAACGAATAGAACAGGTAAAATGCAAGTTCTGAATGTTCGGGTAAAATAATGATACAGGAAAAAGATTCTATTAAATCAATGCTATAATGTTACTTTTTGGTTTATTTTGATTTTACACAGTGTCTTAATTCAAAGCTTGAATAAATAAAAATATTTTGAATCTGTGTGCAAGTGTTTGGAGTGTTTTGGCGTGTGTGTGTTTGTTTATGTGTGTGCGTGTGTGTGTGTGTTTTAGTGTAAGGTGTGCATATGTGTTTGTGTGAAGTGTGCAAACACACACAATATTCATTGAATGTGCATCTCCTGATTTATATCGTCTTTCAGTTTGTTTAATCCCCTTCATTCAACTCTTCCTCTTAATTTCATATCCTTTCTCTCTCCTTTTTTCCCATTTTCAACCCAAATTACTCCCTCTCCCATCAAATCCCATATAGTAACACAAAAGTATGCACGCCATGAAGGCAAAGTATTATTTTTCCTATTAAACTATAATTTTTTTATAAAAAATTTGCACAAATTAACTTTTTTCAATGATCATCCATTTGCTCATATTACATTCAAAATATTAAATAAAAAATGGAAAATTAAGCACATAACATTTTGGCCACTTTTTGAAAACACAAAAATTGAGGACAGGATAAGAATTGAAATGGTTTGGCACATACAAATTTTTGCAGCTGAGAAAGTAATGAACACTTGAAGCACAAATCATAAACTTGTTTGCAAAATACATTTTTAAAAATATTTTTAATCCAAATTTGGGTTAATTTTATAATATTTGAGTATAAATCCGATATATTATATTTCGATTAGTGCCGCTGGATTAAAACCAGTTCATCTTAAGAATTTGTCGTATTGAATAATAGATGTTTTTTTTCCATGAAAACATTTCAGAAATTAATGCAATGATATTCTACATAAAATACGATGCGATACTCATATATTCTTTCACTTAAAAAAGAATTAAATTAATATTGTTTCCAAAACAATGACAAAACTTTTTACCGGTCCTTACCTGACTAAATAAATCAAAATTACCAAAAATCTATTATGGCTAATTTGTTTGGTGGGTTTTAAATATCATTAAAATTCTAGGTATTTGATAATTCTATTTTTTTGTCTGAAGCTTATGATCTCAATAACTACTGAACCGATTGAGATCTCTTTTTAAGGTATGATTCCTGTGATGGTTTTAGGCTGTTCTCTTTTCAGATTTAAGATATTTTAAAGCCAATCTCTACCTTTTCGATTAAAGGGCGGCTAGAGGTTGGTGACGCAGTTGCCAGTATAAGTATATTATAATAATAAAGTTATAAGATGCCTGTCTGTCTGTTTGTTTATTTGTTAGTCTATTTGTACCAAAGGATCTCGCTAACCGCTGAACCGATGTGGTTATCCTTTACAGGGTAGCTTTTCATAGGTCCTGGGAAGGTTTATAACTATTTTGGGGAAAAATTGGGTTATCGAATTCTAGGGGCGTATCCGCTAGTGTACATTATACTAAGCCGTTTCATATTTTTTACCAACAATGTTAAAATGCAAATCATTTCAAGAATAAAAGTACAGGAACAAATATAATTGCAGAAATAAAGTGCAATATAAAGGATTATATAAATAAAGTACAAATATGAATACATGTACATATTTTGATTTCTGAGGCTTCTGAATATATTGCATGTAACACAAATACATATATCTAAATATATATAACTTATTGTGTATAAAGTGGTTAATAAAATGGCAAATGGCATGGCGAAATAACATTTTAAAATAAGAAAATACATTTTGGACTTTTAAAAATATTTTATTCCTTATGATAACAATTCCATTAAAGAACTAACTTGATAAATAAGGCGGGCTTTTGGGTGTCATACGAGTTATAATAGAAAACATTTGTCATAATAGGATTTAGGTTATAGAAAAAATTACTTTTAAAATCATAAGGAGGTTGAAAAAAATACTTTTAAAATCATAAGGAGTTTGGGGATAATCTCCCAGAGGTCTTTTAACTTATTACTTAGGTAGGATCATTTTAAGGATTAGTAAATAGATTAGTTGTTAAGTGATTAAATCATGGCAATTGTTAAATTAGTATGATTTGGAAAATTTCGTTCATCCTTAAAAAAATATTATAATCTTAACAAAAACATTTATTAAACTACAAAAGACCAAAATTAATATATATTGTTGTTAATTTTTTAAGGCTGCATTTGTTTTTTGAGTAAAACTTAGTTCAACAATAATGCCTTAATAAGTAATTAAATGTTAATCATATAAATCGTCAAACAATGTAATTTATGATATGAAATGAAAATATTGAAACACCTGGAACATTAAATGTATCTATTTTAAACCAGGAATATTAAATGTACATATACATTTTCAACCTGAGGATTACATTTGTGCAAATGAGAAATTTTATATGATATGGCTGCAATTTTACGAAAAATGTTGTCATCATCATTTTAATTCTTTCTTTCTTGGTCAAAATTAACATAGCATTTTAACAATGCTATAATTTTCTTTATTATTAAGTGTAACTGCATATTAGAGTACACTAATACGATGGCCGACAATAATTTTTTTTGTGATTTAGACTGGTGGATAATATACAGGCAAAATAGTTACCTCAGATTAATTATATTCTCATATTTACTTTTGTATGAATTACAGATATCTTAAAGGTCCATCGCGGTTTAGTAGTTATAAAATAGTAAACTCCAGACAAAAAAAAATTTATATGATATTGACTGTTTTAAATAAACACAACATTTGATAAGACTTCTAGTGCAAATTTTAGATTTGGTTACCTTTCATTTCACAATTTAAATCTACAATGTCCATACATTTACAATTCAATATGAATTATTTAATTGTAGCACAGTTACTCTTGAATTTGTACACTCCGTCTGTCCGTTTCAAGCTCTTATTAGACTTTGGCAAATCAGGAATGTGTCGCCTGGGAAGCATCTCATAGTGCCTCATAAAAAATGACGTCATGCGATACAAATGACCAATGATAGGCCAGTATACATTTTACCATCGGTCAATTACATTGTATACTGACCATTTGTATTGTATGACGCCATTTTTAATTAGGTACTACACGCTGCTTCGTCGCCTAGAGAAATTTTAACTTATTCCTTAAATAAAGTAGATAATAAATTTTTAAAAACTTTATAATATTTTTTTGTGTTGATAACAATTACAACATGCTTTGTTCATTAAGTTGCAGGTGATTTTATTTTGATCATTGAAAATAGTGATATTTTTTTGTCAAATGATAATTTTTTGAAATAAGTTCATCAAATTTTAATACTTAGTTTTTGAAAACATTCAAATTTCTAAAAACAAATTTTTTTATATGTATTATTTATCTAAAAGCTATAACTCGTAATAGAACCTATATGCCATAAATTTAGCTGAGCAGTTATGCCCTAAGTATACCGCATAATTGCTTTATAATTTACACAAATATTCCTGCAGCCTTAAATTATGCTTAGAAAGAAAATTTATATTTTCAAAAAAAATAAAAATCTGGGTTTTTTTTAGAATTAAAAAGGTTTTATATACAGCAAAACATTTTTTGTTGGGATCAAAATGAAATAAAATTTCTGTCCCAACTTAGGGTTCTGAACTGTTTCAATTTTGTGTATCAAGAAAAGTACATTTGAACAAGAGCAATTATGAACATAAGTAGCGCATCAAAGAAAGTCAACAAACGCTAGGATGAAAATCAACTGCAAATTGTTTTTAAAAAGAAAAGAGAGTTAAGACCATAGATGAAGTAAAATAATTGTTAAATGCTATCATAAGGTTAAGAATGCATAAATATGAAAATTAAAACAATATTTTTTCAAATGTGGTGATTAAATTCAAATATGTTTTTTCAATCGTAAACGTAAGTGTGACAGTCTAATAATAAGTATCATACATTTATTCTATATTTTACGCAAATAAGTAGAGTTTACAATAAAAATAGGTGAATAATAGAAAAAAATACAATTATGACAACATCCATAAGTAGAAAAGCTCATAAACCATTTTTCTAATATAACAACACAGGTAAAATACAAAGTTTAGTTTAGTTGTGCATCAAAATTCAGCCAAGTATCTTTTGTAACAGTGGAGAAAAATATATTTCTTTAAGTTTGATGTCATAAAAAACAATTTAGAATCAAAGAAAACTATAGAGTTGATGCTCGATGCTCAGTGAATCAGATTTCTTGAACAATTTCAAGTTTCATTAGAGCATTACAGACAGACCGACGGTCCAAGTAGTTGTATATGCTGAATGAACATTAGTAAAGGAATCCTTACACAAAATTACAACCGTCTATATAAAATAATAGCAGAGAAAATCAAATTTCACTTTTTTCGGACTATTGGGACGAATTAACGGAAAGCATTATAGAATAGAACGTCATTGTGTAAATACAAAATACAATTTTATTTTTTATTAACTTTTTGCTACAATACCCTCTTTATTTGTGGCTTCGCCCGTAACGTAAGTTTTAATAAAATATTTCTAACCTGATAAACATCCAAAATATACGTTTACATTCTTTTTCAAGACTACACTAATTTCTGAAGATATAGGTTTATAGTAGTAATGCATACTGGATGATGTTAACGTAAATATTAACTAAATCAAAGCATCTTAATTGATATGATATATCGACACTAAAATAGTAAGTTAAGTGCTTTTATGTCATCAGGGTTCTATACAGTGGCGTGCGGAGGGTTTTTCCAGGGAGGTGGAACTCTTAATTTTAAGGGGGGTTTGCCCCCTCTCGCATTGCCCATGGTCTCATAGCTTTTAAAGACACTTAAGATATAAATACAACAATTTTTAAATCTTTAAAAATCAAACAAAGGGATTCTATTCTACTTATGAGAAGTTTTTTTTTATATACTTGATGTGTATTATATAAATGATATATAAGCAATAGTAAGTGATCTATATGAGAGTGGAATATGTATGTAAGTATGCATTACAGTTACACACACATACAAACATATATCTGAGATAATATCACATAAAACAGATAAGTAGAACATAAGGAATATATATTAAGGATGAATGGATGGTAACTACCAGGAGTCAATAATAAAAAGGGGAAATCAAAGGAATAAACATCAAATGGGGAAAGACTAGGAAAAGGCGTTTAGATATAATATATTTACTCTTCTTAATATACAAGAACTAAAGAAAGAAAACAGAGAAAGAAAGAATGAGAGAGAGAGAGAAAGGTATTACTATATATCTCATGTCCGAATTATAACCACTACATGTCAAAATATCACTACACTTTTTATTTTTTTAGTTTTTCAAGTCTTACCTAATTGTATAAAAAAAATATTTAGTTTTGTAAATAAAAATATATATAAATGCGGGAAATGGTATGAAAAAGTACATAATTGGAACATCTCATATCAATCCAAGAGAATGTCCTTGATCTTTAACGTGGTGAATACATCCTCTGGATGTTTTCTATACTATATAATATATGAAATATATATGAACATATCATTCTATACTATATACATATATATATATATCTATATGGATATATCATTCTCTTTTATTCTTATCTCTTCTGCTATGTTCCCTATTCTCTGCAGGCCTTTCTCTTCTCCATCATGAAGAAGGTCTGTCAGATCACAGCATCACCCCCCCCCCCCCTCTCAATGAGACACCCCCTGCACCCCTGAACATTATAACACACACTCTTTTATATCACATTCAGCCGCAACTTCCGCGATATGCCGTACACTAGTGTACACACACACAAAAAAAATAATTAAGATCAGCTGCATCAGATTATTTACTAATGTACAGCTCGTACCTTTCTAGATGGCCGTACTGCACAAGGATTACATGCTAGCGCGGTGTACGGGCTGCCAGCTGTCAGCATTATATTATGTATAGGATATTTTGTGTTTACAGGGGGTTAGCATACACTTTTAGTCATAATAATAATGATGAAAACTGTATGAGATTCTCCGCCGTGTCATCACTCTGCCTTCCAGCACTAATAGCCTGGCCTCACTAACTAACCTCTTCTCTTCCTCTCAAATATTTCTTCTCTCTCTCTCTCTCTAGTTTCACTCCACCCTTACCCTTTTTTCTTTCTCCTTATAGCATGATTATGTGTTTGTGTGTACCTCCATCTTTCCTTATATCTCTATCTCTCTTCCTCTTGTCAAGATATCGGAGGCTGTCCAACTCCGGAGAATTTAGAATCCTGAAGAGACATGGAATATGCTCTCTCACTGGTTGAGGGAGAGATGTACAGCTGTGAGGGCGGGGAGAGGGTAAAGAGGAGATTGGTAGCAGGGAATATGTTTATGGAATAGAAAAGGAATTTGGATCTGTCAACAAATTTTAATCAATTTCAATAAAAATTATAATATTTTTTTTTATTTTAAATAAATGGAATTTATAACAATCTTAATTATTGTTTGATAACACTAAAAAAATTTTACATTTTTGTTTGGACATAAACATTGATATAAACTTAAAGGGATGAAGAGGGGAAAAAGAAGGAAAGGAATAGACTAGGAAATATATATGCAGAGAAAAGGGGTACACACAAATAGTTTCACTTGTCAGAGAGAAAGGAACAAAATTAAGAAAGAAAATGATACACCAAGTTTTATATATAGAGGGAAAGAGAATTACACCAAGAATGAGAGAAATGAGTAAAATAAAAGGAGAGTTATAAATAAAGAGAAATGTAGAAAAAATTGGAGATATAATGTAAAAAGGGGGGGGGGAGACAGATTAAGAAAAGAAGAGGCTTTACAATGTGACAACTACACTTAACAAACTAAAACTCATGGTGCTCTAAACCTTCTCTTTTCTTAAAAACAAAATACCTAAACTCCTTCACTTTTTCTTACCTCTAATAACATATTTCCCCCCTTCTTTCCTATGATGTCCCCCTTCTATGGAATGGTTATCCTTTCCAGCTTTATAGAAATGAGCGCGTTGGCTGTTTTTTTTTCTTCTTACCTCTTGCATAATCTGAGTCATGGTAGAGACAATAAAAACTTGTTTTTGCCGTCGCAAAAATTGTTGGATAATAATAATAAAAATTTACAGTTTTCCTTTTTTTAATCGATAATTTGCACCAATTTTTGCAGTTAACTTTTCCTTGATAATTTTCTAGCAATTGTACAATATTTCATCTCGTTGTTAAAGAATGATAATTTATAAAATAAATACTAAATCTATAATTAAATCAAGAGGAATAAAGATAATTATAAATCTAAAAAATGAAATACAGAAAACAATGCACAATGAATTAGAAATCTATAGATATTAATTAATTACCAAAATAAATTTTGAACATGGAATCAAATCTCAAAAATATAAATAGTTATAATGAAATTACATAGTTACTTAGTTACAGACATATAGTGAGAGAAGCGAGGCTTTATAGAAAACTATTTACTTATAGTAAGCAAGTCATGCCTAAATGAATGTTAAGGCGTTGATGAGCCAGTTAATACTCGAATCAAAATATACTAATATCCTAGTATATAAAGTAGAAAGGTTTTCTTTGTCTGAAGCTTAAGATCTCAATAACCACTGAACTAATTTGGTTCTTTCATTTTTTAGCCCATCTCTGTCCCTTAAAATACAAAGTCCCTAGATGCTAGAGACGTAGCTACTTGTAAGTATATACATGAAGAAAGAAAAATAGCAAAATGTTGAACAGGTCTAGTGTTTATGTTTGTATCATTACTATTCTCTAGGTGACAGGTTAATGCAGACTACTATGCAGATCATATTAGAGAGAATAAATAGAGTAATATTATGTTACCTACTATAAGTAATATAGACATGATCATATTTTAGAGATCATATAGAGTAATAATATGTTACCTTCTATGGTTTATATACAAGATCATATTTTAGAGATCATATAGAGTAATAATATCATATCTTTGTGAGGTATACAGGGTTAAAAACAATTAAAGCTAACTTACAAGAAAAGCGTTTAAACACTCAAATGCCATCTAAAAGAACAACACTTTCAAAAGTGAAAATAGCGCACCTTTTTTTGGTCTTAATGGACATAAAAATGTGTTGACATAAACACATACAACTTTGCATTTCATATTTGGTAAAAATCGTTTTATTTATCCTATAATAAAAACTTATAAGGTCTGAAGCTAATGATCTCGTAAATGGCTGCTCCGAATTGGTTGTACTTTTAATTTAAGCTTTATAAATATTTTGCGGGTGGTTACAAGCTAATTTGCTAAGCCTCCGCCTCCCTGCCCTAGAGGTTAGGAGCAAAGCAATATTTCAATAAGATCTAAAGTTCTAAACCTATCTATTCGTAATTAACAGGAAAGCTTATTAATGGTTCTTGCCATGTTAGCAATTATTTAAATGGGAAGTATGTAAAATCTGCTGAGTGAAATAGATCTAAGAAAATAATAACCTATAACCTTCTCAAAAAAGATTTTTCTATTCTTTTTTTATCAAATAAAAAGAAAGGTGAGTAGAGTTCTTCACGCTAGGGACGAAGCCACTTGTCCTTATAAAAGTGTCAATTATCTGTAAAGTAACTTTGTAAAGAGAACTTTGTATTAAATGTTAATTGATTGGCACTAGTAACAAGTCATTCATCTTATCTTAACAAAACTTTTTATCTTAGCAGTTTTTATTTCTCTCACCTTACACAACCTTTTATTAATATCATATGGATTGGAAATAGTTGTGACAGGAGCGTGCATGAGGGGGGAGTAGAAGGTTGGGGACACCCTTAATACCCCTTTATGAACACCGACAATTACTGTGCACTCGATTGAGAAATATATTGAGTGACATTTTTTCTTATAGGTTATTTACTAAATCCCCTAAAAATTGGTATTGTTGATTTATTATCTAAAATTTCAACCGTTTAACTTAAATAGCAGCAGAGAAAATCACCTTTCCCCATAAATGCCTGATGCCCTGAAGGAATGACAGACTGAGAGATATTTCGAATTTTAGAGTAGCTTTGCTACTAAAAAGAACATTTGTAAGAAAAATACTAAATATAATTTTACAATTAATCTTTAAAATCTGCAAAATAAATGTTCGGTCAGTCATACAGATGCAATGGCTTACTCTTATGTGCTTCTAAAAGTGGTTAATTTCGAAATTATAACAATTATAGATTCAATCGAACTATAATTAAAACTACCGATCTATGTAATTCTTGACTTAATTAAGCAGTTTTACTTAAAAGAAAAAAAACTTACTCTTAGATATACTCCTTCAATAGCGATAATTGTAATAAACTATTTCTCTTACATTTTTATTATTTTTAAGCTTTAGGGATATCTATCCGGTTAGTATTAAAAAAAAGGGCTCGGCAGCCGCAGCCACAGTTACTAACAGCCGCGCGGTTTTAAATACAACCCAAGATCCTCTGTTACAGACAGACGGACGGACTGAACATAATATTATAAAAGCTGCGCTATAAAAAATATATTGTTATAGATGTAAATATTTATACATAAGTGATAATACTACAACACAATGCGCAATATCGATTCTTTTCATAGGCAAAGCTTTTCTATAATCAGGGCCTGTAGGTCAGTACATCAGAACGGGGGGTGTAGTTAATTTAAAAAAAAAAAAATTGACATACATGGTTGTTTTTTTAAAAAGATTTGGACAGTTTTAGTGGCAATTTTACTCTTACAAAAACGTCTGTAAGTACATTTTAAGTCACGCACTTCTTATACTAGTTTGATGCGAAAAAAGTCTAGAGATTATTCTGGAATCTTTAGGGATAAGACAATGAACAATAAATTCATGTACAATGTACATTCCCATTATAAAAAAGACACGAAATAATCCTTTCTGTAGATCAAAATTATTGGTTCAAAAGTATAGACACTACTGCAACCAACTAATTAAAATCTTTAAAGGGGACCAAAGTTTTAAAGCCAACTAAGAAGATAACGTGGTCATACAACTTTGGGTACTCCATGGATTTTTTTAGGATTCTTGGTGGGGTTATGATTATATTTAATTTGACAATATATGGAGCATAGCTCCTCTATTGTTAAATCACATAGTATAATGTATTAAAAAACTGTCAATTAATAAAAATCATCAGATTTTAAGGTGTTCTTAAAAACTTGTACTAAATAATGAGTTTTAGAATTTATTTAAATAGTAGCCACTATTTAATTGTTTTTGATTTCTAATTTTTTTAGCTTCGCTTTAACGGATGTTTTCATGCTAGTGATATTCTTCACAACAAAAGAAAGCACAAATAGTGCAAAAAATTAGATTTTGTATTTTTTTATATAGAAAAATTTACATTTTAATATTTCCTTTGTGGAAAGCGAAGCTATCAGAATTAGCCAATATTACTATTCAGAGTATTTTTAAAAAGGATAATTTTATTCATAAGTAAAAAAGCAACGGTCTGAATTAAAAGTAATAACAGTTTTTAAAAATTTAAAAAGACAAAAATAATTTATGAAATGTAACCAATCTGTACATTAAAATTTTAAAATCCTTTAACAAACAAGGAAACAATAATTTTCTCAATTTACCCTAACGCTTAATGTAAATATAATAAAGTAACAGGATGTTTGTCTGTCTGTACAAAGAATCTCGATTACCGCTGAACCGACTGGGTTCTCCTTAACAGGTTAGCTTCTCATAGGTCCCGGGAATGGTTACAACTATTTTGGGGGAGAAAAAAATTACCCACCCTAAAATATTTTTTTTTCTTTTAAAATTTAAAACTTAATAAATTGGGTTATCAAATTTGACTCTCCCCTCCTCAAGTGCCCCTAGAGGCCTCTAGGGGCGTAGCCGCTAGTGTAAATATATTATATATGCAGTGCAGCAGTGTAATATAGATTAAATGTATTTCCAGTATGGCTTCGAAATAGCATCGTATTACAGAAATTTTCTTCGACATTTGAAATAAAAATCATAAGATTATTACCAGTTTTGTTAGTCTTAACAAAACTGGTTTTAATCTTATAATTTCCCATCATAATATCATCGGAAAGCTGTCTATAATACGATGCGATAAATAACTGATATAGCTGAAGTCAAATAATAACGGTTGCATTTGCCATGGATCATATAGACAAACAAAGTAAATCATAACAAATTCATAAGAACAAATTTTACCTTTCAAAAAAATTGTTACATCATCTTTTATTTTTTTAAATATTAAGCCTTTTTCACAATTATAAGCATACACTCTAAACTCTCGATATCTAACTATTTCACTATATTTTTGTTTTGTGTTGGTTTTCCAAATAAAACTGATCCATGGTTTTGCTTTCTTCATGCTTTCAAACCATAGCGTACTCAGGGCGGATGTGTGGAGAATTTTTCATGTAGAGGGGGTAAAATATCATGATAATAAAATATGATTTTAACTTTTTGACTGTTAGGGAATCACATAACATTTATTTGGTTTTAGAACGAAAGAAACATTTAAAAAAATAAGATTTTGAATATTTCTTAATATTTTGTAATGTATAGTATAAATGTATGTGTTACTCCCCCTAGTTTAAATTACGTAGTGTGTCTTATTTTAACATCCGGTGAGTAATTTCCCGTAGACGCAACAGGTATTGCAAGAGGTGGTTGGTAGTGGGGGGGGGGGGGGGGGTAGGATAGGGGTTAAAGTTCTTTTAAAAGGAAAACTAGAGTTATTGTAGACTAAACCCAACCACTTTTACCCTTTTTATAACTTTTATTTCTACATTAATTCAATCTTTTATGATGCGTTTAAGAAACGGTTCTTCATGTTCGCCTGTTGAATTCAAAACATTAAAAGGTAAAAATTACCTGCCAAAAATCCTAGTACATTTTAAAATAAATCATTTAATCTTATAATTTCATGGCATATACCGCCAAATACTGTTATTTTTTTCCTTTAAATTGTTAAAAAGGCTTATTAATGCGCTTCATACAGTTACCTCACTTGATTTGACAAATTAACAAATCTATTGTCTAAATAGGAAGTCCCCCCTTAAGATTAGGGGCTATAGGGACTTAAAGGTTGGTTTTGGTATGAAACCTATGGTAAGGGGAGGAGGGGAAGGGGTCAAAAGTAGGGAAAGGAGGAAGCCAAAATTGTCCGATTTAAAATGAGATTAATACCACTTCAATTTTATTGCAATCAAAAGTTCAAACCAAAGTCAATTTAATTTAATATTTGTAGATCGATTATGTAATACTTCTGGCAAACTCACGCGGGATTGCTTAAATTTCACATAATAGCTATGACATAGGTTAGGATAAGTTTACGTTAAGCTTTATCTACAGTTACGATTAAGATCATCCCCATGTAGTAGTTGGGCAACTGCAAGGCTCAACCTCTCCGTTTGGGCACAGAGCTGCCTTTAAGGTAGTTTTTGGGAGGAATTCCCAAACTATTATAAATAACATAGCCATTTGAATTCAGATCTTGCTTAGGTGTCGACACTTATAGAAACAAGACCGAAAACGGCCATAGATGCATAGATTAAATCTTAAATTTATAATATGAAATTCTAGGAATCGATCTAGCACCACAAAGAATAAGCAAATCTTAATGAACGAACGGACATTTCAAATTTTTGAGTAGCTTCGCTACTAAAAAACTTTTATACTAATGAACGTTTAAAATTTTATCATGAAATGTTTTATTCAATCATTAAAAAAACACTAAAATTTAGGTATGTCCAAATGTCCATTTTTCTCTCTTTTTTTCATTTAATTTTCTCTATTTCTTATTGTCTCTTTTTATCTATTTCTCAATTTTCCCTCTTCCTTCATCTGGCTTTCTTTTTATTTATCTCTCTCTCTCTATTTTTTCTTTCTATCTCTTTCTTCTTTCTTTATTTCTATCCCTCTCTCTCTCTCTCATATGAGAAAACATGGATTACAACATATCGTGTTTCAAATGGACGTATAAATTTTCTGGAATTAGTTATAGAGTTGCAACAGTTTAAATTTTTTTGTTTCTGGATAGCTCGTGCAAAGTTTGAAAACGATAGGACGATTCTAACACGGTAAATTATAATAAGTTATGAACATATGAATAAAAAAAACTTTGATGTTGTCATGTTGCAAGTCATTGTTTAAATTTCCCCTTTATCAACCCCACTCCCTTCTCTACCTCCTAAACTTTCCCCAACCCCTTCTATCAGGTGGTAAAAAATATCAGTGGTGTCAAACAAAACAGCAAAGAATTTTTAGATTCATATTTTTAATGAAAAAATAAGTGAATTTTTCACAAGAGTATTTTGTATTGATATTTTATAATGGATTTTTTTTGCTTTTTATAAATTATAAAATCTAAAATTTAAGGTAAAAGATGGGAGAGGATAGGATGCCCCTCAACACTTATTCTGTTTTAAATGGAAGGAATATTTTTTCAAAGCCAAGTAAGGTGATCTCTCTATCTCTATGGATGATCATTGAGTAGAAAATATATGAAAGACAAACTGACATACAAACTTTAGTGTTGTGGATGATTATTGCTAAGTTAAAATATAAAAATCTACTGTTTTTGTATGAAATTGACATGGTAACTAATTTCTCGTAGTGAACTTTCACATAGTATGATCACATATAACTAAGGATAAACAACATGAATTTACAATTCTTTTTAGTTCTGTGTTTTTCATTCAAAGTGAGGTTTTTTTTATTATTTTTTAATAAAATTGAAAGTTAGTTTCTTACAGCATGGACATAGTGATTATTTATTTTTTTTAATTGATGTTCAGAAGAATATTTTAAATGATTTAACCATGGGCTAGCTTTTGGATGCAGGGAAGCTCTTTATCGTGCCTATAAAAAGATGACGTCATACAACACAAATGACTAATGATATGCCAATTCACAGACTAAATTACCAATGGTAGGCCATTATGACGTCATTTTTTATAGGCACTATAAAAAGGTCGGGTGCAGGAAATTTATGTTTTGTCCGGTGGGGGGGGGGGGGGGGGTAGATATACCACACTTTTCTGGGATCTTGCTGAGTCAAGTATCAACTGTTGGGAATATCAAAGGATGACTCCATGCAAAATTTGAGCCGGATCCGGCCAAAACCGGCCGTGAATTTTATGAAAAACCGGTTTTTTCCGGTTTTTAAGGGGTATCTGTAAATCGATTCAGCTGGAGCAAAACCGGTTGGAGGTACAAAAAATTTTACTTCACATGAAATTTATCCAATGCAATTGCCTACAAAAATGTACTTTATCATCAACTTGATTGGACAACTCTTTCCCCTCCTAAATGTCCATTAAAACCTCGGAAACGGCAAAAATCGCCAAAAATCACGCCTTCGGCGGCGAATAACGGCTAAACGGTCAGCCAGAGGCGAATGAAACATAAATAAAGAAATGTCCGCCTCAAAAAGTTGTTCAACATCAAAGAGATGCTTGAAGTCTCTAAAACGACTCCTTCCCCTCCTTTAAGGGGATAAACTGAAAAAACGTGATTTTCAAAAGTATGCCCACTTCGTGGGTGTGGGGGGCACTGAACCCGTCACCCCAGGGTCACCAAATATAAAGTCTAGGCGGCCCACAATGCTGAATTTTCACCAAGTGAAAGTCTTGTGTCATTATCTCTTATGAGAAAAAAGTTATTAATTAATTAAAATTTCAAATTGTGATTTTTTGATGGATTTCTTTGATGAAATGATAGGCTGGTCAATTTTTAGGCCATTTTTTGTGGTTTTTGGGCCGTCACGCCCAAACGGTTTGAGATAATCTCACGGGACTTTTTGCCCGACCTAAGTCTGGTTATTTGTGAGGTCTAAGAAAAAAAAATCCCGGATTGGATGAAGCACACCATCGCTGTGCGCCGTCAAAAATCGCTGGTTGGCTCATTTTGCCCCCTCAAACCCTCACCTCGTGCCATTTTTCTGTGTAAAGATTATAATTATAATCTTTTGCATAAGTCTGATTTTTTTTCCTAGACCTCACAAATAACCAGACTTAGGTTGGGCAAAAGGTCCCGTGAAATTATATCAAACCGTTTGGACGTGACAGCCCAAAAACCGCAAAAAATGGCCTAAAAATTGACCAGCCTGTCATTTCATCAAAGAAATCCATCAAAAAATCACAATTTGAAATTTTAATTAATTAATAACTTTTTTCTCATAAGAGATATTGACACAAGACTTTCACTTGGTGAAAATTTAGCATTGTTGGCCGCCTAGACTTTATATTTGGTGACCCTGGGGTGACGGGTTCAGTTCCCCCCACACCCACGAAGTGGGCATACTTTTGAAAATCACGTTTTTTCAGTTTTTCCCCTTAAAGGAGGGGAAGGAGTCGTTTTAGAGACTTCAAGCATCTCTTTGATATTGAACAACTTTTTGAGGCGGACATTTCTTTATTTATGTTTAATTCGCCTCCGGCTGACCGTTTAGCCGTTATTCGCCGCCGAAGGCTTGATTTTTGGCGATTTTTGCCGTTTCCGAGGTTTTAATGGACATTTAGGAGGGGAAAGAGTTGTCCAATCAAGTTGATGATAAAGTACATTTTTGTAGGCAATTGCATTGGATAAATTTCATGTTCAAATTTTACATGGAGTCATCCTTTGATATTCCCAACAGTTGATACTTGACTCAGCAAGATCCCAGAAAAGTGTGGTATATCTAGGGGGGGGGGGGGGGGGGGGTAGGAGGGAGAATAGTACACCCTCTCTGAGACTTAATTTGCAAGGAAGGGTAATAATTTGCAGGGATTGAGTAAATATTTTTATTTGCCAATTTTCCTCCCTTTCCGCAGTCGAAATCGTGTGCACGCCCTAGAATTTATGAATCAGAGATTTCAACTGCATTTCAGCGGCTGAAGGACTGAAATACAGAATTTAAAATGTTATTACAAAAAAATATCGTAAGTTTCATATATAGGTTATTTTTAAAAGAGAAGCTTTTCTATAATTAGGGTCGGTCCGTCCGTATGTCTGAAATGGATAGCTTTTTTTCGTTAATTTAGGCATGTTAGAATTGTCCTATCGATTTTAAACTTTGCATGGTGATTCCTGTAGTAGTTAGGTACGATTTAGAAAGCGTAGCAACTCTATAATCATTACCAAAATGTCCGTACATCCATTTTAAAAATGTTGATTTTTTCCTTTTCAACAACAAATTTTTATGCGATCTAATTATCCGATTGATCTGATTTTTGGTATTCTGATTCCTGGGACAACAAAGTACAATATTATAAGCAAAGCAACTCTATCAAGTCCTAAAAATGTAAGTATGTCCAGTCCTTAAAAATTATCCTGCATCAAGAAGTTTTTTTAACAATTAACTCACAATTTTGCTTTGACTCTTATTCATTGATATTCTGATCATTCAGTTATGACACTATATAAGTGTTAATGTCCGTTTGTCCTATCGTTTCAGAGCTTCGCTTTTATGGATGTTATCATCCTTGTTAATTTGCAAATGTTATACTTCTTTATTTTAGGTGTTAAGTGAACAAATTGAAAATAATATCGAAGAAGATTTAAAACATATTATTGAAGAAGATTTAAAAAGTATTATAGAAGAAGATTCAAATACTATTATAGAAGAAGATTCAAATAGTATTATAGAAGAAGATTCAAATCCTATTACTGAAGAAGATTCAAATCCTATTATTGAAGATACTTCTAAAATCGACTTATCTAAACTTGAAGTCATTTCAAGGTAAGACGTATTCATTTTAAAGAACACTATTTATTTCATGCCTGAACCCAAGCGCATTGAAATTTAAACATTATTTTCATATAAGTTTACTAACCATTACTCCTCCCCCCCACCCCCACATCTATTTTTAAAAATGAATAGAAAATAAGGGGCGGTGAGTTTTTTTTCCCCTGTTTGTTTATAATTTAGGTCAGGGGTTAGATTAGCTGCTATATTGGGTTCTTGGTAGTAATGAAAGGTTAGGACACTGCAGGTATAAGCCCCGCAGAGCTGGGTTAGACAGTGGTTAACTGTGGTAAGACATGGATAAACTTTCCTACCCCTTTATAAAAAAATAAGAAGGTTGGAGTCTCAGTGCTCGACAGCACATTGATGGAAAATGCCAAAAGCTCGACATCTAATAAAATTATAATTTAGGACAATTCGACTTCGACAAGATCTTGGGTTCGAGTGCGAACACTTGAAAGAAGAGGAAATAATTTACAGGTAAAAATATAACAACAATCACATCATCCATAAAAGAATTAATGTATATCTAAATATATATCAAACTAGAGGCTATGCCCCTAGAGGCCTCTAGGGGAATTGAAATGTTGAGAAGGAAGGGGGAGGGGGGCTATTGATTGACAGACTTTCAATTTTATTTAGAAATAAAAAGATACAGAAGGTTTTTTTTCTAAGGACTATTTTTCTTGAAAGGGTTGAGGTACTCGTCCCAAAATACTTAAAACCCTTTCATGGGACTATTAAAAGCTTAACTGAAATGAGAACAAAATTAGACAGAAAAACAAACTTTTCCTTTCTTGTCTGTTGGCGCAAATTTACCATATTTTTTCAAAGTACATCTTTACTTCATACTTTTCCTACTACACAGGTATGATGCCCTGACAGCCTCTGGTGAGAGGGAAGAAGTGAAACTTGTGGAAGTAAAACAATTACCCGTAGAGGTTATTTTCTCCTCACTCAGGTAACAATTAGTTTTCCATCACCTTAATTCATCAAATACTTTTTACCTTCCCTAGGTTTGCTACGTCAAAGTGGTAGAACGACAAATAAATAAAGAAAATTCGACTACTATTTGAAAATCATAAAAATACTTTTCATAAGACAATTTTCTGTGCACGCACAATGTTCCCAATCGATATATTACTACTTGGATGTTGTGCACCAGATTTTCATTTACTCTTATAAAGGGATGCTTGCAACTGGCTAATTGAAGACCCCTCCCCTTCTCTACCCCATCCCCTCCTACTGGATGAACGCACTAACCAATAAATGATGTCCAAATAAGCAAGATAAATTGACAACAATTTTTTTCCTTTCAATATATTCACGTATATCCTAAATCCATTTTGTTTCCAAATTAAATCATAATAAGATAAATTAAATATCAATATTAAAGTAAATATACAAACAGACATTCAAACAAGTAAGAAGTTTGAAGTAACTGCGCTACTTATAAAATTATATTTTCTTAGTAATGTAGATGATCTAACTTTGGTTGGTAACAAGACCGTTGTTCCGTATTATAATTGTTTCACAGAAATGGACGATCCATACCTGCTGAATGAAATTGAGGTAAGCCAGACAGACGCCCAGAGGCTAGTTTTATAGTAGATGCGCTACTAACAGTTCATAATATATTATTATCTTAACAATTTGTTTTATACTAAATTTAATTATTAGTAGTGCAGATACTCTACAGCCACTCCCAAGACAATGTATGTCCGTCCATGAACAAATTGCTTTGACTTCATTAGCTACAAATCATTCCAGCACACGTAGCAGATTTACATCCGCACAAAAAAGCCTTTATCTAACCTGTACTAAATTTGACCTCAAAATGTATATAAAAATTAAGTTATAAGTTGGATTTTTGAGTGTTTCCTTTTTTAAGAAAATGATTTATCCACCATCCACAGAAGAATACAATTTCAAGGATTTGGATTATAATATGCGTAAGTAAAATTAATCTAAATAATTTATTTGGGAAAAAATATTCTAAATTGTATTTCTATATTTCTTAATTATAGGCGAGGGAGTGTATCAATTTACAACCCTTTCCTTCCCCACACAATCATAAATATCATCAGCAAAATTTTAAACACAATATTGGAATAAAAATATTATTTTATACCTCAATTTCTTTATAAATATCAGGTATAGGTCAATGAAAGAAAAATCTCCTAAATCATGTTGTATATTTGAATGAAATGCTCATTTTTTTTTAAATTTACCTCTCAATATCTTATGTTAAAATCTATTCTTTATTTCAATCTCTGATTATATGGATTCTCTATCAAAACTAGCTCCATGTTAACAAAAAAAAGTTAAGAAATCAAAGAATTTTAATTTTGCAAGTTTGTCTTGTTTGATTGTATTCGTCCTTGTCTAGATGGAGAGACAGATCATCCTGGTGACGTTGACAGGATTGTTTTCGGTGGACAGGTTAATTTATAGATCATTTTCAATAGCAAAGATAATCTACAAATCAATATATTGATTATTTTTTGTTTTAGTTGCGAAATGGATTCTTTATAGAGGCTGGGAGTGTAGACAGTGAGACATATAGCGACACTTTATATTTTGAAATTAAATATAATTGGACAGGGCTACTAGGTAAATAATATAGTGAGACATATATAGTGACACTTTATATTTTGAAATTAAATATAATTGGACAGGGCTACTAGGTAAATATTATTTATAGTCAGACATATAGTGACACTTTATATTTTGAAATTAAATATAATTGGACAGGGCTACTAGGTAATTAATATTTATATCCTTTTTTTTTTTTACATAAATTCAACATTTAATGATATTTATGCTTAGCACATTGGATTTCTGTAGAAGAATTGTATCTTATAAAATATTATTTTTATTTTAGTTGAACCAATGCCATTAGAGTTTGCTGAAGGTCTAAGAAAGCACAGAAAAGCCTACAGCATTCAAACTTGCTTTTCCACTGAAACTAAACCTCAGGTTCATTTTTGTAGTACAAACAACAAGAGGGGTGTCATTTTGTTGTTAGTTATGTGATTGCCCCCCCCCCCCCCCTCCTTCTAAATTAAGTATTTTTCACATTCTCTTTCAATTTAAGAGGTTGTAACTTTTTAACTTGGCTGTTTTGGGGAGTGTAGCCCAAAACCACCCCCTTTAATTCTACCAGTCATTTGGATACACTTTCCTTATGCACACTTCAGATTTTAAGATAACAAGGAACCCATAATCGCTTTAAATTTTAGCAAACCTAGCTTCCAATGTAAAAATTTTGCCTAAATACTATTAAACTGTTATTAACGAGTGTGCAAAATTAGTTTAATAAAAATCTAATTTTCAGATTGTTGAATTCGACCCTGAGGCAGTTTTACGCGATGCCTCGCATTCAGAAATACGGTTGAGTATGGGAGGGATTGTTCTGGAGCCTAGAAATACATCTGAACAGGTATGACCGCGGCATTTGTGCAATGGTAACAGTCCGGCTTGCTGTCGGGTTTGCAACTGGATCACTCTGCGTCATACTAGAGTAGGTAAAAACACCGAGTAGTTAACCGACAGGAAAGTTAATTTTAAACTTGAAGTTGTTTCGTATAGGAAATCTCTAAAACATATTGAGCCATTTACCTTATATAGCAGCTAAACAATTTTCCCCATGCCGTTACGCTTGACGGACAACGTAAATAAAGAGTAGCGTCCCTATTTAAAATCAAAATTTTATCCAGTTTTTTTTTTCAGTTTCAATGTATGCCGTTCTATTCTGTTTTACTTGCCATTGGAAATCCAACTGTTCATTGGATAAGGTAAGTTTAAATAAGCGAAGCAAATAGATCTCTGAACTAGTCAAATTCGACTACATCATAATCTTTAGGTCAAATTATTATCATATCAGCCGGGACCACTTTAATGTAATTATATTATTAGTCGATAATATGTCAGCCATGGTTGGCCATATTTATTTAAACCAACATAAGCCATAAAAATGTCGACGCAACTTTCCCTTTCTAGTTCAGTTGAAGTCACTACATTGAACTTATTCATAAACTCGTTTTAGTGTTAAAAGTGGCTTCCCCCCTTGTCCCATCTGGTCTAGTCGTTTCATAAATCCTTAAATATATTTACGGAAAAAATACAATTCCAAATACTTCTTTTTTATTGAGCTCAATGTTTTAGAATAGTTATAATCACATCTTTTATTTTTAAAATTCAGCTTAGATATTGAAGGTGCTGAATTTGCGGTGTTGAAAACTGTTCCATGGGATAAAGTTGATATCCAGGTAGGTATTATTTCAAGTTTAAAAAAATGAAAATACTTGCAAATAAAATTCTTAAAATCCAAATTTTGCTAGTCTTCAAGTAATATAGATTTATTATTTTATGTGCACTATTTATAAGCCATGGCATTCTTCCTACTCTGTTTATTGTTAATAGAATAATTTTAATATTAGTACATTTTAGTGTAGAACTTCCCTTGACACCAAATCCGCCGTTATATTCTAGGCAATATGATTTATTTTTTCATCACTAGAAACCAAATTATTTTATTTTTTTAGTCCATGACAGTTGAGACACATATGCTCGGATCAGTTTTTCCAGGGGACAGGTAATAGTTCCATCAATTCCTAGTTGATTGAAGAGTTTTTGTTCTGTTGATTTTTCCAGGTTTTTAAGGCCTTTATATATGCAAGACCAGTTGCTGCGATTGAGAAAATTATTTCTATTTGAAATTGGTGAAAAAAGAAGGGGGGGAAAAGATGAAAGTGGGTTGTGGGGAAATTTTCACTTAGAATTGTTTGTCCGAATCCTTTTCCCTTGTCCCTGTGCAACATTTTGAAGGGCTAATATGTCGAATAATAGCTAATGCCAATTAGAATTTTAAGTGCAGAAAATTAGCTTTTCCCCTTTATTCTCATCCCTTTTTTATCTTACCACTAATAAAACTAATGTCACAGGGACAGGGATTTTCATCTGACAGAACAAAAATTCCTCGAATTTTGCAATGCATCAACCCTTCGCCAGTTAAAAATATAAAAAAATTTTGTTTGCTTTATATAGAACAGCATTTGTAAGTATTAACAAAGAATGAAAATAAGACTTTTAGAATCGATTATTTTTTTAGAAAAGAATTTATAGCATACATGGATAGTGTGGGATACAGACATATTCAGAATGCACATCAAGGAACAAATGAACTTAGAGAGGTAATTAGCAGGGATTTCAAGGGATAAGCAAATGGCCGATAAATTTATGTACATCCCCAATGATTATACACCAAATGATTACAATAAGTAGTTGAAGCGTTTAGACACTCGACTTAATTAACCCACCAATCAAAACTAAGTCCTCAAAGTTATAAAGCCAACGAATAAAAAAACGTATAGGACTAGTGTAACCTCCCTGAGTAATTCTTGTTCTTTAGTAACATAACCTTTGTCTGTTTGCCCTAACAACATAAAAGGTCTGTGATTAGAACAGGATTGGGACATTTAACATTATTTAAATACATTGTCATGCCAACAGATTTCTAGTATATACAGATAACTCACTCTCTCCCTTTTTCGTCTGCTACCAAATTGTTTTCTGCTACTTGGCTGTGTTAATATATAATCAATGACCCAATTGAGAATCGGCATAAGGTCACTGCTATGGGTGGGGAGATACAGTTAATAAACCCCCCCCCCCCCCCTAGTGTTTTACTCTAATGTCATGCCAATGCAAAAATGTCCAAGTTAACTAATTGTTTACTAAATAATTCTTTTGAAAAATATTTGTAGAAAACCACAAATAAACAAATTTGATCCCTGAATTGGTCACCTTTAACTGATTTAAGCTGTGTGTTTTTTTTTTTTTTGCAAAATTTCCTTTTGTTTTGATTTAATATTTGAATATTTTTAGAAACTTGGAACAATTGATGATCTATTTGTAAGAAAAGATATTCCATTAGCAGAAGAGAGACTTTCTACTCCAGAAAAAACTGAACTTTAAATTTTACTAAAATATTCAGAAAATTTAGCTCAAGGTGTGATAACTATTTCTTTGATATGCTTAACAATTCATTTCCAGTATGGATTCGAAACCGATCAATATTCGCTGTGTTAAAAACGGTTCTAGGCCATACTGGAAAATCATGTATAGCATAAATTTTTTTTAGTAGCGAAACTACTCTATAATTTGAAATGTCCGTCTGTCCGTACGGTATGTCTTAGTTTGGGGGAAACGTGATTTTCTCGGCTCCTATAAAAGATAAAAGGCTGAAATTTTTGACAACATTCCAATTATTAAGGAGCCCAATTAACAATAAAACATCAATGGCGGTCGGACCGCTTTTTAGCAGGTTTTAGGCTATTTTTGTATTTTTCACATTTTTCTCCATATCTTTGGTGTTTATGGTCCAATTTCCAAAATGTTTTCAGTTTTAGATATAAAAATAAAATTTTCTGTCATTTCAAGAAAACAACTATGACGGTCAGACTGCTTTTAAGCAGGTTTTCAGCTATTTTTGTATTTTTCACATTTTTATCCATATCTTTGGTGTTTATGGTCCGATTTCCAAAAAATTTTCAGTTATAGATATATATCAAAATTAAATTTCCTCTCTTCAAGAAAACATCAATGGGGTCAGACTGCCTTTTTGCAGGTTTTTGGCTATTTTTATATTTTTCCTCATATCTTTGGTGTTTATGGTCCAATTTCAAAACTTTTTTAGTTAAAAATATCAAAATTAAATTTCCCGTTGTTTTGAGCATCCAGTATGTAATTTACTTTGACCGTCAGTCTGTTAGTCATAGTACTGATATACAAGTATTAAAAAATTAAAAATAAATGTTGAAAAGGTTTCGTGATTTTTCCCCATTATAAATGTTTTTGACAACTGATCTTTAAATTCTTATACATAATTTTTGTGCTTCGCTACTTATGGATGTTGTCATCCTTGTTTTAATATCATGTTAAATTATCTATGGTATAACAATAATACTCATCTATCACATCGTATTTTAGACAATTTTCCACGAATATTAAAATAAACTATTTTTGTTTTACCATAGACAATTTAACACGGTATTTAATTTTTTTTATATAATTTAAAAAGTATGTACCGTTTAGTTTTCTTATAGAATTTGATATTTTATACATTTGCAATTTATCCAACCGTTATAAAGATATTTACAAACACGGGTCATTATGTGTCCATCTTAATCTGACAATGCAATATGTAAAACTAGCGGCTATACCCCTAGAGGCCTCTAGTGGCACTTTAAATGTTTTTTTTTTTGGTTCAAGTCTCTACGATACCTATCTATGTTACTTTCAAGTCTCTACGATACCTAGCTATGGTGCATTGAATTCTCTCTTCGTAAAAAAAATTCCTCAAAATAGTTAAAAAACCTTTTCGGGACCTATGAGAAGCTACCCTGTTAAGAACCCGATCGGTTCAGCGATTACTCAGATCATTCGGTACAAACAAACAGACAGACGCACAGACAGACAAACACACATCCTGTTACTTTATTATAAGGATAGTAGTTAAAGAACAGTCAACTTTTAATAAATATTTATTAAAAAAATTAGAGATTTTATTAATTTTTATTTTATATAATTTGTGATTTAAACGCAAAAACATACCTACCTGATAATTTATTACATTAATAAAGTTATTTATGGCCAACATCTTGAATTTTTATTCCAGTATCGCATTTAAACCGATTAATATCCGTTGGATTAAAACCGGTTCTCAGCCATATTGAAAAATTATGTATAGCAACGTATTATATCCAGTTTTTTACGAATATAAAAATGTACAACCATACTAAGAATACAGCCAGTTTTTTTTAGCTCGTGCCTTCGGCATCTCGGGCCTAAAAACTGGTTTTAATCTTATAATTGCACATTTTTATATCCACGGAAAGCTGTTTATAATAAACAACTATTTTATAATTAAATACAATAATTCTAAATTGAATTCTTTCTTTTCTTAAAATCAAAATTGTGAAAAAAGTTTTTTAAACTTTCATCTATATTTTAATTAAATTCGCACTGAAAATCTTTTGTTTTGAGTGTAAAGAGGGAGACACCGTAGGTTATTTCACAAAAATAAAAAAGAATTCTAAAAAAATGTGTTACCTAATTTTGTATATATATAACAAGCAAACAGATTAATGTAACAAAACTAAAATGATAATTATAGCACTTCTTTGGTTACATAAAAATGACAATGTTTAATAATTTATAATAGCTGCCAATGGAAATAACAAAATTCTATTCTATATAAAAAAAGGAAGGGAAGAAACAATTCTCAAACTGTACAGATACAAATAAAAAGCAAAAAGGGCCAAAGAAAGACTCTCTGATAGCAGGTGGACAATACAACATGTCAGAGCAGAATTTCTAACTAAAGCTTACTCACTGTTACCTAACTCTGACCTGAATATTGTCTTACTATGATCCACCCTAATGAACTGAACCTACCAGTAATTAAATTAATAGATCTAAATTATGGTTAGGTAAACTCTAATAAAACCTCTAGAATTTTATTTTGGTACAATTAGTGAGAATTGCCCTTCCATTCTTTAAAAGAAAAGAAAATAATTCTATTCAGGGGTGGTTAAGAGCATTTCACAGGGTTATTGGGTCACAGGTGTAATTTAATAGTATTCCTATTAAATATTTAAAAAACTTTGGGAAAAAATCTGTAAAAACTACCTACCAAATTATTTGTGATGTAAAAAAAGAAATTTTAAAGTTATTTAAAGAACAATGTTTCTGATGACCTTCTCAACAGTTCTTTTACAGGCTGGACACCTGCGCTTCTGCTTCCAGATGTTCTTCCCACAGGGGTAACAACAGATCTAGTATCAACCATTTTGTCATTATCAATTATATATCAGGTTGACATAAATAAATGCAAGAAAGGTTTTCAATTCCAAATGAAACATAACTAAACAATGATATACATAGGTATTACACAACATACAACATATTATGATCTTAATTCTTTGAAGTTTAGTAAAACTAAAATTTGGTTTCTTGAGATAAATAAATCTCCAGAAATGAGGTTAATACCAATAAGAAGTAAGCTTTCCTGTTGAATAAGAAATATTAATGTTTTAGTAAATAAATATTAAAATTGGTATGACAAATTCCTGATGTCCGGTGCGTCCATGGATGAGGGAAGCATCCTTCTGGTTGGTGCGACAGATCAGACAAATAGAACTTGATATTGCTTCCACTGATCTACCCGTGTTTTCCTAAATCATTAATTACTTTAAAATTAAAGATATTGTTTTTAAATAAAAGGGGATGACAATGTTTTTCTGTTAATGGGATAGATTATTAGATACGCCATTTTACTATCATGAAAATATTCCAAATCCTACCAAAGACTAATATGAAGCGTTTTAAAAATCACAAGCCTAATGTTTTTTAGATATTTCGAAGGGAACTTAAGTAAATGAATTCGCAGATGAACACTGCTGTAATACAAAACTTTTTACCTTAGAAATGATATTAGTAAACTTGTGAGTCTCCTTTTCAACTGGAATCTCTTTGAGAATATTGTTATGTTGAGTGGAGCCACCATCAACTTCATCCACACCTTCTTTATCCTCTGCGTCATAAAGATCAGCTCTCACTTGCACAAAGCTGTTCCTCCTGATTAAATATTACAATTTTAAGTTTATAAACCATACAAAAAATAGAGTGGTTTTGGGGTATTTAGAGCTACTTGGCATTAATAAATTTCCTTAGGTAAATGAAGAAAAATAGATTTTACCATTATAGTAATAATATACAAAAATGTTAAAATCCAGTATGTATGTAAATTTTTTATTGTGAATGGAGATAATTAAAGCTAGGGTTAATCAAAAATGTATCTGATAACATTTGATAGGTACTATGATAATAACTTTAACAAAAGAATATAAATATGTTCTAAAAATTTCTACTTACCTACTATTAGCTGCCATATCAAAAGTATCACTGCACTGTGTTACTGTGGAACAAAATCCAGAATCAAGCTTAGCAACAGGTCCTGAGGTTGTCTCCAACCTCTGAGTTTCGGGTAAAATCTCTTCAGATTCAACTAAAATCAATATCATATTGATAATTAAGATTACTTAATATTTTGCTATGTACGTACAATGTTATAACTCAATTTAAGGCGGAGAAAAAAGAATAAATTGAATTCCCTTTTACACTGCATATTAGATTGCATTCCCTTTATATTATTATTTGAACACCTGCCACATTCCGTAGTAACAGCGCCAATAGTTGAATCAAACATCAGATAGAAAACTCAAGGAGTCAAGAAAACCCCTCTACATTGTTTATATACATGAAAACATTCGGTTATGTAAGTTATGAATAAAAAAATCAGGCACTCACCCGCAGTATCAGGAGTTGTGGGTCTCGCCTCAATATTATTTTCACTTGTAGCAGTTTTGTTGACAGTATCAGCATCTTGCTTCACATCTGAGAGATTGCAATCATCTGTCTGGTTGCTCTGAATCCTAGTAAAATCAATAAATCATCTATAAGGTTTCATAAAATAAAATACTCATCGAATGCTTAGGTACCTAATGCTAAATACTATTCCAGAAATGTATGAATCCTTACTCTAAAATCAAGTACGAAGTATAATTATATATTTTAAGACAGAACTTTGATCATTAGGAATGACTTAATATTTTAAATTACTTTAAATAGAAATTATAAAGTAAGTTACCCTTTTCTGGAGTATCTCCATTTTGGTTTAGGTCTGGCTGATAGCTGACGTTGGTGCTCTCTCCAGCAGGACAGGCAATACTTCATACCTGGTTTTATACTTCCTGTGCATCTAAATACATGTCATAAATATTAATATGTTTGGTATAAGTAGAATCAATCGGAGGCAAGTTCATATTCATATATTACTTGTTTGTTATAACGATGTATACATTTTTTTTAGTATTATTACCTATTGCTTTAAAAGTTGATAAATTAACTTTTTATCTAATTAACTAAAATAAAATAAAATTTAAATCCTGAATTTATAGAGTTCGTAAGTTATTTAATTGGCTAAATCGAAGAATATCTTTACCTATGACAAGTAGAAGATTCGTCAAAGTCGCTGCTGTCGTCATCACAAATATTCATTGCGGTCGTCGGAATTACATCCTAAATATTAACATCATTATTTAAATCAATTAATAGGAAAAATGCTTTACAAATTCATAAGTGTAAATGGTCAGAGTTAGAACATTTGAGAACAAATAAACCTTTCATTTGAGTACGTAAAGTTAAAAATCAGCCAAAGGTACATTAGAATAATGAATTTAGGCGTAGTAATTTACCCCACAAAATATCGTCATGACAAGACTAAATAACAAAAACTTAGGCAATACCTGACCACTACTCTCAACTTTTTCGTGACTTCCTCCATCAGAGTCCTCGTTAAGTGTATCCTCATCTGTTACACTCTGAACACAGATTCTTGATTTAATTTCTAGTTTGAAATTTTTTTATCGATCTACATTGGATAAAGGTACCTAGATTCGCCAGGACAAATGGGTATTTAAGATTTAAAGCATGTCTTAAAGAGTTCGTTTTTGTTAAATGGAGTAGGGTATGTAGAATATATCAAGGATGACAAATTCCATAAAATTAAAGCTCTAAAATCAGAAGGAAAACGATAAGTACAGTTTGCAAAAGCTAGTAGGTATTGGGTCACGCTATACAAAATAAAAAAAGATGGGGAGGCTGGGTAGTCCAATATTAGGTTTGAGGGGAAGCACAAAAACTTCGTTGACAAAAAATGTCTTACCTTGAGACAGATTGCTTTATTGGTAATTATTTTGGTAGCTGCAGTGTTACTGGAGGATTGTAAAATCTTGGAACAATTGGCCAACAGTTGTATAGGGTCTCTTTTATCAATCCTAGAATATGAAAGACAGCTGAAGACAGGTCCAGTATTAAGGGGGGGGGGGGGGGGGGGAGTTTGTACAGTTATAGGAAATGAAAATTCAGTATCAAATTTTGCCCTGGCCGTTTGGGCTTGTTTTTATAGTTATCAACCTAATTTTTTTTGTAAACTCTCTTATATGATTGGATCTACCTGTAAAACTTTGAAAATTGAATTTTGGGACTTTCCTTCTAGGGGCTAGTGGTGCAAAAGACCCCCTAAAACACTAAAATTTTAAGTTATGAGCTTATTTTTAAAGATATCGAGCAGATTTTTTAAATGGAAGCTTTTATTGCATAAATGAGTTGATTAGCCACCCCATATTTCACTTTTGCACTTTACTTCTAGGGGCTTTTGGAGTAAAACAACCCCCCCCCCCCCAAATACAAAATTTATAAGTTTTGAGCTTACATACCCCTAGAGGTAAGGTGCAGAAATGAAATATGGGATGGCTAATCAACTCATTTATGCAATAAAAGTTCCATTTAAAAAATCTGCTCGATATCTTTAAAAATAAGCTCATAACTTAAAATTTTAGTGTTTTGGGGGGTCTTTTGCACCACTAGCCCCTAGAAGGAAAGTCCCAAAATTCAATTTTCAAAGTTTTACAGGTAGATCCAATCATATAAGAGAGTTTACAAAAAGAATTAGGTTGATAACTATAAAAACAAGCCCAAACGGCCAGGCCAAAATTGGATACTGAATTTTCATTTCCTATAACTGTACAAACTTCCCCCCCCCCTTACATTTCTCAATAAAAAGTAAATTTGATAGAAGTTAATCCATATGTGTTAATTATTCATGATTTTAATTTTTTTCTCTCAATATTAGTAATGATCGACTGGCAAGACTGTTGTAAAACGAATCTAATCGATTTGATAAAATGACTTTTAAAGTTTAAATCCCATAAAGTAACCGAAAAGGGATAGGTATAAAAGGTTTTAATTTGAAATCCTCTTACCTCGGGACCTTAGCAGAATCAGTTTCAATGTCCCCAGAATTAGTTCTCTTTCTTCCAAATCTATCCAATAATTCAACAACAGACGGGGAACTCCTTCAAATATTTTTATTTCTTTATTACGATTAAAGATGTTAATGGCAGTATTTAATAATTTGATTTAATCTAGGAATCTATCTTGTGTTTATTTGCATTTATTTAATGCTTTGTTTTTAAAAATATATATAGTCACTAATAAAAAAAATTTATTGAAGATTTTCAGACTCCTTAGGACTAAAAGAACTTTTTATAGATAATTACAATTACCTTACAAAAAAATACCTAAGTATTATTAAGATCTTGCATGGCAATATTCCTTTTTTTGTTTACTTTTTGTACTTTTGTTTATTTATAAGTTGATAAAACTTTATCAAACTAGAATTTTATCTAAAAAAATAAACATCATGCAATAAAAACTGGGAGAATAATTTCGTCATTGTAAATCATTTATGAACATATACAATATTCATAACCTAACTAATTAATTCCTTAAGTATTGTAACAATAAAGCAGCGATTAAAAGAACAGTAAAGTGATATATAGAGAAAAATGTAACCATACAAAAAATAGTATTGATAGTTAGATTCTTAGCAGTCATTGTCCATAATTTAAACTGACATTTTATTACATATTTTTTCTCGTTTCAAGCAACCTATGTTTTAAATCTGTCAACGAACAAAAAAGTTTCACTTTATTTACTAATTCACTTGGCCAGATATAAGGACGATCTCTAGTTATGTAGTAGCTGCATTACTAAAACTAATACTAAGTTACAAATACATAAGGAGGTGGGGGACATTGGACTGTAAATTAGGTTTCATTAACATACTCTCTCATTTGTTGGCTGAAAACTTTGGGTGCTTTGTATCTTTTATTAAACTTGATTTGTTCTTTTAAACCACTTATTTTAATCTTATATAGAAGGTCAATTTGTATAACATCATTGGGGGTGAATATTAATTTATTGTTTATTGTCATATCTCTTAAGATTACTGTAAGTTACCTCGCTGGTAGAGAGATAGATTTGCTCAATCTCGGCGGTACAGATTCAGATTTTCTTTCAGTACTTGAGCTAAAATATTAGATCATTTGTGATGTAACAGCTTTATTAAAACAAGGATTACAATAACCATGAATACAAAGCACAATAAACTGGACTTTTAAAGATACTGTGGATTAAGCCGACTCAGAATTACCACTTTTTTAAAAATTCAATGGGCGCGCTATTCCAACCCATTCCTTTTATGATATAATGACCATTGATACCAAAAAAAGTGTTCTGGTAGCTTTTTTTCAGCAATATGTCAATTTTGATTTTCTTAAAAAAGGGGAAGGGTCCCCCCTGGGGGAGAAATTTTTTTTTCTATCAAATCAGGGCTTTATATACCTTCCTAAATTCGTCTTGAAGAGTAGATTCAGGATCAAAAAACGGTTTTTCAAAATATTGAACCTGGCAAAAGTTATCCTTTAATAACTGTCAAAATCAGCTGATTTTGCTAAAATGGCCAAAATTGTCAGTCTTTTGAGGATAACTTTTGCCAGGGTCAATATTTTTAAAAATCGTTTTTTGATCCGTAATGTACTCTTCAAGACGCATTCAGGAAGGTATATAAAGCCATGGTTTGAAAGAAAATAAAATTTCTTCCCCAGGGGGGACCCTTCCCCTTTTTCATGAAAATCGAAATTGACATATTGCTGAAAAAAAGCTACCAGATCACTTTTTTTGGTATCAATAGTTATTATATCATAAAAGAAATGGGTTAGAATTGCGCGCCAAAAAATTTTGCATTATGAGTCGGTCTACTGTGGATTAATGTGAATAAAACATTCCGAATTAAACATTTCGTCAAAATTTATGCACATATCTATAAAAAAATCAAAATATTTAAAATGTTTATACGGACTTAACTGTTCTTGAAACAGAGAGAGTCTTTAAAAAGTCAAGTTTCGCTGAATCGGCTATAGCAGCAATATCAACAAAGTTATTGTTCAACAAATCTTCCAAAGTTAATTGAAAATCTTCAAATCTTATATGTCAGTATACCTTCTCATGATTTCAAAACACCTCTCTTTAAATTTATAAAAAAAATTCTTTTTAAATTTTTAAAGAAAATAAATACCTAGATTCTTGTCCCATACAATTAGATTTGGCTTGGGTAACTGTTCTATTACTATCAGGCTTTACTAGTGTCATTGATTTACTCATAAACTTTCTAAAAATATACAATAATTTTAACAACGTAAACAAAGGGGGGGTTTTTTAATGCAACCATCTCGTAATCAATGATTAAATGGCACTTAGAATTCGAATTTTGATCTGAAATTTTTCATGAGTAATCCTTGGTAGGTCTAGTTTCCCTAAATCGAACAAAAAGTTGAAAAAATAACGGCTGGCGGCTCAGCCGTTTAGCCGTTTTTTGCCTATTTTCATTGCAAAATCATCATTAATTACTTAGGAATCAACTTTTTAAAACATATTTTTGGTTTAGTTCATGTTAAATGATAGCAATAACCATTTTTTATATTTCTAGTACCAACAGCTACCGGCTAGAACCGTTTGATAAGGTTTTTGAGCCACAAAATGTATTATGTGGAAATAGGTTTCGTGACTAATTTGCTTTTAAGATATCCAAAAAATGGCAAAACGGCTGAGTTGCCAGCCGTTAGCCGTTACTTTTCCAACTTTTTGTTCGATTTAGGGAAAATAGACCCACCAAGGATTATTCATGCAAAATTTCAGATCGAAATTCGAATTCTAAGTACCATTTAATCATTGATTACGAGATGGTTGCATTAAAAAAAAACCCCTTATATTGTTTTATTTTCAATATTTGCCATTTTTGATGTAATTCTACAAGCAAGTTTGGAAAAATATAAAAAATTTTTTTAATGAATTTAGTACACATATAGGTAATGTATTACAGCCAGTAATTTAAGACAAAAATTGAAATTAACTTACTTAAGCTGTGGTTGATATAGTGTTCTTGCTCCAAAAGCATCTGCCAGAATGTCATCTCCGAGAAGAAGAACTTCTGGATTGCTTTTTAATAAAAATTTATCCTTCTTCTGTATTATGTACAGTCGTAGGTAATTGTTAACCTAAAATTAATATAAAAAATTCAACATGTTTAAAACTGACGTACGGACATTTTGGTAATGATTAAAGAGTTGCTACGCTTTCTAAATCGTACCTAACTACTAAAGGAATCACCATGCAAAGTTTGAAATCGATAGAACAATTCTGACATGCCTGCCTAAATTAATGAAAAAAAATATCCGTTACGGACGTACCGAACCTAATTATAGAAAAGCTTCGCCTTTAAAAATATTTTTACAGATGAGTTTCAAATAATCAAACAAATGAAGCGTATTAAACATGAAAAGGATGATGAAATAAAACTAGGAAATACAAAAAATTTAAATTATGTAATATTATAGATTCTAAATGCACAAAAGCTAACTGTATAATATATACCTCTGCTACAGAAAATTCAGTTTTGTTGCTTATGTCAACCACGGCTGAAAAAACTTGTCGCAGATTATCATCCAAAGTAAATCTGAATATTACAAAATAAAAAAAGATTTTTAGAACACTATGCATAAATTAACATACAAAAATTTGTTGCTGCGTATTTTTGTACCTTGAATTTGGATTGCAGAATGCCTTAAATTTCTCAGCTGTTTCTAGATCGGTTACTAAAAATTAAAACAATAATAGAACTCAAATTATTACTGCTTTAATAAACAATCTTAAATATCTTATATTATCTTTTAGAAAAATCATATTTTTGTAAAAATTGAGTTATAAACATCACATTAATCAAATGTCAAATTGTTAAGTTAGATCCTGTGATGAAGAAAGATAGACCTCCTTAATCTTTATAATAAAAATCAATAATTAAAACCTGGATTAGAAGTAATTGGTGAACAAAGGTAAACTAAATCAGCCTTCTTGAAGTTCTAAAAAAATAAAAATATTTTTTATTTTTATGTTACCTATAAACACGTAAAATTAATCGGCCACAGAATCACCATCGCCTTTTGGTAAACTTTACAAAAAATATATTTCTAGCCCTAAATTAACATTGCCTACCCTTAACTAAAAAAATTCAATGAAAAAAGGCTATTCAGTGATTCGTTTGTGGTCCAAAGAGTTATATTCTTTACCTTTAAATCTTCTGGATGGATGAAATCAAAATTAATTTTGCCAGGAGAGTTACAGTTCAGAGGCTCCAACACAACACATCTCTTGATAACATTACTAAAACAAGAAAATATGTTTGTTTTGAATAATATTAGCAGCTGCAACACTAACCTCAACGAAAGAGGACAGTAAACTACAAGGGCACTAAGGGTTAAAATAAAGCTCCCCTGTAAACATGAAACCAATTGGTTAAGCTAATAGCAACAGATAGATACTTCTTACCTATGTCTATAATAATATTTATATATATTTTATAGATTTATGCAAAATATTTATGTGAATCATTGCGTTTGACATAACTTTTTCTTACTGTTGCATTGCTTAATTTTACTCAGAATATAAATTTTGAGTCAGGTCAAATCATATATATATTTGGAAATTCGATGACTTAAAATCTTTTTAAAATCCGTATTATTTTACAATAAATAAATCCTTTTATAGACATTCAAATTCAAATTTATTAGTGGAAAAGGTTCTTGAATTAGATTATCAGTTATTTAAAAAAAAAAAAAAAAAAAAAATAATAATCATTTAAGGTAGGATGGAGAATAAAAAGTTTTTTTAGTGTTTAATTAAGTTTATGTAAATAATAACCCTTTTTGTCTGACATCTTCCTAGATTATAATATCTATTACTTACCAAATCTGTGACACATGAAGAACTTGTTTATCTAAAGCTTTGAACAGATCATTGTTGCACGTGATAATACTTGGATTAGTTCGGTCATACATTCTTTCTCTTTTTATCATCTCCATAACTGTTTCAATTATCTGAAGAAAATATTTTGTTAATTGAAAATTTTTGTCCACAATTTACTGTTAAAACCATTCCAATAGAAACCTCAGCGCGACAAATTTTAGAGTGCTCAAATCTCCCCCTCTCTTAAAAACATGTTTATTGTTCCCGAGGAAACTCTTAACTTTAACCCTATGAGGTTGGTATGAACCCCTATTTTAATAACGATCCGCTGCATTTCGCCAAAAAATATAAATTTTACAAAAAGCAAATTACCTTTTTAAATGTCAGTGAGTATCCAAAAATGTTCTTTCCCAAGAATGACATGAGCCTTTGATTAATGAATGAAGATACTTTAGAATTCATATGTTCATCCTCCATAGTAAAATATGTGTCCACATTATCCCCAGCTAACATCACTATTTGTCCTTCCAGGTGACACCTACAAAAAGTAAAGGATTATGGAAAGAAAACGAAGTAGCGGGTTTCTTCGTTTTTTCATAGTAGCTGTCTCATATTTCTCCTCCACGGGGGGGCTCTTACTTACCTAACCTAACCTATCAAAAGCTACTGTGAAAATATGACGAAACCCGCTACTTCGCTATCTTTCCATGGTCCAAAATAAAGTCTATTTTAAAAAGATTGATATGTTCCCTCCATTCTATGTTGATACTGAAGCAGTATCGTGTACACGGATTTTTTCATCATTAAAGGATTGATTTTTGGGTATGTTCTGTTTAAGTCTAGGTTTTAGGCCATCTCTGGGATGTACTAGTATAAAAAAGTTACACCCCGCTTTTTCCATTTTTAACCAAGTTGAGAAAGATGAAATCAAAATAACTTACAACAAATCTTTTCTCATGATGGAGCTGCTTCCAAATACGCGTTCAAGTTTAGGTGAACATAGGAGCATGTCTGTCCCATCAGGTCCACAGTAACGGGTCAATCCTTCCCGTAACACCTTCCATATCTAAATAGAGTGAAAATTAGATTTTTATACAGAGATTGTTTATTTCTTTTTCTGAATTCTGTTGATTTTTACCATTTAGAATTAACTCATACAGTATCCAAAAATGAAATATGGTGAAAAAAGCAAATAAACTGTATAAAGTCTCGTAAATAATCATAAATAATTTTTCTTATCTCAAAAACAACAAATTGTAAAATACAGAATAAGGATTTCTTGTTTAGAGTTAAGTAGCAAATTGCTTAAATAAAAAATTAATCATTTCTAATATGGTACCTAAGTCTGGCATGCCAAAACCCTGCAGGGTATTCATAATAATATACTCGCCTCTTGTAAGCTAAACTCTGACATAGTATATCCATTACATTGCAAAAACTGAGCTAATGGAGACTCTTTAATTACTCCAAACTTTATGAATTGCTGGGTTCTATAAAAATTAGATTGTGTCATGAAAATATATCTACCTATACTTAAATAGATTTGATTAAAAATTTCAAGATATATATTTTTGCTATCAAAGTGTAATTTAAAGAGAGTAAAATATTTTGAACATACATATTTAAATATGATGATTAGCTAGAATGTAATAAAAACAAAGAAAATCTAAAAATAAATCAAGTAGGTAAATATGATTGTTATCTTTTAATAAACATATGTTTTATACTAAAAAATTGACACAATCTGTAAATGCCTGAGTCTTGCCATCACATCCTGCTGGTTAGCTGAGCTTGGCATAGATGTGCTCCGTGATAAATTTGGCCTGTTAGCATTAATGTGTGGTTTATTGTACATAAATAATTTATGTTCTAGAATATCTTTTTATAAATAAGTGTAAATATTTACTTTTATGTTTTAAATGAACGAAAATGAAATTATGAATAATAATAAATTCAATAAACCACTTTCCTCTGTTCCATATTGGAAAAATCAGGTACAATATAAAAAAAAGTTCTATGAGGTAGTTTTTTTTTACAAGTTGCAACTCATCATTCTTTTTCTAATATCTTATTAGGTATTGTTCTTTAATTTAGATTCAAGTTTTTAACAATCTGACATTTTTCAAACCAAATAAATGGCCTAAACACAGTAAAAATTGTTAATATTTAATATAAATAGAACGCAGTTGTCAAACTTATATATAGGTTTATAGCAACTGTATCGAATTTCGTAATGATTTTATTTTAGAAAATAACTAGCCACGCTATTTTAACAATCAAGTCTCCCTTTAATACACAAAATTGCGTAGTCATGGAAATTTACAATATTGTTTCCTATGGAAAATCTCTTAAAATGAACAAAAACCTAATTTCGTAATTGAACAATAGTGAGGTCCATAATATAGCCGTCTATTTTTATACCGAAGCAAATCTAAAATTTGAAAAGCTTTTTTTAAATTTTCTTCTGATAATTTTGACAATTAATTAATTTTGTAACGATTCCCTTGATCAATGAGCATCACGAAACCAAATTACTTTGAACGTTGGTCTGTCAAATTAAATATCAACACATTTAATTTCTAGATTTGTGACGATGGAACATTTGCCCTCTCTAAATCTTAAAATATCCGCATGTTCGTCTTTTATTTTTTTTTGTCTTTTGATATAATGTATAACCTGGGTTTGAAAGAAAATTTTTTCGGTCTATATATTCTTTTTGTAGTCTAAAACACACCCACTTTTTGTCAAAAACACAGTGGTTGTATTTTTGCTATTGGTGTAATAGTGGCACCACCCCTTAAATTCCACAATAAATCTATGTTTTAGTGTCAAATTATATTTATCCCTTTAAAGCTGTCACATTAAAAAATAAACGATTTATATACCTGTATAATATATTTAAAAAACGTTAAAATGGGTAAGTATGTAAATATAAATAGATATACATAAAAATACTAAGTATCTTCTAAAATAATATCATAGACACTTCGCACTAGCTTGAGGTAACTGACGCTTACTAGATTCAGGCAAAGACACACGCATAAAAAATTAGAAAGGAAATGTTCAAATTGAATTTCGTAATTACAAATATTGAAGGAGGGCTAGGACAAGGGGGAAGCGAAGCCTATTTTACTGAACAAAATCAACAAAACATTCAAGAATTACGTCACGGTTGCAGACGGATATTTGGTACAAATGGGGCTGCCAAATCTATGAATTTTCATTTTTCTAAAAAAAACCTGATTTCATTATTTCACTTTTTAAATGTTTTTATAGTGTTAAAACAAGAATAATTCTTGAAGAGATAGACAATATTACAATTTTTGGCAACTCTGATTTATTTCGTCATGTTTAAAATTAATGGCCAAATTTACGTTAAAATCACTTTAATGTTTTCTTTTTTTTGTTATTAAAGATACTTTTACTTATATTATCAGAATGATAATGTGTTTTTTAGTTCCATAAAGCTTCTAAAATATAAATATTTACAAAAATAACTTTTTTATTTAATAAGTTGGCAACCTTTAAAACATTTATTATAAAAAAGAAAAGTTGTCAACCCTAGTGCGCATTATTGGCAGAATGCCGCTAACAAATCTTAAACGGGGCGGCTCTACTCAGCCGAGCACGGTCGTAGATAAGTTTCGCCAATTTTTGCCAATTTTTGCATTTATTATTAAAAATAAAGAATATTATAATATTTTCTAGGAAATTAATTTAAGATTATGTGATAAATATAAGGTTTCTAGATGTTTTGATAATTTAATTTAGCCCTTTTGAATCGATATTGACCAGAGCCGGCAAGTAACTTTGTGTCGCGAAACTTTTTGAAGTTCAATTGGCGATAAAATAATTAATTTTTTCAGAATAGAATGGAGGGAATAGAGATCAATGGAAAGATTGACCTTGGCGTGAGGAGGCTTATTGTTGCTCATGTTGAAAATGCCATAACTTTTTACGGATATATGGTTAGTTTTACTCGATTAAAATTATTTTCGATTATCGATATGGATCGACAATCCTTATTTTGCGGAGCTCTTGTCGTACTTTATTCTTCAATACAAAAATTCAATTGAACTATCTTAACATTAGTTAAATTTTCAGCGTTTCATATAAATATCTTCTTCTAATTGGCTTGATTATAATTATTCAAATCCAGGAAAGCTATAACAATTCCTGAAATGACGTTTCATGTGTTAGCCAACTATAAGTTCTTTAAAGGTTTCCATATATCTGATATACCTGTCATCGTCATGTCTAATGTTTGTATATAGGCTAAAACCATTTGTAGTAAATCACATATTTGCTCGGACCATTTTTCGCCCGTACATAATTTATTCTTTACTCATTTACCTCACATTTGTGTTCTTCTAAAGTAGCAGGGATCATGTAAATTAATTTTAAGCTTAATATTTTTTGGGCCATTTTCAGGAGGAAGACAAAGATTATATGGATGAGATCAAACAGCAGGGAGCAAATCTTTGCAACAATAAACCCAATCTTACCGAGGATCCTAAAGAGGAGCAGGTTGGTTAAAAGTTTATTGTGTGATTAAGATTTCTTTAAGTTCCTCATTACTCAGTCTAGTACAAAAATTTATTTTTAGTTAGATGAAAAAACTATTAAAAATACTTGTATACCTACTTAGTTTGTAGATACTTCATAATTTTTTACTACTTTAGATGGTATGCTTTTTCAACAAATCTGACAACAGCTGGTATCGTGGTAGAGTTGAGCAACTCAACATGGGCAAAAACAAAAATGAATTTAGAGTCAGAACTGTCGACTTTGGCTGGAATGGCTTGTACAAGCTAGAGGACATGGTCGACTGTCCTGAAGCTCTGAAGGATCGTGAAGTTAAGCTCGAAAAGTACAAGTTTGTCGATTTACGTGCCAAAGGCCGTGATCATGGATACTCAGCTGATGACCGCCAGCGTGGCGGTAACTGGCTGAAGAAGACTATTGGTAACAGGATTGTGGTGGCATCATGCTACAAACAGAAGAACTATGCTGGGGGTATCATGGCTGACTGTATGGTTGGAGAAACTAATCTCAATAAGGTTACAATCATTATAAATTCCCTTAAAGAATACACAAAGATATTGAGTTTCTTTTTTATGAAAAGAATTATACAAGTTGAGATCTTCTTTATTTTAGGCATCTTTGAGTCAAGGCCATGCTGTATTCGCGCCATCAATTATGGCTGGATACATGAAGAGAGGACCTCAGATGAAACCCATGAGACCCCAATCCGCTCCATTCCCTCACGGTAATTGATATTCTATCTATTTTAAATTAGATAATTTTAATTCTATCAATTGTTTTTCGTTAGCAAATTTTTATCTGAATTAATTTCAATTAATAACTTAGGAGGTATGGGAAATGGTTTTGGTCGTCAAATGATGAATGGTAATGGTGGTGAGTTATAATTTATATTATTATCGGCGAATTATTTCAATTCATGATGAATGATCATTTTTTAATATAAAAAATGGCTCTAAATCCATCTATTTGACAAAAAGCAAACATAAAACTTTATTTTAGTTAACAGCTATTTTTTGATAGGCAAAAAGAAGCCACAAGACAAGAGAGACAACAAGAAGAAAACAAATCTTGATCAAGGCATCAAAGATCTTTCAAAGTTGCTGGATAGGTATTGTAGTTTTTTTTCTCATCATATTTGTAATTTTAAATAATTTTAATTTAATACTTATTTAATAATAACTGAAAATCAAGGAAGGCTTAACATTTTGTTGCTTCAATATTCTAAAGACAATTTTTATTAGCCAAGTTATTTCAGAGTAAACCAAGCAAGAGGACAGAATCCAGACAAAGAAGCCAAGGGAAACAATATTGTCAATTGTCTTGTTGGCGTTTCTCAGGTATTTTATGCTCATATTCATAATGGTTTACACAAATAGTATCATCATAAGTATATTTTTTTATAATATAACACTTTAATAATGTCAAAGTTCATTGTTAATATATTTTCAAGGTCTTTGGATTGGCAAACTAATCCTAGAAGTAAAAAGTTTTAGTATTCGGATTCCAAAATCCTTAACTTAATGACTGTTAAGTTGCATAGTTTTAGGTGTAGGATTTTCTTACAATGATTGAAATTGCTAGGAGGATTATAACAAGATAACCTTGTAGTTTAACGAACACAATGATTTATTATTAATATCATTGTTAAGACTATTGAAGAAGTATCCGAGGTAACAGAGAAGTATATGGCTGGTATTGAAGCAGTTAAGAATGTTCAAGAATCTGAAAGTGGAGATGTCAAAAGGGCACAGCTGAATAAGTAAGATTACAGGTTTCTTAACAATACGAAATAAATGTTAGATAAATTAATCTTTCTCCTAAAATGTTAAGCTGCCATAGAAAGAATCATGAACACACACAAATAGGGAATTTATTTAATGATAAATGTCTATGTGCTTGAAAAGAAACTCGATATAAAGAAATACTATTTGTCACATAAATACAAACTTCGAAGCTAAGATTAATTTGAGCATAAATAGGCTTCAAAATAGAAAACTTGTTTAATATTTTACTTAGTATTAAAAGAACGTAAACTTTGATATCATTTTATCTTATTTAGGTGCATCAACCAGTACAGAGATCTGTACAGTGAACAGGTTGTTGAGGATGAGATCAGCAGAGTAGCTAATCAACTCACTGCAATGCAGGTATTTATTTGAACTGTAGAAAATAGTGTCAGCCTCAGGTTATATTTGAAGACACAGGGAGGGAGGGGACATTGAGCTGTTACACTAGTCCTGAAAGTTTTATAATAACGTTGTCATATTCGTTCGCTCAACAATTTTGGGGACTTTTTTGTATTTTGATTAGTTATATCATTTAGTTGAGTGTCCAGACTTGTGAACCACTAATTGCAATCTACAGATGGGACAATATTGTGTATAATCAATGGCGAATAGGATGTATATTAATTTATCAACCATTGTCAAATCCCTTAGATCCCTAAATAATTTGAGTTAGTAACAGTTGTATTTTTCATAAATAGAGTCTGTACATTCAGAGAAAGTGAATGTTTGATCGTCTTATGGGTCTTGATTGATGCTAAATCTTAGGTGTTATAATGAGTGGTCACTTTGTAATTGATAACCCAACCTTGATATATAGCTTAACTGGCAAAGAGAATACAAACAATGTTCTTTGAAAATGTCTAGTGAGAGGTTAAGCTTCGGGTTGGAATAATCAAGTTGAAATATCTTCTGATATTGGGACGTTAGATTTATTACAAAAAGCATTCCTATTGTTGTATTTCAGTAAAATATACGGTAATACCACAAACAATACTTCATATTTTAGTCAAGCATTCCAAATGGGTGGAAGCTGCCCAACTTGAAGGTGGAGACCATTACTCGCGCCAACATGATGGAGGTGGCCGACAGTGTCAAGAACTGGATCGAGGGAAGTGTCTCCAAGGAGGCTGAACTTACTGCTAACAGCAAAAAGGTTATGATAACGTTTTTAATGCTAGATCTGGACAATGAAAAATCATTTTTATTCTTATAAAGAATAGCTTTGAAGAAAAAGAAAGAATATATTTCAAATCTTCAATTTATTTTAGGAGATGGAGTCTTTTTGCAGAAGCTTGGATCTTCTCTCTCGTTCTCTGGCTGCACGTGACGGTCAGGATTTATTAAGATTATTGTATTTTACACTGACTTAAAAAAAATATTTAAAAGATGTCAATTTATAATTTGTCTCTCTTAGTATGAATATAATAATATATATTAACTAGCGGCTTCGCCCCTAGCCTCTAGTGGCTTTGCCCCAAGAGGTTTGATTAACCAATTTTTTTTGTATTTTAGATTTAAAAAGAAAAGGTAAAAAAAAAATTTTTTGGGGGGGGGTAGTCGACCCTCCTTTTTTAATTTTAGTTTTAAAAAGAAAATTTTTTTTCGCGTGGGGAGTATTTTTCATTTTTTTTGGGGGGGGGATGTCCCACCTCCCAAGAAAATAGCTTAAAACCATCACAGGACCAGTAGGTATATTCCCTGTAGAGTTAAGCCCAATTGGTTCAGTGGTTACTGAGATCTTAAGCTTCAGACGGACAGACAGACATCGTTTTACTTTGTGTTATAGATAGACCTGCTACTGACGGACAACCTAACACTTGAGTAATTGGAAAATGTAAATGTTAAAGCTTCACTACTGAGACAAACAATGAAATATTACCTATAACTTAAATTATCTATTTGTTTTTAAAATACATCTAAAAAAAATTATAAGGGGGGGGGGGAAGTTTTGACACTTTCGCTTACTCCGTGATTATTGGGCTAGGTATTAAAGTTAGACTATAGGTTATTTGGGATAAAAGTTTACTTTTGGTTAGTACTTCACGGATTTTTAATCATTTTTTGGATAACCCCACCCCATAGCCCCCCGGGGCTCAAAAAAACCCTAAAAATGAACCTAACCTTAATTTTCTCAGGAACCATTTGACTAAAAGAGATGATTTCTTAAACTTAAGCTTTTATGCTTATAAACTAACTTCTGATTTAGAAGTCACCCCCCTGCCACCAACCCCTAGCCCTCCGGGGCTCAAAAAAACCCTAAAAATGAACCTAACCTTAATTTTCTCAGGAACCATTTGACCAACAGAGATGATTTCTTAAACTTAAGATTTTATGCTTATAAACTAACTTCTAGTTTAGAAGTCAGCCCCCTGCCACCAACCCCTAGCCCTCCGGGGCTCAACAAAACTCTAAAAATGAACCTAACCTTAATTTTCTCAGGAACCATTTGACCAACAGAGATGATTTCTTAAACTTAAGCTTTTATGCTTATAAACTAACTTCTAGTTTAGAAGTCACCCCCCTTGCCGCCAACCCCTAGCCCTCCGGGGCTCAAAAAAACTGTAAAAATGAACCTAACCTTAATTTTCTCAGGAACCATTTGACCAACAGAGATGATTTCTTAAACTTAAGCTTTTATGCTTATAAACTAACTTCTAGTTTAGAAGTCACCCCCCCTGCCGCCAACCCCTAGCCCTCCGGGGCTCAAAAAAACCCTAAAAATGAACCTAACCTTAATTATTCAGGAACCATTTGACCAACAGAGATGATTTCTTAAACTTAAGCTTTTATGCTTATAAACTAACTTCTAGTTTACAAGTCAGCCCCCTGCCACCAACCCCTAGCCCCCCAGGGCTTAAAAAAACCCTAAAAATGAACCTAACCTTAATTTAAATTTCTTATTTGTAGAGTTAGAGGTACACTTATTAGACCAAATATGCTTATTTTTGGATGTTATTGACATATCTCCTGAAAAAATTAGAATCGGCCTCCAAATTCAGGTGCTGCAGGCCTCCAGGTCCACTCAGGAGACAGGTAAAAATTTAAATTTCTTATTTGATGGTTTAGAGGTACACTTATTAAACCAAATATGCATCCTTTTGGATGTTATTGACATATCTGCTGAAAAAATTAGAATCGGCCTCCTGGTTCAGGTGCTGCAGGCCTCCAGGTTCACTCTGGAGACAGGTAAAAATTAAAATTTCTTTTTTGAAGAATTAGAGGTAAACTTATTAAACCAAATATGCATCTTTTTGGATGTTATTGACATATCTCCTGAAAAAATTAGAATTGGCCTCCAGGTTAAGGTGCTGCAGGCCTCCAGGTCCACTCTGGAGACAGGTAAAAATTAAAAGTTATTATTTAAAGATATGTGTTCTAGGCAGGGTCTAGGTGACCTCCAGGCGACTGCTGGATAGGGAAAATTAAACAAATTGTATTTTCTGGAGGCCTATTCTAATTTTTTTCAGGAGATATGTCAATAACATCCAAAAAGATGCATATTTGGTTTAATAAGTGTACCTCTAAACCTTCAAATAAGAAATTTAAATTTTTACCTGTCTCCTGATATGTAAAGATATGTGTTCTAGGCAGGGTCTAGGTGACCTTCAGGCGACTGCTGGATAGGGAAAATTAAACAAATTGTATTTTCTGGAGGCCTGTTCTAATTTTTTCAGGAGATATGTCAATAACATCCAAAAAGAAGCATATTTGGTTTAATAAGTGTACCTCTAACTCTTCAAATAAGAAATTTTAATTAAAGTTAGGTTCATTTTTGGTTTTTTTTGAGCCCCGGGGGGCAAGGGGTTGGCGGCAGGGGGGCTATTTCTAAACTCAAACTTAATTCATAAGCATAAAAGTTTAAGTTTAAAAAATCATCTCTATTGGACAAATAGTTCCTGAGAAAATTAAGGTTAGGTTCATTTTTAGGGTTTTTTTGAGCCCCGGAGGGCTAGGGGTTGGTGGCATGGGGGCGACTTCTAAACTTAAACTTAGTTTATAAGCATAAAAGCTTAAGTTTAAGAAATCATCTCTATTGGTAAAATGGTTCCTGAGAAAATTAAGGTTAGGTTCATTTTTACAGTTTTTTTGAGCTCCGGAGGGCTAGGGGTTGGCGGCAGGGGGGTGACTTCTAAACTAGAAGTTAGTTTATAAGCATAAAAGCTTAAGTTTAAGAAATCATCTCTTTTGGTCAAATGGTTCCTGAGAAAATTAAGATTAGGTTCATTTTTAGGATTTTTTGAGCCCCGGAGGGCTAGGGGTTGGTGGCAGGGGGGCGACTTCTAAACTTAAACTTAGTTTATAAGCATAAAAGCTTAAGTTTAAGAAATCATCTCTTTTGGTCAAATGGTTCCTGAGAAAATTAAGGTTAGGTTCATTTTTAGGGGTTTTTTTGAGTCCCGGAGGGCTAGGGGTTGGTGGCAGGGGGCTGACTTCTAAATCAGAAGTTAGTTTATAAGCATAAAAGCTTAAGTTTAAGAAATCATCTCTGTTGGTCAAATGGTTCCTGAGAAAATTAAGGTTAGGTTCATTTTTAGGGTTTTTTTGAGCCCCGGAGGGCTAGGGGTTGGCGGCAGGGGGGTGACTTCTAAACTAGAAGTTAGTTTATAAGCATAAAAGCTTAAGTTTAAGAAATCATCTCTGTTGGTCAAATGGTTCCTGAGAAAGTTAAGGTTAGGTTCATTTTTAGGGTTTTTTTGAGCCCCGGAGGGCTAGGGGTTGGTGGCAGGGGGGGTGACTTCTAAATCAGAAGTTAGTTTATAAGCATAAAAGCTTAAGTTTAAGAAATCATCTCTTTTGGTCAAATGGTTCCTGAGAAAATTAAGGTTAGGTTCATTTTTAGGGTTTTTTTGAGCTCCGGGGGGCTAGGGGGTGGGGTTATCCAAAAAATGATTAAAAATCCGTGAAGTACTAACCAAAAGTAAACTTTTATCCCAAATAACCTATAGTCTAACTTTAATACCTAGCCCAATAATCACGGAGTAAGCGAAAGTGTCAAAACTTCCCCCCCCCTTAAGATAAATAAAAATCTCTCCAGTTATTTGATAATGTTTTAATATTTTACAGGTGGTGAACTGACTGCGGAGATTCCTACAAGCCTGGATTCTCAACTGGGCTCCCTGCGCCAGGCCCTGGCCTCTGAACTGTCCTGCAGAAATGGACCAAAGATTACCAACAATGGGAATGCAAACAACAAGAAAAAGAATCCTAATACTGAGGATGCTGCTAAGGTGAGTTTTTTTGAGTAACAGGTTTAAGCCGCCTCGTCCATATTTATATGTTATCACGCCACTGTAGCGGACTGCCATTTACACATCCAGCAAATTTACAGTGGATGTGTATTTGCCAGTGCAATGGATGTATTTATGACAAACTGAATTTTTACTGTACAAATGACAGTAATAGTTATTTCTCGTATTGTATTATAAACAGCTTTCCGCGGATATAGAATGTACAATATAAGATTAAAATCAGTTTTTTTTTATCCCCGAGGTGCCGAAGGCACCGGCTAAAAAAACTGGTTTTAATCTTATGATTGTACATTTTTATATTCGTAGAAAGCTGGATATAATACGATGCTAGACATAGTTTTTTCGTATGGATAAGAACCGGTTCCTATCCACCGGATCCGAATTAATACGAGAAAATTGATTATCTTGCCATAAATACATTTTTTGGCGATTATTTGGCTAAGTCCTAAATTTATATTTTCAAGTCTCCCCAGAGGTATTAATCAGTTTTTATATTACACATTAAACCTAGTAGTTATTTTTAAGTGTGCTTATATAATCTTTAATGCTAATTACTATTTAGGTTTTGCGTTCTGCTTGGAAAGCATTGAACGCCCTGAAAGGCCAGCTCGAGATTGCCAAGACCAAAGCTAACGAGTTCGACGCCCTGCTTTCTGCATAATTTGTGCGTTAAGCGACAGTTTTCAACTTTAAAAATCGGATTTTACATGGTTGAAATTAATATGGCTTTTGGGTAAATTTGACCATTGTTATAAGAATGTTTTATTACATTTTTCACTCATTCTATTCTCTCTCGTTTTGGACTATTTATAAGAATTAACTTAACCAATAACATGAAGACACATGATCTAATCTTGATCCTGTTTCACTTTGATAACTTTTTTCACCGTTTTCGACAATTTTTAACGTTTGTTTATTTGCTTAGTCGATTAAGGTTAACCTTGAAAATTGTTAAAATGATTATATTACAAATAATTAAAAAGATGAAAATTAATCATGCTATCCAACTTTTTATCCTGTTTATTTCAATCCAAAAGCTGGATGTACTCGCACACATTAACTTGTTGTCTGTTACATCTTGTCAATATCATCTCGTCTTTTATTAATATGTCATTGCTGTTTTTTTTATTTATTTGATCAAAATAAGTCTGTATTAAAACCCTACATACATATTAGCTTAATAGCATTTTAAAAGTTAAAACTACTGCATATTTTTGTTTGACAAAATAGTTAGATTAGTTGACAATTCGCATTGTTAAATCCATTTTGTCAATCTTTAATTCGCAATGCTTAATTTTGATTCTTTAATTACAATTTAGGTTTTCATTCATTTTTATTCAGCGATTTCTTAGGTTAACATGTATTTATTCTTGTACTGAAAAGCTTGGTATAAGGAATGTTTTAACTTTTTCTAAAGTTAATCAACCTTACCTGCTTATAGTATTTGTTAAGTTAATTTTGTACGCATTTGTTTGAGTGTCATTTTTTAATGGGAATTATATTAGACAGCAATCTTGAATTTAGTATCTTTATTTTATTACTTGAAAAGAAATGTTTTTTTGTCTTAACTTTGCATAAAAAACTTTTCATATGCCTATAAAGTTTTGAGTCTTAAAAACATCAACCATTAAGCATTAAAACTTAAAATATGAGACTAATTGATCAAGTATGAATTTGTTAGTAGTTCAATAAAACAAATAACCTAGTCTTGGTAAATTCAAGTATATATATGTGATACCATTCTGTCTTATGTGTAACCCCTTTAATTATGTAAATGACACACTCGCTCTAAGTTATTATTGAGCTTTAGTTTATGTCTTTTGAAAATTTTTGATTTGTTTTGATAGTGTTACAGATTATTTAATAACAGAATGGCAGACCCAAAGTACGCTGGTCTTCCGGGGATTGCCACAGATCAGCCAGATTTCTATGAAACATTCAGCGATCGAGATACTGACCCGGTATAAACCTTTTTTAAAAAGTTTGTTGGGATGGAGGGAAGGGGGGCTTCTTAGGTATCCACAATCCAAGAAGAAGATTTTAAGACCAGTAGGCATACTCTTTGAAAAGCAGAACCCAATCGGTTCAGCGGTTACCATGTTCTTAGGCTTCTAACGGACAGACAGGCATCGTTCTACTCTGTATTGCAAATACTCACTTTCTGCATTATACACAACCCTTTAAAATCTCGATAAGTTTTTGTCTTGGTTCCTGATTTAATAGGAGACAAGTAACTTATTGATTATAAAATTGTTTTTAGGAGGATGAAAGTGATAGTGAACCCTCTGAATCCCTTCATATGTCCAGTCTCAGCTGTGTTGGTGGAGACCTGGAGATTGTTGAGCCGGGGGAAAAGGAAACACTTATACAAAAGTTTACACGCCTTCACTGTGAGGTATTATAAATTGAATGTTTATTTTATCAATAACATACAAAAAAAGAACACTACCACTTACTTTGATCTTATGGGACTGACACTGTAGTACTTTTATTACTAAAATTCATTCTTTTAAATGTCGTTTAGGTAAATGAATTTTCTGAAGATCTGAACAGTATGACCGAGTCAGTCAGGGATGGAAGTTTAACAGGTTTACACCTCCAGGTTAGTAGATATTTTCTTGTAGATAAAATACTCCCAAACTCGAGTACCCGTTTGTTTGCCTTTCTATCTAAGTTTCTTATGAATTCCGTCCCAAATGATAGAAAGAACATCAATCGGTTTATTTGCAAAAAAAAACCTGCTTTGCCCCAAATGTAAATACGCTATCGAGTTAAAAATGAGATCATATAGGATTTGAAATAAGTTCTTTCTTTAAAAAATAATGATCGAGTCCAGTATTTTGATATGAAACATACAAAAGTCTACCTATATCTTACAAACGGCGTTTTTTTGTCATCTGATTTTGATATATTTATCGCATCATATTGAAGACTGTTTTCCATGCTAACTTAACAGGAGTTTATCTTGTGATACTTAGTTTAACTGAATTTTATTTATTTATTCAACTATGGTTAATAAAAAAACGTCACTTGCTCCCTATCGTACATGGTACCCTTAATTTCCTACTGAGGGAAGCATTTATTTTCCACTTTGTCCGATCAATAGAAACTGAAATGGGAAAGGGGATAATTTAAAACCATCCTTTTATCTATGAATAAAGGGGTAGTTGCAAGAAATGCATTTAAACTTTGATTTAGTGAACTGCATATTTTTTCGTGTTCAATGGTTTAACTTTAAACTACATGCATAAGGCACATAATTGAAAGAATTTAAAATTTCTACCACGTAGTTTTAAAAATATGAAGACTTCAAAATCGTATTCTTGTGATTTATGCAATTGTTTGTTATTTATTGCAATACTAAATGATATATATTTGATGGTATACTTGAAACTTATGTTTTAAATCTTTTTTCTGAAATGCACAAATGCAACTATCCCTTTTCAGGTTGACAGACTTGGAGAAGAATTAGAAAGAATATCCAGTTCAGGAGAGCCGGGGCAGGCAGATCAAAATTACTCTGTCGATTCTAAATGTGATATCTCCAATCAAGCCAAAGAAATACAAAAATTAGAACAACAAATAATGAATCTTGAAAGGGGTAAGATTATTTTGATATGCATTTAAAAAACACGTTTTAAAAAGGTTTTCTTTCGGAGCATTAAGAAAAAACAAAAACAATAGTATGAATAAAAACAATAAAAAGTTTTATTTTTTTAGGTGATCCAAATGCAATACCATTAAGATATGATTTTTACTTGAGAAAATGTGGACCCCCTTCCGCGGAATCTATTTCAAGGAAATCAAAATATTGATAAATAAGATTACAAATTAATATTATTCTTTTCGACAACTTTACATTAAAAAAAATTCTAAAATGTAAAGAAGTAACTTTTTTGTTGTTTTCTTTTTAATAATATTTTGCTAACTGTTCCGATTGAGCTTTCACTATTATGGATGCACTCGGGTTGGGGTATTTTTTCAGATTAAATTCTTAGGTTAGCTTTGTTCTATAATCTTTTTACTTCTGATTTACAACAAACAAAAAAATAATCAACCTTATTTGCCAGCCATATTATATCTTTGTTATGGCGTCTAATTATAAGCATTTGTTAACTTATCATATTTTGATACTTGAAGGTTGGATGAAAGACTTGCAAAATTAGAACAAATAGTTGGTTCACAAGATCAAGTCTCGCACAAGGTTCGTAAATATATTTTTTGTACAGAAAATTCCAGGAAATATAAATGTTCAAAAGCATATGTTTAACCGAGAATCAGGGGTGTATATTTTGCACAAGATAAATATTTTTCCCCCTGCTGCAAAATATTTAATTTTTTCCCCTCCTAGCTTTTTTTCCCAGAAAAATGGGGGAAAATGGAAAAATGTTTCCAGTTCTCCTTATTTTATTAATTTTTTTACCCATCCCACATATATTTCTAGTTTTTTCCCCTCAAGGATGGGGAAAAATGTGTTCTGACCTCTTAAATTTTCATTTCTTTCCCCTTTTCACATATTTTTTTACCCCCCCCCCCCTCAGCATTGTCAAATTTACAGAATATACACCCACTCGTGAATAGTTTATTAAAATTGTTATGCGACACTAGATAAGTGAATGTCTAATTATCTTGATAAAAACTAATGTTCTTTTGTTAAAATGGGATTATAAATAAATGTAACTATTAGTTTTTAACCTACTAGTGGATGTGTCACTAGCATTAAGGAGCATTGTATTGAAAGGGGTAAGGAAAGCTTAAAAATAGCCCAAAACCATCAATAGACAAAACTAATACCCTATAACCGTAGCGGGATATATCATATGTGAAGCTTTCATTAAATTTAGAGCATAATAAACGGAGCAGTAGTTAGCGAAATCTTAAGCTACAGACAAAAAAATCTTAGTACTGTATATAATAACCTATAAAAGCAATTAACAGTTAACAATTTTTTTTTTCTTTTTTTGTTTTGTTAAAAATAAAACAAATAAAAGTTTAAGAACTATCTAGTAATATTTTTAGGTGCTTTCTGTTAAAACAGACAATCTGCCCCTAGTTGATGCAGTCCAGTACTTACATTCCAAGAAGCATAACCTAAGCACAGATCACCTCACCCACATTGAAGGTCGTCTGTCTGCCCTCACTACAAAGCTAAACTCGCTAAAAGAGCAGAAGGAACGGCTCAACACTGCCAAGAGTGCGTCTCAGGTTTCGCGCATTTTTAACTCGCTGGAGGCAAATGTGGGACTTATGTCTGTGATACCAGAAGTGGAGGCGAGGCTCAAGGATGTGGATAGTTTGAATAAACAGGCGCAACTCTGGAATTCAAGGAATCATAGCATATATATTGATGAATATTAAAGACAAGAAGATATTAGTTTAAATTTATGCGTTTGAGAAACCTTAGTCCGCTTGAAAAAATTGTTATCTACCATTTGCCATTTCTTGAATTATACTCAAATTATGTTATTTTTCACTTTGCATTTTTTAATGTTTTAAATACAATAAGATACAACCAGAATGGCTTATAATCGATTATAAAAGTGCAAATGAATCCGTTTTTAGTCATACTGAAAATCAAATAAAAATGTTGTTTTTTTACTTCGTAATGTCAAGGGTGCCTATAGACTTTTTTGGCATAAGTTTTATATTAATGCTGTGATGTATACAGGTTAACTGAGGTCAACACAGATCAAGAAAAAACAGAAACTTTATTAGCAGACAATTCTGCGAGGCTAGAGGCTACAAAGAAAAAGCTCGGTGATAGCCTTCATGGTGTTACAGCTAAATTAGATAAATTACAAGCTGATCTATTAACACTAAAAGCTTAGATTTTTAAGGAAAATATGTTTTTATTTTATTGCATTTTATTCATCTTTAAATTAACATATTTTCTCATGAAACAATCAAAACTGTTTTAATTTTATACGTAACACAAAATAACCAAATAGGCATAAATCTTTACCTTGTCATTTCATACCACAAGTTGGTTAAGATTGAAAAATATAAAAAATAAAAATTATGTTATATAGGTGTGTAGGTATTAAATTTGGATTCGCCATAAATTAACTTCAATTTAACTTTACAAAACATTTTCATTATTGTGTAATTTATTTTTGGCACCTAATTTTTATATTTGGATGAACTTGCCAACTAGGGTGCCTTGTAAAGGATCTTGGACAAAGTATCTTCGGACAAAGTAGCTTCGGACAAAGTAGCTTCAGGACAAAGTAGCTATGGGACATTTACTTATGAAAAGTAGCTTCCTAAGAAAAATAGTCTTTAATAGTAATAAAGATCATGGCCGCAGCGCTCGGCCCCCTGGCCTGTCTAGCCGCGGGCGCTCGGCCCCCTAGCCTATAACCTAACCTATGTTAGCCTCAGAACATTTATTTAAGAAAAATACCATCAACTGATAATACATAGGTGGTATAGAATTTCATGGATTTTACAAAAAGTGATTGGTAGGAGATTTTTACAATTTTAAATATTGTTTTTACGATTTTTAATAATGTTTTTACAATTTTTTGGTTAGGTTTGGTTAGGTTATAGGCTAGGGACCCGAGCGCCCGCGGCTAGGCAGGCCAGGGGGCCAAGCACTGCGGCCATGACCTTTATCAACAGTGGAGGCTAAGCTACTTTGTCCTGAAGCTACTTTGTCCAAGATCCCTAGTGAAGATTAAGTGCTGATTGGTTAATGTTATATTTGTTACTTATATTTATGTCTTGATTGTGTCTAGGGAAGGGCATGATTGTAACACTTTCTTCCATTCCTATTCATCTTAATATAGTTAGGAACTTGAATTAAACTCTTATAAAAGGGATGTTTATTATCAACTGAAATTTAAAATTTTGTAAATTATCATCTTTGTAAGATGGTTGCTGTTTCTGATCTTCTCTTTATCCCTTAACAATAACATTTTAATGACTACAAGATTAAGCAACATTTTATTTTCTTATATTTTAGTCGTTATAAAGGGGGAGGTAGGTTGTGCTAAAATTCCGTAAAGGTGTCAGTTTTAAGGATTTAAAACAACAGCAGAATGATTATATTCACTAAATATGTGTATTCCTTATTGAAAAGAACTATAGACAAAAACATTTAGTGAATATTATCGTTCTACTACTGTTTTTATGCCGTAAAACTCACACCTCTACGGAATTTTAGCACAACCTACCTTCCCGTTTTTCAATATACAAACAATGATTGTTTATCTTGAGATATTTCTCCTTTATAGTTTGGTTAAAGATTATTTGATGTGAGCTTTCTCACAACCTACACTAAGTGTATGCTTTATAAAAATATTAATCTAGCTTCAATTTATCATAAAATAAACCAGTTGAAATATTATATTTATCCTAATTCTTTATTATATTTGAATAAACTTGTATTGAAGAATGTTATTTTTTTATTATTTCATTAATGACAGTCTCTAACATCTACGGTATTTGAAAGGGTTATAAAAGGATAATTTTCGTTTAGGATAGAGAAGTATTCGAAAAGATGTTAATATTTTAAGGATAATATTTGATTGATCGATTGCATCTACTAAGCCAAACCCAACTATTTCACTGAAAATGTACGAAGTTTCGTGATTTTGTTGAAACCTGTATTTAGTGAAGAATCTCTCTATTATTTACGCTTGTAGGCATGCCGACATTTTCATTGACTTTATTATTTTTATCAAAACTATCATTTCATTACAGTGGTTTTATTATTTATTATAGGATAAAACTCGTCTATAGATTTTAAAATTTGCAAAGATATTAATTTAAATGTATTCTAAGTGATTTTTAGTGAGCTTTGTAACTATTAAAATTAGAAAGTGTTATCAAAGATATTTTAAAAAAATACACAGAAATTATCTCGATGCTTTAAAGTAAAGTATATAACCCAAACAAAAAAAATATTCTTTTATATCGGGTCTTGTTATCAAAAGACGTTAAGAACAAAACGTAGATTATTTTTTTGTGAGTTATTCGTTATGATTAAAATAACCTAAATTGTAGTTATAAAATGAAAACTATAGGAACTAAATATAAAATGTTGAAAACAATCACTCCTTTTACATAAAGTTTGAAGTTAAAAAACTTTCGCACTCATCTATTTTAGGGAAGTTATTAATAAGTCCCAGGTTTTAATTAACCTGCGCATGTATCATTAAATCAATCTAATTCTTGGGTTTTGCGTTATTTATCCTTTTATATCATTTGTATAAGGTTTCCTTTCTGTATTTTATTGACAGGGAGGGATATGCGTCACGTCGGATGCGGACAAAAAAACCTTTAATAAGTTTTAATAATTATTAAGTTTTACTTTTGAAGCTTAAAAATGTAAGTAGTCCTCTCTGCCAAAAAAAAAAACATTTTTTAAGGTGCATCGTTTTTTTTTCAGAAAATAATGTCAAAATGGACGCAGTCGACACGGAGGATTTTGCAAGTCTAGATGATATCAACCCAACTCTGCACGAGATGGCTGATCCTCCCGTACTCACACACACATTCCCAGATGCCGCCAAGTCCATACCGGACAGTTTGGATGAGATAACACAGTCGTTAAAGCTGCTGGATAAAAAGAATGATGAAGCTAGGCACGTATACTTAATTAACCTTCAAGTAATATTAAGATTTTAAAATGTTACCTAATGAAAATGATACTTGATTGGAAGTAATTTAATATATATACGAGTAAATGGTTAAATACAACTGTAACATTACTAATATCCATAATCAGCTTTTTTTGATTGGTTTTGTTCATTGTTTACTAATGTATGGTACGAAAGCAGTAAAAGTGTATGATTGTATTACAAGAGATTATAAATTTTGTCTACAATCGGAAAAAAAATTTTATTCGTACAACCAATGTAGGCAAGTCAATTACAAAACTCTTTCTTTCGAAGGCATAACAAAAGAGTATATAAGAAAAATGTACCTAGACAATGTATATATTTAAGATAGGTTTGATTTGTAATAAAAAACAAAATAAACTTAAAAATTTACAACATATAGTAATTAAGTATCTTGTACAGAGACTGTGAAACTGAGGCTGACCTGGACAAATCCCTGTCCACCATCACCATGGCCTTGCTACAGGACACCTCCAGTAGGTCCTCCAGCTCAGACGAGGACGATATTAATGATATTAGTTTTAATGAGGTCATCGGTGCGGATGGAACCTCGGCCCCGGTCACCATGGGCAGTGAAAGTCCTTTAAAAAGCTTGGCTGTCCCCGAAGATATTGAAAGTGTACATCCTCCCTCGATTCCAGCTCAAAACTTTACAGATGCACCTTTAGACAGTTTTCTAGGTATTGAAAATTAAACATGCATAGCTATTATATAACTAGATTATGTTTCAAATTATTTAATTGCTACTAGTTTAGGTCATTTCCTTATACCTTTCGTCGTCGCAGTCGTCTTTAATCTCAAATTTTACCCTAAAATATTATACTTTTTTTTCCATTAAAAATTTTTTTCAGCTTATATTTACTGCGCTCGCTACTTTGCTAGTAACTTTTTTAATCAAAAAAGCTTCCAATCTTTGTTTATCAGAAGCTTTACATTAATCTAAGAGATTACCTAGATATTAAACTTTTTCTTTGCATGATTTAAAAAAAAATAGAAATTATTTTTTTTAGATGTAACCGAAGCTCCTCCAGTAATGGTTGAAGAGGATAACTGTGATGAACCTAAGGACATTGAAATAGATTATGACGACACGGCGGAAGCTGAATCAGCTGAATCATCTCTGCAATGTCTCATCAAGAAATGTGGTGTTCTACTGCCAAATTTTACTTATGAGGAATGAATTCATGATTTAATTGAATGATTTAAGACTTAAAGCTATTAACTATACTATTTATAGCCGAAATAGTCTTACACTGAATTTTTACTCTTGAGAAATATTTCATATTTTTTTTTTTTTTTTAATTTTTCACCAGGTATAGGGTGTTCTAAGGTGAAAATCTGTCAATATAAAAAATACAAATTTGAAAAATTCCCATTCTTTAATTTAATACTAGCGGCAACGCTCTTAGCATCTTGGGGTTCTGTATTCGAAGGGGGCAGAGAGGGGCTAATAAATAGCTTATGACAATCTTAAATCATTAGTAAATTAGCCTAGAACCATATAGGACCTATGTCACGTGAAGCTTAACTAAAATGGAGATCCCAATCGGTTTAGGAGTTATCAAACTATTAAGCTATAGACATAAATACCTTTCTACATTATACAATATGTTAAAACTAATGAATTCATGTTTACCAGAATAAGCACACAAATAAAGCTGGAAGATTTTCAATATCAAAACTGTCTCAAAGTCACCCGGAATTTTTTAACAAGAACAAGAAAAAGAAAAAGAATGGAAACAATTTTGTATCTAAATCAATGGGGGGTGGTTTTAGCGCTAAGATAAAAGCACCTGCCGCTGCTAAATCTCCAACAGCTGCTAAATCGTTGACCGCTGCCAAATCCCCGGCCAAAAAATCCCAGGAAACCAAGGGTGGAAAGAAAAAGGGAAAGACAAATGACGTTAAAAAAGAAGAGAAAGAAAGTGAACCAATTGAGACGCCTAAACTTACAGAAGTTACCATCCGGGATTTACAAGTGTCTGTAGAAAGGAGAGTTTTTAATTTTATTCATTTAATAAAAAATATTTATAACATTAATACCAAAAACCTTTCATTTTTCATTCATCATTTTCTAGGTTTGAAAAAAATATCTAAAAATAGGTATATCTCAACTTCTTAAGTTGGTAATAAATTGAAAACTCTATTTAATTCAGATTGCATAAAAATATCGTATCTTTTAAACACAAGCAATACCTCGACTTCTTAGAATATCAGAAAAAGAAAAGTGAAGGGGACACAGTAGCCCCAGGAACTCCTAAGCAGCAAAAAGGAAAAGGACAAACCAAGACTAAAGAGACACCCAAGTCCAGCCTTAAAGTAGAAGAAACTAAGCAGACAAATAGCAAGGGAAAATCCAAACTAATGGAGAAATATAAAGATCTTCTTTCATCTGATAGCAGTGGTACAGATGATGAAGCGCCAACTAATACCAAACCTCCACCTGCTAAAGCTAAAGTTAACAAGAATGAACCTAAAGAAGTACAGAAAGCTGCCACAACTGCATCAACTGAAAGGAATGGTAAAAAAGAATCTAGAAGTAGAAGTACTTCATCTACAAAGGATATAAAGTCTGATGTTAAAATTGCGGCACAATCTCGTAGCAGATCAAATTCAACTGATGTCAAGTCCATAAAAAGTCCGGCTAGTAAAAGAAGAGATAGTCGCAAGTCATCGAGCGAAAGTGTTGGAGATAAGAAAGTTTTCCAGAATCCTTTGTGGCAAAATCAAGAAGAAAAGAAGGTACCTATGGTTTTTATTTTATTTACTGGTATTGTTCATCTACAGCTTATCCTGATTTCTGTTATAAAAAAGAGTTGCTTTCCATAAAAAAAAGTGAGGAGGATCAGATTTACATAAAGATCTTGTAATTCCAAAATTTGAATTTTTTGCTTATGTTTTTAAAAAAATATACTACGTTATCTTAAAGACATTCCAAGTCAGATTCTCAAAAAATGGAAATTTATTCCCTAAAATATTCAACTTAAACTACACTCATCATATTTTGGTAACTTTTATTTTTTATTTTTAAGGACGAACAGCATAGCGAAGATGTCAGAGAAAAAGATAAAGAAAAACTTGTTGAAATGTTATTTTCCCTAATCAAGGGATCTAAGGAAAGTTTCATATTTTAAACCTGGGATAATGGAGGTTATTGAAACAATTTTAATTAAGTTTTCTTTTTTGAAAAAAGATTAAATTACATAGGTAAATTAAGGGGGGCGGAAGTTTGTATGTACACTTATAGGAAATAGAATTTTAGTAAACAGTTTTGCCCTGGACGTTTAGGCTTGTTGTTATAGTTATCAATCTAATTCTTTTTGTAAAATCTCTTATATGATTGGATCTACCAATAAAACTTTTAAAATTGAATTTGAGCAATTTCCTTCAAGTGGCTAGTGGGGCAAAACACCACCCAAACACTAAAATTATAAGTTCTGAGCTTAATTTTAAAGATATCGAGCTGATTTTTGTAATAGAACCCTTTTTAACATAAATGAGTTCATTAGTTACCACATATTTCATTTTTGCACTTTACTTCTAGGGGCTTGTAAGCTCAAAACTTATAAATTTTTGTATTTGGGGGGGGGGGGGGTGTTTTACCCCAAAAGCCCCCAGAAGGATATTGCGTAAATGAAATCTGTAGTTACTAGGTACTTGTTTCAGTCATGTGAAAATAGTTTCAAATACAAAAAAATCAGCTCGATATCTTTAAAAATAAGTTCAGTACTTAAAATTTTAGAGTTTTGGAGGGTGTTTTACCCCACAAGCCCCGAGAAGTGCCAAAATTCAGTTTTTAAGTTTTATAGGTAGATCCAATCATATGAGACATTTTACTAAAAGAATTGGATTGATAACTATAAAAGCAAGCCCAAACGTACAGGGCAAATTTTTTTACTAAAGTTTCATTTTCTATAAGTGTACAAACTTCCGCCCTTGTCTCAACCATGACACTTTGGTTGAGCTTGACTTCCGAATTAGTGGGAAGTTCACGAGATCAGTTGGCGAACATACAAACCCCCAATACCAGGAACCATCAAGTTTCAACAGCAGGTTTGAATATAGATTTATTGATGAAATTATTTCAAAGACCTGAAATTACAATATCAATTAGTTCATAATTCCAGTTATTTATAACCACGTAATCTTATTTGCTTTTTAAAAATCATTTTTCTCTACGGTAAAAATCTTTGGAAACTTTGGCTTTAAAGGAAAATTATTTGGTTTAATAAATCATTGTTAAATGCAAAAATAAAGGCACATAAAAATTACTAAAACATATATTAATCATAATTAAGTTTCATGCTTAGCTGGCTAAAGCCTTTTTAAAACTACATATAATCGTCCTATACACCATACTTCCCAATAAAATTAACAAATTCTACCTGAAGCTCTTATGGTTTCAAATCCCTGGTATACTAGGGTCGTTCACACACTATGAGACCAATGATAGGCCCAATTTTGTTCTCCGAAATCTTCACACCCTCATGTCTCATTCAAAAGTGAAAAACGTGGGCGCATATAAACAATCCTTGCTGCGTCACTTTATGAAGGGAGAGTCAAAAAAGACGACATTTGCGCTTAATTCTAGGATTAATGATAAGGAATTAATTTCGTACTTGATAAACACAAAGCTTCCTCGAAAAGAGGTTAAGACACACCCCCCGTTTGAAAGTCAAATTAACTTCCTTAACGAGATTCAAGGTTTTTTTTGCGCTGAGCACTAGCAACATTTCTCACTAAACTCAACTCACCATAATCACATGAGAATGGCCACATCCCGAAAACGTGACAATTTTGCTCCTAACTAAATGAAACCCCGTGAAATGCATACACAATATTATACTCCTCACTAGGACTCATAATACCTCACATTTTAGGATAGAAGGATGGGATTGGTTTGTACCATACAACATTCCATGCACATGACAATCACAAGATCACATACACAAATCCTAAAATAGATAATCCTATTAATCATGATGTTGTAAATATAACAACTATACTAATAATAATCATTTCATAATCAATAGGTAATAAATCATTATTAATAAATCAATAAGTACCTACGAAATCAGGTTGAAATGTAAATGTAAACAATAATGGTAAAAATAAAACGAAATAAATCTTAGACAAGAAAATTAAGATTTATAGGTACTTAAAACTAAATTTGTTAAGCATTAAAAAGAGTAGTAAGAAAAAATTTTTCAAAATCCTTGGGCAGAAAGTTTTTCAAACCTAATGAATAAGAACTGTAATATCTTAATCAACAATAAAACTTTTTAATACTTAAGAATAGCAAAATAATAATATCTTTGTTAGAATTTTCATCGGAATTATAAAAAATACCAATTTTTCTTTGTAAAAAAATATGAGACTTTAAATATGAATTTTCAATCATTCCTTGATCTGAATAAAAATGTTTTGCTTGATTGAAATTCATATATAATTTTAAAAAAAATCTGCTAAAAAAAATACTTGATTTTTTTCTTAGAATAAATACCGAATCACGCAACCTCAACACATTTATTCTTTTTGTTAAACTTTTCAGGTAAGTTTTAAAATGAATTGTACTTTTGAAAAGAAATTAAACTCAATAAAATTAAATTTGAGCATATGAAATAGAATAAAATTTTATCGCATTTCATTTGATTCTTATTTTAGGCATAAAAATAGGCATATGAAAATGTAGCTTTTTACTAAAAAAAATGTTCTTAGTTTTCATAAAATAAGAATCAATTATTAATCATAATCTTTAATAACCGCTTTTATTTTAATATCTGCGATAAAAATGAAGGAAAGGTTAATTTAAAATATGCATAGTTTATCTTAAATTAATTCTGTGATATTCATATAAATAATAATCAATAATTTAATAATATCATACATCGTGTTCATTATTATAAATGCTTATCTCATAGAAAATAGAGTTTATATTTAAACATGAACGAAAATATATGTACCTAGGAAATAATTGCTATAAATACTTCTCAAGGTTTAAAATTGCCTTGTCCGAAATCGCTAGGTACATATATTACTACGAATCTCTGCTCTCGGAATGAAGAAAAAATCTTTACGCGTGGATTGTTAGGAATCCTTGCCTCCGGAGTGAAAGAAAAAACTTTATTTGCTTACAAATTAAAACAAATATCTTGATTTTTTGCGATAATCTTTTTAAAATAATAATAAGAAATATTTTAAACATTATCATAATAATTTTACATGTTGTGTTCTTTACTTTAATGCATTATCTCATACGAGAATCTGAGAATAAACATTTTTTAAGCAAACGTGAACCATGAAAAAAAATACATCGAAAAATAATTCTTAAAAATCTATTTTTCTCAATCTAAAAAAAATCTGCAAAATCACTTTGTAGTTAATACACACAGACTTTTGCTTTTCAAAATCATACTTAAGAAACAAAATCTTTTAAAATCTGCTTTAAAAGTCTAAACAATTTTGTAGAATTTTTGTGCTTAAATATGAACAATAAAATTAGTTGAATAATGAATACTTATTCTTTGCAGAACCTTTTTAGGTTCCCTTCACAACTTAATATACAACTTGTAATATTTTTTCTTTAAAGATCATTTTCACATAAATAGTTTATGTTGTAGATTAGATATGTGTGGTTTGAAATTTTTCAATGACTTTCTGGCGGCAACACCCGCCATATTTCCACCCGCCATTTGCAGGCCTCTTACCCTGTGTCGGGCGGCAAGGTTGGCAGCAGCCAAGTCGATTCTTGATTCATGACAACACCAGGGCAAGTAATAAAAGTGTGACTGTCATAAAACTTAGAATCATCTACTGGCTTTTGTCCGGCCGGAACCGAAACTCCCGTCGGCTCTTGTCCGGCCAGAACCGAATTTCTTATTGGCTCTTGCCCAGCTGGAACCGAAACTCCCGTCGGCTCTTGTCCAGCTGGAACCAAAACTCTGATCGGCTCTTGTCCAGCCGGAACCGAAACTCCCGTCGGCTCTTGTCCGGCTGGAACCGAATCCTTCAGCGGCTCAATACCCGCCGTAACAATATTCTCAACGGCTACAGTATCGTTACCAATATCATCAGGAATAACTGCAGCACAACTAACATCATTATCAACAGCTACGGCAGTACCAACCGGCTCATTATCAACAGCTACGGCAGTACCAACCGGCTCATTATCAACAGCTACGGCAGTACCAACCGGCTCATTATCAACAGCTACGGCAGTACCAACCGGCTCATTATCAACAGCTACGGCAGTACCAACCGGCTCATTATCAACAGCTACGGCAGCTTTATATGCAGATTTCTGCTGACCAGCTCCATAGTCAGCACTTGTACAGATAAAACCACTACCAAAAATGGTTCGCCACAACATAGACTGGCCCACTTTCTGGTAGGTTGATGGAAACACGTCAGGATGTGTATTTCCAATGATGATATCTAAGCCTCCACTAATATATGTAAATCTTTCTGGGGGCATCTTAAATATTTCGGCGGCGGTTTCCGGATGGACCGAGCGCATCTCGTTGCCACCTCCGAGGTTAGGCATAACAGCTGCCTCAAATTCTCTCAAGTTACCATCCCTGTCCTTCAGATAGAACACCACATTGCGGCAGGATGATTCACTACCGTCAGCAACAGAAATGTTTGTATATCTGCCGGTAGATTTCAGCTTCAACTTGTGGGACATCTTCTCAGATATAAGTGGTAGACTCGCACCAGAATCAAACATGACGGCGGCATGGCAGGCGCCGCCGCCAGGTGCTACAACTGGAACTATTTGCAGCAGGAAGGTACAGGTGCTAGGCGCAGAACTTGATTTGTAGACTGTATTCACACTAGCACTAGCCTCATGCAACATACGACTATGATAACCGTCGCAATTATTGGTGCCACAGACACCAAGCTTATCCGATTTATTACAATTGTCAGCAGCATGACCATCACACAAGCAGAGTTCACACAACTTATTCTGCTGGACAACTTTTTTTCGGTCAACAACATCCATCTTCTTAAATGTGGGACAACGGAAAATAGGATGTTTATCCTCGCAATTTTCAACAGGACATGCACTGTTCCACTTGGAAGCCTTGTCCTTTCCAGCCTTTCCATTCTCATTGTCACTGCGGCCAGACACTTGCGCGGCGGCAGCTCTATCACGATTTCTCTTGCCGGCGCCATTGTCATAGGACATATCACCGGCCAACATGGCACCCCTGGTCCTCTCCAGCAGTTCTACAATCTTCTGGATGTTTGGTTGGTTCATGCTACCTAGCTCCATCATAATTTTGTCTCTCAAATTTTCAGGGCACTTGTCTTTAAAAATATGAATAAGAGTTAGGTGATTGTAATCCTTAGCTGCAGAACCAACGATGGCTTCTACCTCCTGCATCATGCTCTTGAAGGTAGCAATTGCGCTAACCATGTCCACAGGTTTATCCACAGGTTTCATCTTGTTCAACTTAGTTAAAATCCTCATGAACCGGCGAGTGTTTGATAAAAACATCTGATCAAGAAACGCCCATTGTTCATTATGATCTCTAATCGCTGACACTTGCTTGCGTAGTTCCGGGTTGGTTATCACCTTCTCCATACACAACATCAGACTTAACCTCTGGTCAGCAAATCCATAACCAGAACATAGATCTTTAAAGACCTGTTTAAAGTTTGGGTAATCCGTGTCAGTACCGTCGAACGACGGCAACAAACTGTTGTCCCAGCGCCCATACTGCGGGTTGGAACTCCGAATATCCACGGCAGACATACTTCTGGAGAGCATGGCAGGTGTCCCACTCTCATCCAGGTTAGATGAACGACGTTCCATCTCTCTAAGCCTTCGGTACATATCACGTACTTCTTGGCGCAACTCCACGGAAATTTTAAGCACTCCCATGTCCATCTTCACCTTCTCAATGACGTCGAGGTTCCTGGCGACAGTGCTTGACCTCGCGTCGTCTGAATCATTGTCAAGCCAGTACAGAATTTTTGTACACTGCTCCAACGACGCATAAACTTTATCTGCAACAGATTTCTGCTCACTAGCTTCATCCAAATCACGCTTGAACTCGCGCAGCTCACTAGTATCCACGGCAGGTTTTAGACTTTTTACTAGGTCAGATTGGTCCTTGACCTCACTAAAAATGTCACGAATTGATTTTAAATTCACATTTTCACATGAACTAAAACTTTGGCAGGCTTTTAGATTTTCATAAAACACTTTTATCTGTTCGTCAAACACCTCTAGCCTTTCATTGCCAATAGCGATAGCTCGCTCAATTTTCTGCTTTTTAGTGAGCACCATATTGATTCACTAGGTAATTATTTCACAGAAAAATTGTCAATGTTTTTTCCATCAATACACTATATGCTATTGATTTATTGAAGAATGCTAACGCCTATTCTTCAGAACCATTTGAAATTGCTTGTGCAGCGCCTTCAACCATCATTCATTTGAAATTCGCTTGTGCAGCTCCATCAAACTTTAAGACTTTGAAATTGTCTCAACCATGACACTTTGGTTGAGCTTGACTTCCGAATTAGTGGGAAGTTCACGAGATCAGTTGGCGAACATACAAACCCCCAATACCAGGAACCATCAAGTTTCAACAGCAGGTTTGAATATAGATTTATTGATGAAATTATTTCAAAGACCTGAAATTACAATATCAATTAGTTCATAATTCCAGTTATTTATAACCACGTAATCTTATTTGCTTTTTAAAAATCATTTTTCTCTACGGTAAAAATCTTTGGAAACTTTGGCTTTAAAGGAAAATTATTTGGTTTAATAAATCATTGTTAAATGCAAAAATAAAGGCACATAAAAATTACTAAAACATATATTAATCATAATTAAGTTTCATGCTTAGCTGGCTAAAGCCTTTTTAAAACTACATATAATCGTCCTATACACCATACTTCCCAATAAAATTAACAAATTCTACCTGAAGCTCTTATGGTTTCAAATCCCTGGTATACTAGGGTCGTTCACACACTATGAGACCAATGATAGGCCCAATTTTGTTCTCCGAAATCTTCACACCCTCATGTCTCATTCAAAAGTGAAAAACGTGGGCGCATATAAACAATCCATGCTGCGTCACTTTATGAAGGGAGAGTCAAAAAAGACGACATTTGCGCTTAATTCTAGGATTAATGATAAGGAATTAATTTCGTACTTGATAAACACAAAGCTTCCTCGAAAAGAGGTTAAGACAGCCCTCCATATGATATTTTAATAAAATAAATGCCCAAAAATAATATATGGATCTTTGCTAAAGGCTTCTGTTGCAACAAATGATATTAAAACAGAAACACCCGCCGAACCCACCGTTAAAAGTACACCAGCTGAGAAACCTAAATCAGTGCCAACTAAAGCAGCTCTAAAAGAGACCCCTTGTCTCCCTAGTCAAGATAGTCAAGACTTGTCAAGCAAAGATGATGCAACTCCATCTGTCAGTGACTGTGATAACTCTAAAGAAAATGACAATGTAGATAAGGTTAATGATAAGGATAAGAAGAAAGATATTAGTGGTGATATCTTTGATCAGCTTTTGTCAGGAGAAAAATCAACGACTGAAAAAGAAAGTACTGCGGAAAATCAAGAGGTAAATAAATTATTAAATATAAACATTCTTAATAAAGTGTTATAATTTTTTAATTAAATACTTTCAAATTTCTACTCCTAGAATATAGAATATTATCTCTACCACCATTTTTTACATTAATATTATAATACACTTACCTAGATTTTTTAACTTTACAAATGTTATTTAAACTCTTGTGCAATTTCAACGAAACTTGCAACGCAACATCCATTTGATTACATAGAAAAGCTTAGAGTTGAGTATATTTAAGTTGAATTATAGGTACCTAGGTATTACTTTGAAATGATCTGTGCTGGAACTAAAGTTTTTTTCAATTTTTGTATTTAAATTATTTATTTATAAATATTTTTTATAGGATTCAAACCAAATTACCAGCATGCAAGTTGATTCAGACCAAGATGATATTGGTGGCCTTGACAATACTGACTCACACTCTATACATGATCAGGTAGTTTTTTCCTTCACAAACAGGGATTGTTTACAAATACTACTTGTAAAAGGTTCTTAAGAACATTTTATTGTTAGGACATTGCATCCTATTTTTTTTTTGATAAAATAAAAAAAAACCTGTAAATTAAGACAAGTAGGTAAGTAGTTAATTTGGATGCTTATTTACATAGGTATTAAACTTAGGTTGTCTTAAAATTCTTATATTTGAGAGAAAATATAAATATTTGTGTAACAAGTTGCTTCGAACCCTCCCCCCCCCCCCCCTCCCTATGCCTCTAGGGGCTAAGTCACATTAGATGAGAAATCAAGGAACGTTTCACCACTTGTTGTATAGTTGCTACCTACAGTTTTTATCTTTTTACATTTTTTCTTTTTTGGAGGGAGGTTGGCCTGTGGAGATTTAAAACAGCCGCAGGACCCGTATCAATATTCCTTGAAGGGCAGATACCAATAGGTTCATCTGTTACCGAGATATTAGGCTTCGGACAGACTGACAAACATCGTTCTACTTTGATTTACATAAATATTGTTGTTACAGGACGAGGAACCTGAAATATCTGTTGCTCCACAAAGCCCGCCAAAAGCTACATCAATAAATAAATCAGATCTAATAACTCGCCAGAAATCATTGCCATCGGATATATTTAAAGTAAACGATGACATGAAGCTGCTCCATGACCTTATCCAACAATTTGTCTGGCAGAAGAGAATCAAACCTGATACCTTGGGGGATTTAGAAGATCTTGTCGCAACAGCTATGGAGAATGTCAATAACATGCAACCCGATCGAACGCGTGACAAAGATGATGGTAAATTTTTAACAGAACATAAAATACTACGGTCTGTACGGGTAAACGTCAGTCATGCGCACAAACTAAACAAATATCGCGAGCTTTACGAATCTGCCATGAAAACCTATAATATGGAGGAATTAAGAGAGAAGAATATTTTGTATTGGAGGACAGAAAAGATGTTTGAACATGCAAATGAATGTCTAAAAGAAGTTAAAGAGAAGCACACAAGAGCAAGGTCTTCCAGCAGTTCAGGTATAATTAATTTTTTTAGTAGCACAGCTACTCTTTTTTAAGAGTATGTCCGTCGGTCCGTTTGTAATAAAAGTAGGTTGTGTCTGTCCCATGGTCCGTCACAATCAAATCATCAATATTACTGACTACAGTCACTACTTACATTTAGTTTTTACACAATCCCTTTTCTACTAGAAAACGTACAATGCACTCACGCGTTCACAAGCTTTTAGCAATTAAAGCATTTTTTTTTCATTATTGTATATCTTAATGGTTTTTATTGTTGTTTTTCTATAAAGCAAGAAGATAAATAAAGTTTCAATGAACTACTTATATTAACCAAAATATCTTATGATCCTTTATTGGAAACTAGCGGCTACGCCCTCCAGGGGCACTTGAGGAGTGGGGAGATGAATTCGATATCCCAATATTTTTTATTTTAGATATAAAGAGAAAAAGTTAAACGTTTTTTTTGTGGGGGTGGGTTTTTTTTCCAGGGGCGATTATTCTTGGGAGGGTGGTGGAAACCTCCACCAAAATAGTTATAAACCTTCTCAGAACCTATGAGAAGCTACCCTGTAAAGCAGAACCATATCGGTTCAGCGATTAGCTAGATCCTGCGGTACAAATAGATAGACATACTGATAATCTTCATGTTTATTAAAAGGACTAGCGGCTACGCCCCCTAGAGGCCTCTAGTGGCACTTTAAATGTTGCGTTCAAGTCTCTCATGTATTTAAAAAAAAAAAAAAATATTTTTTTGTGATTTCTCTTGGGAGGGTGGTGGTACCCTCCCCCAAAATAAGTTTAAACCTTCCCGGGACCTATGAGAATCTACCCTGTTAAGGAGAACTCGATCGGTTCAGCGATTAGCAAGATCCTTCTGTACAAACAGACAGACACACAGACAGACAGGCAGGCAGGCACACAGACAAACACACATCCTGTTACTTTATCATAAGGATATATGTGATATTTACCTTTCAACAACTCTATTTTTTTAGACGAAAGTCCTGTTAGAGAAAGGTTATCTAGTCCAAATCCAGTTGCAAGGAAACGAAAAGGTATTTTAGTCTTTATATGAATCTAATATTTTTATTTGATGAACGTTCATAAATATTAGCATTACTAGGCACCTTAGGGAAGGGGGGGGGGCTTTCAAAGGAGAAAGTTATTGAAAATTTGGGAGTGGGGTAATTTTTTTCTAGGAGTGATTCCTCTTGGGAATCACTTGTAGAATACTTGTAACACTTTTCTGGACCTATAGGAACTTTACATTGAAGGATAACCATATCGAATCCGCGATCAGCTAGTTTCTTCGCTGCACACATAAAAAAAGAGAGGCTTCCTTTTATTGTTATATAAGATCAACCCTATTGTTTAGGTCAAATAGAATCAGACTCTGAAGATGAAACCTCATCAACCCGGGACAAATCAAAAGCAGACAGAGATTCATCCAGCCACAGTCAGAAAGACAAACACAGTGATAAAAATGATCGTCATAAAGACAAGCGCAGCAAGGATAGTCATGACAGATCCAGAGAAAGGTCACGTGACAGACAGGATAAGCAGGGGGATAAATCTTCCAGGACACCCCAGATCCAGCGGGCAAGGGATGAGAATAGAAAGCCCAGAGATCCTAACAAGTTTGTTATTCCCAAGAAGGATAAAAGCCAAGAATCTTCGACGAAGCCGACTCCAACGAATATGAGGTAAGCGTGTTTCAGCAAATTAAGCTTGTTAATAGAAATTAAATACCTAAAGAAAATATGACGCTGGCTTATCTCATAAGTTGTGGAGTGGGTTAATTTTATTTCAATCAGGAAGGGTATTTATAGGGTCTTTACCTGTATGTCCGGGATTGTTTTTAGCAGTTTATATTTATTTTTATGCTTACAGGTCCATTCTTGAGGAGGGTCTAAAGAAAGCTTCCCCAGGAGGTTCTAACCAGAAACACAATCAAAACAGATACAACAATCAAAGCAGGTTTGTTCGATTACCTTTTTTTATATGTTGTATACCTATATTTTTGTACATAATATAGAATAGAAGTAAAACAGTGGAAATTTATAATTGAAATAATGGCATTGAGAAAACGCTAGTGATTAATTTTGGTTATAACGTTTTGAATTGTCTGTTTTGTAATTATTACAAACGTTATAAAATTGAGAATCAAGCTAATTTTAAATTAAGGTACCAAGATTGGAAGAAAGAAAAGAGAATTAAAGAAGCAAAGAAAATAGTAGATTTGAAAAAGGTAAAGAAATGTTTTTTTTTTAAGTTTTTGTGTATTTTTATTAAAAGTATTTATTTAATTTACCTTACCAGTTGGAAACTGGTACCCAGAAGTTTTGGTTTCGTCCTGTGGTATAGTAAGAATGTATGGTATAAAAAGTCACTTATTTTTAGCCTTAAATCTTTTATACACTGAAAATAAGATAGAAAACATTATATTTTAAAAATATTTTTCGTATTCTAGATTGAAGTGAATTGCGCAAATGCTCCCAACTTGGATTCAATTCTCAGCTCTATGGATCAGATCACCAAAAAGCCGGAGAAGAAACCAGAAACTGATAAAAAGGAGGACAAAAAAGATGGAGGGAAGCCAGGACCAAGCCAGGAAGAGCTCAGACGAGCACGTATGGAGGAGGAGGAGCAGCGGGCCAAAGAGAAGGCAGAGCGTGAACAAGAACGTTTACGTCACCAAGAGCTGCGCCATGCAGAGGTTGTCAATAATAGACTTACTGAAAACAGAGACGTTGATTTGGTGTCGGACGAATGGGGCCAGCCGAAACCAACCATCCCAGGAAAAATGGCAAGTTTCTCCATAGCAAAACCCAACCTAAAGCCACCAATTTTAGCACCATCAGTTGATGATTATGATGAACCTGCTCAGGATGATTATCTAGATAATAATGATGATGATGACGACGACGATGATTTCGACCTCCCTGCTCCAGTAGCCGCTCTTCCTTCTGCAGAGGACGAGCTTAAAGTTTCTCAGAAGATAGCTCAGGCACAACCTGAGCCATTACAAGAGGAAATAGAAGATAACTTTGATGATTACGGAGGAGGAGGAGATGACGCACCTGACAATTATTCTGATGATGATTTAGATAACATGGATCAAACTCAATCAAAAACACGGGATGAAAAATTGAATTCAAAAGAAAGGCCAGTTAAGGAAAAAAATGAAATTCGCAGTCGAACGCCAAGTCCGTTTTTGAGCACAAATCGTTATTACCCAGAATTTTATGCCAAAAAAGCAGAAGAAGAAAGGGCTGAGAAAGAAAAGGCAAAACAAACCAAATTGTCAAAATCAAGTCCGAAGAATGATAGCAATGATTCAGCAGAACATGAAAAAGAAGATACATCCAGTAAACATACCTCAGTTAAGCAACAACAATCAGAAGAATCCAATAAGAGAGATAGTAGAATTGATAACATTAAATTTTCCACTGATATTGACGAGCGGATAGCAAGATATTTCAGAGAACGTCGGTCAAAGAAGGAGAAAAAGCACAAGAAAAGTATTATTAAAGATTTTGAAATTGATCCTAATAGCTCGTTTCTTGATGCAGCTGCTAATAAAAGTGAGAATGCGATATCTCGCCTGACCGGTGACGGTTTAGGATTATTTATTAACAAAGTCATAACAAGCTTAAGTAAATCCAAATCAAGCCCAGATCCAAGCAGTGTACCCAAGCCGTGTCCACCTCCAGCACAATCCTCAGAATCGCCAAGCAAAATCCCTCTTCCAGTTGCAGTGCCTCAGCCTGTACCACCCCCACAACCATTTACGGGGTTAACGCCACAACCAGTTCCTCATCCGTCCGCGCCAAGACTGGGTATTTTACCTGCGCCTCCTCCCCCACCCCTACCTCCACCACCGCCTCCGCCAATAGAGGAAGGCGAGAAATTGCCTGTTGAGCTAGAGCCTGGCGAATTACCTGACTCGCCTCATCATTCACTTCTCTCTCAATCAGCTGAAGGAACATAAAATTTTTCACTCTTTTGTATTGTCTAAACAAAAAGGGCCCTTTAATTAAATATCTTTGGTAATCTTATTCATAAACAAATGGGAAAAGTCAAAGTTTAATTCCGCGTTGTGGAGCCGGGGGCCGTGGAGTTGCAATATTTTGCTAAAGCCGTTATTTTCGTTCAAAAGCGGCTCCGGCTCCGGGTTAGCTTAAAAAAAGAGATTTTTACTAGTTATAATTTGGTAACTCTGTTGTGTCGTGTGTAAATGCCCCTTTTAAGTTTTTCAAGTTCATTTATATCAAAAATTGAACTTTTAAAACCTTCAAAAGTTAAAAATACACTTGGCAAAAAAATATGTTGAGTTTTTCTTGATTTTAGGGTGGACCCTGAGCCGCACCAAAATCAAACGCTGGTTTAAAGGGGGGGGGGGGGGTTAATGCAACCATCTCGTAATTAATGATTAAATGGCACTTAAAATTCGAATTTCGATCTGAAATTTTTCATGAGTAATCCTTGGTAGGTCTATTTTCCCTAAATCAAACAAAAAGTTGGAAAAGTAACGGCTGGCGGCTCAGCCGTTTTTGCCTATTTTCAGGGCAAATTCATCATTAATTACATAGAAATCAACTTTTTAAAACATATTAATTTTTGGTTTAAGTCATGTTAAATGATAGCAATACCCACTATTTTAATATCTAGTACCAACAGCTACCGGCTAGAACCGTTTGATAAGGTTATTGAGCGATAAAAAGTATTATGTGGATATAGGTTTCGTGACTAATTTCTCTTAAGATAGCCTAAAAATGGCAAAACGGCTGAGCCGCCAGCCGTTAGCCGTTACAATTCCAACTTTTTGTTCGATTTAGGGTAAATAGACCTACCAAGGATTATTCATGCAAAATTTCAGATCGAAATTCGATTTCTAAGTGCCATTTAATCATTGATTAAATCGTTGCATTAAAAACCCCTCCCTTTATTAGGTAATGATTTTTTCAAATCAATGTACTGAACTTATTAAGTAATGGAACAAACGCTACCGTCGTTTTTTTTTTTTTGTCATTTATCGCCACAATAAACCAGTAAAAATCAATTAAGATTTTCCCTTGATAACTACGCGTTATATTTCAAATTGACGAATTCAGTTAGAAATATAAAAAATGGTGACATCGGTCGTTCCAACGCCGTTATCTTCCCAGTTTTTAATAAACCAATGATATTCAATAAGGTAAAAGATGTTTACAAATAATGATAAGATAAGTGAAAAATTTATGGCTTATCTTAGATGATGATGACACCGCTAGTAACAGCACAATTAATTTCAAAGATGCGGATATTGATGACTCAATGATTCTTGAAATAGTAGCAGAGCTGGATGATACTTTGGAAGAAGAGGAACAGCTTGCCAAGGCCAAGGAGAAGCTAGCCAAGCGACTGCTCAAGAAAAAAGCGCAAAGTTTCCAAAAGATGATCAAATCCAAGCCAAGTCTTCAACCACCAGTTGATGTTGAGCCGCCTAAACCTGATATTGATAGGCGGCAGAGTGTTCGCAAACAAATGATGAACCAATTACCATATCCAGGTGCGTAATATTTTTGTTTCTCTGAAAATGTATGGAGTCGATGTAATTTATCGTCATCGTTATATCCCCGACTTTGTTTCCTTATATTAAAGCGAAATTAATGATATAAAACTATTTTAGATGATTTGGATCCATTCCAAGATAACGTGGTGCAGCCTCCCCCTCCACCCCCAGGACACAGACCCAACGCTATCCCCCCTCTTATGCCACCTTCTGTTAATTCATCACATGGGACTGAATCTTCTAGAGGAACTGAGTGGAACGAGAACTCGAAATTTGAAGCCAGCGGTAGAACTCCATTTTCTGATGAAAACCTGGGCGAGGAAGCGATCAATGACTTTGCTTCTGATTGGGGAGTTGACACTGGTGATAGTTACAACAATGAATCAAATGATTATGATAGGGATGGTCATAAGGAGGAGTATAGTAGTGCTTTAACTAAACTTCGTGGACAAAGAATTATGCCTGGCGGTCCAATTGACGGACATAAACCTTCTTCAATGCTATCGGCGCTCGAAAAATTAAGAAATTTTAATAAAAGAGGCTTTAATGATACAGCATCTCCGTTTGGAAATAAACGGTTTAAGTTCGGAAATCAAGATGGTCCGTGGTTTGGCTCTCGTGATAACTCTGGCTATGATGAAATGTCTAAGAACGAACAGGATGATATTAACAGTACCTTAAACCTGCCATTTAGGAAAAACAATGAAGAAACCTTTTTTAACCAGGCTATTCAAAATAACAGATGGAACTCAAATAATCTTGATCATGGCGTTCAAAATAATTTTAACCGATTTGATCGAACAACACCTGACAATCGGTCGATGGGTCCTGGTGGTTTTGATAGAACAACTCCAGAAGATAGATTTATGGGTCCAGGTGGCCTCGATAGAACAACCCCTGAAGGTCGATTTATGGGTCCTGGTGGCTTCAATAGAACTAATCCTGATGGTCGATTTATGGGTCCAGGTGGCGTCGATAGAACAACTAATGAAGGTCGATTTATGGGTCCTGAAGGCCACGGTAGAACAACTTCTGAAGGTCGTTTTATGGGTCCTGGTGGTTTTGATAGAACTACTCCTGAAGGGCGATTTATGGGTCCTGGTGGTTTTGATAGAACTATTCCTGAAGGGCGATTTATGGGTCCTGGTGGTTTTGATAGAACTACTCCTGAAGGCCGATTTATGGGCCCCGTAACCAATTTATCTGAGAATGACAATAACATGATGAATCAGCTGGAACCTGGAGAAGAGAGAGACGAGCCTGTAAACTATAAGGATGTTCCTGATAAGGACCTGCTGCCTATCTTGTTGAAGCGCAACATAACGACCGAGTGTGAACGATTGTACCTGGAAAATCTGGTGCAACAGTGGATAGGTATAGTTTCCACAGATTATGACAACCTTGCTGATCAGTTCAAGCGTAACCTGGCCGATAGAAGGGCGGACAGAAATCGTCGCCTGGATAGCCTAGTCGATCTTGGAACCCTATACGCTGATTTTAGACTCAACATGAAAGTGTACGATCTAACGTCAGGAGAGGAGAAATCTGTGTTTTCAAGTTTCAAAACTGATGGAATTATGATGTTTAAATGTGAGATTTGTTCCATCACTGTGAATTCAAAGAAAAACTTGGAGACTCATTTTATGGGGAAAAAACATGGAAACAAATTGTCAGAGTATTCTATCGTAGGTATGTGTAATTTTTTTTGCATCTAATTAAAACCTGGTATTATTTGTCTGTCTATGAGTTCAAGTATTTAATATTTCTTCATAATTATATTTTTGGTTTAAAGCAATTATGATTTGTCAATTTAAATTGTAAATAACACAAGATTTTTAAAAAACAACATAATAGTTATTTCTTTCATCGTATTATAAACGGCTTTCCGCGGATATAGAATGTACAATTATGAGATTAAAACCAGTTTTTTTAGCCCCGTGGTGCCGAAAGCTGGATATAATACGATGCTAGACATAGTTTTTTCGTATGGATGAGAACCGGTTCCTCTCCACCGGATTCGAATAAATACGAGAATAGTTATTTCTTGCATCGTATAATAAACGGCTTTCCGCAGTTATAGAAAGTACAATTATGAGATTAAAACTAGTTTTTTTAGCCCCGAGGTGCCGGAGGCACCGGCTAAAAAAACTGGTTTTAATCTTATGATTGTACATTTCTATATTCGTAGAAAGCTGGATATAATACGATGCTAGACATAGTTTTTTCGTATGGATGAGAACCGGTTCCTCTCCACCGGATTCGAATGAATACGAGAAAATAATTTCTATGCTTCAAAATTAATTTTGATTAAGAGGGTTCAACTGATCCTGTAGAAGAGAAGAAGACAAGCTTGCTGGATATGCACGAGACAAGTGTTCTCTCCCAGCTCCTGGAGAAGTACAGGGCCGCGGCTCTGGTGGGTCTAGAGTTTGCTGTTGAGGTCTGGTGGCAGGGAGAGAGGGATCCTAGACATCATTGTTTGTTGTGTAACTTTCAGTGCGGCATTATGGAGTTCATGTTTCATTTACTATCTGCTCAACACAGGCTTAATTATATGGTAAGATCCTCTAATTGGTTCATATTATTTGGATTATTATAATAACGTTTTCTTATTCGTTGGCTTAACAACTTTTGGGACTTTAGTAAATTTTGATTGGATGGTTAATTAAGTTAAGTGTCCGAACGTTTCAACCAATAATTTTTTTCTACAGAAGGGGTAATCTTGTGTATAATCATTGGGATGTACATAAATTTATTGGCTTTTGTTTGCAGGAACGATTCTTTCCGATTGCCCACGCAAAGTTCAACCGGGTAATGAACCGTGGCTTCTGGGAGCAGAGCACATACGACGGCCTCGACTTTGTCATTAGCAGGATTGAGTTCAAGTTTAAGAGGATGAAACCTCTGGTGTCCGACAATGGAGAGGACTTCATGGAGAATAATTCTGCCTTCTACAAGGCTGCGGAGTCCGTTCAACATGCCAGGTAGAAACATTTAACTCTTTTATACAACATATTAGGTACAAAACATTTTGTATAAGAAAAAAAATATTTCATGGTTTTCAACAAATTATTCCTTAAAAACCGGTTTTTCCAGAGCACCTTTTAAAAATGACCAATTAAAAGGTGAGAAAGGTTAAAAAGTTTAAAGTCAGTTGGAACATTTTACCACGTAGCTTCTGTACTATATGTACTGAATGGTTCTTTTATTTCCAAAAACTAGAGTTTTGGATAAGCTTTGGAAGCACTTTGGAAAAACCGGTTTTTAAGGCATAATTTCTTTGAAACCCATAAATTTTTTTCCTATACAAAATGTTTAATAATATGTTATATAAATGATTTACATATTAACTGTTTTTTGGACCTTATTTGAGCATTTACTTTATTTCAGTAATATATGATCATGCTGTATTATTTATATTAATCAAAACTATTTTTTTTCTTTCAGAGAATGTCCGTCGTTGAATTTTGCCAACATTGCGGATCCATTCAAAAATTATATTCACAGGTTACCAAGAGCTGTGATACGATCATAATTATCATTATTAATATGTTAAATCTGTGTTATTCTTTATTTACATGTTTCTATTTTCTCCTCTAGATTATTATAAGAAATTGTGCATAATGTAAAAATGCTCCAAAATTTACAGACATTTTTTATTTAAACACAAATTTTGTCTTGCGTTTTTGTTGCGTGATTGTTTGGATATATTACTAGAATTAACCTAAATTTAATTAAAATGCAACAACCAAGTCAGCAGTTAATATTATGTTCACGATTTTAGCCATATAGCATTTTTAAAACTGGAATAAATAACTTAAACAATCCTTAATACTTTTTATCAGGCCTTAGTTTAGCTTAGTTTGGAATAGAATTATAATAATGGATTTAGAATATACGTGAATATTTATTACAGGGGTAAAATTGTTGGCAATTTAGGTTGCTAACATGGACTTCATTTATTGGCCAGTTTTTTTTATCTAGTAGAAGGGGATGGGGTTGAAGGGGTGGGGCAATTGTTATTTTAGCCAGCTACAAGTTTCACTTTATTTGACTACATGATAGTCTGGTATAAGATCCAAGTAATGATAAATCCATTATTAAAGTTGATTTACAAATGGACAACGGGCGATTAATTTGTCTTGCTTAATTGCAATTCTTCTAAATTAGATTATGCCTTTGGAAGCTTATATTGAGAGGTATAAGGATGCTTCTTTTATCACCACACATTTTTATATTCCTTTTTACATACCCAATTTTTTGTCAAATATATCTTATTCTAGAAAACTCTAAAATCAGCGGTAGTTGGAGTAATGTTTGGAGTAGTTTTGCTTCAATTTAATGCGCAGAGTGTTAGCAAGGTAAATCTGGAATTAGTTTCTGGAGATGACTGGTTCTTATTTTTATTATTCTACTTTTAATTTGTATTAACTCCAATAATATATCGCAAAAATTTTTGTTCCTTTTTAATTTTTTAAGGTTTGCATTTAACAAGAAAATTCAGTGATTTTTTATGTTTTTTTTTATGAAGAGCTTTGTTATATTATCTCCAATACGAATAATGGCTAAAAATAAGCCTTACATTAGTTTTAGTCTTGTATGCAATATTTAGATATAATTGTTGATTATTATTTAACAACTTTTGAAAAGTTATGTTATTGTAAAATTTTTGATTCTAAAATTTGTATATCAATAAATAAAAAGAAATTGATATGTTTTTATTTCTTTCTAGAGGATTTTTAAAGTCCGGTTAAAAGTTGGATAAACGTAAACTATTAATGTAAGGTCAGGTCATGATTTTGAATTCATGGTACGCAAAAACACTTTAAAAAATAATTAAATCTTGGTAGTTCAGTACCTAGTGTAGAGGTTTCAGGTAAAATAAGGATGTCAATCCCAAATGTTCCGTTTAACTTAAACCATTAAATCTTGTAGATCAAGATCCCTTATCTGTGAATGGGAAGTGAAGGAAACTCTGACCAATTATTAGTCAATAACTTGGTCACGTTTTGTTGTTGAAAGGCAGGGATATACACATAATCAATGTAAAAAGCCAACAACCAAAATAATTCAAAAATATTTGGTAAATTCAGCTGAATTGGGGGTTGCTTTATCGTAGTAAGACAATCTTTTTATCTGCCCCTGAATATTATTTTACATCTATTGAACTTGTTGGCTATGCCTTATTCCTGGCTATAAACAGTTGAATTTTTTAGAATACAACTATGCTTGAAAAAATTCGTTGTCCAACAGTTACGTCAGCTTACGTTAAAAGTTAAAGAGAAATCTATGTATTCTAAAATTACCTTATTAAGCTGGACGGATTAATGTGTCTGATTGTCCATCTAGGGTATTATATCTATTTAATAAACCAATGAATTTATAAACCGACGTAATGGCCTTTCAAAACTTTGGATAGAATGTACAAACTGAGTGATATTGGCCTTGTTGGTTAGTCCTTCTTTGGAAGAGGTATGGATAGGTCATCATAGGACCTGTTCTTCACCACAGGATGACAGTGCAGCAATTACTGAGATAATTTGCAACAGGTACAAACAACCCATTACTTTGTACTATTGAAGGAAACATAAAAAGGAACATCAAATCTTTATTTTACTTGATGCAAGTAGTCAAACATTAGTTTATTTAACAAGGATTGTTAAAATATCATTTAATTCATATACAGGCAACTGTTATAATTGCATAATATTAATACTTTTATTAACACAATTTATACAAGTTTTTAAAGAAAGTAGAAACAAACTGGACGGCTATCTAATTTTAATTGAAAAATATTTTTGTATTAATGAATATAATGCCGTTTTTATATAATAATTTGATTTAATATAAATTTGCGCAATTTAAATAAAACTTAAATTTAAGCCTTCATGTAGGGATACCCAACATCGTGGAGAGGTACAAATGTTTGCTTAATAGACTGAGCACTGGCCCACTTCAGCATGTAGTGTGGCCCACCGGCCTTGTCGTTAGTGCCGGACAGCCTGGCGCCGCCGAACGGCTGCTGGCCGACAACGGAGCCGGTGGATTTGTCGTTGACGTAGAAGTTTCCAGCGGTTCCCTTCAAAATATCAGTTGCACGGTTGGCAAATTCCCTGAAAACATTAAAATTATATTAATGTGTTAACACAAGGCTATGAGTGACGTCACCTACAAATAAACCAAAACAAGTATAAGAGTAAAAACTGACAGAAGATAATCAGTGTCGGTTAGATATTTCAATTTAGATAAATAGGTAGTCAATGAAATTTAAAATGGCCCGTATTGGGAGTACGTTAAGTAAAAAAATTCAAAAGCGTTTGTATTACTATATTAGTTTCGCAAAGAAATAACATGCAAAAATAATTTTACTTACTGGTCATGGCAATAGATGGCACCGGTCAAAGCGTAGGGTGTGTGGGTACCAATAGAGTTCATTGTAGCTTCAACATCCTAGGTAAGAAATTAGTTCAATGATTTGTCAATAGATGGCACTTATGAAGGTTAAAAATCGAGTTATTCTAAGATACCCATCAAAACAAGAATGATAACATACGAAGATTTTTTTGTAGAAAACGGGTAATTTTGTTTATCTTAATTGGGGTTTCAAACATTTTAACATCAATTGTCTTATCCCTTTAGTAATTAGAGTACCTACAAACCGTTCCCAAGACTTAGAGTATCTACGCTACTAGTAATTTCACCTGGGATGAAGGGGACATTGGGCTGTTTATTACACTAGTCCCCAAAGTTTTGATAACGTTTTCTAATTCGTTGGCATAACAAATTTGGGGACTTATATTGAATTTTGATCGATTGGTTCATTAAGTTGAGTATCCAAACGTTTCAACCACTAATGGTAATCTACAGAAGGGGTAAATTTGTAACAACAACATTGGAGATGTACATCAATTTATCGGCCATTGTCTTATACCTTAAAATCCCTGAATTTGACGTACCTGGTCAGGATAGACATAAATGGTGACAACAGGACCAAATATTTCCTCTCTGAATATTCTGTCCATGGGAGTTGTCGTGTGAACAATGGTTGGCTGGACAAAGTATCCTACAGAGTCGTCATACTGGCCTCCAGCCACGATAGTTGTGTTGGGGGAGCTCTTGGCGTGCTCAATATATCCAGTAATTCTAAATTAAATACAATATTAGGAAAATTTCTATAAAATATTATAGACTAGCCTCGGAGTTTGAGTTGTGAGGCTAAAGAAATCCTAGCCTAAGAAATTGTATAGAATTTAACAAATTTAATTGAATTATATGCTCTTGAAGACTGTAAGTATTTTGTTTACATGTCGATCTAAAGAATTCGTTAAAAGATTTAGTATTACTGGTTTAATTGCTAATTGTGACACCATGATTATATAAACCTAACTTAGATTAAATTGGGAACTATCTCTTAAAAGGGAGGGAGGGGACATTGGGCTGTTAATTACACTAGTCCCCAAAGTTTTATAACGTTTTCCAATTCATCAATTTAACAACTTAAGGGAGTTTTATTGAATTATGATTGGGTGATTCATTTAGTTAAGTGTCAAAACATTTTAACCACTAATTGTAATATACAGAAGGGTGGCGACACCCCCTGATCAAACTAGGCAATACAACAATTTTTAAATACCTGTCGAATGATTTTTTGTCAATGACAGCAGACATGAAGGAATCGAATTCAGTCACTGATCCAACCTAAAAAAATTATATGTCTACTGACTTTTATAAAAAAAAGGGATGATAACTTAAATAAAAAAAGCCCAACAAAAGAGACAATTGGACTAACGAACATTAAGAACTTAAAAAAATGCAAACATCCCTTCTGTTTAGCTGATAAGGTGAAGAGCGAAGCTGTTAGATAATATGGAAAGAAAAAAAGTAAGCTTTAAATTTAGATAATTAAAAAACTTTACTTTCAGAGTGGGTGAACCAAATGCTCATATAGTACCAAAAATTTACCTTCAAAGTCTTGTGTGTTTCAATGAGACCCTCCTTAATTTTGGGCCACAAAGATTCAGGAACATACACTCTGGAGCAAGCAGAACATTTCTGGCCCTAAAAATAAAAAAATATTATTATTCATTTTATTTAAATTTTCAAACCATTTTCATTCTAATGAACAAAATTATCACTTTGGAAGTAAAAGTGTTAGAGGAAAAATCCGGAGAATAATACATTGTCGTCTATTTTCTAATCCCTCCATCCCCAAAGAATTTTATTCTTGCAAATGATATAATGAGTTTATGAAGTCTGGGGGGAAGACTCATTTATAGTCTCCATTCTTTCTTTGGATTAAGTATTTAACAAAAATTTACTCTATACCCTCAATAATTTCAGTATTTCTTGATGTAAACTTTGATTTAGTTAATTGGTAGTGAACGTGATTCTATATGTTCTAAATTAATCAATTAAAATTGTGTTTTTATAAACAATTAAATAGTCTGACCTGATATTCAAATGCAGATCTGATGGTTGAAGCGACAACAGTCTCAACCTCAGCTGTTGGATGAACAAAATGATAATTCTTGCCACCACACTCTCCCACAAGCTTAGGGAATCCTGTGTAGTTCTGGATGTTCTCTCCAACAGCCTTCCACAGCCACTGGAATGTTCTAAGCAACAACAATAATAATTAAAGTAGTAAATATACATTGTTAATTGCTCAATTATATTAATACTTTGAAATCTTTTTGATAATGTAATCTACTCTACCCTTAAATGTATCCATCTGTTCGTTTTTTAAAACAAATTCAGACAAATGACGCATTGATGTTATTTTCTTTGTTATCTGAATATAATGTAAAATACTCGATGAAAAAAACTTACGGTACGGATCCAGTGAAGTTGACAGCCGCCAGCTCAGGGTGAGCAGTCACAGTCTTGCCAAACACGGGGCCGTCGGAGGGCAGGAAGTTGACAACTCCGTCGGGAAAGCCAGCATCACGGAAGATTTTGTAGATGAGGTAGTTAGACAGGATAGCTGTGTCACTCGGCTTCCACAAGGTTACATTACCCTAAAAATACATTCACTTTATGTTTACAATATTTTTTTCTCCAATTTCGGTCCTTTACTTTAGGATCAAGTAGTCGAAAAGGCTGTTAAATGTAAAACAGCTGGCCGAACTAAGGCCTACTAAGTCTTGAATAACAAAGACACAGTAATGCACGAGCAGCGCGTAAAAATTGGTCTTGACAGATTTAACTGTAAAATTAAATTTAGCTTACCATGAAAGTTGGGATGAAGGCAAGGTTGCCAGCCCTAGCTGTGATATTAAATAGCTTATCATAACATTTGGGGTATAGGCAAGGTTGCAAGAAGTAACTATGAAATCAATATATTTTACCATAGTTGGAGTATAGGCAAGGTTGCCAGCAATAGCTGTAAAAAAAAATATAGCTTACAATAACAGTCGGGATATAGGCAAGATTGCCAGATGTAACTGTGAAATTAAATATATTTTACCATAGTTGGGGTATAGGCAAGGTTGCCAGCAATAGCTGTGAAATAAAAATATAGCTTACAATAACAGTCGGGATATAGACAAGATTGCCAGATGTAGCTGTGATATTAAATAGCTTACCATAACAGTTGGGATGTAGGCAAAGTTGCCAGCGATAGCTGTGAAGTTAAATAGCTTACCATAACAGATGAGGAGTATGCAAGGTTGCCAGCTGTTACTGTGAAATTAGATATAGCTTAGCATAACAGTTGGGGTGTAGGCAAGGTTGCCAGCGATAGCTGTGATATTAAATAGCTTACCATAACAGTTGGGATGTAGGCAAGGTTGCCAGCGATAGCTGTGAAGTTAAATAGCTTACCATAACAGTTGAGGAGTATGCAAGGTTGCCAGCTGTTACTGTGAAATTAGATATAGCTTACCATAACAGTTGGGGTGTAGGCAAGGTTGCCAGCGATAGCTGTGATATTAGATAGCTAACCATAACAGTTGGGGTGTAGGCAAGGTTGCCAGCGATAGCTGTGAAGTTAAATAGCTTACCATAACAGTTGAGGAGTATGCAAGGTTGCCAGCTGTTACTGTGAAATTAGATATAGCTTACCATAACAGTTGGGGTGTAGGCAAGGTTGCCAGCAATAGCTGTGAAATTAAAGGGAGTCACAGAAGCAATAAATCCCTCCAAAGATCTGAAACATTTTTTTCATTATTAATTTCATACTATTGTTAAAAAAAATATTTAAATGGTCCATTATACTTATTGAAAAAAAAATATTTATGCGCATAGATTCTATAATTTATACAAGTTTTAAGATTTAACATAAGGTATTAAATTCTCTATTTTGTACCTGTATCTCATAAGATTAAGAGTTTGTTCGGGATTTTCACTGATAGGTTGCCAGTTGTACAGCTCTTTGGCAAAGTATGTGTTGAATCTGAAGAAATCTATCAGCTCAGCTGCAGAATCAATCTCGGCCTAAAATTATGTAAATAGTTTGGTTCTCTTGTAGAAGTTAATCAAGCAATAGAAGCTTGGTCGTTTTAGATAAGCGAAAATATGTTGATCTATTGCAAAGCCACTCAGTAAACAGTACCCTTTCTTGGTTACTTAGTTTACAGTCTCTATGCAGTTATTAACACTGATTGAATTATTAGGCCCTTTTTAGAAATATGTTTTCCTTAAAAAGGCCCTAATCTAAATAGTTGGGAATGAAGGGCGTTAGATCCCTCTTCATTACCCCAAACAAATTTATTGTCAAGTACTTTAAATGCCCCCCCCCCCCCCAAAACCCAAAAGCATGGAATTCTTAGACTAGCCTTCGAAATTGTATAGGATTTTGCCTGACATCAAGAGAGGAAATTTTTGTTTTGAAAATAAGTTAAGCAAATCTGTATGAACTAAAATGCTGATGTATGACTAACCTGAATAATTGTTTTAGCTTGTCCCAGCATGGTTGTGGCATTCAATTGAGCGCGATACTTTCCTGACATGTCATCAGACACCTTCCTAAACATGTCAATCTTCTCGTCGATGGGAACTCTCTCCCAGTCAGCCTTTGCCTTCAGGGAGACATCGATGGCCTTGTTGACGAGCTCTGGGGTGGCCCAGTAGAATTTGGCCACCTTCTTCTTGTGGTCGTGGGGCTGAAATATAGTGGAGAAAAAATCAAATCTGTTTTAATTCTATAATATTAAGTAGAACGATATCTGTCCGTCTGTCTGTCTGATTCAGGGTAATTTTGGATATAGCAGAGTTCGGGTCTAGACAAATCTACAATTTTCAGTTAATTAACTCCTTAATGGGCAGGATATACATAAGAAATTCGTAACAGGACTCCATATGAGTTTTTCCTTTTTTCGTTCACTTTTTATATGAAATTAAATACTTAAAACAAAACATTGACCAACAGACCAAATTTTAGACAGTTTCATTATTTGAACTTTTTATACACCATTAGATTAGGTTTATCATTTTTTTCCAAGCAAAAGTTTTTTGTAATTATATGGAAAAATTTTAAAATATAGCAAAGGTTTGTTGACCTCTAACTTTATAGTTAACAGGTGTCTTTCATTTTATACTTTTAATAGAAAAGATTACATTTAGTGCATTTCTATATGCCGTGCCACGATTTTATTAGCAATTTTTATATGCAAAGCTACTCTATAAGTGATCGTATCTGTCAGTCTGTGGGTATGTCTTTCAGGTAGGAATGATTCTCATACTTATTATCTTTCCTTCTTTCTTCATTACTAGCAGCTACGCCCCTAGATGTATCTACTAGGGGCACTTGAGAGATGAAGGAAGTCAAGCCTTACTTTATTTTTAGTGTTAAAGATTAAAGTAGAAAAAGCATATCGGTACATCAGTTAGCAAGATTCTTCGCTTCAGACACACCAGACATCCTTTCAATTTTATACAAGGATAACATATCTATATGAACTGCTTACCATTGGTTGATACTGAACATTATCAGTCCTGTACTCCTTGCCACCAATGACAATGGGAATATCCTCTGTGACACCATCCAGAGCTGACAGAGCCGCCTCCAGGTCCTGTCTCTCCTTGCTGCCGGGCAGGTAGCTCAGCACTGGCTCATTGGCGATCTTGAAGTCCTTCAGCTCGATGTCTGTCTTGGGAACCACGGAGGAGATGGTGCGCACGCCAATTCTAAATTAGTTGAAAAATAAAAAAAATAATTTTTTATACTTTATTTTCTTTGTATTGATATTACCATAATATCCATCTTTTGCAGAGATAGAGAGAGAGAGAGATAGAGGGGGAGACAACGGGCTGTTTATTACACTAGTTCCCAAAGTTTTATATAAAGTTTTCTTATTCGTTGTCTTTACAACTTTGGGGACTTGAGGGAAGCTAGTAAAAGTGGCTGACTCAGATTATGACGTCAAAAAATTAACCAATGAGAGGCCAGTATACACTGTAATTGACCAATGGTAAAATTTATAGTGGCCTGTCATTGGTTAATTTTTTTGACGTCATAATCTGAATCAGCCACTGTTACTAGCTTTGACTTGAGGGGATTTTGATTGGTTGTTTCTTTAAGTTGTTCAAACGTTTCAACCACTAATTTTAATCTACAGAAGAAGTAATATTTTGTGTCTCATCATTGGGGATGTACATCAATTTATCGGCCATTGTCTTATCCCTTTAGATCCCTGCATCTTTTGTAACTTAGAGTCAATCAATGCAGGTTGCATATCCTTGAACAGACACTAGACGCGATCGAAAAATTAAAGAATGCAATTGTTCAAATTAAGATTTTCTTGAGATATATAACAAAATCAGTATAAAATTAGAACTTTAGAATTTAAAATAAAATTTGTCCTGATTAATTAGATTATTGAAACTAGCCAGACCAAGGACTAATTTATTGAAAGCGTGGGAAGACGAGTATTTTTGTAAATACACAACAAATGTTATATTTTAACAAGGGTACAAAAAGTGTAATCCAACCATGTACTCCGATAATGTACACAGGTTGGTGGAAAAAGTACAAGGGCAAATAAGCACATAGGATGAATTTAAAACATGAATTATTTCTATTCAGTTGTTAAGATCTCGTTGTCTCATACATTTTTAGAAAATAAATCAATTTAAAAGTATTTGTAGAAATGTACTGTACAAATTCTGACCCTGAATTAGGCTGCCATTTTATCTTTGATTATATTAGAAAGTAAATTAGAGCAAATATTTGTAGCTTCCCTATAACTATGGTACGTATGTCATTATCCGAGCGTCACTTCATCTCAGTAAGTTTAGTATTTTCTTTTAAGTTATATATCTACTTTAAATACAAAGTAGAACGATGTATGTCTGTCTGTTTTTTTGTCTGTTTGTAACGAAGGATCTCGCTAACCGCTGAACCGATCGGGTTCTCCTTAACATGGTGGCTTCTCATAAGTCCAGGGAAGGTTTATAACTATTTTAGGGGAGGGTACCACCACCCTCCCAAGAGAAATCGCCCCTAGAAAAAAATTAAACCCCCACAAAAAAAATTAATTCAATTTTTTAAACTAAATTTAAAAAGTAGGGGCACCCCAACCCCCAAAAAAATTTCTCCCCACCAAAATTTTTTTTTTTACTTTTTCTTTTTAAATCTAAATTTAGTGCCCTCCTCAAGTGCCTCTAGAGGCTTCTAGGGGCGTAGCCGCTAGTATACATATAAAGTCAAATCTATTTAAAATCGAAATTATGCTTTATTACCATTTATCTAGAGTTAAACACCAGAGGGGGAAGGGTTTAAATAACTGTAAGTCTCTTTCATTATTCATTTTTCTTAATTAACAAGTAAAATGTTCAATTACAAGAAACGACATAAGAAACAAATTTTTTGACATTCTGTCATAAAATGTCAATAAATTACATATACGGAATAACGGACGCGCCGTGTATGCATAGGAGATTTACTTACAATAAACATGTGATTTTCTAGCTCCTTAAAATCTGTTAAATTGCTAATGGCATTACTTCAGAGTACACATTTAAATAAAGGAAAGCCGTTTTTTAGCCGTCGCGCGCTTTCTCTCCTGCATGAATTAAACTAAATATTTTGAATGTCAAGAATTTTTCAAATTTTCCTTTTATATTGGACTCTTTCAACCCTTTCATTGAGAACATTAAGTTAAGACCATGAAAAACTTGCATTCACCTTCAGGTATAAACTGTCAAATCATGTAGTTATAATTTCACCATAAGAATGTGTTATATATCAACCTTGACAAACTTTTAAAAAGTTATTTAGTCGATAATGAAATCTAATATTAACAAATTGCAGTCAGTTTAACAGATTACCAAGTAATAGTATCAGGATTTCATGCTTTTTGTTACTATTTCTTTAAAGAGAGGGTCTAAAAACTGAGGCTGTAAAGTTTTAACCATTACACGAAGCAACCAAACATAGTCTGGATTTCACAAAAAAATCAGATGAAATTACCAAATATTTTTTCGAATTTTTTCAGTTGTTGGTTACAGCTGCTTTGAGGCGAGGGGGTGAGAATAGGTTCAAATAAGAGGATATTGTTAAATTTAATGTTACTATGCTAAGCCTACTTTTGTACACGTGACACATATTACCTAGACCATGGTACACTGTAAAGAAAATAACTACAAATTTGAAACTTTAATTACAAAGTTTTACTCTAAAGTTTATGGGTAGAACTGTTAAACCAATTATGTTGTCATAGGTACACTTATTTAGAAGATGGGATATCTAAATAGATATATTATTACTTGGATCTTACACCAGAGTTTCATGTTTCTAATAAAGTGAAACAAGGAGCGCGCTAAAATAACGATTTCCCCTTTTCACCGCCTTTACCCCACATCCTCCCCTCCTATTCGATGAACGAACTGACAATTTTTCCCCTGTCATAATATCCACGTATATTCTACGTTCATTTTATCTACAACATATATTGGAATAATTATTAAAGCGTAGTAAATCAGGGAGTAAGGGAGGGGACAATGGGCAATTAATTCAATATAAGAGTTATCAAAGAAAGGGCATGAAATCCAGTTTAATCCAATAAATTTGTAGGAAATTATAAAGGGATTGTTAATTAAATAATAGATTTCCATAGCGTCATGTAAAGTGAAATCACAACTTCTTTTGATGAAATATATTGAGGTTTTTTGGTGTGATTTTTATATTAAAAGATTATTGGACCTGGCCAGCTCCTAGCAAGAATATGACTGCCCCTTTTTATTCTGTTTATTTCCCTTGCCCCTTTCCCCCACCTCCCTTCTCCCCGTCTGCTACATTCCAAACTAACACAACGAGTGTTTATTTCCCTTCCCCCCACTTCCCTTATCCCGTCTCCCCGTCTGCAATATTCAAAACATACATAACGAGTAGCGGCATTCTATGCGCAAGTCCCCAAACTCAGTCAGAAACTGCTAAATTCTTGCACATTCCCTTTAAGCCAGTCCCCAAAGTCTGAGACTCCTAAAAATTGAATATTCGATCCATTGTCCCCTCCCTTACTCCCTGGTAGTAAATACTTTAATATTCCTTTTAAATATTTTCACTTGGAATACATATGTACTACCCTTCCAAAATTTTCCATTAAAAAACATTTTTACTTACTTTACAAGTGCATTGGAGAACCCCTTTTTTCACTTAATATTATTTTTTGACTAGTAACACGTCTTATTCCCTGCTTTTTAAAAGCGAAGCTTTTCTATAATTAGGGTCGGTCCGTCCGTACGTCCGTCCGTTCGTAACGGATAGCTTTTTTCGCTAATTTAGGCATGTTAGAATTGTCCTATTGATTTCAAACTTTGCATAGTGATTCCTGTAGTAGTTAGGTACGATTTAGAAAGCGTAGCAACTCTATAATCATTACCAGAATGTCCGTACGTCCATTTTGAACATGTTGATTTTTTTACTTTTTTAACAACAAATTTTCATGTGATCTAATAATCCGATTGATCTGATTTTTGGTATACTGATTTCTGGGACAACAAAGTACAATATTATAAGCGAAGCAACTCTATAATTAAGTCCTAAAACTGTAAGTATGTCCATAAACACTATTCTGTATCAAACAGTTTTTCAACAATATTACTTACAATTTTGCTTCGACATTTATACATTTATATTCTGATTATTCAGTTCTGACACTATACAAGTGTTAGTGTCCGTTTGTCCTACCGTTTCAGTGCTTCGCTTTTATAGATGTTGTCATCCTTGTTATCTTAAATGATTACCATGGGTTATAATTATAAAACCAACCAGGGAAATATTTTTTGTAGCTGCTGTCAAACTAAAATGCAGGGTTTCGGATCCGCATTGATTGTATGCGGATCCAGATCCGGTTCCGGATCCTTGACAATAAAAATAAAATCACCAATTTTTTCAAAAAAATTTCATTCTTTGATTCGAAGTCAAAAATACTTTTAATTTTCAAGTCTGAACCTAAACCTTCAAGATTGGCTCTCATCAAGAGAATGTCTGAGATTTTATATAAATTTAGGTAGATTTTTCCATTTTTTTAAGTCCAAGGATCCGGATCCGCATTTTTTTGCGGATCCGGATCCGGATCCGGATCCTTGGACTCAAAAATATGCGAATCCTTGCGGATCCGGATCCGGATCCGAAACCCTGCTAAAATGCATTTAAAAATATTTTCTATTCTTGTGTTCTGTAAAAATATCCAACTGAAACTATTTTTTTTTGTGAAAACAACAACAAAAAACAAACGGTGATTTTTTTTGCAAGAAAATGTGCCTGGATTTTTTCATCTGCGGTAAGAAAAATGTAAATTTAAACATATCTACGTACTATTCCTAATGTATCTAGTAAAATGTGGAAAATCAAGTAAAAGTTGACAGACGAAACTTAATTGCGACGGTTTTGGTATTGGATCTAAGAACTATGGAGTAAGTCTTTTAAAACCCCTATTTATATTTATGCTTTTAACCATGTTAACAATTTGAATAAGTGAAAGGTTATACCGATTAAACATACTTTTAGAGAAGTTTTATAAATTGACTTTAATATATAATTTTTATACAAATAAAAAGATTTTTTTTTATCATGATTCTAAGCCTTCAACAAAAACCCCCTAGAGGATAGGGTTAAAATTTCTAGTGAATGATAATGAATCCTTTTAAAATAAATTCTTAGATAAAATATACATTTTGTATCAATTAACTTAAAAGTGTTGACTGTAATTAGAAGTAAAACCAAAATGTACATACCTATAATACAGTAAACAAAAAAAAAAAGTTTTTGCTAATTAAGATTTTTTTTAAATTAAAAAATGAATACAACATTTAGTGTTTTTTTATATGTAAAATATCCATTTAAAATTAATTAATTAATGATTTTTAATTTTAAAAATTTTACTCTTTCGAGAAAACACTTTTTTTGTTTACATCTTTAGAAATATAAATTTAAAATAAAGATAAAGAAGTTGTGTGACAAGTAACAACTCCTCCCACACAGGAAGGGAGGAGACATTGGGCTGTTTATTACACTAGTCCCAAAAGTTTTATACTAACCTTTTCTTATCCGTTGGCTTTTTAACTTTGGGAACTTTTATTGAACTTTGATTGGTTGGTTATTAAGAAATGATCAAACTTGCCCACCACAAATTATAATGTACAGAAGAGGTAATTTTGTGTATCATCATTATGGATCTACATCAATTTATTAGCCATTGTCTTATCCCTTTAGATCCTTGCCCCCCACATTATCAACCAAATAACCACAGGTAGGGATATCTCATCTAAAGAAAATGTATCTCCCACAACTTTTTTTGCTAATTATTGAAGCAAAATGAAGCGTTTATTTGCATTTTTAGGTAAATGTAGACAATAAGATATTCACAAGTATAAACTTAAGAACTTTTCGCGCCATGTTAGCCTTAACCCATATGACTATAATGATATCTATAATACAAAGTAGTGTCTGTCTGTCTATCTGCCCGTCTGTCTGTCTGTCTGAAGCTTAATATCTCAGTAACTACTGAACCGATTGGGCTCAGTAATTGAAAAATCCCCCCCCCCAAAAAAAAAAAATTTAAACTAAAATCTAAAAAATGGGGGTTCGACTACCCCCCCCCCTCCCACACACACAAAAAATTCCCCCCCAAAGAAATGTTTTAAAACTCCTTTTCTTAAAAATCTAAATAACACAAAAAAGGTTGCTAAAACCTCTTGAGGCAAAGCCCCTAGAGGCTAGGGGCGAAGCCGCTAGTAATATATATTAAACATACATGACAACATCCATAAAAGCGAAGCTTACCAGACCAGACAAACGAAATAGACAAAACTAAAACATAAATACAGATTTATTGATACGGGATGCTGTGAGTATTGATGCAAAAAATATGACGTAACAAAAAAAATTAGCCAATGAGAGGCCACTATAAATTTTACCATTGGTCAATAACGGCCTCTCATTGGCTATTTTTTTTGTTACGTCATATTTTTTGCACCAATACTCACAGCATCTTGATACGGACATACTTTAAGACTTGATTGTGGAGATACTTCGCTTTTAACACCGTGCCCAGTCGTCCAAGCACCTTAGTAATTTCAAGTGATTTAGATTATATTATTTTAAAAACTGTTGCTATTAAAGCTGAATAATCATAATGAAAAATGAATATAAGAACTTTTAAGTAATAATTATAGTAGAGCCTATCTTACTACCTAAATCTTACAGGAATCATATTTCAAAGATTAAAGATGATATAACGATTTTAATAAGCCTATAAGACAAAACAGATTTTAATACCATAACAGAATATTCACAAACATAATCTGTGACATTAATAATGTTTTTAAGATAGTGAAAATAAACATAGGTAAAACGTTTCGTGCACAAATTGATGAAACAAGAATTGAATAATTATGGAATAGCTGCACTACAATTTACAATACACATTTTTAGACGGTTGGGATGTTGAAAATATTTCTCCTTCTTAAACTTGTGAAGAGTAAACATAAAATTAATTAAGACAGACAATGAATAGTTGAAAATAGTATATTATAAATTTTAGCTTGATTTTGATTTTTTATTATCCTTTTGATTGACTAATAAATTGTCTTGGAATTTCCCTGTGACAAAATACAAGATACAATACTTCTAGTAGCTTAGTAGACAATCCATAAAAATTTGAAAAAACTTTTCTGGCAACTGCGGAAACTTGTGTCCCTCATGGCTCCATTAAGCCCTACTTAATCTAATCCAACATTAAAGTAGATTCACTAGCAAGCCCCACATATAAAAAAACAACAGTTAAATAGGATGGATGTTTTGCTTCCTCTAAATGACTTGTAGCTTACTAATTAATAAATTATTTTATAATATAAGTTTCTTCGTTTAAGACAAATAATAATTTCTTTATTGTTATTGTTAAATTGTAATATTATCGAAAATATTCTTTTAAGTTGAGAGAAAGATTTTTATCCTCCCAATTAAAATACTGGTGAGATAGGAGGACAATTAGAAATCCTTTGATTTTAAATACTTCTTGTCACAATGAACAATAATTTGGAATAAAGCCAACTCTTTTAAATTTTATTCATTGGCAACATTTTTTTAGGGGCGAAAAATGCCTTTGACAACTGCTTGACTAAGCTATAAAACACTATTTATATAAAACAAACTAAAAGCCTTTAATGTTTGTGTTTTTAAGTCACAAATCAAAAAGAATTAAATAACACAATAAAAATCTTTATCTATATGGCAACAAATATATTGAAAAAAGGTAAAAAAATATATGATTTTTTCAGAGGAAGAAAAACAAAAATAATATAGCAAACGTCATTTTTAAGTACATTATCACAAAAATGTAGATATCTTTTGTTTAAAATCAAACAGAACATTCGGTTTGATCTTAAAATTATTTTTACCTTGAAGAGTCTTTTTACTACAAAAGGATTGCTTAAAAAAAATAGTAGGAAAAAAGTTAGGAAATTTCCGTTACTTTGAAAAAGTTTTTTTTTCTCGAAACGTTGTTCTTTTTTATATTCCAACAGCCAAAAAAACTTACTTGTGACATCCTCTAGAAATTGTTTTAGCAACAGGCAACATTGTGGATAATAATCTTCAATAATTTATTTTTAAAATCACAAATATTAATTGGTTTTCTTCTATTTTTTCAGTATTTACACCAACACATACAGAGCCGAACAAAAATTTGACTGCGAAGCCTTCGTTTGTTCGTGTTGTAAAGGTGATCTGATGATGGAATCACACGCACAGAAACTAACACACACACACAGAAATACACACGCACAAACATACACAACCACACACACCCACACACACACCGCTAAACAGATGTGCAAAAAGGGAAATATTCTTATTTATTTAATTTTTTAGTCTATCAAAAATTGTATTCAATTGAATTTATTTGTTTAAAAAGTTTTAGTAAAAATAATATTGTAGAGAATATTTATTTGAAAAAAAGTTTAATGTTACTTTCTTTTCGGCTCTCAGAGCTTTCCACTAGCAAGCACATGCCTCTCTCTCTACACCATTTACAGACGGAGGTAAAGAGGTATAAACGGTGTAATATTACTCCAGGAGACGTGGGGGGAGGGGGGAGGGGGATATGAGGGGGCCTTGGAGTAGGTTAAGGAATATAACAAAGAACAAAATGGGAAGGGAATAATATTATTATTTTGGAAATTTCCATTTACAATTTAAAAAAAAGTATTATTATAGGTATATTTTTGTATCAACTTATTAAGCAGAAATTCCTAAAATATTTACTGGATCTAAATAATTTTCCCGTAGATTTTTATCAATCTGGTATTATACGTATTTGTCACAGACATTAAAAAAGAATAATTTCAAAATTACAGATTTTCGCGCGCTAGTTAGCTAAATTTTTTAGAAGGATTTTCCACAATGTTTGAAAACGTTGCTCCGCTTGTAATACTATACATACCTCGCTGTTACCAGGCGCGTGTATTTAGGAAAATATAGGAGCTGCGTGCGGAGTAGTACTAGTAATGGGGGTGTCATATTAGATAGTGCTCAACCAACACAGTAAATTAAAATTTATGATTTTTTTTCTAATTTATATGACTGACATTTAAAAGTCAGGTCTATGTGAACATGACCTGGCATTTCAAAGTCATTTCTATAATAATTTAAATCGGTGCCATTTTAGAATGGAGTTGAATCTGACGTATCCCTGACGGTCATGTTTCTGGAGCGATGATTTTGAATAAATAGGTATAAGAAAAAAAATGAATAATAGATGAAATTAAGCCCAAGTTTGCGTTACTAACATACAGACAGACATAGGGAGTTGTTGAAGCGCTAAGATTCATAGAACATGCTGCGTGTTTAAAATTGCGGGTAATTTATTTGAGTATATTCCATTAAATTGAGTGAAAGGTTTGGTGATTTTTTTGTAAAAATTTCTTATTAAAATTTAAGATCAGCATTCTATTTTTTTGACCGCATGCTATCTTATTAAAAACAAAAATAGCAACATTCTTCAATACAAAGCACAACAAATCAGATTATCAGATATTAAGAAAGAGAATAATTATTTAGATAAAATTTTATGCTATGTTTTAAAATTACATGATGCTTTATATATAATGGCTATACTTACATTTTAAAATGTTGTTATAGGGATGCCTTACTTATATATCCCAAAGTTAAGAATAATATTGTGGCTTTAATGATAATAGAGTTCCTAAACCCTTAATATTATTCATTATTGTTACAAGAATCATCATGTAAGAGTTGAGAATTTTCTAAATTTACGAAAAGGTTGCGGACGAACACAGTAATAGTGTCTGAATGATTATGACGTAACAAAAAAAAATTAGCCAATGAGAGACCGTTATTGACCAATGGTAAAATTTATAGTGGCCTCTCATTGGCTAATTTTTTTTGTTACGTCATAATCAGTCAGACACTATTACTGTGTTCGTTGCGGACAGATAAACCCCAAACATAGAAAAGCTTTACTCTTAAAAAGAGATATAATTCGAATAATAATAAAAAACACGTAGCACAAAATACAGACTTTATTCGGCATAGACGTAAATGAGATCAAAAAATAAAAATAAACATGATAAAATATTTGAATATATAGCTAACAAATCTAAACATTAACAATGATCAACTTACAATTATAAATATTATAATATACATAATTTTGTCTTATTAGTATATTCTATCACCATTTTTCTAATTAAGTTTGAAATAGCGTGTGTACAACCGTTAATAATAGTGCCCGCCAGCCAGCTACTAGTAAGCCGCCAGCCAGCTACTAGTAAGCCGCCAGCCAGCTACCAGCAAGCCTCCAGCCAGCTACCAGCAAGCCTGCAGCCAACTACCAGCAAGCCGCCAGCTAACTACCAGCAAGCCGCTAGCAAACTACCAGCAATCAGCCATTTAATCTATGTTTTATAGTTATACCCTGTCAGGCGATCCAACCATCAATAAAAATTCTAAAGCAGCAAATAGTGGTTGATTGGCGGCGTCAGAATAGCAAGCTAAAAACTATATATATAATCGCTTTGTAATCTAGACAATTTTCCGGTATACTAAAATAAAATGAAATTTTTTAGTTTTGTCTTCGGGGAAAATTGTTTTTAATGCAATGCGATACATGCTTTTTCGGAATCGAGGCCATACTAGAACAAAGTTTACAATTCTTAAAAAATGAAACTGGAAAATGTATCTGAAAAATAGGTGGAACTGGAAACAGATATACCTAATAAAATATACAGTGGGATGCTTTTAAAATGACCGAATGCTAAATCCAAGTTTTGACTTTGCCGAATCACCAGGGGAGCTACATTAGACCAATTGTGTATAGAAAGCTATTATCAAAGAGAAAACTCTAAAGGAATTAGGGTCTATCTCTCGCCCAGCTCCCACAAGAAGGACGAAAGTGACATCAGTACGAGAGAAATCGGCCAATTTAAAAGCATTCCACTATATGCATGATTATGCCTTTCTACAAAATTGGAAGTTTTTTTTCAATTATCATATCAACATAGAAAAAGAGATTAAACGTTTAATTTTCATAGGTTGTACACACCGTTTTATTGCATAAAAATAAACTGAAATATAAAAATTATTGATCCAAGTTGAACTAATTAACATATGAGGGAGGTTTTTCCATATAAACACCCCAAAATTTTGTGGTTTGAAATGTTCATCAATATTTAAAAACTTGAATTGAAGTTGCAGTTTTTGTATAAAAAAATGAAAATTTAATAAAAATGAGTTTACAATAAAACTTTAATACACGACTTGAGCTAAATTCACAAAACAATTAAACTTTCAATATGAAAGTAGAATTAAGAGCAAAGTTTTTATAAAAATTAATTAACAATTTTTTTTATTTACATATTTTTGTACATTTTTTATATTCATGATCTTTTTTTAAGTTTAAAAACAAGTTCCTTATTCTATTATTTCAATTTATTCCTCTTGATCATACAAAAGGATGATTATGGTTTTCCCTCTGTTCTAAAGAAAGATTCTATAAATTTTGAAATATACCATTAACATTTGAAGATTTAATTTAGTATTAATATTAAATGAAGAAAATAATATTTTGTATGAAGGGTAGTTTTTAAGGACTAAAACCTGCCGTACAGTAATTAAAGGAACACAGTAATAGTGTCTGACTGATTATATATGACGTAACAAAAAAAAAATAACCAATGAGAGGCCGTTATTGACCAATGGTAAAATTTATAGTGGCCTCTCATTGGCTAATTTTTTTTGTTACGTCATAATCAGTCAGACACTATTACTGTGTTCTAATTAAAGTTTCTTTAATGCTAATACAGACTTTATACAAATTAAAACACATGTCCTAAAAAATTAATTACTATTTAAAGTGTATTTAAGACATTATTGATGTTTCTTTTTTATTATGTATTATTTGTAGAATGATTCAAAATTTTCATCATACTTTTTATTAGGAAAATGAAACCGTAATCACGGATGTTGTGTTTAAAAAAGTGGACTTGAATTTAAACTTCAAAGCAATTAATCAATGGAATAATAATTTTCCATTTGGTACATTCACTTTTCTCCATTTTAATAAAAATGAGGCAAGTTTTAAAATGAGCTTTTTATATACATTTAAGATGAATATATATAAAAATAGATAAATATATAATGTCCTAAATATATTTTTAAGTCTTTAGAGAATTTTAAGATTTAACTTGATTAACTGAGGAAAAGTTTCAATAATTTTCAAAGTTTTTAATATCATTAGAAATAATAAAATTTTGAAAAATGAATTATTTGGGCAAGTACAAATATTAATTCATTTTACGGAACAATTTTACTGAAATCCCAAATGTTTACAATTTTTCACCAGCCAAAAACACCCTTTTTTAGGAGTCCGCAACAAATATGCTCCGCCTAAACCAATGGCGTACACAATGATTTGCCAGATGGAGGGGGGGGGGGGAAGGGGGGCATGTGAACGAAGCGCGTCTGAAAATTTAACACTCTGGTACGATTTTTGACACCTTCCAAGGGGGTAAGACAAACGTTCAATGGTGTGTAAAAGGGGTGTGGACTTAATCAACACACTTAAATCAAAAGTCACACAAGCGCGGTGTACTTTCCTTATATGTATCATAAACGCAGAGACACTATTTGATGAACCAAAAACTTAATTTTTGGAGGTGTAACCCTTTGCCAAGGGGATAATGCCCTTGGCGGTTGTATCCGCCCCACTAAATGTTGGCAGTTGGGTGGATACACCCCTCTCCTCACTCGATGCGCCACTGGTCTGTTCAACAGATTAATTGCAATATGCATAATCGTTTTAATCTTTTAAAATTTCATTTCATTTTGGGTTGTTGGCCTGTTCCCTATAAATTTGACATGATTTTCTTTATTGGCAAATGTTTACAACATGCTATTTAAAGTACGGTGCTATTTGACTGGCGAAATTTTTTTTAACAAGACATCTGCTATACGTAAATCTTTTCAAGTAATAAAAGAATGATATCATTTATAGTTTTCAAGTAAAATTAAAAAAAGATGAAATATGGAAGGTTATTAATAAGAAGATTAAATAATCAAATCAGTCTTGTTTTTTTTCCATTTGGAAGAATAAAATGTTTAATGTACATTTATTTGAAGTACAGGATTTTATCTTTAACAGCAATATCTCTCATAAAGAATTAGCTTGCAAAACTTTTGGATCTATTTAGAAGGATTTAAGAAGACTGCCTTTTCCATTTGTTTGGCTTGTAATGGCTAAACGGCTTGCCGCAAAGTTTCCATTGACTAAGATCCACTACTGAACAAAGAGCGAACGACCAAAGAAATGCGAGTTAAATCGTTCTTTTTGCGCATTTTTGGGCTTTTACGCTCTCTGTGCATTTGTTGCATCTAAGCTATTTATAACACTTTTGGACCAGTATGATAGACAGACTTAGTCCAATGTCCCCTTCACCCCCATGTTCTAGACATTTTGCCGTTAGCAGTCTAAAAGATTTTTAAAAATATTCAAAATTTTCAATAGTACACATTATGATAACTAGGACAAGCAATTAAATTTTATGCAATATACATATTTTAAATATCTAAAAATATAATATTGAACAATTATTTCAATACTTTAAAGTTAAAAAATATTGTTTAAAGGCAAACTTTTCATCGTAATAACAGGTAATTATGAAAATCAATATAAAATTTTAAAAATATTAAAGAAGTAACAATCAAACTCTAATTAGCAGGGCTCGGCAGCCACGCCTCAGAATCGACGTAGCCTCAAATTTAAATTTGTTTGGATACTTAGATTTATTTTTAAAGAGGAATTGCAATATTTGGGTCAGGTTTAGACTTTTATTTCGCTGATTTTTAAAATTGTAAAGGTTGGTTTCCCTGAGGCTTAGAGGCGGTTGATGCGCAGCTGCCGAGCTCTGCTAATTTGATATATTAAGATCTTTGGGCTAGGTGATAAGCATTTGAAATAAATGTTTTCTTCCTTAAAAATAAATGTTTTGTTTTAAAAGAATATTATTTTTATTTTTATAATAGAATATTATTTTCAGATAAAAAAGGTTACTTCAACCCTTTTATAAAACTGCTTTACTAACTAAAACACAAAACTATTCCTTTTCATATATTTACTTTTTTTTATTCAACAAGAAGAAACTATTTCAATTTGTTCCTCCTCTTTCTGTAGTAGAGGACAATCAGCTGATATTCTAGGATGCTCAGACATTTCATTTTCCATCTCAATGTTATTGTTCTCTTTCACAATCTCCTGGCCGCCATTGCTGAACGGCTGGGCCACTCCACCGCGGGTGTGGTTGGTGTCAGGTACTTTGCTGGCGGCGACTGAGGGACAGTCAACCTAAATAAAGTACGATTCCAAAGCTGGATCTTTAAATCAATTTGGAAAGCGGTTCACTAATAGCGATCTTTAAATCAAAATATCATTGGTGATATACGTGAAGCATTTTGGAAAAACCAACCGGCTCACTGACATCGCAATATATGAATACTGCCACTGAGCCGGTGCAGGGTGTTTTCATAGTGTTTTCCAGATTACTTGATTTAAAGATCCATGTTTTATTGGCAGCACTGGCAATGGCAATGGCAGTTGCATCGGCATTGGCAGTGGGTAGCACTAAATGATTTAATGATCCAGCTCAGATAAAATATAATGGAAAAGAAAAAAATTTAAACATTATCGACATAATAGAATTCTTTGAACATAATTTTTTTCCTATAAATTTTTCTAAAGATCTCTACTCTCACTGTCAAGTCTGTCCAGCAAGATAAAGACAAGTGGCCGTTTTATAATCATGTAATCTGACTGACCTGTACAGGATGGTGGTTGTTTGTTGCTGGCTGACCACAAGCGGTCAACTCAACATTTTGAATACTGTCCTCCTTTCTTTGCAATCCATTCAGGTCTTGACCACGGCCGGACGCATCTGCCGCCACCGTTTCCTCATCCTTGTCGACGGTGGTGGCATAGCCGTTTTGTGGAAATTCCATTTTGGAGGGACTGCTGGTGATTGGGGTAGCGGGGGTTATGGAGATCTGAGTTATGTGCCCAATTAATCGCAGGTCTATTTCTTCCTGAAATCAAAAAAAAATTTAATCATTTAAATTTTCAGAATATTCTAACTTGTAAAACCGTTGCTACTCTAACGTTAGGGTAAGTCATTATTCCTGTCTGTATGTCTAAATTTTGGTTCCATGGCAGGAGTCCCAAACGCAGGAGTGTTAAAATATTAATTAAATTAAGTACTCTATACAGATTAGGTTATGTTAAGAACTTAAGATACGAATGTACAAAAAAGCCCCCCGCAGGGGTTAGGCATTGAAAAAACTTAAAAGATAGTCTAAAATAGATTAGGTAAGGTTAAGTTTCAACTCCTGCGTTTGGGATTCCTTCGTTTGTCCTAGGGCCCAAATTTTCATTTGATCAATCTTCAACCACGTCGGGCCTTTTTAAACGTCAATAACGAGGGAAACCTTTTACACACACACACACACACATGTACAGACTGGTTCATAAATACACTTTTAAAAAGTTTAGAAAATAATTTAAGGATATAATTCGAGATATCTTGAGTAACGCACACATTTTACAATTTTACAATCCAACTTTTATAGCAATACTTATATACAAGCAACAATATGTGTGTGTTGTCTGTCTATATCTGTGTAGCGAAGGATCTCGCTAACCTGAACCGATATGAACCTCCTATACAGTATAGCTTCTTATAAGCCAAAGAAAGGTTTATAACTATTTTGGGGGAGGGTAAAAATAACCAATAAAAATACAGCCCTCCCTCTATTTCTTTATGAAACTAATATTAAAAGTTTAGGGTCGACTCCCCCCCCCCCCACCCTTCCTTCAAGTATCCCTAGATCCCACTGGAGGTGTAGTTGTTATAAGACCAAAGTACGCATCTTATACAATTTTCCAAAGAAGGTGTATCAACTTTTTTTTTATGGCTAGCCGGTTCTTTTAGTAAGTAGTAGATGTAAAATTTTTCATAGAATTCAGATATGCAATCGGTTTTTTTGTAGACCTCTTATTTTTTAAGTAATTTAAGTTTTTTAAAAAATAATTAAGTCGGTTTTAAGGTACTAAAACGCAACAAAATAAAAGAAGAAAATGGCCAGTAAGAACAAAAATAGTAAGATCTTTAATTTGACACCTTACTTTTAAAATTCTGTTGAGTAATTATTGAAAAAATCTATTTTTTTAACCTCGGTTTAATAAAAACTTTAGACCTAAATATTTTCTCAAACAGACATAAAAAACATGGGTTCATATATACCTTTAGAATCAGAAAAATATTACGAATCCATTGTAAGCAAAATTGAAAAAAAGTAAAAAAATAAAAAAATATAAAAATGGCTAATTGTATTTTTTGTTCTGGCAACACTATTGTCTTCCCTTTTTTACCCCCTCTTTACCCCTTCTATACCCCCTTCCCATTTTTATACCCAATTCAAAAGTTAAGACGTTGCCTGTACAATATAATATGATATTTTCATATAATTCCTTTTATTGTAGTTTATATACTATATTGTAAACTTTTTTTTCAATTTTGCTTACAATGGATTCCTAATATTTTTCTGATTCTAAAGGTATATATGAACCCATATTTTTTTACTTGTGAAATGATAAAATTGAGTTCAAAGTTTTTATTCTCGTGGGTTTAAAAAAATCGATTTTTTCAATAATTACCTGACAGAATTGAAAAAGTAAGGTGTCAAATTAAAGATCTTACTATTTTTGTTCATAATGGCCATTTTCTTTCTTTTTTTTGTTGCATTTTAGTACCTTAAAATCGACTTAATTTTTTTTTTAAAACTTAAATTACTTAAAAAATAAGAGGTCTACAAAAAAACCGATTGCATATCTGAATTCTATGAAAAATTTTACATCTACTACTTACTAAAAGGACCGGCTAGCTATAAAAAAAAAAAGTTGATACAACTTCTTTTGAATAAAAAAGTTGCAAAATAACAAAAAAAAGTTTACAAGTTGTGGGTGCTTTTAAACGATATCCAAATGAAAAGATAAAGTTGATGTGGCCAAAACTTTTCCAATTTCACTTTTAATATCTTACTACACGTATACCACTTTTACACACGTGGCTTCAACTTTCTTTAGGTTTAACATGTACTGTACGTTACAAAAAAAAATATTTATTAGAACTGATATAAATACATCACAGGCGTGAAGAAAAAAAGTTACACATCTCTTGAAAATTGCGCACTTTAAGCGCCAATTTAACCCCCATTTCAGAAAATTTTTATATTTATAAATTTTTCCCCCACAACTAGATGTCTGTCTGTATAAATCACTATATCTTTGAGTATATCAGACGATGTTCATAATTTTTTGTGTATATTCCACTAACCAAAAGACATATTTAAAAAAAATTACATCAAGTCCTCCCTTCTGACCATAAATTTACACCTCTCTTACTGTCTGTAATACACCCCCTTATTGCTCACACCCCCCTACCCCCCCCCGCAATTCTTGTTTAAGGGGGGTATCAATTTTAACGGAAGCGCATAATCCTCGCATGCCATTGCTAATTCTATGTTTAATATCTCACGTATTTGCACGTAGTTACTCACTATGTTTGATTTGATTTGAACACTTTGCAAGAAGTTCATTTAGGTTAAATATATTAACCACAAGAATTGTTCACAAAAGCCACCAGTCCAACTATAGAAATTTAAAGTCTACTATGGAAATTTTAGGTCGGCCTATGCATGATTTATGCCTACCATCCATACGAAAAAAAACTACGTGTAGCTTCGTATTATATCCAGTTTTCTACGATTAAAAAATGTACAATCATAAGACTAAAACCAGCTTCTTGGCATCTCGGGGCTATATAAAAAACTTGTACATTTTATATCCGCGGATAACTGTTTATAATACAATGAGAGAAATAACTATTATACTACTTCATGTTGAAGCAAGTGTGTGACTTTAACTTTACTGTGTGTGCAAAGTTGTCTGCAAATCCTGGCTTCGTGCTAAAAATAACTTTAGCTTGCAAAATTGCAAGATGAAGTTAAGATATTAGGAAAAGATAATAGAATTCTTGGGTAATTATGAAACAATATTACATTTTTCTGAAACAATATTATTTGTCCTTTGTCTGTTGTTGACAATTATATTCAGTGGCATGCACAGGTTTTATTCTTTTCACTCTTAATTTATGTTAAGTTTTACTTTTTACATGACACCAACCTTGGTTATTTTTGGGGATTGTATCAGAAGATATAGACCTTTATATAGGGGGGTGTATGACTATGTAGGGGACTGGACAACTAGGGTGGTATATTTCAACCCCCCTTACCTCGTCAGGGGTGTTGATACATCCCTCTTCTGCACGACTATGATTTTATTATTATCCGTAATTAAAGGGACAGCGGAAAGTGTCATAAAAATACGTCTATTATTCATTTCCATCCTTTCCTACTTCTCCTCTCATCACTCCCTTTAAAACGTATTTTTATGACGTCACACATGACACTTTCCGCTGTCCTGTCATTAAATAGAATTAAGATCTAATTGTTATTGGTTAATATTTATTTTTGTGGTTCTATATGGACACCTGCATATCTACATTTTTGTTTCCTATAGTTTAATATGATATAGTTTTACACAAAACTTATTTGCATTTTCCTTAGCAAATTGGGAGGAACAAACATTTCACATCTCTTTTTTCTCCCTCTTGAGAACTGGTATTATTAAAATCCATGAATTTTGGCAAACAGAATTTACTAGCTAATGACCCTGAAAATTAAAACTGAATTCTTTGTAATGGTTTGTGATTTCTGCTGCGTCCTTTTACGATGAAAGAATTTGTTTCATAGTATAGAAATAGGTTTCCAAAATATCTGGAAACAATTAAAGATCCAATAATAACATTATTGATTGTCAATATTTAAAAGAAATTGAAGTTGCCAACATATGCGAATATGTTATATTAAGAAAGGAAAATATTTCAACCACCAAACTGTTTTATCTGCATACAAGTCAACTTAGAATAAAAATATTGTATTTTCTTTAAAAATTTAATTAAGGCCAGGTAAAATAAATAAAATTTTAAAAGTTTTTCTTTTTCCTTGCAACGTTTTAAGATTATAAAAGTAGTTTCAACTTTTTAGAAGAGCAATTAAACTACAAATTTTATGTCCGTCCGTCCACTTGTAAATCATTTATTAATTGACGCTTTTCTCATACTTTTCCCCATACTTTGAATTTCATATTTATTATTGATTTCTTATATTACTAATTTTAAGTCTAATTTTCTTTTTTTTCATCTCATAATGCTGTTTTAATCATAATCCTTATAATAAAGTAATAAGATCTTTGTGTGTGTGTGTGGACCGAAGGATATAGCTTACCGCTGAATCGATCTTGTTCTCCTTTACAGGTAGCTTTATATGCTTTATATGCTCGTGGGAAGGTTTATAACTATTTTTGGGGAGGGTACCACCACCCGAGAGAAATTGTCCCTAGACAAAATTTACCCTCCCACAGGAAAATGAAAAAAAAAATTCTTACTAAAATAAAAAAAAATGGGTTGTCTAAACAAACTCCCCTTACCTCAAGTGCCCCTAAAGGCCTTTAATGGGGAACCCGCTAATAATACTAATAAACTGTTATTTTGCTCTGTAAACTTCCCTGTTTAAAAGTACTTCTTGTTTAGATAAATTTATTTTGAAGAGAAAAATATTTGTAAACATTATTGTTGTAAATTAAGAAGAATAAAATTGTTATTTGTTTCCTTCTTGTTGTTAAAAACAGATTTGTATAAATAAATAAAATGTGGCACAAAATGAATTAGTTAAAAATACTTTTTCTCGTATTCATTCGAATCCGGTGGATAGAAACCGGTTCTCATCAATACGAAAAAACTATGTCTAGCACCGTATTATAACCAGTTTTCTACGAATATAAAGATGTACAATCATAAGATTAAAACCAGTTTTTTTAGCCAGTGCCTACGGCATCTCGGGGCTAAAAAACTGGTTTTAATCTTATAATTGTACATTTTATATCCGCGGAAAGCCGTTTATAATACGATGCGAGAAATAACTATTATGCCTCTTGGAAACATTGGCAATGAATTGTTCAATAATAGAACTGCTATAACTTATAATAACTTTAAAAAAAACTACCCCCAAAAAAGTGATGCTTCTACATTTGTAGGATTTGTTTCTATGTGCGTCTTAACTATTTTGAAGAGTGATTTTTATGTATTAAATCTAGTTTAGAACTTTTAAGAATAAACCTTTGGCTTTTAGAATGCTGATTTGTCGCCCTTTTGTGATTATTCCAAATCCAAGCATCTGTTTTGGCTTTTGCTACTGTGCTACTTATGGGTAGAATTATCCTTGTTTATATAAAAAGCAAAGGCCAAATATATATGTAGATATGTATCATTTATGATTTATCTTTTATACCTAATCATATACAATATACACATGCATTACTATCCTATACTTTCATACATAACATAAAAAGTAAGTCGTTATATCATTAGTAGAAAAGCTACTCAATAATTCATTGGGTCTCTCTGTCTGTCATCCGTCCGAATTGTGATTTTCTTGTCTGCTATTTAAGACAGACGGTTGAAATTTTGGGGAATGATTCCCTGTACTAATGAGCAAGAGCATCCAGTATATAATTTCCTTGGGCTGTCTGTCCTTCCGTCATGTTTCAGAAGTAGGATGTCTATTTTTAGCGAAAGATCTCGCCAATCGCTGGACCGATTGAGATCTTTTAGGTCTATGGAAAGTTTAAATCTATTTTTGAAATACAACTTCTCAATCTTCTACAAAAAAGTCATTAGCTAGGATTTAAAGGCTTCGCTACTATTGGACTTGTTAACAACTACAACAAATAAAAATGAAATAGAAAGAATAAAGTTATTTACTTTGAGAAAGAATCCTTAGCTTTAATCTTGTAAGCAAACATAGTTTTGTGTATGGAGAAAACTTTGAAAATGCAGCTACAGTCAAACTATACACTTACAAGATTTCAGGGATAAGACAATCTTCCCTTCAATTGAATAAAATTTGACTTTGGTAGCCTTTAATTATTTGGATGCGGAAAGTTTTGAAGGTTTATTTAAGAAGCACCTACCCCTTATTCAATGACAAACTATGCAACATTTTAGTATTTTTTAAAAAGAATTTTTTTCTGTAAGTTTATTTTTTTATTTTTTTTAAGCACAACGGTAAAACAAATCCACATTTATCTTAAAATGAATCAAAATAAAGCTAAGTGACCCTAATAGAACTAACATAGCTATAAGGAGAGCCTTATCTTAAGTAACATAATATGTTATTTATGTTAAATTAAATATTTAATTGGTTCTTAAGAATTGAAATCTTTAATTCGCTGACACAAAATTATAATAATTTTGTAATTTTTAGTTCTAAGCAAGTTTGCTGCAGAAAAATTTAGAATAGATCTTTGACCATATTTTTACTTAATTAATTTCAAGTTAGGTGTGTGCTCTGTAGCTAATGTGATACCTACGGAAGAATTCTTTTGAAACTTTCATTTGATTGGTTAAACAACAACTTTTTACTTCTGCAGACTAAACTTTTACCATTTGAAAATTAAAAACAAATACCTATATTACATTTTTATTAATTAAATGCAATAAGTTTACATATACCTATTGCCAAATGCGTTGCCAAGGATGTCAAAGCTTTTAATTTTTTTGTGGGGCTATAAAAACAGGACATGGGGATAATTCAACTTTTTTTTTTTGGGGGGGGGGGGGAGGGGGTTATTTGTTGTAATCACCCCATTACTCAAAAATCCTTGAGCTTTGTATTAAAACTTTTTAAAACTTTATTTTTCTTCAAAAAGCCTGGCTACTGTTAGATGTGATCATCCATGTTAATATAAAAATAAATGAGAATATTTACCCTGGGAAGTGGAGAGATTCTGTTGGCCATGAGAGCTGTAGTGGTGACCAGCTGGTTGTCTGTATGGTGGCCTCCACCAGGATGATGGCAAGTATTTGTCAGGTACATGGTTTCACTGGGAGCAGGTGTCCCACTCAAATATTTTGCATATCTATAAAATTAGTATAATTAATTTGACTCAGTCTTCTTTATAAGGTCTTTCCTAATTAGTTAATTTCTATAAGTAGATTATAGTGCCTATGAAAAAATGACGCCATACAAAACAAATGACCAATGATAGGCCAGTACACATTTTACGATTTGTCAATTTCAATGTATAATGGCCTATAATTTGACATTTGTATAGTATGACGTCATTTCATTACAGGCACTATAAGCTGCTTCTAATTTCTAAGGAGAATACAATAAAAATTATCTGTGAAAAATCAAAGGACCTTAAATTTCCAATCTGATGGTAATGAAATATTTCTCCTTTACTATAAGCTCACCTGAGAAATGAGTTTCTTCTGCTGTTACAAATATTGGTCATATTGGAGTCACACCCGTAGAATCCAACCATAGATATTGAGTTGCGAGCAGACGCGTTTCGACCTCGGCTTCCAATATACCTAAAACAGAAAACAAGTTTACAAAATGGAGATATATCTAAATATAATACAAAGTAGAACGATGTCTGTCTGTTTGTTTGTGTGTTTGTTTGTAGCGAAGGATCTCGCTAACCGCTGAACCGATCGGGTTCTCCTTTACAGGGTAGCTTCTCATAGTTCCCGGGAAGGTTTATAACTATTTTCTTGGGTGGTGGGACACCCCCTCAACCCCCACAAAAACAAAAAATACCCCTTCCCCCCCCCCAAAAAAAAAAAAAATTCTTTTTAAAACTAAAAATAAAATAGTGGGGTCGACTAACCCCCCCCCCCCCAAAAAAAAATTTTGTTTTCTTTTTCTTTTTATTTTAAATCTAAATACGAAAATTGGTTTGATCAAACCTCTTGGGACAAAGCCCCTAGAGGCTAGGGGCGAATCCGCTAGTTTTTTATATAGAACATTTCTGTTATAGTGTTATAACCCCTGATGAAACAAATTATTCCCCTCCCCCTCAAAAAAAGGAAATAATGGGGGACTTCCATTCACGTCTTGGGGCAAAGCCACTTGTATTATATAAAGTAGTAAGATTTTTATCAATACTGAACTAAATTTATTTAGAATTTTTAGAGGGTTTCGGAAAATATATAAATACACCATGAATATTATCCTTTAAAAGTTTATTCACGAAACCTTTGCTTTTTATTAAATTTATCATAACTATAAAGTTGGCGCTTATCAGATCCAACAAAAATATTAACTTTTGCTGTTTCTATTCTTTAAATTGTTTATTGTGAACACACCCTTTGATTGCAGATTCTTTGTTAGATGATGTAATTGTACAGAGCACTAAACTTCACGATTTAAAGCAACTATTTATCAGTAATGTAATTTTTTGACATTAAAGAAATTGGTATGTTTAAAGTCTAAATCACTTAAAACAAAACTTTACGATAACAATACAAAATATGAAGTATAATGACCTAAAAAGATCTCATATGATTTATATTTATAACCGTACAGCACAAAATGAAAAACTTAACCTTTTTTTGTCAATAAACCACCATCTGGTTTCCCATATTAACTTTTGTATACCCTAGGGTTTTGCAGCCGCGAATAAATTTAAAATGTTTTATAATCAAAGAGGCTTTTTGACAAAATTGCAAGTTTCTATGAACTTTCAGCTATGGATATATATTGTGTAAAATATTGATGTTTTTTTATGCCGTGATCAATATCAGACGGCTTAAGATTTAAAAAAATAGGTTGGCAGTAGATGAGCTTTGATATAACTAATAGATAAGAGTGCGAATTGACATTCTCCGGCTGTTTTTTTTTTTTACAGAAGCGACTGCCAAGCCCTAATATATCCTTTTCTAAGAAAAAATAACTTGCGCCAGACTTTACGCAAAACTTTGAAAACTTAAAAGGCATGTAAATCAGATTTGTCAACTTTTAAAAGAAAAATACATAAAACAGATTTTCTTTTTTGGTTAAAGCTTTCTAAGTTGTTAAGATTTTCTTGAATTAAAAAAAAATACACAGAAAAGGGTAAATTATTGTAATATTATGGTTAGATAAATTATTTTTAGTAGCGAAGCTACTCTATAATTTGAAATGTCAGATGTCCGTATGTCCGTATGTCCGTCTTAGTTTGGGGGAAACGTGATTTTCTCAGCTCGTATAAAAGATAAAAGGCTGAAATTTTTTGACAACATTCCCATTATTAAGGAGCACAATTAACTATAAAACATCAATGGCGGTAGGACCGCTTTTTAGCAGGTTTTAGGCTATTTCTGTATTTTTCACATATTTCTCCATATCTTTGGAATTTATGGTCCGATTTCCAAAATTTTTTCAGTTATTGTATCAAAATTAAATTTCCTGTCGTTTCAATAAAACAACTATGACGGTCAGGCTGCCTTTAATTAGGTTTTAGGCTATTTTTGAATTTTTCAAATTCTCCTCCATACCTTTGGTGTTTATGGTCCGATTTCCGAAGTTTTTCAGTTATAGATATCAAAATTAAATTTCCTGTCGTTTCAAGAAAACATCAATGGCGGTCAGACTGCCTTTTTGCAGGTTTTTTGGCCATTTTTTATATTTTTCACATTTTTCCTAATATCTTTGGTGTTTATGGTCCGTTTTTTAAAATTTTTGTAGTTAAACATATCAAAATTTCCCGTTCTTTTGAGCATCCAGTATGAATTTACTTTGACCGTCAGTCTGTAAGTCATAGTACTGAAATATAAACATTAAGAAATTAAAAACAAATGTTGAAAGGTTTCGTGATTTTTTCCTAATATACATGCTTTTGACAACTAATATCTAAATTCTTATTTAATTGTTTGTGCTTCGCTACTTATGGATGTTGTCATCCTTGTTTATCTACTAGTGGTAAACTCTATTTTCTTTTCGTTTCACAGTAATAATACTCTACAAAAAATGAAATGGTGCTTGGATGGGGGGGAACCTCATAACCCAGGGATCTAATGTGATGCATAATTACATCCTCAATGATGATACACTAAGAATGATGATAAACTAGTGGTTGAAATGTTTCGATGTTCAACTTAATTAACCAACGAATCAAAATTCATTAAGATCCCAAAAGTTGTTAAGCCAACGAATAGGAAACGTAATTATAAAACTTTGGGTACTAGTGTAATAAACAGCCCAATGTCTTTTCCATCTTTGATGATAACCTCGTAGAAAAGTTTTCCATATAAAGGTAACCCTATGGCCCCATAATGCCAAACTGCTGTTCAATGGATTGCATATATAACTACAGTCTTATTTTGATACAATAACAGCACAAAAGTTTAACAGATTCAGCACTAGGTTCTATATTTTCTAGATTTAAACATATTAAGTCTCATGAAACATTATCTTCACACTTTCTCATTTTACCAACAGACAAATTAGATATAGACTGAGCTAAACCATTTCCAGCATAATTAAAAGATGCATACAGATTACGCAAAACTTCAGCAAAAGACGAAAAAGTTATAGATTGAGCAAGATATCTTTAATTTTACCCTAAATCAAGTTTTTATATGATAAATTATGTAACTATTTTCACTAAAAATCTGAACGCCAGATCTACACTACTTCTATAAATTTCGCACTTACTGGTTAAATTACATCTTTATTGAGTTGGCCAACCTACAGATTTTATAGAATCTGTTTGGAGAGTAAAAAGTTATGCTCTTCACTCGATCTTTCAAATGAGTTATATTTTTTTTTCAATTTTAAAGACAACTGAAAATTTTTATTTTTTAATCAAAGCTTTTCTATATTTAGTTTTGTCTGTCCGTTTAATGATAGTTTGTCTGATAATATTTACTTTTTAATCTTCTCTTTTAAGTATATGTTGTCATCTTTGTCTTAATGTAGAGACAAACGGATGTTTACTGTAATTGGCCAATATAAAGCCACAGCCACTGATGATGGCATCTGCCGGGCCCTGATCAGAACAATCATAAGAAATAGTGTATCTAAGCACGAAGGGTGGGGACTTTTGGCTTTTATTTACACTATTTTCCTAAATTTTTATTTTCTTTTCTTTGGGGACTTAAATTAAATTTTGATTAATTGTTTCATTAAGTTGAGTGTCCAAACGTTTTATCCACTAATTGTAATCTATGGAATTTATTGTGAATTTTGTATCATAATTAGGGATGTACAATGTACATAAATTTATAGGCTATTGCTTTATCTCTTAAAATCTCTGGTATCTAAGGAATAACAATCCCAATATTTTCTACTTTATTGTGTTGCCTCTGTCTGCAAAGGTGCAAGATTTTGTTGACAACTAATCTTGTTTAATCCATATTACACAATCTTTACATACTATAGCTCAGCAATTAAGAGGGATAAGACAATGGCCGATAAATTAATGTACATCCCAAATAAAGATACACAAAATTATCTCTTCTGTAGGTAATAATTAGTGGTTGTAACGTTTCAACACTAAACTTAATGAACCTACCAATCAAAATTCAAAGTCCCCAAAGTTGTTATGCCAACGAATAAAAAAACATTAATCTAGAACTTTGGGGACTAGTGTAACAAACACCCCAATGTCTCCTCCCTCTTCCCTGAGTATAGCTACAACAAAATTTACAAAATATTCTATTGTCACCGTTACATGAAAAAGCTTTTCCGAGAGGTAAAGAAAAAATACTGTGCGTTAGGGAATTAGCCTTTTTGTGGCAAAGTCTGAAAACAACATTAGACATTTCAAAACAATAATAGTTATTTCTCGCATCGTATTATAAACGGCTTTCCGTGGATATAGAATGTACAATTATGAGATTAAAACTAGTTTTTTTAGCCCCGAAGTGACGAAGTCACCGGCTAAAAAACTAGTTTTAATCTTATGATTGTACATTTCTATATTCGTAGAAAGCTGGATATAATACGATGCTAGACATAGTTTTTTCGTATGGATGAGAACCGGTTCCTATCCACCGGATTCGAATGAATACGAGAAAACATACTACTATGTTAGGTACGTAACACTAGTAATTTAAGAGGGTAAATCAGGACATTTCTTATCCTCATTGATTTTCAGGGAATCTTGGCTTTGGTCCGATGGACTTTTCTATAATGAAGACAATTCAAAAGAAAGACATTTGTACTGTTAAAGAAACCTCTCCTGCAACCAATATCGAACAACATACATCAAAAGTGTTTACGTCATAGGAAGTTATAAATTGATAAATCCAATAAACTGTAAATATCAACATTAAAAAATAATAAATAAATATTGATGACAACATCTATAAGTAGAAAAAAGTACCAAAAAAGCATGGAATATTTATTTCAAGTGGTCAATAAAAAGAAAGAAAGTGATAATAATAAATAGAAAATAGCGAAAACTTTATATTTAAATGTACTTTGTAGCATAACCAACAGACCAACGGCCCATGTAAATTAGATATTTGCTGCTCATTCACATATAAAATAGCAATTTAAGATTTTGTGTTTTAATATATGTGGATAAAAAAACTGAAGATTAGCTTAAAAGTTACATATAAGGACGTAGAGATATTAGAAGGCAATTATTGAGAAGATACGCATATTAGGACTATTCTTTTTATTTGTTTTTCTTTATTCGATTTCTCTAAAGCCACTGCAGTTTTTTCCATAATAAAGTGAAATATATCCTTTACAATGATATTATACATACATCATTCAAAGCTGTATCAAGTTGTAAAACTTAAAAATAAATTGTTGGTTAATCTAAAGAATATTATGTGTTACTAAAATTAATATTGGAGCGTTCACTCATTCAGATTTTTGATCAGAGAACACCCCCTTGTTTTTGTTTTGTTGTAAAACATATTCAATCCCCTTCGGGGAGCTCTAGTACAGCAAGACTAAATCCATACTGGGTACTATCCATGCGGAACTTTTCTATCCTAACATAACTTAAAATAAGCCCCAAACAATCCTTTTATAAAATCTACTTTTTCAAACAAGTTCCTTATAAGTATTTTAAATGTAAATACAATCCCTAAAAGTTCGAAAGGAACATTTATATAATAGGACTACGTTCAAACTTATTCAAAATTTAATTTAATATTTTTATACGAAAACTATTGTTTGTTTTATGCACAGAATATGCTTTTTAAATGAGCATTTTGATCGAAAATATGTTTTTAAAATAAATTTTTTGTAGAGTGCTAAATCATTTACTTTTTCTAAAATATTATTTTTTTGTCGTAATTTTTACGCAGCCTGGCGCATTTTTTGGCTTGGTTGTGTTATTTTTTTCCACTCCTTCGATTACAAGTAATGTCTTTGTTTAGCTTAGCTACTCTGTGACATAATCGTCTATGTAACATTTTTTGTAGAGCCCGGCAGTCACCTGTAGGCCATTTAACCTAAAAGAAACAGTTGCATGTGTTCCATGTTCCAACCTAATCAGCGGCCGATGCTCACGGCTGCCGATACATTTTTTTCTACTAATCTAACATCATACAATGATTGCAAGCTTGTGTTTCAAAGTCAATTTTAAGTTCTAGATATTATCTTATGTCCATTCAAAAAATCTATTTCAGAAAATCTATAGTCAATCATATTATCCTACCAGTCCAAATATTTAAGATTGTTAGAGTGGCACCAATTGCTGTAATTCTTTGCTTGGCTAACTTTGCCTGTCTTTATAGATAGATAGATAGATTTATTATTCCACTAGTTACATATAATATAATAATAAAGCACAGTAGGATTTAATAATGAATTACAATTAACATATACAGTATTATATATTAAAATATAACTAGGAAGATTCATGGCACTACACTGTATCTTGGTACGTTGTAGATTTACCCACGACTTGGTTCTGTTTTTCAGGTTGGGGATTGGGTGAAGGCGGCAGAAGGACAAGACAGGCTGAAAGGCTAAAAGTCATGTTTAAATGTGTTATATTTTTTAAATTTAGTAGCCTTCATTCCTGCCTATCCCCCTTCGCCCTGAAAATGATTACATTATAACATATATTATTACATATATGGATACTTATGAAAGAAAAAAAACTTCCGGTAAGCAGGTTTATGTTTCATATTGTTACAAATTTTTTTGTTATTTAATACAGTAGTTGTTTATTTTTGTTTTATGTTTACTTTGCAAACTAGCTGTAAATGGTTAAATCACATACATTGTCAGTTGGGTTATTTTGTCATTTTATGTCATGTCACAGTAGTTTCATTTTATTATTCTTTGTCTTTGTATATTTTTTGCTCTTGTTGTAATTTCATAGTACTTTTTAAAATTTTTTTTTTTGGTGGTGAGTTTTCAGGTTTGTATATGTTTGTGTTTTTATTGGTGGTTTTGTTTTGTTTTTCTGTCACTGAGTGTTTGAGTTTTCTCTGTCTGCGTTATGAGCTGTGTGTCAGAGTTATTCCAAGCGAGCTGTTGATCTAAAATAAAGAAATTGATTTTTGATTTTTAGTAATTAGGAGTGTCCTTTTAAGTACTTGTTTATATTTAATTAATATATTAACTGTTCATGAATCAGATTGTAATTTTATAACTTAAAACTCAGCAATTAGCAGTTTTAATTTTATTTTTGACGAATCAATGAATATTTCTAAGAATTAAGTCAGCAGATTTTTTTTTCTTCTTAAAAGTATGAATTTTAACTCTAGTATTAAGTAGTTTTTAAGTTTTTTAAATTTGCGCTCCATACTAGAGTGTGTTAGGTTTTTATTTTGTGTAGTTACCTTTTTTTTATTTTTTTTAGTGTGTTAGGATTTTATTTGTGTAGTAACCTTTTCTTATTTTTTTAAAGTCAGTGTAAGTGTTTTTTTGTATTAGTAACATAGTTAGTGTTAAATTGCTTACCTTTCACAAATACAGTGAGTTGTGTGGGAATGAGATGTTTTCATTCTGAAGCTCTCAGCACAACTGAGCTCTCAGCACAACTTATAGAATTTATTAATTAGTCAAAACTGCTGTTTTATTCAACAATAACGTGCTATAGTTTTTTATTGCTTCACAATGTAGAAAGAGTTCTGGGTAATTCTAGGATTAAACTATTGAAAATGCAGTTTCAATATAGTTCTATTATTTTTGCAAAAAATTTTTATCACAATAAATTTTTTTTCATGAAAAAAATTTAAGTTAGGTTTTAAAAATCAAATGTGTTAATTTTGAAATATAATAGTTATTTATCATTTTAATATTCGTGGAAAATTGTTTCTCATACGATGCTATATACAATTTTTCAGTATGGCTGAGAACCTGTTCTAATCCAGCGAAATTAATCGGTTTCGAACAGGGATAAGGGATGGGAAACCTGGCCGAAAATTAGGTCTCAGCCTCCTTTTAAAAGTGATGGGGCAACTTTTCTTTTTTGCCTATAAAATCAACTCATTTTCGCCAGTTCCTCATTGGCTGTAGGCCAATATCCAATAACCTGAAACTTGCTTTTAGCATTAACCAATTATTAATAACAAACGCGTCCCCCAGTTCATTATTGGCTAAATTAATTCAAGCAAACATAAATTTCTGCTATTAGAAAGACAACAATGGAAAGTTTCTGCTATCAGAAGGACAACAATATATATGACGTTCAATCACATCAACTTTTTATTAAACCTACACATTAATAAATGTCCATATAGCAAAACATAAATTGAGAGATCGTTTTTTGAAGACTGAGTAGGATTCAACATTTTATACTTTAGAACAATGTGAAAAACTCATTGTCTTTAGACAATTTAAAAGTTACATTTCATGTGGAATTGATAACCCACCTAAATGATTACAAATACAAAACTAGTTCAATATGTAAATAAAAGTGTACTGTGTTTTGTTAAAAAAATTTTTTCATTAATTTTGGTAAAAATTAATGCACACTTAATTGAACTTTTCTGTTAATATTTAACGTAAAATTAATTTTTTTAAAAATTCTTAATTTATATGTATGCTATGGAACAATTTGTTGATAGAATGTTACCCATGTACTTATTCAAATCTACTTAATTTATTTATTAAAGCTGGGGGGCTAAAGCGGTGTTCATTTCTAAATACAAATTTTGGGGTGAAGTAGATCCCTCCTTAAAATGTTTGAAAATAAATCAGATTTAACCATCTCAAAAAAAACTTTTTTTTAAATGGGGGGGGGGGGGGTGGCGAAATAATGACCATCTTAACGGGATTCTACTTAAAGCCACTAACAAATTGGTTCTTTGAAAAGTTTTTATTATATTTTGTGGAATCAACTACCTGAATTCTATTCTATACTTTTTTTCTTTGCATTCATATAATAGCTATTTCATCATTGTTCATAGTTTTCAAATCTAACTACTGCGTCATCCCGAAACTAGTTTTTTAGGCCTAGTTGGAAAATAGGCCTGGAATAATATTTTCTTACGTTTCCCATCCCTTATCCCTGGTTTCGAAGCGATACTGGAAAACATTTTCTTTCCAAAAAATAAAATGGTTTTACAAACTTCATACTATGAAAACTATTCGAAACTAAACCTTAAAAATTTTATTGATTAACTAAGAATGGCATTAAATTAATCATTGTAATCTATATCAACTTGATTTAACAAGTTTAGTTTTTAATTTGATTTAAAAGTTTTTCTATCCAATTTCTCCAAGGAGAAAATATCTGAAATGGAATAAAACTTCTCTTTTCTATTGATTGAAGATGAGAACTGATGTAAAAGTATAAAATTGCTTGCTGAGTAAATTTTCTAAGTGAACAGTGAAAAATATTTGGTATAATCATTTGGACCATGTACTTAACCCACCTCAACGCCATTTAACGTAGTTTGCACATCCAAATTGTATTGCAAACTTCAGAGCTATGATGGCAATATAAATATGGAATTTAATTACGTGGACATATCATTATTTGGATCTTACTCCAGAATCAGATTCCCCTCTTCCATCCCCTTTACCCCATTCCCTCCCCTCCAATGCAATGGGGTGAACGACCTGACCAATAAATAAGTAATAGAAATATAATTTTTCCCCTGTCTAATATCCAAATGTAAATATTCTACATCCATTTCTCTAGCCTATAGCAGTATAAAATCAAAATTGGTTTTGTTATCATAAATAATGGTTCTGACATTATAAAAAGTTGATATGAAAAATCGTCTAAATTAATAGTGGTTGGACAATTAGGCTATTTGGACATTAAGGGATCTTTTACAAAATTTACTTTTCTATCAAATTAAACAAACGCTTTGTGTTCTTTCAATAATTTTGGGACTTAAAATTCGTAACTTTTACTTTGCCTCGTTTTGAATGATATTATATTATTTTTTGTCGTTACTATTTTATCTTTCTAATGTCCTTGTACATACAATTTCCATGCAACAAGAGGAATCGCTGAAACACCTCACAGACAAGTGCAAAGCTTCTACAAAAGCACAACCAAATTCTTGGTTCATACAAGAGAAGAAGCTTAACTTTCGTATTTTATGTCCTTGGTCGTTGAGTGGTTTGTTGTCCTTGTTATCTGCCTTTGATATCGGAAATGGGAAATGCAATGGTCAAAAATATTATTCATTTCTGTAATTGCATTCAACTTTTCATGTTTTTTTACAAATAAATCTGATAAAAATAAAAAATTCTTTATAATAAAACTTTTTTTACTTATAAAAAAGATTTTTTTTGTGTTGAAATGACTTTTATATTGTATAAATGATCGTCCTAAATTGTGAAACGTGGAAAACCCAATTTTTAAAACTTTATAAAATATTCAATTGTTTGTTTTGACCAATTGTTAGCTATATTTACATTGCCGTCAACATAGATACTCTATACTTTAAATATTGTGTAGTGTACGTCCTTAAAAATAGTTTTACCTGTTAGCTCTCCATCTGACCCAGTTGTTTCTGACAATTGTCTTGACTTCTGTATTGAGAAAACAGTACGGCAACGTCACTGTGAATCCTAAAATGTATATATTAGTTATTATCTAACGAGGCCAGGTAACATCTTGGTCGGACAAATGATCCAATGTAGATCAGATGTTCATTTGCCATAAAAAAAGATAAAGAAAGAGAGAGCATATTCGATAAAATTTAGATAACACATAATCTTCATGAAAATGTCTATTGATGCATAACCGACATACCGATTGACCAAAATAAGTCTATTGCAATTGTATGTAAAGCTGAGTAAATAGATTTCTAAGCTGTACAAGGACCGTGTTGGAAATATTTTATGAAAACCTGGATAAGAAATAAGGTTGTATACCTAATCCTGTCATGATTATCCCAAGGATAAAATAGTAATCAAGTATTTACATAGATTTACTTATTATGAAAATTCTACAACAAGATAGGTAGTGTACATTCAAAGCCTTTCTATAAATACGACGATTACACTTCTACGTCTTTATGTACAGGGTGTTTCAATAGAAACGTTTTTTTTTAATCTTAATTATGCATAGAAAGTAAAAACATTATATAAAATGCGTTATATATTTGGAAAACCTATTTTAGGACATTTATGTTTCAAAAATTTAAAAATTATTTTTTCAACAAACTATGCCTTAAAAACCGGTTTTTCCAAAGACCTTATTTTTGAAGATTTACAGATTTAAAGATTGTGGAAAAAATGTTCACATTTTTAAAATTCAAATTGCGCGGCTTGTATTAATAGTAGAAAAACGTTATGCATATTGTTGGAATTGTCATAAACTCTATTTTTTGGAAATATAAGTGCCATTTTTGTGCTATTTGTAGTTTATGAGCTACGTGATAAAATGTTCCAACTTACTTAAAATATTTCAACCTTTCTCACAATTTTCAACGTAGCTCCTAAACTACAAATAGCACAAAAATGGCAATTATATTTCCAAAAAATAGAGTTTATGACAATTCTAACGATATGCATGGCGTTTTTCTACTATTAATACAAGCTGCGCAATTTGAATTTTAAAAATGTGAACATTTTTTCCACAACCTGAAATCCCTAAATCTTCAAAAATAAGGCCCTTGGAAAAACCGGTTTTAAGGCATGATTTATTGAAAAAATTATTTTCAAATATTTGAAACATAAATGTCCTAAAATAGGTTTTCCAAATATATAAAGCATTTTATATAATTGTTATATTTTCTATGCATAATTAAGATTTGAAGAAAAACGTTTCTATTGAAACACCCTGTAGGAAGGAAAGTACAACATGGTAAAATTTACAACCCAATCATATTTTACCAGCTATATTATGCAGAATTTCAAAGCCATTGTCAAATCCCATAAATATAATCGGTGAATTCGTCCAAAACAATTACGGACTTTGTATAGAGGGAAAGGGGAAAACATAGCCAAAAAACCATACCAAAATATCAATTTAGAAATATAATAACCTTAAACTATCCCGGTAGCTTTATGACGGTTCCCTAAATGGAATTTATTGGTTTGTGAGATCTTAAGACACAATTACCTTGCTGTATTTTAAAAAGAATGGTTCATAGAAATTCTATTACTAAATATAAAATTCTGTTTTCTTCAGAATAAAATTAAAAGAAAAAGACTATAATACCAATGGATATATTATTACTCGGATCTTACCCATATTTTCATGTTCTCTTATAAAGTTAAACTTACAGCGGGCTAAAATGACAATTAGTCCTTCCACCCCCTTTACCCCTTCCCCTCCTCACTATTGGATGTACGAACTGACCAATAAACAAGTTCTATCTTAGGAAGATAAATTGACGACAAATTTTACACTGCCATAATATCCACGTACATACTACATCCTTTATAATACCACTGAACTGTACTGTGGTTATTCATAACTCAAAAATTAAATTTCTTTCTGGCATGCAAAACTTTAGTATTAGATTAATAAAAAAAGGATGAATATATATAACGAGCATTGGCGGGATTCAAATAAAAATGTATGTAGGTATACTTATCTCATTAAAATAGCATTTAAGACATAAATAGCTATTTTGCTATTTTAATGATATTTTTTTCTTCTCTTTTAACCCCCTTTATTTGCATGTAATCTAAAACCAGGTTTGCACCAAATTCTTATGGTTTTCCACGATTTCAAATTGCGAAATTTTTGCAAACAAATAACATGGATAATTAAGTATTATATGCCTTTGCACTGTCTTGCTTTATTTAAAAATGTATACACCTTTAAATTTACAATTGTTTACGAGAATAAAAATTACTAATGATCTGCTAACCCGCGACTTTAACGTAACACAAACGGCGCGGGGTCATAACTAAAGACGTTAAAAGTTGCACCTTCTGAAACTTTGTCAGGTGCTAGACATTAATAGGAAGAGACGGAGGAATGTCTTTGATCAGGAGTAATTTATTATTATGCATAGTTAGAACTTCCAGACAAGGGTCAGGCCAATTACATTGTTATCAAGTTTCCCCAGAGGATTTAATCAGGTATCCATATTAGCTTTAATCCATTTTCTAGACACATACATATTACATGCAGTACAACTAAACAAGCAAAATTGAATTCCCCAGACAATATTAAGATAATGCCAGCTATTTCAGGGAATATTTAGAAATTGTAATTCTCTTACATTTAAATAAATGCATTAGATATTCAAAATAGGCGTCGGGGGCAAATATTTACTTTATCGTGTAGAATTTAAGAATCTTAGATTCTTTCGCAAAGAAAGGTTTAGTTGAATGGACATAAAATATACGTGGATATTATGACAAGAGAAAAAATTGTCTTCAATTTAGGATGCAATATCCCTTCGCATTTATAGAACAGGATTTTCATCCAGTAGGAGGGGAGGGGATGAGGTAAAGGAGGGGGAGGGGGGGGGGGTCGTCATTTTAGCCCGCTACAGAGTTCACTTTATTAAAAAATCTAAATCTGGTGTACGATCAAAGTAATAATAAATAAATTTTTAGTTGAGATATGTTGATTTTTTTCTCTTGATATTTTGAGATTATTTTGGATTGTGTTTTATTGTTTTTATTTATGCCTATATATGATGTTAGATATTACTAAAAACCAATATCATTTATTTATAGAAGTGTAAAGAAAAGAAAGAATAAAAAAAAGATTTTTGATTATTCTTTTTACAGGAGTATTGAATCCTCAGAGATTTATATCTGAATCATCAATTGTCTGTATTGTAAAACTACACTCTTAAAAATATTCATGGAACTTTTAGGAATTGTTATTTAAATCAAATATTGGGTACTAGTGGCTACGCCCTTAGAAGCCTAAAAGGGGATCAGCTGAAATAAATTTCCTATTCGAGTCCTAGTTTCCTAAAGTGTACAGCAGATAACCCAATTATTGCAGACCCTATTTTCAGCGACTCCGGTCAAATGGAAAAGCGATTTAATGTATAAACGATTTATACATTATACATTCAAAAATTTTAATTTTTCAAATTTTGATTTTTTTTGACGTTTGAAGCTTTTTTAGCTAGTAGCAAATATTGAGATAGGACGTGGAAGCTACGCACACTTTCGGAAACTAAATTCAGTTCATCTAAAAGGGCACTTATTGTGGGAGGGTGGAGACAGGGGCAACCAAGCTTTTTTTTGGGGGGTGGGTAAAAAAAAAAGTGGGCAAATTTTTTTTACCCTCCCAAAATTTTTACCCTGGGGTTAAAATTTGCTTGGGGGGGGGGGGGGGGGGGTAATTACCCCCCCTGAAATCTGTTGGCAGGAGTAAATTTTTTTACCCCCCCACAAAATTTTTACCCCGGGGTAAAATTTATTTGGGGGGGGGGTAAATACCCCCTCCTAAATGATTCGGGGTGCCTATGGCACCCCCAGGGAAGGGGTAAATTTTAGGGGGGGGGGGGGTAATCCCCACTTTACCCCCCCCCTTTTGGACGTCTATGGGTGGAGATATTCTCCCCCAAATAGTCATGTACCTGTAACAAGGATTACTGTAATGGGGAACCCTATCAGTTCAGCGGTTAGAGAGATAATTCGCTACAGACAATTATCATAATACTACTTTATATAATAGGATCACTATAATGATTAATGTATCAAGCTTTAACATATTTTTGTAATTTTTGGAGAAATCTTTATAAAAAATACTAAATGTATTGGAAGTTTTTCTTAGGTAAAACACTTTTTATAGTGTAAAGCCTAAAGTGGAAATTTCTTTTAAGACAGTTGAACAGCTAAAGAAACTCTTTGAAAAAGCCTATATTCTATTAACGACCAAACCAAGGGATCAAAAAATGTCAGAAAATAAAATCCCCCTCTTTACATCTTTTCTAAAGTGACTGATAAACGTTTTTAGCACAAGAATGTTTTGATATTTATAAAGCCAGTATTATCCCATCAGGCCCACCCTGACCAAACCAAAACTAAATGAAATAAAGCAAGAAGATTTCGTACTAACATTTGTTCAATGATCTGCACACAAAAAACACGCTATTTTTAATTTTAGATTGTCTTTTTCATAACGCCGGTTTACTGGAAGATTAAAATCTGAAGAAGTGCTGGAAAGTGTTTTGTGACGTAATAAAAATACTTATAAAGGATGAGAGGAGAAGTGGAAAAGGAAACTAAAAAAAAGAGATGTATAATAGACGTGTTTTTTTTACGTCACATATGAAGAATTGAAATTAAGATTTTACTCTAATAAAAAATTTAGCAATATGTTTTGAAATTTGAGAAAATAAATTTTCCAGCAATCAAAGAAAATTAAGAAATTTGTTACCCAAGGGGAAGTAAACTTTAAAATACTATTTTGCTTCCTCTTCTATTTTCAAGAAATTTTCAATGTCTAATAATTAACAATGGATTTATAATTACTTGGATTATCATATACTCTAATAGAGTGAAACTTGTAGCTGCCTAAACTAACGATCCCCCATTTATTCCCTTTACCCATTTAATCCCCTCCCAAAGGATTACAAGCTGACAAACAAGTGATGTCCAAGTTAGCAACCTAAATTGACCACAATTTTTACACTGTCAAAATATCCACTTATATTCTATATCCATTTATTTAACGCTCCTAGACTATCTAAATTCACTTTTCATTGGGGAAATGGATTCTATCATGTTAAAATTTTTGTTACAGAATAAACAAAGGAAAATTGAAAGAAAAGTATTTTTGAGCTATTTAGAGTTTAGTTCTTTCCATATTATTGTAGACTTAAACACAACAAACTATTTTAGTGCATAGTTGCAAGACTTGCAATGGTGGTTTTAATCTCCATAATACAACCTGTAACCAACAACTGATTAATTTTAAAAAAATCTTGGAAAAGTTTCGTGATTTTGGGGGTCTATCTTACTAGTAATAATAATGATCTTTTTATCTGCCCACAAATATCCATCTTATTATTTTGCTTATTGGTCTATTCCTGCCATAGTACACTTACTGAAAAGATTAAATCTAAGTTTGAATTTTAGAAGATTGAAGTAAGTTTAGCACATTTGGCTAAACTATTATATGGGTATTGAATAATTTGAAGACCATTTAAGTACAAATTTAAAGCGTGTCCGCTTTATAAAAAGAAATGATATAATTTAAATAATCTAGGAAATTACAATGTATATATTTTTTATGGAATATATCTTATGCACTAAAAATACAAAGAGTTTAGGCATAACTTTTTTTCAGGATTGATAGGATATTGCATGGACGTCAGACAAAGTTCCAATTTTGTACAGTATAGTTTCTAAACATAATTACAAACTAAATTGTTCAAAACAAAATGATTTTCATAACCAAATATATATTCAACTACAAGAAGCAGTAATTTTGTTGTAATTTCCCCTGTACTTATTAAACTTGTGTTCATTCTCGGACTACTGGGTATCAAGTATCAAGATATGAAAGTTTTGTAATTTCGTAAGAATTTATTTTTCCTGGGCACCCTATAAATGTACTGTGTATGCACTACACAAGTACAAATACATACGTCCGATACAATTCTGCTTCAATATATTTATGGTTCAACAGGGTGACCATACTGTTCTACAATATATTTATGGTTCAACAGGGTGACGAAATTGTACTACAGTATATTTAAAGTATATCTACAGGCTGACCAAACTGTAATACAGTATATCTATGCACAGTGCGTTTGAAGGTGCTTTGACTTTTGTGTCAGAACCTAAATTGGGACATAGTGCATTTCATTACCCTAGGTTAGGTAACTTCATTTCACTTTTCAATAAAATCGAAAATGCAGCCGTTTTAAAAAAAATTAAATTTGAAAATTTTCATCCACTAGGAGTTACCGCATAATAATGACAAGAAGAGCAAAGATTATCTATTTAAAATTTTGAACAAGTTTGCTTTTATAAAGTTATTCATAAAACCACTCCTTAAGTGAGTTAATTCATGGCCATTTTATCAGTTGCTTTGCTAAAGTCACGGAAATTCAGCCTTAAATAAATCATATATAGAGAGATTTTATGACAGACTTTATAAAAGCAAAGTTGGTCAAAATTTTGAATAAATAATATTTGCTTTTCTTGTCATGATTATGCGGTAAATCCTAGTGGATGAAAATTGAACTTAAAATTTTCTCAGAAACGGCTGCAGTTTAGACTTTGTTGAAAAGTTACCTAACCTAGGGTAATGAAATGCACTATGTCCCAATTTAGGTTCTGACACAAAAGTCAAAGCACCTTCATACGCACTGTGTATGTATGGTATAAATTAAATCAATCAATTATAGAACACCAACAAATATTTTTTCTCTACAGAAATATTTATTGGTCACCCTGTACATGTTTCTGGTATATATTGTTCATGTTAATTTGTATTATAATGATGTTAATTCCTCCCAGCGGAATAGTCAGGTATTGCACACAACACATTTATTACTGGCTATAAAAATAACATTACACCAATTTAATGTCAGATTTTTTTTTATTTTTAAAATTAATTCTAATTTTTAATTATTTCTATGTAATAATGTTTTTTTAAAACCTTCAGACAGATTTTAGTAATAATTTTTAAACAACTATCTAACTTAATAGCAATGGGGTCCTTTTCGACTAAAGTTTGTAGGGGAACAAAGGGCACTGGTTAATCTATATAAATGCATTTCTTTTGAATTACGCCTGTATTATTTAATTTGCATACGTCTTATATACATAGACGTATTAGGAACTCAGGAACATGGGATCAGAAAGCATAAATCTTCGGTTATAACTCGAGTAAGGTTGAGGCTCGAACCAATCACCTTACATAACTAGAAACAAGGTAAAGTGGAGCAGCAACATACAAATTGCTATTTCGTCACAAGTTTAGGAGCCTGTGAATAGAATTTCATTATCTTGTACATACATTTTTATAATGGAGAAGGATTTAAAAATGCATTTTTTGCTCGGTAGCAAAGCTTCTCTTCAATAACTGAAAAAACGGTAACTAAATTTTGGTCTTAAAAAAAAAAAATTCTCAAAGTTAAAAAAAAAATTTCTACTTGTACTGTTTTGATAACATTAAAACAAGGATGACAACATCCATAAAAGCGAAGCTCTGAAACGATAGGACAAATGGACTTATATAGTGTCAGAACTGAATAATCAGAATAAAAATGAATAATAGTCAAAGCAACATTGTGAGTAAATTTGTTGAAAAACTTCCTGATACAAGATAATGTTTATGGACATACTAACATTTTTTGATCTTGATTATAGAGTTGCTTTGCTTATAATATTGTACTTTGTTGTTAAAAAGTAAAAAATCAATATATTTAAAATGGACGTACGGACATTCTGGTAATGATTATAGAGTTGCTACGCTTTCTAAATCGTACCTAACTGTTCACCATGCAAAGTTAATAATCGATAGGACAATTCTAACATGTCTAAATTATCGAAAAAAGCTATCCGTCTCGGACGGACGGACGGACCAACCCTAATTATTGAAAGGCTTCGCCTTTAAAAATTAGGAGAATGATATTGTTTTGTTGCGTATGACATAGTTAGCCTTGTTTCTTACATAAGAGAAAACCTATGTTTAAAAATATTTAAAAATATGAAGAGTGGAAATATTTCTATATTCTTGGCAGAGCGTTTGAAAATGCGGTATTTTTACAAAACCTTTTGGAACAAATAGAAAAACATTTAACATTTAGAAAAGCTTCACAACAAAACTTATTCATTGCCTAAGTAAAATTAGAAATATAAATTACTTTTACAAAAACAATGTTAATACTTATAACACTGTGTTTTAAACATTTAATTAAATTAAATTTGTATGGCTTCTATATAAACCATTAATTATTTAATATCCACTGGATTAGAACCTATTCTCAGCCCCACTAAAAAAACGTTTAGCACAGTATTAAAGACAATTTTAAATGAAAATTAATATACAAATCATAAAATTAATGTCAGTTTTCCTAGCCCGGGCCTTCGGCCCCTTGGGCCAAACAAAACTGGTTTTTATTAGAGGAAAGCTGTACGATAAATAACTGATCCTAACTACAACTATTTAAAAAAAAACATAATTTTGCAATCTATATAATTTATATTTTGTTTAGTATAAAGTTATAGGAGCATAAAGATGGACAAAGTAGATAAGTTTAATAAATAGACAAGGAAAAAAGCATTTATTTAATGCAGGCAGAGGCTTCACACAGGGCCAAACTTTTTCAATTAGATGACCCCAGCAATCTAGCAACCAATTTCTGGCAATTCTTTAGTACTGAGCTAGTTTAGTGGTGCAATATGGCACACCTTACTTTAAAGGCTAATAGTTTCATATTTCAGCAGAGTATTTCCATAATCATTCTTTAAATAGTTTAATAAGTTTTGATTCATTTGTGTGAGCTTAAATTTCCTCATTACTTAAAAAGTCCCTACGGTTGTAAAAATTTTGATACGTCCTATTTTATAAAGTAGTAGGATTTTTTGTTTCTTCTTTAAGATACCGCTCATTAATGAATTGATTGAGCTTTATTCAAGTTCCAGGATGGGTTTAGGCTATTCTATTTCATATTTATAGTTTGGGGAAAGTTTTCTGCAAGATTTGCATCCTTTTAATACCACAAATAATTACAAATATGATGATAGTTTATTTTTTTAGAAAACAAGACTTTAACAGGTGTTTCTGGGACACCTTAAATACTCAAAATCGTCGAGTTTTATGTAATAACAGAATGAGTACGAGGAAAAAGAATATTGGATAAAAATGCTCAAAAGTGGAGTTTAAAATGCCCGCAGTGCCTATCTAATGTATATAGGCCTACTAGGTATGTTTATTAAGATATATAAGTTTTCCGGAATTTTAATGTTAGGGGGAGATTTGAAATCTGCATCAAATTTTAAGGATTTTTTTTTATAAAATTCGTTTTTTGTATAATTCTTTATCTAAAAGCGGAAATGCATTTTAAGTTAATTAATTTTGACCAATAGGATTGGGGGATTTTAAACTACCTGCGCTCTAATTGGTTGAATGATGTACGCCATCCAATCAGAGCGCAGATTTTTAAATCCACCAATCACAGATGCCAAAATTAATTAACTTAAATTGCATTTCCGCTTTTAGATAAGAATTATAGAAAAAACGAATTTTATAAAAAATCCTCAAAATTTGATGCAGATTTCAAATCTCCCCCTAACTTTAAAATTCCGGAAAACTTATATATCTTAATGTTTAAAGTGTAAAAAAATGCTTTATTTCAATTACATTAAAGGGAGATCCCCCCTTTATTCCAAGGCATTTCTCTAAGATAAATATCTGAAGGATGGGAATCTATATTTTGTCGCCTCACCCCTTCCTAGACCATACTCTGAAAAACTTTTTCAGGGACTTGGGAGGGGGTAACCAACTTTATAGAATGATTTTAAAATCGTATGTCTGCCCCAGCAATCAATCAATTAATAAATGAAGTACCTTGTGTAGAGAGAAGAACTGCTCTGACATGCTCAAAAATAACATGAGCTAATGTATTTCGGTCAGGTCCTAAAAATAATTAAAAATATAGCAACATTGAAATTAGAATCTTAGCGTTAAAATTGAAAAATTTATATTGATAGATAAAATAATTCAGATATATAAAGGTTGTAGGATACTTAGAATAATCTTCCCCTTGATTGGCAGTACTAAGGGATCTCAAGCAGAGAGAAAGGGAACATTGGGCTTTAGATATCACTAGTCTCCAAAGTTTTATAATAACGTTTCTTATTCGTTGGCTTAATATAAATTTTTGATTAGCTGGTAAATTTAATTGAGTGTTCAAACGTTTCAACCGCTATTTGTAATCCACACAAGGGGTAATTTTGTGTATCATCATTGGCCATTGTCTTATCCTTTAAGATCCCTTGATCTCAAGGGATATGAGAATGGAGATCACTTTATATACATCCCCAATGATAAATGTACCATATTTGGGCTAACGAATAAGATTACATGGTTGAACCAATGCAAATTTACATTCAAATGTTTATTCCCTCCCTACTTTATTTTTAGACTAGCGGCTACGACCCTAGAGGCCTCTAGGGGCACTTGAGGAGGAGAGAGTCAAATTTAATAACCCAATTTCTTATTTTAAATTTTAAAAGAAAAAAGTAAAAAAAAATTGTGTTTTTTTTGGGGGGAGATTTTTCATTTTTTGAGGGGGGGTTGAGGGTGTCCCACCCCCCCAAAAAATAGTTATAAACCTTCCCGGGACCTATGAGAAGCTACCCTGTTAAGGCGAACCCAATCGGTTCAGCGGTTAGCGAGATCCTTCGGTACAGACACACAGAAACACAGACACACAGATACACAGACACACAGACAAACAAACATCTTTCTACTTTAGTATAAGGATGACTCTGAGAAAATCAAGGTAAAGTATTGAAGATTACATGTTATAAAAAAAAGGAAAACAAATCAGTTGTCGGCTGTTGCAGTTGCAGTTTCAGGTTAACCGCGACCGCGGCTTATTCCAAAACAGGCGCAACTTATTACCATGCACAGTTAGAACAAAGGTCATTCAATCAAAGAGTTGGTTGTCTGATGGGTGTTACTTAATCTGATACCCCGGTTCTTTGGACAAAAAAGGAGAGATTTGGCTTTCCTTATTTTGGCTTGTTTGATCTAAAGTTAAGAGTTTCATAGACAGCAGCCTCGCTGGTATTAGGCAATTGCAGTTACAGGTGTAGTAAGTCGAATTATTTTTCTCGTATTCATTCGAATCCGGTGAATAGGAACCGGTTCTCATCCATACGAATAAACTATGTCTAGCATCGTATTATATCCAGCTTTCTACGAATATAAAAATGTACAATCATAAGAATAAAACCAGTTTTTTAGCCGGTGCCTTCGGCACCTCGGGGCTAAAAAAACTAGTTTTAATCTCATAATTGTACTTTCTATATCCGCGGAAAGCCGTTTATAATACGATGCGAGAAATAACTATTATCAAATTCTGCTGCATACAAACAGGTGCACTATTTTACTAATAAGCCGTCAAAATCCGACGTCTTTGTGTGCTACCAGGGATACTTGGATATTTAAAAGACAAAAATATGTTTTCTCTATCCAATTTCCATGTGTCAGATTTAAATTATTATGGAAGTAGTTGCCATAATGCTCTCTCTTTATTGCTAATTAGCAACTATAATTTCTAACAGCACGTTATTTTTTTAATCGTCTAATAATACATGCGACTGACCTCCCAAAAATAGATCAGGTACCGGGCCCTTGTATAAACACATAAATCCTGTGATATCCCTTTTCCGGAAGTGGCAGAACATTTATTTCTCAAACCATACAATTTTATCCTTTATACACAATGTACAGATTCAACTTTCTTTCAGATTATATACAAAAAACATATTTTAAGTCATATTTTTTTTTCTTGAGTTTGATCGTTTTACTTCCTCTATCCTTTCTGGCATATAAAACAAGGGTTTACTGCGTTGCTTAGTAATCAGGAATGAGTCAACAGACGATAAATTGATACACATCCCTTAAGAAGATAACCCTTAGTAAAATCGAAATAACGGTATTAAAGTTTATACACTATTAGTTTTAGAACCAACCAATCAAAATTTATTATAAGTACTCAAAGTTTTTTGGCCAACCTGATGAAGAATTTGGGTACCATGGTAATTTAAACATCAATGTCCCCTCCCTCCTGGCATATTATACAAAATATGAACATATTTAACATTAAAATTACGATCAAACACTATACTAAGTTCAAACTGACAATAATATTGACTTCTAACTTTTGTCTTTTTTGCATTTAAAAAGATACCTTCAATAGTAATGAGGTAAGTGATGCCAAGTAGAGGTATGATCACCAGCAGAGCTTTGGCTGCCTTCCAGTTCTGGTGGTCCGCTTGGCCACCTGAACACAAATATTAATCAAACATTTCCTATCATTAGATAAGTAACCTGTACGTAACCATCATTAGATTTAGTTTTATATCTTTCTCATTATTTTAATTCTAATCATGCTGATTTGAAACACAAGACACAAGGACGGTTGTTTTCAGTAGGTAGCGAAGCGAAGTCAAGCAAATAAGATCTAACATTTAAGAAAATTAGAAAATTAAATACAGTCTTTTACATATGTAATTAGGTCGCTGTTTTTTTTTGGAACAAACTGCTAATGCTATTTATGGAAAAAATGTCTTTGTTTATTAACTTGAAAAGCTAGTATGAAATATAAAGCAAAAGTTTGCCAAAAATGAATGATTTATCGTGGAGAAGGATTAGGCGAAGTTGCAAGATTTAGAGTTGGTAAGAACGGGTGAGCCTCTCTACAAAAACAAGGATGACAACATCCTCAAGTTGCGAAGAAAACTTAATTTTGGATGAACAAACAGACAAAGTTAGTTATAGAGCAGATGTTCAGAAATCACAAATATTTTAAAAATATGTTTTTCTTTTAAAGCATGATTAACAGACATACGGACCAATTAAATTACATACTGGGTGTGTATAGGTAAAGGGAATCAAACCCAAATTGTAAAGCGTTTATCTTAAAAAGTAGACGAGAAAAAATTACATCACTTACATTGGAACGGACGGACGGACAGACAAAGTAAAATATCGAGTAGCTTCGCTACTTAAAAACATATTACACTAGGGAATTATTTGAACAGTTTGTTTAAATTAATATTACAATGTATGTATGATATTCAACATATCGATCGTTGAGGGGAGAGGTTCCCTTTGATTTCAAGACATTATCTAGAGATTTAGAAATCCATTTGTGGTGGGATGCAATACTCTAATGTCCATTATATAACATATGAAGTCATAACTGTGCATGGTAATTATCTAGTTGCACCTTTTTTTTTAACGGACCAAGGCGTTCCCCTCTACTCTTACTCATATTGTCACGCGTTAGACATAGCAGCAGTAGGTAACATTTAACGTCTCCAGTATAATGGGAACCCGAGACTTCACCTACAGGAGTCACATTATCATTTAAGCTAATCCACGGACCACGGGTTACAGGTTTTAAAAATCTTGCTGTGAATCCATGCAACGAGACCGTACAAAACATAAAAATTTAAAATACTAAAAGGCAAACGTTAGAAGCAATAAATTATCTAGAATTATATTATACCTTACTTTTAAATGTCCAATAAATGTTTAAATAATTCGATTAATTAAAGCATTAGTTTTCTACAGTACATTGTAATCCTTGTCAAAACTTTTACTGGTATAATATCTTTAAAAGAAACTTAAGTCACAATGCCAATAGATTAACTTCATATTGATAAAATGATAGCCATGACCTTTTTTTGATATTATATATTGAACATTAGGGATATTTGTAAGTCGATTTTTTGTCAGCTATGAACATACCATATAGTTGACTTTATTGGCAAGACATATGTTTCGACATAATGCTCACATCCTGGTTTGACAGAGCATACCAGGAATACCCCGAAGGCAAAATATAATCCCAGATAACATTTCTTTTACAAGAAAAGGATTTGAAATAAGAAATTATGCCTTAAACAGTTTTTTTTACTATTGGTTGCGCCACTAGCACCTATAGACCTTTTAAAACGGGCAAGAAAAAAACCTATAACCATTATGGAAGGTATATGAGAGTTCTCTGAAAAGCATAAACTAATAACAACCATATAAACCCACAAACTAATTATATAACAAATTCAAATTATTTGGAAAGTTACAAAGTTTCAATATAAATTTATTGAATGGTTGAAATTATTAATTTGTTAGCATATAATTTCTACATATTAGATGAGTACACATAGTGAAATTCATGTTGAATTCTATTAAATGAAGTATGTGTAATTACCAAACTTCAAAGCTGTTCTAATATCTGGTGAAACAATAAATCTAATATTAAAGATTGACAATTAATATTTTAAATAGCTTCATTTGTAACTGACTTAAATTTTACTTTAAAACCCAAGCAGGCACTTTCATTAATCCAACCAAGCCGAACTAAACGAATTTTTTTTGGGGGGGTGGGTGGGGATGGGGTTATCAATTTCGAAATAGAATAAGGAAGATATGATATAATAAACCCATTTAGCCTAAATTATTTGTCTTTATTCATTGTTTCAATTGATAAAAAATTAAGTATCTCTCTACGTCTTTTATCTCTTTTTAAAAACAATTATCATTGAAAATTTTCCCTAACTTTAAATGAATTGTGTACATTTATATTACAATACAATTATTTAATATGATATAATTTGGTGGTTTTAGGTTTTGGCTTAAATTTTTCAACTGGCACCTAACCCCCTAGAGAGAGAAGCCTAAAAATAATTAAGCCTTCCAAGGATATAAGAGAAGCTTCACTTAAAAACATCCTGTTACGTCTATTAAAACTAACATATAAAACTTTTAGTTCTTTTTCTTGAGGCCTCTAGTGGCACTTTGAATGTTTTTTTTTTTTTTAAATATCTAATTACAGAAATAATTGGTTTATGTTTCGTTGGAGTCTCTTTTTCGGGAGTGGTAATTTTTTCAAGGGGCGATTTCTCCTGATAGGGTGGTGGTATCCTCCCCCAAAATAGTTATAAACCTTCCCGGGACTTATGAGAAGCTACCCTGTTCGGGAGAACCCGATCGGTTCAGCGGTAAGTGAGATCCTTCGGTACAAACACACAAACACACAGACATCCTGTTACTTTAGTATTAGGATAAATTCCCAATTTTGACAGCATTAAAGCTTTTCAGATTACTGAAAGCCATGATATTGGTTTTAGTTTTTTAGATGCTAAAGACCACCGGAAGCCCCTCCTTACTTGCCTTATTTTTTCTAGCAAAGTAGACAGATCCATAGTCATTATATGTTATGTTATATGTATTTTTATGTTAACCTAAGATTTTGGGTCAATATGCGATATGAGAAAAACCTCCGCGTTTGTTAAGCGAACAAAAATGTTTTTATTTGCCCCACTGTTCTTTGAATAAGTTGGCATCAAAGTTTGAAAATAAACTGATTCTTGTTTTGTAAAGTTTGTAAAGTAAGAGAAACAGATGGCAGGATGTTGGTTGGCCAGACATTTGCCAGCATGTTAGCCCGCCTCACTCAGGTAAGAAGGGGAATCATATTTAATCCTGCAACATATTTATCAAATGAAATAATTCTTATAGAAAATTTTGTTTTATTCTGTTTTTAAAGTATTAAAATTTTAACCATAAAACCTAAAATTTTCTTTTTAATCAGCAAATCTCAAATTTTGTTAAAGTTGTAGGTAAAATAAGTTAATTACAAGTGAAAAGTTTAAGATAACTAATGAAAATATAACCAATCTGTACTTGCAGATTTCAATTAAAAAAACAACAAGTTTAAACCAACCAAAGCAATTTAAAATGTTGGAAAATATTCTTTTAAACCCGAATGCGAATAGTACGTTTTAAATTTCTTAAAACTATTCTGACTGAAAATTAATCCTAATTTTGAGAACATTTTCATTTTCGCCAGTCATTTTTTTCCAATAATACTTAGAATAATCTGACTGAATTAGAGGGAAACCCATCTCTTGCATTTTTATGCACGTTTTAAGAGAAATATTGTTTAAAAACTTTAATAATATATCTATAGTCTTTAGAATTTACGAATTTGTTTTTATGAAAATGCCAATTCTAAAAGAATGTCAAATGGACTGGGTTTATTCATTGATCTTGGTAAGACCATTTTAATTTAGGCTAAACTCTTTAACGAATGAAAATGGATAAAAATTTATAAATGTACCTTAAAGATTCTTAAAATTAAAATCAATCTCTAATAAAAATCTGCAGAAACCTAAAAACTACAAAAACTTTTCATATAAACAGATTAAGGTAAGCTTTACAGAACATGTTATGCGTGTTATCAAATGGGTTACCTGTGGATCTGAGCTTGGTGATGACAACATAGAAAATTGAGAGAAGGAAGAAAGTGTTGGTGGCCAGCAGGATCAGCACCGGGGCTATGTAGATCCAGTCCAGGGTGGTGTTTCCTTCGTGCATAAACGGGCAACCATCAACCTAAATAATTCAAAATTAATTTCTGTTTCCTCAACCTAGTGATTTTAAAATAAATTGTTCAATTTCGACACTCATTTGCGTTTGGGTCAATAATATTTTCGACATTTAAAATTTCTGTTTCCAATACTGTTATTTAATGTATAGCTTTTCTCAGCTACTACTTTTCTTTCCTCTTTTAAAGGGAGGGAATGGAAAGTGTCATGTGTGACGTCAAAAAAATACGCCTAAACAGAGGGATGAAAGAAGAAGTGGGAAAGGAAATCCCTAAATAATGGATTTAGATGTATTTTATGACGTCACACATGACACTTTCCGAAGCTTCTTTTTTTAGGAAGATTTATTACTAACCTGTTGTTTTATTGTGAGAAATGCCCAAATTCCAACAATTATCAGTGGGATGCCTAAAACAAATAATTTAATAAACATAAATCACATAAACATATCTACTAAGTCAGTATCATACAGATTAAGGTATACCATATACATATTTTTATGTACTTTCAGCTAGTATTAATATCATTAATAACAACTTAACATTTGATATTTATTTTCCACAAACTTTCCTCTAAATTGTAAAAATTCTAAACTTAAATAACAAAATAGAAATATTGATGTTTTTTTTGTTGGTTTATGTTGAATCTGATATTTTTATACCATGGTTTGATATACAAAACTTTTAAACTGAGAAAATTGAATTGAATATATGTCAAGAATTGAAAAATAGTTCTTGACAGGGCTATGCAGCCACAGATATATAAAGCTACGTATTTTACTATAGCATCACAATCAGCTGAGCGTCTTTTTTTCATTCAGCCACCTATCAGTCGCTCAGCCTAATGAGCCACCTAAAAAGCTGCATTACCAGCCGCAAGGATTTCCAAGTAAAAAATAAGTTTTAGACTTTTTAGACGCTGTAGCCGAGCCGGACTCATTCATGTGGCTTAAGCAAAGCTGCGGTTCCAGCTGCAAAAAAAACAAGCGAATTCTAGAAATTTGGGAGTCTTGAAGGAAGTCTAGACCACTTTAAGCCGTAGTAACTCTCAACAACACCATGTCAAAGCCGCTACCAGCCGCAGTCTTCTCTAGCCACACTCCGCCGCAGCTCTGTCGGTGTGAATAAAGAAGCGACGGCAGACCCGCGGTTCTTGGTGCGAACCTAACAAACATTTGCTAATATATACACAAGTGAGTGCACAGGTTTTACAGAGGAGAAGAAGGGGTGTGTGGATACAAGGGTGAGACTTCCTACCGCTTTTAACCGCATTTAAGGTTGTTATGTAAATTTAAGATTCTTTCATTCGTAGTTTTAATTGACAAATCCCCCATGTAAAACGAAAATATATTTTCAAGTCCCCACAAGGATTGTGAAGTTCACCTAAATCTTACTTATCCTGACCTAACCTATATGAACATAATAAATACAAAAAGATAAAAATATGATGGGGTAATAAATAATGGAAACCCTACTAAGACAAAGAAAATTTGCTTTAAAGTGAATATTCTATATTCAATTTTCCTATTCCTAAAGTCCTGACAATTCACAACACAAAATATTTCCAGACTTTAAAATTTTATAATTTATATTTCCATTCCATTAGCAAATATATATATATAGATTTTTAGTTTCGCGCAGCTACTCTGTGTAAGATTTAACGTCCGTAACTTTAATATTTTTGTTAGGTTTCTACAAAGTGTTTATCTGATTATTACACATTGGAATTGGGAGAATGGTTAATCTTTATCAAGTTTTTCCTTTCAAGTTTTTCCTGGAATGGAAACCAAGGAAATCTCTTTTTAAATGATAATTTTCCTTCCTTTATAAAAAACATTTTTTACAAAATTAATTGCCAGTTTAATATTACACTTAAAGAACATGCCGCAAATATTTTGTTTGTTGTTGCTACGTTGCATTGCTTGAGTACCTACTTGTTCTCGTTCAATTTAGATAAGTCTCAAATTAAAAGGCGAGAAAGGGCGAAATTGAGAGATGGAGAAAAAAAGAGAGAAAACAAAAAAAAAGAATCGAGACACAGATAACAGACACGAGAAAGGGATTGGGCGTAGTCGGAGGGGATGGGGGGAGGGGGGGGGGGGAGGATGAAATTGATTAATAGAAAAAGTTGAGTGAGAGTTCTATAAATTAATAATTGATTTAGTAGAAAATTAATTTGTTAATTGATTGCAACGATTAATTAGAAATGAAACCTATGTAATCCTATATATCAAAATAGTTTGTTGTCTCGGTGTCTATCCATTATTATATATAAGGATTTAGGTGGTCCAAAAATGGCATTAAGTGAAATTACTAATTCCTTTTTGATAATCTTAAGCTGCGAAATATTGCGATAGGAGCCAAAAAATCAAAGTTAAGCTGGAGAGACATTTACAGCTGCAGTTTATAGTTTCGTCATAATCAAATCACCAATGAAAGACCAGTATGTATTGTAATTGACCAATAGTAAAATATATACTGACCTTTCATTGGTCATTTGTATTGTATGACGTCATTTCTTGAAAGGCACTATAAGCTGCAGTAGTTACTAAGTTAGCATTACGCACCAGCAAGAGCCGAAGTTATCTTATCATAACAAGGCAGATACCATGCACCCTTTAAAAATTATTTTCTGTTCAATTTATACTTTTTTTTGTATTTTTAAGAAATAAATAAAGTAAACACACACCCCATCCAATAAGAAGATAATGTCTGAGCTTCATGTTTGAGTTCTCCACAAGAAATGTTGCTATTACTTGAACAAATAGATACAGACCTAAAAAATAGAAAAATAATAATCTTTTTTTACTTTGAATTTATATTTTTTTCCCTAGTGTTTTTTTTACGGAATTAACTTATTTTGAAGCGGAATATTACCGGCTCTTAATCGATAAGACAATTATATGATGCATTATAATACAGAAATTGTTTACAGAAACCTGAAGCTTTACGTATCCTATTATATAAAGTAGTAAGGTTTTTCGTCTGTGGCTTAAGAAATCTATAACTACTCAACCGTCTGAGTTCTCCATTTTATAGAAGCTTCACTTGGGTCCATGGATGGTTTTAGGCCGTTTTATCTGTCTTCCTTCCCTACCCCTTTAAATATATACTCTCTAGAAGCTAGGGGCGTATCCGCTAGTAACATATAATCCTATCAATCAAATTTTTGAACCCGAAGTCAACCGTTTATGTAAAAATGTAACATTTTTCATAACAACAGTATGTCCTCACAAAGATGCATAAAATTATTGAAAAAATAATTAACTAATTAAAAGAAATTCAAAGCTAATTTCAAGCATATTTATTCAACTTAACAGAGAAGGGGGTTATCACCCCAAATTAAATATTAAGATGATACAAAAGTGGTTTTCCTGTCCTTGATATTAGTTTGAAACTTTATTAAATTGTGCACTTTCAACTTTGTAATAATGAATGTAATTTGCATTCTTGTTTTCCTTGCAAAATTATTATTTCCAGAGTTTCAAAAATTTATTTCTACCTTTTATTATGACCTCATCAAAATTATTTTAGTACTTTACATATTACTAGCGGTTATGCCCCTAAAGGTCAACCTAAAAAGGGGAATGTGGTTGAACAACCTCCTTCCATTTTTGTTATAAAAAGTTACAAAAGGATATTTTTCGGAGGGTGTTGGATTCTCCCTCTAGTTACTACTGGTTGTTTCATCCTTGTAAAAATTATACCATGTCCAATGCGCATATTAAATTTTCGATACAAGTTATTTGTGTATATTTGTATTTCTATATGAATTCCAGTCATGTGCTGCTCTTGTGCATCAATAAAATGTATCCAAATTTTAGGAAACAGGAAAAAATGTTTTGTGAGCGATATTGTTTTTTTTCTGAATCGGAAAACTGGTGCAGAATAAGTTTTGTCAAAGTTTCTGGTTTGTGTACCTTGACGTTTAGAAGCATGCATATCATCAAAAACAGCAAAAATATAAATATTTTTACATTATTAAGAAACCATTCTCTTAAAGGCATTTAGTTTACATTAAATTAACTTAGTTAAAGAAACTTTGTGAAATGATTATATTTTTTAATCTTATACTTTTAATTGTTATTATTGCTATTTTATAAAAGAAAGTCCCGGCATAATAAAGATGTTAAAAATAGTAGCTTAATCTTTTTTGCATTGGTATACAAACAGTCGCAAATAACTACTCTATAATAACTAAATTTTAGGCAATGACTTTGTCAAAGGGTTCGTAGGGCTATGTGGGAAAGGAAATTATTATAGACGTTTGAAACTTTTTTTTGTGAAGAATCCTCTTACGATTAAGCATAATTCCAATAACTTTTGTTTTGTTTTATCCTCAATGCTCTAGAAAGAATTGGATTTCTTTAGATAATTTTCTTGGTTAATATTTAAGATAGACGGCTGAATTTTTAGGTGAAGATTTATCTTACTTTTAAACTTTTTTTCTCCATAAATTACTTTTCAGTCTTACCCTAATTTAGCATAAATATAATTAGTGCAACACAACTTATGAATGTTTTCATCCATTTAAAGCTAATACGATGCCCTTTGAGACAATCAATTACAAAAATTAGTATTTTAAAACAATGTATAAAAAGAAATATCTCAATAGAAAGAATTGCTTATTTAGTTTATCTATTTATTAAGACATACACATGTACCTATAATATATATATTGTCTGCCCAAGAATGAATTATAAATGGTAGAACATTACCTACAATGTATTCTTCCAAAATATTAATATATCAGATTTAGAGTCTGATTCCCTTTGTCTAGAAAATTCAGGGGTCTCTAGGGTAAGACATTGAACGATGAAGAGGTGTACATAACAAATGTGATACACAAAATTACCCATTATGTTGTTGATTAAAATTATTCGTGGAAAAATAGCAGACTGAGTTAATAAACCATAGTTTAACATACATCCCATTGTTACCTACCTTATCTACCATAAATCAAATAATAAGGAATATATGCAATTTATTGTAGTTAAAAATCTTTGGGACAAATTAAAAAAATCTTCACGATTCAAAACTGGTTATAATCCATTTATTAAGTCTCAATGTATAAAATATACTTTTATAACTTCATAAGTTTAATTAAAAGACAATAGAAAATGATTTAGATATTCAGCCAGTGACGTGCGATAGGTTGGTGTTAAATAGCCGGGGTGTGTCAGCAACACCCCACCCCCCCTTAAAATTTAATTTTGGAATTGCTTCTTTCCCCTTTTTCACCCCTTAATGTTTTAAATATCAGTGCACGCACATTGTTTTCAGCTCTATATAAATACCTTTATTATGCAAGATAAAAATAATTCTGGCAATGTAGATGCATATAATTAAAGATTAGTCTAGAGATGAAGCCATGTTTTTATAGGCTAGTTAGGCAGTATAATAAATAATTAACCTTTGTATCGCAATAGTCTTATTAGTATAAAAAAAAACATTCTTTCTTTATTATAATGCTTATGTAGAAAGTAAAACGACTGTACGTCCGTTAGTTCCGAATACAAATTCGTTAACTAATTCCAATATTTTTTGTTTGTTAACTCATTACCATGTTCAATTATTACTTCTAGGCCAGGGAAATGGGAATGATATTCTGACAAACAACTCTAAAGGAAAATTTCCCCACAACCCCCTTCCCCTTTTCCTCCCTTTCTGTCCTATCCCTCTTCAGTTACATGACAAAAACAAAATATACCACCACATACTTTATAAGGTTTCGTGATTTTTTTTGTAGGGTTGTTGGTTAGAATAGCTACCCCTGCTTCTAGACGAAGGTCATACAATCAAAGAGTTGATTGTCTCTTGGGTGTTACATAATCTAATACCCCACAAATGTTTGGTTTCTTTATCTTTATTTTTGCATAGTTGCCATTCAGGAAGTAAGGACAATGAGGTTGTATGACCGATTCATTTAGTCAATATCTTTCCAAAAAACACTAGAGTTCATACAATCATAGGTATGTTGAGAGTAATATAGAAATAAACTTATCTTTTAGAGTCTTTTAACCGATAGTGGACAAAGTAATGCCACGTCTTACGGTCGTAGCGGTCATGCGCGTCATATTGGAAGTGTGACGCAAATCTCTGTTTTTGCTATTTGATTTACTATTTTTCTCTATAAGATAAAAGCGATGCTTGCAAGATTATTTAATTCGCTATAATATAAAAATATTTTTTTTTCTGGGATCTGAAATTAGTGTCACCCTTCCAACATGACGCATGACGAAAAGTGTTGAAGAGAATAAGGTATGGGGTAGAACCAGTTCCCATAATGCTATCGTTTCTAGTCCTTGAGCTAAACTCAATACTTTTAACCATGCCAAAATAAAGGGGGGGTTGGTGTAACTTGACTTTCTTGTATATAAAGAACGCTTATAATAAATGAAACATTTTTATGAATCTTACGTTAATATAATACCAGCAAAACGTTTGACAGGGTAATATTACAGTAAATACCAAATTATAAGATGATGATATTAACAAGAATTATCATGCCAAAAATATAAGGCAATTCGTGTGTTCAATAGTTTCTACAAATAAAACTGTAGAAATAGTAAAATAATAATAAGGCAAGCAATATCCTTATAACAAAGTAAAAGGTCTCTGTCTGTATGTGTGTACCTCGAAGAGCTAACGACTGAACTGATATGGTTCTCCTTTCCAGGGTAGCATCTTTAAGGTCCTAGGAGTTTTAAAACTATTTTAGGGAGAGTAACACCACCCTCCCAAGAGAAAAAAATGACCATCCCAAAAAATCTTTTTTATAACTTTTTCTTTTTAAAACATCAATTGAAAATAGGGGGTTGACTTCCCCCCTCCTATGGCCCCCTTTAATAAAATAAGACAAGCAATTTTGTTTAACAAAATAAATTTAAAATGCAATAACGTACAAATTTGTTTTAGCTTTTTAATAATTATTTTTTTTATGACTAAATCTTAACATTAAGAATTTGTGTCAGCTTCCAAAATATTTTATAAACAAGCAAAAATATATTGTCCAAAACAATTTTATATGTAAATATACATAATGCGAGAAGAAAAATAGGCGGTTTCCTTAAAAGTGTCTAGTCAAGAAAACCCTCCGTTAAGATCAGGTTAGATTGGCTATATTGGATACTGAGCAGTCCCGCAGGGTAGGGAAACTGCAGGTATAAGCCACACATATGGTTAAGGCCTCTTAGTAAAATTTAGGCTAAGGAAATACCTATCCACACATTTTTTTCAATTTATTTCAAATAAGGGGGAGGGGGGGGGGGGAGTCTAGTGCTCAATAGACACCAAAGAATCTTTAGGTGACTTTTTTTTACAACACTTAACTCTAATAAACAATTATTTTAAGTAAATTTCTTAAATGTATGTTTTTTTTAGAAGAAAATAAATTTGATTTTTTTGCGGGTAAAATTAGACTTAATGAAACCCCTGACGGCAGCATTATCATCATTCATTTTTAGGTTGTACTTTTATCAGGGAGTTAAAGGAACAGTGATTGGTAAATCAATCTACATCCCTATCTTCCCGCCAATATTTATCAGCCCCTAAAGGCAGAATTTCATTTATAATTGTTAGGGAAATATTGATTTATTGTCCATTTCCGTATACCGCTATCCGTGACTGGTTCTCATATCCAGCTTCATACTTAATAAAACCAAAAATTTCATCTTCTTTCCTTTTGAACATTTGTTGGCCAAGTTATGGTGAAAAAGAACATTCTCCTTTTTTTTGTGATTTCTTCATCTTTTTACATGCAAAACTCTTTAATGTTTTATATTGCAAAAAGTTAATCTAAAAATCTTCCACATGTATAATAGCGAAGTTTTCTACGCCAAGTGTAAGTCCGTCTTTTTAAAATATTTTTAATACAACTTTTATAAAATATATGAACTTGTAACAATTGCCTTTCCGTCCTTAAAAAGTGCTACAACTAATATCAATGACTTAATCAAGCTTGAAAGCAAGTGCATTTCCCGCACCTTTGATTCAAATCTGGACCAATTCCCCAACCCCGCCCCAAATTCTTTGATTTGTAAAATTGTTTAATGGATATTGTGGTCCTAGTTATACCTTGAGGAAATGAAGAAATTAGATTTAGCCCGAGTTTGACAGTTTGAAGAGAGGTGTGTGTGTGGAAACTATTTAATGAATTAAGTGTTTTTCACTCAATATTTAATAACTCTCACCTTGACGTGACGGATTAGTTTCAGCAAATTCTCAGATTTAGATGTTTAGCTTTTCTATATTTTATAGTTTGCCAGTTATTCTACAACACCTTTCGTACGCATTGTTAATTGATAACTATGATTAAAGTTTAGGTATGTTTGTGTGCCCTATTTATTTTAAATTCTGTATGGAGATTGCTTGAAGGATAACGGGAAGGATAAAAAGAGTAAGATGGACCATTCTATTATTATCAATATCAACCATCTGACATGGCAGTGGCAGGTTACAGGGAGGATTTGATATTTATTAACCTGATTTGCCATGCATGGTGTAAGTCGGATTAGACAACAAGTGGATATATTCCTTATTCAAAAGACATGCGCGTAAAAAAAATTTTATAGATAAGAATTTCTTTCCTTTAAGTACTTTTAGAGAAATAGAGAACATGAAAATATTTATTTTTAAGAGTATTTACTAACCTAAATTTGCAAATATTTTATCACATTAAAACAGGGATTAGGAAAATAAATGATAATGGAGCTTTCTAGTAAAACTTTAGTCATAAAGAAGGGTTGTTAATTCATTAGAATGGCCCCTCCCTCAATTAAAAACTTTCTTAGTAATGAAGCTGCTCTTTAATTCCAAATGTACGTCCGCCTGTATTCAAGAGCTTCGCTACTTATGGATGTTGTCATCCATAATTTGTCTTAAAATCTTTTCTAAAATATAAAAGACCATACTTTAAAAGGACAAATTACAAACTTTCCCGATTTTGTATTACTTTAGAGGAACATGATTCCAGTTACGTCATATTTTTCTTTCCCGAAAAAGGGAAGGGGGAAAGAAAAAAAAGGGAAGGGGGGAAGAAAAAAGAGATGGGAAAAAAGGGGGTTTTCCCCATCTCTTTTGAAGAGATTTTCTCCCCCCCCCCTTCCCTTTTTTGGGAAAGAAAAATATGATGTAACTGGAATAATGTTCCTCAAAAGTAATACAAAATCGGGAAAGTTTGTAATGTGTCCTTTAAAAGTGCAACAAATTTAAATTCATTCTAAACTTAATTATAAATCTAAATACATCAAATTTTAACATTTTTCGCCTTATTTCAGTTGAAACTTAAACAATGTATTGCAAGTGAGGGACGAAGCCCATTTTGTTCCGAATTTGTATCACTTTTGAAAAGTGCGACTCCAGTTACGTCATATTTTTCTTTCCCGAAAAAGGGAAGGGGGGAAGAAAATCTCTTCAAAAGAGATGGGGAAAACCCCCTTTTCTCTCATCTCTTTTTTCTTCCCCCCTTCCCTTTTTTCCCCCTTCCCTTTTTCGGGAAAGAAAAATTTGACGTAACTGGAGTCGCACTTTTCAAAAGTGATACAAATTCGGAACAAAATGGGCTTCGTCCAAGTGAGGGAACAATTACAACAAATTCCATATTGATATTGTGCCAAATCTTTTAAAATTCCGTAGGCTTACATAGATGCAAAGAAATTAAGCCTAATTATAGAATAGCTGTGCTAAGAATAAATATAAAAATCTGACGACAGGTAAATTCAGGGTCCTATTTTGTACAATACATAATTTGTTTTTATCCCTCTAAAAATAAAAAATAAATGAGATTTTAATGGCATACGTTAGTTCAGCTTTTAGAAGCAATATTTTGTTGGTTATTTATACTTGCGTAAATCGTACATTTTCTGATTACTTGGTACCAGTCACTAAAATTCTTACCTTCCACGAACATCCAGAAGAAAGTAGCCATGTGAAAATATTTAGTAATCACAAAGAAACTACACGTTACTATTTCAGCCTGAAATATAATTTTAACAGTAAACAAAGGAAGTAACGATCCATCATTTTTATTTTACTTTACGTTGAAAGTTTTCAATAACACGATACATGATTTTTTAGTTTAGTTTAAACACGGTTCCTAGCTTTCGGTTTCGGGACAATGCTGGCCCAACTAGATGATTTCAGGTAAGGATTTCACAAGTTCCAAAAGTTTTATAATAACGTTTTCTTGGTCGTCGGCTTAATAACTTTAGTTTATTACGTGTCCAATTATAATTGTAATCTTCAAAAAGGGTTATTTTGTGTATTATCATCGGAAATGTTTATCAATTTAATAGGAAAGCTTACCCCTGATTCCGAAGCACTGTAGGTGGCCAGCCAGAAGCTGTTTGCCAGGATGTAGGTCAGGAACAGGTTGGCATGGATCTTATTCCGCAGACAACGCATCTCTCTAAAAATAACAATACAAAAGTGCATATACAGCATTGCACCCCATCACCTCATTTGAATTAAATTGAATTAGGGGGGGGGGTCCCATACATAACCCCTACAGGGGACCATAACCCTGCGAGGTCCATACCAGCAATGACATTTACGTTATCAAAACCACTACCGCTAAGTTTCAATTTATTTCAAAATAGATTGATACTTTGAAGAAAATAAAATTATTTTCGAATGCGGTAATTGCTTATAATGTAAAAATTCAGTTCCAAAATTTCGTTTAAACAGTACATAGCATTTCTAATCTTATTTCACTGGATATTTGACATGCCTAGCTATTGTAACAATCAATTCTACAAAAACTCACGAAACCTTTGGAAGTTAGCTGGGGGTATATCTTGTTTTTTTCATATTTCTGAAGATGGGTGGGTAAGAAGGGGATGAAAAGTGGAAGATTTTACTTTTTAAATAAAAGATAAAACATCAAAACTTTCTAACATCATCATAACAATTTTTTTTGTTAAAATGAGTGAAGCCCCTCAAAATTATGTAAAAAGTAAAATTAGGTAAAACTAAAATTATCAAAGCGAAATTAAATGAGGTAAAAACTGAGGATTATAAAGTAAACGTGTGTGAGCGTTTAACGGAAATTAAAAGGTTTTATCTTTAACCACGTTTACCATAAATACAGTTGGGATATTAAAATGATAACTAGAATACTAGAGAGGATATTCTACAATTTTTAAAGAAGCGCAGTTGACTAAGATTAGGTATGCACGTTAGTTCCTGAAACTGTCTTAGATGTCCCCAAGCACTAAACTGACAAATTTTTAAAAATTATATGTATAGAAATCGCATTTTTGTAATTTTAAAAATTTATATTACAAATGTTATTATGTGTAGGTATGTGCAAAGGTCAAGGAAGGTTAAGTCACTTCTTTCTACTAATTAGCATATTATTGTCCCTACTGAAATATACAATAATTCCATTTTAACTTTTCACATTTTTTCGCCAAATTTACAGACAGCGGTGCGAAAAAGTTTCAACTAGTCAAACTTTTGTTTTAATTTTTAATATGTTCTTCCCCTTTACAGTTATGTTTGTACAATATTTACATTTTAGAAGCTGGACTAAAAAGAATAATTACATAAATATTAGTGTATATTAGTCTACTAGTGACCCCTCCCCCCCCTCCCACATTTTATTACAAAATAGCTTAAAACCACCACAAGGATCAGTAATTATGTTCTTTAAAGAGCAGGACATAATCGGTCCAGGTTACCGAAATCTTAATCTTCATACGGACAGACAGACGAACAATCATCATACTACTTTATAGTAAAGATGTACTGTTTAGGTATAATTATATAATTAAAGCAAGGCTACGTATGGAGAAACATTATTAATTTAAAAACAAGTTCTATTTTTACCATAAATAGTGCATAAAAAAGAAAGCAATAATAATATGGATTAAAAAGAATTAAAAAATCTTTTTCTGAAGTTTGGAAGCCAAGGCAAAGTGAATAGGATTTTAGCTTTTAATTCAGGTTTTAACTACAATGTAAAACCTGAAAACCCTTTAAAAAAAGAATCATTCAGAATTACCATGAATAAAAACTCACAGATTAGAAGAATCTAAGCTATGATTAATACTTTTGCGGTTTACAGAAATATTTCTCAAAGAAGGTGTATCAACTTTTTCACTTTTTATTTAAGATAGCTAGCCGGCTCTTTTAGTAAGTAGTAGATGTAAAATTTTTCATAGAATTCAGATATGCAATCGTTTTTTTTGTAGACCTCTTATTTTTTAAGTAATTTAAGTTTTAAAAAAAATAATTAAGTCGGTTTTAAGGTACTAAAACGCAACAAAATAAAAGAAGAAAATAGCCAGTATGAACAAAAATAGTAAGATCTTTAATTTGACACCTTACTTTTAAAATTCTGTTGAGTAATTATTGAAAAAATCAATTTTTTTAATCTCGGTTTAATAAAAACTTTAAACCTAAATATTTTATCAAACAGACATAAAAAATATGGGTTCATATATACCTTTAGAATCAGAAAAATATTACGAATCCATTCTAAGCGAAATTGAAAAAGTTTTAAAAAATTGTAATAAAAAATAAAAAAAATAAAAAGTTTATTTTAAGAATTGTAACTACTAAACTAGCCAATCACAAATCGCGAAAATTGACGAATCGCGAAGCTTAACCTATAAAGTTAACCAATAGAATTACCAAAAAAAAAGGAGAACGTTCATACAATAGATACCACAATAAATATAGTGATATTACAGAACATGTAAAGAATGAAAAATTATGAACAAATATGCATCAGTCTGTTTATAAACTTCAAAACAATGCAGTTAAAAATACATTATTGTTTCTTGTGTTTAAAAAATATCTGCTACATTGCATTGTCTTTTGTTTAGGTTTTGTTCAGGTTTTATTCAAGCTAACCCTTTAAAGCCGAAAATTATGATTCTTAAAATAAACTTATATTTTTTATTTTAGTTTTATAAAAGTTTTTCAATTTTGCTTAGACTGGATTCGTATTATTTTTCTCATTCTAAAAGTATATATGAACACATACTTTTTATGCTTGTGAGAGGATATTTTTAATTTCAAAGTTTTGATTAATCCAAGGTTAACAAAATAGATTTTTTCAATAATTACTTAACAGAATTTTAAAAGTAAGGTGTCAAATTAAAGATCTTAATATTTTTGTTCATACTGGCCATTTTCTTCTTTTATTTTGTTGCGTTTTAGTACCTTAAAACCGACTTAATTATTTTTTTTTAAAAACTTAAATTACTTAAAAAATAAGAGGTCTACAAAAAAACCGATTGCATATCTGAATTCTATGAAAAATTTTACATCTACTACTTACTAAAAGAGCCGGCTAGCTATCTTAAATAAAAAGTGAAAAAGTTGATACAACTTCTTTAGAACAATTTTGTTGACTGTTTGTTTGTGTAATATGATCCAGAGCAGACAAATTTTAAGAATATTTGTTACAGAAAGTAGTAAAGACCGCAAGCAAAATAAACAAGGATGCCAACAGCTAGAAAGGCAAATATTTGAATCTGAAATAATATTAACGTTTAGAATGAATAAAAAATTTTTTTATGGAAAACTTAAATTTTAATTGTGAAGGTTATTAAAAAAGGAGACATTTAGATGTGATGACTTAAAATTTTTTGAAGATGTATTTTTAAAAAAGTTTTTTATAAAATATCCTTAAATATAAAAAGTCAGGGATCTATAACAGTTTAAATTTAGGGCGGCTCAAATGCGTTTTTTTGACTCTCTGCCGCCTGTAAACTGTCTAAAAATCATAAAAATGCAGCTCGCAGCCAAAATCTAATTGATAGCGTCTGTCTTTTGTATTCTTTGTTTGGGATAAAGGTTATTAAAAAATCTAGTTTTTTTTCAATAACAAAAATCATTTCATATAACATAAAATCTATTTATGCATAAAAATGTAATAAATAAGCTCAATAATCGTACTCTTTTTTTGTGCCTTTTTTGTTTGTGTTGTGTAGTTAAAAGTTAGAATCAAATTAGCCTCATTAACCAAACTTTTTTTTTTGCAAAAACTGATGGGACAACGAGTGCTCATACGATGCTGAAACAAATAATTTGCAAAAAACTAGATTTTGAAAGCCAAAATGTTGAATATTAAATTCGTTGTTATTTTATATTTTTACTGTTCTGTCGTATGATAATTTTGGATGTTGTTTGTCATCCTTGTTAATGCAAATAATTATGAAATGCCCTTTTCAAAATGTTTTTTTTTTAATTTTGAAATTTAACAAGTACAATTATACTCTATTTAGCTCAGCATTAGAACTCGATGAAAAAAGAACAGTAACTGTTACTTAAAACCCCCAGAAAATTGATTAAAATTAAGCTAGATAGTACTGAAGAATTAAATAAACTGAAAAAGGAAAAAAACATTGTAAACTAAAGTATTTTTAAATTATGACGTAAGAATAAACGGCCATTTACAAGTTATGCAGTAGCTGCGCTATTCAAAATAAGCAATAACCATATTAATAATATGTGTATTTATTAAAATATATGTTTAATCCACGCATTTATGAACGTTGCTGTCTTGTTATTCTGTATGAACACAGGTGATGGATCAGAAAAAATGCGATGCATTAAAGTAAGAATAGATTACAACATTTCCTCTGATAAGAACAAAACTTTACTAATTATTTATATTCCACATGAGAGTAAAACAAATTTGATTGTCTGATCTGAGAAAGTTTATCCATTAGGATCTGGTCGCAGCTTTTAAGAAGTTTTGGTCTTGGGGTTGCTTTATAATTAGCCTATTTTAGGATACCATTGGTTACTTTGAACAGTTAGTGATGCATTTCGGTACATGCAGACATATATATTTATATTACCAAGGATGATAACATCCATAAGAAGCGAAGCACAAATGGACAAACGAAAAAGTACATTATAGAGCAGACAAAAATGTAAAGACTCGACTAGACTAAAAGTTGTAATTGTCTATCTTCAATAGCAGTGGATAAAATCACATTTCCCCCATACTGACTGCCTGATTGGCAGACAGACAAAGTAAAATATAAAGTAGCTCCGCTACTTATAATGTGTCTTATTATCTCTAGATGATAACTTTGAAATCGAAGGGAATTTCGTCCTTACGAGGTAAGGTAAGACGCAACGTATAAACATATATTCATCAAGAAACTTTGTTAACTAAAACTATGTAGTGATGACTTACTTGAAATAGATGCAAATAGAAAATGCAATGAGAACAGCGACAAGACTGAGCGTGTGCCCACAGAAGTAAATCATTGTGAGAGCGTGAGAATTTGTTGTCGTCGTCCTGAACAAAAAATACATTTAAAATACACACAAAAAAATTTAATCAGGTTTTAGAATTTAAAACTTCAGCTTTTAATGTTAAAATATTTTAGAATCAGCATTCCTAAATATTGCAAGATGAATTGTGTTACATTTTATGTAAGAATTAACCTTGTCAATAGATATATATTTATCTAAATAAACTAGAAATAGGAAAATTTTCAACAATAACATCCTTTACAATAAATTTCATATATTGTTAAAAGTATGTAGCATATTATACAAATTAGATTAGAATTGATGCTTTACAAACTATTAATGTACTATAATATAATAAACCAAACCAAACAAGTTATTTAGATTTCATTAATCGAGAGTCCTTGGTAAAATTTATATTTTCCTTCAAACGCACAAATAACAAAATAAAAAAACTAAATTTGGGTTAGGTTATTTAACTTATTGGACTATGTTTAATATGGAAAAATAGGGAACTCGTGCAAAGTTTTATTGGGGAACATTAATGCCAATAGGAGCAATATACGTAGACAGAATGTAGCGGGACAAAGTGTCTCAGAAATCAGCCATGTGACGTCATAAAAATGAGGGATTATCCATCTCTTTTTTAGGGGTTTTATTTCCCACTTCTCCTCTCATCTCCCTCATTTTTATGACGTCACATGTTTGATTTTTGTGACTTTTTGTCCCGCTATGACAGAATGCTTGTTTGTGCGTCTATTTTCTTAAGATCTAACTAATCTCCGTTATGGTTCTTCAAAACGGTCTAATAGGTACTAGGAAGGCATTTAAAAATATATTTTAAGGGTGGATGATAACTTTAAATAAAAATTTATTTATCTCAACCCAACTCCACAAATTTTGTTTTATTTACAAAAACTTTCAGTCCTTTTTGGGACAAAGCCTCACATCCTTTTATATAAAGTAGTAAGGTTTTTTTAGTCTGTATATTGGTGCATCAATTTAAGAAAGCTTCAAATATGTCCCATAGTAGTTTAGGCTTTTTTATTTTCAGGGTCAAGTTTCAGAATTTAGCTAATTTTGGGGGGGTTTAAGCTATTTTTCTCTTCGATCCCTACTCCTTCGAAAACAGAGCCCCTAGATGCAAGGGGCGAAACTGCTAGTTGCAAAATAAAATACCAAAAATACGTCGTTGAAAGTAATGAGTTTATCCAAATGAAATTACCAGATCACCATTTCTCCAATAAAAATACCTTAATCTAATTCCACTTCTTTCCATTTCATCTAGAAATGTAAAATAAATCAAATTGATGTAATAAATTGAATCTTTGGTCACAAATTCCCAAATCTTTATAAGTTGATGATAGCTCATTTTCAAGGAGTTAAGACAAACTTTAATGGTATATAATTGTTATAATATGATTGCCCGTAAATTTAGGTTTGGTTAAACTGCCTGGTTATTCTATTATTGAAAGCATACAACTCCATATCATTTTATTGCCAAAAAGTCAGTGGGTTCATTTAATCAATAATAAGAATACCAAAACCTTAAATTATAATTTTATCATATTTCATAAGAAAGATAAGTATACCAAATTATACTTGATAGATATACCTACCTACAGGGGCGTCCAAGCTTTTTATTTTGGGGGGGGTAAAATGGCGCGCGAAGCGCGCCGCAAATTTTTTTTACCCCCCCCAAAATTTTTACCCCGGGGGTAAAATTTGCTTGGGGGGGGGGGTAAATACCCCCCCTGAAACCTGTTGGCAGGGGTAAATTTAGTTTACCCCCTCAAAATTTACCCCCGGGGTAAAATTTTTGGGGGGGGTAATTTAAATTTTATTAAATATATAGTATTAAAAATGCGCGCGAAGCGCGCAAAATTTTTTTTTATTAGAGATTTTTTATTTTGGGGGGGGGTATTTACCCCCCCAAAATTGTTTGGGGGGGGTAAATACCCCCTCCTAAATAGTTGGGGGTGCCTACGGCACCCCCAGGGTAAATTTTAAATGGGGGGAGTAAAATGAAAAAAATTTTGGGGTTGCCTACGGCACCCCCAAAATCGTTAAGGGAGGGTAATCGCCCCATTACCCCCCCCCTTGGACGCCTATGCTTACCTAACCGCAATTCAAAATTTTATCATGATATATGCATACCCAAATTTCTATTATTTTTCCTTATTTAAAAGTAACATATTTGTCAGTTTGTGAGTCTGAATGCATTTTTATTGAAAGATCTCAATAACTGCAAGGTCCTGGAAAGGTTTCCCAACATTTGGCTATACTGTAAATAACTTGTTTCTTAAACATCATTGGCAGCTGTAACCAACAACTTAATTTATTTAAAAAAAATATTTTTTAATTTCAGTTGATTTTTGGGGGCAACGCTTCGTAGTAAGGACGATCTTTTCATTTACCCCCAAATATTATTTGAGATATATTTCACTTATTGGCTATACCTTACTCCTGCCTAATTGGGCATCTCTAAGTTAAAAATTTAATACACATATTACTGTAAGCTAGACTTAAACAAAACATTTGATAAACAAATAAAATATGAATAAGATGAACACAGTAATAATGTCTGACTGATTATGACGTAACAAAAAAAATTAGCCAATGAGAGGCCGTTATTGACCAATGGTAAAATTTATAGTGGCCTCTCATTGGCTAATTTTTTTTGTTACGTCATAATCAGTCTGACACTATTACTGTGTTCGAATAAGATAATCAAAGTGATTTCAAAAAGAAAAAAATTGCCGTGTCAAAATTTTTGCACAAATATTTCGAATTTAAAGTTTGCAATTTCCAGCAAACTGATGCAAATTGTACATGAGCAAAATTGAAAATATAGACCAAATGATTTTGTGACAGGCTGTGCAAAAAATTTTGCGCTCACGGTGTGGGTCAGTTTAGTTTGATTTATTATTTGCTAGATTTTCTAATAATGCACGTCACACTCTGAACTACCCTGTCAATATTTTTTCAATATAAGACTATTGTCATTGGAATAATTTTATGTCAATAATATGTCAGTCATGACAACCTTTTAAAATATCATATAGTAATCTATAATACAAAGTAGAACGATGTCTGTCCGTCTGTCTGTCTGTCCGTCCGTCCCTTGAGATCTCGGTAACCACTGAACCGATCAGATTCTACTCTTCAGGGAATATACCTACTGGTCCTGTGGTGGTTTTAGGCTATTTTCTTGGAGGGTGGGACACCCCCAACCCCCCCTAAACACAAAAAATACCCCACCCATTTTTTTTGTTTTTTTTTGTAGAAGATTTCCTTGATCCTTTTATGATTTCGCCAAAAATATTTTTTTTATCACCTCTTGGGGCAAAGCCCCTTGAGGCTAGGGGCGAAGCCGCTAGTATAATAATAATGTAATTAGAATTAATGCAAGTTGATAAACTTTCAGATAGGATAAAATGTCTAATATGGTATAATTGAAGTTAATATCATAATATAACGTTAAGTTCATAATGTGTCATTAATGACTACTTTTTTCACATGATTTATTGTCGTCTTAACCAATCGATTAGGCCACATTTATTTATTGTACTATAGTCAATATGAATAGTCATTCATTACATAAGCGGATGGCTGATAAAATGACAACTTTTTGTAATGCTGTGTTGTCGAATGGAAAATCAGTGTTTGATAATTTTTCAGCCATGAAAATGAAAAGGGTCACGATAACCACTAAACTGATATGGTTCTTCTTTACGGCGAAGCTTTCTATAGGTCCGGAGATGATTTGAGGCTGCTTTATTTTAAAAATAAGTTTGGGTATGGTTTTAGGCTATTTTTCTGCTCTTCCTTATTCCTTCGTATAGAGAGCCCCGAGCAGCCACTAGTATGTAATATAGAAGACACAAAGTCGTTAAAAAAGGGGCGGACATAATATGCCAACCATAAACCTTTTTTTTATGCCTAATTGTTTAGGTCATTACTATGCTTTTTATTTGACAGGGATGTTTGTGCAAAAATGAATGAAGCAAAAAGAAAGATAATTATAGAATAACGACCTATCATAAAATAAAACAAAAAATAATTAACCAAACAGGGAAAATTATTTATAACATTCTAGTTGCATGTTGCATGTATATGTTACTTTTATATTGGTACTGAAATATTAATATTTCAAGCTTTAGATAGTTGTGAAAAAAAGCATTCTAGGAGAATAATGAAAGAAAAATATCAAATTTTGGATTAGAAGCTTAAACTAATCTAAAATATTTAACAATACATATCTATTTTTACTGAGCGATATGCTAAATCAAATCTTTGACAAAGATATGGGAATTTTTCAAGGTTGGAGGGTAAGCTTGTCTCACAAATTTCGTGAACATCACCCTTCTACACACCCATGCTTTTTTTATTGTATTTATTTTACCCAATATGATTTATTAACCCAACACCCAAATGTATTTTTTTAATATTCATGCATTTATAATCATATAAAACTAAATGTCGTTTGAAATGTTTCTGTAAAACCTGGTAATTTCTGGTAATTGTCTTGTCTGAAAGTTAAGATAGACGACTGAATTTTAGTGCGGGAGTTTTCCTTAGCAGTTAAGATCCTCTTATTCCTTAAGTCTGACATTATTGATATATAACAAAAAGAAAATTAAATAAAAAATTGAACTTGGCATCTGGAAAAATATAATGAATCTACGCAATATTTCAATAATTTTTTTTTATTTGTGTGCTTTGCTACTTATGGATGTTGTTATCCTTGTTTTTATCTATTGGTTAAGTTTGTAAATCCATTAGAATCAAAGTTAATGATTTTAAATCCCATTACTAACTTTCTAATTGAATCCAACCCAAACATAAATATTAAATAAAGGATTTTTAAGAAAATTAGATTTTATTTTTATTGATTAGAATATTCCTTAAATCAATTTATTCTATATGTTTTGATTATTATTAATTGGGGACCTGCAGAATCATCTTATAGATATCAGCTGATAATTATGTCAGTTTCTTCAAGACTAGAAACTTGTGGAGTTTCCTCTAGAATTTCCTATATAGGGCTCCCCCAGTAATTTTCATATTAAGATAATAAAATTCGACATTTTTTTTGAGGGGGGGGGGGAGGAGAAGGGTTGACCTATCCTCACGCACAAAATCTTAAAGCCTGCTAAGTAAATATCAAAGAGCCATCGGTCACCCCATGCACGAAATGTTACAGGACATGCACAAAGTCATGAATATCATCATAAATTACTGCTTGTAAAACAGTATTCTCTTTTGATACTTGTAATCGTCAGGACGAATTTTCTAAGGTGAAGAGCATAGGCCTTACCAAAAAATAATGAAATTTTAATTGGAGATTTTTTCTACTTTTTCTTATTTCATGTTGATTATATGCTGAATTTAGTCATGAACAAACTAATTTTAATCCAAAATCTTATTTAATTGTTAATTATCAAATTCCTAATAAAAGAAAGTAATATTGAGTGTAAAAATGCAAAAGCAATTGAAAATTTTTGTAAAATGTAGAGAAAGTTTGAAAATCTGCGATGCATATTAGATTAGGAGAAGAAGAATCAGGTGAGAGCTAGGATCATTTTACTTATTTTCTTCAAGTTGTATGATTCAACAAAAATTCGTCTTCTCTAAATTATTTCATCTAACACACACAGATGTTAATTGACTATTTAGATATAGAAAATAATTTAGGGTGTTGAAAGCCACTGAAAGGATACCTTTAAAAAAAAAAAAAAAATGGGTCAGCTATAAAAGGAAGGATTTCTCAGTTTAAAAGGAATAACTTCTAAACCTCGCCCCCTGCTTTAGCTAAAAATTGCGCATGGATTGAACAATTTATGATAAATTTTCTTGTAGGAGCTAAAAAATTATGGAGTCATATTAATGATATAAATATGCACAGCAAAGAATGAAATTAAGAAATAAAGTCAACAATGCACGCACTTTTTAAGTTTATTATCAAACAAAACAACAGTTTTTTCTTCAAAAACAGCATTTTCTAATGTACTTTTGTTAATACTGTTCTAGAGAATATCAATTGCAAGTATTTGATCTGTGGTTTTGTGAGAGCGACTTAAAGTTTTTAGTAGTGCCATAAATTATGCAAATGATTTCATCTCTCAAGTAATAGTTGAGCTTTTAACAAAATTGTGCACCACGTAGCTACTCTACTATATAGCCCTCATGTTGTAGAATAGCTACTCTACCACACAGTCCTTGTGTTGTAACACAGCTACTCTATAACACAGTCCTTGTGTTGTAGCACAGCTATTCTAACACACAACTCTTGTGTTGTAGCACAGCTACTCTACCACACAGTCCTTGTGTTGTAACACAGCTACTCTATAACACAGTCCTTGTGTTGTAGCACAGCTACTCTAACACACAACTCTCGTGTTGTAGAATAGCTACTCTACCACACAGTCCTTGTGTTGTAACACAGCTTTTCTATAACACAGTCCTTGTGTTGTAGCACAGCTACTCTACCACACAGTCCTTGTGTTGTAGCACAGCTACTCTACCACACAGTCCTTGTGTTGCAACACAGCTACTCTATAACACAGTCCTTGTGTTGTAGCACAGCTACTCTAATTTACAACTCTTGTGTTGTAGCATATCACAAGAGTTGTGTGTTAGAGTAACACAATGACTGTGTGGTAGAGTAACACAGCTACTCTACCACACAGTCCTTGTGTTGCAGCACAGCTACTCTACCACACAGTCCTTTTTTTGTAGCACAGCTACTCTACCACACAGTCCTTGTGTTGTAACACAGCTACTCTATAACACAGTCCTTGTGTTGTAGCACAGCTACTATATCACACAACTCTTGTGTTGTAGCACAGCTACTCTACCACACAGTCCTTGTGTTGTAACACAGCTACTCTATAACACAGTCCTTGTGTTGTAGCACAGCTACTCTACCACCCAGTCCTTGTGCTGTAACACAGCTTCTCTACCACACAGTCCTTGTGTTGTAGCACAGCTACTCTACCACACAGTCCTTGTGTTGTAACAAAGCTACTCTACCACACAGTCCTTGTGTTGTAGCACAGCTACTCTACCACACAGCTCTTGTGTTGTAGCACAGCTACTCTACCACACAGCTCTTGTGTTGTAGCACAGCTACTCTACCACACAGCCCTTGTGTTGTAGCACAGCTACTCTAACACACGGTTCTTATGCTGTAGCACAGCTACTCTACCACACAGTTCTTGTGTTGTAGTACGGCTACTCTACCACACAGTCCTTGTGTTGTAGCACAGCTACTCTACCACACAGATCTTGTGTTGTAGCACAGCTACTCTACCACACAGTCCTTGTGTTGTAGTACGGCTACTCTACCACACAGTCCTTGTGTAGAAGCACAGCTACTCTCCCACACAGTCCTTGTGATGTAGCACAGCTAATTTACCACACAGTCCTTGTGATGTAGCACAGCTAATTTACCACACAGTCCTTGTGTTGTAGCATAGCTACTTTACTACACAGCCATTGTGTTGTAGCACAGCTACTCTACAACACAGCCTAATTTTTAACATTTGACACCTTTCTTTAAATAAATCTTTATTATTAGCTAGAGGCGTGCATGAGAGGTGTTGACACCCATCTGAAAAAATAAATTAGGGAGACAAGTACTGCTACCTACTTGTAAAGTGCACAAACCCCTCTCAAATCTATAGAGCATCTTTGCTTTAGGTATCTATAAAGCCATACAAACAAATAAAAATGTCCTAATAAGGCTCTGTGAATAACCCAAGTTAGTTTTTCATTTGAATTTTTGATTTGATTTCTTGAAACTTGAATAAAAAATATCAAATTTCTTGAACACACGAAGGGAAAATAATTTTTAATGGAAGTAATTTCAATGTTATTAGGTTTACTATGCACTTTTCTCTAAACACAGTTCTTTCATTAATCTTTTTTCAATAACTCAAAAACTGTTTTACATATTTTGTTATTACCTTTTTTTTTACAAAAATCTTTGAATTTGCAAACACTATTATTATTAATATAGCTCTATACGTACGGAAAATGATAACAAAATAGATATTAATTCTCTACATTTATATGTACTAGCGGATGCGCCCATAGCATCTATGGGCTCTGTATTCAAAAGGGTAATTAAGAAGATGGTAGAAAAAATGGCTTAAAACCATCCTGAGTCTTCAATCTAATATATAAATTAGCCTAAAAGCACCCAGGGACAAATGTAAAGCCTCCCTAAGGTAGAGAACTAAATCGGATCAGAAGTAATAAAAAACTTAGGCTTCAAACAAGAAAAATCTTACTACTTTTATAATAGTATAATTACTTAGTATCATGTAATTCTGTAATTCATATATGTATTTTATGGCAATAAGGAAAATATTAATTAACATTTATAGAACCAAAAGAATTAACCCGTTTGCAAAGGCTGTATTTTTTTCTAGTTTCCATGTTCATGCCTTTTATAAATAGAATAATTATTTCTATATACAGTAAGATATATAAGTTGGAAAGAATTTTAGTGTTAGAGGGAGATTTGAAATCTGCATAAAATTATAAGAATTTTTTATAAAATTAATTTTTTGTACAGGGTCATTCAAGAGAAATGATTTTTTTAAAAACTTAATTATGCATAGAAAATAAAACTATTTTGTAAAATGCTTAATATATTTGGAAAACCTATTATGAGACATTTATGTTTTAAATATCTAAAAATGATTATTTCAACAAATTATGCCCTAAAAACCGGGTTTTCCAAAGGCCTTTTTTTCGAATATTTATGGATTTAAAGGGTGTGCAAAAAATACACAGATCTTTAAAATTCAAACTGCTTAGCTTGTGTTAATAGTAGAAAAATATTGCGCATACCGTTAGATTCATTATAAGCTCTAGTTTTTGAAAATATAATTACCGTTTTGGGGCTTTTTGTAGTTTAGGAGCTACGTTGAAAAAAGTGAGAAAAAGGTTGGAAAGTTTTAATCAATTGGAACATTTTATCACGTAGCTCTTATACAATACGTAGCACATAAATGGTTTTTATATATTAAAAAACTAGAGCTTATGACGATTCTAACGATATGCATAACATTATTCTACTATTAACACAAGCTGCGCAATTTTAATTTAAAAAAGTTGCACATTTTTTTTACAACCTTTAAATTAGTAAATCTTCGAGAAAAAAAGGCCTTTGGAAAAACTGGTTTTTAGGGCATAATTTGTTGAAATAATCATTTTTAAATATTTGAAACATAAATGTCCCATAATAGGTTTTCCAAATATATAAAGCATTTTACAAAATAGTTTTATTTTCTATGCATAATTAAGTTTTTTAAAAAATCATTTCTCTTGAATGACCCTGTATAATTTTTATCTAAAAGCGGAAATACAATTTAAGTTACTTAGTTTTGACATCTGTGATTGGTGGATTGAAAACTATCTGCGCTCTGATTGGAGAGGCTTAAGTGTTGTACATCCAACCAATTAGAGCACAGGTAGTTTTCAATCCACCTATCAGGGATGTCAAAATTAATTAACTTAAATTGTATTTTCGCTTTTAGATAAAGAATTATACAAAAAACGAATTTTATAAAAAATCCTTAAAATTTTAGGCCGATTTCAAATCTCCCTCTAACATTAAGATTCTTTCCAACTTATATATCTAAATATACAGCATTCTAAATTTTCTTGGCTTTCTTGGCTAATGCTAATATTCATAATAACCTGAGCTTCATTTATGTTGTCTTTTGGTCGTCTGACCTGATTTTAGTTTTATTGCTAGTTTTGACATTTGGGGACATTTATGGAAATATTTTTCCTTGTTATTATATCTGTTGTTAAACAAAATGTAAATGCGGAATAAATACACTATACAGGGTGACGCAAATATTTGGTCCCATTGTAAAACTAAAAGAATTGATGTAATAGGTGTTATCATACTAATTTAGACTTGTCTAAACTAATCAAAGTTAAAAAAAATATGCCTCCTAAAAGATAAGGAGGGTTCTTGAGTCCATAGAAACTTTTAAAATTTGAATAAATCATCTTTCAATAGTTTTTAAAAATTAGATAATTTGTGTTGGACACTCTGCATTTATTGTTTGTTTTCTCCTCTACACAATAAAATAAAATGCAAATTGGATTTATTAAAATGCATGTACAGCATAAAACAATATATTATGCATTCTTTATACTTTCTAAGTAAATCGAAGGGCTAAGAACAATGTTGGTTACCCTCAATGGCGCGAAAACCTCAAATTTGTTTGAGTTTATCTATATATTTTTTTTTTTTGGGGGGGGGGTGGAGGTTGATCACCCTTTTTATTAAAAAAAATAATCTTATTTTTTGTCCGTATGTCTCTTGTTTATGCTGTAAATGCTGTGTAAAATACTAGCGGCTACGCTCTAGAGGCCTCTAGGGGCCTTGAGGTAGGAGAAGGTAAGGGTTAAAATTCCTCCTAAAATGGAAGTTTTAGAAAGAAAAAGTTTCGGCTATTAAGTCATACAGTGGTATTTCTTTATCAGAGGTGATTTCTTTTTAGAGGGTGATACCCTCCCTTAAAATAGTTATAAACCTGCTCAGGCGTCTATTAGAGGAATTGTAATTGGTACAAACTCATACACACACAGAACCTGTTACTTTATTAAAAGTACTAGTGGCTTCGCCCCTAGACTCTAGGTGCAGTAGGGGCTCCCAAACCCTCTTACTTGTTTTTGTTTACAAAAGAAAGGGGAGGGGTAATATTATTTGGGGGGTATGTTAGTGTCTCATTCCCCAAGAGAATAGCTTAAAACCACCACAGGACCAGTAGGTATATTCCCTGAAGAGTAGAACCCAATAGGTTGAGCAGTTACCGAGATCTTAAGCATCAGACAGACACACATCGTTCTACTTATTATAAATCTTTAGATTTTTGTGTGTAATGGATACAAAAGGATATCACCATCCCTGTTGGTAATTTCTATTAATAACAAATGAATATTAAGATAAAATTGTTTTTCTCCAAGAATTCTAAAATATTGTGGCAGAAGAATAACATGTTGAAAGCGTGAAAATAGATGTACTCCATTACAAACAAGGATTTATGGAAGAATTCTTTTTCCTCAAAATGCATTTCTTATTAAATAGAAACAGATCTTTATATTTATATACTTTTCAAGCTTTTTTCTCTACCAAAATATTCATTCATTTGTTTTGGAGAAAAATTTGAATTTATGATGTATTTTTGAAATAATGGTTAGGTTAGTTTTACTGTTTAAAACTTATCATTAACAAAACAATGTTGTAATCAGGGGCTGTTATTCAGCAAATTAATTCCATTGGAAATTGCTAAAAATTTGTTGTAAACTTGTTATGTGCTATAACTAACAGGAAATGGGTAAGAAGCTGGGGAGGGGATTAGAAGGAAGTGGGTTGTGGGAAAATTTTCACTTTTTTTTAGTTTTTTAGAATACTGGTCCCTTGTTCTTGGTTATAATTGAAATCTTGTCATCCAATGAAATATTTATCTGCCTGAATGAGGACATTTAACTTTGTTAACATTGCAATTTAAATTCATGCTAAAATTGCTTTTTTACCATAGGCAAGGGTAAACAAAATCAAGCTCGAAATTATCTATTAATCTAAATGTTAAATCTAAATTGTTAAAACTTTGCTATTTTCCCCTCCAGTGCAAAATACAGAAGACTTGAAATTCAATACTATTTGCTTCTATCAGCGTATCCCTCTTTTTTTTGCACAAAATTGCCGTTTTCAGTTTGCTTTGTTTGTTCTTTTTCTGGTATTTGAAGACCACTTACATTGCAGTGGTTTTTACAAAATAACCAACCATTGTTGTGAATAGACATTACATTTAAAAAAATAATTAAAAAAATTAAATGAAAGAATAATTATGTTTTGATAAGTCAAAGCTTTTTGTTCTCACTATATTTTACAAAAAAATATAAATAACTTGCTTATGCAAAATTAATATTGGGTCTTCATTAGTGATTCTTTCTTCAATCTAGTTGTTCCACTCTTATCCTATACAGACTTTGGCTCAGGATACAGGTTAGGGATAGACCCTACAACCCCACCCTGCTCACCCCGTAAAATTAATTACTGTTTGAATTCTGAGGTAAAAGACTGTCTGTCTGTGTGGAGCAAACGATCTCGCTAACATCTAGATCTTGATTTACAGTGAAGATTATTACAGGTCCAGTAAAACTATTTTACGTTACCTCCATCCTCAAAAAAGAAATCACCCCTGGAAAAAATAACTGCCAACTTTTGAAATTTTCTTTTTAATGTAATTTCGTTTTAGATTTCAAATTCAAAGTCGAAGGTCGAGACCTCTAAGGGCGTAGCCGCTAGTTGTATTAAAGGAGATGAGGTTTTTTTTTATATATTATTCTGTTTGAAATATTGCAAAATAATAGCCTAAAACCTGATCAATTTCAATTAAAATGGCGCATACTGTTTGAACACTCTTACTCTCGAGTTCTTGAGAGTGGGAACCACAAACAATCAACAGTAGCAGTAAAGAAAGAATCAACTATAAATATATAATATGCCATCAAATAATATTGAATTTTAATAAAAATATTACCATTTTGTAAAAATAATTATCTTTAAATCATTGGTAGTTTTTAAATAAAAAGAACTTTTCTATAATTAGGGTCTGTCTATAAGTCACTACAATTACAATTATTAGTTTTTAGGTGAAACAAAAAAGTTTAAGGTTTTTTAAGGTAGGCTAGGTGATTTTACATTTGTAAAGCATTTTTTTGTATGCAGTTACACTCACTGGACTAAGGCCTTCATAATCAGGGAACATTTTATAGGATCTATTTACAATTTATTCTCGATAATTTTGTTTCATTTTAATAGGTTTAAAGGGACATGTAATTGGTTATTCTTTATTTATATACAAACATAAGAAATCTATATTTAATTCCATACAAATATAAAGGTACCATAAAAGAAAAAATAATACAATCTTCAAAAAAATCTTATCATTAAGACCATAGACGTCCATAGGAAGGGGGGGGGGGGGTAAAGGAGTGTTTACCCCTCATTTTACCCCCTCAAAAAAAAGAATGGACGTCCTTGAATTTAAAAAATTGTAATAATTGACTGGCGAAAAAATATGGTAGAATTAGAATATCAGTTTTTCTTGAGGTGCCATATCTCTAGCTAGTCTAGTTTAAATCCCGCTAATTTTAAAAGTTCATAAAATAATTAATTAACCCAGGTTAATCACAAAATACATTAATTTAAACTTTAAAATAAAGACACAAACAATCTTTAGGGTTAAAAAAGAACAATTTAATTTAAATAAATATCCCATAACTGAATGGAGGAAAAAAACAACTAAACGAATGTTTATATTACATTTATTTATGGTTTAGCTTTTACTTACTCTTCTTGGCAATTTTGATAATCCCCACCACACACCAGATGGTCGTTCGTACTTCTACAGCAAAAATTTGGCATTTATACAAATTTTGAAAAATTGCATTTTTAAGATTAGTGTGAAAAAAACAATGTTTTTTTGCATAAATACCAAAATCATAAGTTGTCAAAAAATACGAAAGTGGAAAAAATAATTAACAAAATATTTGTTTACTCCAAATCATATTTACTATCACAAATAAGGCTGAATTTAAAACAGGTTGGCTTCTATTTTTGGGGCTACTAAAGCAAACCTTAATGAAATTCAATAAAATTCAAAATGTTGAACAAAATAGAAAGTAGTGTAAGCATTAAGTTTGTCTTGAAATGCATTGTAACAAACAGTCCATTCCATGCCAATCTATTTATTATTCAACTTCTCAATGATATGATAATGATATAAGAGAAGAAAGTAAATGTAATTAATAATAATATTTGTGTGAGTCTAAACCAAAACTCTATGAGTCTATACTTCAATCCACTTTTTAAATTCGTGAAAATCCTTATTACATTTACTCATAAAGATGATTTGTAATTACTTAAATGCTATATAACAACATAAATAATGAATATAATAGTTAGAAAAATGTGATAGAAAGAAATGATCCAAGATTCCAGGATTATTCAAAATTTATAAAGTATTTATCCTTTTCTTTCAAGAGCTTGAACAACTAACTATAAAATACTATTATGAAACAGAGGGGGTACAATGGACTGTAAATGAGTAAGATTGGTTTGGGAATGTATTCTACAAAGTAAAAATGACCGAAATTTCCCACCAATAGTATTATAATTGTGAGGGGTGGATTGATTTACCATCCATTGTACTAACCCTGTATTTGTTACATAATTTCTAGTTTATCAAGCTCTTTGCCGTATGTTTTAAAAATGGTATATACTCACAATGGTTTGCAGTTGGAGTAATCAGATTTGTTTGACCAGGAGGCATCATCGTAGCACTCCAGAGTTGCGTTCACTAAAACAAAAAAAAATATTACTGCTTGGCAACTTAACTTTTTAAGAAGTCAACAAATATTGATTTCGTTTAACTTGAGAAAATTTATAAAAGGCAAAAAATTTTTTCAAGGATAATTTTTTGATTCACAGTGAACAGTTCTAATAAGTAATTAAAAAAAAAGTTGCTTTAATAGGTAAGATTATGAACATGAAGAGGTAATGCCTTAGAAGTCTTCCTGCAAAAAATACTTAACTCAACATGATCAAAAACCTTATTTGTTTTAGTTTTCTTTTAAGTACCAATTCTCTTTAAAAAGCAGTGGGAAGTTGTAGACAATTTATGACTAAAGAATTTAAAGAGTCATGGATACGAGATTGGAATCTTTTCACTGACGAGTCATGACGCCTACTTGCTTTCTAATACCTTCTTTTAGGGTGCTATACTTGTACTTTTAGTTCTTAAGGAGTATTTAAAATGTAGGATATTGATAAATTAGTAGATTGATGCAATACTCCTATCCCCCTTTGTGGGATAGCTGTCTATCTTGGGCTGTATTTATCGCAGAGGGTAATTGTATACCCCCTTCATTTTACTTTGTAGGCATACCATTTTGTCTAGTTATTTGTTAATATTTATTTATAGAAGCCTAATGCATATTTAATGTTGGTTCTTCCTACTGCTAAATTTCAGTTCTAATTTAAAATTTGAATAAATTGTATTCATGATATCATATATGGAAATATGTACATATACTTTTTGGTTGTGTGTGTTCACTTCCACATTTTTTTAACATTATAAAATAATCAGACCGCATATTATTACAGCTCAAAACTGCCCGATTTTCTTCTATTTACTCTTATAATCAAACACCCCCTCCCCCATTTCTATTTTAATTATTTGCGATCAAAAATCACTTTGTAGATATGACAGTAAGCGGAAGTAAATGCTAACCTATTAAATTCAAATCCAAAAACACAACTTTTAGGTAGATGGTGTATTTGTATATTTTTTTGTAAGAAAGGGTGAAATATTAACTTTTAAGTTAACTTAACTTAAGCTTTGTAGTTTAGTGAACCTAATAAGAAAATAACGGAAAATTGTTCTTAAAGTAGAAATTTAAAGAAATACTACAATAAAGGAATAGTTATTTCTCGTATCGTATTATAAACGGCTTTCCGCGGATATAGAATGTACAATTATAAGATTAAAACTAGTTTTTTTAGCCCCGTGGTGCCGAAGGCACCGGCTAAAAAAACTAGTTTTAATCTTATGATTGTACATTTCTATATTCGTAGAAAACTGGATATAATACGATGCTAGACATCAGTGGCGTGCGAAGCACTTTGTCTAGGGGGGGGCATTTTGAAGATTTTGTAAAATTTTGCCCCCCCCTAAATTAAAGTGCCCCGGGGGGGCACTTTGCTTTAGGGGGGGGCATTTTGATTATATATACTAATTTTAAATAAGGGCGTTTTAAGGGGTGGGATTATTTGATTATGGGCCTCCTAGTCCTTATCCCTTCTTTCCCATCCCTTCCCCCATCCCTATTTCCCATTTATATCCCCCACCTCTTCCCCCCCCCCATCTCTTCTCCCCACCCTGCAATGACCGAAGGGAAGGGAGCTAGAAAGCATCTTCGAAAAAATAGTACAGAAGATAAATTAACCAAATTTTTTTCTTCAAATATGCAGGGAGGGAGGGGTTTTTGGGCTATTTATTACACTAGTCCCCAATATTTCATAGCAGAAACCATTTGGAAGGGCGCGAAGCTCAAATTTTTTTCTTGAAATATGCAGGGAGGGAGGGGTTTTTGGGCTATTTATTACACTAGTCCCCAATATTTCATAGCAGAAACCATTTGGAAGGGCGCGAAGCGCAAATTTTTTTCTTAAAATATGCAGGGAGGGAGGGGTTTTTGGGCTATTTATTACACTAGTCCCCAATATTTCATAGCAGAAACCATTTGGAAGGGCGCGAAGCGCAAATTTTTTTCTTGAAATATGCAGGGAGGGAGGGGTTTTTGGGCTATTTATTACACTAGTCCCCAATATTTCATATAAAATTTTCTTATTCGTTGGCTCAACAACTTTGGGGACTTTAATGGAATTTTGATTGGTTGGTTAATTAAGTCGAGTTTCCATACATTTCATCCACTAATTGTAATCTATATAAGGGGTAATTTTGTGTATCATCATTGGGGATGTACAAAATTTCTTTGGTATAAAGTTTATATTATACAAAATAAAATACTTCCTATAACCTGGTTTGTTATGTTCAGTGAAAAAAGATTATAACCTAATTTCTACACTAATTTAAAAATTTGGTAAGGTTAAATGAATAGTAACTGTCTGTTTGGCGCGAAGCGCCAAAATTTTTTTTTTGGAGTATTTCTTGATCTTTTTTTTTGGAAACTGGGATAGTTTTGCTTTTTGTAGGGTAGGGGGCAAAAAGGGGCATTTTTGTTGACCAGGGGGGGGCAAAATGGGGCATTTTTTAACATTTAGGGGGGGGCAGGGGGGGCGGTTGCTAGGGGGGGGGGCAGGGGGGGGCGTTTTGGTCGCTAGGGGGGGGCGATCGCCCCAAATGCCCCCTTCGGTTCGCACGCCACTGCTAGACATAGTTTTTTCGTATTCATGAGAACCGGTTCCTATCCACCGGATTCAAATGAATACGAGAAAAATATTTATAACCATATTAGATTTAATTATGTAAAGTATATAGTTTAAGAAAACAAGCTGCAACTACTGGATTGTTGGACCAGGTAAATTAGAATTTTTTTTTTGCTTTAAACAGGTTTTATCTTGATTTTTGTTTAAGATCATAAATAACTATTTTTCACACATAGCCCATAAGTTTTCTCTCTTAATGCTTAATTTAATTTTGTGTCCTGTTGCGCTAATGTGTGTCGTCCTTTAGAATTAGTGGCTTCGACCCCTGCTCTAAACGCTTAGATATAATCTAAGTCCCTCTCTGGTTAAAAAATTTTAGAATTTGTATTTTTTTGCGGGCCTATGAAAATATGATTTTTTGAGACAAAAATGATCACCAAAAATTGAAAATATTTTTCTACAATCAAAGCTTTTCTATAATTAGGATAGGTCCGTATTTTCAAACGAAAGCTAACTTAGGCATTGTTCTATTGATCGAAAACATGGAATGATGAGTTCAACAGCGAAGTATTCAAGCAATTTTGCAACAAATATATATACAATTCTGTTCAGGTGGTATAAATTTGTATTCTATTTATAAATTTTTGACACTCTAACAAGTGTTAATGTTCCTTTGTCCTTCCATTTCAGAGCTTCGTTTATACTACCGTTCTTAATTTAGATATCTTTTAAGAATGTTGTCATCCTTTTTCTACACATTTTTTCGGTCTATAAACATTCAAACCCTTTATGTTGTTGTTGTATTTAATGGAATACGTGGCCAATTAGAGGTCACTGATTTTGTCATATTGTTAGAAATTTAAAATTACGTTGATAAGATTAGTTATTTGCACCACATTCACCAAAATTCTCAAATCTCTAAACAAGGTCCAAGAATTTATTTAGAAATTTAAAGAATGCCTCGTAGGGATTATATCTACCTATCTTTCTCTATACTAAGTATGTGAGTAAGTAAGACTGTCTCAATTTAAGCAATTTAAATTATTGATTAAATAGCAAAATGATCAAAAACGTTTCGAACAAAAAAAAATAACATCTTAGGCCAGATAAGTTTCATCAAATTAAAATTCCAAAATTTACCGGCGTTACTTTCGCCGCCGGTAAGGAATTTGATTTTTGGCTTACCCAGGGAGGGAGGGGACATTAGATTATGAATTTCGCTGGTACTCAAAGTCTTAAAACCACTTTATCTTTTTAATTGACTCAGAAACTTTGGGTACTCATACTGAATTTTGATTGGTAGAAGAATTTACAATTATATTATTTTCAGTCAGGCTATAATGTTTAGCCAAAGTTTAGTTTATATAGAAGAATGTAGAATTCAGTTATTTCTAGCCAGGCTACTAAATGTTTAGTTTATATAGAAGAATGTACAATGCAGTTATTTCTAGCCAGCCTACTTAAATTTTATTTTATATAGAAGAATGTACAATGCAGTTATTTCTAACCAGGCTACTAAATGTTTAGTTTGTATAGAAGAATGTGCAATGCAGTTATTTCTAGCCAGCCTACTTAATACTTAAATTCTATTTTATGTAGAAGAATGTACAATGCAGTTATTTCTAACCAGGCTACTTAATGTTTAGTTTACATAGAAGAATGTACAATGCAGTTATTTCTAACCAGGCTACTTAATGTTTAGTTTACATAGAAGAATGTACAATGCAGTTATTTCTAACCAGGCTACTAAATGTTTAGTTTATATAGAAGAACGTACAATGCAGTTATTTCCAGCCAGCCTACTTAAATTTTATTTTATATAGAAGAATGTACAATGCAGTTATTTCTAACCAGGCTACTAAATGTTTAGTTTACATAGAAGAATGTACAATGCAGTTGTTTCTAGCCAGCCTACTTAAATTTTATTTTATGTAGAAGAATGTACAATGCAGTTATTTCTAACCAGGCTACTAAATGTTTAGTTTACATAGAAGAATGTACAATTCAGTTATTTCTAACCAGGCTACTAAATGTTTAGTTTACATAGAAGAATGTACAATTCAGTTATTTCTAACCAGGCTACTAAATGTTTAGTTTACATAGAAGAATGTACAATGCAGTTATTTCTAGCCAGCCTACTTAAATTTTATTTTATATGGAAGAATGTAAAATTCCGTTATTTCTAACCAGGCTACTAAATGTTTAGTTTACATAGAAGAATGTACAATGCAGTTGACATTTCTCATCTTGGAATCTGGCTCAAGTAGACAAGGTGTCCAACAAACTTTTAACGAAATATTAACAAAGTTAATATTTTGTACTTTTTTTTTAACATGATTAATTGTTTAGGGTGAAGTTATTAGCAACAGACTTATACTTATGATAAAGGTGGTTGGCTAAGATAAATATCTTTTCCTAAATTTGATGTAGTTCTTTTTTTCAACAATCTTCCTATACTCTATACATATAAATCTTACTCTATGCAGGCGGATTTTAAACTTACTATAAACACTAATCTAAGGGGGTATAGATGGGAAATATTAATAGTGTTCCATTTTAGATTCTGACCACAAGCAAAACATAGCCATACATCAACAACGTAATGTTTAAAGTAATTGAAGAGATAACCGTAACCTTAAGCCAACAGACATACCATAATTATAGAAAATACCATAACTTATATAAATCTTACTTGAAGTATCATATAATTGTCCGTGAAGTTCTGCCATACATGGTATGGATGCAATCTGACCCGCAGGTGTAGCTGGCCAACACGAAGCTCTGGAAAAAAATCAATTATTAGCATGGTTTTAACATCAGAATAGGAAGCAAAATTATTTTCTTCTAAATTTTTAATTAAGACACTTTACTATTGGAACCTAAAACATTAAGTTTTATTTTAAATGAAACTTTAATTTTGTTTGTGCAATTAGAGTATTTTACATGGTCCTATATCTTGCAATGAATGATCTAACCTCCTTCCCTGCCATGAACACACACATTCATATAATTTTGTATGCAGTAATGCACAATTTTGTACTTTGACTTCAGCAAGGTATTTGATACACTAATTCAACAGAAAAATGTATTATTACATTTTGCTAAGTACAGAGCTTCATTATAAAGGCTTTGTCCCTAGCCTTTATGGGTTTTAATCACAAGAGGGGGAATGGTGGGAGTTCTCTAAAATTTGACTTTTTCCATAACATCTTTTTTATGTGGGTTGCAAATTAGACTTAAAACTGCTTAAAGGAACCCTGCAAGAAATATACCACATTAACTACTGAAAGACTGCCACGAGTAGACCCAATACCCAAAATTTTAAGCCTCCAGCTTCAATATCAAAGAAGTTATAGACATTTCAAAATGATATTTTTAGTACAATGAAAATTTTGAAAGTTTTTCATTGCCAATAATACAAATTTTATTATTAAAATACGCCGCCTAGAAAGAAAATTATAAGCTTATTTTTGGCCGAAACTTAGGATGCCAGTAACTGTTAACATTTTTACAATAAAAATACCCTTCTTTATAGTCAAAATCATTCAAAAAAGTTCGCGCTAAGTCCGCTGAACAACCAATCACAGCTGAGCATTTGTAATACTTTTGTTAGTTTCATTTTCCCCACTATGATTTTACACTTACAAATGTAATTTAAACCTAATTCTTTAAAGAGATTTTGACTATGAAAAGGGGTGTTTTTATTGTAAAAATATTATCAGTTACTGGCAGCCTAAGTTTCTGACAAAAAAAGCTTTTAATATTGCTTCTAGACGACATTATTTAATGTTAAAATTTCTATCATAAGCAATGAAAATCTTTCAAAATTTTCATTGTACTAAAAAAAATATTTTGAAATGTCTGTAACTTTTTTGTTATTGAAGCTGGGAGGCTTCAAATTTTGAGTATGGGGTCTACTCGTGGCAGACTTTCAGCAATTAAAGCGGTGCATTTCTTGCTGGGTTCCTTTAAGTCCAATAATCTTTATGAACATAAAAGCATATTCGTTTACACACAATTAGCTTACGATTTTATGAGACAGAAAAAAAGAATCAAATTATTTTAAAAGTTTAAAAAAATAAATGTTCCAAATGAATTGTGCAGCATAATAAAAATTGTTGTAAGTAGAATTGCAGAAGAAGAAAGATATATTGAGCTGGGGAGAGAGATTTAGGTTTTATCACATGATTAGACGGATTAGTTTTACTACAACAAATCAGGAACAAGAGATAATGCATCTGGAGAAAAATATTTTACGCCATTTTTTGGCGTGATCTTTGACAGTGCAAAAATTTCGACGTTTCCTCACAAAATGCTAGTTGGGCAAGAACTTCCCCTTATAGAATATAGTGGTAGTTTTTCTTTTGTCAATTCATTATTTTAGGTCAGGTAAGTTAGGTTATATTGGATACAGGGTAACTACACAGGGTTAGAGCACTGGAGGTATAGGCCACGCAGGTTTATAAATGAGGAATGGGAAGGCCGTCAATGCCTGATAGACACTTGTTGAAATCGTTACTGCAACGAAAATATTGCATAAGAAAATGTTGAAAATATTTTTTAAGGGGGGTGGTTGGATGAGTTAGTAATAAAACTCCCTCCTCCTCCTTAACTTTTTTTCAGGATGCTAATGACTAAATTTGTCAGAGAGAGGAGGGGTAAAATCTAATTTATAAAATGTTTTTTTTTTCAGATTAGCTATCCCCTTGTCCCTGTAACAAATAGCTTCACTTCTATGCAACTTAATCCAACATTTTCATTTCCATCCACAAAAAAATAATGCGAAATGACAATAAAATTAAATTCTATTGGTTTAAAAAAAAAATTGTCCTTGTAATTTTGATTTCATACAAGATCTCGGGAATGGAAAATTTGTCTGAACTTTAACTTAGATGCGTTTTAGTCTATTTTCGGATCTAACACGTTTGAGACAGAAATGATTCAACTGCACAATTTAATAATTTTATGTAGCAATAAAAAGTTTAATGACCCTAAATTAATCTTTTCATTAATCTAGGATTTGAATTCATTTAATTAAAACAAGAAAGCCAATCTAAATAAGGGGAAAATGCTAAATTAAACAAGGATGACAACATCCATAAAAGCGAAGCTCTGAAACGGTAGGACAAACGGACATTAACACTTGTATAATGTCAGAACTGAATAATCAGAATGCGAATGTATAAGAGTCAAAGAAAATTTGTTAGTTAATTTGTTAAAAAACTGCTTGATACAGGATAATGATTATGGACATACTTACATTTTTAGGACTTGATTATAGAGTTGCTTCGCTTATAATGTTGAACTTTGTTGTCCCAGGAATCAGTATGCCAAAAATCAGACCAATCGGATAATTAGGTCACATACAAATTTGTTGTTAAAAATGTAAAAAAAATCAACATGTTTAAAATGGACGTACGGACATTCTGGTAATGATTATAGAGTTGCTACGCTTTCTAACTCGTACCTAACTGTTACAGGAATCACCATGCAAAATTTGAAATCGATAGGACAATTCTAACATGCCTAAATTAACGAAAAAAGCTATTTAAAAAAAGTAAAAAAAATCAACATGTTTAAAATGGACGAACGGACATTTTGGTAGTGATTATAGAGTTGCTACGCTTTCTAAATCGTACCTAACTACTAAAGGAATCACCATGCAAAATTTGAAATCGATAGGACAATTCTAACATGTCTAAATTAACGAAAAAAGCTATCCGTTACGGAAGGACGTGCGGACGTACGGACGGACCGACCCTAATTATAGAAAAGCTTCTCTTTTAAAAAAAAATATTTGATATAAGAAAAGACAGAAAAAGATATGTTATCTAAAAAAAAGAAAAAAGAAATTTCCCTTCCTATACCAAATTTTTTGTGACAACTAATAATATGAATGGAAGCTTTAGAGAATTGTGTTAGGTACAAATTTGTATATGGACAAAGTGCCTCATAAATCAGCCATGTGACGTCATGAAAATAAGGGATTATCTTCTCTTTTTTAGAAATTTTCTTTTCCGCTTCTCCTCTTATCTCCCTCATTTTTATGACGTCACATGGCTGATTTTTGAGACACGTTGTCCAATTACACAAATTTTATTATAAAAGGTTACACATATTCTTAATATATAAAATTTGTTGGAATATTCACAGAGAAAGAGTTGAAAAGAAAAGATTATTTATTTTCTGCATCCACAGTATAAACAAGATTAAGGAAAATTGAAATTTCATAGTCTTATGTAAATTATAACAAAATCAATTATGTCCATCAGTAACGCAGCAATATTAAACTAAATATTCGGGGAAAAGTTTTGTTATAATTGGTTAAATTCTACATTTTTTATAAGATATATTTTTACTAAATAGCGGAGACGCCCCCCATAGAAGCTCTATATTCGTAGAGTCGATGGAAGGAGAGAAATAGCCACTAACAGTCTGATGGCCAAAAATGAATTTCCCTAAAATAGAGAACCTTGGGTTTAGTAGTTTGCGAGTTATTGACTTACCAACAAAAAAACCTTACTACTTCCTATAATGATATTGTTTTTTTTTCAGATTTAAAAATATGTCCGTTGTATATATGTTGCAGTCTTTTAATTAACCCTATAAGATATACGGCTAAAATTATAAGGAAGGTATGCTTCTAGAAAGATGCAATATTCTGTGAATATGGTATACAGTATAACATTGTAAATACGATTTACAAGGAAATGTTGTATATTATAATACATATATTTTGAGAATTTAGTTTTATCATCATTCTTATATTATTTTTCTAGTTAAATGTATATCTAAGTTTTCAGTTCATAATAAAATGGCTTTAAATAAAGCCATTATTATTTAAAGTAACCAAATCTACAACAAAAAGTTATACTCTCATATTTTGTTGTCTTCTTTCAGCTTTTCCCTCAAAGTGCTTAGGAAGCACAGCACCCTCTCCTCTATTTAAAAAACAAAATTAATATCTATAATACAAAGTAGAACGATGTCTGTCTGTCCCTCTGTCTGTCTGTCCCTTAAGATCTCGGTAACCACTGAACCGATCGGATTCTACTCTTCAGGGTATCTACCTATTGGTCCTGTGGTGGTTTTAAGCTTTTTTCTTGGGGGGTCGGACACCCCCAATCCCCCCCAAAACCAAACCTCCCCCCCCCCGTTTTTTTTTTGTTTTTTTTTTGAAGGAGATTTCCATGGTCCTTTACGATTTTCGCCATAATTTTTTTTATCACCTCTTGGGCAAAGCCCCTAGAGGCTAGGGGCGAAGCCGCTAGTATATATATATAGAAGGAAAATTTTTTCTTTACTTCTAACCCCTTGAGATGACCCTAAAACATGCATCAAATACAACCTACCCAAAGGTAAAACACTAGGAAAAGATTGTTTAAAGTTACTCTACTTTTAGACGTAATCAATCTGGTTCATGTTATTTTTTAGTCAGAGAAAAAAAAATATTTGAGGATTTATTTTCGAAATTATGCTAAATATCCTATATTTAATGGTTTATGTCGACAATATGGCATTAATCTAGGGCTCGGCAGCCTCGCGTCAGCCACCTGTAAGCCTCAGGTGTGTGTGCGAATGGGGCGTTTGTCCATATTTAGGTATGGAGACCGCTCTTCTATGAGTACTACTAAAACCTAATTTTAATGCAATACACATAGACATTCTCATCGTCGGTTCGCTTGTTTAGAATGCTTAACCCTCTATTCCCACAAGTATAATACGAATTTGGTTGAGCTGGTGGAAGCTCAACAAAAGACCCACGCGAAGTATTATGTTGCTTTAACCTAAGAATAAATGGTTGGTTTTGATATTCGATCAGAATCATATAAGTATATTAAGTATTAAGGAAGGAAAATGTTTTTATAAAGTGTATTTATATCACAAGTGCATAAGTTAAGTATGGAAATATTTACAGGATAAGTGTTAAAATTATAAGTAGAGTAGGACAGAAATGTGCCCTAAGTCCCAAGCAGTGAATTGTGCTAAGTGTTAGAGTTCTAACATAAGGCCTGAGCTCAATTCATGCTAAGTACTAAGGGGCCTAAATTTAAACTACAATGCATGCCAAACAACTAAGTCATTACCTTTTAAAGCCAGAAAGAGAAGTTGATGGTAGGAGAGTTAGTAAATAACTGAATAAATTCAAGAGGTACATGCTATAACATTAGCTCTGGACCAGGATTTTAGTGTTTGTCTGTGCAATTAAATATCTGTGTGTTAATATGTGACGTAAATCAGGCATGGTTGTAGGCATACATATTTGAACTGGTTGTTTATAAGATTACATTAACTATAAACATAATATCTTTAATAAACATATACTATTAGCAAATCACATACAGATTACCACGAATAGGCTAGCGTTACCCATATATGGTGTCATATAGGTAAGGATAGGCCTATGAATGCATAAATTGATACAAATAATGCCTTGGGCCTAGCTAAAGTAATTGTGTCTTGCCCCTGAGTGCTACTAGTTAATTGCAGGGCACGTGTCAATCAAAGGTTCATAATATGATCTATAAAGTGTTAACTTTATATCAAGCATAGATAGATAGTCGTGGATGCGAAGCATTTCTGTAAAAGTCTCATATGTACGTTCAAAGAATTTGAAAATTGAGGATCGCATCTCCAATGGGGGTAAGTTGTTAAAAAAGAAAAAAGAGAAAAAGAAAAAGTTTAGTAGTCCCAGTATATAGGCATATATAATAAACTATAATGTATTCCAAGCTAAGTTAAATACGCTTTCCATTAAGAAAGTATGCTTTGCGTATTGTCATAGCTGGGTATACAAGATGATAAACCTCCCAAATAGAATACATTCTTTTCTTGAGGGGTTTAGTTTTATCTAACATTGTCACATCAATAAATGTTTTTGCGTTGGTTGTTCTGGATAGTTCAGCTTCTTCTGATGATGAACTAGGTGGTGAAGTGCTCTCGTTCGAAGTGTAGGTTGAGGTTGGGGGTGAGGTAGATATGTAGCCAAGGGCGTCCACTTGTGCTACCTCGTTTCCATTCTCGTCCAAGGTGATTGAGTGATTTTCCAGGTCATAGTAGAGTTGGTTGAGGTCATTTGTAGAGAGGGATAGTGTGCTGCTGGAGCTAATGTCACTATCGGTCTCCACTCTACTATCTTCTGTGGTATTCAGGGCTGTATTTAACAAGAAATTCCTGATGGTGATGGACAGGTTCTCTGAGAATCCATCGTACTCTGGTGTGGTGATAATGTTGTTGTTCTCATCTATAGTGTCAAGGTGTTGACAGGAACACAACCGCAATCCGTCCAAGGTAGGGTGGTGGTAGGGCTCCAATACTCCATGATCATCTAGGTTATCTCCAGGCTGGTCCATGGTAGATCCTAAAAAGAGTTAGTGCGCGTGCTCCAACCGGTTCCTTGGGGTATCCTGGCTATGGTAATCTAAACAAAAGAAGTTTTAATAATCTTTTATTAATCCTTTTATCCCTGGGATATTCTAGAAATTCTTTCGTTACAGATAGACCTATAATGGATTGGTTAGTTATCTCTATTTCTGTTAAATATAACTGTTTCCTGAATATAAACAATATTTTATATAAAATGTATAAGTACAATTAGTATTTACATATCGTATTATTTTCTTTGGTTACATTACTCGTATGTATGTAAAAATATAAGATTTTACTAACAATAGTTGGTAACCCTTTGTTTGTATATTTTGTATATGTACATATGGTTTATACCATTGTTGGCATTAGCTGTATTTATGTTATTTTTAACATGAATAAATTTTAATCATTTTAAAGACTAATATCTTACATTACGTCGCTATCAAGTGTACCTTTTAGACTTAATATCTACAAAATATATCGTTCGACGTCCGTAATTAAATTTTACGTAACAATAAGTTGTCAACCCTTTGTTTATGTTTGGGCGGTCAAAAGTGATAGGGGTTGGATTTGAGCGAGGTTATAAAAAGCTGGCGGCCCAGTAATTATGCTCATTTATATAATAATTGTCTTTGCGAGCGGAGCTTGCGTTCGAGTGTTTAATTTTACCGCTAAATTCCAAGAGAGTTTATATAAAAGTGATAAAATATAGTAACCCGTTTGTTTTATATGAATGTTTTTATGTTATAGATTGTTGATATGCCCATTATTGCATTCGTTAGCCGCTATTTAAGACTCAAGAATCTTATTTTCTTCGTCGATAAGGCCTTTATCACTGTATTTTTAAACGAAAGTGGGTTAGAAGCAATATGGGTACATCTTCGATATATGACAATTTTTATTTTATATAATATTTGTAGTTTTGATAGGACATATCTGAGTCATCAGGTAAATTGACGTACCTTGTTTTGTTTACGTTTTCCGTCTGCAAAAGTTAAATTCGTTCGCCGTAAACAAAACTTATATTGACACAGATATGTTCCATCATTCTATTCGTTTTAACTTTTGATTACAGCATTCCCTTTTTATAATCAAAACTTATTGAGTCCTGATTCAAATTTTCTAAAACAATTTTACTATAGGTTTTAAAATAAGATTTTCTTTTTACTTAATTCAAGTATAATGACGTTAATTGATAGGTTATTTATGTTACGAGTAACTCAACCATATTAAAAAATGATCGCTTACAAAAATTATATTTAGCTAGCTTTATCGAAAGTGTTTTTAAAACATCATTGAAGATATTCAGATTTAGCTAGTATATAAGTTTTTAATTGCTTGATACATCATAATGAATATGTTTTTGATAGCTCAGCGATAGCTATTTTTAAGCGTTGAATCATGTAAAATTAATTACATATTCTTTAACTTAATTGAATCTAATAAAACAAAGTTTTAATGTTTGAATAGCTTAACGATAGCTATTTTTAAGCGTTGAATCATGTAAGATTAATTACATATTCTTTAACTTAAAGAATTTTACTTTTAGATGATAAATCAAAGTTTCAATGGTTAGGAGGTTCAACCATAGTTGCTTAGAATACAAAAAAATTCGTGTGTACAGTCTTTTTCATAAAATTAACTTTACTATATTGCCTTTCAGAATCACTAGTCCTCTATTTTAAATTTACATTCGCTCATAATGTATGTGCCTGACAGCCTGGACGCGCATCAGAATATTAAGGAAAGATTCGAGGAATCAATGAGGGCGGCTGCGGCCACTCTTGCCAATTCCTCGTTTCTTGAAAACTCCTTAGACGACTCGAGTTCAGTGTACAGCGACCAGTCTGGGATGCCAAGCCTTGCTGATGTCGATGACTATGGGAGTACAAGTACTTTTGATACTGTAGAGTCCGAAAGGGATCAAGGGGAGATGTTTGGCAACGAGCATCTCTCACTGATGCTTAGTAGAACGATACAAATCATCTGGTCTCTCCTCAATTCGGTGATGCAGAACTCCTGCGGTGACATTGGTGACGATGTTGCCGGAGGTGATTCTGGGTCTGCCGAGTCGAGGAGAGACCAGAAGACGAGTCTGGACACATTCAACATGGATGGCTTAATTAACATGTTGTTGGGTTTAGGCTTGTTTTCATGTGCTCTCATAGTGGTCTTCTTCGGCGCTGTAGGGCTTGAGACTCTAACACGTATTGACAACACCTCAGACAGGTCGCTGGCTCGCTGGATAAGAGATGTATGTACGCGCCTCCGAAACATAGGCGTCAGGACCATTGAGCTTCTTCACTGCGGTAACAGGACCAACAGGACTAGATCTGGGGCTATGTCGCCAACTGCGGATCCGTCGGACACCATGTATGAAGCCGCGTCCTCTGAGATTGATGATATTCTGTCAGATACACAGGTGAGTTTTCTTCTGTTGTATATTTCTTTTTTTTTTTTTGTATAATTTTTTTTCTAGCCACCCGTTTTGTCTAATAAAGCATCATGTTGTTGCAGGGTTGTTCTGTCCTATTCTCACTTCCTCAACGTTGACTTTCGGCTCTTCCATATATATCGCTCACCGTTTGTCGTCGTTTTATGTCGCCAGAGAAATCCGCTCGGTTACCGCAATTAATTTGAGATACCAGTTAACATTTACTAAAATCTTAAGTAGCAACCTAATATTATTTCCCTCTGGGAAGGTTAAGAGTTTGCTCGTGCCGCACGTTTCTCATTGGGGTTTTAAATGTTAGATCAAGACTTTAATGTTTTCCTTTTGTTTTAGGCTCCCTCTGCTAGTCCATCGACTCCAGCAGAAGTAAGGTCCAGAATTGGGCTGTTTGCCGTACACCGTCTGTCTGCCACTGAGGATCGAGTTACTGGAAGTAATGTGCCTGCGGGATTGGAAGCCTCGACGGGAAGTCCTGGCTTCCGTCCGTTGATCTTTGATCAAACAGAGCGTTTACATGTAAGTATCCATGCTTTAGGTTTTCTATTAATTTTCAGAAAGAGGCTGTACATTTGTACACGTATCTAGAGGTATTTGCAACTAAAATTCTTTTATTGGTAGAACATTAATCTTAAAATGTATGGTTGCATAAGCATTTTTGAACCGATCTAAGATTTTAATTCTAGTATAAAGTGGGTTGAATTGCTACCTAATCATATAGCTTTACAGGATTTTAGGCATTCTCATTTCCTGATTTTCCTAGATTCTTTGTTGGCATTGCGATTAAACTAATAAGATCTATTATATTTTAGGCGACCAACTCCATCCCCCTGACGCAGTTTTACACCAATATGGGGAGGTGTAATCGGGTCAGTTCTGAGAGGACAGCTGAGGGATCCAGCGACAGCTCTTCCTTGAGCTCTATTATGTGCCTAAGTCGCATTGAATCTCCATCTGCAGCTGATTTGTCTGTGGTAAGTTTGATAAGCTCTTATAATATTTCTTCGTTGCAAAAATTACGTAACTTAGACTAGGCTGTTTAGCTCAGATAGCTATGCTTTTAGACAAATAACTTTACTTTAACTATGGTGTAATTCCTTCCTAATAGTTAATAGCAAGGTTCTAGATAAAGTATTAGTGAAAAAAAAATTGACTCACAAACATATATGGATTAGCGTTGATACATTCTCTTGTGAACATTTATTAAAATGATTGTCTAATAATGTCCCTTTTCTTAATTTTAGGATGCGGCCAGTTTAGTCCCACTGGTTGACGATATCGAGGACCCCGATCTCCCGCCCATTAGATTTAATGCGGTGACTGATGAGATCGAGTACCCCACTCCACTGCGGGTCCTCAGTTTAGAACGTTTGCGCCGCTCCATGCGTACTCCAACTCCTGCCATCTTGGAAGAGATAACATCAGCGGAGAGTAGCTTCAATTCAGCTACGCATTCCTCAGATAATAACAGGACAGAGGATTCCGGCGTTGAGGGAGTCCCTCGACGTCGGGGTCCCACGTTCCCTAGACGTACGCCGTAAAGTGGCGCTGTTAGCTTGGTTGAAAATATGACATACAAATTTTAAGACAATGACCAGTTTTAGACAACATGTGACTAAATTTACAGATTTTCTATTCTTATGTAACTAGTCAAAATAGTAATCACTATGAAGTAAAGACTTTTGTTATTAGACATTATGACTTTTTTTTATACTGTACAAAGCCAAACATTAATTTACACTTCTGCCATTATATTATGTATATATATGTTTAGTCTGTAAGGATATTTAGTATGTAAGGAAATGATTATAAGGTTGTATTTTCTTTATGCCCATAATTTAAAACTTCATTCAATTCTTAATTACTTTCTTCGTAAGCGAACTAATCCTTTTTCTTTCTCAATAGTATATTAACAACTGTAATTACAGCCTTATGTCGCAGTTTATTCATTCTTGTTAGCTTGTAAGGGTCATGTATATATAGATATTTAATCGAACTCGCACCTCAATACCTTTTCTCTAAATTTCATTTATATCCATCCCTGTGCATTAATCGTGAATTTTTATTGTGCTGTGATATAGAGAGGACTTGTAAATAGCATATATATATTTTTTTTTTTTGTAACCAATATCTAAGTAGACCGAAAGACTGACGTTAGACAAAGTTATTTACATACGCTTATTCAAGTATTTTTAAGAAAACTCATGTAAAGACTGTTTGTGATTCAAGTAATTTAAGTAATATCATTGATTGGATGATCTCATTAAGGAAGCTTTATATAATTAGTAAGGCTTAGAATAAATAGCGTTTCCCTTTTAAATTTTAATACAATAGTCATAAAGCTTAAAGTCTCAAGGTAAAAATGTTCTTATGTCCCTTTGGATCTAAAACTAAGTCTTAATTCCAACAAGTAGGGCTAAATTTTTAGCTCACGTTGGCTTGTTGTTAGGCTATGTGCTTTTTATATGCACAAATTCAACATTTAGCGTTTGATTAATCGTATTAGCAATCTCGAAGTTTTATTATGTGCCAATATACAGCTTATGTCCAAATTATATTAACTAAGATGTTAAATTGTCAGAAAACTTCTTACTATCATAATGTTTTTCAAATACTGTAAAAATAAAAGTTTATGTTCTGTTTTCAGAATTGATTTAATTTTAAGTTTTCACCAATGAAAAATATTTGTCAAAATTTTATACCTTTTCTAAAGATTTTTACTTTTGTTAAAATAAATATAGAGATTTTAAGTAGCATATACACTGTTATTTACTGATTTAGTATTTGTTGTGTACAACTCCCGTTTACGTAGCTACTCTATAAATATTATTGTCTGTTCCTTAATTTAGTTAGATACATAATTAAAGTTTATTTTTGCAAGGTGCTTAGACTAGCTTACATTCACTTGGTTTATGATAATTTTTATAAATAACAAAATTTCTTGTTATGTTCTTTTTGATATCTCTACTATGATTTATGCGACTAATTTCCTATCGTTTTCAATAATTACATAGAGATATATGAGAATATAAGTATTTTACATCAATACACATATGTACAAGAGGTTTTATCATATGCAAAACTTTTATATCGTTAGGATACGTCCGTACGTCATTGTTTAGAACTCAGATTATAAGAATCAGTTGTAATCTAGTTTACTCTTCGTGGATAGTGGGGAGAGTACAATGTCCAGAAATAAGAAGGACTGTGTCTCTCAGATTCTCTATTTGGCGTGCTACTGCCCGTAATTCGTCTGTTATAGTCTGTCGGTTTCTATACTCTTGCTGTCTATACCGTATAACCAAACGGTTGTATGCGTCTCTATAAGTGTTTCTAAGTATACGACAATGCAAGTATCGTACAATACGACTAGGTTGGCTGATTCCACAACTAATTTTAAACGCTAACATTTCTTTAATCATCGTAAGCAAGTTATAACAATATTCTACTAGGTTTGCGAAGGTCTCATGTAGAATTCGTTGTGATCTAGGCATTGGCTTTCGGAATCTAGTTTGCATTTTATAACTTTTGTAAAATATTCTGTTAAGACTTACGTGTTATGTGATAACTGTAGTACTTCACAAGGTTGGTGATTTCCTCACTTGTGGATATGTTATAGTAAACTGACTCAATTTCAGGATAAAATTTAAGTTATCGTTATTGTTTACTACTACTAAAATTCTGAGTGGGCGTTTCCTGTCCGAAGTTATAATTAAAGTTTTTGACATATTTTTTGTATGTAGAGTGGTTATAGTTTCTAATAACTAATCAACTCATCACAATTCAAGGCGTATATATATAGGTTGCCTATTAGTACTGTTATTGTTTGTACACTTTATACAACTTGTATTAAATGTTTTAAATAGTTTTTGTGTATATGTCAGGGTGCATATTTAACATTTGTAACATTCGTATTTTTGTACAATCTGTATCAATCGTTTGACTCTGTTTGCCTATACAGAATCAAAACTCTCTATATGCAAATTTTTTTTATGTAAGTGTTTTTGAAGGGATCGACTCTTTAGTCGACGTATATTGCATATAGTTGGTCTCCCCTGCTGAAGAGAAAAGATGTATATTTTACCACTGGATATATAACCTTGAGTGGGAAAATTTACATGAATATGATAACTTAGTTATCAGATTAGAATAACATATTATCATATTGTTCACAAGTTTACAGGGTAAATGGAAATGTAAATTATGGTTGTGAACTTGTGCCATTCCGAAATCTGACATGTCTATCATTTATTTTCCTAAGTCGTCGACCTCCGGTAATAAATACGGAATCGAGTGTCATGTCCTCGTCGGCACTTGAGTCCTCTATGTCCGAATCAGAGTCTAATGGTTTCTTATTTTGTGACGCTTCTTTTCGTGTTTCTAAGGGTGAGTGTGCGCGTATTCCTGGTTGTGGATCTTTTGAATTAACCGGAAATATAAGCGGAAGTGTGTCGTTTTTAACTAATGTGGCTATCTCTTGATTTGTGAGTTTATTATAAGGCTTTGTGATAATATCCCTTATTTCCTCTGGGAGGGTGTCAAAATGTTCGTCCATAGGCTTGAACTTTTTGATTTCGTTGAAAGAGTATTTAAATATTTCAGTTCTTTTGTCTGAAATTCTTTCAAGTTTGCAACTGTTAGGGCTTACATCCAAAACTCTATAGGGTGAAATATGATAGATAGGTCTAAGATTGGGGTTAACACCAGGTGTAATAGTGTTATTTCTAACCAAGACAAGATCTCCTATATCAAATTGTTTGTGTATGCGGGTTTTGTTAATATACTTTAGTCTTGCCTCCCTTCCCTTTTCAATAGCTTTTGCTGAAATGTCCAAGTTTTCTTGTATACCGTCCGAGAGGTCTTGCACATAGGCTTCTGTGCGAGCTATATCAGGGTGATATTCATCCGGTTTTATTGCTCCAAAGAACAATTTAGACAGGGAGCTACGTGTCCCGAATAATAATTCCATGGGTGAAAATCCAGTTTTTGGTATTTTAGTGCAATTATATTGTCGGACTATTAACGGTAGTAGATATACCCATGAGGTTTTTGAGTCTTGCGCCAAAATTTTAATGATTGGCCATTTTATTACTTTGTTGCTAGCTTCCACCAATCCTTTAGAGGGTGAGAAGTACGCAGTAGAATACAAAACTCGGATGCCAATAGAAGCAAAGAATATCAAATTTTGCTTTTCTAAAAATGATTTTGCATTGTCGCACAATATTTGTCTGGGGGAGAAATTAGGATAGAAATAAAACATGAATTTGTTTATAAATTCACGGGATGTGAGTGATTTCATGGGATATGCAAGAATCATTCCTGTTAGTTGGCAGACTATAGTAAGGATATGATTATAACTACGATATGGGGGCAAGGATTGTATATAGTCAATACTTACACATTCAAAAGGTCTTGAAATTGTACTATAAGTTCCTACTTGTTCTAGTTTTGTAGATGAATTTTGAAGTTGACAATTTAAACAAGATCTAGTGTAATTTCTAACATATTTCTTAAGGTTAGGGTGGAAGAAATTTTGCATATTCAAAAGCATTTTAATTTCTCCACTATGTACTAACAAAAGATGAGTATAGCATACTAATACTGGTAGTAGTTTGGTTGGGAGATAAACTTTTAAATCTCCTTTTATTTTTGTAAACAGAATCGTGTCTTTAAGTTCGTAGTTCTGTCTTTTATAAGTGTAGGTGTTTGATTTAGAGGTTAGACAACGTGTGTAAATGTTAGAGTATTCCTCTTTTTGGTTTGCAATTATATTTTCTATGCTAATCCTTTCTTTTAGGATTTCCAAAGGTCTTAGTACTTTGCCTATAACTCTATGTTCAGCGGCAAGTGAATTTATGGTAATTTTGGGTTTTTGTTGCTTTGGCTGTGGGGGTTGTTCATCATAACCCAAATAGTCGGGGTTATCCATAATGAACTGTGTCCATTCTTCAATAGTCCAAACTTTATATTGGGGTAAGTTATCTTCAAACCCAGATTTAACAAATTTAGGTAGGGCTACCTTTTTAATGCTTGGTAAAGTAGCCTTATATGCCCTTGTTAAGAAATCTGCCAAATTGTCTTCTCCTCTTAAGAAAGACATTGTTAGCTTTGGTATTAGAGTTAACAGAGTGGTATTCCACCTTTTCAACTTATTAACGGCTGTTAATGCTTTAGGATTGAAGAGATAGTAAGCACACTTTGCGTCTGTTAACAAAGTACATTCACAGCTTGGACCTATTAGAGTTCTAAACGAGTTTGCTGCATAAATAATTCCTAGGATTTCAATGTTTATGATATGTAATCTTGACTCAGCAACGGTAATTTTCTTTGAGGTATATGCGATAATTTCAAACATAGATGCTAAAGATTTTAAATTAAAGCTATTGGTTGATGAGACCATTGCGGGTCTTACTATGTGTTGCTCTTTGTGTCCATATAGTAAAAATACAAAAGGGGGTTTTGTTTTGTCTGAACAGTGTTGAGTGACAGGTTTGGCACCCTCTATATTTGTGATAACTATCACAGGACGGTACATAGCTACACTAAGAGCTTCAAATATGAGTTGTTGCGGATCTAGATATACATATCCATGCTCTAGTTTGCGAATAAATTCTAAGAATTTATCCCTATCATTATTAAATACAAATTGAATATACTTTTGTCTCAACATCGTAGAACGTATAATTTTTGATGCTCTTTGCAGGATAGTGGTCAAAGGTGTTTGAACTTTATTTAGTTCTAGAAGCAATTGTAAAGATATCCCGAGACTATTGTGTACAGTGTCTTCAGGATAGCCCAAAGTTTTACTAGCCAAATATTCAAACTCGGGTGGTCCATCTTCAGACATACGCTTAGCATAATCCTTAATGTTTTCACCTTCGTTCTGCAAAGGTAGGGGTAAAATTGGTAACCTATTATCATAAATAACATGGTGTACAGGGTCATCGAAGTTTAGCCCAGGGGGTAGGGTTTTAGCCTGTAATTCTGGTGTCACTATTTGCGCTAAGACTGCCGAATATGAGCCAGTTGAGGTGCCGGCTGCGTCTGATAAGATAATCTTAGGTGCTGATAAGTTAACTAATTTGCTAAAAATTGGTCCTGAGGCTAAGGCTTTCTTAATGTCTTCGAATGCTTGTCTTTGTTCTGGAGTTGGGACAAAAGTTTTACCTATTCTAGTAGATGTAAGTGAAGTTAGAATATGTGTAGGAGCCATAATATCAAATCTTAAATGTTTATGCATACTTTGTAGTACTCCCATAAAAGATCTCATTATAGTAATATCAGTAGGCATGGGAATATTTAGAAGTTTTTGTACTCGCCTTTGATCTACACAGCAATAATTATGTGAAATGAAGAACCCAAAGAAATTTACCCTACTTTTAAAAAGTTGTGATTTCTTTAAACTAATCTTTCCTTTATGCGTGTGTATTCTCCCCATAACTTTCTTCAAAATCTTAAAATGTATATTCAATGATTCTGATCTAGTTTTAGCTAGTTCAGTTGAGACAATGAAATCATCGTAAATGTGTTGGACTTCTGGGATAGGTGAGTATACCATCTTGGCTAAATCACCGTCCATTTCAACATTACCATTATCATCATAAACCAATTCCCAGTGTAATATCTTTTCCATAAAGCGTGATAGACTTTCAGGTGAAGTCTTAATGCCGGTTGGTAAGGATGCGTGTCTAAAAGCTCCTAATGGGGTTGCAAACAATGTTAGGTCTCTGCAAGAAGGTTCTAGCGTTATACTATGAAAGGCGTTAGCCATGTCACTACTACTATGCACAAATTTATCCCTTAGTGACTGAATCAAATTTTCTGCTGTGGGTAGCAGTGCAGGTTCAGATTGCAGACAAGGATTCAATTGTTGAAAATTTACAATTAAACGAGGACAGCTCCCCTGATCCGACTTTGGAATCAGATAAGCTGGGCTTGCATAGTTGTTATAGGAATCCCCATCCAAATTAGCTCTTTCAATGGTCCCGTTCTTTAACAGAAACTCTAAGATAGATTGCATTTGCATTTTCTCTACGGGTGATAAATAATATAATTTCTTATGCTGGGGTAAAGTTTGACCAGGTTTTAGTCTAATTGTATAATTGCCCAGATATTTACTCATGTTACCTCTATCAGTAGAATGTGTAGATATGATATCAGGGTAAGATTTTAGGAATATGTCTTCTATATAATGTCTTACCTCTGGTGGATAGTCTGACAGCACCACAAGATCCTCTGGTTTAACAAACTGGTCCTTAGGCACACTGTAGCCAGTAGGTTCTGTTACATAGTCCATGAGGTTATCAGATTCAGCTATATGTTTTAAGCCAAGTTCAATAACGTCATCACTATTTTCAAAAAGTTTATTCTTTTCAGGATCTGGTGTAGTTAGAATTTCATCAATATTAGAACGGTAATCAGATAAGGCTACTCCTGGTATTGGAGTGTCATTGTTTATAGCTGTAGGATTCGGTATATATCCATCAGCTAAAGGAAAAGATCGTTCTACCAGATTGATGGCGCTGTATTTTGGTAGCTATAAGAGTTGAACTGAGTTGTTTCTGGTGTCTAGTGAGATCTGATTGATGGCTGGAGCCGTAGCTTTCTCTGCGTGTTGCTCCAGGGCTTGTACAATCTCATCTAGCTCAGTTGTCACAGATACATTGTGTAGGAATGATTGCGTAAAATCAAAGTCTGTGGTGATCTCCTTGACTACAAATTGGTTGCTTGGTTCCAAGTATCCGGTGATAACAGTGTTAGTGATTGTATGTTCAGTGACATTTGTTATCATTGCTCTTCCACTAAGTTGTCCTCGGTTGTTGACAGTCAGTTGCGTTTGTCCAGGTTGAATTTTAATTCCTCCATTTCTATCATTGGCAATGTGGTCATCGCTGAGAATGACTTTTGTTCCAGGAGCCAAGTTGAAGAAATGGTTGATGTTCATTTCTATAGTCTGAGTTTCATTAGGGTCAATTTTGTCTATTGTCCCTGTGCAGAGTTGTAACTCATAATCAGAACAGAACAGGCTATCTAGTACTCTCCCAGGATGGAACATAGAGTATAGATATGGTGCTGGCGGGTGGTTATCCGCAACGAAAGTCAACCCTAATTGGAGATCTCTAATGCCATTCATTCCGATGATCATAGGTGTGACATTCTTGTGTTCCTCAGGTACAATCATAAATGGTACTGGTCTATAGATGCCTGAGAATTGTGTGAGACGAATCATGAGAGTTATTTCTCCAGCTACTGGGATTTTGTGTCCAGAATAGCTGACAAGAACCATGTCACTCTTTTCCAGATGGTTCTTAACCTCATTTTGTTGTACTCCAAATAGCATACCAAAATAGCTGGTTGACATGATATTTCTGTCTGCTGCCGAGTCAAATAAAGCTGTCATGTATACATCGTAGTTTCCATTTGACATACAGCTGGAACAGTTCAGGTACATTTTCCTATTTTCATCCATGATAGCTGCAGAACTATCTACCGCTAAAATCTTGGGGTCGTTTGGATCCATTCGAACGGTGATAGCGTTAACCCTACCTGTTCTGCCACGCTCTTTGGATTGTCCATTGGCTTTGGCCTCAACCCATTCTTCATATGCCTGTTTAAACACACCACCAGGTCTTACTTTACCACTATGGTACAGTTCCATCATTGCTGGTCGTCCAGGGCATAGGTGTTGAGCGTGGTATAGGTCTTTGCCATACTTCTTGTGACAGTTTGGGCAGTATCCGGATGTTAGTGCTGTTTGATATTGTCGTCCTTGGTCATCGCACAGTAGTCTGCATCCATCTGATATTTTGTGTGAATTTTGACCACATGCACCGCAGTAGCGCTTATTGGATGTTCCATAGGAGATATGATAATCTTGTTTGGTGTTCTTTTGTGGTTGTCTATCTCTATTATCCCTGTTTTCTCTGCTGTAGGTTTTAGGATAGGCTGGTTTAGCAGTAACTTCTCTAACTGTTGGCCTTTTATAATAGCTCGACGTAGCGGCAACTTTAGCAGGCTGTTTGTCTCTATTCATTCTTGTATCCCTGTCATGTGAGTAGTTGGTGTTGTTTGTCTTTTTATGAAGCGATAAATCTCCATTGTAACTGGCTGATACACCATTCTGCTGTAGGTCCAGATCTAGGTCTTCAGTTCTAGGATACATGGAAGCGGTCAACTCATGATATGTAGGGGATCTTCCAAGATCATGTGTGAGATTGTGATGGTTTTCAGATGCTATATTGCGGCTATTTGTTGGTAAGCTACGTTTGAGTGCCTCCACTGCAGTTATGTTGAATACATTCTGTCTTTCCTTCTTGTCTGTATAATGAACAGCGGCTCTGCTGGCAAGATTCTGAATTGTACTGACAAGCTTAGGGAATGACATGGCTTTGGTTCCCTTAAAGGCTATCAGCTTAGCTTGAGCTTCCTGTGGGCTGATGAGTATATCATACTGTAGCAGTAAGCTATTGTAGACACTTTCAATAGATAGTCCAAGATTGAAACTCTGCTGGATAGTAGTATATGCTTCGCCAGTTGTGTTTCTAAGCATAAAGGTTTCAAATTCTGTTCTTGAGAGGTTACATAACTCCTGAGCAGTGTTCATCTCTGATAGGTAATCAGTAATGTAGGGTGGTTTACCGTCTCCTTTGAAGCAATGCTTGAGAGGGAAGGTTCCATTGGCTAACTTAAGCTTTTGATCGTTGCTTAGGGTGCTCTTACTTGCATAGCTGCTTGGTGGTTTAATTCCAGTTTGGTTGGTGAAGTTACTGAAGTGTCGTTGAGTGCGTTTGTCATTCTCCTCTTGTACAATACGCTGGGCGGGACGTTGCCGTTCCTGCAACTGGCAGAAATACAGTGGATGTATTTTTGTCAAAATTGTTTGTCTGGATGTAAATTCGACAGTAATATGCCATATATCGTAAGTACCCTGACAAATATACATCTAACACAGGCATTTAAACATCCAAAATTGTCAATTATACATCTATTTCTTGCCAATTTCACATCTAAATTTTTTTATATGTCAAAAATACATCTTGTACATTTTTATCAATAATAAACAATAGTAAACTGTATAGTAGATATCTATACTACAAGAATATACATAATTAATATATTAGATTATGGCTAAATGTTTAAACTCTATTGGTGGTGAAATTGTAAATGTATATATACTTAAAATCATGATAGTTTTATTTCAGGGAGTAAGGGAGGGGACAATGGGCAATTAAATCAATTTAAGAGTTTCCTTGAAAGGCTATAAAATCCAGATTTATCCGAAAAATTTTAAGCAAATTCTAAAGGGGTTGTTGATAAATTTAGAAAACTATAAAATAAGAAAACAAGTTTCAAGAAAAAAAAGCATTCATTTGAAAATTAGATTAATTGATCAGACTGACGTAACCATTCTGTAATCAATTACTAGAAAAATCTATATGAAACTCGTTCAACCCAAATTCCTAAGGTTTATATGCCACTATAAATTTAGGGGTTCTTAGAATTTTTATTACATAAATATCACAATAAAATTTTTATCTATGAAATGATATTTTTTGGAGAAATAATATTCCCACACTTTAAATTTTATTAAATTTAAATTTTAAATTATTAAATCATTGTTTTATCCCTGATCATTAACCCTTTTCTTCCATTGTCTTTTCCCTAACCCTAACCCTTGTCTGCAACCTTTTGCACTCCAATATTATATTTAAATTTTCTTCCATTATCTTATCCCCGACTTTTAAAATGGTAAATTTATTTTCCAGCAATTAGTACATGAAAAGATAAATAAATTTCGATATAGTGATTAAAACATTGTACACTTTAATATCAAATATAAAATTCTTTCATTGTCCTCTATTGACTCTTAAAATTTCAGTGGTCCTGCGAGGCAATGTAAAATCAATTTGAGCAGCAATTTTTCTATAATGGATGTATATTAAAATGTATAGGATGTATTTATGACATATAAAAAAGTTTAGATGTAAAATTGGCTAGAAATAGATGTAAAATTGACAATTTTGGATGTATAAATGCCTGTGTTAGATGTATTTCTGGCGGTTACTTTAAGTATGACTGTATTTTTGGCAGAGGTTTTTACATTTTGACAAAAATACATCCAGCTGTAATTCTGCCAGTTGCAGGAACGCCATGTACCCCGCTGGGCTTCTAACTCAACTTCACGTCTTTGTTCCTCTTTGTATTCCCTCATACTCTGTGTGTAGTTGGTACAGAAGTTCCTCATCATTTCTGAGTCCACACGTAGGTTGGGGTTACAAAGTCTTATTGTATCCAGGAATTGTGGGAACAGGAAATTTCCCAGAGGATCTGATAGTGTTGCTCTAACATATCGATCTCTGATCAGTGCATCTGGTGAGTCCTCGCGCATGGGTATGGACCTTACAGATTCCGTGTCGGGTTCTGGCGTCTTGGTTCTCTCACCATTCTGTTCTGGTTCCTCCTGGTTGGGCATTGGTTCCTCTCTTCGTGTATCATCTCCTGCAGAAGCTGCATCAGCTGACGGAGTTCTTCTTCCAGGCGTCGTCGAGCGTCCTCGACGTGGAGTGTTCGCCTTTTCAGCGTTGTCATCTTTCTTACTTTTATTAAATAATGGCATTACAGCTAGCTTAAAGCTTTTAAACTTTCTATGAGTTCTTTAAAGAAGCTTATGAGATGTTGTACTATTTTAGGATTTAAATAGCAGAGGTACAAGAAGAAACTGCTTAATGCGCTTAACGTTAAAACAATCAAGAATTGTTTACAATAACAAATTTTTCTTTTAAAGTTGTTAAATATAGATGAGTATGTATTGTCTACTTCACCTACAGTTGTTTCTACGTCGTGAATGCTTGCGTGTGAGCTTTGAATCTTATTCTGGAGTGTGCGCTAATGCACTCTTATCCTTAATTAAGCTCAACTGTAGAAACACTTTTACTTAGACTTATTCTATATTTGCCTATAAAGCTAATGTGGGTTGTTTAGCTGTACAAATTAGCTATAAAGTTAAATAGAATGTTAAGGTTTGCAGCGAAGTTAATTTGGGTATGCTAATATACTATCACAAATTAACTGTTATTTGCTTAGGCGTCGACTTTTCCTAGCAAATGTTATTGTTGAGAAAAACAGCAATTTATAATCCTTGTTGAATTCTTACTCCACTCTAAGGATATGTAGCTTACAATCTGCTTATTCCTGTAAGGCTTTATGAATATAACTTACTAAGGTTCACTCCCAAAGGATCGTCTATATTCTAATAGTATTGCAACGGTTTTGCCTGAATATCAAAGATCTCGCACCCAATACTTATAGTTGTATTAGGGTATGCCTACCAATCCTACTAAGTATTATTCGCGAATTATTATGGGGCTTCACTTGTGATTTCAATCCTTATAACTATATTATTGAGACTCAATTTAGATTGTCCTATATATATATGAATATAATCAGTTTGTTTTCAAGGTTATTATAGACCGGATGTGCTCCACTTAATTAGTGAGAACACAATATTCTATGTGTCTTACTGAAGTGTGATATCCTACGCAAGGTGATCAATCTATACGCTGGAAGTTGTCAATCAAACTCTTTAAAGTAGACTACAAGGTTGGTGTTATTGCTTGGTCAAATATTATTGAAAATCAAATTAGCTGAATTAGTGCACTTTTTTTTTCTAAAAAAGGTAACAATTTTAGATTATAACGATTATGAACTATATGTACACACTTTATTTTACTTGGTTATAGATTTTATACTAATAATCCTAAGTAAAATTAAATTTTCTCAATGGTATAAAAAGAAAATGTTCTTTCTTTGTTTTAATCCGGATTTTTATAAAGACAGTAGAGTACTTCCAATATTACTTGCTACTTCTTTTAGAGACGTCCCAAGACTCCCAAGATAGGCTGCTGCAACCTTTTGCTGCGTTTGGTTACTAGAACTTTGTCTCTTATAAGTGTGCTTTTAAATTACATATAGGGCTTAGGTTGTTGACTATACTTTTAAATCACTAATATTCACTATCACTAATGATTGATGGTTTATAACTCTTCTCAAGTTGTCTGTTGAATTCTGGCGGCACATGAAATAGAAATTTTAGCATTAACAAAGCAAGTAAAAATTTAGTTTTCATGTCCTACTTATTGTTGAGTGAACTGTTTATTGTATTTATGTACGTGTTTGTAAGGAATCATACAAAAAAATTTTCTAAGTTAAGATTGAATTAAAAACTTTCTAAGTCAAAATAAAATAGAATCACTCTAAGTCCAAAGTTGGAAAATTTTGACTAAGTCCAAAAAGTTTCTAATGAAATTATTCTAAGTACAAAATCAATAAATTTTGGCTTAGGAAAAAAAATCTAAAAATATCTTAAGTACAAGAATTAGCAAATTTTGACTAAGTCAAAAAAAAATTTTCTTATTGAAATTATACCAAGTACAAAATTAGTGAATTTTGACTAAGTCCAAAATTTTTCAATGAAATTATGCTAAGTACAAAATTAGTGAATTTTGACTAAGTCCAAAACCTTTCAATGAAATTATGCTAAGTACAAAATTAGTGAAGTTTTCTTGAGACAAAAGAAATAGAATTACTCTAAGTCCAGACGTGGAATATTTTGTCCAAGATGAAATTTCCTAACAGTTCATTCACAAAGCTACTTTAGAGACTGCCTATAAGTCAAAAGAAATAGAATCACTCTAAGTCCACTATTGGAATATTTTGACTAAATGCAAATCTCGCTAAGTTAAGGATTTTAAATTATAAAGTATTAGAGTGTTAGAATTATCCTTCACCAAAAGAAATAGAATCTCTCTAAGTCCATGATTGGAATATTTTGGCTAAGACAAAAATACTCTAAGACAAAATTTTCTTTTAAGTGTGGAAAGTGAAATTTGTTAATCTAGTTGGAAAAATCGTAATTATTACAAGTCCAAATTTTGGTAAATTTCCAACCAAGTTCACAATTTCATAGAAATTACTATAAGTCCAGAAATTCGAGATTCTCTCTGTAACAAAAGAAATAGAAACGGTGCTAAGTCCAAAAGTGGAATATTTTGCTCAGAGTCTCAGGAAGTCTCTGGAGTTATTTCTCTGATTGCATACAGCAATTTGTCTACACTTATATCATTCCAACCGATCGATGTTGAGAATATCTTTGAGACTTTGAAATATTTTGTTTAACTCAAAATTTTTGGAGGCAATAGTTATTTTGATACATCCGCGTATAAATCAGAATTGCATTAAGAATATAAGTCCTAGGCATGTATAAGTAAGTGCAAATCTCAGAAAATCGGTTCTAACGGCACCAAAGTATTAGTACAGTTTAACTTGAGTATAAATGCTACAAGTTTGTAATAATCTTTTGGCCCTTTACTACGACTCAAGAGTACTAACTGCTTTCGGCATATTGTTTCAGAAACATGGCTCCAAAGACAATATGTATCCCAACTAACAGCGTTTCCCGTGTTCTATAGGATTTGCTCCTAAGTTTTCATTTAATAAGGCAGTTCAAAATGGTCCTTTACAAATAGTATTTTGATAGCTTATAAATGAAAAGTTACTCCATGCTTGATTCTTAATAAGTTCTGGTTTAAGTATCAAAGATTCAAGTATTTCAACACTTAGAGAATTCTCGAATAAGTAAAAATCATACTAAGTCCGAAGATTTATATATATATATACTCCGCCACCTAGCACAACTCCTAAATTTCAAAATTCTGACTAAGTCCAGAAATCAAAATTTTGCACATAGCTCAATCATAGATTATTCCAAATCAAGTGTTTTACTAAAGAGAGGCGGACATGGAGGTGCCGGTGTGCTGGTATTCTCTAGGGCCTCTAGAGTGTCAACCAGTGCGAGTGTCCTTATAGGGCGGCGACCAATGGCCACAAATATGCTAGCATTCTCTAGGGCCTCTAGAGTGTCAGCTAGTGCAACTGCTCGTACACGAGGCTCTCAATTGCATTTGTGTCGTGCCTTTCAGTCCCTATCTCTTCAAACGCCTCATAGTCCTAACCTTGCTCTCAAATAGTATCACAGGTTTTGGTAAATCCGATTTTGCCATAACTACAATTATTCGATTTTGGTAAAAATACCTGCCTTAGGCGGTTCGGGTATGGTAAGGAAAAAAAAGAAAAAAAATTTATGAAGTAAAATTTTTCCAAGATACAACCGGTAAGTTGCACCATTGTGTGTGCGAATGGGGCGTTTGTCCATATTTAGGTATGGAGACCGCTCTTCTATGAGTACTACTAAAACCTAATTTTAATGCAATACACATAGACATTCTCATCGTCGGTTCGCTTGTTTAGAATGCTTAACCCTCTATTCCCACAAGTATAATACGAATTTGGTTGAGCTGGTGGAAGCTCAACAAAAGACCCACGCGAAGTATTATGTTGCTTTAACCTAAGAATAAATGGTTGGTTTTGATATTCGATCAGAATCATATAAGTATATTAAGTATTAAGGAAGGAAAATGTTTTTATAAAGTGTATTTATATCACAAGTGCATAAGTTAAGTATGGAAATATTTACAGGATAAGTGTTAAAATTATAAGTAGAGTAGGACAGAAATGTGCCCTAAGTCCCAAGCAGTGAATTGTGCTAAGTGTTAGAGTTCTAACATAAGGCCTGAGCTCAATTCATGCTAAGTACTAAGGGGCCTAAATTTAAACTACAATGCATGCCAAACAACTAAGTCATTACCTTTTAAAGCCAGAAAGAGAAGTTGATGGTAGGAGAGTTAGTAAATAACTGAATAAATTCAAGAGGTACATGCTATAACATTAGCTCTGGACCAGGATTTTAGTGTTTGTCTGTGCAATTAAATATCTGTGTGTTAATATGTGACGTAAATCAGGCATGGTTGTAGGCATACATATTTGAACTGGTTGTTTATAAGATTACATTAACTATAAACATAATATCTTTAATAAACATATACTATTAGCAAATCACATACAGATTACCACGAATAGGCTAGCGTTACCCATATATGGTGTCATATAGGTAAGGATAGGCCTATGAATGCATAAATTGATACAAATAATGCCTTGGGCCTAGCTAAAGTAATTGTGTCTTGCCCCTGAGTGCTACTAGTTAATTGCAGGGCACGTGTCAATCAAAGGTTCATAATATGATCTATAAAGTGTTAACTTTATATCAAGCATAGATAGATAGTCGTGGATGCGAAGCATTTCTGTAAAAGTCTCATATGTACGTTCAAAGAATTTGAAAATTGAGGATCGCATCTCCACAGGGAATATAACAATTTTAGAAATCAACTAAAAGTCTAAACCTGACCAAAACATGGTAAACCATCTATTAAAATTTTTTTCAAGGCATTCAAACAGGTTTAGATTTGAGGCTTAGTCGCGGCTGCTGAGCTCTGCAGTAATCAATAATTATGTCAGCCATGTGGTATTGAAATAAACAAGCTGACATAAAATTTTAATGACATTATGACAGTCTTATGTTGACATAATAACAAACACAAGTTTAACAGGAATATTTCTTTGCTTATTTTTCGCAAGCACAAATTTAGGAAAAATTACTTTAAAAAATAGATAATGGAAAAGTAAAATAAATTGTTTGTTAGATAGGGTACATCAGAGTAATTTATGTGAAAATTACATTCTAAATGAACCATCATTTAATACTAATTAATTTTTCTATCAAAATAAAATGATTATAAAGAAACAAAGATTTAAAATAACACAAGCTATACAAATAACAATAAATCTTTTATGAAATATAGAAACTTATTTTAAAGTAGTATCTAAAATGAACAAAAAATTCAAACTAAGAAGAAATTGGTTGTAAAATAATCACAAAAACTAAGTACGATCAGCTTGCCATATTACATATGGAAAAATTAAAAAAAAAAGATTACATTTTCTATTTTAAAAATACAACACAAGAAAACAATCTTCTGAACGGTTGTGCTGTTAGACAGGCCTTATTTCTAGAATAGGCGCACTACTACTTATAATAACCCACAGCAACCCTGGAGTAAATTTAAAACTCAGTGAGCCCAAAGTACGGCAGAAGAAATAATTGTTTTTAGTTTTTCTAAACAAATGAGAATTAGCTTAGAGTGTTGATTTTATAAAAATTTCGATATTTACACAAATTGCTCATTTCAAAGAACTTATACTTAAGGGGGTTGATATAAATGATATTTTAAATTTTTTTTGCCAATTCGATTTAACCAAAATTTAACCGCCATTTTGCTGCCTAAAGTATCAAAAGTACTTATCTTATCGTTGGCATACAAAAACAAAGAAAAAGTTTGAAAAAACACTATATTTATCACAAATACATTGCTAAATAGAAAAGTAATATTGTACTTAACAAGTATAGCAATGTCCATAAATAATTAGAGATATCTTCATTGTTATATTTTTATCTCACATAGCAACCAGGTAAATACCACCTCCCTCTTGAAATTTAATGGATAAGAACAGACAGATTATGGTGTAGTTGCATATTTCTTTTGAGAATCTTCACATGAAATTTATGATAACATTATAATTTTTCCGGGGAAAATTTTGAGACGAAAATATTTTCATAAAATATCTTTTAAACAAGAATAGTTTTCATAAAAACTGATGCCTTTTTGAAATAAGAAAAAATATTACTGTCCTTTATCTGTCCAAGATATCCGTAACGAACATACGGACGGACCGATCCTAATTATAGAAAAGCTACGCTTATAAATAGAAAATGCATAGTAAATACAAATACTGTAATAGAAAGAGTACAGGACAACTTCTATTTATTCATTTTCTTGTGCTGTGTTGTGTAATGTGTATTCATCTATTAATGCAGACATGGATCTAATATTAACCAGCCACAACAAAAGTTCACGGAAAAAAGGTATTAGAGTTTTCAATTAAATTTTAGTAAAGAGGGAAAAAGACAGCAAGGTAAAATTAATTGTTAAAAAGTAAAATTTACCCTATTACAATTATGCACTATTAAATCAACAATTATTGTAGCATTTTAAAATAGTTAGTAAAAATCCGTCAAAAAAATAAAAAAATTAAAGCAAAAAGCTAAAAGAAAAATTCTTTATTTGTGTCCCCTTCAATTATTTGATAAGAAAATGAATTGAATGATTTATAATGCAGATAATTTCTCCTTTTTTCTCGGTAGATACGGTGACAGTGTGCTTTCACTTCCGCATATACATTAAATCAGAACCGCATATCATTACTAAATCAAACGATGGTAGGCTAGTACAGGGTTTGATTTTGAACAGGACATATTTTGTACATATTATGGGTTTGTCTCATGTATTAGATATGTTTTTAAAAAGAGCTTTAATTTTCATATTTAAAAAAAACACAAAATTTCTATTGACAGGTATTTTTTTGCAGGGGCGATTTCTTCTGAAGAGTGGAGTTACTCTGCCATAAAATAGTTATAAACCTGCCCTTGATCTATAATAGCTTTTCTGCAAAAAAAAACCAAGTAGGTCAGTGGATAGCAAGATTTTAAGCCACAGATAGACATCCTGTTTCATTTAATATAAAGATATTTGTTTTGATTTTATAAGATATGGGGAAGTAATTGCACACCACCTACTACTACAACTTCTGCAAGTATTTGTGAATGCTATGGATTAAGAATTACGGATTAACAAAAAGAATTCTTACACAATGCATCTTTAAGGGAAAATGAGTTAAATATGTTTTATGTTGTTAAATTGGTTTAAATGGTTCTAAACTAAAATTTGCTCATTTTCATTGCTTTACTTTGAAAACATCTTAATTATTATTCCATGTGAAAAATTAACAGGATGTCTGTCTATCTATAGCTTAAGATATCGCAAGCTACAGGACCGAAATGGTTCTCATTTGCAGTGAAGGTCAAAAAGTTCATAACTATTTTGGGTGAGGGTCCGTCTAACTCCCTAATGCAATATCTCCCCGCCCCCCCCCCCCCCTTGAAGCGTATGCACTAGCATATAGTCACTATTGAAGAAATGGTAACATCTCGGAAAGAATAACATTAACTAAGTGCATCATGATCTAATTTTATATAGCCAATTATGAAATAAATTTTTAAGGAGTGCCCCTTAGGGCGATTTAGACTGCTTTAATTAGTTTTGTTGATTTTAAATGGTTTAAAGTTAAAAGTATGAAGTAAAGGACTTTCCTTTCATGCACCAAATTGAAATCATCAGAGTGATGAATGAAAACTATTGTTATACGACTTGAACTGACCTAACCTGACCTAACCATGTCCAGTTTTACAGTTTATCCTGAAGATCCATATTCCAACCATTCAGAATATCTGCACATATATTTGCTGTACAGGGTGAAACAAAAAATATAAAATGAAATTCCTAAATATCTGCACATATACTTGTATGTATGCTGTACTACGGGGTGGCCCGTGAAAAGTATAAAGATGCTATTTTATTTTAAAAATATAAAATCCTAATTTTGCTTGAAAAGGTGACCAAAAATTTATGCAAAATTCGTTTTTTTAAAATGATTTACAAGTTTTGAATACACCATGTTAACACACACGTACACATTTACCGACACATCTTCACACATACACACACACACATCTACACATACACACACACATCTACACATACACACACACACATCTACACATACACACACATACAGATATGCATTCCATTTCATTGCATTATATGCATTCAGTCTTTGCCCTTAGCTTTACACTTCAAATTTGTTCAATTTTCCTTGAACAATATTCAAATAAAGATCAGGGCTGCCAAACAAAATTCTTTTTTTAAACACATTTTTAAATAATTACAAATTATAAATTTAAAATAAAAAAACTACCACCAAAAGTTTTCTTCATATTTTTTAAAGGGAAAAATATCAAAAGGATTGAAATTATTAGAGAAAAAAAGAAGTGTTTTCAAGAACTTTTTTTCTCTTTTATTTTTTTTTTATATAAGGATATAAATCTAATCTTGACTTTTAATAGTTAATTTTAAATATATCCTTAAATTATAATTTATTACTTAAAAAGAAAGGTGTATTTTAAAATACGCAATTAAACTACTGTTATAAATGTAATTTTGCAAATGCTTAAATATACAATCAGAAGTCTATAATACAGACTCTCTATTTATTTCCAATATTTCCATTGCCCCTGCTATAATCCTATTATATAAATTAGTAAGTGGTTTTTGTCTGTCCCGAAGGATCTCGCTAACCGCTGAACCGATATTGTTCTCCTTTACAGGGAAGCTTCTTATAGGTCCTGGAAAGGTTTTAAACTATTTTCGGAGAGGGTGTGTTCAACCCCCCCCCTTAAAAAAATAATATCTTTTTACTCTTTTGAACACAAATTTAAAATCGGATGAGGTCGACTTTTCCCCCTCCTACCTTAAGTGCCCCCAGAGGCTTCTAGGGGGCGTAGCCGCTAGTATACATATATTAGACTGGAAGCTGTGCATGCAAATATTTCATATATCCATCTTTTTTTATCCATCAAAAGAAATGAAAGGAAAGATGTTAATATATTTTGAAAATGTATAGGTAGCTGTCTTATTGATAGCATAGCTACTCTGTTATTACGTTACGTAAGTACGTTGGTTTATAAACTTTATTAGATTATAAATATTGTGGCTTATGAACATTATCTTCTTCAGAGATAACAGTAGTGGCGTGTACAGGAATTTTTACAGTGGGTGTGGTCCTGTAAGGGGTAGAAATAAAACAAGCAAGTGTTACCAATTTATTATTCTAATAAGGTTTTGATGCCCCCTCTCCCGCATCCTAGCACGCAAGTTTTAAATATTAATGGTAAAATTACATTATTGAACTTTATGAAAACCCATACGAGAATGAAAACTAATAATGAAATAATATAATCTCATATTCACGAAACCTAATTATCAATAATGTTAATCTATCCTCATATTATATATTTTATTAATTTAAAATTACAATTATTTTAAAAACATTTTTACTACTTTTATGTCTGTCCATTAAGATCCTGCTTCTCTTTATAGTGAAGTCTTTGATAGGTTATCTATTGTTTATTAGTTGTGAGAAATATAGAAAAATCTAGCTTCGCTTTATTAGTATACATATTATTGATTCTTGTTAAAAGCGAAGCTTTGCTATTTGTATAAATGTTATCCAATCAAAGCCTAAAAATATAAGTAAGTCCAGTATTTAAGCAACTTTGCAACAATTTTACATTATATTTATATACAATTGTCCTTACACTTATTATTTAACTGACACTTTACAAGTGTTATTTTTTTCCTATTGTCTGATTTTAGAGCTTCGCCTTTTGGAATGTTGTCATTCTTGTTTTATAACTTTTAACCACAGTGACAAATTCTTTTTTCTTGCGTCACATTTTGTGGTTTAAAAGCTCAAACTTCAAAGTTTCAGACAAATTTTTCTTAGCTAAATTTTTGAAAAGATTAAAAAACGATATATTCTCATATATAGACAGTTGCAAATACTGAAATGACGTTGAGAAATATTTAGTTTTGCGTAGTTTTTGTTTTCAAATGCTTCAAAATTGTCATAAGTTTAACATTTGATTTTACAGATCTTTTCCAAAGAAAAAAAATAACAATAAACTCTAAGTTTTTTAACTAGCGACTACTTCCCTAGAAGCATCTAGGGATACCTATGGTGGGAAAAGGGGAATTTTAAAAACATAAAGTAAAAAAAATGTGTTATTTTTTCTTTGGAGAGTGGAGAAACCCTCCCCCAAAATAATTATAAACATTCCCTGGACCTGTAAGAAGCTTCACTGTAAGGGAGAACCATATCGCATCAAAGATCCTTCGCCACAGGACAAAAAAGCTTACTACTTTATATAATAAGATAAATTTTTAACATTTCTTTTCATAAAATTATAAATTCATTATTCGAATTATAATTATAAAAAAATAAAAGCAAAATATCGAAGAGTAGGAAAATTCTTCCTATTTAGACAAAATTTTCCTTTTCCGTTCTTTTATATCTTTAGATGATAACATGAGCATTTGTTGGGAAATTTGGTAATAATCCAACACTTTTCTGTGGGGCCATTATTTCATTAAAACCTTTCCTCTTTGACATAATATTATAATTTATGGTAAGGGCTTTAAGTCTCGTTAATCTCTAAACTGATTAAGTTCTCTATCTTAGGAAAGATTAACTTAGTTTCTAGGATGTTTTAAGGCTATTCAAATATATGTCTAATGCTGTCGGTAGTACGGACGATATATCTACATAGATAATAAGTAGATGCGCTATTTGTAACTATTTATTTAATACATTCAACTTGGAATGGCATATTATTTACTAGGTATATTTGCGATAACTTTTATTTAATGAAATCTTCCAATTTTTAACATGTACAAAACGGCCTGCTTAATTGCTTCAAGATCCATGTCAGATCTATATAGGAAATAAATGTCTATAAACGAGCTCAAGTTTTCCAAGGAATATTTGTTTAAAACTCATAGTGCTCCAATAATCCATAATAAACTCTCATTGCCCAGAACGATAAGACCCATTATTTTACTTTATTAAAAATAAATTCCTTTTTTTAATTTCATGTTGCTATTTACCTTATATCAATGTATTTAATTTCTAATCATAAAAAATAAAATTTAGATTTATAATATAATAAATTTAAGAAAACTCTATTTTAAAAGAATTCGATTGTGGCGACACTTTGTGTGTTCAAATATTAAACTAAAATTGTAATCATCATCATTAACCCTTTGGTGATGGTAATGTAAAGAAAAAAATATAATTTAAAAAATCTTTTTAAAATCATTTAGATTATTAAATATTTACTTTCTTTTAGATAGTAATGCCGGGTGAGGAAAATAGATTTATTGAGAAATAGATATGCATATAGAAAACTAGCCAATAGGGAGATAATTATATCGAGCCAACTCTAGTCTTTGAAATCAAGTAAAACCAGAACATAATTCATATCTCTTTTAGAATCAACTATTCAACTTAAACATATAATTATTCAAATGAATAATAAATTATTTAGTTTGAAATAAATATTTTAATTCATTTTAAGATTTTAGCTGCAGCCCAGTTTGGACGGTATGCTACAGCAAAAATAAGCGCTAAAACACAGGGATTAAAGGGAAAAGATAATGGCTGATAATTGATGTACATCCCCAAATACACAAAATTACCCCTTCTATGGATTACAATTAGTAATAAACCAACCAAACAAAATTCAATAAAAGTACCCAAAGTTATCAAGACAACGAATAGGTAAACATTAGTATAAAACTATGGGGACTAGTGTAATAAACATCCCATTGTCCCCTTCCCCCTGGCTTAAACATGTATAAGCCGACAAAAATTCTTTTTCAATAAAAGTAGTAACATAAATAAAGTGAAAAAAGATTCCTTTGGGTTTTGGAGTGGTTTGAGGGTATTTTTCCTTTAAATCCTCCCTTGCTAGGCAAGAGTTGAAGCTGCCAGAATTTATACCCTCAGCAGCAGACGCAAACATTGTAGCTAATGTAAGAGGATACTAATGAATTCAAATGCAGCTGCCATTAAACAAAATCGACTTTTAAAAATCTATAATTATTCTGCGGCTGTTTCGAAAACTTTCAGCCGCCAATAAGTCTCATAAGCTTATTGTTTATTGTTTATTTTTATAATTTTATTTTTTTGAATTACATTAAAATCATGTTGCGTTCATCAAATTTAAAACTAAACAGAAAGTGTTAAAAGTAAAAAAAAATGTCATTTTTGTTTTGGTAAACAATTCTTAGAAAAATGATCCTATTTCTCTGCACTTAAATCTGTTATCAAGAAGTTGTACTAAGCTTGCAGTAAGAATAATATTTATGCAACTTTTTCCTTAATTTCAACCTTGTGCAAAAAATAGGCATTGTAAAAGTAAATGCATTCTATACAGGATGTCCTTAAAGTATTGATTAATTCTGATTAATATAACAAGTGGATATCTTTACCCCTTAGCCTAAAATATTTTGAAACTTTATTATTTTTAGCCATTTCTAATTCTATTCAGAATATGATAAATTGTTTAAAGAGCAAAAATTTTTTAAAGTTGTTATTTGTGCATTTCTGAAGTATTCAAGAAGTCAAAATCAATGTTTTTTTTATCTATTAGGGTAACATTTGCCAGGCACCCTGTATAAAGAATGTGATACACATTGTAGAAACTAAAATAAGATTGTTCCTCCCCTCATTGAATTGCATATTATCAAGTAAATCTTGTATTCAAATACAGTACAGATACAGACACAGCTTGTGAATAAGTTGAAAGTTAAAATTTCTCAAATAAAGCAAAGTAATATTCCATTTTCGGCTTTCGATAACATCCCTTTTCAAATTGAAATATGAAAGTCCTGAAATGCAGAACCGATTGAGTTCTCCTTTCTAGGGAAGACTTACATTAGTCCGGATACAGTTTTGAGCTTTTTTGAAAAATAAGTCTTCTTATGGTTTTAGTCTACAGTTATGCCCACTTCACAACCATACAACTACAGAGTCCCTAGATGCAACTAGGGGTACAGCCGCTCGTATATTTACAAACTTATTTATGAAATACAAGAAACCAAAATACAATATCAATATAGTTAATTTGCTTATGTAGCACTTCCAACTTTCTTTGAGCAAGAGCAGAGAGTGAGCAATTGTTGTGCATGTAGAAGCCTTGTTTAGCTCAGCCTGTTAGTCACTGCAACTGCATAGAAACAAATATACATAATGTTGCAAAATTTATACTAAATATAAATTTTATTTCATTACTTAAATTAAAATCATAATCATTTGAATTTTATAAAAATAATTTAAAATGCTCTAAAGTTTAATGAATGGATGTAGACTATACGTAGATATTATGACATGTGTAAAATTGTCTTCAATTTGGGTTGCTATATCCCATGTCATTTATTGGTCAGTTCGTTAATCCAATAAGAGGGAATGGGGTTAAGGGGGTGAAGATTTTTTATTTCAGCCCGCTACGTGGTTCACTGTAAAAGAGAACACAAAAATCTGGAGTAAAATCCAAGTAATAATATAAAATACAATTTCTATGTCGACTTTATGGCATTCAATGAAAGTTGCCATTGCTGACATTATTGACATGGTTTCATTTTAACAACATGTCGCCTCTAGTGCGCAGACATTACCAATCGAAACGACCAAAAATAATAAGGATTTTCCCTCTAGCTCCCCACTCTTACTACCCATTGGTCAAGTTTCACTAATTAAAAACTCAAACAACTTTTGTGGCATGAATTTGATAATTGGCTTGATAAAATCAGGAAAAAAGAAACCGTATAAATTCATTTTTTTTGTTTTATAGAATTAATGATTTTTTATCAATTTTTTAACTTTTAAGTCTGTGTGTAAATAAAAAAGGGGCAATTTGAATTTGCCTTATGTTTATATTTCTCTTTTATGCTTAATTATTGATAAGCTTATACACATAAAAAAGTATTAAGACTGACAGATTAAAGTACGTATAGGGAAGCAGTGCATCTCAAGTTCATGCGTGCAATTTTTCAAGAATTTTGGTACTTTCCCACGAAGTACATAAGCAGCACACCCACGAATTATTTTGAAATAAATTAGGATAAAAAGGGAGGGGGATCTTTTTGCCTACTTCCTGCGAGAGGGCCTAACCCTGCTGGTTGTGGTGCTCTGACGCGGCGGGACTCACTTGTACCCAATATAACCTAACCTAAAATGACCTAAAGTAAACACAAACAGCACAATTTTTTTTCAAAATAAGGGGAGAGGGGTTCTGTACTCGACTAGGAACTTTGAGGAAAACCGCAAAAGATTGAATTTACATGATAAATGACAACTTATTCTGTGTTCATTGTGTAGTGTCAATCTTTTATCTGTGTATGATTATGTTTCAATCAAATATAGATATTTAAATTGAGTAGACGTGTAAGTGTCAAAATCTAGTCAGAGCCAGATTTAACGATTTTGATAATGGTATACCCTCACTTCCGCTAAATATATCTTATAAACAGGAACTTTCATTTAAATAAACCCATAAAAGGACCACCGAAAACCTTCAATCAACTTATAACAATTTTGAAAAAAAAGCATGTTTGAAACTCTGCTGAGCCCTTTCTCTAAGGGGTTCACAGATTGTGGGGCTCTTCTAACCCTGACTTAATATGAGCTAAACTAAAATGAACATCATAAGTACTTTATTGTCATGATTAAACTCCCTATGTTCTTATATGCTATTATTATTTTGCGAATATGAAACAATTTGCAGATATAGTAATTTGCGGACGCAAAGGCATACCACAATAACTTGAATCTAATTAAAAATTCGATTCTTTTGATTTTTTTTGCAGATTGATTAAATTAAAAAGAGTAAAGTGAACTTTAGTTTATTTAGAATAATTTAGTAATTTTCATGAGCAAATCTAAAATGTCTTTTGCCAAGTCATCGAGCAATCTAGAAAGTATACCTAATTAATTTCGTTTAGATAAAAAGTAATTTTTAGTTTGGACTTGGTTTGCGACAGATAAGATTAGAACCAAGTATTTTGATGATCTGAATTTGAATTTCCGAATGTGTACACAGTTTCCTCGGTGTTTCTTCACCCTATTTCAATATTTAGTACTAGCTAAAAAAGCTTCAAACTTCAAAAAAAATCCAAATATAAAAAAATTAAAATTTTGAATGTATAGTGTATAAATCGATTATACATTCAAATATTGATTTTTTTGGAAGTTTAACATTTTTAGCTAGTAGTAAATATTGAGATAGGATGAGGAAACACCGAAGAAACTGTGTACACATTCGGAAATTCAAATTCAGCTTATCAAAATACTTGGTACTAATAATTATGTATAATGTATAAATCGTTTATACATTCAAATTTTAATTTTTTTGGAAGTTTAAATTTTTTTAGCTAGTAGTAAATATTGAGATAGGATGAGGAAACACCGAGGAAACTGTGTACACATTCGGAAATTCAAATTCAGCTCATCAGTATTTTAATGTGTTGTCCTAGTAGTTGAACAAAATCACCACTTCTGTGCAATAATATGTTGAACTGACCTATCAAAATTTAACAAAAGTACCCAAAGTTTTAAAGCAAGGAAATGAGACAGTGTGCTTGAATAGCTTTGTGTACCATAATAATTTTTAGTCCAATATCCTCTGCCTCCCTAGCATAATTACATTTTTAAAACCATTCATAGCTAACATTATAAAAATGCTTAATGATTTACTTATAACAAAATATATAACTAAATCTTATAGCAACAAGACAACTACATATTCCATGCCACTATGACTCTAATTGTTTGTTGATACAATACTGGGCTAAAGTTTGAGATGGATGTCGGGATAAAAAGTAGAAGCATATCTCCACGTGCAAAAATGCCAATATTCTGGTGCGAAGCAGATTAATTATTTAGTTCTCATTTAGTAGAACGCTTTTTTATAAGCGAAGCTTGTCTATATTCAGGAATCCATTTATCCGAATTAATAGCTTTGATATAAATTTATGGCTTGTTAAAGTCGTCCTCATGTTTCTAAACTTTATATTAGGATTCTAGTAAAATTGAGGTATAATTTTGGAATGGTAACATCTCTAAAAAGTCCAATTGAACATGTTGAACATTCTATTGCATTGACTTTTAAAATGTGATTCCTAGGACGATTAGGGGACCATCAACAAACAAGCTACATTCAATTTGCAGGCTTACACAAATTATGAATTAGCTGTGCTTCTAAAAAATGCAGTTATGAATCGTATCCCATGATTTTACGTCTGTAGAATGACTTGGGGAAATGTTTTTCAAAGTGTAAGATATATTTTTGACAGGAGCTTCAAATTTATGAAACTAACTGCTCAATGATTAAAATTTTCATTTTTTGTGAAAAACTTTTACTTTTAGTTTTTTCCAAGGCCAATATCTCTTTAAACTGTTGGTGCACAAGAATTGCCTTAAACCGAAGCTGTTCATAGTGCCTATAAAAAACGACAAATGATAGGCCAATACACAGACTAAATTACCAATGGCAGGTCAGTATACATTTTAATTGCCCAATGATACCCATTAACTTTGTAGAAAAACATGACTTTCAACATCCAAAAAAGTAAAGCTCAACAGACTTCTATCATATTTGATTGCAGTTCAAAATATGCACGTAGAATATATAGATATAATGTGCATTTGTGTAATATATTATTATAATATAATTAGTTTGTGGTAAATACATTCTTCATTCCAATTAAGATTATCCTCATCTATATAAATACAGATTACCCCTTCAAAAATCAATAATGGTTATTTATCGCATCGTGTTATTAACAGCTTTCCGCGGATATAAAAAAGTACAATTAAGAGATCAAAACCAGTTTTGTTAGTCCTGAAATGCCGAGGGCACGGGCTAAAAAAACTGGTTTTGATATCATGATTGTACATTTTCATTTTCGTAGAAAACTGGATATAATACGATATAATACATGATTTTTTAATATGGCTTAGAACCGGTTCTAATCCATCGGATATTAATCGGTTTCGAATCCATACTGGAAATGTAATTTAGTTATTTTGTCATACGATAAATATATATTAATGCTTAAAGACAAAGAATTAAGTTAACCTATATTTGTGTTTTTATATCTGCATGTTATTTACTTTGTTATTGTACAAATTAATATCGACAAATGTGTTTTTACATTATTGTAAACACTTTCCTCATTTTTAATTGCGAAGCTTTTCTATAATTAGGGTCGGTCCGTACGTCCGTGACGGATAGCATTTTTCGTTAATTTAGGTACGTTAGAATTGTTCTATCGATTTAGAAAGCGTAGCAACTCTATAATCGTTACCAAAATGTCCTTACGTCCATTTTCAACAAGTTGATTTTTTCACTTTTTTAACAACAAATTTTTATATGAACTAATTATCCGTTTGATTTAGTTTTTGGTATACTGATTCTTGGGACAACAGAGTACAATATTATAAGCGAGCTAACTCTATAATCAAGTTCTAAAATGTAAGTATTTCCATAAACATTATCCTGTATCAAGAAGTTTTTCAACAAATTTACTCACAATTTTGCATTGACTCTTATTCATTTATATTCTGATTATTCAGTTCTGACACTTTACAAGTGTTAATGTCCGTTTGTATTACCGTTTCAGAGCTTTGCTTTTATTGATGTTGTCATCCTTGTTTTTGTACATTGCATGGCTTAGCCCCTAGAGAGAAGTATTGGTAGGAGGGAAGAGTTGATAAGTAACGCCCCCATCTTGTAATCCTTTTATATAAAGTAGTAAGGTTTTAGTCTATTTGTGTAAATACCATGGAACCTAAACAATCGCGTTCTTTTGCTTTATTTCTGAATTAATGTCTTATGGACATACCATTGCATTGCTAAACATACTACATATATAACTCAAGTTACTATTACATTGAATAGAAAAAGTAAAAACAAAAGAGCCTTAAAGCTTATTATCTATAATACAAAGTAGAATGATGTCTGTCCGTCCGTCTGTCTGTCTGTCTGTCGGTCTGTCTGTCCGTCCCTTAAGATCTCGGTAACCACTGAACCGATTGGATTCTACTCTTCAGGGAATATACCTACTGGTCCTGTGGTGGTTTTAGGCTATTTTCTTGGGGGGTGGGACACCCCCAACCCCCCCAAAAAAACAAAAAATTCCCCCAATTTTTGTTTTGCTTAAGATTTCCTTGGTCCTTTTACGAATTTCGCCAAAAAAAATTTTTTTATCACCTCTTGGGTCAAAGCCCCTAGAGGCTAGGGGCGAAGCCGTTAGTTAAACATATAAAGAATTATTTCTTCATGAGAGCTGGGCTTCTAAAACAAGGATATAATTATTAGAAACAACTTGAAGATAGGAAAGAAAATTTGTAGTATTACTTAGTTACTAATGTAGATAACAAATAAAAGGATAAATTTACAGATCTTCTTTATGCAATGCCTTAGTGAAATGGACCCTTATTTAACTTTACAAATCAGCTGGATGTATAAACATGTTACCAGAACTCCAATCCGTAAGACGATGAAAGTCCTTAAAAAAATCAGCATGTGACGTCATAAAAATGAGGGATTATCCATCTCTTTTTTAGGGGTTTTCTTTCCCATTTCTCCTCTCCTCATAGCTCATTTTTATGACGTCAGATATTTTTTGAGCGACTTTCTTCGTCTTCGCAATCCGTCTTTTGAATGAAATTTTTGGGCACTCACTTTCTGTTGGAATATTATGATCAGCTAACGCCTGGCTAAAATTGATTAAAACTTTGGGTACCAGTGTAATTTACAGTTAATTTTCCCACCTTACTTAAATCCGATAGGAAAACCTTAATTGTAGAAAATGTTGACTAAATCAGAGACAATATCCTTAGCAATCAATTATCAGTAACAAGTATGGTAAAAGTACAAATGAGGACATACAAATGTTCTTCAGCTTTTTTTTGTAAGCTGTGAAGGATAAATATAGAAATAACAAGGATATTCATGTCTTTAAATTGCGCAGCCAAACAATACTCTAGATTTAAAAGAACTCTATAATAAAATAGTAGTAATGGCAAACTGTCAGTTGTATTTGTTTTATATGTGTTTATAATTCTAATTTAACTTTAAAATAAAACATTATCATAAATGTATATTTTTAAAAGGCGAATTTGATTAAATTAATCTTTTAGTATATTCTCAGCTTGTTTTTCTCCCGTAAAGTAACAAAATTCGTGCACAGAGCGAATAGTACAGACGTACTTTAATATTGAGATGCTGCGCTACTAGAAATAATATTAATGTGTTTATACAGGGACACAACTCACTAGCTCACCAGTTGGCTTACCTATTAAAAAGGACAGTCCTTAGGTGCTATATCAACATTAGCCTCCAAGGGGCACTTGATGAATAGGGACTTTACAATATACTTTTACAATGCACATTGGGGCAAATCAACCAAAAAGGGGATTTAATTATTTAGTACCCTTAAAATTCATCTCACAAAAATTTCATTTCATACTTTTTTGTAGGTAATTTAACAACAAACAAATTTGCTTTTATGTTTTTTTCTGTCATTTGAAAGGAACATGGAGATAAAGGTCATTTTATGAAGGTAGATAGAAAATTACCAGATTATCCCCTCCCGAAAATAGCCCCCCCTTACCCTTTCTATCTATCCATCGATCTATACATCTATCTATCCATATATCTATCCATCTATCTATCCATCTATCAATCCATCTATCTATCCATCTATCTATCCATCTATCTATCCATCTATCTATCCATCTATCTATCCATCTATCTATCCATCTATCTATCCATCTATCTAACCATCTGTCTATCCATCTATATATCGATCCATCTATCTATTCATCAACTATTCATCTCTTTATCCATTAACTATCAATTTATCCATCCATCAATCTATCCCTCTATCTATCCATCCATCTATCCATCTGATCATCCATTTACTTGTCCATCTATCTATCCATATATCTAATCATCTATCTATTCATCTAAATATCTATCCATCTATCTATCCATCAACTATCTTGAATTTCGTGTTTAAAATGTCTAATTAGAGGTTTTGGTTATCAGAGCAATATGAGAATTTTTTAGTAGCGCAGCTACCCTATCACTAGCTTTTTGGGCCCTTTAAAGTGTAACTATGTCAATTGTAGTCCGATTTTAGTGTTTAAAGTGTCAAATTTGGGGTCATGGAATTCATTTCAGTAGGAGGGGAGGGGATGGTGTAAATGGGGGTGGATGGGGATCCTTATTTTAGCAAGCTACAAGTTTCACTTTATTTTTATGTTTAATAAATCCATTATAAATGTGGGCATGATTAACATAAATTTTTATTAACTAATATCTATATTTATAATGATATTATGATTCTTGTTTACTGTTTATATGTATACTAGCGGCTTCGCCCCTAGCCTCTAGGGGATTTGCCCCAAGAGGTAATTAAACAAGGATGACAACATCCATGAAAGAAGCGAAGCTCTGAAATGGAAGGACAAACGAACATTAACACTTGTGAAGTGTCAGAACTGAATATTAATGCATGTCTATACAAAATTGTAATTAAAACTGATTAAATACATGTTACTGTTTGAGGACATACTGAAGTTTAAATTATAGAGATGCTTCGCTTATAACATTACACCTTATTGAAAAAGGAATCAGTATTCAAAAAATCAGATGAATAGGATATTTTTAACATTCAAAACCATTATTTGTTGTCAAAAAAGTAAAAATCAGCTTGTTATAAATGGATGTACGGACTTTCTGGTAACGATTATAGAGTTGCTGTGCTTTCTAAGTCGTACCCAACTGTTGTAGAAATCAGCATGAAAAGTTTGAGATCGATAGGACAATTCTAGCCTGTTTAAGTTAAGTAAAAGATCTAACTGTACTAGACGTACGGACGGACCGACCCTAATTATAGAAATATAAAAAAAAAATTGGGGTTTTTTATTTTTGAAAAAGAGCTTTAAACAACTACAGGACCAGTAGATATATTCCCTGAAGAGTAGAATTCAATCGATTTAGTGGTTAGCGAGATCTTAACGGATGGGCGGACAGACAAACAGACATCAAGCTACTTTGTATTATATATTAACACCTAGGGATCTAAGGAACAAAACAATAACCGATTAATATGTACATCCCCAATATTGATACATATTTAATAAATACATATTTAATTAATTATATTACAAAATTATTTGTCTGTAGATGAGAATTAGTGGTTGAAAAGTTTTGACACTCATCTTAATGAACCAACCAATAAAAAATCAATTAAATTTCCTGAAGTTCTTATGCTAACGAATATAAAAACGTTATTATAAAACTTTGAAGTTTGGGGACTAGTGTAATTAACAGTCCCCTCCCTTTCTAAATAAAACTGCTGATGTTAAACATGAATACCATGTAACTACATAATTTAAAATCAAAGCATTACCAATAGACAGACAGATAGACTACTTGCTAATTCCAATTTAGAATGATTATAAGAACCTCACGTTATTTGCATATTAACTTTACGTTTCCGCAGTGAGGTAGGGGTCATTGGGCTGTTTATAACACTAGTCCCCAAAGTTTTACAGTTGTGTATTCAAACGTTTTAACTACTAACTTTAATCTACACAAGGGGTAATTTTGTGTATTATCATTGGGGATGTACAACAATTTATTGGCCTTTGTCTTATCCCTTTAGATCCCTGATATTTGTAATAATCTATAGAAACGATTATTCAGTTACATTAAAACATCAAACATAAAAAGGTTTAGATTTAGGTTTAGCCTTCCCCCCCCTTCCTCCCGTCTCCATCATTTAATGCAATAGAACTTGAAAATATTCATTATCAACTTTAATTCAAAGTCTAATCAAATAAATATTTCTTATAACTATGTTTTTGCGTCTTTTATCTATATGTATTACATCTTTCATTTTGACTTTAAAAGCGCATTTAAAAGATTTTCCTAACAAAGTTTTCGTGCACCCAGCCTCAGAAAACGCGCTAAAAACACCTACGGGGGCGCGGGGGGGTAAAAGAAACCAGTACTGGCGATTAAAATATGTCTTTGGGTAATCAAATATCGTTTTTTTAGCCGGCGACACCCGGCGAAAACATGTTTCCTCTTACTGTCTTCTAAAATGTTGATTAAAAAACAAACAAAAATAAACTAAAATCTTGACTTCAACTATAATTATTTAGGACTAATTTCTTCAATTTGTGTTTTTTTCTTTTATACTGTCAAAATATATGTAATGCATGACTCATCAGAAGTTATTTTGTCTAATTACGTTAATTCTAAGAGATTTTATAATACTTTTAAAATTGTTGGTGAAACACAAAAAGTATGCCTTTTTCTGTAAGAAAATTTTTGCATTTCTTGACTTCCATGCATTAGAATATTTACTTAAAAAGCGTATTTTTACGATTCCTTTGAAATCTGATGTACATTGGGTATGCTAATACTCATAGAATGTTTGAAACTTGATTTGGGGGTGGTGAATTGTTGCCCCTTGTTGCCCCTATGTGCAATGGGTAAACAAAAAAAATCGGGAGGATATTTGTTCCAGAGACGATTTCTCTTGGAATGTTTGAGGTACCCTCCCCAAAAATAGTTATAAACCTTCCAAGGAACTGCACTGTAAAGGAGAACTTTTATATAAGGATAGAATCGGAGAATCAGCTATACTTGAGTCGCACCAACAATGTTTGGTATTAGCCCTGGGTAGGTTTCAGTATGTTTAGAGAACAGTTTATATAGAAGTTTTTTTTCCTAGAAGATCTTATCTCTTCCTGATTTTAATGATAAATAAGTCGGCAACCACTCCCATATTTAGGAATAACCCCTCGAGTCTGGAGTCAAAGCAAAATTAATTAAGTATTATTAATATGTAAATAGATGAGTGTCCTTATAATACTAACATGTGATAGATTCTCATCAACCCAATATAAATACATAATATATACAAATATAAAAATCATTTACTTTTTATATTAGTTGCAGCCAATGTACCGTATCAATATAAACCAATCAAAATAATCTAGAATTTTTGAAAGCGAGACTTTTATATAATTGGGGTCGGACCGTCTGTAACGGTCAGCTATTTTGTTAGTCTATAAATTTTAGAATTTTCCTATTAAACTTTGCATGATGATTCCTAAAAGAGTTAGGTATAATTTAAAAAGCCCCTTGATGCTATTGGTTAAGGTGTTTCTAAACTTATAGTGCATCTGTTAAACTGAAATTGGAAAACTAAGTATTTTTAAAGATAAATTTAAAAGTGGGGATGTACCTGTGATTACAAATGGAGCATTAAACCACCCTCCACCCCCCTACCAGTCCACAAGCAGATTACAAGGATCAAATAAGAGATTAATTTACCTGTCCCACTTTGGCGGACAAAACTTGGTGTCATTAATCTCCTCATACCATTTATTCTCTTCAGATTCACAAGATTTGCAGTTGAGAAAATCTGTCCAAACATATTGATTAGCGGAGCTGTCATTGAGCAGCACGCTGTACATGTTGAAGCAGGTGTCGTTGCTGGACAGCTCCAGGTCATAACTATCATAGGAGTTGTCACCTCCTCCATCACTTGCATAAATACTGTTATCACTGGCATGTGCTTCATAATCTAGATCACTGTACATGTTAGACATTGTTTATTTTTAGTTTTAACAATTTCACGATGAATTCTTTGTTCAATTTACTGAATTTCTTTCTCTTTTGACATTTTCACTTTGGGACAGATTCCTGAAATTTTGTTTAAAAATAAGGTATTTATCAAAGCATTTTAATTTTTTTAAATTTGTCCCAATGTACTACTAATTTTTGTTGAAAAGGGTAATCAATTAACTTTATTTCTTCATAAAAAATATTTGACCTATCGTTTATATAAATCTATGGGTACGTGTGTGTGTACCTCTACCCTCCCAACTGAAATCCCCCATTTTTTTACTTTTCTATTTTCAAAATAAAATAAAAATTCGAGCGTCAACTTAGCCCCTCACCTCAAGTGTTCCCAAGTGGCTTCTAGGGGCGTAGGTTTCAATTAAGAAGTTAAAATGAGACTTTAAATAAAAGCGAAGCGTTTCTTTCTACATTTGGTTTGCCTTAACATTTGTATAATTTTTGAAACATGTTTATTAAAAGCTTTTCATACTTAATTTCGGCATAATAAAATCTATCCGAGGTATATTGATGTTTCATATGTCCTTAGACAATAATTAAATAATTATGTCTGAAATTATATTAAAAAAGCAAAACTGAGACCCTAATTACCTTGAAAATGTTTTGTTTACAAAATTTGAACTTGACGAATTGAGTATGTATTGTATGATAGGGATCGACAACCGCACTTTAAACAGGAGACAAGTTGCGAATTGTTAGAAAAAAGAACAGTAAAATTTCTTTAACAGATATTAAATTTAATAGAAAATTTAGCAAATTTATGTCAATAGACGTGCGGCTGTTTTAGCGACAAAGGTTTATAATTAATTAAAGTTTGATGCGGCTGCCGCACCCTGATGTTAAGTATGAACCCGTGTCAGTCTACTATTTAAGGAATTCTGATCTTTCAAAACTTTAGTTAAGTATCCGTCAGGGAAATGTTTTCATTCTCTAAAACAATTCCTTTATAATGTTTTCTTTGTTTAAATATTTAAAAAGATAATAATTTTTGGGACAAATACTGTAATTTCTTTTAGACTAGCCTAGATGTTAGGGTTTCCTAAGTCTCTCATAGATAAAACACTAAGAAAAACCTTTGATAGCCTTAGAAATTGAAGATGATTTTGACCTTTGTCTTTCACTGTTGCATATATGATTGCATGTCATTTGTTTGTAGGTAGGAAGATTGCTTGTAATTTATATTACACACCACATATAACAGCAGTAGGTATTATTTCTAGTTAGACTTATGCATAAAAAGCATGAATGTTTTGATAAATAAATATATGATCAATGCTGCATAATCATATAGCAAGCAAGTGATATGGTGCTGTATATCGTGTGTTACAAGACGTTAAATAATTTATTCAGCCAGTGAACCATCCCTCCCCCCCCCCCTCTCCACCTTTTATTGAAATTACATGGCGGCAGTCCTTAGATGGAGCCTTTAATCCTAGACTTGCAGGGCTTTTCGGGACCTTAGTAAACCTAACCATATATAGAAGAAAACATTTTAAACACGCTAAGTGTATTCTATAATGCTTAGCTACCCTCAATTCGTATGTCTGTCTGTATGGATGTAAGTAACAATTGTTTTATATTGAAAATATGAAAATAAATGATTTGGGTGGTCCACAAAACAACAAAGGGATTTTGGTAAAGGGTTTGCTTGATTTTGAGAGAAAACTATCAACATTTATCATACAAATGAGACGTTTCTTTTTCATCTTATGTTTGCAATGAAGGTAATTCTTATTTTTAGGTAATCATATATCTATAATATCAAGGACGTCCAAGCTTTTTTTTTTTTGGGGGGGGGGGGACTTTAAAATTTACAACAATTTTAGGGGGACCTACGGTATCTCCAAATTCATTTGGGAGGGGGGAGGGATAATCACTCCTTTACCCCCTATCTTGGACGTCTCTGATGATCGCTAAAACAAACTATGTGATAATAGTGCCTAATAAAAATTACGTCATATAATACAAATGACTAGGCCAGTAAACTTTTTGCCATTAGTCAATTACAATATATACTGGCCTATCAGTGGTCACTTGTATTTTATGACGTGATCTTTATTAATCACTATAAGCTCCTCAAACTATGGGCATAGCACTAAAATGGTAGATAACAATTGTTTTAAAATTCATCTTAATTTTCAAACAGATGGTTTTAAAAGTTTTAATGCTTAAGAATTGATTTAATGTCTTTGATTAATTTCTTTTGATGGGCTGGAAAATGTCGGTGTATACCCTACTATTTACATATTTTTCTTTATCTTTAGTATTTTCTTTATACAAAGATCACAGCATCAAGAAGTAGCGAAGTTAAAATTACAACCAAGTACACATAGAGACAAAGTGAGTTGTTGCATGTAGCCGTAAAAATTACATTTATCCTATTAAATTTTAATTTCTCGAATTAAAAGTTGTTTTTAAAAGCTTCTTAGTATTGGAAATTTTAGCAAAAACAGCAACCGAGATGATAATGTTTCTCCTTTGACGCAAGTGACGGAAAAACTGGAATTGTATAGCAACTCTTATACTAAAAAGTAAGAAAACTGACCATTTTACATGGGTATGTGTATTTGCCCACTAATGATTTGAGTGTAAAGAATAGTGAAACTCTGTACAATCCCTCCTATAAATTATTAGACCACACATACCCCCCCCCCCATTCCTTAAATTTTCAATTTTTAAGATGAAAAATAATTTATTTTACAATAAAAATCAAGAATCCTAAAGGATTTGAAAAAAAGGCAATAAATTAAAGTACACCACCAATAACCATATACAAAATTACCCCTTGTGTAGATTTAAATTATTGGTTTGAGAAGTATATTCGTGGTCCACTAACAGTTGGAGGGAAATTGCAGGCAACTCTACTCCGCTTTATCTGAAACAAACACTTTCATTAATCTCATTCAGGCAAAATATTTTTATAATGTTTTCATTAAGTAAAATCAATAAACATTAAACATGTTAAGCAAATGCTATTGCAATCGAACTAAAAATTTTCTTTTAGAATTAGATTCTTATTATATATTAAGAAGAGAAGGGGCAATATTTAGTAAATTATACTAGTACCCAAAGTTTTTAAACACGTTCTAGTATTTTGTGGCTTAATACTTTATTATTAAATCATTTTATGTTGTTTCCAACTAGCAGTGTTCAAACTTTTCAATCAATAATTTTAATTTACAGAAGGGCTAATTTTGTTTACCATCTTTTGGGGTGTTTATCAATTTATTCCTTATATCCCTACTTTGACATTTTTCTATTTGTCCACTCTATTATCTATAATACAAAGTAGCTTCATGTCTGTCCGTCCGTCCCTTTAGATCTCGGTAACCACTGAACCAATTGGATTCTACTCTTCAGGGAATATTCCTACTGGTCCTGTGGTGGTGTTAGGCTATTTTCTTGGGAGATGGGACACCCACAACCCCCCCAAAAACAAAAATATCCTCCCATTTTTTAGGCAGTTAATTTCAAATGTAGTGTTTGCAACACCAGAGGTACTTAATTCTTTTTTTTTCATTAAATCTTGGGGCAAGAGGAAAGGAGCGAAGCCGCTAGTTTTATATATAAAAAGCTTCGCTATACTTTTGGAATCTTAAGCGTGCGGAAAGGAGGTACTAACACCCACCCTATAATTGAAATTGAGAAGGCCTCCTTTCTTTTTTTCTCAACCCGTTAAAGTATACACTCCTTTCCCCTGACAAAAAAAAACTAAGCACGCCACTGCTTGGGTGTTTAATGTTCTTTTTCTTAGCTTAATCAATTTGTTGTTGCATGAAAACAAAGTGAAAAGTGTAATTCTATAATGGGTTCATTTAGTGGCTCAATACAACAAACGATGGTGTAGCAAAGCTGTTCTATAAGTAATCTCTTTCTGTCTGTACGTATAGCTACACTTAAATAAATTAAAATAATGAGTATCATTATTAATGAATTGTGCGTGTTAGTTTCCAAACTATATAAAACTTCCTTGTGAGTAGGTTTTATTCCTATGCAATAGATTTTTTTCAAACTCATTTTTTTATTGAAAACCATAATTATTTCATTTATCTTCTTTAATAAATCATAAAATTGTTATTTATTATTTTTAAAAGTGAAATAATGATGATTTAATCATTGATAAGTATTGTACAATGAACATATGATTAATGTAAAAACTAAGCACCGAAACAATGAGCTATTTGTTTCCAAACAATATTCCCCCAACCAAAAGTATAAATTGATATTATATTATATAATATAGAACATACAGTTAATGTGCCCAATTCTCAATAATTGTAACAAACACCTTATTTCTATTCAAGACATGGTGGGGGATATAATATAGTATACAATAATTAACATATATGCATAATGTTAATGTAGGATGGTTACAAAAATTATTAGTTTTTACTTTTTTCTCTCTGGCATAAATTAATTTTCAAACATAACCTATTCTCCTAAAAGGTAATACAAAAGGTGTTTCTTTTGCCACTGGTTTAAAATAGGATCTTTTTGTTAAAATTAAACAGAAAATTCACTTGTTACCCAATATCTTTTATTTTCGCAGGCCGGCTTAGCATATTCCATGCCTGCCTCTTTTCAGCAATCAAGCCCTAATATTAAACACCATTTAAAAGTAAAAGCTTGCTATGTGTCCTTTTGTAGTCCACCACGTGATAATGTATATATATGAAGTAATACATGAATACACCAATTCCCTTTTTTTCTAGTGAGTGAGTGAATGCATAATTTGTTCAAGTGCTCATGTAGAACTTCCAGTTAGATCCTTCCATCCTTCCATAGTGACCAATTTGAATTGAGTATGCATGTGCAGAGCGCATTTTAAGCTATTATTTTTTATGGATCATATCTTAAGAAAAGAAAATCACTAGAAATTAAAACAGCTTTGAATTACAGTTTCTTAACAATACAATGAGATTGTGATTACAATAAAGCAATTATACAAATGCTACAGCGACAAAACCATACGAACTTAAGGTATATTTACACTAACCTAACCTAAAATTATGTTTTTTTTGTCATTGTCGAGCAAAGTAACATAACCCAGGAATAAGGTATAGCCAACAAGTAAAATAAATATAAAATAATACTTAGGGTGAAGCAAATAAAAAGTTCATCGTTACTAAGAATCGTTTCCCCCCAAAAAACACGAAAAAATCAGCTGAAATATTTTTCAAATAAATTATGTTTTGGGTTACAACTGAGATTAACCACTCTATTAAACTATACTCCTGTGAAAGCCCCCACTCCTGTAGCTGTCCATTTTATTTATCAGCTTTATCTTTCTTCCTATCAGTGACATAGAATCACTATAAGCATTACCTTCCATACAATGCTAAGATTGAGCGATTAATTAATATACTTTCATATATGTTTTCTCTATAATTAGCTATGAAGTATGCTTGCTTAGAAGCGTAGGAAAGTGTCATGTGTGACGTCATTAAAATACGTCAAAAGGATCGATGAGAGGAGAAGTGGGAAAGGAAACCTCTAAAAAATAGAGATGGATTTAGACGTATTTTTAGGACGTCACACATGTCACTTTCCAGCATGTCTTTTATTTTTTTCAATTCTAGAGTAGCTCCGGTAGAAACATTTTGGTCAATGCACCAAACTTAGAAATAATATATTTATTAGCTTTACTTCTTCGTAGAGTCCATTATTTTTAAAAATCAGAGGTGAATTCTTAAAAAACTTTTGCCCCACTAAAATCAGTGAGGCAAACTAAAAATTTAGAGGGGATAATTTTGCCTCACTAAAATTTTAGTGAGGCAAACTGATTTTAGTGGGGCAAAAGTTTTTTTAAGAATCACCTCTGTTCTTTTAATAAAGTTCCTAATATTGATAGTAATTTCTAGGTATTTTAACAAAATGTCATTTAAGCTTTATAATATATAGTATAAACATTTAGTTCTAGAGGCTTCGACCCAAACCTCTAGGGGCGTCACCCCAAGAAGTAGGTTAAGGGTCCTACATATCGGATTGACTTAAAACCAGGAACCAGAGATAAGACAATGACAATTAAATTAATGTATATCCCTCATGATGATACACAAAATTAATTTGGCAAATAGTACTTTGGATGTAATTATCAGCCTTATGTCCCCACCCTCCATGCTTAAAATATAAAAAATGGAGAGTTAGGTAAATTTTCATTTCTCTAGAAAAGAGATTGACCTACCCTTCTCCACAAATAGAAAAAAATCATCCAACGCCATTTCAGAAGCTTCCCTGTTCAGTTAAAACTAATTTAATTCTGTGAGATCTTTCAATACAGTCAGACAAACAAAAAGACAGACAGACATCCTACAGCTTTTACATAATAAAGAAAGGTAATATGTAAGTTAATAAGATTGTTTACCAATATGCTACGTATAAAACAAATATATTCGAGGTTTACTATTGCATGTATGTTGTATGTATATTAAACCAATTTTTATTAAGGTTATTTGTAAATACATGAATGAGCATAACAAGTGTATTTATAAAAGGTTCTAATTCTTCATTAAATGTTAAAGTTGAAGATGTAGCCTATCTCGCATTTATGTAGCTATATTAGTAAAAATGATTATATTATTTCATAAATAGCAAAATTATAAAGAAAACATATTTTTTGAGAGGCCACTCCCTAACCTAATTTAACAAAGATACCAATACAAAAAATTAAAGTAATAATTTTTGATATTATATATTATGTTTCATAAAAACCAGCTTTTTGCTTCCCAATTATTATTAAATCTGTCTGTTCTGGATCAAAATATTAAGAATGATTCATTTTGGTTTGAAGAGTTTATAAAAATAACACCAGAATCTTACAATTTTGTAAAAATAAAAGAGGTACAGCCGCTTGTTTGAAAAACAGTAAAAAAAAGTTTTGATGGTTGCACTTTTTGGTTATTCGAAAATCGTATAAATTTTTACTGCGTTATCATAAAATGTTTATTATTCTTGTTGTTGCTAGTAAATCCCCTAAAGAACAATAAAATGCAGGAAAAGAGTGTACTTTCATTTTATAAATTGTTACATAACCGAACACATATATACGATATGCAAAGACAAAGTTATGAGAGTATAAATTTTGTACCAAATTGAGGTTGGCAAGGGGACAGCAGCCGCCGCCGATTGTTTAGTAGCTGATTTTTTTTCCAAATTTCAAATTTTATTCAAGAGGCATTGCCCTTAGTTTCTAAGAACTCCGTTAACGATGGTGGAAAAAAAGACAGAAAAATAGCAATATATTCCATCCAAAGTCTTAAATTTAAAAGTAGAGTAGCCAAAAACTAACAATATTAGCCCAAAACTATGCAGTTAAAATTCATGTATAGTTTTTATTTATGAATTAATTGAATAAAAAACAATGCAATTAAAAGGGAGGGGATGTGGCAGCCAAAACTAAACTAAACTTTCAAGATTTCAAATGACAAATCTACAGCAGACAACCCTCGAGTTTTGTAAAGGATAAAATTGATGTCTGACCCTTCGTGGATAAATTCATATCTGCACAGAATAATAATCAGATTACAAAATTATGCAAAGGAGGCACTGGTGTGCACAGCGATTCACCCTAGGGGGGGAGGGATTGGGTAAAACCTAAGTAAATGAAAAAAACAAAAAGACAGTTATATCTAATATCGTGTATCAAAAGTGTTTGGACACCCCCACAGCTCCATCCGCAAGCATCTGATAGGGGCTACATAAGTCTATAAGGTCTAGCTATTTATCTTTCACTTTTAAAAGATCAGATTAAAATATTTTAATTAGCAATTTATAGTCACTTAATATGATTTTTCAAGACAGAATAAATATTGTATCTACTTGATGCCTGTAATATAGATTTCCTAGACCATTAGGTATAATATCAAATTAAGCGAAGCATCTCTATAATAAAGTCTAAAAATATAAGAATGATATTGAAATAATTATACATAGAAACAAAGGATAGATATAAGGAAAAGAGTGATAGAAAACAAAAAGATAAAGAGGCTGTTGCACTTTATTTCATGTAGTTTGGCTACTCTATAATTCAATTTATATAAACTTAGGAGAAATTTGACATTTTGATACAGTTTCAGCTCTTATTGAGGAAATTTTAATATTAATTCGTTCTAATATAGAAGCAAATTTTCATTAATTTTAAATTTCTTTAAAATAAAATCAAAATCCTATTGCTTCATGAGATGAAGGGATTAATATGTAAATTTTGAAACATCTTGTTACTACATATTTCTGCGATCTGTGAATTTGAAATATTTCCAATTAATCCGTCGCTACGCCATTTTGTCATCCTAATATGTGAATGTGCACTACGCGTAATACAAATATTATTATCATTTGCACTCACTATTACGAAAAGCGAAGCATTTATAATTCTAATGGTTTGTCCGTCCGTCTAGGTTAGTCTCTATTTAAACCTTTTGTAAGTATTAATTGGAAGGTCAATGCCAACATTTGAAAGCTGTTGGCTTTTTCATACCCCCCCCCCCCCTTCCAAACAATAAAACATATTCTCAAGATTAAAAGCGTTGTTACGCTGCACTTGTTATTGTTCGTTTGTTAATATATCTAATTTAAGTTAATATCGCCAGCATTGTTATTACACATGCATTTAATGAGTCAGCAAAATAACCAAATAAGCACATTACTTACTTTAATAAATTGTACATAATTAAGAGGAAAATAAAAAATTTCTTTACTTCTACCTATAAGCATGGAGGTTGTAGAGAAAAAAGAAAAGAATAAAAAATGTTTTTTTTAACCCTATAAAATTATTACGAGTTTTGAGTATTAAATGCTTTACTTAAGTCATAAATACGTTTAGATACATCAATACGTGCAACTAAACTTTTCTTTAAGACTTAATGTAGAAATAACATAGAACAGCCAACAGATTTTTTTTTGTTTTTCTAGTTTTAGAGTTAATTTTGTCTATACATAATAATATTTTTGTAATCAGTTAATAAGATTCTCTTTATACTTATACTAGACAATTTTGCAAAATGTTTACTTTTAATAAAAAACAATTAAAGAATGCTGATAATTTTTAATTAAGTAAATAGACATATAATACAATGTATTAGATACATTATAACCTAATTAATGGCTAATTAAACATCTTGTAGCACAATAACTGAGATGGATTATGATAAAATCCGGGTAAATTGGAGAATAACTCTTTATTGCCATTTTATTAGTGGAGCTACTTGATTACTTAAATATGCTAATCGACGATCAGTTAATACGCAATAAACTAAATAAATTGAAACACACTAATTGTCTAAGAATTAATTAGGCTAAAACTATCAACATTTCTGAGTATTATCTGATTTTTAGAAACAAAATAAGAGTTACGCATTTGTTCTGTCCAAGTTCAGTTTGTGATTCCATGATTTTGTGTTACAATTAATAATTATTATATTCATATGTATTGCTAAAGTTGAATAAAGGTTATATTATAATGTTATTTGACGCAAGTATTCAAATTAAAAAAAAAAAAACATATGGGAAGAATTTTAAAATTTCACTGAAAATTTTAGTTTCTTACGTCTACGGTGATTAAATTCTACAGTAAATATATCATTACTGCGCAGCTTGCGGTCAATGTTGTCCTTGGTGCAGTAACAGAAATACTTATTTTGAGTAAAAATTCCATTTAAATATATATGTGTTCACTTTCAATCTTGTTATTGTGTATAATTCTCAAATATCTTATTTTTCCTGTTTTGTTCAGTTTAGTCTTCTGTTTGAAAATATGCTGCGTTGAGACAAAATTGATATGATGATACGAGGAAAAACATGTTGTCCTGTGTATTTCTGCATGCATGTATATGCCTAGGTACAAAGAAATTGGTAAATTAATACACCAAAAAAAATACAAAAAAATTTGAAAAAAGAAGATTTTACTTTTTTTTGTTATTAGGAGTCAATGATTTTATGAAGATTTACCAGTCACAAGCTTATTCCTTATTGCAGATCCTAGCTTGGGACCACTCAGGGCCAATAAAAAAGGAACAAACAAAAATTATGAATTGTATATAGATTTAATACATTTTAGTATATTAGAGCAATCTAAATTTGTGGGTTAATTACCAATTTCTTTGGTCCTGACACACCTTCTTACATCCTGAGCTTTCTGTGGGCAGCATGTAACAATAAGAAAGCAACCTTTTTTTCACCTTTTCACTCGCATTCTCAAATTCTTGTTCACATCACATTTTATAACTGTTCACTGTTGTGTTCACCCATTCATTTGTGAACAATGCAATTATAAATATTTGAAAGATTTGTGAGGCGTGTAGCTCAATATTCACATTATATATGCTTCTGAAAAAAAAGAAATGATCAAAAAACAATAGATAACTGTTTCATCCAGAAGCGGCGCATCTCTTGCACGTACGTCCGTTGATTGTGTCTATATCAGCACAGTCATGGGTGACTTGTAGAGAAGCTTTACTACTGAATATTACGGGTATAGTAATATTTCATGGCAACGCCCCTTAAGGAGCGATTCTTCGTATTTCTAGCCCCTACGGGAGGCTCTAACCCAACCCAATACAACCTTACCTAAAATAAACTATCAAAAGCCATTTTGAAAATACGACGAATCGCCCATTTAGGGGTGTTGCCACGAAAGGGACAATACCCAAAATTACTAACAAACGAGAATGTAAATGTCCAAGAATTATTATTTTAATTCACAAATATATAATTACGTAGAAAAATCAATATTCCTCATAATTTTAAAAATGTATGTTATCATATGATACAAATTTCATATACAAAGTATCATGAAATTAATGGAAATCCATAGTCTACTTTTTGAACATTAAATCTAGGAAAAAAACAGCAAAATATCACAAATCAACCTAATTACCGCAAAAGATATTTGAATTATTGCTTTGCTGTAAGAAAGAAAAGTTGAACTGTCAGACCTTAAAATAATAATCTAGACAGCAACACTAAGTCCACTGCAGTGCCCAGCCAGACAAATAAAACATAACAAGCTCAAATTTAACATGGAAAAAATATTTTAAATAGAAATGTAAATTTTTTTTTTCCTGTCTAAAGGAAAATTTTAATGAGGTATTTAGAATTTTTCTATAATCTTAGGTTTTCTCATTTCGAATGTCTTATTAGCAAGTATAACACAGATTTTTTCATAATTATGGTTTGCCAATACGTCTGCAAATTTGTACATTCGTAATGGATAACTCTTACTATTTTTTCATACATGTTAGAATTGGTATGATGATTTCTGCAATAGTTAGGTACATTTTATCAAATCCATATGATTTTTGGTAAACTGGTTTTATCTATTTTTTGTGAACTTTAATTGAAAAATAACCCAAATTTTTGGAAGGTTTATAACTAAATACTGACAGTCGGGGGGTAGGCAATACATATTCTGTAGTATTTCTATTAGGTAGCTTCTATAGTTAAGTTTTTTATGTTTAGAAAAATCAAAATCAAATTGTGTATATTCTACGTAAAATAATAATTCTTTTGATATGATAAAACAGTAATGACAACAGCAATGAGAAGCGAAGCTAACCTATATAAAAGTTTTCAACATATAATCCTAAACATCTAATTAAACAGACAGACAGAACAGGCAGTCGGACAGACGGATTATAAAAAATAAGGTAAAGATAAGATGTTTTTGTACATTTATATCAATATATTGAAATGAACAGATAAGAAACTCCAACTAGAAATCCAGTTTTCACGATAACATATTTAATGGATGGACCAATTAAAACAATGAGTATAAACTTACGCTTCACTGGTCATTGGAATTATCACAAATTTATAAATGCCCATACGGAAAGAAGAATATCTAGAATTATATAGTAGCTCCGCTAATGACAAGACATAAAATAAATCATGTAAAGACAGGATGCAATGATATATAAATGATATATCTCAATAAAAACGGACAAATAGATATTTATCATTTATTCTAAAAATAACCAGAATTTGCTCTTTTTTCAACTACCTTTAACAGTTTCAAGTATATTTTTAAAATTATATTTAGCTACATTTGTTCTAAACAACTAATTACCACGTATCTTTGGTGTTTGTTGTACGATTTTAAAAAATATGGATAAAAGTATTAAAATTTGAATTTTTAATGATTTTTGTGTTTAAAGAGGAAAGGACAAGTAGCTTTAATCTTTCAAATATCTTTGGTGTTTTGGACTGCTTTTCACAATTTTTGTTGGAAATAGTATAAAATTAAATTTTAATGCCTTCTATGAGATTTTAGTCTCATTAATATATTCAAGAGCGTCACTACTTATGTATGTTGTCCTCTTTATTTATTGAAGAATTTTTAAAAACATGATTAACAAATTAATAAACTATCTAAAACATTTAAAAATCCAAACGCTAAGTAACTTATATTGTTTAAAATTGTAATAAACTTTGTATGTATATGCTTTCTCAAAAAGTACCTATCGAGCACTCTAATCCCCCCCCTCCCAATGAAATAAATTAAAATATTAGAGGAAGTTTGTATTTTTAATGTTTCCCCTTTGCCACCCATTAAAGTAATAAATAAACTAACAAATTGTAAAACTACCTCTTCCCCAACACAATTTTCAATTAATTAAAAAAATATGGAGGGGGGATTCAGTGCCTAACAAGGCACTTTGAGGGAAATTACCACTACATGCTGCTGCGCTATTTATATAATTATTATTTGGTAAAAAAGTGACAATCTTGATTCTTTATTCAGATATCTCTAAATATTATGTAATTATCATTCAAACTTATATTTATTTAAGCAGTAATAATTTTCAAATTTTAATTACAGTTAAGTGAAGGACAATTATCGAAGGACAAGAAAGAAGATAAATTGACTTTTACAAATATTTCTTTCAAATATTTGTCTTTAGTTTCAGGCTCGACAGTTGCAGTCGTACAGCTGCTAATGACTTAAAAATCAGCAGTTGGGCCTCATTATTTATAAATTTAAACAATCCTTAGCTGATTTTTAAATATCTCTAAAATTCGCTGTCGCAGAAAACCGTAAAAAAAATCCTCAGCTAACACAAAACATCACTTTCAATGGGCGGCTGCCGATCCCTGTTCAGTTTCTTTCCTTCAATATATCAATGCTAAATTCTTTTCAGCTTTATGCAATTTTGCTTTAATTGGCTTACAAAGCTAAGCGAAGTTGCTCTTAAACCTGCCAATCAAACACTACCTATATAACACAAAAAATATATATTTTTTATAAAGTTTTCTCAGTTTCTTTTTATCTGTCACAACTTGAATAGAAATCAAATATTTCACATGTGTATTGATAGAAAGTATACATTTTATTGTGTGTATACTCTACGAGATTATTTCCACAAATGTTTTTTGGGAATATAGGTGTATATTGTATAATATGTGTATATGAATATAATAATCATGTTTTAGAATATCTTATAGTATTAAAATTGTGTATAAAATGACAAAAATGTAGATGTTTAACTTTTATTATGAATTTAGCCAAAATTTTAAAATAAAATGCTTATTTTGGCTTGTTATTACTGCACTAATTCAAATTATAAAGTTGTTTGGTGTTTTTTTTTAAAAAGATCTGATCTCAGAAATTCTTAGTCCAATTGGTTTATGCTTTTTACGTAACTCTAATATACCTTCTAAGATGGTTTTAGTTAATTTCTGGCCCCAATAAAAAGCCATAGATGTTCTTACTAGTTATCTATAATACAAAGTAGAATGATGTCTGTCCGTCTGTCCCTTAAGATCTCGATAATCACTGAACCGATTGGATTCTACTGGGAATATATCTACTGATCCTGTGGTGGTTTTAGGCTATTTTCTTTGGGGGTGGGACACCCATAACCCCCCCCCCAAAAAAAAAAAAATTCAACCACCATTTTTTTAGGCAGTTATTTTAAAATAAATGGCAGCACCAGAAATACTTAATTTTTTAAAATTACCTCTTGGGTTAAAGCCCCTAGAGGCTAGGGGCGAAGCCGCTAGTATTGTATAGAGCAGTACGGTTTTTTATGTTTGAAGATTAAGATTTCAATAACTGCTGAACTGTTTGAGTTTCCCCTTTTTTGGGAAAGTTTTACATTTGTCCTGAGGTGGTTTTAGTCAATTTTAATTCAGAGCCCCTAGATGCTAGAAGCGCAACCGCTAATTTGTTTAAATTGACTAAATGCACCGAATTTTGCATCTTATTCTTATCTTTCTAAGACTTTCTAAGAAATAATTTGACAATGCAAATGACAAATAGTTATGCTGCAAAATATGTAATCACTCAAACATGTCAAAAGGTTTTTTTTTCTAAGCAAAGTTTTCTGAAATTAAGATATATATGTTCGTTCATAAAGGATAGCTTTTATCGTAAATTTGGTCTTGTGATATTCATCCTGAAATTCACATTGAAACATTACTGAAACGGTAAGGCTTAAATATTAAAACAAAGCACTAATTAATACAAACAAAATTAGGTGTTTTTCACAAAACATCAAGAGAAAAAAATTATTTTGATTATTAAAATGGATATTCCTATAACAATTTAGCAAATGCTACTGATGCTACATCTTATTTCTATGTCTTCTTATGTCTTTTTTAAGTTAGGCATCCCCAACGAAAATCAGAATTTTTGTAAATATCAAATTGATATTAATTTTCTTCAATATTCTCTTTCAATAAGCTATGTTACTCTTGCGTTGTTAATATACTTTAAGCTTCTCTATTTTTGGAAGTTTTGGATGATGAATACTTAATAATTGCAATTTAAACATGTGTAATATTTTATTTTATTTTCGTTATTAAAATGTATAATTGTAGGATTTTAAAAATATGGTTTTTTTAGCAAGTATTTGAACATAAATCATAAAAATTTGAAATAGAATTTTAAAGATAATTTATGAGCTTTTTCCAGTAAATATACCTAAACTAAACACGACTATTTTTAACCCCCTTCAAAAATGTATTTAGCTGTAAACTTTTATGATTCCTTATACTATTAAGCCTTTTTAATTAAACTATAGAAATCATAAATAGAACTGAATACATGGAAATTTATTTAATTTATAGACCTATATTTCCCAAATATAAATGTACATAAAAATATAAATGAGATAGTGCACTCATCTATGTGTTCCCAGCTTTACACAGAACCACTTGGCACCAAAACTCATTCCACCAATCAAAATATCTCCCCTCTACCAATAACTACCTTAAAACGTCCTTTTAATAAAGACATAAAACTGTAATCACCACTTGCAATCAATTTTTTTGGCACTAGAATTAACATAATAATAACGTTTTCCTTAGGGAAAGCAGCACAGTTTATTTTTTTCTTGTGAAGCTAGAATCTAAGATACTGGCATGACGTTACTTCAGCATATTTATTTGGGTTCACAACAAAATTTGAGCAAATACTATTCTTAGGTCCGGTTAATGTTTTAACCCAGGAAATAGAATGAGAGGGGAAGTGGGTTTTAGTTGCCTTCCACTGTCCGTCACAAACGCATATCTGCTCTCCTTTTTTAGCAAGAATAGAGAGAATGGGTGAATCATGGGAGGAGGCATAATTGGCCTAAAGGGGGACGGGGAGAAATAAGTAGGCATTGTGACACACAAACCCACCCAAACTTTCACATACACACACTCACAAGGGGGCGCAACCTCTCTGAGTCTCATATCCCGTCCTCAATGAAAGGGGTGGCCGGGCCCTGTAGAGGCATTACAGAACCAAGAATTGTAGAATTAATACATATAATATATATCATATATGTATGGATATATATATTTTATATTATGCCTTTATAACATTGTGAGCTCACTCACTCACTAACCGCTCCGTTTGGGTGTGTTCTCATACGGAATAGTCAAGGGCGAGTTATGGAAATGGGGCATTTTAGGAGGGGCGGGACTAGGGCAGCAAAATGAAGAGTATCTCAGGAAAGAAAGTGAGAGATAAAATAAGATAACATAATACAGCCTTCAAGGCATTGGGGTGCCAGAGATAGGGAAGAATATAATAAAACCTTGAGAGGGTGCATATTTGGGTGTGGGTGCTTGGTACGGGTGCACACATCCAGAGTCATTCAACTAGGATTACAAAGCCATACTGAGAACATGGTAAAGGTCAGGAGGGCATCATTACTCTTTTAAATATTAAACTTTAAAATGTTTATTTTTTGCATTTGACCGCCGGACAAAAATATGTTGCATTAAAGATTATTGTAAATTATTCAGTTAGACATTATCAAAACAATTAACGGATTTTGAAGAACACAGTAATAGTGTCTGACTGATTATGACGTAACAAAAAAAAATAGCCAATGAAGGGCCACCATAAATTTTACCATTAGTCAATAACGACCTCTCATTGGCTAATTTTTTTTGTTACGTCATAATCAGTCAGACACTAATACTGTGTTCGATTTTGAAAATTTTGAACGACATATATCTCATTTTTAAGGGTCAACTATAAAAATTAACAATGAGAAAAATTTAATTCTTATTTTATGTTAAGAATAAATAGGATATAAAAAGTAAAAACCCACCCCCCAAGAAAATAGTTATAAACCTTCCCGGGACCTATGAGGAGCCACCCTGTAAAGGAGAACCCGATCGGTTCAGCGGTTAGCGATATCCTTCGCTACAAACAAACAGACAAACAAACACACAAACAGACAGACATCGTTCTACTTTGTATTATGGATAGAAAAGCTACGATTTGGATAAATCAAGCTACGCAATTCATAAGCTTAATTTTTTATACGCAGGAATCATAATGGATAAGACAAAGAACATAGAGATGAATAAGGAAATACCTCTTTTGTAGATTAAACTAATTGGCTGAAAAGTTAAGACACCACTAATTTTAACCAACCAACCAATATTTCATAAAAGTACACAAAAAAGAAAACCATTATGCATGGCTTTCTGTTTACTTAGATATTAATTGCAATGATGATGGCCAAAGCTATAAGGTCAACAATTGGGAGAGCGTTTTTATAAAACATTTGTTGCAAGTGGTAGTTTGTCAATAGGATTTTTTTCTTCATAATTTTAGAATGGTTTGCAATAAGCCGCAGTGAAGCAGATTCTAAGCCATGATGAAAAAATTATCAAAAATAAAGAAAACTTTTGGCAAGATATACTTCCGGTTAAGGATAGAATTTCCTTTTTACAATTATGGTCAGTGTGTCCGTAACGAGTAGATCTTATCGTTAAATTAGGCCTATTTGAATTGCTATATTTGTTTCTTACTTGGCATGGTGATTTTTGTGACAGTTTAGAAAGCAACTGCATAAAGCATTACCAGAAAGTCTGTACAGCCGTTTTAAACAAAATGCTATTTTATTCTTTTTAACTATATCAACTATTAATTTTTAACTCCATTTGAGAGGCCATCTTCACCCTCCCGAGAGAAATCGTAATAAATATTCTAATCACTTAGAACGATTAGTTACAATGTTTTAAACATTCTGAATTTTTTATCTTCGAACCCGGTATTAGTGTCGGACTGATTATGACGTAACATAAAAAAATAGCCAATGAGAGGCTACTATGAATTTTACCATTGGTCAATAATGTCCTCTCATTGGCTAATTTTTTTTGTTACGTCATAATCAGTCCGACACTAATACCGGGTTCTTTATCTTCGCTTTTACAGTTTGATGTCATCCTTGTTTTACTTGATACAGAATGTTAGAAAAGATTGGCAAGATAAGATAACAATATCATATCTGATACCAAAGATTTGTTTCGGTAGTCATACAATATTAATATCTCTACACAAATATGAAGATATATCTGGTCCTTTCTCTCAATTATATTTCTTATTTTTAACTTTGGAAAAAAATGATACCCCATGCGGGTTCGGTCATAAAGACTCTTCTAACCTTTACATAACCTAACTTGGCATAAAGAAATACGTATTTTTATATAGGTTTGTTTTTGTTCCAAATACGATAGGGGGAAACAACCACACATCTTAATTAAACCATACATAACCTTTGAAAATTTGAAAATTATACTGCTAAATTTACTACTGCTAGCTAAGTGCATGTTCATTAAGATCTTCTAAATAACAATACAGCTGTAAGTCTTTTTTTTCCAAAAAGGATTCAGAAGATGGGGGAAGTGGGGGCATGTCAACACCCACTTTTTTTGTTGCTGTTTTACTTAAACACTTTATTGTTTCCGCTTCTTACACATTCTCACAAATGTTTCTATTTTTATATGCATAAAAAATAATTTACACAAAAAATAATATCAATTTTTTTCAATATTACAAAGTAGAATAATGTCTGTTTGTTTGTTTGTCATTTAATACTAATGTTAATTAGTTTTTTGGTTACCTCGTTAAAAAAGCAACAATCTGACGATTTGCAATTTCAATGGTTTATATCGAATATCAGAGCCATAGCTGATATATCATCGACAGTCTCACTCTCTTATTCAAATTATATCGTATACATTATCTATGTAAGGCATTTTATTACTACATTATTATGTAAGGCAGGATACTCCAAACATATTTTTTTCGTTAAAACATTTTGGGGGGGGGGGTATATTACCAGAGGCAACGGATAAAAGTGTGTATTCAGCTGATCAATATTATGATGCGCTAAACCTTGAATTATTGTGCTAACTTGTAATAACACCAATTTGTATCCGCCAACCTACTCTATAACAAGGGTATGTCATCCACTTCTTAACACCGTAAAAATTATTCTAACAAGTTGGTCATATTCCAGGGATCTATAGAGATAAGACAATGGCCGATAAATTCATGAATATCCCCAATAATGATACAAAAAGTTACCCCTTCTGTAGATTGAAATTAGTGGTTGAAACGTTGAAACACTCAACTTAATGGATCAACCAATCAAAATTCACTAAAATCCCAAAAATTTGTTAAGCTAGCGAATAAGAAAACGTTTTTATAAAACTTTGAAGACTAGTGTAATAAACGGCTCATTGTTCCCTTTCAAATTGGCTCAACAGGGAATGTTATTTTAGAATATTACGCTTCTTATAGAAAACTTATCCTTGTTATTTTTTTTATGAATAATAAACAAATATGCATGTAAATAATACAATATCGATTTATAAATACTGATTCACAACCAACCAAGCTACTGAAGCTACTTATCATTGTATATACTTATATTCTTCATTAAAGTCTGGAAACAACTTTTAAATACAAAATAATAATAATGATGAGTTTTTTTAGGTTTTGTGATTTTTCGGTGTAATTAGTTTAATATGTATTACCAAGAAAATAACAACATATTTGTACTTTAGCGCAAAAAAAATTATTTTAACAATATAGAAAATATGAACAAGGATGACAACATCCATAAATAACAGCACAAAAAATCATGGAGAGAAAAGATGCAAAATTTCTGCAAAATCCAATAAAGTCCCAAAATGACTCTAAGAAATAAGTACTTATGTCCTTTAAAGCTGATCATCCTAAATATAACTAAGGAAATCTCATTTCCACATAGCGCTACGGACTGACTGATGGACAGACAAAATAAATTGAAGAGTAACTTCGCTACTAATATACATAAATTATGATAAATTCACAAATGTATAGTTATTAATTATAAAGAAGTAGAAATAAACTCACAAACTAATGATTTTAATAATGAATAGAAAAACTAAAGAAAACACTTGTTTATTAATATTTGTTCGGCAGTTTCCATAAAATACGATTTACACCTTTATGTTTAACGAGATTTTTAATATTTTTAAAAGCGAAGCTTTTCTATAATTAGGGTCGGTCCGTCCGTCCGTACGTCCGTCCGTCCGTACGTCCGTCCGAGATAGATAGCTTTTATTCGTTAATTTAGGCATGTTAGAATTGTCCTATCGATTTCAAAATTTGCATGATGATTCCTGTAGTAGTTGGGTACGATTTAGAAAGCGTAGCAACACTTTAATCATTACCAGAATGTCCGTACGTCCATTTTAAACATGTTGATTTTTCTACTTTTTTAACAACAAATTTTCAAGTGTTTTAATTATCCGTTTGATCTGATTTTTGGTATATTGATTCTTGGGACAACAAAGAACAATATTATAAGCGAAGCAACTCTATAATCAAGTCCAAAAATGTAAGTATGTCCATAAACATTATCCTGTTTTTAAGCAGTTTTTCAACAAATTTACCTACAATTCTCATTCGACATTTATACATTTATGTTCCGATTTTTCAGTTCAGATACTATACAAGTGTTAATGTCCGTTTGTCCTACCGTTTCAGTGCTTCGCTTTTATGGATGTTGTCATCCTTGTTTCAGTTGTGATTCTTGTTGGAGAAAATTATTTTCTAAGAATATTCGGGTATTGTCAATTACGTGACAACGCGTCTTAAGGGGTTGCGTTTTGTCGTATTTTCACGGTAGAATTTTCCTATTTCTAGCTTCTGCGGGGAGCTCTAACCCTACGGGGCAATCACCTCACCTAACATAACCTTAAATAACCTATCAAAGCTACTTGAAAATACGACGAAACTTCCCTTAAGAGGCGTTGCCACGAAAGGGACTATACCAGAATATTCTTTCTAATTATTACAGATTGTTGGGGAAAGGAGGTAGGGTTGAACAATCCTATTCAATAAAATAGTTAGTTTTAAGTGTGTATGTAGTAAGGCTCTAAGTTTCTAACAAATTACATGCTAGGTATGACTAAGTTGGTTCAGTTAACAACGATTTAGTCTTTGTAAAAAGGTTATTCGATGATTACACTGAAACCTACATTTGGACAACTGAATCAACCCTCTGCTACACCGCAGAATACATACTGTACAAAATCGAACCTCAAATTTGCTCTCCATTAAGAAAAAAATACTAACGACGTTCAAAGTATTATGGAATTGGCGCGCCACAAATAAATATCTATATTACAAAGTAGAACGATGTCCGGCTGTCTATTTGTTTGTTTGTACCGAAGGATCTCGCTAACTGCTGAACTGATTGGATTCTCGTTAACAGGGTAGATTCTCTCACAGGTCCCAGGAAGGTTTATAATTAAATATTTGGGGGAGGGTACCACCACCGTCACAAGAGAAATCGCCCCTAGAAAAAAATTACCCTTCCCCCCCACAAAAAATATAATTTTTTAAAAACTAAAATAAAAGATTGGGTACGGGGAGGGAGGCGACCCCCACCCTTCCCCCCCCCCAATTTTTTTTTTTTTTTAAATCTATATTTTAAAAAATGCGTTTTGGGATTTAACTCCCCTCTCCTCAAGTGCCCTAGAGGGCGATGCCGCTATCATTTATATAAACTGTACACGGAAAATTATCGATACACATAAATATTATTTTAGACACATAAACATTAAATATTAATATTGATTAAAAGTAAAAGTTTTTACAAATGGATAGTATCAAAAATGTTTGACTTTCTACATACATTTTCTGGATTGTTTTTAATCAGCCTTCACCATTCCAGCTCTTTAAATTCAGAAACATAAACAGGAAAATTTCAGAGTAGCCCTGCTCCAAAAAATAAAAGAACAGCAAGGTTTAGTTTTACATGTGTAAAAGTTTTATAGGAATACTGTGACATGATTCATAGCCTTGCTCAATATTTTAAGTATTTACTTTTCTTTAAAAAGGTGGCCAGGACTTGTGCTTAGAATGAAAAATAATAGGATTTTAAAAAATATGGAACCCCACTGGTAAACGTAGACAGGGACGACCAAAAATGACCTGGAGGCATAGCACTGAAAAGGACCTATTTAAACTGGGATGATTGGACAGGACACGGGGAGAAGCTGAAGCACATGCCACGGACAGGGCTTCATGGAGGAACAGGGTGGCCTGATACTCTGAATTACATAAACTACATAGTCAAATAGAAAGACGCACCTAAACTGAACTAACGTAGTTGACAAAAGATTTATTTAAATTTTTAGACAGGAAATAGTCTAAGAATGCTGGAGACCTGGAGGATCATACCTGTAACCTGAAATTGACTTCGATGCCTATATTTCATATCATGATTTGCTACAATAGGATATTTGAGTATTGTCCCTTTAGTGGCAACGCCTCTTAAGGGGCGTTTCAGGTTATTTTAGGTTAGCTTGCCACGAAAGGGACTATACCCGGATAATTTAGTATTTTAGTAAAATGCTTTGTTTAAGTCAAAATATATCTTTTACCGTTTACCTGGATGATCTCCTAGGTTTGCCGGCATCCGCCAGATTGGAATTATTACAAAAAAAATAATTCTCAGTTATGTGTCATACCCACATACCATTAAGAGTTAAGAGTCAAGAAAATGTTTCCTAAGTCATAAGGTATTTTTTGTCATTCATAAATCATAAAATTACTGTAAACCTATCTTGTTCCAAATAATTGATAACATTTTTTTTTAATTATGTCATGTAATAGTTACATTTGTATAAAATTCAAACTTGTATAACATATTTAAGAGGCTAACATAATAAAGATGGTCAGGTAACACCGAAAAATACAATTTAATGAGTATGGCTAATGTATACTTTGTTTTAAATTGCTTTGTGCAATAGTATTCAACTATTTAAAGAAAAATAAGTCTATTCTGACAAAATGTTCTTGTTTTTGTAGAAATTAAAAGCCCTCATAATTTCGGTCAATCTAACGCTGAAGCTTCTAATAATTAAAATGAAATAGTCAAACGCCTTAATTTTGTTTGCCTGCAATATACAGCACTCTTGTCCTTTTAAATCCTTTTCAAACATATACAAGCAGTGCTCAAGCCCATCATGCAATTCAACCTCTAATTGTTCCAACTTCCTCAAGAATTAGCTTTCAACAGGCGATACTGCAACATTAAGCTTAATATACTGACTAATGGCTTCGCTTTAGCTTCTAAGGCCGGCGTTTTCAATTTTTACCTCCCAAATAGTTTCACCCGTACCCAGAATTACTGTGCACGCTACTGCTTAAAAGTTTTATAAATACTGTACTTTTCTTGAATTATTTTAGTGTTTATAATTTTTGGACCTATCTCAACAAAACAAATTATGATCTGTCAGCAAATTTCCATTATTTTTGGTAAACAAGTATAAAAACATAAAGACCTTAAAGATTACAGAATAATGGTTAATACTCAATTATCAGAATTAAATTTGAAAAGCTGTGCATATTTTTAAAAAGAATACATGTAACCTAGCGTAAAAGAAATTTAACGCCGTACAAGAAAATACAGAAGATAGAGAAAAGATAGAGAAAAATTATAGAGAAAAGTATAAAAATACTGTTTGGTGGACTATGTGCCTGTGTGTGTGTGTGTGTGTGCTTGAAAGTTTGTAGTGCACAAAACTGCATCTCAGGCAGGAATAATGGCACCCTAATGTTCATACAATATTGCTTAGTTATTCAATGCACAATCAGCAAAATAAAATTTAGCTATGGACTTGAGTTCATCCTAGTTTTACAAGTTTTATGACTGGATAGTTTTCTTTAGGACAAACTTCACCCCTCTCTCGTAAAAGCCAATACACAATTTAACCTTATCGATATCAAAATTTGTAAAAAGCTAAGGTTTCGTAGATACTAGAATCTGGAGGCTGAAGCGGCTTCCGATCCCTGTTTAACTCATTAGCTATTATATACAAATTAGCAGCTTTAAAAGTTAACCTCTGGCCAGTGCAGGATGAAAGAATAGATAGATATAAAATTATAGTTGGATAGAAAGATAGCCAGAGGTTAGAACATAGTGCTTCCATTCTGCATGAAAATGAGGCCAATAACTCTTCTTAGGAAGAGAAGAAAATTAGCTTGCTTTTTCAAAATTGACCTTTCTAATTTATTTTCAACTTTTTCATTCATAATATGCCACTAGTACAAAACTAAACTGTAAATATTCGTAAATTACATTTTACTGCCAATAATTTTGCGCTTAGCATGTTGAAGTATTATTTGAAAAAACTACATCAAAATACAAAGTGATTTTCTAGGCTACTATTAAAGATAGACACCTGAAATTTTCAGTGAAGATTACTATGACATATGCGCACTTAGTCTATAAGTATACATGCTATGTAAACGTTATTTTTTTAAGGTTGCGTGTTCTACTTCAAGAGATTTAGCATATTTTCTCTCTTTCTTTCTTTGTTATGAGAACTAAACATCTGCTCTATAATTCACTGTTTTTCTATTGTCTATTCCATATTTTTTGTGCTTTGCTGCTTATGGATGTTGTCATCCTTGTGTTAATTTAAAAATGTAGGAATGGAGGTTTAGGGTCCAGGGCGGCAAATGCCCTATATTAGGATATGGTCTAAGCAATAATGATCTAAATAAAACATATTTAAAATGAAAATCGAAAACGATTACATACAGATGGCATATAAACTAAATAAAAATCCTGAATAAGAAGAATTGAATTTGAATAGAAATATGTTTTGACAAAAGAATCCATAAAATATGGATAGATGACAAAATAAACTACAAAATCTCAAAGAAACAAATAACACCTAGGCTAAAAATCAAGTAACAAATATAACCTCTAAATACAAATGAACATTTTTTTTTCATTTTAAAATTTACTTCCGATTTAAAATCGAGAAAACTATTTTATTGTTATTGGTTACAGAACAGCGACATTTAGTTTTTAGAATAAGGAGATTTCAGAATCACATAAAGGCATTTCCTGCCGTTAAATCATATCTGTACCATGGCAATGCCTTACATGTGTAAGCCATGCCATGGCTTGTTGGCAGTTTTAGACCCCCCTTTGGGGACCTAGGGTCATCTCGTACAGCTAGCCACAGCAAGTTAACACCCAAATATAAGGTAATCTAATACAGAGGTGAATTCTTAAAAAACTTTTGCCCCACTAAAATCAGTGAGGCAAACTAAAAATTTAGAGGGGATAATTTTGCCTCACTAAAATTTTAGTGGGGCAAAATTTTTTTTGAAAGAATTTACCTCAGGTGTTATAAAAACCACGACTATTACATGTCCTGTTATCCACGGTAGTAAGCTACACCCGTGTACGAATCATGGCAGTTCATGATGTATTCAAGTTGCGCATACCTAGCATTAGCAACAAGCACAGAAAAAATTACGCTAAGGCTGCAAGTTTTGATATCTTTTATGTTTAAATCAACGTCAACAATTACGCAGCTACCATCAAAAAAATTTTATACAGGAGTTTTAAAAAAAGAATAGCATAAAAAACTTCATAAAGTACAGGAAATAAGACGCCGTATCATCATAAAGATTTGCTCCATATTTTCTTCATCCATTTTAAAAATTTGATATACACAAAACAGATGTACTGAATTTTAGTTTCCGAAAGTGTACCTAGCTTCCGCGTCCTATCTCAATATTTGCTACTAGCTAAAAAAGCTTTAAAAAAATCAAAATTTAAAAAATTAAAATTTTGAATGTATAATGTATAAATCGTTTATACATTATATCGCTTTTCCCTTTGACCGGAGTAGCTGAAACTAACGTTTGCAATAATTGGGTTATCTGCTGTACAACTTTGGAAATTATGGAAGAAATAGGCAATCCATTTTCAGCACATCACAAAACATACATTCAGTCTCTGTCTGTCTAGTCTTTCAAAGATATTTTATGCAAAATTGATACACAGAAATAATAGAAATGTTTTAGAATTGACAGGTGCTGAATCTTTTTGCAACAACAATCTTATTTTTCACACATGTCTTGAAGTAAATTTTCAACAAACGTTAAAAAGGCAGATTATAAAGTGATCTATTGCAGGTTCTAATCTAGATTTTACAGCGACTAGAGACGTTGAAAATGGTACATAATGCATAATATAAATAGTTGTAATATGTTTTGTGTCTTGGCCCATAAACATGCACAGACCATTTTCTTGATGAAGTGTTTGGGTGTCTGTAAAATGTTAGTTTACAAAACACTTCAGTTGCTAAGACAGAAAATAACAAAATGGTGGAGGCCCTAGAGGCTTGTGTGTAGCCGCTAGTCAAGTACTTACATAAACCACCAACAATATAGTACAACATTAATACTCTTTTTAAAACTCTTATATCTATTTAGCCGGGTGTGGTAAAAATGATGCAGGGAATTTTGAAATACAATATGTATAACAAGATTTTATTTCTTTTTAAAGAATCATTTTATGTTCTGATTCTATTGATTTATTCTTTTGATTTAGTGTAAAACCTCATGATTTAACAATTTAGAGTCTTTATCTAGACTGCATCTAACAAAAGACATTAAATTGTTTGTAAGAATAATAGAAAGGGAAGTTAATATCATGACCTAGAAACAGGTAAAACTCAAGAGCTAGCACTGAATAAAATAGGCCAAAAAAGGTTTGTGAACGTTACTGTGCAAATCCACTTATCCCCCCCCCTTTATTTTTGGAGGAAAAAAACTACTTTTAGCCTCTGAAATGAGCTCTAGCACTGCACTGCAGAGTGATATCCCCATGGAGTACTAACCCTGCATAGCTCTCATAATCTTTACTTGGCCTACCCTAACCCAAAATTAACATTTTAATATTTTTTTTTTCATTTGTATGTGTACTTTCGATCTATTCTTCTAGTTTAAAAGATATCAAATGAATAACATTTGAGAAGCCAATGGTGTATGCCCTTTTTACTAACTTTTTAATTGTTACGAAATACTTCTTTAACTGTATGACTGAATCGTCCTTGTTAAATCATCCACAACCTTGTAAAAACATTTTTGCTTAAATGTATGTATTTGACATGAAAGGACATCAACCATCTAAATTTCAGATTCACAATATGGGCCATTTTTACAGGTCTCATTCAAAACAAGGATGACAACATACATTATTTTAATTTTTTCAGTTATTTTTATTTGGAATAAAGTGGTCTGCTGCTGTTAGGGGGGGGGGGGCAGGTACGATTCCTGGAAACTATACAGACTAAAGATAAAGATATCATAATATTAATAGTATTTTAAAGTTGAAGGATAAACTTCCAGTATGGCTTCGAAACCGACTAATATTAGTTGGATTTGAACCGGTTTTCAGCCAAACTGGAAAATCATGTATCGTATTGTATTATAAACAATTTTCGATAAATATTAAAATAAGGTAAGAGAAAAATACCATTTTTGTATTTCATATCTATATTACGATGCGATAAACAAATAAGATTTTTTCATGATAAAATAATAAATGCAATCATAAAAGGTTTAAATGTACCTTCCTTCTAACAAAAAGGTTAAACTAAGTTTTAATGAAGTATTGAGATAAAAGTAAATTTATATGTTTATTATGTTGACCTGAAAACCAGTGTTTTGTACATGACTACAAAATTTTATTCGATTTATCAAATTTAAATTTATATTTCATATCAAAATAAAGAATAATGGAGGAAAATTCTATATGTAACCTTGTCCACAAAGAACAGAAAGCAATTGGCTATCAGACGAAAAGGGTCTCCACCACTTGGGACAGGAATTTGTCTGGATTATACATATATACTGATACATTTATTGAAATTTTAACCCAAAGTAGTAAAATATTATATGCGATGCACTTAAATTTCAGCACTAAAAATCAAGTTTAAAGGTTTCGTGATTTTTTAATCTGAATAACCAAGTAAAATTTAATTATAAGTTACACTACACATAACAAAATAAGGATGACAACATCCATAAAAGTGAAGCTTTGGAACGGTGGGACGAACGTACATTAACACTTGTAAATGTAGTGCGTCAGTATTGAATTAACAGAATATAAATGCATGAGTTTTAACAAAATTCTAAGTATTTTTTTGCAAAACTGCCTAAATACAGGATATTGTGTAAGGACATGCTTACATTTTTAGGACTTGATTATACAGATGCTTATAAACGTTGAAGAGCCTAATAAAAAATGATTTTTTGCTTTTAAACTAACTTGAGAAATGCATCAGAAACGGAGCCAAATATGAGCTGCTATAATATTTTGGGAATAGTCCCTTTCATGGCAACGCCCCTTAAGAAGCGATTCGTCGTATTTTTTTTAAATTGGTTTAGGTGATTGCCCCACCGGGTTAGGCAATTGGCCCTGCAGGGTTAGAGCCCCCCGCAGGGGCTAGAAAAAGCTACTGTGAAAAAAACTAAGAAACGCCCCTTAAGGAGCGTTGTCTCGAAAGGGACTATACACAATATTTGTTACTTAAAAATCTGTAGTTTTATCCCCTGCTATGAGCATAACAGAATTTTGGGGCGTAGAAAAGGGTGTACCACCCCACCAAGAAAATATCTTGTAGGTATATTCCCGGCTCTGGAGAGCGCTGTGTAATCGGTCCAGTGGTTAGTAAACTCTTACGAGACTTCTCACTTGGCGAAATAGTTAACACAACTTTTTATCCGTGTTTTGGGGATGCCAGTTTTCTTTCTATGTTAAAATTTTTCCTTTAAACCCCAACGTTTAAAATTATGTAACAACACCCGTTCTAAAACAAACTCTTTGACATTGCATTGACCTAAGTTGTACCTGACCCGCGACCGTGGCTCAACACGTAGCGCATCCGCTCGTCGTCGGGAAGGTGACAGGTTCGAATCTCGGTCCGACACCTCGTCATAACTAAAGACGTTAAAAACGGTTCCTACTGCTGCTATGTCAGATGCGCGACATGAATAGTAAGAGGAGGGGGAATGCCTTGGCCCAGAACAGGCGTAACTCATTACCATGCACAGTTAGGACTTCTCAGACAAAGTTCGTGCAATCAAAGGGTTGGTTGTCTGATGGGTGTTGATATTCTAGGCGATTGAGCGCGTTACATTGCAATTTAAAATGCAGAGTATGTTCAAAGGTTGACGTGGAGAGGACTTGTACTCGAAGCGTCACCACGTCCCTAGAGTCAATAAGTTGTACCTGTTATCAAAGACATTTTTTCTTATCTTACTATTACTGTCAAAAATAATATGACAAATTAGATGCCCATTGTCCTAACCTTGAAGCTCCCTGAAACCTGTAAGGGAGCAGATATTGCATTGTGAATTACACTAGTACCCAAAGTTTTATAACCAATTTATTTAATTCGTGTGCTCAAAAACACAATTATGAATTTTGATTGGTTGGTTCCAATCTAGTTGTGTCCAAACTTTTAAACAATTATTTTAATCTACAGAAGTGGTAATTATCAATTTATCTCCCATTGTCTTATCACTTAGATCCCTGGTGTACATAAAGAAATAGAAATATCTTCTTTCTTACTTGATAATCAAGGTATATAGAGTAATTGTATTATGTTATCATTGATGTATAAAATTATTATTATTATTTGTGGTATATATGTGCATAATGAATAGATATAATATATCTAGATAATCCACCTTACCACATTTTTCGTCAAACTGAAAAAGTTTTTTTTTTGCAGACAAAAACCGTTGCTTAAATTTTGTTATATACGAGATATGGGACAATTTTTTTCGATGATATAATTTTTTAGAAAGCTAATTCTATTCAAAGAATTTTTCAAACAAATTAATTTACTCAAGAAAAGTTTTATCCTAAGATATGCGTCAATTTAAAGTTAAATCATAATGCGAACGAAAGGAAAAAATTATGCCCTTACCTACCAAGATCTTAAAATGTTTCAACCAATGAGATATCTTGAATGTACCGTCAGTATTCTCCTATTGGCTGATTTCGACAATATGTCTCTAGAGTATCTCTATTGCATAATGTTATTATCATTATTGTTTGCCAGATATATTTACATTACATTATAGGAAATTGCTAATTTTGTATTGTACACTGTTAATATTAGAATATATGTATATTTGAAAACTAAAAACTGATTGTAATTTGCCTAGGTTCCGAATAACTATAAATTTAAACAGCTGAAACAAGGATCTTAATTTTTCTTAATTAAAAAAAACCTAGCTTTCTTAAAATGGAGAACCCAATCGATTATGTGGTTAACAAAATATCATAGGACTAAAAAATTCCATACTATATCTTTAAAAAATTTTTTGGTAAGTTGTCAATCATTTAGAATTTTTTGTTAGATGCACAATAAATTAAAAACTAATTACCTATGTATTTCTAGATAATTAGAGGATATAGTCATTTCAAAATTCTCTATATACTCTCAAGAAATACGACATTTCACTACATCAATTCTGCATTTATTGTTCTTGTTAATATTCTTGAACATAAAACTAGAGCCCTATTTTGATTTAGCTTTTAAAAAGAAAATATCTTTATTTAGGGTTGGCGTTAATTATTTTGTCTAAATGTCATTTCTCTTAGGAAGTAAAAGATAGGCTCACCCCAAAATAGAATATAAAAACTTCCTAGGATAAAAGCTCACTAAACAGAAGAGCCTTGTCGTTCCAGTTATCGGTATCTTTCGTTACAAACTCTCGGGACTGACAGAGAGACATCCTGTTACTCGTATATAATATAGCATAGGTTGGTTGCTTACTCTTTAAGTGCCTATAAAGCAATGAACCAACTCTCCTCCAATTTACAAAAAAATATAAGTAAGGGAAGGTCATTTTTTTCCTATGAATGATCCTTTATGAGGCTGGCCATAGCCCTGATAGGATTATACCTGGATTCCCTAACCCTGTTTTGCTACACAGTACCCAATATTACTTAACCTAGCCTGACCTAAAGTTATAAACAAACAAACTAAAACTACCTTCTAATTTTTTTTTCTTTTAAATATTAGGGGAGGGGTTCTGTGCTAGAAATTGTTGAATCAAAGTATACCAGCAAGTGATTAGGGCACTGTTTATATAGTGGATAAAGGCCCAGGAAATTCATTGTAGTTAATAAGTTATTACAAAAAAATTCCAAATCATTCTTGAGATGAATTATTCCAGAGAAAAATCACGAAACCTTTTTTTATATTTTAATATTCTTTTCTATAGATTATCCAGAAGAACAGAGTTTTAACACTTTCAAAGTAAAAACTGTGATGTTAGGCTGCTCATGACTAAAGGAAGCTCTCCTAAAAGACAATACCATATAAAAAATCATCAAAAATAAGCAATTTGAAGCCAATTTTAATGTTTATCCTAAATCTGTAAAATTTGAAGGATTCAAAGAAACTTAATTTTAAAAATTTGTAACATATTCTTATTTAATAAGATATACAAATATAAAATAAAATTAAGTAAATCGACTTAGAATCATATCGAAATATAAAGAGAAGACGTTTTTTTGGAGGGGTAAAAACTCCACTCAAAAATACCCCTACCAATTTTTATTTTGTTTTTTGGGGGAGGGGGGTAATTATTAACTAACCTTAAATATCCCTCTCAATCAATTTCAGGGGGGTGGGATTCGGTCCCTCTACCCCCCTCAAAATAAAAACCCTGGACGTCACCAGATTTTTGTTTTGCCTTTTGATAATGACAATAGAAGAAAAGAAAAAAATTTAATTGTAAAAATTATACTGGTCCCAACTGTTACAGGAATTATCTTGCAAAGTTTCACGTCGATAGGACAATTGTAACATGCTTAAATTAACGATAAGAGCTAATCGTTACGTACGTGCAGACGAACGGACAGATCCTAATTAAAGCAAAGCCTCGCTTTTAAAAAGCACATAAATAAAAATAACTATTATATGTAGAATAGTCAAATAGTAAATGTTTATTATAGCTGACTTATTTACAAAACAAATGGTTGGACAGAAAATCAAACGGACAAAAAGAGTTATAGAGTAGGAGCCCATTGACAAAGAAATCTTAGAAAGAAATTTCATCTCATTATCTCTGAAAAAAACTATGTAAATTACATTTTCTACAAGAAATTCCATGTACCCGGTAAATTACGGACGAAAGCAGCTTATACCAACAACGAAATTAATTCGGAGGGAAATCACGAAACCGGGGCAACACATAGTAAAATTGACGAACTTTCCATCTGCCCCCCAAATAATATTTTAGATTTATTTCTCTTGTTGGTTTTACCTGGAACGAACGGATAAAAAGGACAAAAAATGTGATTCATAGACTTGCTCCTTTACTAATATATATATGTAACGACATGAATTAAAAAAGGATTAAATGTTGTATACATTGAATGATAATAAACTTTATACTGTTTTTAAAAGCGAAGCTTTTCTATAATTAGGGTCGGTCCGTCCGTCCGTCCGTCCGTCCGTCCGTCCGTCCGTACGTCCGTCCGAGTTAGATAGCTTTTATTCGTTAATTTAGGCATGTTAGAATTGTCCTATCGATTTCAAACTTTGCATGATGATTCCTGTAGTAGTTGGGTACGATTTAGAAAGCGTAGCAACTCTATAACCATTACCAGAATGTCCGTACGTCCATTTTAAACATGTTGATTTTTCTACTTTTTTAACAACAAATTTTCAAGTGTTTTAATTATCCGTTTGATCTGATTTTTGGTATATTGATTCCTGGGACAACAAAGAACAATATTATAAGCGAAGCAACTCTATAACAAAGTTCAAAAATGTAAGTATGTCCATAAACATTATCTTGTTTTTAAGCAGTTTTTCAACAAAGTTACCTACAATTTTGATTCGACATTTATACATTTATGGTCCGATTTTTCAGTTCAGATACTATACAAGTGTTAATGTCCGTTTGTCCTACCGTTTCAGTGCTTCGCTTTTATGGATGTTGTCATCCTTGTTTTTTTAATAAATTAGGAATTCTATGGGCTTGATAAGTATAACATTAAAAAATTATCAAATTATGATCTTATTAAACAAAGAATTAACTGGAATAAAATTATTTAGAAAAATATTATTTGTGTTTTTTATAATTTTTTAGTCAAGTTGTATGGACATATTTTTTACTCTTATTCAGGAAGGAGAGGACAATGGCATTTTTATAGACAAGCCTTTCTTCCCCTAATAATCTTACATAAAGGATACCAAAAGCCTAATATTGTAAACCCGCAAAAGATTGTAAGATTAATTTAACTTCCATTGTAATATCCCTTTTTCCCTGAATTATACAACACTAGAACAAGAGAAAGAGGGAGAGAGAGGAGAGAGACAGAGAGAGATCCGAGATGAGCCATCCATTTCATGCAGCCAATCATTAGAGAAAGCAGACCCAGCCCTTTCCATGTAGTTCTAATATTTGCCGCTAGAGCATCAAACTGGCGCTAGTGGAGCCGGTGTTTTAGTACTTAGTTACTAGTAGTTTTACTTGAGACTCCCTTACAGCAGGGATACGTTTGTCTCCCTCTGTGATATCAATTTTGCTTAAAATTGTATTAATACAACGTTTAATATCTAAAAAAAGTATTTTATTTAAATAAATCTACTTTTAAGTGTTATAAAAAAATGTAAATGAAAATATAAAAGTGAATTTAAAGAAATAAGCTAGTGAAATATAAAGTTAGAGTGTAATAAAATATTAGACCGCACATATATATTTTGTATAGAATTATCCAATACTTGTATTACAAAGTTGTATAGTAAACTAGTGTAAGTATAAAGTGTGGGGGTCACCTCAAACACAATCAGATAAGCAAATAAAAAGGACAAATGCAAAAGAATCAAAATTTCAATTAAATTTTCGCTCTCGGGCAAATTTTAAAAACAACAGGTAGAAATTTTGTTCTGCTTCGTATTTACTAGCCTGTATTTTACCCCCCCCCCCCCCCTCCCATATCCTTCCGTACCAGTATATAAACACTTGCCTGCCTGTGCCCCTTACCCTTTTCGCGTAACCCTCCCCCCCCCTCCGAACTTCCTGGTTTATATGGCTTGAATTGATACATGGTAGAGTGGTGGGCACTAAGTTCTTTTACAATAATGTGAAAAAATAGTTTAGGTACTAAAAAATTAAAACACAATCCAAAATTATTGTAGAGCTTTGAATTTTTCATAATATATTGTAGTTTGATAAACATAAACACAATTAAATAAAGAAATGATCATAAATAAACTTTTTGTGAACTATTTAATCTACCGATAATTTGGAATATATTTAGTGTTTTTTCCGAATTTTATAATGAAAACATAAAAAAAGAATTTAACTGACAGATACTGACCTCAAGTATTAATTTTAATAAAAAATCTAAGAAAATGTCGCTATAAAATTTAAATTTTTCAGTAGGAAAGTATAAACCCCAGGACTAAGGCAGGTATTATGCCTGAAATGTTGAACCAGTTTTGTTGCACCTAGTACTATGTACCATAATATAAAATTTAACGTAACAATTGTTACTGCCAAAAATTATCTTATGTAACCAACACTAACTAGTTACTAATTTTACCTGATATCTATTTTTCAAATCTAAAAAAGAAAGAAACATAAAAACTGATTTTAATTTAAAGTTATTAAAGTGAATTTCTAGAAATTAAGTTATAATGAGTGATAAAAGTTATAATTCGTTATATTAAAATAAATGAAATAGATAAATTATCTATATTTAAGGTTCTACTTAATGGACCATTAAAAAGTAATCCTATTATAAATTAATGTAAAATAATACTGAAAATTAATCGTTTCCAGTAAAAAATAATCAAATGTTCATTTTCGTTGGTACAGGAAAATTTCTTTTTGTATTATTTTTTTAAAATCACCGTTATTAGGAATTTATGTAATAATTTTAACTTTATATCTAACTAATACATATAGCAAACAAGATCAACCATGTCCAATAATAACTCAAGAGTTACAAGCTAAAAGAACTTACGACATCATATTAATGATTGAAAATTTTTTATTTCATTCGTATACAATTTTACAAATCCTCTATACACTTTGATAAAGTGACTTTCGTACAAACATATCCTATAGTTATAGAGTAGCTCTGCTATTTATAGAATAAATTATTAGTTAAGGATCCAATAAAAATTTGACTTGTTTGGATTAGATTATCAAAAACCTTTAGTTTTTTTTTGTATAGAAGCTACTTCAAAATTAAGTAATTTCCGCCTGCTTGTTCTGTTATAGTACATGACGTAAAATCCTGTATCTAACATAATAAAATTGGAGATTTAAATCCCATGAATTTAAATTTACAATTTACACCAATTATTTATTTTTAGAATTTTCCTTTATATTCGACTTCTTTTTGTTATTGCTATGCTACTTACAGACCATACAAAAGTGTATTTAATTAAGTTTACAGACAAATAATTTGAAAATTACTTATATATGTATAATTCTATATGATAATATGAAAATAATGGATGTAGAATAAATGTGGATATAATGGCAGGGGGAAAAGCATCGTCAATTTAGGTTGCTAACAGTGCCACAATTTATTGATCAGTTCGTTAATCCAGTAGGAGGGTAGGGATGGTGTAAATGGGGTTGATCCATCGCTACTTTAGCCAGCTACGAGTTTCACTTTATCTGTTGTAAGATCCAAGTAATAATAAATCCATTATGTAAATATGTTATTTGTATGTAAATACTAAAGTTTCTATGAATGTTTAATGTATAAACATAATCCTTAATGTAAAACAGTTAGGATATCGAAAGATTTATTAGTTTCTTAAACATAAAATTGAAGTAATCATTCAAATAGCAAGAACTAAATTTAATTACGTTAAAAAAGTAGTTCAAATATCTATGAAACCAAGCTTATTAAGATGCCTAAAATAGTTTTCGAATTTTAGTTATTTTCATTGAACACAGTAATAGTGTCTGACTGATTATGACGTAACAAAAAAAATTAGCCAATGAGAGGCCACTATAAATTTTACCATTGGTCAATAACGGCCTCTCATTGGCTAATTTTTTTTGTTACGTCATAATCAGTCAGACACTATTACTGTGTTCATTTTCATTTCCAATCGATTTTCTCATTTAAAATTTGATTTTAAAGATAAAATATTTGTTATGATTCATTAGAAAGCAAAATATTATTTCTAGACAGATAGATATACTAAACAGATTTGATAAAATATGTTTTCTTAAATTAAGAATGATTTTGATAACATTTCTCGGCTTATTAACTTTTATAAAAGGCCTCATATAAGTACTAAGGTAAAAATAAAATGATCACATTTTATATAAAACTATTTTCTTTACTTACAACTACCTACAACTTTCATCTAAAGTAATCTATGATTTAGATAAGTAATAAAAGAATACGCATTCCAGTATAGCTTTTAAACCGAACAATATCCGTTTGATTAGAACCAGTTTTGAGCCAAACTAAATAATAATCATAAAATTAACTCCAGTTTTGTTAGACCGCGCTTTCGGTCCCTAAGGGTCAATAAAACTGAAATATTTTTTTTTATTTTACTATTCGCGGAAAACTTTCTTATTATACGACGCTATAAATAACTATTCTTTATTTTATTTACAGATGGATAATAATAAATAATAACAAGGAGTGAATACCCATATGGGAGGGAGGGGTGGCTGATCAAACTTCTGGATATAATTTTCGCCTGACTGATTATAAAATCTTTGTATGACAGTTTGTATGATTGATCAGTGACCCAAGTTTTCTCTGAATTTGCCCCCTGCTTACATATTCCCTAATGGGATCTTGCTAAATGTTCAACCCCCCACCCCTTCCCCCTCCATTTAAAAAGGAAGTTCCTGACCTCCTCTAACCTTACCCCCCCCCCACCTCCCTACACACACACGTCAATGTTATTTTGACCATATGCTGATTTTATCCATCCATCCTTAGTTTGGCAGATAGATTACATAAATGGAATATTTGGAAATTTTCTAGTAGCACGATTAACTGAATACCTTCAATCCTTTTACGATAAAAATAATTCAAATAAACTCATATTGCCCAAATTTCTAAAAATGATTTTAAAGTTAGGTTTTCTTATCTTCCAAGATGTGTAAACCCTTCTTATCTACCATGTTAGGTTAGGTTATGTGATGGATATGCAAATCTATTTGAATAAAATCTAATATGTGGGAATGACTGTTATTTTCTTCGTATATTCTATTTGGAGGGAAAAAATTCGAAATTAGTGTACAAAAAAGGCTTTTTTTCTATAACAACAAAGTTGATTTGAAAATATTGCTATTATTCTTTTTTTTTGGGGTTTCACTACATACACACTTTTTAATACAATTACAATATTCCGTAGAACACCAAAAGTTTGAATTCGAGTCAAAAGGATTTGTACCTAATCCATCATTTTTCAAGACAACTGGTATGTTTGAGGGTGGCGGCGGTATCCCCTTCCTAATCCCTTTACAGAGTGTCAAATATGAATGGATCACGGGCAAATTGCTGATAATTGAAGCCCCTTTGTCGCTGATTATATTTCAAATGTTTAGCTTTCTAAAAAAAATGTTTATTACCAAAAAAGGGCACATTTCCGTACCGATAAACTTGTTTTAAGATATATAAGATATTTTGTTTTGAAAAGAAATAATAATTATACAAAAATTAATCAAATTGTAAATCCCAAAAAATTGCAGATTATTTTTACATACAATAAAAAATTGTCTATAAAAAGGAAAATGTATCAGATAATTTTGATATTACATAAGATTTTTATTTAAATACTTTCAAAAGATTTTCTGTGCCTTATTTGAAGGAATATACGGTTAGGACTATAGAAGATGATTATATCTCCTTCTCGAGTACCTCTCATAAATAAAAAAATCTACTATTGTTAAAGGGCAGCCGGGCAGCCGGGCAGCCTTTAGGGTAAAGATAGGGTTGTAAATTAAATTAAATGCCATTGTCCTCTACTCCCTACTTATTTAAGATTAGAAATGAAAAGTGAGAGAGAGAGGAAATGGTGTTCTTATGAATTAACCAGAACATTAAGTCAAGGAGTAGCGAAGCAGCATAAAGTCAACAATATTTGTTTTATAAAAAAAAACAATAAAGTGTTATATGGTAGAAATGAAATCCTATTATAAATTGCAATTCCCCTTTTGAGTTAAAAGATTTTTCTGGTAACCAATAACAGATATTTTACACCAAGATGCCAAAAACAATAATTTTTGACATGGGAAAATGATTATTCTTTAGATATATTATCCCCTGTTTCTCTTCTTATTTATGTTAAAGCTGACATGCAGTTTAGAATAACAATAATGTCTTGTCCAGGGAGTAAGGGAGGGGACGATAGATCGAATATTCAATTTTTAGGAGTCTCAGACTTTGGGGACTGGCTTAAAGGGAATGTGCAAGAATTTAGCAGTTTCTGACTGAGTTTGGGGACTTGCGCATAGAATGCCGCTACTCGTTATGTATGTTTTGAATATTGCAGACGGGGAGAAGGGATAAGGGAAGTGGGGGGAAGGGAAATAAACACTCGTTGTGTTAGTTTGGAATGTAGCAGACGGGGAGAAAGGAGAAGGGAGGTGGGGGCAAGGGGCAAGGGAAATAAACAGAATAAAAAGGGGCAGTCATATTCTTGCTAGCAGCAGGCCGGGTCCAATAATCTTTTAATATAAAAATCACACCAAAAAACCTCAATATATTTCATTAAAAACAAGTTGTGATTTCACTTTACATGACGCTATGGAAATCTATTATTCAATTAACAATCCCTTTATAATTTCCTACAAATTTATTGGATTAAACTGGATTTCATGCCCTTTCTTTGATAACTTTTATATTGAATTAATTGCCCATTGTCCCCTCCCTTACTCCCTGTGTCTTGTCAGTACTCTGTAATCTAATATTTATATAGATAATACATCTGTGTCTTAAAGGGGATATGTCACTATGACAATAGATTAGAAATTAATTTTATATAGGTATACCTAATTTAATTCAACCTTGCATTAAAAATTTATATAGTAGAATGGTTTTACCTAATTATATTTTATTTTATTATGAATAGACCCGAAAATATTTTCTAGATGAATAATTTTATTTTAATGAGCATTTTATTATTATGCTATTGTTAATTTTATGAAAATTTTTCGTTCTTATTCTTATTGTTATAAGGATCTCACACCTCCCCCCGCCCCCTCCCACTTTTTGTGTAAATTTCTTTACAAGCCACCAGTTCTTTATACAAACCTGCTAATGAATTTGCCCCGCAGTTTCAATTGTTCCTCTTTTGTTACATTTATTTTGGAAAGTCTTATGCAAGCAATATTAATATTTTATAAAAAAAATTATTGAACTTCTTTATCAAAGAAACGTAATATTCTGATCTTTATTACAGAAACATTGAAAAAATAGATGATTTTGGCGATTTATTTGGAATTAAAAGTGGGACTAATAAATGACTTAAATTTCAAAATTGTTTATTGAATAAAGATTATTTATTTTTTGATTTTTCTTCTTTTAAAAATTAAATTAAGGATGAGTAATCCTGTTGTCTTGTAGATATGCTTCACCCTGAGAATTACCTCCTACCTACTCATGAATTCATATTAGTGTTCATACTTTGTATATAATTCAAAATATATGATGTTTATTCAATTATTTGCAAGAATTGGTAATTCATACCTGAATAAGTGATTTGATTTAAACAATATGTGTTTTAAAATTTATACATAGATCTATCAACAAATAAGAAATTTTTTTTCTTGGTGTTAGTTTGACGGACAGAAATATTCTATCAATTTTACAAATGGTGTGATAGTATGAGCACCAAATCCCTACCCAGAAAAGTTTCCAACTGAGTAAAAATACTTTACTGTGCATATACTTTCCTTAGTAATGTTCTACATCTGCCAATTTGTATACACCAGAGACACGGGGATACAGAAATAGCTAAAAATACTGGATCATGGAAAGAAAATATAGTAGCGGGTTTCATCCTTTTTTCACAGAAGCTGCGGGGCCATTTTCTTAACCCTGCGGGGCAGTAATTAATAGTTACCTAACCTAACCTAAAATAACCTATAAAACGCTACTATGAAAATACGACGAAACTCGCTACTTCGTTTTCTTACCACAATCCAAAATACTTTACAGCTCACCACATAATTTCTTTGACAATAAGTAATTTCTCCATACCATAATCTCAGGTATGCAGAATCTACTCATAAAGAGATGGAACTTTAAAAAATATAGTTTTTGTTAAATTCACTTATTCCTGTATACATAGAATTCGGTTTTCTCCTATTATTCTAAGCACAACTTTGAAAAGCTGAAACACATTAACGTTTAAAATTTAAATCTTATATTTTGGAAACATTAGGCTAAGTAGATTATTAATCTGAGGAAAAAATCTTCGAACTTCTCTTTACGCTAGTGATTATTCAGTCGAATAAGTTTAGTGTTTACCATTGTTAATTGCAATTTACAAAATTAACAATTGTTAGAATTATCTGTACTTTTTAACACGTGGAAAAGTTATAGGCAAAATATTTTCTCTTGGGGTAAAATATCTTTGAAAGTGTCGTAATCATGGTGGCTATTACAGGTTTTCATGAACAAATTATCTCCTTATCTATTTATGACATTTTGACAATTTAATTTCAGTTTTCTATATTTTAATTTATGTAAATTCTGGACGAGTTGCTTTATCAAATTATCAAGTTGAAGAAGGAGAATAAAATCAAGCAAATTCCTTTTTTTTAAAGCAGGGCCAATGTACCTACCCGTTTAGATTTTAATTTTGATGGTAGCAAAATTCATAACGTCAAACTTATCAGACAAATAGTTAACGTAAAACGTTACAAAATATTTTTACAATTAAAACACAACATTTAATTGTCATATAAATCAATATTTAAAATTAAAATCGATGCTTAGAAATGCCTCGAAGCTTTATAGTTTCCGCTATGTTCCTTTAAGGATAATGAGCTCACCTTTTCCAATAGATAAGGAGGGTGTAATTTCTTTACATATTGGTAAAAATTATCTTACTTTATTATGATAAAATGTAAATTTAAAATCTAGGCTAAAATAGCATTGAATATATCTAGATTATTTAGGATTGGATTATTTGTCTTGAATTATTATAATGCATATGTCATAGGATTATCTAATCTATTTCTGGACCTAACTGTCTTGAAAATGACCTATTCTAATATCACTGGATATATTATTGATTTTGTAATTAACTATTGTTTGGAAGATATTACATTATATAGATAGATCAATATTTGATTATTACAGAATATGTAATTATATATCTTTAAATGTCTCTCTCTCCTGCAATTCCATAATGGGAATACATTGATAATACACGTAAATTTGGTGTTCTATCACTTCAGCATATTGTAAAATCCGCAAAGTGTTTGGTATTCGCAAAAATACTTAATTGCAAATAAGTTAAGCTATAGTATTAGGTAAGCTTGAAAGTAAAAAAAAGGCAAAACGGGACATTTTGATATATTATAAAGTGATTAATTTTGTGGAATTGATTGCACATCTATTTCATCCAATTAACTTTTCATTTAATTGATCGCAATCCGTTTTCACGCCAATTAAATGTATCAAACTTCTGTAAGAAATATTAATATAAGAAGCGCATTAGTTTGCAGCATAACAGAAAGAATTCTAAAGTGCTTGTACGAAAGTTAGGGCATATTTTCTATAGGTATTAATGCCAGTAAATGAGTTTTGCTTGACAAAACATTTTTATCAAATTATGTTCAGGACCATTTAAAACCGCCAATAAACAATAAGAACAGAGTATGTAATGATGACGTTTTTACTGAATTTAATCCTTATATATACATTCGCTGCGCATCTAGAGTAGAAATATATTTTTTTTTGTAAATGTAATAAGTTTGATTGAAATTAATTTAGATTATTAATTTATTTTGTTTCTTTCAGTTTTAAATTATATTTAGAAAATGCATGAATAGAAATCAATTTGAAATTACATTAAGATTAATATTTATCTATTACAGTATTTACACATATATTTTTATCTAATGTATTAATATTATTTATGCTATTACTGCGCTACTTACATAAAAAAATTGTTATTTGTTTGCCTTATTAAGCAAATATATAAATAGACTAAATTATCTAGAAATAAAATGAAAGGAGCCGATTTGTCGGAAGAAATAAGGTTGGCCCATCATGCACCAAAATTTTTTACTCGATAAAATAGCAAAAGTCACAAAAGGTATTTTGAATTAAATCGTCTATACATAGAAAGATTTTTTAACTTTTTAAGTAGTATTCTAATAAGATTAAGTAATAAATATTTTTAAGATGAATTCAAACACGGAGAGTAAAGATTTATTTTTAAACTTTGCTATTCCAAATAATTTTCGTATGCTACTTTGAAGTCACATAGAGGGAAATGTAACTGATAGATAGAAATAAATCAACATACTTGTGTAATCTATTATAGATACTGTACTATCTGTCTATCTGACTAGACTATTTGTCTAACCCCTGCTATGTTAATTGTAATGCATTACTTTTATTCTCTTCTAATTATAACAATGTCGCTGGATTTTACTTTTTAAAACTTTCTAAATTTTCAAGAAAATTTTATTTAAAGTGTGCACAAAAAAAGTGTATGAGGCATGAGTTCGTTGCCCGCTCATTTTTAACCACTTGTAACTAATCTAGACGCTGAAAATGCTTGTATTCTTTGCAGCTGAACAAAAAAATTATTTAAGCTGCGGATTAATTCACGTTTTGGCTGCTATTAAGAAATAAATCGAGCACGGCTACGACTGCGGATTAATTGTTTATTGAACTAGCCGCAGTGACATTTTTAAAGCTTCACTGACCTCTTAAATACTGTTTTAAAAGTAATCATATTTATAATAATATCATTAATATTAATTAATTTTCTAAAAGGTAATGTAACATTTTATTTCTTAATTCTAGAAAGCATCCCTTTTTATTACCAAAAAAATTTAATATATAATTTGTTGAATGATAATTGCTTTATTTTAATAATGAAATGGTCCCCTACTAGGAAGGGTTGCATTCCGTAATATTTTTCATTTTCTCTAGGCAAAGTTCTCCAATTCAAGATAAAAAAGATTATAGCAAAACATTCATTATCTTGTTCTTGGATTTTGGTTGGAAGGCAGTTGTAGAATTTTTTAAAGACTTCTCATGAACTAAGTGGAAGCTTCTTATAAAGTATAACCTAGTAGTTGCAGAGTCGACCTGGAAAACATAGCCAGACTTTAAACACATTATAAATGTTGTTTTGCATGATAACCATTGTCATTACGAATCTTGACAATATTGCCAGTCAACCGTAAGTGGGGGGCCGTAATTCCCAATCTCGCGTTTTTATCCTAGCAAACAATTAAATAGCAAATATTTCATAAAAACATAAAGGCAAATGAAAAAAAAGTTATTATAAAATTGTTCTACCAATACCAATCTTAAAAGCGTGGAGAGTGGGATTTTATATAATGACACCAGGCTATGCTTCTTCACGGGTTAGGCACCCCGGAGGGTCACTCTGTAGTCGATGAGTTTATTCCTAGTTGCTTAAAAATGTGTGTGATTGCTTGAACACTGTTACAAACAGCTTAAAGGATTGACAGCTAAGAAAAGGGGGAGGGGCGGGTGCATGGGGCATGACGGAGAGTAAATAATAATATGTAGTGTGTGGGTTGGGGGAGGGGGAGGGGAAGTGGATTATTGATCATACAATACTTCAATATTTCTATGATTCATAAACAAAACAAAATTTTATATCAATATTTTATGTTTATTCGTAGAAATATTATATTTTTACACAGTACAATAAAATAATAGGAATGCATTTTTATGGGGGTAAATACTATTTATTTTAAGTTTTTAAGTTAGTCAGGGGGTGTACGTGAACCCCCTTAAGAAGAATGATAAGCCTCTTTAAGGAAAAACTTTGCAAATCTCTGTACTTGCCTGTTTTTGAATATTGTCTGATTTAATCAGTCCATTAATTTATTATACGGGTTACACATAAAAATATAGGATAATATTATCAAGGTTTTTTTTATAAGGATTAAAATCTAAAGAAGGTGTATTAACTTTTTTGCTTTTCATTTAAGATAGCTTTATTTTGTTGCGTTTTAGTACCTTAAAACCGACTTGATTATTTTTTTAAAAAACTTAAATTACTTCAAAAATAAGAGGTCTACAAAAAAAAAACGATTGCATATCTGAATTCTATGAAAAATTTTACATCTACTACTTACTTAAAGAACCGGCTAGCTATCTTAAATAAAATGCAAAAAAGTTAATACACCTTCTTTAAGATAAAATCATTAAGTAGTGAATGTTACACCTAATGAAATATATGTTTTATTATGACGGACGGACAGACAGACAGACGGACGGACAGACATCAAGCTACTTTGTATTATAGATTATGAGGTGAAATGTCTTGTCTTTTCTATTTTGTTTATAAACATCGGGTTCAAAAACCTAAAATGTCTCGCAAAACTTTATTATTTGTGCAGCTTTTATACACAAAAAAAGTGTTAAGGACTAAAGTTACTCCGATTGTCTTAAGGTAAAAATTTGCAGAAATAAAAATGTCTCAAATAGAAAAACAGTAAGATATTTTTTAAAGTCTTAAAAGCTACAAAATATCTTTCTAAATAAGGCAATTTTGTTCAATCCCTTCAACTAAAAAAAGTACAGCCGAAATGAAGGACATACCACGGTACATACATACATAGTAGCCTCGCTTTCAAGGCAATCTTAATTGGGGTAAAATCTACCCCTATCAAATATGAGATGATAATTCTTAAAAGTTTTGCAAATGTCAGCCATATTTTAAACGTTTAATTGAAATAAATCATTTTAACACAAAGAAGACTCGAGAGTGCATGATCTACATTTATCACAAGGATCACAACTTACATAAAAACGAATAACACAAAAAATCATCTTAAATATATTAGTTGGATGAAATTTACAAGAAATTTCAATGGCCAATTTATCTCAGTAAATCATATTTGCCCTATTATAGCATTACAGACGTACGAACAGATACAAAGATACCTAAAATCTCTGATCAGTCTCCGATAAATCAAACTTCTATAAAACCTATACAAACGGAAGGACAGACAGACATTGTAGGTTTATGTTAGCTTTGCTACTAACAAGAATAATATAATGTAAACTTAATGTTTTCTGCAATTTTTCTAGGAAATCAAAGCTGTTATAATTTTAGGCATTATTATTTTTATATTTGGGAAAACTTTATGATTCACATATTGAACAAAGATAAATATGTTCAAAATTAGGAATATAATATGTCAAGAAACTATGGAAAGTTAACACGTAAGTTTATGCTATGGACGATCGTACAGACATGCCATAGATATATTGTAGCTGTGCTTCTAAGAGCATCGATAATTTAACATAATATTTAGCTTTTAGAGTGACTGATGTTCATGTACATAGATTTACTTTATTGTTTTGTAACTTGTAAAACTCTTTCTACCCTACTACGAAACCAGTGTTTAACCGTACAAAATACATGCTTCGCATAGTTTTTTTTAAAAATTGCCCGCAAAGTTTAAGAATTGACATCAACTCTGTTTTGCAGGCTTGAACCTTTAGCTCCATGGTGCAAAAAAGATTATAGTCTATAATATGTAATCTTTTTTCATCTACAGGAAAGTTCTTTAGAAACACTCTATCTTTTAAACCAAAGGATAAATCTTTTAGTTATAGTAACCTAATATTTTATTTTTAACATTATTTTTTGTTTTTCAGAAAATGATAAAATTATGACGTGTTGTATAATCTGATAAAAGCAGAGAGACACACAAATACAATGATGGCGAGTAGTGGAGGACGGAGCAAGGCTGGAAGCCGGATCCAGTTAAATCCATTCTCTCCTGGAGTTCTACCTGGAGTTCTACCTGGAGTCCTTTTACTTCTCACAGTTTTTATACATTCTGCCCAAGCTATAGGTAATTTTCATAAATAATTATCCCAAAAAAGTATTAATGTTTTTTTTGTTTGTTTGTCCGTTAAGATCGCACTAACTGCTGAACCTGTTGAGGAAAGCTTCACTTGGGTCGTGGGTTTGTTCTAGGCTATTTAGTTTCCCGAATGCACAGCCTCTTATAGCTAGGGATGCAGCCCCTAGTATTACATAAGAAAGTAAATGTTAGTTTTAACTGACGGAAAGATTTGAGACATAGTTGTGCATATATTTTAAATAACTCCCTCATTTACTTTAAAGGATATTCTCAAAATAATTAATATTAAAGAAAGTAAAATAATTATAGAATATACCTACAAATAAAATCTAAACATATGTACAAAGTAAAATAATAATATAAGCGGAATACCGCAAAAGTATGAAATTATTTGCGCATAATGAATATTTGATAATACTTATTTGTGGTTAACAATTGGTTTTCATATTTGCGTGTGTTTGGTAGAGGACCTCGGGATTTGGCCCTTTTTGGTACAGGAACCAGACCACATAATATAATTTCTTGAAATAATCCTTAAAATTTTAAGAGAAAAATGTATCCAAAAAGAGTAAATTTTAGACAGCATAATAAATTTATCTTAATCTTATATTTTTTATTTAAACTCACAAATTTTTGAGGGTTTCTGAAACATCTCTTTTGATCAGGCCTTCCAATCCAAAGACACTTTCAAACTGAACTGAAACATCTTATTAAATTTCCTGATTATGAAATGTACACAGTTTAAAATCTTTGCTTTTAAAAAATAGTCTATGTATGTTATAAAGTTTCCTAAAATTGGTAAGGTTTCTCTTTTTCACTTCAGCAAAATCCTAAGGCCCTCTTATGTGTATGTTTATACGTACAGGTAATTTTTTTATATGGATATTCATTTGTAGCAAAGATTATTTTTAATAATAAAATTATGTTTATGCATACTCAGTCAGAAACTGTCAGACATTGTATATTTTAGGTTCGATTTCGTGGATATTATCTTCGTTGTCCATGTTGAAAATTACATAGAAATTTAAATAGCAAAATTTATATGAATTATAATTTGCCTTATTTGACAGTAATATTTAAGTTATCTGATAATTCCGAGAAACCTAAATTGATCCATCATAAGAATTTGATTTGAAATAAGGTGGGCGGGTAAAGTTGAGAAAGAAAGGAGGGGATATAATAAAGGGGAAGATATATATAGAGAGAAACATAATAATACAAAGTAGAACGATGTCTGTCTGTTTTTTGTCTGTCTGTCTGTTTGTTTGTAGCGAAGGATCTCGCTAACCGCTGAACTGATCGGGTTCTCCTTTACAGGGTAGCTTCTCATAGGTCCCGGGAAGGTTTATAACTATTTTCTTGGGGGGTGGGACATCCCTAACCCCCCCAAAAAGTGAAAAATACCCCCCCCCCTTAAAAAAATTTTCTTTAAAATCTAAAACACGAAAAATTAGTTTGATAAAACCTCTTGGGGCAAAGCCCCTAGAGGCTAGGGGCGAAGCCGTTAGTATAGAGAGAAAGAGAGAGAGAGAGACAGAGATTGTAAGATAGAAAGGTAGAAAGACAAAAAATGAGATGATATTATCTTTTTAAACAGGTTTTAATAGGTCGCGCCAAAAGAAAATGTATTTTATTAATATTGCTTATAATCTTTTGGTTATTTTAAATTTTTTTTTCAAAATTATAAATAAAGAACAGTTACTTCGATACTTACTAGCGGCTACACCCCTAGCCTCTTGGGGCTATGTATTCTATCTAAGACGCAGAGATGGTCCAAATAATGGCTTAAAATCTTATCAGGACTTTAAACCGAAGTAGAATGGAATGAAACCATCACGAGAGCTATGTGAAGCTTACCTAAAAAAAGTTATAGCACTCGGTTCAGTATTTATTGAGATCTTAAGCTTCAGACAAAAACTCTTACCACCTTTGTGTGTTAAGGGATGCACGTGAAAAATAAAAATGAGCTAATTTAAAGCGGACTATAAAACGTCCAAACTAAGTTAAATAAACAGTTGCTACGCTTCTATAGGTGATATATGTTTGTATTATATTCGTAGGAAATGAGGAAATGAAATTCCTACTTTTTGGCAATGTAATGATAATAATGTACAACAAGTACATTTTTGCAAAAAAAAACTTCAAGTTCTAAGCAATTTCAAATAGAACAGTAAACTGTTATACTGTTAAAATTAGAAAAGAGTTAATCAAATATTTTTTAAATCATATCTTAAGCATTAATAATAATTGAATGGTGCATTTAATTATAAGAAAATGAAGTTTTTTTTCTTTATTTTGATAATTCGTGATTAAATGATACTACCACGTAAAGTATGTTTATAAACTCGTTCTGCAATTTGTAATTTTAAAAACTCCATAGAATTTTTAAAGTCTTTCACTGCAGGTTACAGAGCAGCATCGGCACAAATAAAATGTATATATACATAAATTATTTATGCAATAAGAATAAGAAAGATATAAACATATATTGCGAATAAAGTAATTTGTATATCTGTTATGTGCTGTATTCTGTACTTGATATATCATTATTTACATTTACAGTACACTGTCAAAAATTCCATATATGAAACTTTTATTATTACATTTTTTTAGAGATTTTCCGTCAGCCTTATAAATTTCACAAAAAAAACAAGTTTTGGGTGACTATATCTCTTAGGGGGGAGGGAAAGAAGAGCTAACCCTAGTCAAATAGTCTTTGACCAAAACCTACTGGTCCAAAGGGACTTAATATCTGGGCCAACAAAAAAGGAACTAATCCCAATATATTAGTTCAAGGACTAGAACTGGGTTTATACATTGGAAATGAATCGGTTTTGAGCTACGAAGGAAATATTTTTACAGTATATAATAGTATGGACATATATAATATATATGTATAGTTAATGAAATCTTGGCTAACCCATGGGACCTGATATTGGTATTGCCTTTTTCATGGAAATAATATTATTGTACCTACAATAGCCTGACACTTAAGTCTCGAGTCTTACCATATTACAATGTCCTTTATTCTAGAATAAAACGCTCTTGAAATATAAAAACAAGCATATAATTTTTTTAGAGAAACACCTTTTAACCTAATAAAATGCAGGTGCGTGTGTGTATTAGATTGCTGTAAAATGTTCATTTGGTATTCATAAATGGGCAATGAATAGTAGTACATATATAAAGATGCTTTGCCATAAGAGCAGTTAATTCGTCATAATGCACTTGATTGAGGAGAAGCATTGCTTACAACTCTTTAATATAATAATGTTTAGCCATACATTAGTGAAATATTTACCCAGTATGAAATATAATATCATATGGTCAACACAAAATAAATTGCTATCGATTTTTTTCCTTACTTGCTTTTCTATATGTTCAACAATGTGACTAAAACAATAATAAGGTTTCATTTAATTGATGAATTTAAAAGACTGATAAATAACTTAAGGGATGGGCAGACTGGAAAAAATCATATTTTTTAAGTTTACCCTTTGGCGTTTGGTTTGGAAACAGACAGAAAAAGTGGATTAAATTATTGGCATAATCTTTCACCCTTAAAAAAAACATTGTATGGTGTACGGAAACAAGGACAGCAAAAGTAACTAAAGAGTAGTTTCTCTACTAAAAATAAAATAAAACATAATGTATAATGTATGGTTTATTGTAATGTTATGTTTGCGTATACAGACTTAATCTGTTTGTTATCAAGATAAACTAAAATATACACAAACAATCAAAATATTCACCAAAGTCCAAAAAATATAAATAAAATTTTTTTTCTCAGCTTTCTGTATAGAATAAAAAAAATAGGGATATAAATTTTAGTAAATTATATTCATGGATATTATTGTTCTAGTTTAGTAAAGTTTTTTGTAGTTTTAAGCAGAAATTCAGCTCACCACTTCTTGTTTGTGGTAAACTTTTGCTATGCAGGGGTAAAGGAACTGGCTAATCATTGATATTCAAAATTTTCCGCATTTTTTCGTTTTATATCTTGACAAAGGGAGGAGTGGGTTGCGTAAAAATCCGTAAAGGTTGTGAGTTTTAAGTTAAAAACAGTAGTAAAACGATAAAAATCTAAGTTAACTTTTTAAAAAAATTGTCTATAGTTCTTTTCAATAAGAAATACACATATTTAGTGAATATTACCGTTCTACAAGCATTTTTAGGCCTTAAAACTCACACCTTTACGGATTTTAAGCGCATCCCTTTCCTCTCTTTATCCAATTTTTGTCCATTATTAGAAATAACCTTGCCCATGTGGTTTTTGTAGATATATTAAATTGGAAAAAAGACTAGTTTATTTTGCGTAGCCCTATCCCTAATACCCTGCTAGTTAAGGAAAGTTTGTAAACATTTATAGCAGAGAAGTGGAATCACTGTCTACTCGAGTTTAGAATAGTTAATTTATACTTACAGGGTGTCCCAATATCATTCTTAAAAGGTGTCTCAATATTAGTTTTCTTCTTTGTACATTGGCTATTCTTACAGGCTGGCTCAATGTTAGATTTCTTCTTTGTATTACATTTATATAATAAAAAGTGGTGTCTCAATTCAGAAAAGTTTGTTTTTGTATAGATTCCATATTTGTACAGGGTGTCGTCTGTTTATTATGTGTATCGTTTTGTGTATTGTAATAATTACTTTATCAGTTAGGGAGTTGAATCCATTTTTATAGAAGCAGAAATATAATCTATGATTATGGTTTGGACCCTCTAAAACTGTAATCTACCTTTCCACTTTCCCCTCTCTTGGTGAAGATATCTTCAACGCCGATACGATTTTTGAAATGTAAGATTCCACTTTCCCCTTTCTTGGTAAAGATATCTTCAACGCCGATATGATTTTTGAAATTTAAGATTCCACTTTTGCCTCTCTTGGTGAAGATATCTTCAACAAGAGAGACAAAAGTGGAATCTTATATTTCAAAAATCGTATCGGCGTTGAAGATATCTTCACCAAGAGAGCGGAAAGTGGAAGGGTAGATTACAGTTTTAGATGGTCCAAACCATAATCATAGATTATATTTCTGCTTCTATAAAAATGGATTCAACTCCCTAACTGTTTATTGTCAGTTTAGAAATTTATTAGATTTTTCCACTAGGAAAATAAATAATATACATATGATATGTATGCTAAAGTCAGTAAAATCTTCAACAAACTTTTACACATACCAAGTGTATTTCAAAACTTCAAACATGCTTTTTTCATACCTTTAAGATAAATATTTGCAATGTAAATTTTTGTTTAGAAGTTTGGGTACAATATAAATACTGCACCATGACAATTTTAGGTTTTATACAAAACACCAAATATTTATGTAGTCTCGAAAAGGGAAATAATTTCTTTTCTTTCCTCTAGCACAAATTTGCATTATAGATAAAAAAAAATAATTAAAAAACATTTTTTAGTACAAAAATTTGAATAAAATAATAATGTTTGCAGTTCAATATGAACATCATCATATATAACATACAAGAAAATTTTCCTCGTTTTTCATCTAAAAACACAAGAAATCTTTTCCTATTTCTATTATATACTTATTTTTACATGTTCAGAGCTAGAAATTGAGAAAAATGATTTTCAGTTTCTTTTTCTATTTATTTGATATTTCTTTTCTATTTCAGTTCAAAGTCCGCCGTACATGGTAAAACAGCCTCCAAACACAGAGTTATTGTTTAAGGTGAGTTTAAATATTCTATTCCCCCAGCCGTTTCCGAGATGCTAACCGACATTTGAATAGTTTTTATAAGTTTGTTATAGAAAAACATGGAGAAATATAAATTATTAATGGTTTAAATTGATTATTTGAGGTTTGGTAAATGTTGTTAAATTTGAAAAATTATTGACATTGATGCCACTAAGGCTAGATTCTTATTGCGATATAAAACACCACTCTAACAGAAAATAGCATGATTTTAAAACTAAGCCTTTTTATTGCGTTTCTGTAGAATAAAATGTAGCTTGATGTTTATTGTAATCTTTATGCATAGCAATGTTATCTCTTTTATACATACTGGATTTCTTGGGGCTTACTTTTCAATATGAATAAATGCATTTACTTTTTGTAGGCAAAGCTTTTCTATAGTCTCAATAGCTTAAAATGTACGTCTGTCGGTCAGTCAGTAAACTTTCAACCATTGTGGTTTAGCAAGAAAGATATGGGGCTGTATAGCATACTGACCTCAAAAGCTTATCCAATTTTTTACCAAAAGTATCTTCATATGAGTTAATTTTTGTATATCTTAATTTAGGATTGGGGGCTCATTATTTATTCCAATTCTATTTAGATCCCTATGCTAAGGAACCTAATTGTAAGAATATTATACTACCAGCTATTTTTTTACATTTACAAAATTGTTGAACATTTCCCCTAAATATATTAAACTATTTAACAAATGCAAACTTGTTTTAAAATGAATGTATGATGTAAATTGCAATATAAACCTTTGCAAATCAAGAATACATTTGTGCATACCAGCGCAGCAATAATTAACAGAAAAAGAAAAAATACATGTACAAAATTTAAAGACAGTTGCATTAGATACAATAATGATACACAAAATTACCTCTTATGTAATTAGATTAGATTACAATTAGTACTCTTTCAACAATGAAAGTCTCCAAAGTTGTTAAGTTAACAATTAAGAAAACGTTATTATGAAACTTTGGGAACTAGTGTAATGAACAGCCCCATTTCCTCTCCCTCCCTGATTACATCCAACATTGAGATATCATCGCAGACCTACATGTTAACCCAACACAATAAGCTATAGAGTCGCAGCGCAATTTTTACCAACTTTAAACTGTATGCTGCTCTGCTCTCTGTATAGAATAACATAAACTTTAACACGGCTCTACATACACATATACCACATATACCTAATAAACAAAGTTTATATTTCAAATATTAAGCACACAGATATGCAAGATCATATTTTCATATTTTGAGTTCTTTATGTGTGTATATACAATAGAGTATTGTTAGAGTGATAAAACAAAGATTATTTCTTTTCTTCATATAGAAATCTAAGATGATGCTAAAAAATTGCAATTGCTTCTATGTTAATATTCATGCTCAGTCTGAAATTAAAAATTTGTAGGAAAAGGAAAAATTACATATGATTTTTTAATTGGAAGGATTTACCCCATTTATCCCTTTCAAAACTTCCTTTATATAATTTGCATCAATTTTTCTATTTTAACTCAATTGTCCACCCACTCACACAATAAGCTCGCATGCAACCAAAATTTAAGGGTTGTGCACATCCGGCCTTCCGCATATTATCACATACGCAAAGTAGTTTAAATTTGCTAACATACCTAGAGCAATTAATATTTAGAGGGCGTGTTTATTGATTAAATTGAAGCAGTGTGAAGTGGGTATTTTGTGTTTTTGTAATGATACGCTGACATGGTTCAAATTTTATAATTGAAATGAGATGCTAATACGGAAGTGAATGGACACTAATTTAAGGATATTTTAAAATTGAGTAAAGTTTTCTATATTTCTGTCACGATTTCGTGTACCTTCTCTATTCTATGAAGGAATACATATTTTCTTACAATTTGAGCCTTTTTACTGTGAGATGATATTTTGGGGGAAATGTTTAACATGTATTATATGCAACTTAAAAATCACCTCAAATCTTTTAATACCAACATTATTACTTCAAACTACAAAATTTGAGTGGTCAAAAGTTGACTCTAAAAAGTTAAGATATAATTTGAAAACTACATACCTATACAAAGAAAAAAATGTATAGTTTAACTTAATCCATGGAACATACTTTAAGTATAGAAGCTACGCAACTTGATTTAGAACATAGGAGACAAATGATGAACTAAATTAAATGTTTAATTAAACCTGAAGAAAAGATAGAAGATTCTTCTTTTTCTTGGATTAGATCACATTTATTATTTATTAAAAAAGGCAAAAGTAGCTATGCCAATAATTCCAACATAACTCTCTTTTAAAACCTGTACTGCTGAATCTGCCTGGCCATTGAAACATTTAGATACTGTACTGTATAATAAATTTGCAGCTCAAGAAACATTCAAAAAGACATATTACCCCAACATCAATCACATGATCTTTATATAAAAGTAACAGGATGTCTGCAGTCTTTAGCTTGAGATCTTGTCAACTGGTGAACCGATGGTTCTACTATACAGTGGAGCTTCTTATAGGTCCAGGGAACATTTATTACTATTTGGGGAAGGGGGTACCTACACCCTTCCAAGAGAAATTGCCCCTGGAAAAAAATCCCCTCTAAATTTTCTTTTAGAACTAAAGTGGAGGGTCGAATTACCCCCCTAGAGGCCTTAAAGGCATAGTCGATAGTAGCATAATACATAAATCTGTATTAATTTTATTATTTTAGGTAAAAACCCGCGAGGATGAGAATGACAAACCCTTTATTATTGAATGTGAAGCTGAGGGTCAACCTGAACCAAAGTAAGTTTTTTTTCCATTGATTTTTTGTGCAATTTAAAAAAATGCAATCCAATAATATATTTAATTTTTTTCTAGTATTTATTTTTGCATTTTATTCAATTGTTAAATTCAATTTGTCAATAAAGGGTAATAAATATATAGAAAAAAACTAGGATGGGTGATTTTATGCATTTTTTGGATTTTAAGGACAAGTGTCATATTAATCCCTGTCGAAAAATCATATATTTTTTTATATGAAATATTTTATAGGACCCTTCATTTTCACGGATAAAAAAGACGCAATTTGGTTTACTATATTCTTTGGTTGATTCTTAAATTTTAACAAGAAGCAAAATTGTAAAATCTTAACTTTTCAGATACCGTTGGGAGAAGAACGGAAAGCCTTTTAGCTGGCAAGTTTATGATACAAGAATATCTCAACAGCCTGGCAGAGGATCATTGGTCATCACAAACCCACAAGCAGAGGATACAGGTATGGTCTTTCAATGATTTGCGACGTGTGAATTTGAAATTAAATTGTAAATGTTTCAAATAGGAAATAGCTTCTAGCAATACTTCCATTAAAAAAATTATAATATAATATATATTGACCATATATGCAATTAAAGCTTGTTAGAAATCATTGACATATTTATTTCTAAGCTCCTTTAGACTATATAATATTAAGGGTAATTATGTAATTTAGTCTCCAAGTTAAATAATTTAACAAAAAACCCTAAGAATTCTTAGTGTTGGTAGTTTATTATGAGAAAATTTATTTGAGTATTTTTTCGATGCTAGGGTCTTCAATTATTTGAGTTTTTTTTATGGCATAAATAAATAATAATATCGAATTAGCTATTTTAATTAAATTTATTCCTCAATGTGACTTTAGAAAACTAGCAATACCTTTCATGAACTTATTCACCGAAGGCAATGGCATATTTTTTCACCTGATTTAATACTTATTTCTCTCATTAGAATGTTAATGCTTGAAAATAATCTCGGATTTTTCGATTCATGATATATATATATAATAATTATAATTTTATTTCATAAATAAGTACATACTGTGCCAAAAAATCGTTTAATATAAAGTGATACATAAAAAACGACGAAACATTGGGAACTTTTTATTAAGAATCTGATAATGCACTATTCTATCTCAGCATTTGGCCTTGCTGAAAATTAAGATAAGTTATATGATGTGAAGAATGAGAAAAGTTTTTAGTTTTATTACCATTAATGCATTTAAAGCAACTGTAGAAGCATTCATCATCATTTTACATCAACATTTATAACCTTTGTTATGGGGCTGGGTGTCCAGAAAATTTAGCTTTGAACTAAACAAATGGTTCTCAAAAATGAGAGAAGTCATGTAAATAAAACAAGAACAACTCTACAATTATAAAGCTTTTGTGGAAAGTACAATCCTTTAGGTCCGGCCATTTTAGAGATATTTAGCAGCAAAAAATGGTATCAACTTTTTAGAAATATTTGTTGTTTTTCTAATTTTAGAGAAAGTTTTGATCCTTTGCTACAATATTAAAATTCTGTAAGAGTTTGTAAATACCATAACATAAAGAATCTAATATCATCAGGGAATGAAAACCTGCAGGGATATACCAATTAAAGAAAAACTGCATAGCTGGTATAAAGTCAAGTGCTTACTTTTTCAGTACACTTTTACAAGATTTATTTGTTAAACATAAAAATTTGCATACTTTACTAAATGCAATGTTTTGCATGGCTGAAAAATGTAGGTAGTTGGTTTTTATTTGAATACCAAATCCCTCTGTTCCATGATAAGTAGAACACTATTTTAAAATTTCACATAAATTCTCCAACAATATTTTAAAATAACTTCTGAATACTCTTAAAATTAAGTTGATGAAGCTTAATAGAATATTAATATATAACATTAAAGGACGACAACGTTTATGTAAGCGATCACTATTGCTTAAAGGTAAGGCGAAATAGTAAAAAGTTAACGAACGTCAGTCCAACTTAGTTTAATTTATAATAGCTTCGCTACTAAGAATATCACAATCTTTTAAAAATGCATAGATTGTGGCAAAACAATAGTCAACTAATATAAAGAAAATTCTTTAATGCTCAAAAGTGCAAACCTCCCAACTGTACGTACAGACAATTAAAAGAAAAGCTTCGTTTACATATAACACAATTTCTTTTTTTATGGTTAGTGTTTGTATGACAACAAATATGTATGTTAATATTGGTGTATTTATGTAGCTAATTTGATTTGGTTATAATCAATTTAGCCACGCTCTTATTAAATTACATTATTCGTTGAGACATTGACCAATATATCATTTGTAACAGTGCTGCTACTCTACAGCTTGGGTGTATATGTCCAACCGACTGTTCAATACGGGGATAGTTTTTCTAGTCTATTAACATATGATTTTGAAAACTCACAAACAAACCTTTTTTACACAAGTGATTTACTTTTATTACAAAATAATACTCCATTTTAACTGTAAAATACTTTACTTTTCTTTTTTAAAAACAATTTTGTTAGCCTGTAATTGCTAAGCTTCTAAGATGTACTGTATAGTTATACTTGTTAGAAATACCAAATGTATGATGTTCAATATTTTCATTTTCAGAAACAAAGCTTTTTGGTAAAATATGGCCAATAAAATGTCTGCAATCGACACTTTTAATACTTTTACGTTGTTTTTTTGCACAGCATAATAATGTGTGTATGTGTGTGAGTGTGTGTGTGTGTGTGTGTGTGTGTGTGTGTGTGTGGGTTACATTAGGGTTTGTTACACATTGAAAACATTTTTGTTTCGTACCCATTATTCTTAAGCTTTACAAAATAAGAGTTTTTCCAAAAAAGCAAATTATGTCTTATTTAAATTTTTGACCCTTTTTTCGATTTTTACTACGTAGTAATGCGTCTTTTAAAAGTTAGTAATTAAAGTGATTATATTAATTTAGCTGTTTTAAAGAAACACAAAAAAATATATTGTGATAAAATTTGTTGTTAAAGTGGGGATTAACGTCCAAATTAGGATTTTTTTGAATGGGGAATTTTTGCAGATTATGTTGCTCTCTTTACATACCACCAGATGTATGGGTATTTTATATTTTAGGATGATAGGTACCCAGTAGTCTGAGAAAGTTTAAAAAGTGCATCAATAACCACTAGAAAACTGCCTCTAAAAGCTGAAACAGTAATTAGCTTTAAATATCTCATGTTTTTGTACATATAGGAAATATACCATTATGTAAAACTCGAGAAAAATCTTTCTATAAAAAAGATGTTTTGTACAAAGTCGGACCCTTAATTTGTCTGTCATTGCATTTAGTTTTGATTATGGGAGACTAATACAAAGCATAGACTATAAAAAGATGATTTTTAGTTAATAATCTAATAATATTTTCTGTATACAGTTGGTGGAAAATATTACAACTGGAGGCATTTAGAAGGTAAACCAGTGTATGTGTGACCCCTTCCCATACAGTTCCATACTTAACAATATGCTTGCAGTTTTATTTTATGTGTTTTAAACATTTTTAGAATTATAGGAATATATAAAATAGTTCCCTTTTAGAACAGACAGGAACATCATACAGAAGTACATTTTATCTTAATCCGAAAATAACATATAGCTTTTTTTATGCTTTTGACTATGTATAAATTCAAATCTTAAAAAGACTTAAAATCTGTGTTTTTAATGTGTTTATTAACAATTATGTTTTTTTTTTATGTGCTTTAGTGTCTAAATGAAATTTAAAAAACTAACAATTTGTGTAATTTTAAATTTTACCTATTATCCCAAAGTCCAAAGATAATGTTAATATGAAAAATATTTTAGATTAGATTAGATAACATTTATACTCAGAGTGATTGAAAAAAAACTGCGTTTTTAAGGTATTTCAGGTTTTAACTGAAATGGTAATTTGAAAAATCATGTCATTGTAAAAAAAAAACACAAAAATGTGTCATTATTATAGGTATAAGTTCACCATGGAGTTTAAAATTCAATGTCAAATAAATTTAAATAAACTGATTTTTTTTCTTTGTTACCACGGTATGTCTCCGAAAAATTTGAAAACGCAGTATTCTGCTAAGAAAATGCAAATTTGCCTTTTTATATTTAAAGTAAAATTAAATCATAAGAATTGTAGAGTTCTAGGTTTTATTTTATCCCCTGTAAGCCTTGTGAAATAAGAATTAAGATATTTCTTTTCTGTATTTCCCCTTTTCTCGCTGAAATTTGATACTCATGAATTTTATGTTTTCATAAAATATTCAAAATTATTTCTAAATCATTTGTTTCTCTCAGAGTAATAAATGTATAATTTAGACAACTACCTGCACCAAGTGGTAGAGACCCTTTTCAGCTGCTAGCAATTTAGTTTTTGGTCTATTGTAGGGACTTGGCTGTGTTTATATGTGCGACGTTATTAGCTGATTTCAAAGACCCAATACAAAACCTTGAGGGGAGAGTTACAATAGTACTAATATCAATAGTAAAATATCAATGAAGTTGTAACATACAAATCCTATTAGAATAAAGGTTTGGTCAAAATAATTTTGCTTATTTATGACCTGACGGTTTTAAATGAACATACAAATTTTAGTAGAAATAGTAGCACAAAAACATACAAACCCTATGTCCAGTATTAAGTAACTACTATTATTGTACATTCAAAATAACAACGAATACATTATCATCACCTTCCCTCTTTTGTTAGTGCTCTGTCATTTCAGATAGGTAAATATAATCTAAAATTTAAATATTAACAATAGCCATCATTGGAGGCCTATTAACTTTAAAAATATGAAATGTATTTAATTTAAAATGTTATATTCTTTCCCTAGTGACGTTTTAAAATCTTCAAAGATCACTACACTCTTATTTTGTCAAAAAATAATGTTATTATAAAAACGTTTATGCTCAGAATAAAAAAAAATGTTTCATACCTTTATCTTTGCCTTTTTGACAGGCAGAAATGGTTCTTTTCATCTCCTACAATACATATGTAATGTGTATTATTTATATACATTATTCTAATATGAGAAAAAAACATTTGGTTAGATGAATATTTTTTATACAAATCCCACACTTTTTATGATAATATTCATATGAATGATTAGTCTGTAAGTGTTTTAATAGGATGATAGAATATGTATTTCTGAGTGCTAGCTCCATGGATAAGGGATAATGAAAATTTTATTATTTTGGGTAAACTTGTAATGTTCAAATGCATTATTCTTTTTTTCTAGGCTAGAGGTAGAGGATATCAGACTGTAAGTAATACAGACCCTCAAGAATTTTAAACTATTTCTATTAGTTGTTAGCCTTAAAAACAAGATTGGGTAGGATGTCAAAACCTTTCATAAAATCCTGATTGGGTAGGAATGTCAAAACTTTCACACCAAATATTTTATTCTTCAGTTTTTGTAGTCAGTTGCCCCATCTCTTATTATCCCTGCGGCTACCTAATACAGAATAAAAAAACCTTCATATAACACTATTTAATACTTATATTTGCGGGAACTTTTGTTTAATGAAATCTTCCAATTTTTAACATTTACAAAACAGCCTGCTTTATTGCACCAAGATCCATGACAGATCTATGTAGGAAATAAATGTCTATATACGAGCTCAAGTTTTCTAAAGAATTGATGTTTAAAACTCATAGTGCTCCAATAACCCGTAATAAACTCTCATTGACCAGAACGATAAGACCTATTATTTTACTGTATGAAGAATAAATTCATTTTTTTATTTCATGTTGCTATTTGAATTATATTCAAGTATTAAATTTCTATCCATAAAATAGAAAATTTGAATTTATAATATAGTAAATAAAAGAAAACTTAGTTTTAAAATAATTTTATACTAGCGATATGTGCGTAATGTGTTCAGATATTGAACTAAAATATAACAGTTAACTAAACATTTTAACCCTTTCAGGACGATAATTTGAAATAAAAAAATATTAAGATCCTAAAAAATTTTAAAGAAAGAAATCGTCAGGGAGAAGATAATGGAAGAATATGGTTAATATTCAAAGTTCAGACAACCAACAGAAAGTAAACAAGGATGACAACATCCATACGTAGCGAAGCACAAAATTTTGTAGATGGGACTGACCGTCATGGTTGTTTCTTCAAACGACGTGAAACTTAATTTTGATATCTTTAGCTGAAAAAATTTTGAAAATCGGACTAAAAACACCAAAGATATGTGGGAAAATGTAAAAAATATAAAAATAGCCAGAAACCTGCAAAAAGGCAGTCTGACCGTCATTATTGTTTTCTCCAAACGACGGAAAATTTCATTTTGATATTTTCAACTGAAAAAATTTTGAAAATCGGACTAAAAACACCAAAGATATGGGGGAAAATGTAAAAAATATAAAATAGCCAAAAACCTGCAAAAAGGCAGTCTGACTGTCATAGTTGTTTTCTTCAAACAATGTGAAATTTGATTTTGATATGTATAACTGAAAAAAATTTTGAAAATCGGATCATAAACACAAAAGATATGGGAGAAAATGTAAAAAATATAAAAATAGCCAAAAACCTGCAAAAAGGCAGTCTGACCGTCATTATTGTTTTCTCCAAACGACGGAAAATTTAATTTTGATATCTTTAACTGAAAAAAGTTTGAAAATCGGACCATAAACACCAAAGATATGGGGGAAAATGTGCAAAATTAAAAAATAGCCTAAAACCTGCTAAAAAGACGTCCGACCGCCATTGATGTTTTATAGTTAATTGTGCTCCTTAATGATGGGAATGTTGTCAAAAAATTTCAGAATCCTATCTTTTATAGGAGCTGAGTAAATCCCATTTCCCCCATAGCGTTACGGACTGACTGACGGACTGACGGACTGACGGACTGACGGACGGACATAGTGAATTATAGAGTAGCTTCGCTACTAATAAAACATTGAATAAACCTAGCCAAAAGTGAGATAATTATATTGAGCCCAACTCTAGTAACTTCAAATAACTAAGTAGTGGGAGGTTTGTTTAAGGTATATTGAAGAAATTATACATATTTTAGGAGTCCTTTTCAAATTATTTTATATTAAAATCCTCTATATTAGCTCTAAAGAAGTTTTCAATTTCCTAAACTTACTACCTATATAATTTAGCTTTAAATTATACGATTTTAAAGAACAAAAATCTTTCTTTGTAATGTAAACTTGAATTTTGTTATATTATAACTCTTATGGGAAAGAAAATATTGTGCAGTAATTTAAGCGCCATTGCCCTCTCCCTCCCTGATTTACCTGCGAGCATTCACACTTATGACTTCTCTATTGATATGTCATCAATCATGAAAGTCAAGTTTCTCTCAGATATTCAAATTCTAATCAAATAACCTTTCATACATTAGATATGTTGTCATTAGACAATAAAGTTGCAGACCTATCAGAAAAAACAAAGTCAGGTTTTGTAGGAAATAAGACAAAATGGTTGAATCATATCGAAAATATTTAGGTAAACCTATCTAAGGGCAGGTGTTTTTATGCCCTAATAACTTATTACATAGATCAACCTTTCATATTTCTAGTATTGCTTCGAAAACGATTAATATCTGGTGGATTAGAACCGATTCTCAGCTATGCTGAAAAATTTTGTATAGCATCGTATTACACCCAGTTTTCTAAGAAAATGAAAATGTACATCTCGGTGCTAAAAAACCTGGTTTTAATCTTGTAATTGTACATTTTTGTATCCGCATGAAAGCTGTTTATAATACGATACGATAAATAACTACTACTGATTTTTAAATTAAAATATATGAGTGTTAACTCTAAGTTAAATCTAATTTTGAAGATTTATCTGTTTGAATTCCACAAGTAAAAGTAATATTGATTCATTGCTCATCTCCAAAAACATATTTGATTTATATGTGTTTATAAATCAAGTGATTGAAACTAAATTTAAAAATAAAACATGGGGCCATACTCACAAAACATACAAATAATAGGGCAGCTACTCTTTTATAAGGATAATTTTAAATGTATCTGTAATTTCTTTAGTCTCAATGAGAGATTCCAGTTAAAATTGGAACCATTATATCAATTTGAGATGTTATGGTTTATATCTAATTTATGGCATTATTAAAAATTGGTCTCGGTCTTAGTATCAAAATACCTATTCCAAATTACCTCTTTGACTTATATTTAAAATTTATGTCAACTGCATAGCATTAAATAAAGAGTGGTCATGGGTTACATAATATCTACATGATTATATTCTAATGACATCGTTCTTGTTCTCTAGTAGACTTGAGTTTAAATATTAAAAGGCTTATGAAAAAAACTTCCAATTTAAAATGTTAAATGGATAACTTCCCCCTTTTTTTCCGACTGTAAAATGAATGAGAGAAAATGAAATTGAATAAAACACATGACATATATTCTAAAATATTTTCAACATGACAAAAAAAAGTTCACGATAACAGATTTATATGTTGCCAGAATGTTCAATATGTTGAATTTGCTTTACTCCATTAAATATTTAGTCCATTTTATTCAAAAGCTTAATTTTGGATATATTTTGCGCGTTTTCCTGTAATTGTATAGATCAAGGCAGTTTAAATACTTTAAATACCTAGGTAAAGAAACTTTCAAGACAAATTCGCTTTTGTATAAGACAAAGACTTAAACTACATTTTTACTGAAAAACTTTCTATGATCTAAAATAGTATTTTTTTTGTTTTTTCCGTTAATACCTCGCTTATCAATTGCCAGATTTAGGAAAGCTTTATATAAGTTCCTTTCAGAATAAAGTGCTAGGGACAATGATAGTCTTATCATTCAATTTTATAATTAAAGGGAAACCTTTAAGAATATGGTGCATTATTTGCCAAATGTACCACTTTTCTGCACTACCTCTCCGATTTTGTTAATACTCTATATTTTGGTCCGTTGGGTCATTCAAGGATGCTGGATGGCCAAAAAAAAGTTTCAGAGTCCCTGGATGTCTAGATATCTAGCTATCTATGAAGGTAGGTAACAAAAATGTAAAAAACACCCATTTTTTCACAATTTTAAAAATTAATTTTTTCATCAATCTTACATCCAATCTATACATTTTATACACCAAAATGATCGTTTATTCATGTAAAAAGCGCACATAATGCTATTTTGGCCAAAACTCTAATTTTACAGGGTGTCCAACAAAAAGTGTATTTTGGATATCTAGCGTAATACCCAAAATACCTGTCCGAAAAAAATCATTTTTTTTGGCTTAAATCCTGTGTTTTATCTGTGTGCATATGTGGTATATAACGGTTCGGACCACCCGGGACTATAAGGTTGTCAAATTTCACTTTGGGACACCCTGTAAATGTGATTTTTGCGTCTGTAGAGCTAAAACTTGGTCCAAATTGGCTATTTTTTTCAAATTACTCTAATATGAGTCTTAGTATGTTTGGCCATAGTGTTTTCTGACCAGATCAATATTTTCATATTTTTTGGACACCCTGTATTTTCAAAAAAAGAGAAAAAAATTCTTTGTTTTTTTTTAAATTTTTTTTCTATTTTTAAGTTACTTAAAACTGTCATATAGATACAGATTTTGACTAATAACAATAATATTTGCCTATTTTACAATTTTTTACACTTTTGGGACACCCTGTGCATGTTTTTGAAAAATGATGGGTTTTGCCCATTTTTGGGGGGAAGGAGTCGTTTTAGGGCCATAGACTATTTCTTCATTTTTGTAGAACTTTTCAAGACACATCATTTGTTATTTATGCAAAAACCGCAAAAAACGAACCGTTTTGCCGTTATTCACCGCTAAAGGCGGAATTTTTTTACGTTTTTGCCATTCCGGAGGTTGTAATGGGCATTTGTGGTAAGAAAACGTTGATTTATCAAAATCCCTTTTAAATACTTTTATTTAGGTAATTTAATTTACTAAATTTCATATTAAGTAAAATTTTTTGTGCAGCTAACCGTTTTTCGTCAAGATGGATTTCAATTGTTAAAACAAGAAAATTAAGTGAATATAACATAAATAATTGCTATAACATAAGTGATTAAAGAAACATAAATCATGTGCATTTGAAATTCCTTTTGACAAAAATCGGTTGGATATACAAAAAAATTTACTTCACATGAAATTTAGTAAATTAAAATGCCTCAATAAAAGTATTTCACAGTTATCTTGATAAATCAACGTCTTCTTACCACAAATGCCCATTACAACCTCGGGAACGGCAAAAAACGTAAAAAATTCTGCCTTTGGCGGTGAATAACGGCAAAACGGTTCGGTTTTTGTGGTTTTTGCATAAATAACAAATGATGTGTCTTGAAAAGTTCTACAAAAATGAAGAAATAGTCTATGGCCCTAAAACGACTCCTTCCCCCCAAAAATGGGCAAAAACCATCATTTTTCAAAAACATGCACAGGGTGTCCCAAAAGTGTAAAAAATTGTAAAATAGGCAAATATTATTGTTATTAGTCAAAATCTGTATCTATATGACAGTTTTAAGTAACTTAAAAATAGAAAAAAAATTTAAAAAAAAACAAAAAAAATTTTTCTCTTTTTTTGAAAATACAGGGTGTCCAAAAAATATGAAAATATTGATCTGGTCAGAAAACACTATGGCCAAACATACTAAGACTCATATTAGAGTAATTTGAAAAAAATAGCCAATTTGGACCAAGTTTTAGCTCTACAGACGCAAAAATCACATTTACAGGGTGTCCCAAAGTGAAATTTGACAACCTTATAGTCCCGGGTGGTCCGAACCGTTATATACCACATATGCACACAGATAAAACACAGGATTTAAGCCAAAAAAAATGATTTTTTTCGGACAGGTATTTTGGGTATTACGCTAGATATCCAAAATACACTTTTTGTTGGACACCCTGTAAAATTAGAGTTTTGGCCAAAATAGCATTATGTGCGCTTTTTACATGAATAAACGATCATTTTGGTGTATAAAATGTATAGATTGGATGTAAGATTGATGAAAAAATTAATTTTTAAAATTGTGAAAAAATGGGTGTTTTTTACATTTTTGTTACCTACCTTCATAGATAGCTAGATATCTAGACATCCAGGGACTCTGAAACTTTTTTTTGGCCATCCAGCATCCTTGAATGACCCAACGGACCAAAATATAGAGTATTAACAAAATCGGAGAGGTAGTGCAGAAAAGTGGTACATTTGGCAAATAATGCACCATATATAAAATGGAATAATATCAGCTAAGCAATTATAACAAATTTAACATTATATTTCATGTTTGAATACAAACACTAAAATTTGCGAAAAACTAATGAAAAAAATCCAAGACTTTTAAAACCTTTTTGAATTTTTTGAGTGTTGAAAATTTATATGTTACTAACTTTTGTGTAAAATGTGAATTCGTGTTAAAATGAAACTGTGCTTTTCTAAAAAAATGCTTTAATCAAATCAAAACTTAAAAGAAATAAAAACCTTTTTTTTCAAATTTTCTCAGCTTAAGTTGTCTATCGCTAATTATAATTTTTATCCTTGCTCTTTAATCATTATTTGATTTATTTTATAATTTTAAATTATTGTTATTCAGGATTGTATATTTGCTACGCCGACAATGAGTGGGGCACAGCCGCCTCCAACACAGTCTATGTCAGGCAGTCCACCCTCAACAGCTTCAAAGAGGAGCCGCCCAAGACCATCAGCGTGGAGGAGGGAAGTCCTATCCAGCTGCCTTGTGAAGCTCCCGCCGGATGGCCCAAGCCCAGTGTGTATTGGATGATCCAGGTACAACTTTGATAATAGGAATATTGAAAAATTTCAAGTCCTTCCATTGACTGAAAAATTATGAGGGAAGTGGACATTGCTCACCTTCTAACATTTAAAAGGAAATCACTTTTGGAGTCTAGCTTTGAATTTAGCATTTCTATTTGATATGGTTTATTTCATAGGAACTCTCCCCTACACTTCCCTGCTGCTTATCCTATTATCCATGCAAAACATAAAAAGCTCATGTGAGTGTCAGTGACCTTTTTGAGAAGTAATGAATGAAGTCTCAAAGAAAACATTCATACTTTGACAATTCTTTTATTCAAATAAAAAACAAACAGAATGTTAGGCAAAATCTTTGAAACTGAAAGTAAATCATCCATATTCTAAACCTTTGTGAAAAAATATTTTTGTTTCATAATCTATATTTTGTTAGGTAAAGTAGAATTCAGAACAGCCCTATACATAATACATTTTTTTAAAATATAAAGGGGTCTTTTTTTACTTTTATGAATACGAAATTTAATCATAACTGAAGACAATTCATAATATTCATAAAGCAATGACAATCAAATAATTTACAAGTTATATTATTTGCTTATCTACTTGAAAATTTTTTTTCTTCAAGCAAATATACATTATAAAAGTTAGATATATCTAAAAGAATAGAGGGTGCAGAAAGTTTTGTTTAATTATGTTAGTTCTAATCCTTGTAAGATAAACTACAGAAGGCATTATCACTTCACAATAGCAGTGGAGTGCACAAACATAGAGCAAAAAAGGCATAAATCGTTTTTTATTACACTCGTAATGATAGGAAAGCTTTTTGAAGAAGAGCAAAAAAAGTCTGAAGCCCATTTGGCCGTTGTTATGATATGATTTTTGGTTTAATATCTGAACTTTTTCTTTTTGGTTAACATCTGATTTTTTTTTATTCTAAAAATTAAATGTTCTGTTTATAAAAATAAGAGATTATTAAAATGTAAAAGAATAAAATTTATCTGATCCCCACCCCCTCTAAGAAATAAAAATGTCAGTATATGCCCCGACGCTTAACTGCACTTAAATGAGAAGAGAAGGAATGCATTTCTATCAACATAAATCCACAAAATTCTTAGAACCCCGATTGGTGTTCTTTAAGATACCTAATTTTGTTTAAATATTATGTATTAAGTAAGTAAATAAAAGTTATTTATGCATCGTATTATAGACAACTTTCCGCGGATATTAAAATGAAAAATTATAAGATTAAAACCCTCTTTATTAACGCCGAGTGGCCGAAGGTCCGGTCTAACGAAACTGATTTTAATTATGATTTTTATTTTAAAATTCGTGGAAAATTTTCTGTAATACGATGCTATAGACAATTTTTCAATATGACTGAGAACCGGTTCTAATCCAGCGGATATTAATCGTTTTCATAGCCATTCTGGAAAAATTTTACCTTTTCTTCATCTTTCAGCCATAGATGTCCTACAATTTAGCTACTATTGAAACCAAAATATTTCTAGTTTATGGGGACACTGTCACTAGTGAAATGTAGGTTTTTTAGCCAAAAAGAGGAATACTCTGGAAATTCGACCTGTTATCATTTATTTATACCTAAATAGAGAGCCCCACGTCTTTATTTAAATCATAAGTGCATAGCCTAATTTTTTTCATATTTTTATATTTTATACCTAATAAAACCCTCTATTTTCCAAAAATCTAACATCATTTCAACAAGTTTTATTCATTATTTTTTATGAAGTTCTTTTAAATCCACAATAATATTTGTTTTTTGTATAGAAATACATTTAATTAACTAAGATGGCATTCGAATTTAAAATAAATTTCAAAGTATATAAAGATTTCAAACAAATATTATAGCAATTCAGATTCTCATACTGGAATAGGTCACTAGGACGAACGAACATTAACACTTAGAGAATATTTATAATATATGTAAATATTTTAAATGTCAAAACAAAATTTGTTGAAAAACTGAGTACAGACATTCTGGTAACGATTATACAGTTGCTACGTTTTCTAAATAAATACTTAACTACTAAAGGAATTACCATGCAAAGTTTGAAATCAATTTATCCATGACAATTGTAACATGCCTAGGTTAACAGGGAAAAAACTATATGGATGGGCGAACGGACCATCACTATTTTTAGAACAGTTTTGCTTTTAATAGACACATAACTTTGAATTTATATATCATAATTACAAATATGTTTTATAAACATGTTTTACAAGTATTACAAAGACCTGTTAGTTCCTTCATTTGCACAAGATTTTCAAGAACAAACACTGTTTCATTTTTCTCTTAATCTTGGCAATTCTTGACTTTTCTTTCACAAGCAAAACAGATTGTTTTTTAAATGCTCTATTGCAAAATATGGTATGTTTGTTATATATAAAATAATCACACTGAGCATGAATTTTAATACTAAAAAGCTTCCCGGATTTTTTATATTTTAACTTGCGGATTTTTTTTTTATAAATTTGTTAGGTTAAAAACACATTTTTACAGCTTTTTTTCAAGAAAAAATACACTCAAGTTCAAATGCAATTTATTCTTTAGGCTATGCACTTATGATTTAAATAAAGACGTTGAGCTCTCTATATAGGTATAAATAAATGATATCAGTTCGAATTTCCAGAGTATTCGACTTTTTGGCTAAAAAACCTATATTTTAGTAGTGCTGTACGATTATCTTTGCATCCGTGACAGGCAGCCTCAAAATGTTTCAGGTTTCTGCACTACACATTTTTATTCGAGTTTTAATCAAATTCTGATGCTCATGAGAATTTAAAAATTATTTTTGAAATGCAAAGTTTTATTAGTTCTAAGACATAGGACGTTCAACGGGGGGTTATTTTTTTAAATAGATAATATCCCCTCACCCCCCTCAAAAAAGATTAAAATTACTTTATATACAAATATTAAAATTTATTATAGGAAATAAAAAATCTGGTTAGATATACCTAGCTTTGTTTTTATACCTAACTTCTATTTACCTATTTTTCACCTCGTTTTATTGTATTGCGTATTGTCCTTCTATTTGAGAAGAGCCTAGTATCGCAGATGTTACAAAGCTGGTGATAAAAGTGTTTATTTGATGGAAAAATTGGATATTTTTTGCAGAATTCTCTTTGATTGCGTTGATATATGGGAATATTACAGATGTTAGATTCTTTTATTTTATCAATTTAAGATTATTTGTATTACAATTTTATTTATACTTCAGTGATAAGAATCATTCTTTATAAGTAACTATTGAGTAGATTTTTTACTTGGAGAATCTTATCAAAAATGTCAGAAGCTTATCCAATAGCTGTGGAGTAAATCCCATTTCCAATACCTTTTGCACCATATCTATACTGACCGTCAAAGTTGTAGAGCATAAACTTATTTGTCAGTTAATCATTGCCCGAAATTTCAGACTTAGTAATGTACCTTAAATAGCAGCCGAGAAAATTACGTTTTCTTCACACGTCATATAACTAAAACGTAATGACATTGCTATTGAGTTGGTACGCTACTAATAAATACTATTGAAAGACTTGCAGTAATGTTTGTATCAATTTACGAAGCCATATTACTAAAGTTTTTGTTCTTCATTCAATTATTTCGATAAAATGATTAATATTTTTAAGATTCTATATAAAATTTATATTACATTGTATATTTATATAAGCATTTATCTATTTATTCTTTATTTCTATGGTAAATTCTATCTTAAAATACTCTATTTCATTTTCTAAAGGATTTAATATAAAAATCTAAATACTGTTGTCTGAAGATTGAATAAGAAAAATAGATTCAAGTGTCTCTGAAGAAAAATTGAATTGGAAAATTGAAATTTGGTCGGATTGCATATTGGATGGGGATAATTTACAAAACAGCTAGAAATATAAATTATTTTTTTCGCACACAAAAATCATTCTACTGGTAAATAAACAAACAGCCCCTCCCTAAAGAAGGATGACTTTAAAATAAAGATATTAGCAATGCACTGTATAGACTTCCACACAAAGGTCGTACAATAAAAGGGTTCATTGTAGTACACCCTTTCTCTAATGGTTATTTAGGTTTTTCATGTTAGCTTAGATCAGGTTAGGATATTCCTAGAATGATTTGGTTCAGTGCATAGCTTTTCGGCTTTAAGATAAGGAATTTGAATTAGATTTCTAGGATATCTCTTTTTTTGTCGGGTCGCTGTTGTTTTCTGGGGGGATATTTACATAGATATTTGATACCTTTTCTATAAAGTTTTGAAAGAGTGCAAGTTTAAATCTATAATTACAAGTTTAAATTTATGTCTGTTTACATGGACGTCGCATATTGAGTCAAAACTTCAGGTCATATTTGAGCAAAATTTATACAATGTTGTATTTTAGTTTTTTTGGTTTTTCTTTTTTTAAGGGTTTTTATAAAAAAAAAGAATAATGAATAGAACGATGCAAAATTATAGCAAATCATTTTGAAAATAATATTTAAATAGAAGTCAAAAACAATACTTTTCTTGTTAGTTATGGTTGGTTTATCCTTGATTAATAAAATTACTCAGATTTTGTTTTGTTACTTTGTAGGTAAAATCCATATTTTGAGAAAAACATCCTGTCTTCATAAAATTGATTTTGCATTATTGAAAAAAATATACCTTTTTTACAGACAGAAAGTGCAATATAATAAAATCCTCCAAAAAATAGAACATTGATAAAATTCTACTTTATTTTAGAGCACCAATGGAGCCCTGAAGACAATCAATTCGTCTCGGTTGACTGTTGACCCCGAGGGTAACTTGTTCTTCTCCAACGTAACCAGCCAGGACGCCTCCAATGACTTCTTCTATGCTTGCAGCGCAGCCTCGTACTTCAGAAATGAGTATAAATTGGGAAACAGAGTTGTTCTAAAGGTAAGAATTTAACATTCGGTTAAAATTTGATCATCAGTATAGCATTCGGAATTGTTGACATTTATTTTAAAGAGGAGATTAAAAAGACGATTTTGCTTTTAATTTATCCGTAAGTCCTAAATGGCATATCTTTTGAAATATTTTTTACTTTTTTTTATTATTAACCAATATAAAATGCAATTTTGGAGCAAAAAAAATAACAATTTTGTGAGTGGAAATATTTTTAACTTCCTCATCATATAAAAAAATAATAGCAGTCTAAATTATACTTTTAAACTATTACATCTAAAAATATACGAGGTTAATCTTCTCCTAAAAAGTTTTTATATGTATTGAAAGTTTGTAACCCTCTGCTTTACTTTCTTTATCTTAACTTAATCTCTTCCACTTACGGTAAAGCTTATGAAATCCGTATTAATACAATGAGGCATATCCTTATTCATCGTATAGATACGATTTTGGAAAATTTTAAGTTACATATTCTGAATTATTGTTTATATATTTTATGAATCATATTTTTATTTTAGGCGTAGCTACTTAAATCAAGAGGGGGGGGGGATAATAGGTCTTTTATCTTCTTGGATGATTTTGAATATTAAACTAAATATTTGGGTCCATTTTCCCCTGCTTAAATTGTATGCCCGCCCTTGATCTAAAAAGAATATTACAGTTGGTTTATCTCTCTATTATCTTAGCAGAATTTCCTAAGCTTTACTATCTTACCTCTCTCGCTTACTAAATTAAGATATTTAAATTTCCTGTCTAAGTTTGAATTTATGATCGTAAGATTTAAGAAAAGATTTAAACAAAGTTTTGGAGTAATCTTCTTATTTGCAAAACATCCGATGAAATCCCACAGAATTAGGTGAGAAAGCGTTGATTTTTAAAGGTGTCTAAAGTGATTTTAATGTCGTTAAAATCATTATTTATTGTTATTAGTAATCTTAGTTGATGTCTTAGTTCAAAGTTGGAAGAAACAAACACTAGTTATTAATAAACTCAGATGATTTTTCTATGATCGACAGACAGATCGACATACAAACTTACAAATATTATCTTTTTGTATTGGTTGCAACTGATTTGTCAATTTGAGACTTTCTTTGTTTTGTATCTTATATTTTTACACTTATTATCTGAAAAATAAGTTTAATAAAACAGTAATATCTTCTTAAGATAAAATAAATTAAATATAGAAAAACACTTCATGTGTTTTATTAAATTTTGAAGATGATGGTACTTAACTGTTTTTCTTTTTGTTTTCCTTTCTTTAAGTAGAATTTCTGAAATCCTATTATAGTAAGCTTATTTTTGTCTGTAGCAAAGGATCTCGTTGACAACTCAACTGACATGGTTATCATTTACAGTGAAGCTTCTTCTGATATAGTTTAAGGCTATTTTATTTTTTTAATGATAAGTCTGGGTATTATGGTTTTAGGCTATTTTCTCCTCTTTCATATTTCTTCGAATATAGATCCCCTAGATACTAGGGAAGCAGCCGCTAAAAAGCATATAAAGCAACAGTATATTAAATTATAACTACTTTTTGACTAAAAGGCTGCAGTTTAAACATCCACAAACGGCTTTTTAATATTTTTACAATGAACAAAAAAATATCCATGTAAAACCTCTCCAAAATATCCCATAACCTGCTTTACTGATTCTTAACAGCTGTTTACGAGATTTTAACAAACACACACATACAAATATACAAATTACTTACCTCTTTATAGTTAGGATTAAATCAGCCAGCACAATTTGTTGTTTAAATGAGAAACAAAGAGGGTTAACAAGTAACTCTTAATAAATAATTTTCCAGTTTTTGCAGATCTTACAGTTAGGGAGTTGAGTCCATTTTTATAGAAGCAGAAATATAATCTATGATTATGGTTTGGACCCTGTAAAACTGTAATCTACCTTTCCACTTTCCCCTCTCTTGGTGAAGATATCTTCAACGCCGATACGATTTTTGAAATTTAAGATTCCACTTTTGCCTCTCTTGGTAAAGATATCTTCAACAAGAGAGACAAAAGTGGAATCTTATATTTCAAAAATCGTATCGGCGTTGAAGATATCTTCACCAAGAGAGGGGAAAGTGGAAGGGTAGATTACAGTTTTAGAGGGTCCAAACCATAATCATAGATTATATTTCTGCTTCTATAAAAATGGATTCAACTCCCTAACTGTCTTACATGAAACATGAGCCTCATATTTTCATTTTATCAAGGGCTGCAAACATAACTGATATTTTCCTGTTATATTTTCTTGGCCTTCTTTTCGACCCTCCCCCCCCCCCCCCCTATTTTTTTTGCTTAAATTAATAAGAATATAACAGAATATAAGTGTTAGGGAGGAATAGGAAACGAATTAATAATTAATCTACAACCCTTCATTCTCCCTTAATATTTACCAGCAGTCAAATGTAGAATTTCACATGTAAGAATTAAGGGAAAGAATAACTTAATGTCCATTATCCTTTCACTGTATCCTTAGAAAATTAAAAACAAATTTGAGATTGGGAACTTTAATGTTCATGTTAAATGTAAAGGATAATGGCAAAAATAGATGGGTGTAAGAGTGTGAAACTGACTTTATCACATCATAAGCTTGTCACTCTTCATATTATTTCACCTGCCCCAGGCAAATATTCTTTCTTACATTTTAAGAGGGAGTTTTTCATCATAAACCTATTTTGCCTTTAAAATCTGCTTAAAAAAAATTCTAAAATAATGCTGCAATCCGACGGTTGCATCTAAGCTGATGATTTTTCAAAATAGGCATCAGATTAAACTGCAAAACCCCCCTAATCTTAAAAAGATTGAAAATACTGGATGGGGGGTGTTTTTTCTTCTATGCCTTACCCTTGCAGGAAGTCATATTTCAAAATAAGAGGAGCAAACACAGGTATTAACATTTTAATCTTTTTAACATGCCTTCATCTGCCCAGCTGTAAAATAAAAAGTTATAATATCCCTAAGATAGAAGACATACAAAGAAACTGTTGTATTTTCTACAAATTTCTCCACAAACCCTTTTTATTTTCTAGGAAACTTTTCTGTTTTTATCAAGTCTGTTTTTGTGATGGCTTTGCTTTCAATTTAGCCTGTGTTTTATACAAAAATAAATTTACTCATTTCTCTACTTATAAAATAACTATAAGAAATTGTTGATTTATTTTGTTTCTATTAATTTCAACTTAAAAAGATACACTTTCTACAAAACATTGTCTTTTGTCCATCTAAAACATAGATAATAGTTTATTCTTAACTAGCGGCTACGCCCCTAGAGGCTTTCATGGGGCACTTGAGGAGGGGGATATTGAATTTTTGATAACCCAATTTTCTTTTTTAGAAATGAAAAGAAAAAGTAATAACAACCAATTTAAAAACAAATTAGATTGTAAGATATTTAATTTCGATTTTATACCCTTTTTCAAAAAATAATAATCAAAGAAAAGACAAACGATATAAAAGTTATTTGTGTATCTTAATAAAAAAAATATGCATAATAAAAAACTATATTCTTTACACCTGGTTGACATGATCATAAAAATACCAATAAACACATGTTTTATTTATTGTACAAACAAATAATCCAGGGCTCGGCAGCCGGGCCTAGGCTGCGCATAAGCCTAAGATTAGAACCCGTTTGTGTTCATAATAAAAATTCCGAAAAGAAGAATTTAGGAATAGGTTTAGACATCCAGCTAAAATTAAAGTTTAATATGATGATTTCACTGAGGCCTACTCGCGGCTGTCGAGCCCTGGAATAATCACAATATATTTTCAAACACAGACAATCTATAAAGTAAATATTAGTCTTAACAATAAAATTTGATTAAAAACAAACATTTCAGTTCATCAAGACCTTTTTGTAATAAAATTTTTTATATTTTCATTTGTTTAATTTTTTTCATAATAAAAACCCTTAGGTATAATAATCTAACAGTAAAGAAATTAGCTAAAAACTTGTATATCAAAAACTTGGACAATTATATTCATAAGTAGCGTTACAATAATTTGACAATAGAACAATAGGGTGCAATACTAAAGTATTTTTTTGTGTGTAAAGCACTTTAGTTATAGAATAGCTTAGCTATTGAAAAAATACCCATATGCATTTTATTACATGATGAAATGCAAAACTTTGAAAAACTTTTTTTCATTCTTTTTCAAACGAATTTAAAAAGTTTTCTTGATTTTGTGCCAAAACACGAAAAAGATAATTGAAATTGTTTTTTTTTGCAGAGAGAACAAAAGACAAATGTTTTTTTTCTACGAATATTTATTCATTAACATTTGTATTAATCATGACTAATACTTAAGTTTTCTTACCGAATCAAAAAAAATGAAAGAGAATATTTAAAAACAAATTAGTTTAATAAAATTAATTAAATGTAGATACTTTGTATACAAAACATTTCAGAAAATGAAATTAATATTTTTGTGATTTTTCAGGTAAGCCAGTCTGGATCCTCAGCAGGTCTGCAGAACAAGGAGCCTCCAACCAAGCAGTATGTATCCAGAAAGAATATGATCGCAATCCGCGGCCAGAAAGCCAGGATGTGGTGTATCTACGGTGGTACGCCGTTGCCCGAAATACGGTGGACCAAACGTGGCGGGGCATTGCCGCAAGGCCGGACTAATTATGATAATTATGGAAAGACGTTGGAAATATTACATGTAGATTTTGACGATGAAGGTGATTATACTTGTGAAGCATCTAACGGCGTTGGTATAGCCAAATCATATTCTATAAGTTTAACCGTGCACGCACATCCGTATTTTAAAAAGGAGCCGCAAAGTCAAACAAAGGCCGAAGGCGAGGATGTCTTGTTTGAATGCGAGGCGGAGGGTTTCCCATCGCCGCGTATCTACTGGGTGCACAATGGCAAGCCCCTTGACCAGGCAGAGCCAAATCCCCGCAGAATTGTGACCACTAACTCGATTATGATCAAGAACCTGACCAAGCAGGACACGGGTAACTACGGCTGTAACGCTACAGCCGAAGAGTCCGGCAGGTACGTGTACAAAGACGTGTTTGTTAACGTGCTAGCTCTACCGCCAGAAATCACTGAACCGCCCCAGGACAGATTACAAACTGTGACTGGATCAACAGTGAAATTAAACTGTGAAACATTCGGAGCACCCAAGCCTATCGTAAAATGGTTCCGCGGTTTGGATGAGTTGACTGGAAATAGATATAACATCACTGGTGACGGTAGCTTGATCATTACAGATGTCAAATATGTTGATGATGGTGACTACATGTGCAATGCAACAAATAAATTCGGCTTTGAGATAGCACACGGGTCCTTGATAGTAAAAGATCATACTCGAATTACTGGTGGGCCGCAGCCATATGAAGTGGAGGCCGGTGACACGGCCACATTTAGATGTAACGCCGTCACAGATCCTGATCTGGCCCTTACAATAAACTGGCTGAAAGACGGCCGCCGTATTGACTTTGAAACAGAGCCCAGGTTTATCAAAACAAATGATAACTCCTTGACAATCACAAAAACAACAGAATTAGATTCTGGCAGTTATACCTGTGAGGCCAAGACCATACTGGACAAGGATCTGGCATCAGCCAGCCTTATTGTGCAGGATGTTCCCAACCCGCCGGAGCTGCTGTGGGTGGATTGTAACAGTAAGGATGCTGACGTGGTCTGGAAGCCCCGGGGGGATAACAGAGCCCCCATTCTCTCCTACAAGATTCAGTATAATACCTCCTTCACCCCGGATACTTGGGAAACAGCCATAGGTTAGTCTTATTGTTACTTAATATCTTGATAATGGAAAATGTTTAATTGAAACATTCTGTTAGTTTTTTTAATTATGTTAAATTTCAAATTTAAAAGAAATTTTAGGGGGAAAATAAATTCATAATTATTTGTGAAAAAAATTTCCAATAGTTTTGCAAAGAATAAATATGATATATAAATATTCTTTATTAGAAGTTTTTTTGTTTATCCACCCAACCAAAAACATGCATAAAAAAGGAAATTATCCTACATTGTTTATACTTTATTATATTGTGAGTTGAAAATCTTATTATTAAATTCATTGAATTCTGTTATTCACATCACGAAATAGGGAAATCAGACTTGTAAAGGAATATTTAATAAACTTAACTTTTGTTCTTACCTGGCCGGGGGAGAGGGGTTTCAGTTGGGGGATTTAAAGAACAATTGTGTCTTAAAGTTGAGCAGAAATGACATTACAAACTTTCCCGATTTTGTATTACTTTTAAGGAACATGATTCCAGTTACGTCATATTTTTCTTTCCCGAAAAAGGGAAGGGGGGAAGAAAATCTCTTCAAAAGAGATGGGTAAAACCCCCTTTTCTCCCATCTCTTTTTTCTTCCCCCCTTCCCTTTTTTTTCTTTCCCCCTTCCCTTTTTTTTCTTTCCCCCTTCCCTTTTTCGGGAAAGAAAAATATGGAATCATGTTCCTATAATATATGTTTAGATATAAATCAATAATCTAAATTGATTACCTAAGTATGTTTTTATTGATAATTATCAAGATTTTATCGATGTACACCATATAGTTATTAACTTTAAAGCAGCATTATGCTTTTATTTTGTAAGGTTTTTGTGTTTGCGCATAATGATCGATGGCCAGACAAACTTTTTATAACCTCAAATGTTTCCCCTTATTATTATTTAGAAACTAACATACTAGGGGAGCCACAAACTTTGTCATGCTAGATTACAATAACCTGACCACTTATAATACATATTTTAGAAATTTAATTGTTCTAAAATGAATTAGAATAACTTGCTGAAAAGTTGAATAATGTGAAATGAGACTACATCAAGGGCTTTGAAAATTAAACTCAATACTTGGCTTTAGTGGTGTCTCTAATTTTACAAATGGACAACAAGAAAAAACTTTTGAAAACGTTTTAATAACGCATATTTTTTGGCTAGACTATGCTAAGGAAGGGCTAGAAGAGCCACGCGGGGAAAATAGCCCGTAGCTATAGGGCCAATAAGTACAATAAGAGCCCCTCGAGGGGCTTTAGACCAGTTTCTTTCTTAAAAATTAAATATTAAATTTACATTTCCAAGGGTATTTTTCATTTAATTTGATTAAGTGACCATAATATTCAACTTTCAAACTTCAAGGTCTATTTCCTCTACACCACAATAACAAAATCCGTGGGTCCTCTATTACATACATAAAATAAATTATTCCCCTGTGTATTTAAAGTGAGCTGTAATCAATTATGATTGTCCAGTGCTACAATACCTTGATGCTGGAACAAAGTTGTCCTTGTTCTCTTGGCTCTATTCCTTTCTTGTCCATATCAATAATTTTTCATTGTTAAAATTGTCAATTTTTCTATTCTTCTATGAAATACTGTGCACATGTATTTATGTATTTAATTCAACTTTAGTAAATAAACAAAAATAACAATGCTTAATCAGTAAATATTGGTGAAAAAATTCCTTATATTTTAGTACTGTTCGTTTATAATCTACCTACCATACAGGAGCGTGCAATTCCATTAAAAACTTAAGCCCCACAAATTTTAGCCCCCCCCTCCCCCCCCCCCCCGGGTAAAAAAAACTTGGAGGTGAAAACATATTTTCGGCGCGCCTGATTTAAAATTATTATATGAGACATTAAAATAATTAGATTTTTGAATTAAGAAAACCAGACTTTAGCAAATATGAATTAATATTTTGCAAAAATTATGCAGTATTTTGTTGCAAAATTTTGTTGTGGCAGATTAAAAAGTTTTTGTTTGCGTGGTCAGATTATGTCTATGGTTTAGTGCTCATGTAAACCAACCAGTGGTTTCGCCCCCTCATCTCATATTAGTCTCCAATTAAAAGGGAAAAGAAATTGATGCTAAATGGTAGGGTGGGGGGGGGGAGTTATTTTTCCTCGACAACTTATCATTTTTTTAACCCTCCCTAAAATATCTAAAGTAACCTAAAATAACTGCTTTTTTAAGTAGATTTTCTTGTTGATTTTTAAATTTTTCATACCTACCGGTTATAAAAGTTTAGATGCCTATTTTATACAAGTTTTGAATATAACTTTTAGATTTTCCCTCCACCAATAAAAGTAAAAGTGAACCAAAATTGTATCTGACACTACGGCGAATCCCCTAGGGACCAGATTCGATTTAGCGGCGTGCACAAAAATTTTTTTTTGAGGCGAGCATTACAGAGATGAAAAAAGAGGGAAGGTTAATCTTCCTAAATAAATTTTGTGGTGGAATTTCGTCAATCTCCTCTTACACGCCCTTGGGTCGTTGCTACCAGTAATGTAGAAAATATTTGCTTAGGTATAAAAAGTATTTTTCCTGCTTTTAGAAAACATTTCTACATGTTTCTCGTTGACAAATATATTTTCTTCAATTTTACTTTAACATAATATTAAAATATTTTCCTTTTACATTTTTTCTGACCTATATTAAAATAGAAAAAATATAATGTTGTAACCAAAGGTAATTAAAATGACAATAACTTCCTTGTTTTCTAAATGATTTTAAAATTTTAAGAGGACAATTGCCTAAAATAAAAAAATGTACATAATTAAAATGTCATATTTAGTATCTTATTGGCAATTTGTTGTTGTTTTAGTGTACCTATAAATATTAAAATTTGCTTTGGTTTAAAATAGATTTATATTCAGATCTAGCGTCAAGCACAGCAACCTCAATCAAAGCGTCCATGTCTCCCTGGACCAATTACACATTCCGTGTGATTGCCAGGAACAAGGTCGGTGACTCGCTGCCCTCCGGCCACTCTAAGGTGTGCCTCACCCCCGAGGATGTCCCGTACAAGAACCCGGACAATGTAATTGGTCGGGGTACAGCCCCCACAAATCTGGTTATCTACTGGACGGTAAGATTTTTTCTTTTACTTTTGTCAAAAGCAAAAGATCTCTCAAATAGCAGGACGAATTTAATAAAAATACTCATTAAATGTAGTAAAATTAAAGTTTTATTTCGTCCTTAAAAATACGTTTGCCGTACACTCTCCTAAGACTGAAGTTGGAGCAAAATAAAATTTTCTTACTATGTAATATCAATCCCTATACGCACGTTGTGAAATAAAAATATTTTTGTTTGTATATATACTCTTATTTGCTGAGGAAACACAGAATATAAGCAAAAGTAATGCTTAGCCAACATAAGAATAAATTTTACCATTAATTCCCCCACCCCCCGGCCCCCCTCTACATTTCGTCCCTTTCCATTTTTACATTAGTTATAAAAGACAATTTAGAGTAAGAAGATTAAAATGAACATTTTAAGAAGTTCTTTGAAATGTTGTTTAAAAGCTATAAAATTTCTTTAATGATTAAGCTGTACTTGTTTGAAATGGTTTATATTGGTTTCAATACCAATGAAACGTAGTATTCTTTATCTTCTAAAAAATGCCTAATATTAAGAATTCTATATTTTTAAACCATTAAAGTAGCGAAGTACAATTATGATTAAAGCTGCTAAAGTGATTGTTACTCTATAATTTCTCTCTTGTGATAATATAGTTTAGTAACAAGTAAGACCATTGTGTAAGAGTATGGACAAGTCCTTCCGGGTTCAATATCGATCCATATTAAGGAAGGAAGAATCCCCCCCCCCCCTCCCCTCCCTCTCAAGCCCTTGGGAGGAGGAAAGTTGGACTGATATCTCTTCTTTTACTAAAAATTGGTTTCCCTACAAACAATCAAATATTTCAATACTCATTAGCCAAACTTTTTGTGATTTAAAATGCAAAAATTAACTTTTTTTACTTAAATCTGTATCTTCATTTTTAGATTAAATATGAAAAACTTATCCTTATCATATGAAAAGAACTTTGGTTTTAGGAAAGCATTTTAAATAACACTTTTTTCATTACAGACAAAATTTCCCTTTTATTTCTTCCCTACGTCATTCTTTCCCTTCTGCTTAATATTTCCCCCCATTTTACACAACTTTATATATATATACAATGTACATTATATATTCCCTTATTGCCCCACCCTCCTGACCTCGTAGAAGGGAAGCATTACTATTACTATTACTCTACAACTTCTGAATTTACTATCAATAAAAGTACTACACGTTGTACTATAGCTGGCTATGTTAATGTGTGTGTGTTTCTAATATCCTTCAGCAAAAAAAGTAATTACCTACAGATCTCGGCAGCCGCCAAGCCTAAAATATAACCTTTAAAAATAATAATTAAAGCAGACAAACGGCAGCAGGCCGCGGCTGATAAGCCTTTCTTTTCGCTCGTTTTGAGATGTCTGTGTCTACACCTAGTTAAAAACTCCAATTGAAACTTTTCAGAAGTTTGATGAAATTTTACTTCTCGCCATGTATGACCATGTCTAAGTTTGTGTGTGTGTTTTGTGTGTGTGTGTGTGTGTGTTTGTGTGTAATATAGAACTTGAATACTAGATTCTAAATGGATCTGAAGAAAACTTTTTTCTGAGTCATAGCATTTGAATTTTCCATTAATAATGCTCTTCCTCTGCAGGCCTTTTAGAACTCAAGGAAGGATGATTTTACTAAATTCAACCTATGTTAAGTTTAAGAATTCTGGATTAATTTTTTGGTATCAACTAAATCCAGATACTTTAATGACAATTAACAATAAATTGATGGTTATCCCGTAATAATGATAATAAAAATTACCTTTTCTGCAGTTTGAAATTTGTACTTGAAAATATTTGACGTTGCTAGTTTGAACCCAAGAATTAAAATGTATTAACAGATTTATGTTCGACGAATATGAGAGCGTGTATATAAAACTTTGGGTACCAGTATAATTTACAGTCCAATGTCTTCCCTTCCTATTTAAATCCCAATAACAGTTCTTATGGCAATAGTTTTATACCTGAACATAATCAATACGAAGCTTCCTGAAAATTACAGACATCATTCCGGCTGTTTGACACATATTCAGCAACAAACACACACACACACACACATTTAAATATTTAACCTAACCAATACATTTTTTCTAAAAAGAGCAACATCTGGAAAATTGCAACTTCTTTCATTTTTTATTTTTGCATAAACTTTTTACATATTTGCATTTTATACAAAACAATATCAGCAAAAGATATAAACTCCTTTACATAGATTTTTTCTGGTATATTTTTGTAAATCTAATAATTAGTTGCAATATTTATAAATTTTGTGGTTGAGGGTTGCAAGGACGTCCAAGTTTTTGAAGGGGGGTAAAATAATGGGTTCCAAAGGTTTGAGGTGGGTAATCTAATGTATTTTATAATGATGAGGAGGGTAAAATAGTTGTTTCAAGTTTAAGGGGTGTAAACACCCATTTGGAAGTCTTTGGTTAATTTTCAAAATTTGATCCTTTTTAATTTCCTTGCTTCTCAGAAAATAAAAGATAGACATGCATAATATGACCATTCTAAGATCCCAATCTTCCCTAGATGAATATAAGGATACTAAAAAGGAACATAGAATATAATGATGTGTATGTATTTAGTAAGGTCAATATTATCTTATTCCCCCCCTCCTAACACCGGAAGAAAAGAATTATATTTGCTGGCAAGAGAAGAAAGTTATCTGAAGATTCCCAAATACACAGAACATAGGGAACTTCTCAATACTTTGCTTTGCTTTGATCTCAAGTAATTGGCTTTCTCTATCTTTCTATCTCTCTATCTATCTTTCTATCTTTATGATTATCTATCTATCTGTATACCGTTTCCCTCTATCCTGATTTGTTTTATCATGTCGTGTCCATATCTTTATTTTTTTTCTCGATTCTTTACCTAAAGAGTTTGAAGTATTTTAGAGAGACTAAAATGTCTGAAAGTAACTATTTTAAAGCATAATTAAATTTGATAAAAAAAATCTCTATTGCAGGCAAAACTCCAAGACTAGCCTTAGACATTTTTGTAGGATTTTGCCTATATACTTATAAGTACGATAAATAATTTAAAAGTCTAAAAAAAAATTATACATTTTTTCCAGAATTTTGCCCTGTTTTGTGTTTTTAGACAATTCAGTCCAATATTAGATTTCTAATTTTGACATTTGTAATTTATATGCACAAAATAAGCCTGAAAACCTGAATATTTAACTTTAATTACAATCATTTCAATGCTTTGGATTAACACACACACACAAAATACACAGAGTTACACAGAAATGCGAACAAGCTCAAGGTTCATTTATTAACCCGATATTTCTACCAACCAACTTTTATTAAAAGTTGAGTTATAGTGTTTAGACACACCTACAAAATATAATAAAAACACACACACACAGTTTTAGGTGTTTTAATAAAAGCAAAATCCTAAATGTATTTTATACCATGATTTATATAACAATACGGACCCAGCAATATAAATGTAGTAAGGTATAGGACAATATAAGAAAAATTATTCCTCCCCTATGATTGCATTTCTGCCTTAGTTTTTTAAAGAAATATTTTAGCCCCTGAAATATTTGCGAATAAGTCCTCAATGTACTTTTTGCAGTAAAACAAAAACTTAATTTTTGACAAAACATAATTTCATCCCAAATTAAGTTTACATCTAGTAGAAGTGGTGAAGAGAGAGAGAGAGAGAGAGAGAGGGAGGGAGAGAATGGTTGTTTCAAATTTAACTTTGACATACTTAGTTGAAAATAGTTACAAAAGTTAAACATTAATTTTTCATAGTTTTCAGTTTTATATATTTTGTTTCGTGAAGGAAAACAATGTTTTGCTGCCAAAGTTTTAAATGAACTTTGTCGTGCTGAGTTTACAAAGGTAAACAAAAAGTACACCCAATTTTCTTTATCCTTTACATATAAGATTAAAAATATCATAGTTTTAAAGCCAAAGAAACTATTTCAAACACTTTTTTATCTGTTTATATTGCAATTGTAGAGAAGCTTATCTTGTAAAAATGAGTTGATCAAAATTCGCAGCAGGTTCTCTCCTCTCCTTATGTTATACAATTCCATGAATTAGAAAAAACAGACATTCATTTGATAGAAATGGGGGCAGTAATGTAAACAAACAAAAACTCCGCTTGTCTGGGATAAGAATTTATTTTTATAGCCTTTTTATTCTTTTTAAAACTACCTCATTTATATACAAATATATTTTTATTAGGGTTATTTTTAAAATGTTTTTTTAAAAAGTAAAAAAAACGTTGTGGACTATCATTGGTTTTCAAGAGTTCTTTTAGATAATGATCTTATTCTTACCCAAACTTATCCAATCTCATTTTAAAAGCATTAAAAAGCACAATCCTGCTTTATTTGCCTAAGATACTTAAAACAGTTCTGCCAACTTTCAAAAAGAATAAAGCGAATAAATTTATCTTAAAATAGAATTTAAAAAGTGCTTTAATCAAAGAGTACAAACATACAAAACTAAATGAAGCCTCCGATTTCTAGAAACTTTGTCTATTTTGATTGAAGTGATTACATGGGTAGAATTATGTTAAGTGTCCAGGGTTTATGTATTTGTACTAAAATCAAAGACACATTCATTTTAAAACCATAGAAAGTTTTTTAGGAAAGAAAACATTTGTTCATATGCTAAACCTAAACTCAGCCTTAAGGAAACTTTTTTGTCAGGCCTTTAGACCATTTTTAAAAGTAAGATGTAGGAACAAAAAATAACTTGGATTTGATTCTGTAGGTTAGGTACAAACGAACATTTTTTAAAGTATAAAAAGTATTTTTTATAAAAAAGCACAAAATCTAAATCACATTATCTAAATCTTTAGTTTATTTTCAATTTATTCCCCAAATAGAGAATATATAATACTACAGTATTTACATAGTCTGCAAATAAATTCCCAGATTTTGTATTAAGACTCCGAGGGAAAGTGTAATCAGACCCTCATCCCATAATCTGAGATAACACCAGGTTTAAATTTATACCTGAAAACCAAAATGTATCATTTGTATGGCATTCAAACTTTTTATTCAAAAACATTTAGCTTTATAGTTTTCCACCAATCATTTGTATTGCTTCTTAAGAGCTCTTTAGCATTTGCTTCAGATGTCTTAGATATTTTTCAACAAATCTTCTAATTTTTATTAAGGTTTCTGAATAAAAGAAACCTTTAGCCATTTTCAGCTTTTAAAAAAAAAATTGCCAATACATTGAATTTTGCTTTAAACTTTTTAATTACTCAAAAACTTTTAATAAATTTTGTTGAACATATTCTTTTTCCAATGAAATATAAACCCAACATTGACCTAAATTAAACATTTAATCCCCTGCTGTATTCTAATTTTAATTAAGTTTATTTAGACTAAGTGCATATATGTATGTACATTAACATTTTGATTAAATTTCAATTATTTTTAGTTTAAACTTATTCATTTTTAAATTTATCACACCTTGCATTAGAATCGAATAGGTTTACACAAAAGACCCCCCCCCCCCCACCCACCCCTACAAAAAAATGATATTGTCCACTAATAGATGAAAAAATGTGAATAAGTCCAAAAAAACTTTTGCGCAATTTTCAGTTGAGTATTTTGAAGATAATCTGATTTGGTGGAGTGTGTAAATGTTTCCCCCTCCCACCTAATCTAATTCTTTACTCAACATAGTTAAATATTTACGGCGGCCGGGTCCAACAACTAATACATTTACATTAGCCCAGCTTCAAAAACTCCATTCAATCTTACAATGGTTAGGTTTTTCTTTAAAAGTTATATACAATGTGAATTTATTTCTTCAAAAAAGTTCTTGAAAATGTTTTTAATGCCTTTTGGATTTTAAGCCCTTATTGTAAAGCTGAATTAAAGTTTAAATGCCAAAAATTAACAACAAATATGCATATAAAAAAACCTGAGAATTCTGGAAGGTTTTAAAAGATAAGGTTTGGTTTGTAAATGAATTTGTAATTGAGAATCTTTTATTCTTCCTATCTATTTTATCTTATTTTATTGATATTAGAGAATAGTTAGGTAGATTGATATTCAATATATTTTGTCCCCCCAGTCCCCAATATTTTTGTATAAATCATGGAAAATTATCTAATCCTATTTGTATACCTGCTTGCTATATAGGTATACTTTCCTATGATATATAGGTGTACCTGACTATGCATAAGAAGTACACATAAAATAAATCATATTTCACTGTAGACATAGAAATGATATTTTAAAAACAGCTTAGTCTAAATTAATTTGTCTAATGTATTTGTAATGAGTAACAATGTAAGTGTAGGTCAGCTAGATTCTCAAGAGGGGATTTGGTATATCAGGAAGAAGGGAGATATAATTCATTTTTATGTTTAATTTTAGACCTTCATTCCTACATGTATACCTGTTTTTCTTGTACTTAAGATATCCTCATCACATTCTAAAGTTCAATTAACATTACACAATTCAAATCAATATTTTTTTTTATGTTCTTGGTTTCACTTATAGTCCAATTTAAAAACAAAATCTAAATAAAATTTTTTCAGAGGATGCCCCAGATTGAGCACAACGCGCCCAAATTTAAATACCGCGTGTACTGGAGACGAGAGGACGACCCACAGTGGAAAATTGAGGACATAGCTGACTGGAGGCAGAAAGAATTGTACATAGAGAACCAGCCAAGGTTTACAAAGTATAGGATAAAGGTTATAGCTCAGAACCAGAAGGGTGAGGCGAACATGGCGGCACAGGAGGTCATAGGCTACAGTGGGGAAGCACAACCCTCGCAAGCGCCGACTAATTTCACTCTCCGAGAGGTTATTGGTCCGCGTAGCGCCCTGGTTTCCTGGGATCCAATCAATCCAGAAAGTATAAATGGACACTTTAAAGGATATAAAATTATAACCTGGACGGATGAAACAGGAGAAGAGAATCAGAGAGAAATTATTATGCGTAGTGATTCTACACAAGCTCTTGTTAGAAGTTTCAAACCGTATGCTAAAAATTATGCCAGAGTTTTGGCGTTTAATGGCGCCTATAATGGTCCTGCTTCTAATACTATCGAATTCCGTACTCCGGAAGGTAAACCCGGTCCAACAGCCATGCTGGAGTGCTATCCCATGGGTTCCTCAGCATTATTGCTGGAATGGCAGAGGCCCCAGGAGATAAATGGTATCCTAACAGGATACAGAATATACTACAACAAGGTTGAGAAATCTGAGCTTGGACCATTGCTGGAGCGCGAACCAGCTATCCGCAGCAACCTGACAACAAAAGCTAAGCTGGCCGGCCTTCAGTCACACTCCAAGTACCGCGTGACAATCCGCGCAACAACGGCGGCTGGCGAGGGCATGCCCTTCTACACGGATTGTGATACAAATCCACAGGCTGATGAGCCCCCCTCAATGCCGAGGTTTAAGTACACCTATGTCCAGCAACGGATTGACAACGGATACTCCAGAATTAGGGTCACCTGGATACCAGATGTTGATGGCAATCCTGGCTCTCATTTCTATGTTCAATACAGGTTGGTTTATTCTTACATAGAAAAGTTAAGGCATTTATGTATTATTGGATTTGATTAGTATAGATAACATTAGTTTTCTTTTTTTCTGCTTATTTATTTATGTATTCACATATTTTGTGGTGTAGGGCCAAAAAGTGTAAATGGTATATTGAAAATAATGCGGTAAAACCAGGGTAAAACTGTCTTGTCTTAATTACATTTACACACACAAATCTTGCTTTGTTTTCCTAATTACAACAGCTATACTCAGGTATACAGGGATATGACAATTGGGATTTATTTATTTTGCAATTCTACCTTTTTATTCCTTATATTTACCAGTTACCATAGACAGAGTTTCACGGTTGATAATACGATGCTAGACATAGTTTTTTCGTATGGATGAGAATCGGTTCTTATCCACCGGATTCGAATGAATACGAGAATAATTTATCTTAAATTACATTATCCCTATATTTCTGCTTATACTAGACAGCTAAAATAGAAACCATTAAGTTATTTATCTTTATTTTGAACACTTACACCCTCCCCTCTTAAATATGAATGCTTATTTTTAAAATATGATTTTTAAAATCTCTTCGTTGTGCACATTTTATTAAAAAACATATTTTAAAACATGATAAAAATGTACACAATTGGAACCCTTAATTTGTCACAATTTTATACTTTTTTTTGTAAAAAAGGCATCAAGTGTTCCCTTCTTCCACCAACTCAAAACATATTTTCAATGCTTTCTCGTCAATCCTATGGCCTTGTTTAGTTTTAAATCTTTGGTTTCTGTGGTTAAAACAGTTGTTTTTTGTTTTTTTTTTTTGGGGGGGGGGGGGGATGGTTGTAAGGTTTTATGTTATTTTTCCATGAAAAAAACACATATATATTCCCCAACCAGAGTATATTTTTTTAATTAGACGCCTAAGTTTATTTGTTTAGCACTGGTAATTGTGTTATTAACAATTAATTCTCCTGGACCTTATACAAATAAATATTTTACATTAGGATTTATTATATATTTACATTAATTATTTTTTAGAAATGCAGCTTATTCATAATTAGGTTATATCCTTATGTATTGTTATATAAAAGTTTGTTAATTATGTCTACTTTAATGGGTAAACTTATGTATTTGATAGTCATACCTATCATACCTAGTTTTAAATTTACATCTTAAGAGGTAAACAATTTGTAATAGATATTCATATTTTGTTTGTGAGTTAACCTCTTATGTTATGTATCTAAATATATTATAACAGATTCTATAGATAATTTTATGTCTGATAGAATCGGCTATGAAAATTCTCAACGACCTTTTTATTCCTAAGCCTCATAATTTAAGATTTTTTTCTGCTTGTTAAAAACACATCTTTTCTGAATGGCAGAGGTCAAATATTTAATCTCGGTGTTAATTGATTTTTAAGTGTTTATCTGTCTAAAAGTGTCAATGAAAAGAAAATGTTCTTGCAATCATTTCAATTATTTGTAGAACAGATCTATAGTATAGATGTGTATACAGACAACTACCTCCCTTCCTTTTTCAAAGACCTCTTTCATCTGCTTCTAAATAATTTTCTGCAACTTAGCTGCGTTAATATAAGCGATATCATTGGTTGATTTTCATTGACCCAATAGGAAGGTTGCACAAGACGATTGCGATGGGGAGATACAGTTATTTAACTCTTCGTCCCTCTAATGTTTTACTCTAATATTTGTAGAAAAAAAATATCTCGAAGATCTATAATGTTTTATTTTGAAGATTTTGGTTATAATAAATCATAATGTTTAATAGATTCAACTTCTATGGCACGACGGTGAAATAATTTTTTATATTATAAATTATAGGTTTTACATATACACTTCTTAAAGAGAGTAAAAATAATGTGAATATATGCAAATGTATAATTGTCATTTACTGCCTCTACAATTGCCTTTTTCAAGACTATTTAAAATTTAAGAATTTGTTATGTCTTTCTTTCCCCTTTATTTCCTTAATTCACTTTAAAATAAGATGTATTCCAAGTTAAACTTTCGTGTTGTTATTATATCAAGTTCATTAGAGTAACGTCATGTCTATAATATGTTAGCTACCGATCTCTACCACTATAAATTGATTTGATTGGAATTGGAATAGCAGCATGTCAGCTCGGACTATTGTAAAAATATGTCGATACAAATCTAACATGGTTATTACAAAGGTTTGGTTAATAAACTTCTACTGTAAAATATACATTAAAATATGTATACTGTATATTTACAATTTGTATTTGATAATTAATTATTAATCCTCTCTTAATTCATCTCAAGTGTAAAAGCTGAGAAACAAATTAAATATCTAAAACAGAGACGTGCCTAAGTGTGTGTAGGAGGGTGCTAATACCCCTTTGATAAAATAAAAAGGGTAATTATACACCAAGTTAACTTTCAATTCTTCTAAAAATACCCCCTCAAAGTTATGTAGGATGGCAATTTATATGGGGTGAATAAAATTGTATGCACGTCACGCTCCCCTTGGTGAAGTGCTGTGCACGCGCTTCAATCTAAATAGGAAAATTACTTCTGTTTGTGAAATGTTTGAAACTTGTGTTAATGACATACAAGTTAATATTTAATTTTTAAAAGTTTTGAAAAGCAATCTTGTGGGGATCCTTAGCCGCCTCTCGAATGTGTAACTAACTTTATCAATTAACAGCGGCTAAATAGCAGTTTAAGCGACTTTTAACTGCTTACTTTTTATTTAAAGACAAACCTTTTTTTTCCTGCCTAAAATTAATAATTATATATGTTTGTGTTTAAGAAAAGTTATTTGTTTTTTTGTAATTTATAAAACTCAAATCCAAGACAAAATTTAACACGAAAAGTTCTTTGCAGTATCTAAAAGTATTTGATGCAATGATACTTATTTTTGTTACTGAATGTCCCCTGAAAAAAAACTACATACTTAGCATACCAAGAGTTTAGCCTTAATGTGAAATGTCACTTTAGATAAACACCTGAATGACGTTAAATCACTTTGTATTTTACCTCCTCGCAAAACTAAGTCATTTAAATGAAATCCTTTAAACTTCAACCAAAAATGAAATACAAAATACTCAGTTTCATGCAAGTGCCGTATATTGTAAGTAATGCCTTGGTCCTTAAAAAGGCGAAACTTAATTATGGGAAAATGGTAGGTACAAGATTAAATGTATTAAAAAATTATAAATCAAATTAAAGACAATCTTTAAACTTAAACATAAAAATATTTTAATAGATGAAAAGTTATAAAAGTATTTGCTAATTTAAAGTTTAATACTAGGTATGATCAATTTATTCCTTTGTTAGAAACGCCCTCCCCCCTATTTTCTTCTCAGGGATAAGACAATAGACTACAATAAATGTTCCAACTAATTTTTATGTATAAATTTGTCTTTTGTAGCTGTTTAAATCTGGGTGAAAGAAAGAGTTGTAGATTTATTTATCCTGCATTGTTCCCACTTTCCCTGAAAATATAAAAGTATGTGTTAAGAATTCATATGATATGCAGATTAGAGGGTATCCACCAAAACCAACAAAAAAAAACTTTTTTGTTGCAAGAAAAAAATCAATCTAAATCATTTGTATTATTTATTCTACTGCGGCTTCGCCCCTAGCCTCTAGGGGCTTCGCCCTATATAGTTATGGGAAGTCAACCCTTCTTAATAGAAATATTCAAAAAAAATTATTCTTTGTTTAATTACTCTGTGGTAAAATTAAACCCAGGTTGTGCGCTTTATGCACAAAAATTTTGATTTGTACAAATTTAACCCAATTAGTTTTCCGTATACAAAAAAATTTCAATTCGTAAAAATTAAACCTAGGTTGTTCGCATACACAAAAATTTAAATTAAAAAAAAAATATTTTCATTTTTTTTCGGGGGGGGGGGGATTCGCCCCATGTTGCAGTGGGGTTCCCCCACCCCAATTACTGGTTTTTGTTTACAAAAAGTTTAAAAAATTAAAAATTTTGGAAGTGGGGATTTTTTTATTTTTGGGGGGGTTGTGGGGTCTCCCACCCTCCAAGAAAATAGCCTAAAACCACCAGAGGACCAGTAGGTATATTCCCACAAGGGTAGAGCCCAATTTGATCAGCAGTTACTGAGATTTTACAAAAAATGTAAAAAAAAAATTTTGGGGGGTTGCTTTTTTTTATTTTTGGGGGGGTTGGGGGTGTCCCACCCCCCAAGAAAATAGCCTAAAACCACCACAGGACCAGTAGGTATATTCCCTGAAGAGTAGAATCCGATCAATTCAGTGGTTACCGAGATCTTAAGGGACAGACAGACAGACGGTCATACGGTCAGACGGACAGACATCAAGCTACTTTGTATTATAGATTAACACAAGCGTAATAATTATGCCGTATACTTTATGTAATTAATGTTAAATTTGGTCATATAAGACAAATTGGATTTAAGAAATACAAAGTGTCATATAATGTCATATAATATATGTATGTCGAAAAAATACTAATAGATTTGACAATGATAGTAATTTGAAATGTCTCTCCTTCATTGCATAAAAGAATTGACTTGTTTTCAGTAGATTTGTAGTAATATTTGACAACTAAAGGGTTGTGAATATTATCTACCAAACTTTTCAAATCACAACAGTCTAATTTCTTACATGGATTAAACATTAAAATGTGATAATTAATTATACCCAATATGTAATTTAATTTGTTAGTTTATCGGTCATTTGTTCAAGGCGTCATGTCACATGAAAAAAAAGAAATGTTTACAAACAGATTTAAGGATAATAAATTAAAGTAATTCTAGATATTTTTTACTTCATTTTAAATCATTGTGATAAGTTTGGTTGTAGAAGTTAGAACAATATTACCAAGTTTACAACCAGATCAGAGGGTATTTATATTCAAGGGATAAGGGATAGAGCAATAGACATTAAAATAATCTCTCCCCCAATAGTATAATAAATTGTATCATCATATGAGGAAGGATTGATCCTGTGTGTACTGTAAGATCTCACTACCCGTGGAATTAATTCGGTTCTTATATTGTAAATGTTAGGCAGGATTGTCTTATTTTTGGGGAGAAAAGACAATGATTTAAACAGAAATGATCTCTAAAGATTTTACTCCTCAAAACTTAAATACAAAATAATAACACATTTGATCTGAAAATTGAAAATTCAATTTGTACTTAATACAGCCTAATCTAATAATAAGTGGAGGATTTTATACTTATATTGAATATATATATTATTTGAAATGTAGCACAATTGAATCAAGTCAAATTAGGACAGATTTCAAGCTCAGTCAATTTTAATTTCCGCTCCCTTTTGTACATAATATTCATGTACAATAGGGTTACTCAAACACATGTTCACACAATATAACATAAAAAATTATTCACTGAAAAATGTAACATTTTTAGTGAAGTAAAAACGTTGTTTATGATGAGAGAATTGCGTGTTGAAGTTTATACTGCGTCGATACTGCAGAGATTGATGGTAAATTTAAATTGAATTTTTTTTGGTTATTGAAATGATTTAAATTTTAATAAAATAGAAACAGTTAAACTCAAAGATTCAGGGCTAGGACAAAGGAAGATTAATGAAATTCCCTCAAAGTGTTATTTGAGGAATTCTGCCTTTTAAGCTGCTAAACTTTAAAGATTGATGAAATTTTCATAAAAAGAATACATTAACTCTTACAGTCGGGCCCCTTGCCGCACCTTAATCAGTCGGGGGGGGGGGGGGGCGTTCAACGCCCCCCCATATTATCTCAGTTCCTATTAGAGCTAGAGGGCTAAAAATTTTTGTGTAAGTCCCCTGCGTTATGATGAATTTCCGACCTTAAGTAAGTCAAGGTCAATTTTCGCTTCCTTCACCCTTTTATTTAACAACTTTTGTTTTTAGGTCCTTTTTTACTTAAAAATTTCAAACGGCTGTAATTTTTTTATTTTTGAAGCTAGAATAAAAATTTTTTTGCAGAAATTGTTTATCTTTATGTAAATTTTATATTTGAAATATCACAATATAAATTTCAGCAACCGCAGCTGTACTTGGCAGCTGCCAGCCGCCGCAGTCGGCGGTCGGCGGGAAAACGGCGGCCGATCTTTATGAAATTTTAATACGTTATGTAGACATGTAAGAAAAGCTTAAATTTAAATTTGAAGTCTCTAAGTCAAAAATTGCGGCCACAGGAGCCATTTAAAGATTTCTGGAGACCTGGAGGATCAGGACCTGCAGGATCATACCTGGAACCTGAAATTGACTTGAACACCTGTATTTCATATAAGGATGTACTACTAGAGGATATTTTAGTATTTTGGTAAGATATAATGCTTTGTTTAAGTCAAAAAAAAACTTTTGCTTTTTACCTGGATGACCCTGCCAGGTTTGCTGGCATCCTGTGCCCGCCAGGATGGAGATATTAAAAAAATTTCAACTCTCAGTTATGTCTCATACCCACACTTAAAAAGTCAAGCAGTTTGGGCTCTTTATCTTTCACACACAGAAAATGAGATAGACAAAACCGGATGGGGGGGCGTTCAACGCCCCCCCCCCCCCCGACCGTTAAGGGTTAATAAATAATTACCTACTTAAGGGCACTTGATATATTTTTACTTTTTATTTGCTTAAGAGTTAAGATCTTAATTTTTGACTATTAGTGCAATCAAAGTGAAATATGAGGGCCAACAAAATCTAACCACATCAAAATATCATTTTTTTTAAAGAAAAACTAAAATAAGTCTTTCCTTTTAAAGGTTTAACCTTGCTAATAAAGATTCAATTTCTATTAAATCTTCAATCTTCATTGATCTTTTGATGTTTCACTTTCAAATCTGAAAGGCTTTTAAAAATTTGAGCTCTAATTCTAAATTAACAGAGTCAATTAGAATTAGGAAAAGGGTGAGGGAAGCTATTTAGATAATTTAGATTGGGAAACTTTTTTGTGTAAAGAGTAGAAAAGGTTATTAATGATAGCGTGGTCAAAGCAGGGCAAACAGAGATATGTAAATCAAATATGAATTAATCAAATTCCAAAAATAAACAAAAGGACAGAAATTTGAACTGTATTAATTTTAATAATGTTTCATTTACATCTTAATTTTTTTCCCAAATTACCCCAAAATAAGCTACAGTATTAAGTGCTTTAGAGAAAACTTATATCACTATATTCCTAGGTCAAAGCCCAGTTAGTAAATATAAAAAGTATCCCCTGAAATCTAATTTAAAAAGTACATAATAACGTTCAGAATTTTTAAAGCAATTCTAAATTTGTTCAACAAACAAAGTGTTCTATACTTTAGAAAATATAGTACTTATTTTTAATTCCTAAACTAAAGTTGGTGAATTCATTTCAAGGGGTTGAATTAAATGTGTTAGCTACTTAAAGTCTTGTAAGTCTTTTATCAATTACCCAAGTATGTATTTATTTAAATTTTGGTTCCACCCTTCTTATCATTTCTGTTCGCACGATACGGAAAAATCTCTACAAAATAGCAAACAGCACATATTAACATTTGTAGTTAATAATCAACTGAAGCTAATTTATACCTTTCTAACAATATTTATTTAATTTATTTAGTAAAATAGTCAACATATATTCTGATGGGAAGAAAGGAAAACTTCACTCTTTTTTACCACCTTAAACCAAACATTTTAAGACATTTATTCAATTCACCCTTAGCATTTTTTGCATTGTTTGGGATTTGTTTTGCAACAGTTTCGCAAGAACATCCCTCTTATCATCTTTCCACACATTGAGCACAATTCTTCCCCGGGTCAAATTTAGATGAATCAACTTCGAGACCAATAACCACGGACAAAGCACCCGCAGGACAGCCGCCAACCAGCCGTTTTTGAGTTAGAAAATCTGCACTTTTATATGTTACAAACCAGCTCCTTTGAAATGGTTTGAAAAGCCATCGATAGAAATGAGAAGGGCTCGTTAGCGTTCAGATTTCGGCTGTCTAACCCTGGTGTAACTGATCAACTAAGGGATTATATAGAATTAATGTTTTCAACAAGAAAAGTTTTTTTATAAACATCCTTTTTAATAGCGAATTATTGCTATAATAAGAATCTAACTTTTTTTCAAAATTACAAAATTCTTTAAGGACTTTTATAGGAGTTTAAACCCTTATACCTTATTGCCTATATTTTTTTAAAGGATTCTTTATATTAGAATGCGTCCTATCAGATAAAGAAAGACTAAACTTATATTAAAAACTAGGAATCTTGGAAATAACACCAAGTAGCGGGTCTCGTCGTATTTTCATAGTTGCTTTTCGCCTATTTCTAGACCCTACGGGGCAATCATTAACATTTACCTACACTAACATATAATAACCTATCAAAAGCTACTGTGAAAATACGATGAAAACCGCTACTTCGTTTTCTTTCCGTGATCCAAAGATAAATTATATTTTTCTTTTAAGTTTTATTTACTAAGTATATTTGCGATTACTTTTATTTAATAGATTTTTCCAATTTTTAACATTTACAAAAGGGCCTGCTTTATTGCTTCAAGATCCATGTCAGATCTATATAGGAAATAAATGTCTATAAACGAGCTCAAGTTTTCCAAGGAATAAATGTTTAAAACTCATAGTGCTCCAATAATCCATAATAAACTCTCATTGCCCAGAACAATAAAACCCAATATTTTACTTTATTAAGAATAAATTATTTTTTTTATTTCATCTTGCTATTTACATAATATTAAAGTATTTTATTACTATTCTTAAAACAGAAAATTTAAATTCATAATATAGTAAATTTAAGAAAACTTAGTTTTAAAATGAGTTGATTCTAGCGCCCCTCCCTAATGTGTCCAAATTTTGAAACAAAAATTAAAAACATTTTAACCCTTTCCTGACGGTTATAAAAAAATATATATTGGAAAATAAATTCCGTAATTTAAATTGCATTTTTGAAAGAATGAAAATGGCTTTATTATAAATACGTATTTAAAGATTAAATTAAGAAATCAAAAGAAAATGGAAGAAAAAGCAAGTTAGAGAGAGGTTTTTTTTTAAAACAAGAAAACGCTAAGGCAGAATGTTAATACGTTCATAGTATCAAAGGCTTTTATTATAAAATAAATAACTAAAATCAGCCGGACAGAAATTCTAACGTAAGTAGTTGAACTTGAAGTAATCTTTATGTGTAAGTTAATATATTTATCTCTTTCTATTCTAAATGCATAAGAATATTTTAAACTAGCGGATGTGTACCTAGCATCCAGGGGCTCTCAATTAAAAGGGGCAGAAACAGGCTAGAAAAAATAGCTCAAAACCATCTGAGGCCGCTTCGTCATATCTTAATAATTGCATTAGCCTTCTACATTTCCAGTACGGATATTTAATATTCTCAAGAGCATTACAGACCAGCGAACAACGTGAGCTGTAGGCTAGTTTTACAATAGGCGAAGCATATCTCTCAAGAATAAAATAGTAAAAATTCTTTGTTGTGAAAAATTATAAGAAGAAAAAGACAGCCAAGCTGAAATATTGTTTTCTATAGAATAGAAATGAGAATTGTAAGTAAAAAGAATATTTTCTTGCAGAGTGTTTTGACTGTTTTATACAAGTTATAATGATTTAATTTAGTTTAAATTATACCTATTTGTCTTTCATATTAAAGGAGCAATGAATTAAAACAAAAAGTATGAAAATTAAGTCCATAGTAGCACGGCTAACACCAGTAAAAGAGTAAGGTTTTTAAATTTTGAAAAGCATGAATGAAACATTGGATGTTTTACATGAATAACTAAGAACAGTGACAGACGTACGGAGTTTTAGAGTAGCTGTGTAACTACTTATAATTTCTTTATCTTCATATTAAATTTTTTTTCATTTTTTTTTGAATTGATAAAAATTGAACCAAGAATTTCTGTGAAAATTATTTTATTCTCGTGTAAAGAAAAAAAAGTTGGCTCGTCAGTTGAACCAAGTTTGAAGAAAAACAAAGTTTTTAGCCAAGTTCTAATCTGAACTAGTTTATATTTTACATTACATTAGGTTGGGGTTTTTTTACCAGGTCAAACAACTCTCAAGTTTAATTTAATATTTCATATATTTGTTTTAATCATTGTAACTGAATTCAAAATCAAATAAATCAGGACCTGACAGCCGCCGGAGTTTTATGGTTACGGCTGCGGCTCGAATAGCAGTTTATTTTTTAAAAAATACAAAGCAGTTGAATAATGTAAAGGGAAGATTTGGGCCATGTAATACATGTTTAGCTGTCAAATATGCAGAATTGAAAATAGTAAAATTGCTTTTAAAATTTTTCGCAAATCGGACAATCGGCTGCAGTTGTTGCTATATATAAAAGGAGACTGATTACGGATTTTTTGAGCAATGAATGAGATAAAAACAACATACATAGGTTTATCATAGTGTTACTAGCAACAGATACAAAAGTAAAACAAACATATTTTTTGGATTCATTCTATTTCTACCAAATAAATGAAAAAGAATTTTTGTCAATTTCTCTATCAAAAAAATGTGTAAAATCCAGCAAAATATCGATGCTGAGGTGTGATAAATTATCCTGCGTCATTTTACAAGGGAAATTTAGAGAGTGTAATAATAGAAAATATTACCACAAAATATTAAGAATATCATTATTTTTTTACAATTATAGAAAAAATTACCTTGATATAAAGTAATTGCATGTCTGCTTTTCTGTCAGACATAACATCTTCTATGATTTAATGTCATATAGACGACATAAATCATTGAAATTTGATTACGATGCTTCCAAATTTGATAAAGAAAGGTACAAATATTTTTTTCTGTTAAAGAAATATTGATGCACTAAGCCTTTATTGAAATATTTTCTAATAAGCAACTAATACCCTCATAATCAAACTGCTGAAGTATGCATTGCAAAAACAAGGATGAAAACACCCAATAAACACGGGCCTTAACACACCAAATATACTAAAATTATCACAAAGTAGTAAAACCTTGCTATCATAGAAACTGACTAATACGGACGTTCCTACTTTTATAGAGTTGTTTGTTCTGCGCTGATCAATATTTTAAAACTAAATCTGTTAAAAATTTTATGTAAAATATTTAATAAACTAAAATGTTTTAAATAGACAAACCGACCATCCTTGTGGATAATTTGCCATCACAGGAATCAGCATTCAAAATAATAATTGATAGAAAGATTCCAACTGGAATTCTTATAATCCACGTTACAGACGTACGTACGGACAGAAACGCCATATCTGAAGAGACACTGTTTCTAAAAACATATATGTAGTATGAAATGGCATCTAAAGTGCATCTTTTTCTATTTCCCATTTCTATTTTGTTAAAATGGTTTTATATTATTTTTTTCATGCAGGAATAGGACAATGGCAGATTAAGTTTGCCTTATTTCTCTGATTTATATCAATTTGAAAAACACATTGATTTTAAAATATCCACACAAAAAAATACAACAAAAAGAAAAGAAAAAATACTCAGGGAGAGAGGGTACATTGGGCTGTTTATTACACTAGTCCCCAAAGTTTTATGATAACGTTTTCTTATTCGTTTACTCAACAAATTTGAGGACTAATATTGATTTTTGATTGACTGGTTCATTCAGTTGTGATACCAAGCGTTTCAACAACTAATTGTAATCTACAGAAGGGGGAATTTTGTGTATTATCATTTGGGATGTGCATATATTTATCGACCATTATCTTATCCCTTTTGATCCCTTTTTATATTTGAGTATTAGAAATAAGACAATATAAATTTTAATGTTTTTACCGTTTCAAAAGATACAAAACTGATATTCACTATTTGTATTTTAGGAGGATAAATTAATTTATCTTGCAATTACCTTTCACTGTATCCCATGATTGTATCAAATTTATAATTCAATCTTACAGGTGTACTGGTTAAATATTAATCCGATTTTATATTTAGTAGATCAACTACTCTATACTCTATAATGTCCACATCACTAATGACGATAAACAAACTTACCAACTCTTTAGATTAAACCAATTGGTTAAAAAACGTTTGTACAAACCGACAAGATTTATAAAGTATCAAAAGTTTCTAAGCTAATGGATACGACGAAGTCAATGTAAAACTTTGGGCACCTCCGTCCTTTTAAAGGAACTCTTTCGAGTAACACACAATTTTTGATAAATGTTTTATATTATCTCTTTTTCTTTTCTTTTTTTTACTGATGGACATGGCTTTCCTTGTTTGTTGCAAATTACATAATTTAAATAAAAAAAATAATAATAAACTTTATATTCTAGGAAAAGTGCTGACACTCAATGGTTGATGTCCGACCAGCAGTTGAACGACAACTCCGTTGTTGTGCAGGGCCTGGAGCCGGGGTATGTATACCAGTTCCGTGTGGTTGCTGTGGATGGCGAGTACGAGACCGCCTCGTTGTCCCAGGACGTGCACACTTACGGTACCCTGCCCGACGCTGCTGATAGGGGTGGCATTGTTCTGGCCTCATCAGGATGGTTCATAGGTCAGTCTTCTTCTCAATATTTAAATTTGTGGCTTAGTTTTATTGATAGTAGTCTTCGGAAACATAAAGACTTCAATGTTTTAGCCCTAGCATAGTGTCCAAAGATTAAGTACGTATATATGTTTCATCTTACGTTTCTGTGGACAATCAATACAGAATATTGAAATGGATTTAGAATACGTTGATATTGTGACAGGAAACATTGGCGGCAATTTAGGTTTCTTATATGGTCCTCAGATATTGGTCAAAACGTTCCACTATGGGCAGGGGATGGTGTAAAGTCATATGGGGAAAAAATTTTATGCGAGAATGTATCACAATATCCACGTATTCTATATCTGTTAAAAGGAATACATTTTTTTCGCGGTTAGAACTGTTTTGGCTCTAATCGAAATGGATTTGATTATCAAAAAAGATTCATTTGATCATATAAATTCTAAATAGATTTGAAGTTTGAATACTTAAAAAATTTTATATATTTAATTTCTACAGGTATGATACTAGCCCTGCTGGTCTTATTCGGAGTGTGTGTGGTGGTGTGCCTCATCAAGAGGAACAGGGGTGGCAAGTATGCTGTTCAAGAACAAGAACATGCACATGGTCGTAATGATTATGATGATGCTGGTGGTTTCATGGAATATACTCATCAGTAAGTTATTTTGATACTTTCCCTTAAAGTTCTCATTAAGCACTGTAACCTCCCTTTTTGAATTGAAGTTATTTTTTTTCTGGGTCAACCCCTAAGTGACTACAGTCATAATAAATATATTTTTAAAAGAAATTATAGAAGTATGTTTCTAATGATACCTAACTTTTAATAACTTTTAATGCCAAAGTTTTACCTTAATTGAGAAAGTACTTAACTAAGCGAATAGATATGTTACTATTTTTAATCATATTTGTTTAAATTTTAAAACTTAAATGATTCGTGATTTTTATGTTAATAATTAACTTCTTCCAGAGAGCGATTAGGTGGCGGTGAAAAGCGGAAGCCTAGTATATCCAGTGAGATGCGGATGCCCGCAGAATCAGATACTGAGAGTATAGCAGATTACGCGGATGGCAATGACGCAGGTAATTATAATTAGACTTTTAGTCATTGTATAGCTTTATTTATACGATGTATGTCTATGCTTATTTGAATTGTACAGTTTTTGATATTTAACATATATAGTCCTTTTCAAATGATAGTAGCTTATGTATAATTTATAGAAAAGTTAAGTATACAGTCAACGATTTTAATCAGTTAGAACTTAAATTTTGATGAAAATATTTTTGGGTTAATTTACCCCGAAAAAAGGTTTAAAAATAAGTGAAGGTGGGCTTAATAATAACTTCAAACTTGATTAAAATTTCTGGATAACATTTATTTTTATTTTTTTCTGCACGTATGATTTATCATTTTCTAGAGCTAGATTTATGTATTTACAAAAAAAAATTCAAATAATTTTAAATAATATCGTTGAATTAATTATTGTTTCTGTGAATAATTTATTTTCTCCCAAATTTGAAGTTTATACTTCAGACATTTAATGTTTTATTGCATGACTTAAACTTTGGTGTTCATACTAAAAAGTAAATATTTTAATATCACTATTTTTAAAAGCGAAGCTTTTCTATAATTAGGTTTTGTTCTTTTGTACGTCCGTCCGTAAAGGTTAGCTCTTTTCGTTAATTTAAACAGGTCAGAATTGTGCTATCGATTTCAAACTTTGCATGCAGGTTCCTATTGTTAAGTCCTAAAAATGTAAGTATGTCCTTAAACAGTATCATGGATTTAAGCAGATTTACAACAAATTTAACTACAATTTTGTGTAGACTTATTCATTAATATTCTGATTATTCAGTTCTGACATATCGACGACATGTCAACAGTCGATTGCATTTAAACTGGAATACTTACGCAGCTGACACTACACAATCAATACAATTAAAATGAACCGTTTTAAGGCTAAATTATTTTCCAATATTTTATCTGTTCTGAATAAACATATTTTACAAAGTTTAAACGTCTAACTTTACCCCTTTCTCTTTATTTTTCTTTTTAACTATCTTTCTCTTTTTGTTTAATAACTTTCTTTCTCCCTCCCTTTCTCTCTTTCTTTCTCTCTTTCTTTCTCTCTCTTTCTCTCTCTCTCCTTCTCTCTTTCTCGTTCTATTACTGAAACATCCAAAACTTCCAATTTTTCTGCTTAAAGTAATTCATTACAAACATTTGAAAAAGAACAGAATCAAGTAGAAAATGGAGTTAACTTTAGAGCATACTACTCCATTTTTTTTAATGAAAAGAAACAACTAAGTCTCCAACTTTTCTGCCAATTGAATTTTTTTACCTTATGCCATAAGTGAAAAAAAATCACAAAAAGGTAAAAAAATTAAAAAAAAAAAAACTTTTTTAATCGACGGAAAAATTAGGGATAGTTTTTCTTTCAATGAAATATTCAACCTTGGTTAAATCTCTCCAGCAAAATGCACTTAATCTAATTTACATATGTTTTAATTTAATAAATACAAGAAGTTGTCATAAACACAGATGCAAGGTAATTTGATAATATCAAATTCTAAATATAAAAATGCATGTTTCTTTCAATTTTGTCTTTTTTTAAATATTTTTTTAAATGATTTTATATACACTATAGTTGGAACCTTGACGTTAGAAGTTCGAAATAGAGCAAAATATTTATTTAACTCAATTTTATTTAGTATGAACACCATAAATTAGATTTAGAATGTGATGGATGTATCATTTTTGTACAGCTCCTAAATTTTGTTTGAAAAATTTTTCAATATAATATCAAACCTATAACATCACTATTTGACTACTTAACTTATTTTATAAACATTTCGGTTAAAGGAATTTTATAAAAAGAAACATTAAATGTACAAAATTGATGCAACCTCCACATTCTATCATAACTACCCCTCTGTCTTGTGAACCCTGTAGATTTACCCGATTTTTTTTATTTTCTTAATTAGCTGGCATGGATGAGGATGGCTCTTTTATTGGAAAGTACGCCAAGAACAGGAACCCGGAACAATCTTCAGCATTTGCCACTCTAGTTTAGAACACAGGTAAACAACTTAAAGAGCGTGCGAAAGGAGGGTGTAGGAGAGTGGCTACACCCCACATTAAATATGAAATTGGAAATGACTGCTACCCCTCTTTTTTATTCCCTCAAGGTTTACAAACCCCCTGGCTAAATCCTTTGCACGCCACTGTAAGGCAACAGAATAATATTTAAATTTCTTATGGAAATGGTTCATTGGTGGGGTTTTGTAATTTATTAACCCACCCTCCCAACAATTTACGATTAGACCTACATCTCTGCTTTTATCTTTAGCAATATTTATTCCCCTCTAAAAATGATTTATTTATTTAAATCCTGATTTGCCAAAAAGTATAAGATAAATAAACTTTTAGGCGGTCTTATATATTGATTTTTATTCAAGCAAATCAAACTATACACTTTACTTATTTATTCAATTTAAATTTGTAATTGAATACTTTACTTCTAATTGTTTTAGTATATTTTCTTTATATATTTGAAAAGCCTTGATAGTTATTAGATATTTTAACTAAATTATAACTTTTCATGATGTCCATTCTTATGTTTTGTTCGCATGACTTTATATAGTCCATATCCCTTTGATTGTATGTAAATAGTCCTCCTTATGTTTTGAATATTTATCCATTTCAGTATAATCTTTGGTTTTAGCTTTAATGTTATGTTATAATCCTTATGATAAAGTAAAAGGATCTCTGTGTGTTTATCTGTCTGTCTGTACCGAAGGATCTCGCTAAACGCTGAATCGATATGGTTTACCTTTACAGTGTATATTCTCACATGTCCTAAGAAAGTTTATTGCTATTTGGGGGGAGAGTACCACCCCACTTCCAAGATAAATCTTAAAATCAAAATATATATATCTATAATACAAAGTAGAACGATGTCTGTCTGTCCGTCTGTCCGTCTGTCCGTCTGTCCGTCTGTCCGTCTGTCCGTCTGTCTGTCTGTCTGTCTGTCTGTCTGTCTGTCTGTCTGTCCCTTAAGATCTCGGTAACCACTGAACCGATCGTATTCTACTCTTCAGGGTATATACCTATTGGTCCTGTGGTGGTTTTTTTTTCTTTTTTTTTCTTAAGATTTCCTTGGTCTTTTAACAAATTTCGCCTTAATTTTTTTATCACCTCTTGGGGCAAAGCCCCTAGAGGCTAGGGGCGAAGCCGCTAGTATATATATATATAAAGCACCGCCTTGCGCATATTTATTGGAAAACGTCTGATCTTAACATAGATTGAAAAGAAAATATTTTACGTGCCGCTATCATTTTAGTAAAGCAGTAATTAAGTATCTAATTCCATTTTCTGATAAATTTTGTTTTTTTTCCAAAAAGTTATACTACACATTTGCTCTAAGCTGTAAAAGAAATAATTGAAATCTATTGGAAAGAAATACATATTCGACTTTGGGGGGAAACTGAATTTATATTCTTCAATCTCCAGGAGATACAGGGAGTTGTAAATGGGACATGAATTAAGAAATCATCCAGATTCTTGAGTAACAAAAATTTACTGTACGATTAGCATTGCAGAGAAAAAAAATTATTTTTCATTTTCTATCCCTGTCATGTTTTATGCTAAGATTGTTGTGGTATCTTTTTTGTCTTTATCAGGGATCATGGGGGAAAAGATAATGGGCAAGCAATAAATAGACATTTATGATAAATAACATCATTCTATACAAACTAGACAAATACGTATATTGTTGGTAAATTGGTCCTATGTTCTTAAGCCAACGAATGGTAGAATGTTTTTATAAACATGTGCTAGTTAAAGTTCCAATGATTATCAGTTTGCAGCTAGCTAGTTTGCATAAATTTGTATAGAAATACCACCCTTCGTGTTCCTGACTTAATTCTAATATCTCTAAACATACATAGACAAGATATTTAATGTGTTCCAATTTTATTTTATGCCCCATTTCGCTAAACCCGACTCGACTATTCAAATTTTCTCTTCTTGTTGTAGAGGATAGTGAAAAAAGGAGGGATATTTTACCAGAAATTATGAATAAAGGATATTAAATCATAAAATTAATTTTCTTAATATTTTTAGAACGTTTCGAAGAGGACGGGTCCTTCATTGGCCAGTACGCTGGCCTCTCCAGAAATGTGGCAAGCCTAGCTGGAGGTGGTCCTGCTCCAAGTTCTAGCGGCCATCAGGACAGGACAGCCCCAGCGGCCAAGCTTGCAACCTCAGTTTCTGGACAATCCAGTTCATCTGCTGCAACTTTTGTGTAAAATTAATTGTAAAGTAGCTGTGCTATTAAAATACTTTCCAGTGAAGAAAATAATAGTGAATAATATTTAAAACCAATAAAGAACTTGTGTGGCTCAAGTCTGAAGAAATTGTGTTCAAAAGCCTGCTTGTGCTTATATGTCTAATATATATAATGTATAAAACTGTCAGGAGTGAAAGAATCACGGCGGCAAACTTTATTCTTATCTTCCAAACAAAACAACAATTTAGACAATTTTTCTATCCAAAGCTCCTTCCAGAAAGTTAATCTTAATTTCACCCAAGTTTCGCCAAGTTTTGTAAGATTTTTTTTAAGAAATATGCTATATAAGAATTTCAGTTCATGATCAATATGTTTTTAAGTATGACTTACCATCACAAACATTATACATTTGTAAAACGAAAATCTAATTTAATTTTTAAGGTTACTGTAAAGTCCATTAAAAATGTACCTTCCTTGTATCTTTAGTTTTAGGAAAAAAATATTTGTTAATGATTAAGACTATAAGAATACACCATTTATAATTTAAATCTGATTATAAAGATGTATGGTATTAGTACGCACACTCTTGGTCATTTATTTTTAGTTTTCTATTGATAGGGTTAAAATTATTTTTTTTTTATATTAGCCCAAGTAACAAATCAAGTATTACATCCAGATAATTTTTAGACCTAAAATTAATCTTAGAAATTAAATTTAATATCATGAAAACCTAATGATGTCAAAGAAAGAATACAAATATTTATGATTTGTTAACTGGGCTTTAATGAAAAATAACACATACTCATAAATTCTCAATTTTTTCTATCAAATTTAAATAAGCTCAATTCTTTTCATTTTCCATCTTTTATTTGTGTAATAATTTTATCTTTGTTTCCTGCGAAGGGAGAGCAAAACTAATGTTTGTAATTAGTGTCCAATTACTGTGATATAATATCTCCTGAATGACCAGACAAAGATGAAAAAATAGCTTAGTAGACACAACTAGGATAAATATAAAAGAATACTTTTTTTAAAGATTAAATGACACAATAATTTTTGCTTTTATATGTTTGTTTTGTTTCTTATGTCTTATTTTATACTTTAAAATATCATTAACTTTCCCAAAAAAAATTAAATTTGAGTCCTAAATAACCAGTGCAAAAAGTCATAAAAATCTCTTGAAATGGTATTAATTTTTTTATAATGAAAAATGATTCCTATAAATATTTTTTTTTCTGTTTCATTAACAACGTTTCCTATTATAGATTTAAAATGTGTATAAAACAAAAATCTACGTAAGATCTTAATGGAAAAAATCTCTATTGTTATGTTTTCATATTATATATATAATTTGACCTGTTAAAATAAGAAAACACCTTTAAAAATTAATTTGACAGTTAGTTCTTTTGGTCATCAAGGTTCCTCATTATAGTAAAGATTAAGTTTGTTTTATTTACAGTGAAAAAAATACTAAATAAGGCCTTTAATCGTATTAATTGTTAAAAGTAAAAATATGTTGTGAATTATATTGCCTTTTTTATATCAGCTTAATTTTATTAAGATGCTTCAAAAATTAATAAATAATCCTTTGCATTATCTAAAAATAAGTTTTTCTGTGTAATGTAGAAATTTATTTGAGCCAAGACATTTAATAAAAATATATTTTTCAATCCTTAACATTTTTAAGTTAAAAAATGGAGCGCAAATAAATCTGAAAGTACAAAAACTTTGTACGATTTTTATAATGATCTCTGTCGTAGTGTAATGCTTATTCTTTTTTTTATTAATTAACTATGTAATTAATTTAAAGTATATACAATATTCATCCATGTTTTATTTGTTTTTTTTATTAATTAATACAAAAAAAATCCCAAAACTTACATTTGAAGTTTTTTGCTTTTTTAAACTAAATTTTTTATCTTTTACAATTTATAATGACGTGAAAAAAAAATATTAGAATTGAAATACTAAATGAAGTGGGTATTAAAACATCACTCTAAAGAAATGTAATTCATTATTGTCATGTAAAATATTGGGAAATATATAATTATGTAAAATCTTAAATCTTTTTATTTTTGCTTGCTTATTTGCTTATTTGGGTATAGTCCTTTCCATGACATCGCTCCATATGGGGCGATGATTTTAATTGATCGCCTCTTATGACAAGGGGCGATGTATTGGCTCCTTGAAAGGAGCGATTTAATAGCCCCTTATAACAAGAGGCGATGTTATGACTCCTTGAAAGGAGCGATTTGATAGCCCCTTGCCCTAAGAGGCGATTAAATGATCCTTTATCGCTCCATAATCGCTCCTTCTAAAGAGGTAATGATATGTCCTCTTATCCCAAGGGGCTATTTAATAAAATATCGCCTCTTCATGGCCCCTTCACGATTTTATATATATATCTGAGTTCCTTGATGGCCCCTACATCGCTCCTTCATCTCTCCTTCTTGAAATTTATATTACATTGTACTTACTTTGATGGCCCCTACATCGCTCCTCCATCGCCCCTTCATCGCTCCTACATCGCTCCTTCATCTCTCCATCTTGAAATTTATACTACATTGTACTTTGATGGCCCCTACATCGCTCCTCCATCGCCCCTTCATCGCTCCTACATCGCTCCTTCATCTCTCCTTCTTGAAATTTTTATTACATGGTACTTTGATGGCCCCTACATCGCTCCTCCATCGCTCCTCCATCGCCCCTTCATCGCTCCTACATCGCTCCTTCATCTCTCCTTCTTGAAATTTACATTACATTGTACTTTGATGGCCCCTACATCGCTCCTCCATCGCCCCTTCATCGCTCCTCCATCGCCCCTACATCGCTCCTTCATCTCTCCTTCTTGAAATTTACATTACATTGTACTTTGATGGCCCCTACATCGCTCCTCCATCGCCCCTTCATCGCTCCTCCATCGCCCCTACATCGCTCCTCCATCGCCCCGTACATCGCTCCTTCATCGCCCCTTCATCGCTCCTACATCGCTCCTTCATCTCTCCTTCTTGAAATTTATATTACATTGTACTTTGATGGCCCCTACATCGCTCCTCCATCGCCCCTTCATCGCTCCTACATCGCCCCTACATCGCTCCTTCATCTCTCCTTCTTGAAATTTATATTACATTGTACTTTGATGACCCCTACATCGCTCCTCCATCGCCCCTACATCGCTCCTACATCGCCCCTACATCGCTCCTTCATCTCTCCTTCTTGAAATTTATATTACATTGTACTTACTTTGATGGCCCCTACATCGCTCCTCCATCGCCCCTTCATCGCTCCTACATCGCCCCTACATCGCTCCTCCATCGCCCCTTCATCGCTCCTACATCGCCCCTACATCGCTCCTCCATCGCCCCTTCATCGCTCCTACATCGCCCCTACATCGCTCCTTCATCTCTCCTTCTTGAAATTTATATTACATTGTACTTTGATGACCCCTACATCGCTCCTCCATCGCCCCTACATCGCTCCTACATCGCCCCTACATCGCTCCTTCTTCTCTCCTTCTTGAAATTTATATTACATTGTACTTTGATGGCCCCTACATCGCTCCTCCATCGCCCCTTCATCGCTCCTACATCGCCCCTACATCGCTCCTTCATCTCTCCTTCTTGAAATTTATATTACATTGTACTTTGATGGCCCCTACATCGCTCCTCCATCGCCCCTTCATCGCTCCTCCATCGCCCCTACATCGCTCCTTCATCTCTCCTTCTTGAAATTTATATTACATTGTACTTTGATGACCCCTACATCGCTCCTCCATCGCCCCTACATCGCTCCTACATCGCTCCTCCATCGCCCCTTCATCGCTCCTTCTCCAAATTTATATTACATTGTACTTTTATGGCCCCTACATCCCCTACATCGCTCCTCCATCACCCCTTCATTGCTCCTCCATCGCCCCTTCATCGCTCCTACATCGCCCCTTCATCGCTCCTACATCGCCCCTACATCGCTCCTTCATCTCTCCTTCTTATAATTTATATTACATTGTACTTACTTTGATGGCCCCTACATCGCTCCTCCATCGCCCCTACATTGCTCCTACATCGCCCCTACATCGCCCCTACATCGCTCCTTCATCTCTCCTTCTTGAAATTTATATTACATTGTACTTTGATGGCCCCTACATCGCTCCTCCATCGCCCCTTCATCGCTCCTCCATCGCCCCTACATCGCTCCTTCATCTCTCCTTCTTGAAATTTATATTACATTGTACTTTGATGACCCCTACATCGCTCCTCCATCGCCCCTACATCGCTCCTACATCGCTCCTCCATCGCCCCTTCATCGCTCCTTCTCCAAATTTATATTACATTGTACTTTTATGGCCCCTACATCCCCTACATCGCTCCTCCATCACCCCTTCATTGCTCCTCCATCGCCCCTTCATCGCTCCTACATCGCCCCTTCATCGCTCCTACATCGCCCCTACATCGCTCCTTCATCTCTCCTTCTTGAAATTTATATTACATTGTACTTTGATGGCCCCTACATCGCTCCTCCATCGCCCCTACATCGCTCCTACATCGCTCCTCCATCGCCCCTTCATAGCTCCTTCTCCAAATTTATATTACATTGTACTTTTATGGCCCCTACATCCCCTACATCGCTCCTCCATCGCCCCTTCATAGATAGATAGATAGATAGATAGATAGATAGATAGATAGATAGATAGATAGATAGATAGATAGATAGATAGATAGATAGATAGATAGATAGATAGATAGATAGATAGATAGATAGATAGATAGATAGATAGATATATAGATAGATAGATATATAGATAGATATATAGATAGATAGATAGATAAATAGATAAATAGATAGATAGATAGATTGATAGATTGATAGATTGATAGATTGATAGATTGATAGATGGATAGACAGACAGATGGATAGATGGATAGATGGATAGACGGATAGATGGATAGATGAATAGATGGATAGATGGATAGACAGACAGACAGATAGACAGACAGACAGACAGACAGACAGATAGATAGATGGATAGACAGACAGATGGATAGAAGGATAGATGGATAGATGGATAGATGGATAGACAGACAGACAGATAGACAGACAGACAGACAGACAGACAGATAGATAGATGGATAGACAGACAAATGGATAGAAGGATAGATGGATAGATGGATAGATGGATAGATGGATAGATGGATAGATGGATAGATGAATAGATGAATAGATGAATAGATGAATAGATGAATAGATGGATAGATGGATAGACAGACTGACATTCTACCTTGTATTATAGCAGCTTCTCCTTGTATCTATGACCTCTATTTTAAATTGCAATGTTAGATTACTCATTTGAATAGATTACTTAATAAATATATTAAAAAAATATATTGAGATTTTATTTTGTTTTTTTTATGTTTTTTTTCAGATAAGGTAAAATGATGTTTTATTTGTAGAAGGGGCGTTGTAGGGGCCATATAAATATATTAAAAATATATTAAGTTTTTATTTTGTTTTCTTCTTAGTTACCATCTATGTATTGCAATGTATTGCAAATTTAAGGAAGGAGGGATGTAGGGGCGATGGAGGAGTGATGTAGGGGATATCAAGTTGCAATGTAATATAAATTTGGAGAAGGAGCAATGGAGTGGCGATGAAGGGGCGAAGTAGGGGCCATCAAAGTGCAATGTAATACTAATTTGGAGAAGGAGCTATGTAGGGGCCATCAAAGTACAAAGTAATATAAATTTGGAAAAGGATCGATGTAGGAGCCATCAAAGTAGAATGTAATATAAATTTGGAAAAGGAGCGATGTATGGGCCAGCAAAGTAAGTACAATGTAATATAAATTTCAAGAAGGAGAGATTTAGGGGCGATGAAGGAGCGATGTAGGGGCCATCAAAGTACAATGTAATATAAATTTCAAGAAGGAGAGATGAAGGAAAAATGTAGGGGCGATGAAGGAGCGATGAAGGGGCGATGGAGGAGCGATGTAGGGGCCATCAAAGTACAATGTAATATAAATTTCAAGAAGGAGAGATGAAGGAGCGATGTAGGGGCGATGGAGGAGCGATGTAGGGGCCATCAAAGTATGTACAATGTAATATAAATTTCAAGAAGGAGAGATGAAGGAGCGATGGAGGAGCGATGTAGGGGCCATCAAAGTACAATGTAATATAAATTTCAAGAAGGAGAGATGAAGGAGCGATGTAGGAGCGATGTAGGGGCGATGGAGGAGCGATGTAGGGGCCATCAAAGTAAGTACAATGTAATATAAATTTCAAGAAGGAGAGATGAAGGAGCGATGGAGGAGCGATGTAGGGGCCATCAAAGTAAGTACAATGTAATATAAATTTCAAGAAGGAGAGATGAAGGAGCGATGTAGGGGCGATGTAGGAGCGATATAGGGGCGATGGAGGAGCGATGTAGGGGCGATGGAGGAGCGATGTAGGGGCGATGGAGGAGCGATGTAGGGGCGATGGAGGAGCGATGTAGGGGCGATGGAGGAGCGATGTAGGGGCCATCAAAGTAAGTACAATGTAATATAAATTTCAAGAAGGAGAGATGAAGGAGCGATGTAGGGGCGATGTAGGAGCGATATAGGGGCGATGGAGGAGCGATGTAGGGGCAATGGAGGAGCGATGTAGGGGCGATGGAGGAGCGATGTAGGGGCGATGGAGGAGCGATGTAGGGGCCATCAAAGTAAGTACAATGTAATATAAATTTCAAGAAGGAGAGATGAAGGAGCGATGTAGGGGCGATATAGGAGCGATATAGGGGCGATGTAGGGGCGTTGTAGGAGCGATGAAGGGGCGATGGAGGAGCGATGTAGGGGCCATCAAAGTACAATGTAATATAAATTTCAAGAAGGAGAGATGAAGGAGCGATGTAGGGGCGATGTAGGAGCGATGGAGGAGCGATGTAGGGGCGATGGAGGAGCAATGAAGAGGCGATGGAGGAGCGATGTAGGGGCCATCAAAGTAAGTACAATGTAATATAAATTTCAAGAAGGAAAGATGAAGGAGCGATGTAGGGGCGATGTAGGAGCAATATAGGGGCAATGGAGGAGCGATGTAGGGGCCATCAAAGTAAGTACAATGTAATATAAATTTCAAGAAGGAGAGATGAAGGAGCGATGTAGGGGCGATGTAGGAGCGATATAGGAGCGATGTAGGGGCGATGGAGGAGCGATGTAAGGGGATGGAGGAGCGATGTAGGGGCCATGGAGGAGCGATGTAGGGGCGATGGAGGAGCGATGTAGGGGCGATGGAGGAGCGATGAAGGGGCGATGGAGGAGCGATGTAAGGGCCATCAAAGTAAGTACAATGTAATATAAATTTCAAGAAGGAGAGATGAAGGAGCGATGTAGGGGCCATGGAGGAGCGATGTAGGGGCGATGGAGGAGCGATGTAGGGGCCATCAAAGTACAATGTAATATAAATATCAAGAAGGAGAGATGAAGGAGCGATGTAAGGGGATGGAGGAGCGATGTAGGGGCCATGGAGGAGCGATGTAGGGGCGATGGAGGAGCGATGTAGGGGCGATGGAGGAGCGATGCAGGGGCGATGGAGGAGCGATGTAAGGGCCATCAAAGTAAGTACAATGTAATATAAATTTCAAGAAGGAGAGATGAAGGAGCGATGTAGGGGCCATGGAGGAGCGATGTAGGGGCGATGGAGGAGCGATGTAGGGGCCATCAAAGTACAATGTAATATAAATATCAAGAAGGAGAGATGAAGGAGCGATGTAGGGGCGATGTAGGAGCGATGAAGGGGCGATGGAGGAGCGATGTAGGGGCCATCAAAGTACAATGTAATATAAATTTCAAGAAGGAGAGATGAAGGAGCGATTTAGGGGCGATGTAGGAGCGATGAAGGGGCCATGGAGGAGCGATGTAGGGGCCATCAAAGTACAATGTAATATAAATTTCAAGAAGGAGAGATGAAGGAGCGATGTAGGGGCGATGGAGGAGCGATGAAGGGGCGATGGAGGAGCGATGTAGGGGCCATCAAAGTACAATGTAATATAAATTTCAAGAAGGAGAGATGAAGGAGCGATGTAGGGGCGATGTATGAGCGATGTAGGGGCGATGGAGGAGCGATGTAGGGGCCATCAAAGTACAATGTAATATAAAATTTAAGAATTAGAGATGAAGGAGCGATGTAGGGGCGATGTAGGGGCGATGTAGGGGCCATCAAAGTACAATTTAATATAAATTTCAAGAAGGAGAGATGAAGGAGCGATGTAGGGGCGATGAAGGAGCGATGAAGGGGCACTGGAGGTAAAGGACTATGGAGGGGCGATGGAGAGGCTATGAAGGAGCCATCATGGGGCTATAGTATAGCCTCTTATCATAAGAGGCGATATTAACGCCCCTTCAAAGGAGCTATTAAGAGGCCATGAAGGAGCTATAGCATAGCCTCTTATCATAAGAGGCGATATGAACGCTCCTTAAAAGGGGCTATCACATCGCTCCATATGATAAGAGGCTATGCTATAGCTCCTTGAAGGAGCTATAGAAAATCATCGCCCCATATGGAGCGATGTCATGGAAAGGACTATACCCGCTTATTTTATTATTTATGCTAGTAAGAGGCCCATCAACAAAACCCGCGACCTTGGCTCAACACGTAGAGCATTCACTCGTCCTCATGGAAGCGATAGGTTCGAATTTCGGCTTAACACGTTGACCGCAACATAACTTAAGACGTTTGAAAATGGTAATATTGCTACCATGTCAGGTGCGCGACATGAATGGTTGGAGTAGGCAGAATGCCCAAAACAGGCGCAACTTATGTCATGCAAAGTTAGAACTTTCCGTAATAGGTCGTTCAATAAATAGTTGTTTGATGGGTGTTACTTAACCCAATGCTCCTGGGATATTGCATATGACGTTAAAGTGTTTGTGTGTTTGTCTGTCCGTTCGTTTGTTTGTTCGTTACGCTTAAACGTTGTATAGGAGAGGTTTTCCTTATTTTTAGTATGGCTAAGGTTTCGTGATTTTAAATTTTTAAAAATAAAAGATATTATGAATCAATAAATCTCCGGTTTTATGCTAATTTCCACCTCTTCCATCTATTCAAATTGGCTATTTTAGAGCTAGAAGTTTTGTTATTTTTTGATTATTTTTTTGTTAGTAATGAAATGATTTTAGATGCCAATATGTTTAAAGTTTTTAGTCTTTACAAGAAAGGACAGTAATCTTTTTGTTCATCTTAAAAAAGCATCAGTTTTCATGAAACTATTCTTCTTATGCCTGAAATTTCATAGTGAGTTATGAAACAAAATTCGTCCAGGGCACATATTAAAAAAAAATTAAGTCGATTTTAAGGTACTAAAATGCAACAAAAAAAAAAGAAAGAAAATGGCCATTATGAACAAAAATAGTAAGATCTTTAATTTGACACCTTACTTTTTCAATTCTGTCAGGTAATTATTGAAAAAATCGATTTTTTTAAACCCACGAGAATAAAAACTTTGAACTTAATTTTATTATTTCACAGATAAAAAAATATGGGTTCATATATACCTTTAGAATCAGAAAAATATTACGAATTCATTGTAAGCAAAATTGAAAAAAAAAGTTTACAATCTATAATACAAAGTAGAACGATGTCTGTCTGTCCGTCTGTCCGTCTGTCTGTCTGTCTGTCTGTCCCTTAAGATCTCGGTAACCACTGAACCGATCGGATTCTACTCTTCAGGGTATATACCTATTGGTCCTGTGGTGGTTTTAAGCTATTTTCTTGGGGGGTGGGACACCCCCAACCCCCCCAAAAACAAAAAAAATCCCCCCCCCATTTTTTTTTTTTTTTTTTGCTTAAGATTTCCTTGGTCCTTTAACGAATTTCGCCTTAATTTTTTTATCACTCCTTGGGGCAAAGCCCCTAGAGGCTAGGGGCGAAGCCGCTAGTATAGTATATAAACTACAATAAAAGGAATTATATGAAAATATCATATTATATTGTACAGGCAACGTCTTAATTCTTGAATTGAGTATAAAAATGGGAAGGGGGTAAAGAGGGGGTAAAGAGGGGATAAAAAAGGGAAGACGATAGTGTTGCCTGCACAAAAAATACAGTTGGCCATTTGTTTATTTTTTTCTTTTTTTTCTTTTTTCAATTTTGCTTACAATGGATTCGTAATATTTTTTCTGATTCTAAAGGTATATATGAACCCATGTTTTTTATGTCTGTTTGAGAAAATATTTAGGTCTAAAGTTTTTATTAAACCGAGGTTGAAAAATAGATTTTTTCAATAATTACTCAACAGAATTTTAAAAGTAAGGTGTCAAATTAAAGATCTTACTATTTTTGTTCTTACTGGCCATTTTCTTCTTTTATTTTGTTGCGTTTTAGTACCTTAAAACCGACTTAATTATTTTTTTTTAAAAACTTAAATTACTTAAATAATAAGAGGTCTACAAAAAAACCGATTGCATATCTGAATTCTATGAAAAATTTTACATCTACTACTTACTAAAAGAACCGGCTAGCTAAAAAAAAAAGTTGATACACCTTCTTTAATAACAATGTTAATTTAACACTCTGATGATAATTAGTTAAATTTTAATTGTCTAAATTAAAAAATGTCTTTAGGTCTTAATAACATGAAGAATTAAGCATAAAAAAATTAAATAATTGTAAATTGTTACTTTAAGATATTAAAAAAAAATTATTGTTAGTTTTTCCTTCTGTGAGTAAATTTAGAGTTTTCTTTTAGTCAAGTCCTTATTTTTATTATTCATTATAGATTATGTTTTATTGTAACTAAATTAATAATAAGCAGGTAAAAATGTAAAGAGTATTTTTGGTATTTGTATAGTAAGAATATCACTTACTAGTCTGTTAGCTCGGGGAGGAAAACAAAGTATAAAAGCAAATCAGATAAATCCAGCATTAAGATATAGCCAACTAGCGAAATAAATCAAAAATAATATTTGGGGGGCAGATAAAAAGGTTTTCAATTCTACTTTGTGTTGCCCCCCCCCCCCCTCCACGACAGCTGAAACCACGTATAGGTTTCGTGATTTTTTTCGAAATAAATTCGTTGTTGGTACAAGCTGAGATAAATTTAACTACCCGAAAAATGTGAAAATATGTACAAAAGTATGCAATCAGTCAAAAATTTGTATTTTTGTATTATTTTTTATTTTGATTTTCTTAAATTCCTTAGCTATTACACTCTCCCTTCCCCCCTGACTGAATTATACAACAGTAGCAAGTTGAATAGAACTATTATTATTGAATTGACTACTGGAGCCACTGCTGGAGCCACTGCAGGGTTTATAGAATAGTTTCCAGTCTCCACTTTGTATTGGAGATTCTGTTTCTCCGCACAGTCGCTGTCGCCGAGATTTTATATTGTTTTCTCTGGAAATAAATATTATTGTAGGTTAAAGAAATATTTTCAGTGGGGTGCTTACTGAAGAGGAATTTGGGACAATTGCCACTCACCCCTCCCCCCCCCCATAGTGAACAAAATCAACCCCGCCCCCTCCCCCTCCAAACAGCAAAATTGTCCAAATGTTTCCGCAAGATCGACAATTCATAAAGGCAGGGAAAAACATTTTCCAAAAAGTTGAATGGATTTTATAGCAGTGTATCAGTTTTTCGCGGATAGTAAATTGAAATTTTAAGGTTTAATTTCACATTTGTTAGCCCCCTTGGGAGCCAAAGGCCCGGGTCAACTAACCAGGGATTGAAATTATATATTTTGAGGGATATCGTAGAACTGTCCTTCATAATTATTAAACATACTTGTCAGGTATAAATGATGTGATTGTCAGGCTATCCAGGTACAGCGAGTCAGAACAAAATACTAAGCACATCTTTCCAAGGTCAAAGGGATCTATCTCATGGTCATATTTCCAAAATATTTCTGCTATAGACACCTAAATGTTAAAGATCTTATTAGACTTTATTTCGGTGATATCTTATTTGATGGTTCGCAAAAGTTCTTAATAAGGCCTAAGTATAGTCAATAATTCGATTAACGGATTTCTTACAGATAAAACAAATAAAAAAGTTGCCTTTGATATTTTACTGCAAAAGGTGTTTGTTTTGATTTTTCTAAAAAGGGCATTTTTGTACAATGTACTGGAGAAAGCTAAGAAATGCAAATCTTACCAGGCCAATATTCTTACTCAGAGATACTTTGAAAATATTTTTTGTTCCCTTCTGAAACCTCCTAGACACATCTCTGAAAATATTTTTAAATTAAGATGAATTCAAGTCATCCAATTTACCAGATTTATAAATCTAGCCAGATCTCAAAAACCACCCGACAGGGCAGGTTTTAGACAATTTTGTAGTGATCGGGTCAACAAATGTTTTTTTAAGTTTCCATGCAATAAAATTATCCTTATTCTAATTAATAATTCTTGGTTACATAAATCTTCACATAAAATATCAACAGTCTATTTTTGATAACAACTCAGAAATACATATAATTCTCATAAAATTATTTATGCCAGTAACAGAGTAAATGTACAGTAGTCAGCAAAATATTTATTATTTGGTACAGTACTAAAACAGCTGTAATTATACTCCAACATCCTCTAGGCCTACAGGGACTAAACTACTATGTAGATCTTTCAAAATGATTGAATAAAATGACTTACTTTTCAGTAATTTTGTGTTTGATTATTTCTCCTTTGTCTCCATAAAGATTAAGATTAACATGTCCCTAAAAAAAATACACTTTGTCGAGTCTCAAAATAAAATCTAAAAACATTAAAAACCTAATCTTAATGGGAATTCCTAAAATTTTCTGGTGCTTGTAAAAATGTTAATGTTTATAAAAATACTAAAACCGTACAATAATTTCAAACGAATTCTCATTTAAGTATGAACGGTAATTAAACCAAGGCGCATAGGCATAAAATTTAAATCCACTTGTGCCAAAAAAAATTTTTTGAAAAGATGGATTGTCTGTTTAGGAACAGGTTTAGACATACATAAAGCTGAATTTTAAAGTTATAATTTGACGATTTCAATGAGGCTTACAGGCGGCTGACACGTGGCTGCCGAGCCCTGATTTAATCTTTTCCAAATATTGGTGAATGTTACCTGAACCCAATCTTCAGACTCTTCATTTTCTCCAACGTTCATTTCAACTACATAGCTAGAAAATTTACAAAATTGATTGGAAAATAGAATATAAAAAATAAAATAAAAAAAACTTTGACCCCCCCCCCCCTTTCCTCTAAAAAAAAAATCTGATGAAATACAATATTACCCTTAAATTATAGGAATGCGGCGCTTTATTAATAACTTATAGAGGCATTATTTTATTCTAAGTATCCAAAATGATAAACGAAGCTGTTCATAATGTCTATACAAATGACGTCATACAATACAAATGAGCAATGATAGGCCAATACACAGACTAAATTACCAATTGCAGGTCAGTATACATTTTAATTGACCATTGGTAGGCCAGTATGACGTCATTTTTTATAGGCACTATAAAAAGCTTTATGATGAACATACTTATGTTGGCAAAATGGGGATAAAGGTCCAGTCTCAAGAAACATCTTTCTTGTCTCTCCTAGCAACCAGTCTCTAAATATTTAGCAAATTAATTGAAATTGATTGTAAATTTTTCCATTACCAACAAAAAGAATTATCAATGTTTTTTGTTCGCAGTGGAAAATTAACAGTTTTAGCGATTCCCATGAAGATTAGGTTTACAATGTTTTTCCTTTAATGTTTTCAAAAACATTGAGAGAAAAAACTTTAGAATTTAAAAGAAAAATCCTCCAATGAAAACTTACAATAATGTTAATGCTAATATTTTCAGTGCCTCGTGTAAAAATTTAATTTTTGTTTTGCTTAAATAAAACCTGGCAAGACAGGGATAGGCCATGGCTACGTTATTTTTCCTTTAAAAAATATAAGGATAAACTTACTTTGGTTTACTTGAATAATATCCTAGCAATGAACATCTTTCTCCAGCCTTACCACAGTCAAGGCATCCTCCATTCTAGTATAATTATTTATTTTAATACAGCTTGACTTTAGAATGGCGTTTGATTAAAATTCAACCAAATTGGTATGTAAAGTAATCAGGAAATTGGCCGCAGGGGAATAAACAATAACGATTAACTAACTATAACACTTTGTAAACCACATATTTTCCAACTAACAAAGGCAGAATTTAACATTTAAAAATTAGGGTCAACGTTTATTGTCCAATCTTTAGGATGAATATGTCCAGTGTCCCCCTTATTTTCAATATTTGAAGAAAAAAAAGCTATAGGTCTCTTCTTGACCTTACCTAAACTAATAAAAAATGAGCATTATAATTAAGGTTTTCACAAAGATACAATTTGATTGAAACCGCCAACGTTGTATTAAATCCAAAAAGAATAAAATATTTCCTTGTATTCTTCAAATGATGAGCAGAGGTATCCAATCATGGGGCAGGTTGACCGACGTTTTATAGAATCTATAAATAACTCATTGGCTCTGTAAACATTCTATGTCTTTTTAACAATTTTCATCTTATCATATATCAAATTAATGTTATCAACAAGAACAACAAGGTTTATTTAGCAGAATTTGGAAAACAAACAAAAAAAGCTAATAAACTGTAGAAATGAAGAATAATGGACTGCACACAGTAAAAATGTTGTACTTTTTATATAAAGCTTAACAAAAAATGTCAACAGCCTATGTTTTCTTTTTTTCTGGGCATGTGTTAGAAAGTAAAAAGGCAGAAAAAAATGCTCACAATTAAGGATCTTCGAGTGACAGTTAGAAAGCTTTATAATTGCTACTAAACTAAAACACTTTATCTTTATATTTCAGTAGAAAATATCTAGGACTATTATAACTACGACGACATTTGACATAGTATTCCTATTGTGAGCACAAGCAACCAAGTGTCGGCTAACAGAATCTGGGGACGGCAGGCTGACCTCTTCAACAGTTAGTGCGGAGAATATTAATGGTGCAAGTAGGGAACAGCCGGGCTGGTCCTGGCCCCCGTTGGGATAGAAATCCAGGTGCCCAACCGCCTGCTTCATACCATAACCTTCAAATTAAACAAATACATTTTTTTACATTAATTTACTAGTCTAATTTTTATAGAACCTTAGATACAACGTGAAAACTTGTACTTAACCTTAAGCTCATCTGAAATAAGCATCGTTCAAAGATAACTTTTTATTGCAATTATTATAAATATTTGTTACCTCCTAGCATGATGCTTTTAGCATCAGTATGAATAACATCAACAAAGTGGGCATCAGACGGATCAAGCCTGACAAACTCTGGCATGTCTTGGAACAAAGGTTCTGCAGGATCTAGACCTGTGATCCTGGCAAGACCCGGCACCCTCTCTCCAGCATATCCTGCTATGTGAGCTCCCAGAGAATGACCGATGATATGAACATCTTTGGCGCGTACTCCATAATTTATCTAAAATTTACTTAAAATTAATAGATTTTTGTAAATTTTGAAAAAATAGCTCCCATTATTTTCACCATTTTTTCACAGTAAAGACAAAACCTACATCTAAAAACTTAGAAAATAGATAAATCTGTTTGCTCTAATAAGGAAGGAGCGCCTATACAAAAAAAAACGTCATGAAATACAAATGATCAATGATAGGCAGTATACATTTTACCATTAGTCAATAAGCTATAAGCTGCTTCTCTATTGCGTGCTTTTGAAATTCATCAAAATTAATTTTTTTCCCTAAATTTTTTCTGTTATGACCGTTTATTATACTTTTCTTGTTTACTTACAATTAAGGTATTAATGAAATGAGCAACTTCTAGCCCGACAACTCTGGTGTTAGCCGCCGCCTGGCTGTACAGAGGGAGGCTTCCACCTCCCCAGTCAACTGATATCACGTTACAGTCTTCTGCCTCTGAAAGTAAAAAAAAAATTTTAAATATCTTTAATGATATGCCATTTTTTCGTAGTTATTTTGCTGCATTTGTTGCACTTTGACGACAATGTTGGAGAAAAAAATCCTGTTTTGGTGGCCAGCAATTGATAGTTATTTACTCATGACGAATTTAATTATACAACTTTTTATAAGATACATTCATCTTTTTGCAATAGAGACGATACTAAGTTGATTTGAGGTAAACTACTCATAAAGCTAAAGTACCGTGAGGGAATGTTGAAAAGAACTTTGGAGAGAGATTAAAAAAGTGCGTGAAATTGTCGATTGACAAACGAGGTCGGTCAGAATGCAAAGTAGAAATTTTTTCCCCTCAAATTATTCAAAAATATCATAAAATGCCAATGTTTTTTTTTTGAATGCAGGAGAATATGAAAAGAAAATCAGAATCATTAATACTGACAATACCAGAGTAATATAAAATGTACTTATTAGCGATTGATACGCGGCTGCCGAGCCCTGGTTTAGATAAATGAAAATAACTTAGTATCTTACCAAGGATCGCTTCTGACATATCCTAAAACAAAGAAAATAATTTAAAGTACAGACTAATTAAAATCATTTTTTAAAATTTAACAATTATAAACAGCTGGTAGTTTGATAATATTATTCTTTTTAAAAGCTAAGCTTTTCTATAATTATGGTCGGTTTGTTCGGATAGCTTTTATAGTTGATTTAGGCATGTTAGCATTGGTCTATTTTAAAAATTGGCATTATGATTTCTGTTACCGTTAGGTACAATTAAGAATGCATTAAGATTCTAAAATAATTATCAGAAAGTCTCTATACTTACACTCTACAAGTGTTAATGTTCGTTTGTCCTACTGTCTATATTGGAGGTTCAATGGTATGAATACCTTACCTTAACCCATTGCTCTCTACCAGTGTCGATAAATCCATGAATAATAAACTTAACAGGTTTATTTTCAACAAATCCGGACGATGCAAAGTTTTCAGGGTCAGATATCTTCACAAATCTTTCCTAAACAAAAAAAAATTGATGACGACATCAAGAAGTAATAGACACAAAAAGTTATGGATAAAAAAGGACAATTTTAGTTATAGAGCAGATGTTCAGTGATAAACAATCAAATAAAGACCACGAAAGTATTCATGTGTATTTGTCTTTTGTGGCAGGACTGACAAACGGACGGACAAAGTAAGTTATATTCTGTATATTTGTTGTTAAAAAGGGAATATACACAAGAATATTCTTCGCCGTTTATCTTGCACAACGGCAAAGAAATTCTTTGATAATAATAATATAGTTAAAAATGTAGTACATCCGACAGATATAAAAGGCATTTGATAATGAATTTCCAGTAATATCTCGTAAACAGTTATTTTTTTATAATGTATAGAAGGCAATCAATGATTCAATAGAGATCAAAGATTCATATCATTACTCATAAGTTTTTGTCTTTAGGAAATTTTGAACTAAAGATTAACATCATAAATGTGTGTGTTAATAAGATGATAATTGTGATATATAAAACAAGGAAAATATGAAATGCATAGAAAATATCAATAAAAATTACAAATTTGCAAAATACCCAAATTTCATGAGAAAATATGCAATTTAAAGAATTCTCGGCAGTGCAATCTTAAGACAAGTGTTCGCTATTAACATTTTTTCCTTCATTATTTCTATTTGGCGTAATTCGTTGAAATGGGCGTATTATTGCTTTTTTTTAATTCAGAAAATTTTTATCTTTGCCCTGTAGGGTGTATGATAATATTTCACCTCTTGGTTGGATGACCCAAACTATCTTTATTGAGAAACAAACCAGTCGTTCCCGACGTTTTAAAGATCATAAGGAACGCTTGGATGTTTCTCATATAAAATAATTTAGTTTATAAAGTGTAAATAATTTTATTTGAATAAGTCAAATAGACTTATAGAAGTGCCTTAAGTCATCTATTTCTTTGAGATATAGCAAACATGTATTATTATACTAAACTAAATATCTGTTTTGTGTTTACAATGAAGTTTTTAATTTATTTACACAAAACATGATTTCATTTTTTTAATTGTTGCTTGCGAATCTTCTTTTTATGATATTGAACTAAAAAGCAATTGTAACTGTATTTAACTTTAAAATAATTTTGGGTTTTGAATAAAATCCAAAGAAAAAAATCTCATGTTTTTAAAACAATAATCAAACACCATTTAAAATTGTATGAAGCAGCTTATAGACCCTTAAAAATTATGTTATACAATACAAATGACCAATGATATGCCTGCCAGTATACATATAAGGGCCTATCATTGGTAAATTGTATTGTCTGCCGTAATTTTTATCAAGCACTATAAGCTGCTTCAACATATATTCAAAGCATGAAGTAGGTGTAATCAACAGGCGAAAAAATTCAACAAAAGTTAAAAGAAATATATAATACTAAAGGCTGTAATAAAACCCCTGTAAATTGATTATTTTTTGTATTCTTGTGGGGAAAATATTATATTATTGACCTTTGGGGTACTATTTTAATTTAACTATTTATCATTTATAATATAGAACCTTCCAAAAACTGCTGATTTCAATGGTCAACCTCTTGTGCAAATTATATTTCCCCCTTACTATTTTGCGAATCAATTTTAATGTAATAAATACTTTGACATTTAATTTCATATTGCATATTATATACACATTTTCGATCTTGTTTATTTATCACGTGGATTCAAATATATACATACATTTATGATATATTTACATGTGTAATAATAATATAAATAATTATTATGAAAGATTCTTAAACGTATTTTTCAACTTTTCAAATTTGTTTCTTTAGCTAATGACTAACACATATTTTTAACGATTGATTTTGGATTTAAGAAAATGAGCGAAATCTTATTCTAAAATATTAAAAAAGAAAAAATAATATCCAAACATCTCGGATACGCATATTCCTAATTTTAGGGAAGCCTACTTAGTATCCAATCGGATTGTTTTGTTTTATTTATTTAAGAATGTTTGCAATTACTTTATCAATTAATTAATTATAAATATAAAAATTAGCTTAATGATATCCATAAAAGACTGCCTTACAAAAGAATATCAAGTAATGAGTCACGAGTAGCAGCCTTTTTATTTTAAAAAAAGTAAAAAAAAAATAAAAATGTTTTAAAATGGACTTACAGACTTAATGGTTATGAGATTAGATTTACTACGCTTTTTAATTTAAAAAACGAATCATAAAGCATACTCTGAATTCAATAGGACGTTTCTAACATGTTCAAATTAACTATCTGGGATTTCTGTTTCAAAAGGACAAACTTAGGCATCGACCCTTTATGTAAAAAAGCCTCGCTTTTTATAAATACTTATTCTCTCGTAAATTTTGTACCTGGAGGTTATTTCTGGTTCTAAGGATAAATTGTGTGTTAATAACAGCTCTGTCTAGGGGTAGAAGATTTACTGGTCTAGTCATACTATACCTATAATAAAATAAAAACAAGGACTATAGCACCCAATAATGACAAAGCTTTCAAAAGACAAAAAAGGTAAAAGTAAAGTAATTTCCGAGGAGAGTCAATTATAAAAAAAACATTAGAGATTATTTAAATAAAGATCAATATTCTATGAAAGAAGTAGAAACCATATGCCTATTATTTCAATAAAACGTTAAAAGTTACCATTTATCTGAAATCTCAATACATCCTATCTCATGGTAACACACTGAATTGTTTTCCGCTCCTAAAATAAGTTTATAAAGTTAGGTTGTTGAATCCATTTTTAAGAAAGCAGAATATAATCTATGGTTATGGTTTAGACCCTATAAAAACGTAATCTACCCTTCCACTTTCCCCTCTCTTGGTGAAGATATCTTCAACGCCGATACGATTTTTGAAATGTAAGATTCCAAATTTGCCTCTCTTGGTGAAGATATCTTAAACGCCGATACGATTTTAGAAATGTAAGATTCCACTTTCAATAGAGGCGAAACTGGAATCATGGTTTACATTTTTAATATCTATTGAAAGTGGAATCTTACATTTCAAAAATCGTATCGGCGTTGAAGATATCTTCAACAAGAGAGGGGAAAGTGGAAGGGTAGATTACATTTTTAAAGGGTCCAAACCATAATCATAGATTATATTTCTGCTCCTATAAAAATGGATTTAACAACTGTCATAGATATGGTTTATTTTCATTTTTTATATCTCAACGCCATATTACTTTTAGTATTATCAAAAGGTTTACAATTACATATCCAAATAGTTTACCTAAATTTCAAATACTTGCAGGTATTTGAGGATTAAGTAACCAATTTTTTAACAATTGTCCGCATATCATGTATGATTTATATTTACGTTTTTGTATGAAACCAATCTTTGTTTCGTGGTTTTTGTCCGGCAAAAAAATATCGAATTCAACACCTTTCCTAGAGAGGGATTTAAGTTTATAGATGGGATCTAAAGGGATAAGACAATGGACCTATAGATTGATGTACATTCTAAAAGATGTTACACAAAATTACCCCTTGGAATTTGTGGTTGAAAGTTTGAACAATCAAACTAATTAACTAACCAATCAAATTCAACAAAAGTCCTCAAAGTTGTTAAGCCAATGAATAATAAGCCCATAAGAATAAGAATAAACATCACATTGTCCCCTCTCTCTCTCTCTGAGTTGAATGTGTGTTTCCTTAAATAAGTTATCCTTTTTAACACATTTTTTAATAGATATATTACATCTTTTTAAATCCTAAATAATATTGTAAAGATATTCCCTTATTGTATAAATAATTGGCAGTAAACAATGCAGGATAAAAAGTGCTGATGTTGCTTTTTCAACATAAATAAACTCACACTTTATGCCAAAATATTTAAGAATGGAAAAAGGAAACGAAAGATAAAAAAAATATATTAAGCAAAATATGGAAATCAACGAAATATCTATTTTTAAATCTTTAGTTATTACCTAATAAGAAGTAATTTGTGTTATGTATTTATTTTGGAGTTAATTTAATTTAAGAATATTATTTTCTTTAAGTTACCAGCTTTAGAAAAAATATTAAGATAGATATATAAACTTGTTAAGTAAGAGGGATAAAAATGTATGAGACTTGACTTGGACACGATAATCTATTTATAATGTGATGTATAACACTGTAGAACATGGTAAGTAGCCAAAATTCTTTGGTTTATTTGGGTCCAGCCAATTTCATCTACCCCCCCCCCCTCTACACCAATCCTTACTGTATTAGTTTAGCTCCCTGGTAATAATCACTCCTTTATTCTTACCCCAGTACAGATCAGGGATGAAAGGGCATGTCAATAGAAAATTATTTTCATTTTAACTTTAGACGTCAAACTTTGAATATATTTATCTAAAACAAGGAAGACAGCATCCATAAAAGCAGAGCTCTAAAACCAGGCTGTAGAACAAACGAAATTTAACAATTGTAGAGTGTCAGAACTTAATATCCAGAAAATGAATTTAAGTCTAAACAAAATTATGTTTTTTTGCAAAATTAATTTCGCCCCTAGCCTCTAGCACCTGATTACCTTAGTACAGAAAGGGGTCAAAATAGTCTGAAACCCTTTAAGGTTAAATAAGAATCTACCCAATCGGCCCAGCTATTTCCAATTTTTTTTTTCGAACAAACAAAAAAAACAACTACTTTATGTTGTTGATAAACAAGTCTTTTTTATCCCTGAGTCGAAATACTTTTCAATCAGGATAGATGTTGATTCTACACCCAGAAATATTTTGAGTCTTGTCCAAGAAACATCAAATAATATGTTACATGTTCATTCTAACCTATTATTTTTTAAGCGAAAGTACTCTACAATTTCAATTGTCCGACTGTCTGAAACATTTAGGGAGGAACACTATTAACTTGGCTGCTATGTAAGATTTTTGAATGAAGATTTCTCTGAAAATTGAGAATCTTTTCGACATTTATATCTGTCTGTTCATTAATAATGCAACATTGAAGCTTGATTTATGTGAGGATGATCGCACTTTTTTGCTCCGCTACTTATGGACATTGTCATCCTTATTTTATTTCAGTACAGAAAAATTAAATATTTGAAAATGGACAAATTAAAAGAAGAATTATTAGCTGATCTTCCAGCTGATATTCAAAACTACATGAGAAAATTAGCTGAAATGGATTTGTTCATGACAGGTAAAAAATAAAATTTTAATTCTCTAATAAGTTGAAAATACTTCATTGTATTGAAACTTTATCAATTTGCTAGAGGATGAAATAGAGAACTATAAAGAAGCCTTCCTTGAATATGACAAGGACGGTAGTGGAAACATCTCCATCGCTGAACTTGGAACTGTTATGAGAACTCTTGGTGAGAACCCAACCGAAGATGAATTACAAGACCTGATTAACAAGTTTGATGAAGATGGAAATAATTGTATTGAGTTTACAGAATTTTTATGCATGATGGCAGCAAAGGTAATGTAATTGCTGTTAAAATAAAATATTCTATCCCTATAAAAGGAAGCCTGCAGGTTTCCTTAAGCTTGGTGTAGCTTTTAAGCACTAATTTGTATCCTTGTATATAAGACTGTTGAACCAGGTCTGTTGAATTTTCTATGTAAATTAAAACTTGTAATTAGGAATTGTACTCTGTAATTCTTAAATTCAAAATACATAATAGTCAATATGAATTGTATAGTACATACATAACGATATTATAAAACTTTCTTTAACAAAATGTATAGAGATCTTTGTTTGCAATGAAGGTTTTAGGTAAAAAGGGCAATGATTATTTCATTTAAAATTTGTTTTTACTAAGAGAGTGTCATTTTTTTCGCGTATTATCAGTAAAGTTGTTTGTTAGTGTTTAGTCAAATGCGCTTATTAAATCAAACCTATCTTAATTTTGACCATTAAATAACATACAACTTTATAGATAATATGCATAAATCACCTTCTTTGTTAATTTAGAGAAAGGAAGATGAAGAGAATGAATTCAACAGCTTCATACCAACATGCTTCAGAGTTTTCAGAGATGGAGATGAAACTAATATTGATGTAGGTTAACTATTCATTGTTAAAATAGCGTTGGTACATATATTGGTTGTGAAGGTGCTCTCCCCAACCTCCAACCCCTTAATTTCTTTAATGAATAATTAAAAGGAGGGTAGTTTTTTTTCCTATGGCTAACACCTGAAAGTACTACTAAGTAGGACTAATGTTGCAGGGCCTATGCCTGCAGTGCCCTAACCCTGTGGTGATACTCAATATAACCTGACCTATAGTAATAAACAACAAAGAAAAACTGTTATTATTTGTGTTTAACAGTTTGAGGGAAACCGGCAATATATTGATATAATAACATCTGCTTTCTATAATTCAAATTTTTTTAATTTCCCATTTATTTTTTGTAGGAGTCCAAGATTTCAATTGAACACTTCAGATATATTATGCAAAGTTTACCAAGGGGAGATATGACCAAACAAGGTAATTATGTTTTTCATCGCGACTTTGAAAAATTGCAAGAAGTTTAAAAGAAGGCTATTCATACTATAGGAACGAGATATTTCCTGTTAACGAGACAGACAAACATTAGATGTAGCATTCTAGTCCAATAGATTCAAATCATTTTGATGCATTGACTTTAGGATGAAGGACTAAAAATATATATATTAAGATATTAAAATAAAATTTGCTTTTAAAATTAAACGTATCTGCGGCTTCGCCCCTATGGTCTATGCCTCTTGAGTCATCATTCAACTGGGTCTAAATATAATAGCCTAAAATAATCCCAGCCTAAAATAAAGCTTTCCAAAAGTGTAAAACATAATTGTTCCAGTACTTTATAAGATATTTCATTTCCAATATTCAAAACATTCTTTCTTTATATTTATAATTGAAGATGCATTTAGAGGCTCTGTATACTAAAATTCAAAATAGCCTAAAACCATCCCAAAACTTAAATTTAAAAACTAAAAAAAAGACTAAAACCATCCCGTAAATTATGGGATGCTCCCCTAATATGAAGAACTCAATCGGTTTAGTAGATATTGAAATCTTAAGCTTCAGAAAGAAAAACCGTACTATATTATATAAAAGGATAGTAATCTATTATAATGTTTAGAAATGAGTGATATGGTAAGAGACATGGTAGATGCTGTCGATGATGGAGATGGTTTCATTGATTATGAAGAATTCAAGAAAATGATCATGAAATATTAGTGCAAGCACTTTAAGTGTAAAAGTCTGAAAATTAATATTGATATTGTTATGCCTAGTCCCTTTATGCAATTTTAGATAAATATTGAAAATATTTTGAATAAAAAGATATATATTATTCTTTATTTACATTTTTACGATAAAACTAACAACGACAATTGCAGATAAAAGTAGCAGACAAAAGGTACATTCTAGAATAAGACAGCTAACTCTACTTCAACATAATATAGGAGAAATAATTTTAAAAGAAATTCTCCAGTAAGTAATTATTAATAACTAAGAGACGAATTGTCAAACAATATTCTAAATATTCTAAAAATATACGCGACAAACACGTAGGAATGAAAAGAAATTGTTCTGTAATATATCTTATGCCAATAGAGAGAATATATTAATTTGAATTAGAATATCATATTTGTATATGCCAAGAAATTATTTATGGAATATACTTTCCGACACGAATTGGAATCAGAATCATTTACACTGGATTACGATTAGTCCTGAAACATGTTGAAAATACATGTATACTTTTTAAGATATATAAGTTTTCCGGAATTTTAAAGTTAGGGGGAGATTTGAAATCTGCATCAAATTTTGAGGATTTTTTATAAAATTCGTTTTTTCTATAATTCTTTATCTAAAAGCGGAAATGCAATTTAATTTTGGCATCTGTGATTAGTGGATTTAAAAAATTCTGATTGGATGGCTTACATCATTCAACCAATTAGAGCGCAGGTAGTTTAAAATCCTCCTATCCTATTGGTCAAAATTAATTAACTTAAAATGCATTTCCGCTCTTAGATAAAGAATTATACAAAAAAAAACGAATTTTATAAAAAATCCTTAAAATTTGATGCAAATTTCAAATCTCCCACTAACATTAAAATTCCGGAAAAATTATATATCTTAATACTTATAGTGTATTGTAAGAAAAAATAGTCCTAACAATAATGTGTCAGCGATGACCATATATAATATATATGTTGCCATAAAACATTGAAATTGTATTTAAACAGAAAGTTTTTACAGGTAAACAAAAGTCCTACTTTCCCAAAAGATGTTAATTTCGAAAAGGGCTGTTCTGAATTGGTTGTACTTTTCAGAGCTGTTTTATCTTGGGGTGGTTTTAAGCTATTATCCCGAACTTTCCATCCCTCCCTAGGAGACTAGAGGCGAAACAACTAGTAAGTTATAAAGAGCTTAACTTCCCTCACTATGTATGAAGGTTTTGTTTGTATGTAAAGGTTTACTTACCCATTAATATAGACAGTAGGGAAAAATAAGGAAAAAGAAAAGCTTTACTCAGCTCTTCCCCAAAATCTTCATGTTTCACTTTTTAACAATCACAATATTATTTCAGAAAATAACCACATTAAGTACTAAATTAAATCTATGTTATTATCTAAATTAATTTTAAAATTTTGCTGAAAATTAATATTGTGACACCTAATCTCATGTTTGTATGCTACATTTTGACTGAAGTTGTTTTTTATATGATACAATAATAATATGGGCGCGTAGTAAAAACATTATAATCATATGTCAATATAGTTAGATCTTGTGTACTTTTTAGCAAAAATGACACGTTGTGTTTCAACGCAAGTAAAACATTTCAACATTTTCCAAAAAAGCTAAAAAAAAAAGAAGTACTACAGAATCTTTTTAAATAAAATATTTTAGTGTTGTTTTAGCAAATATTTTATATCTTAGCCATTAACAAATATTATATACCTAAGCACTGGCGCGCACAGGGTTTTGCCTTATAACACTTATGCTTTGGATGATATTAAGAAAGTTTTTGCAAAGTCAATTACTTGAAAGCAAATATTTTTCTCATTATCATTAACAAACATTATTTAGCTAAGTATATATATAGTTAAAATGTCCATATTATTCAAACTCACTTCAATAAATTTCTGATTTAAAATTCTAATTCAAAGAGTAATTATATAACATTTTTGTAAAAGTAAAATTTTGTGCACCTTAAAATTGGACAAAACATATTTTGATTCCTTTTTTTTGGTGGCAAGTTAAAATGTTTTGATTAAATTGAAGGAGGGCATCATCTTTTTACACTCATTCACATTATAATGCGTAGTTTAACATAAACTGCATAAATATCTAGAGATTTAATTTATACTTTTAGGTTTAATTTTGTCCTTTGTTACTTCTACATAGGTTTAATATGTTTCACTTCAAGAATCACTACCTATACTTTTAGATCTTTTGGTTATTTTCTAATATAGTTTTATGCAGGCGCTAAAATTACTTCTTATAACTGTTTTCTTTTAAGTAAACGATAATTTTGATTAAATAATGAAATATTTAAAATAAACTCAAAATGTATTATAAATCACTAACATATCATATTGTTTGATATCCTAAGAATGCTGAAATTTTTTTATAAAAATATCTTTGTCTCTAGCATTGGGTGGATATTTAGCGGTCATATTTTCGGTGATTTATGATAACAGATAATAAAATAGGCGGAGATTTACTTTGAATTTGTGATACATAATTATTATCAAACTATGTAGTCGATCACAGCCTCCCCCCCCCCTCCCGGCCCCCCCTCCCCATACTCTAATTTTGTAAGAAATGAAAAATAAAGAGATAAGGTAGTTTTTATCTGGTGTGATTTTACTTTAAGCTTGGTTAAGTTAGGTTATATTGGATATTGGATAGCCGTTCAGAGTTAGGGCAACGCCGCTGGGTTAGATCAGGGTTAGACACCCCCCCCCCCCTTGTTTAGAATTTATTTCAATTTAATAAAGTGGGGGGGAGTTGGGGTAATGTACTAGCTGAGCATTTTGAGTGAAAGAGAAAAGATATCTCTAAAGATCTGCATGGGACGAACTAAAATCAAAGTATATTTTGTACAATCTTAACCACAAAATATTAAAAGAAAAACTGCTTTAGTTTTCAAAAAAAGAACAGACCTAAATAAAAACAAACTTTTTGAGGCCACATATGAAAAGCAAACTAATAATGAAAAAAAAATATATAATTATTTATCTTGTAATCATCAATGTAAAATGTAATTTACATGAACCTCGTAATAGTGTCGAACTTTGACGTCAGAAAAAAATAACAATTAACCAATGAGAAGCCAGTAATCACTGTAATTGACCAATGGTAAAATATATAGCGGTCTCTCATTGGTTAATTGTTAATTTTTTCTGACGTCATAGTCAGACACTTTTACTGGGTTCAATTTACATCTTTCTAAAGTAAAACGATTTTAAAGAACTCGGCTCCTTAAACTTGATAAAGCTTTTTTGCAAGTTAAAAATTTAAGCGCATAAATTAAGCCTCAAATTTGTACGCATAAATGATTGACTAGGTCATGACGCAAAAACAGATAGATATGTTAGATAATCTATGATAAAAAAAACAGTCGAAGGGTAGAACTGTGAGTATTTTACGGGACCAACCGTTAAACCAGTTAAAAATGAGTTTTTAACATTGTTAAACTAGCAACGGAGAACCGCATCAAAATTCAGGAAAAAATTCTGTGTATTTTAGGCGTAAAGTTAGTTGTAATAGTTATTTCTCGCATCGTATTATAAACGGCTTTCCGCGGATATAGAAAGAACAATTATGAGATTAAAACTAGTTTTTTTAGCCCCGAGGTGCCGGAGACATAGTTTTTTCGTATGGATGAGAACCGGTTCCTATCCACCGGATTCGAATGAATACGAGAATAATCTTTAAATAAAGCTTCGCTCCTAACCTCTGTGAGTTTTGTCCTAATAGGGTGGTATAATCGATTCCCCCCCCCTCCTCAAAAACAAACTTGTAACTTCCTTTCCTTTAACATTTAATGTGAAACATAAACGATCCAGCTATTATCGAGATCATTTAGCACAAAAAAGACTGACAGATAACATCTTTTATTTTTATAAGGATAACTGGAATAACCTTTTGTTATCAGGTTCTATAACATATTAATAATATCTGTTATGACATAACAAAATATTTTTTACAGTCTGAAGTTATTGTTGCGTCTTTGTTTAGATATTCTTGTCCTTTCATAATTTATATTTTTTACAAAAATATAAAACAAGAATAATTATTTCCAATAATAGCAAATTGTAATTATAATATTATAATGTTTAAGTAAGTTTATCTATAATACAAAGTAGAACGATGTCTGTCTGTCTGCCTGTTCGTCTGTCCGTCTGTCTGTCTGTCTGTCCGTCTGAAGCTTAAGATCTCAGTAACCACTGAACCGATTAGGCTCTACTCTTCAGGGAATATACCTACTGGTCCCGTGATGGTTTTAAGCTATTTTCTTGGGGGGTGGGACACCTTCAACCCCCCCAAAAAATGAAAAATACCCCCCCCACTGAAAATTTTTTTTTTCTTTTCAAAACTAAAATTAAAAAAGGGGGTCGACTATCTATCCCCCCCCCCAAAAAAAAAAAAATTTCATCCTCCCCCCCCCCCCAAAAAAAATGAATTTTTTTTTACTTTTTCTTTTTAAATCTAAAATACGAAAAATTAGGTTGATCAAACCTCTTGGGGCAAAGCCCCTAGAGTCTTGGGCGAAGCCGCTATTATAGTATACAGGAGATGGTTTTCTTTATAGTATAATTTCGAAATCATGCCTTTTCTGAAATTATTCAGGAATCCACAAAAAGTCAACTGGATACAGATCCAGGGACTTTAACAAAGCATTTAATGTGTATGAAAAACTAGTGAAAATTATATAAATTATTCTCAAGAGATAGTCAAGAGAGGGGAGGTAGGGGAGTAAGTCGCACACGACCCTGTGTAAAAAAAAATAACAATTTTCAACTCCCAACTGCTCGCTTATATTAGTTTAGCTACATAACATATCCATGGAAAAGGTATCTATCAATGTATATCTAGATATATTTTAATCTCAATTTCTTTATAAATATATTTACATTTTTTTAAAATATAAATATTTTCATGTAACGTATTTTGTATATTTATTTTATGTTGTTTAATTTATACTTTTCTAATAAATTGCGTAAGACCTTGATATAGATAAATATAAAAAAAATGTACATATTTTGATGGTAATTTACGCATTTTGAAAAGTATTTTAACTTTGGATCTTACACCAGATTTTCATGTCCTATAATAAAGTGAAACCTGTAGCAGGCTAAAAATAAAGGTCTCCCCCATTCTACCCCCTCCTTCTTCTACTGACCCGAACAACCAATGACAGGGGAAATAGCAAACTTAATTGAGGAAACTTTTTCTCCTGTCCATAATATCCACGTATATTGTACATCCATTTGTCTTACATATTATCAACATGATGATGTTATTAGGACTTATGACTACACACTTATGATGGTACATCCACAGCGACGTTAATGCAAAGTGATGACGACTTGAATGGTGGCAGCTTAAAATAAAAAAGTTAAGATTCAACAAAATTCTTACTTGATTGTGGATTTATAAGTCCAACTTTTCTCAATTGGAAATTGATATTCATCCTGTAATTATTCAACACTGAGCCGTAGTCTAGTTGGCTTCTAAAATAAAAATGAATTATAGATTAGCTTCGCTACTACAGAATATGAGTTTAATTATTTAATAGAAAGGACTTGGAAACCGATTAATATCCACTGGTAAGAACCGGTTCACAGTCATACTGAAAAATCATGTATAGAATCGTATAATAGACAGCTTTCATAATGAAAAATAATAAGATTAAAACAAGTTTTAAGGCCCGGGCTAACAAAACTGGTATTAATCGGTTTCGATGCCATAATGGTAAATTATATTATTTTCTATACATTTTGAAACAATAGTTAAGCCTCTTTTAGTTTAGAAATTCATAATTATCGCCGCATATTAGTGCAGGCAATTTTTCGCAGACAGTAAAATAGAACATTAAAGATTTTTTGTTGGCAACGTATGGGTTAAGGCCCAGTCCAACAAAAAGGCATTAAGAAAACAGTAAAAGTGTCGAACTATGACGTCAGAAAAAATTTACAATTAACCAATAAGAAGCCAGTATTCTCTGTGGTAAAATATATAACGGCCTCTCATTGGTTAATTGTTAATTTTTTCTGACGTCATAGTTCGACACTTTTACTGTTTTCGGCATTAATCATGTGATCATTTTTTATTTTGTTTAAAAATTGTTCATAATTCGGTATGATACACGACTTTTGCCAGTTTTGCTTATAACTGATTTTAATCCAGCAAAAATTAATCGGATTCGGAGCCTGGAAAGCGTGGAAACTTTGCCCATAATTATTTCTTAAATGATTATCCCCCATCCCAGACGACAACTTAAAACTACCAAGTAACTTAAGAATACTTCCACGAATATCATAGAAAATAGTTTAGTTATACAATATAACATTCTCTATACCGCGTAGGCACAATTTTTCTACACTAAAGACAGAGTAGCTGTTCTACAAAAACCTGTAACATTACCTTATTTGATTAAGTTGAAATTTTCCCAGCTTTTTAAACTCAATAAGCTGTTCCAGAGATATTTCTGATAAGTCATTCTCACTTGTCTGTACAAAGAATTAGAATATTTAAAATAATCACAAAACCTTTTTATATTTTTCATAATGGGGAATTATTGTCTTAACTATAGTATTAGCACCAAAAGAATATAGTCTTAATATAAAGGGTGAGCAAAAAAATGCGTACCTTTTTAAAATTAAAATTGCGCGGCTTGTGTTAATAGTAGAAAAATGTTATGCATATCATTAGAACCGCTATGAAGTCTACTTTTAGGAAATATAAAAACGATTCCTGTGCTACGCATAGTTTAGGAGCTACGTGTTAAAATGTCCTAACTGACTTAAAACTTGACTTGTGAGTAAATTTTGGGACATTTTTCAATCTGGCTCCTAAACTATGCGCAGCACAGGAACCGTTCTTATATTTTCAAAAAATACAGTTCATCGCGGTTCTAACGGTATGCGTAACATTTTTCTACTATTAATACAAGCTGCGCAATTTGAATTTTAAGAATGTAGGCATCTCTATTCGCAAAATACCTTCTCTAATTTTTAGTTATATTTTAAAATTTACTCGCAAGTCAAGTTTTACATCAGTTGGGACATTTTAACACGTAGCTCCCTAACTATACATAGCAGAGGTATCGTTTTTATATTTCCAAAAAATACAGTTCATAGCGGTTCTAACAATATGCATAACATTTTTCTACTATTAACAAAAGCCGCGCAATTTCAATTTTAAAAAGGTACGCATTTTTTTTTGCTCACCCTTTATATGGTTTTATAGATAAAATGTGTGTGAGCTATGAAGAATTTTTGGATCATGGAAAGAAAACGAAGTAAGGAGTTTTGTCGTACTTTCACAGTAGCTTTTGATAGGTTATTTTAGGTTAAGTTAGGTAAATATAAATGATTGCCCTGCAGGGTTAAGTAATAGGTCCTGCAAGGTTAGAGCCCTCCGCAGGTGCTAGAAATAAGAGAAAGGCCACTTTGAAAATACGATAAAACCCTCTACTTCGTTTTCTTTTCATGAAGTTTTAAACTGTTTTTAACCTATTTTTTTATCATATATCAAAAATATACTATGACACCAGTAGAATCAGACTGCAGAGCCCAAATTTGAATTAAGTCCCCAATAAACTTTTTTTGGGGGATTTAAAAATCAATTTTATATGTTGCTGTGATCATTTTGATAGAAGCAAAAGCATTTTTTTGTTTGGGGTTAAATTGTTTCTTACAGAACAATTTGATGTGATTCAGATTATATCAATACAATAATAAAAACTCTACTCTGTTCGATGCAAATAATTTTTTTCTAAAACAATAATTTATATAGAAGAAATTTAACATTAAAATAAAACATATTATTCTGAAGTCTGAACCAATTAAAAGTCTTGTTTCATTTCAGTTTTTTACAATTCAAAAAAGAGTGTTTTCACAAAGTGACTTATTTCCAATGTAGTTAAATAATTTTTATTAAATTAAAATGAAAATAATGAAAACTATACACATAAAAGATACATGCTTTTTAAAAATATTTAAAAAAATAAGTTTAAATAATCCTATATTTTATCATATTTGTATATGTGACAAAAAAAAATTTGCTGTATTGCGTAAACGTTTGTTGTCATCTTTCACTATTTAACCCTTTAGAGCCAATTTTTTTGTGTTTTAAATAAGTGATGGAAAACAAGCACGATAAAGTTAATTCATTGATATATTGTAAAGAATTAAGTTTTTAATGAATTAATTTAGATGAAATCAAAAGGCCTAATTTTACTCTATACCAGAATACTATATATATGAAGCAAAACACTCTAAAAGCTACGAATTTTACCCAAATAAAAAAAGACCTTTTGCTCTGATCAAAAAAGACCACAGCAACAGTAAAATTAATTTTAAAATCCCCTCAAAAAAGTTTATTGGGGACTTAATGCAAATTTAGGCTTTGCAGTTTAATTCTACTGGTGTCATAGTATATTTTTGATATATGTTTTAAAAATAGGTTAAAAACAGTTTAATAAGATGCATTGTAAGATTCGTTCCCTTCTCCTAGTTTTTTTTAGTTGGTTTGGGGTGTCTTAACTCCAAGAAAATATCCTAAAAACCTTGGTAAAACCTTATCAATCTAGAGATGTATAGTGAGATCTTAAACTTGACTTAGAAAGACGGACCTACATAAATCGTCTTACATACTAACTATTATAGATACTTTAAGATGAACATTTGAAAACATTTGGTAAATTTTCTGAATATATTCTCATCAGCTGCAGCTGTAAGAGAGTCGTCAATAAAGTCAAGTGGATCGGAAACCACATTTAAAGCAATTTTGTGATATAAGTTTAATCATTATCATTATAAGAATATCACCTACTAAAAATTACAACAGTTGTACGCTCAACAAATGTAGATTAGTTTTGCTAAAACTTCTTTATAAATAGATCTTAAGGAATAAGACAATGGACGTATAAATTAATGTCTATTTCAATTAAAAGAAACAAATAACTTCCTATGTAGATTAATTTTATCTGTTGAAAAGTTTGGATATTATTAGTTTGAACCAACTAATCAAGATGTAATCAAAGTACTCAAAGTTTTAAAAACTGTGGGTACTGCATCCTTACAGTCTTTACCTGTTGTTCTGTGATAGGTTTACTTGAACTTGGATCTATATTACTTGAACTCTTACTGGAAGACTAAAAATTTAATTTAAATTACATTTTAATACAATAAAGATGTCACAAAATAATCAGGCCTTGTAAAAATACAGGAATAAGGTATAATCAACAAACGAAATTAATCTAAAATAATATTTAGAGGGCAAATGGAGAGGTCGTCAATTTTACGATGTGTTGCCCCCCAACGACAGCTGAAAAACACTTATAGGTTTCGTGATTTTTCCAGAATTAATTTCGTTATTGGTATAAGCTGAGCTGGATCTTTAAATCATTTTAATGGTGATAATGCGCCGCTGTGATTGGCTGAAATTTCGCGCGGGGTGGTTTAGATCACCATTAAAATGATTTAAAGATCCAGCTCTGGTAAAAATATGTCATTGTCACCTAGTACAAGGTTTCGTGAGTTTCTGATTAATTTTCTGAAGTGAATAATGTATAATTATTGTATCTCAAAGAACCCTAAAAAACTTTATTTTTTTTTACTCTAGAAATAGTGTTATAAAAAAGAATAAGTAATGGATAGATTAAAGAAATATAAATCATTCTGGAAATTGCAAGATAAATAAAGACAAAACATTTAGACAGAAGATTCATTTATCTATTCTTAAGCAGCAATTGATTTGACGTAGCGGGACAAAGTGTCTCAAAAATCAGCCATGTGACGTCATAAAAAGATGTGGGAAAGAAAACCACGAAAATGAGAAGTGTAATCCCTCATTTTTATGGCTGATTTTTGAGACACTTTGTCCCGCTACGATTTTACAATTATACCTGGACCCATCTGCCGGACCTGACAAGGTTACTGAGCTGGGAGAAGGATATAAATGTTTGTCCAGAGGTAAAGAGCTGGAATATCACCAGCAGTACAGGTAGGTTGTTCATTGTCCTGGATTCCAGCACAGATTTTCTGATTGATTATAATTCAAATGTTTTTAGAAGTTTGTCATTAGATACAACACAGATGAACAATGATAGGCAAAATGATAGACCGCCTAAATTACCAATGGAAGGTCAGTATGAACTTTAATTGACAAATGGTAGGCCAGTATGACATCATTTTTATGGGTACTATAAAAAGCTTCGAGTTCGTAATACATATTTAAAAAGTCCATATACAAATCATTTTTTCTGTTTTCCTTCCTGAAGACCTCAAAATAAATTGAAAAATTACTATTTTAGAAATTCAACTATAATCCGTTTGTCCTTGTTTTATTTGACACTAAGATGGATTAATACTTTATAAAAACACTAGCGGCTTTGCCCCTAGCCTCTAGGGGCTTTGCCTCAAGAGGTGATAAAAAAAATTAGGGCAAAATTAGTACAAGAACCAGGGAAATCTTTAGCAAAAAAAAAGGACCAAGGAAATGTTCTGCAAAAAAAAGGACCAAGGAAATGTTCTGCAAAAAAAAGGACCAAGGAAATGTTCTGCAAAAAAAAGGACCAAGGAAATGTTCTGCAAAAAAGGACCAAGGAAATGTTCTGCAAAAAAAAGGACCAAGGAAATGTTCTGCAAAAAAATAAATGGGGTGGGGGGAATTTTTTGTTTTTTGGAAGGTTTGGGGTGTCCCACCCACCCCCCAAGAAAATAGCCTAAAACCACCACAGGACCAGTAGGTATATTCCCTGAAGAGTAGAATCCGATCGGTTCAGTGGTTACCGAGATCTTAAGCTTCAGACGGACGGACGGACGGACAGACGGAAAGACATCAAGCTACTCTGTATTATAGATAGAAACTTTTAAAGAAAAATAGAACAAAATTGACAATCATTCCTAGAGTATTTGGTTTTTGGTTTGACCTTTCCTTTTATCAATCACTGTTCATATTAGAGTTCACTTAATGAATTGAATGTTTATTTCACTGTTGCATGGTAATTCAGTGTCCTTCTAGTTTTTTACACTATACAAATTTCCATGCAAAAATAATACGCCTTGGAAAAACCTTTTTATGCAGAGTTTTTTGTTGTGTCACTTCAGATTTGCATGATTTCCTCACTTTGCAGTCTGCAAATTTACACTATTTGTTGTGAAAATTTAAAATATTTTTGCAAATATCATTTGCTTTGAAATTGAGATTTTGTAATGAATTTATTCTTTTCATTTTTATTTTATAAACCTCTGAAATAGTTTGAAGTTATCAGAAAATTATTCTTTTGTGAAAAAGCAACATCAAAGTTATATATAGCTGTCATTATTTAATCAAGGCTATAGTGAAATATATCATCCAACAAACAACCAATATCTTTAAAGCACGACCTTTGTAATGATGTACTAATTGTGAATAGAAATTTGAGATGTGCCTGTTTATTGACCAATTTATCCTCCTGTCTTAACCTCTTTTCGAGGAAGCTTTGTGTTTATCAAGATCGAAATTAATTCCTTATCATTATCCCAAATCAAGCGCAAATGTCGTCTTGTTTGACTTTCCTTCAGTAATAGACGCGGCATGGATTGTTTATATTTTGATGCGCCCACGTTCGTTACTTTTGAATGAGATATGAGTGTGTGAAGATTTCGGAGAACAAAATTGGGCCTATCATTGGTCTCATAGTGCGTGAACAACCCTAGTATACCAGGGATTTGAAACCATAAGAACTTCAGGTAGAATTTGTTAATTTTATTAAGTGGAATGGTGTATAGGACGATTATATTTAGTTTAAAAGGCTTTAGCCAGCTAAGCATGAAACTTAATTATGATTAATATTATGTTTTAGTAATTTTTTATGTGCTTTTATTTTTGCATTTAACAATGATTTATTAAACCAAATAATTTTCCTTTAAAGCCAAAGTTTCCAAAGATTCTTAACCGTAGAGAAAAATGATTTTAAAAAGCAATTAAGATTACGTGGTTATAAAAAACTGGAATTATGAATTAATTGATTTTGTAATTTCAGGACTTTGAAATAGTTGCCTCAATAAATCTATAATCAAACCTGCTGTTGAAACTTGATGGTTCCTGGTATTGGGGGTTTGTCTGTAAGTCAACAAGATCTCGAGAACTTCCCGCTAATTCGGAAGTCACACTCAACCAAAGTGTCATGGTTGAGACAATTTCAAAGTATCTGAAGAATAGGCGTTAGCATTCTTCAAGAGATCAATAGCATCCAGTGATTATTGATGCAATAAACTGTGACATTTTTTTCTGTGAAATAAGTACCTAGTGAATCAATATGCCACTAACCAAAAAGCAGAAAATTGAGCGAGCTATCGCTATTGGCAGTGAAAGGCTAGAAGTGTTTGACGAACAGTTAAAAGTGTTTTATGACAATCTAAAAGCCTGCCAAAGTTTTAGTTCATGTGAAAATGTGAATCTAAAATCAATTCGTGACATTTTTAGTGAGGTCAAGGACCAATCTGACCTAATAAAAAGTCTAAAACCTGCCGTGGAGACTAGTGAGTTGTGCGAGTTCAAGCGTGATTTGGATGAAGCTAGTGAACAGAAAACTGTTGCAGATAAAGTTTATGCGTCGTTGGAGCAGTGTACAAAAATTCTGTACTGGCTTGACAATGATTCAGATGACGCGAGGTCAAGCACTGTCGCCAGGAACCTCGACGTCATTGAGAAGGTGAAGATGGACATGGGAGTGCTTAAAATTTCCATGGAGTTGCGCCAAGAAGTACGTGATATGTACCGAAGGCTTAGAGAGATGGAACGTCGTTCATCTAACTTGGATGAGAGTGGAACACCTGCCATACTCTCCAGAAGTATGTCTGCCGTGGATATTCGGAGTTCCAACCCGCAGTATGGGCGCTGGGACAACAGTTTGTTGCCGTCATTTGACGGTACTGACACGGATTACTCCAACTTTAAACAGGTCTTTAAAGATCTATGCGCTGGTTACGGATTTTCTGACCAGAGGTTAAGTCTGATGTTGTGTATGGAGAAGGTGATAACCAACCCGGAGCTACGCAAGCAAGTGTCAGCGATTAGAGATCATAATGAACAATGGTTGTTTCTCGATCAGATGTTTTTATCAAACACCCGCCGGTTCATGAAGATTTTAACTAAGCTGAACAAGATGAAACCTGTGGATAAACCTGTGGACGTGGTTAGTGCAATTGCTACCTTCAAGAGCACCATGCAGGAAGTAGAAGCCATCGTTGGTTCTGCAGCTAAGGATTACCACCACCTAACTCTTATTCATATTTTCAAAGACAAGTGCCCAGATGGCCTGAGAGAGAAAATTATGATGGAGCTAGGTAGCATGAACCAACCAAACATCCAGAAGATTGTAGAACTGCTGGAGAGGACCAGGGGAGCAATGTTGGCCGGTGATATGTCCTATGACACTAGCGCCGGCAAGAGAAATCGTGACAGAGCTGCCGCCGCGCAAGTATCTGGCCGCAGCGACAATAAGAATGGAAAGGCTGGAAAGGACAAGGCTTCCAAGTGGAACAGTACATGTCCTGTTGAAAGCTGCAAGGAGAAACACCCGATTTTCCGTTGCCTCACGTTTAAGAAGATGGATGTGGTTGACCGAAAGAAAGTTGTCCAGCAGAAAAAGTTGTGTGAACTCTGCCTGTGTGATGGCCATGCTGCTGACAAGTGTAATAAATCGGATAAGCTTGGTGTTTGTGGCACCAATAATTGCGACAGATATCATAGCCGGTTGATCCATGAGGCTAGTGCTGGTGTGAATACAGTCTACAAGTCAAGTTCTGCACCCAGCCCCTGTACCTTCTTACTTCAGTTAGTTCCTGTTGTAGCACCTGGCGGCGGCACCTGCCACGCCACTGTCATGTTTGACTCCGGTGCAAATTTGCCACTTGTGTCTGAGAAGTTATCCAACAAGTTGAAGCTGAAATCTACCGGCAGATATACAACTATTTCTGTAGCTGACGGCAGTGAGACTTCCTGCCGCAATGTTGTGTTTTATCTGAAAGATAGCGACGGTAATTTGAGGGAGTTTGAGGCGGCTGTCATGCCTACCCTCGGCGGGGCCAACAAGATGCGCTCGGTCCACCCCGAAACCACCGCCGAAATATTTAAGATGCCGCCAGAAAGATTTACATATATTAGTGGAGGCTTAGATATCATCATTGGAAATACACATCCTGACGTGTTTCCATCAACCTACCAGAAAGTGGGCCAGTCTATGTTGTGGCGAACCATTTTTGGTAGTGGTTTTATCTGTACAAGTGCTGACGGTGGAGCTGGAGACCAGAAGTCGGCATATAAGGCTGTCAGTGTCAGTGGAGGCACCTTGCCAGACTTTTTGACGTCTGAATCGTTTGGCGTACAGCCGCAGGCACTTTGTCCAGGATGTACTGCCTGTCAAGAGTGCAAGGCTATGGCCGACGGCACTACCTGGGACCAGCGTGAGAGGCAGAGAATAATTGAGGCAGGTTTAACACTAGACTTGCAATCCAACAAGTGGACAGGTCAATATGCTTACATTGAAGATCCTCACACTTTGCCCTACAATGAGAGTTTAGCCCGCAAAATTGCTGAAAAGGATCGTGCCAAGATGGTCAAGGAAGGTACCTATGATATGTATGTGCAGGTATTCAACGACGCCATCTCCAGAGGCGTGTTTCAAAAAGCAACGCCTGAAGAATTGAAGTATGAAGGGCCTAAGTCTTGTTCATCAATAGTGGTTGCTTTCAAGGAGGATTCAAGTTCCACACCCATGAGATTGTGTGCAAATAGTTCTCTGACGTTCAAGGGCACCAGTTTTAATCACATAATGCTGGGAGGTCCGCCGCCAATGCAGAAGATTTTTTATCAATTGTTGCTTTTCCGCGGTTATAAGGTTGGTTTAACCGCGGACATTTCCAAGTTTTATAACTCCATCCTGGCCACAGAGTTCGACAGCCAGATGAAGAGAGTTTTATTTTCTCCGACGCCAGACGGTCCACTTGAAATTTACCTGACTAAAGTGGTGAATTTTGGCGAGTTGGCTGCGGGAAATCTAGCAGTTACAGCCCTGAAGTTGACGTCCCGCCTGTTCGGCGGAAAGAGTGAAGCAGAAGTCAAGGAGATGTATGGAGAGGGACAGATAAATGGTAGTGATATTGTTGCAAAACCTGAGTTATGGAAGGAGCCAGAAATACCTACCTACCCCGAGGAAGATTTCAAGTTACCTCAGATTCCAGTTGCAGTCAAGCTTGAGAAGCACAGCTTCATAGATGATGTTATTTCGGGAGTAAGATCTGTGCCAGAAGCCAAGGAGATGATGAAAGAAGCCGACAGAATTATCAGCAAAGGTAGTTTTTCCTTCAAACAAGTCATTTATTCTGGTGATGATTGCCAGCCAACCAAGGTTCTTGGGCTGATATGGAAGCCAGTCACTGATGTGTTATCCATCGCCACGAGAGTCAACCAAGATGGTAAAGTCAAGGGAAAGAAGGTGAAAGAGGATGCTGATTTGTACAACCTCCAGGACGCCTTGGACGAGAATCTGACAAAGAAGATGGTCCACAGGTTCGCCGCCCAGACCTTCGACCCGCTCGGGCTTTGCAGCCCTATCCTGTTGAGAATTAAACTTGTCCTGCGGAAAACATGTTTGCTGAATTTGGGCTGGCAAGATTTCATTCCAAAAAGTCTACGGGATGAACTTGTTAAGTCGCTGGAGGACAGAGCTGAGGTCGCTAAATTGGAGTTTGACCGTTGTGTGGTCCCGGAGGAACCAACTGGCCTTCCATCCTTGATGATGTTTTCGGATGGGTCATCAGAGGCCTATGCATGTATGGCATATTTGAGGTGGCCAACTAGGCAAGGGTTTGAAACGTTCCTGCTAGCCACCAAGTCAAGAGTTGCGCCGGTCAAGACTGAATCAATTCCACGCCTTGAATTGATGGGTTGCCAGATGTCCACCAGGTTGTCAAAGTCCATCAGAGATGCCCTGCCCTTTGATGTTATCAGAGTGATGTACTTTACTGATTCATCGTGTGTTTTATCACAAATTGTTTCCAACAGTGCCATGTTGAACACATTTAATTCTCATCGCATTGGAGAAATCCAATCTGCAACCAACAAGGATGACTGGAGGTGGGTCCCTGGGACACACAATGTTGCAGATTTGGGCACCATAAGCACCTGCAAGGTATCAGATTTAGGACCAGGTTCCAGGTACAGATTGGGCCCAGAATGGTTGCGCCAGGATGAAAGTGCGTGGCCGGTGAAAACTGCCGAGCAAGTCAAGCAGGATTTACCACCGGAGGAGTTGAATACCAAAATGGTTAAGTTATGTTCAATGAAAGTTGCCGGAGAAGCCGCTGAAGATGTCTTTAGGTTTAAGCACAGGAGATCATTTGGACAGGCCAAACGTATTATGGCAGCTGTCCTGCAAGTATCGAACACCTGGTTAAAGAAGCTAAAGAGCAGACAAGAAGGCAAGACTACAGCCGCTGGTAGTCATGTAGCAGCCGCAGATTCTGTGTACAAGCCGTCTTTGTACAATTTTATGGCGGCGGCGGAACTTTTCATTGTGTCATGTAGCCAACAGGATGAGTGGATAAATGACGCTAAAGGCAATTATTCGTCATTGAATCCATTAGTGCATGAAGTATCATTGACCTGGCCTGTCGTTGGTCCCGGAGGTAATTATGTGACCAGGGAGATGAAAATTCTAAAAATGGTTGGTCGTGGCGAGCCCGTCATTGACGCCATTACTGGTGGCCGTAAAATGCTATTTGAAGACATGCCAGGTTTAGTAATTTTGGAGCCTGGTAATTGGTTAGCTTCTGTCTTTATGAGAGAAGCGCATGTTGAGCTTCATTCTGGTGTCCGTGGAACTTTAGCTGAGAGCCGCCGTTGGTGCTGGATTGTGAAGGCAAGGAGGTTGTCCATCATGGAGGTGAAGAAGTGTTGGCCCTGCAGTGTTGAGAGGGCCAAGGAATGTCGTACTACCATGAAGGATGTGTTACCTGACAAGTTGGTTCCGAGCAGGCCATTTGAAGCTGTGCAAGTTGACCTTATGGGTCCGCTGGTTACGAGGAGAGCTACCGCCAAAACGAGGAGTCAGACAGCAACGAAGAAGGTGTGGGTGTTCGTGGTAGTCTGCAGGTTCTCAGGGGCGCTATGGCTGGACGCCTTGGAGAAGTATGATACCAGCAGTATCCTGTTGTCCCTGCGCAAGTTGGAGGCTGCTTGTCTGCCGAAGGTTATAGTAAGCGACATGGGCACACAATTATCCGCTGCTCGCAAGGTTTTAGAGCAGAAGTTGGGCAGCCAGGTAGAGTTTTCTTGGTCCCAGATCCCGGCCCGAGCCCACCATTTTATTGGGCAAGCTGAGAAAATGGAGGGATTAACCAAGAGATTGCTGTCCAAGAAGTTGGTGAATAGTTCTGTTAATTTTAATGAGCTCCTGGTGTTGTTGGCAGAGGTTAGCAAGTTAATGAATAGCAGACCGTTGACGATAGAAGCTGCGAACGACGTGGAGAATTGGCGGCTGATTACCCCTGGCCAGCTGCTGGGAAATGTAGACCGCCAGCCGTTGTGCAATGTGGCGATGAAACCGGAGGACCAAATTTCCTCCAGGTTGAAGTTATTAGAAGATTTGTCTGCCCAGTTTTGGACTTCCTACCGCCAGGAGATTTTGCCGAAGATGTTAAGGATGTCCAAGTGGAAAGATGAGATGGCGGAGCCGCTAGCTGACGGAGATATAGTGCTGGTTACGAGTACCAATCCGCTGATGAGATGTTTGCGGATGGGCCGTGTGACGAGGATTGAGGATGGGAGAAAGACTGCAAGAGTCTTGTTCAGGCTGACAGATAAATCTCCCCTGGAAGAACATGCTGTATCAGTCAGGCAGTTATTAAAAATTATGATTAATAATTGATTCTTATTTTATGGAAATTGAGATTTTTTTAGTAAAAAAGCCACATTTTCATATGCCTATTTTATGCCTAAAATAAGAATCAACCGAAAGGCGATTAATTTTTATTCTATTTTATATGCTCAAATTTAATTTTATTGAGTTTAATTTCTTTTCAAAAGTACAATTCATTATAAAACTTACCTGAAAAGTTTACCAAAAAGGAATAAATGTGTCGAGGTTGCGTGATTCGATATTTATTCTAAGAAAAAATCAAGTATTTTTTAGCAGATTTTTTTAAAATTACATATGAATTTCAATCAAGTAAAACATTTTTATTCAGATCAAGGAATGATTGAAAATTCATATTTAAAGTCTCATATTTTTTTTACAAAGAAAAATTGGTATTTTTTTCATAATTTCGATGAAAATTCTAACGAAGATATTATTATTATTTTGCTATTATTTAAGTATTGAAAAGTTTTATTGTTGATTAAGATAGTTACAGTTCTTATTCATTAAGTTTGAAAACTTTCTGCCCAAGGATTTTGAAATATTTTTCTTACTACTCTTTTGATGCTTAACAAATTTAGTTTTAAGTACCTATAAATCTTAATTTTCTTGTCTAAGATTTATTTCGTTTTATATTACCATTATTGTTTACATTTCAACCTGATTTCGTAGGTACTTATTGATTATTAATAATGATTTATTACCTATTGATTATGAAATGATTATTAATTAGTATAAGTTGTTATATTTACAACATCATGATTAATAGGATTATCCATTTTAGGATTTGTGTATGTGATCTTGTGAGTGTCATGTGCCTGGAATATTGTATGGTACAAACCAATCCCCATCCTTCTATCCTAAAATGTGAGGTATTATGAGTCCTAGTGAGGAGTATAATATTGTGTATGCATTTCACGGGGTTTCATTTAGTTAGGAGCAAAAATTGTCATGTTTTTCGGGATGTGGCCATTCTCATGTGATTATGGTGAGTTGAGTTTAGTGAGAAATGTTGCTAGTGCTCAGCGCAAAAAAACCTTGAATCTCGTTAAGGAAGTTAATTTGACTTTCAAACGGGGGGTGTGTCTTAACCTCTTTTCGAGGAAGCTTTGTGTTTATCAAGATCGAAATTAATTCCTTATCATTATCCCAAATCAAGCGCAAATGTCGTCTTGTTTGACTTTCCTTCAGTAATAGACGCGGCATGGATTGTTTATATTTTGATGCGCCCACGTTCGTTACTTTTGAATGAGATATGAGTGTGTGAAGATTTCGGAGAACAAAATTGGGCCTATCATTGGTCTCATAGTGCGTGAACAACCCTAGTATACCAGGGATTTGAAACCATAAGAACTTCAGGTAGAATTTGTTAATTTTATTAAGTGGAATGGTGTATAGGACGATTATATTTAGTTTAAAAGGCTTTAGCCAGCTAAGCATGAAACTTAATTATGATTAATATTATGTTTTAGTAATTTTTTATGTGCTTTTATTTTTGCATTTAACAATGATTTATTAAACCAAATAATTTTCCTTTAAAGCCAAAGTTTCCAAAGATTCTTAACCGTAGAGAAAAATGATTTTAAAAAGCAATTAAGATTACGTGGTTATAAAAAACTGGAATTATGAATTAATTGATTTTGTAATTTCAGGACTTTGAAATAGTTGCCTCAATAAATCTATAATCAAACCTGCTGTTGAAACTTGATGGTTCCTGGTATTGGGGGTTTGTCTGTAAGTCAACAAGATCTCGAGAACTTCCCGCTAATTCGGAAGTCACACTCAACCAAAGTGTCATGGTTGAGACACCTCCTCTAGTCGACGCCAGTTATATTTCGATGACAAGAAGCCCATGCCATGCCGCGGGTTTATCATGATTACTACCGGCTACGCCCCCTAGAGGCCTCTAGGGGCACTTAAGGAGGGGGGAGTTGAATCCCAAAACCTAAATTTTTAATTAAGATTTTTTTTAATTTAAAAAAATTTTATTTAATTTTTTTTTGGGGGGGGGATTTTTTTCTATTGGCGGTTTCTTTTGGGTGGGTGGTGGTACCCTCCTCCAAAATAGTTATAAAACTTCCCGGGACCTATTATAAGCTACCCTGTTAAGGAGAACCCGATAGGTTCAGCGGTTAGCGAGATCCTTCGGTACAGACAAACAGACACACATAAAGACATTCTGTTACTTTATTATAAGGATTTCTTAATGTTTTAAACACGATTATCACCAAGGCAATTTTAGCTTTTCATCATTTTGCGAAAATATAATTTTATCAATCACAAACTAATAATTCTTTAAGTTAGGCGATGCTTTTATCCAATTATATAATGTAGTAAGCTTTTTCTGTCTGTAGCGAAGGATCTCGCTAACCACCGAACTGATATGGTTTAATATCTTAAAAGTCTGTTTAATTTGATTGTTTTCGAACTGCATGATGTTGCCATCCTTTTAAGTTGAGTCATATAACTGATAACATTTTCTTTTAGTTTTTTTGAGGTTTTATCACGACCTTGCAAATAAGTCAACCTAAACCAAAGATTATTATTTTCTTTTCTTAAAAATGCAATTTTTAACATGATAGTTGCATGCAACAAATGTATTGGTTTATTTTGTTAACTATAATACTATGCATCATTAATCTTAAATTAGTTAATTATTCTTCATATTATATTTATTTAAAAGAACAAGGATGTCAACATCCATCAGTAGCGAAGCTAATAATTTTAAAACTATATAATGAGGACAGCTGAATAATTGACGGGTCAAGTATTTTATATTTAATAATATAAAGTTATAAAAAAAACACTTTTTTTCAACAGAATTTCGAGCTCCATCAAACTCAAAGCGTAATGAACGAACAAAAGGACAAAAGGTTGCTATTTTCTTACAACCATTTTCAATTGAAAAAAATACACATTTCTCCCAAGTCCTAAGTTCTCTTTCATTTGGCAGTCTAATGAAACTGTAGAGTATATGCTAACTAGCGATTGTAATGCAACAGAAATGCCAGACATTTGTCTCCAATAGTAACTAAAAAATTTCCATTTCCATTGTAGAAACATCAAAAGAGCATTACAAAAGGACTAAGTAAGTAATAGAGTTAACTTAGGTGGAAGAAATGTTTAACATGAACAAAAAGAAGAATATAGAAAAAGTCTAGGTAGAAAAATTTGACCATTAGAAACCAACCAAATTGTTTTCCGTGTTTAGTTTATTTGCTACTAAAGAATGAAAAATAAATATTCGATCCTTTACTTACAATTTTAGTTTTATCAAAGAATCCTAAGGTTAATAGACGGCAAAATTAGAAAGAAACTGAATTTCAGGGATCTTAAGGGATAAGACAATGAACGATAAATTAATTTAAATTCCTAATGATTATAAACAATGTTACTTCTTTTTTTATGCATTAATAGTTATTTCTTTCATCGTATTATAAACGGCTTTCCGCGGATATAGAATGTACAATTATAAGAATAAAACCTTCGGCATCTCGGGACTAAAAAAACTTGTTTTAATCTTATGATTGTACATTTTTATATTTGTAGAAAGCTGGATATAATACGATTCTAGACATAGTTTTTTCGTATTTTTATGAGAACCGGTTCCTATCCACCGGATTCGAATGAATACGAGAAAAGCTATTAGTTTAGAAACCACTAGTTTTAACCAACCAATCAAGATTTATTATTGATATAATTAGGCCAACTAATGAAAGATCGTGTTTTAATACAAGGTATGCAGACATAAGATTTACTACTAATAAAATTTTTTTTGGTTAATAATTTGTCTTTTCATTACAAATTTTACAGTTAAAAATCATGTATAACACAAATTTTGATATATTTGTCAGTAATTCTAAACTCAGTGGTTTTAGTTAGTCAACAGTTTTTAGTACGAAGCTACTCTATGATGTTAGTTGAAAGATAGTATGTCCGTTGGTGACGTACCACACATAAAATGTACACTGTAATAAAGCTCACAATTTATCAATCAATTTATAAAGAATTGGCGTTTAACTCAGTTTCTATCCATTTGTATGTTAAGCTTCCCTGAAAAGTAAATTATTCATTTGCATATTGGATATTCTGTTTTACACTCCTACTGATTGTCTGTATGATAACACCCTTAGGCTCAACCCCCCCCCCCCCCCTGCCGATCGATAATAAAAGATCCCTAATAATCTCTGTTTTACCTCCCCCTCAACCCTGTGCACGCTACTGATGAGAAGATAAAGGTTTTGACTTAAAATTCCATTAGTTAAAAAAATCACAGATTTTAAACATATGAATACTTTCTATATTGATAACTATTCTGGCATGCTCAAGGGACATAAAAAGATGATTAACATGAATTTGAATAATTCGTTTGATTTCCTATTTATTGAGGATTTATTGACATTGCCATCCTTGTTTACAACCTATGCACCTATATTAAACACACACATACACACGCACACACATAAAGAAATGCATTTAATTGTGTGTGCACTAGACTGTACATCTGGTTGTGGAAATAACTAAGCAAACCATTTTGTTACACTTTCAATGACTAAGTAATTACAAAGAAAAGTAAAAAAAATATCTTTGTAGAGGAAATTTTTTGGGGGGGCCCCTTCTTCAAGCTCAATGGATAGTGTTGCACACCCCATCCCCCTCTCCAACTAAAAATCTGAAACTTTCCTGCCTGTTTATGAGATCTTGGCGTACATACAGATATCTATCCTGCTACTTAAGTTTTAAATTTGTCATTCTTTAAAAAGTGATATGTTTAATGGGAAGTAGGATTTGTTTGTGAAAAGGATTTTTAAATATTTTTAAAGATTCCATGAAATAAAAGCCAAAAGAACACAAAATATATAATATTCAAAGAAATTAGTATAAAGGTAATATCCTAATTAGAAATTTCAAATTTGTTCACAATAGGAAGCAAAATTATATTCTTCTACTTTCAAACAACAGTTTAGTTGGCATTAAATTTTATAAATAAGTTTTATGTTAACTAATTTGATTTATATAATTATCTGAATCAGTTAGATTGCAACTGGAGTTTAAAATAGCACAATTGTTTATGAATTAAATAATATACATTTATCGTATCGTATCGTATTAATTACAGTTCTGAGGACCAAAAATTAAAATTATAAGATTATTTAAATTTTATGGGTTTATTTCTTTATTTCATTTTTCGTGGCCATTTGTCTAAAATAACATACGGTAAATGTCTTTTAAGCACTTTTAGATATGTTTATAATATAGATTAATAGTTTACTGTAAAACGAATTGATAAAACATCCCTACTAAAATTTAGTTATTAATTTACAGAAAATGTTTAATCTTGTTTAAACATTAATGACAACTTTTTTAAATTTTATTTCATGATCTTTAAATTTAACTTTCACACATGTCTAAGGCTTTATTAATTTTTGTCCAATTGTAAGGTATATATAGCTGTTTTTCAGGGAAGAGTTTCAAGAAAATTTTTTTTATTAATTAGGCTAATAAAAGACTAATATAACGAAGTGGTTAAGTTATAGTAAGCAAAAAGTAAATTAACATTAGATTTTAGGTTTTACAGAGAAGAATATGAGAAGCAGTTAACTAATTTCTAATCCTGGCTTAACACATCAGATGCCCTTCAACAGTTACGAAAAGACAAGGAAAATAAGAGGCTGCAGCTTGTTGCAATTTGAAACAATACAAGAATTGGCGTGCAGAGCATATCCCAAATTTAGAATAACTAACTTTAACTAGTAAAGAACCACAACAATTAAGATTTTCAAAAATAAAAAAAAAATTACAATCTATAATAACCAATTAGATATCACTTGATACAAACAAAACAATTAATTATCTAAATCTTTAAGACAGAAATATAAAAACTGAAGGTTCTTTCAGGGTTCGTCAGCCGCGCGTTATTCACCTATAAGCCCCAAGGAAATCAACCTTTCACAATTTTAAAATCGCCTGGAAGTCTAAACAAGACCCAAATACGGCAATCACTCTTTTCTAAAAACATTCAACGCGTCTAAACGCGTTATCTTTATAGCTTTGTTTAACTAAAAAATATCAAATATCATCTTTCGGCTAGAAGTCTAAACAAGACCCAAATACGGCAATCACTCTTTTCTAAAAACATTCAACGCGTCTAAACGCGTTATCTTTATAGCTTTGTTTAACTAAAAAATATTAAATATCATCTTTACATAATAATATTGTCACAGATCAGCACCATTTAATTAGCAAAAAGTTCAATTATTAAAATCTTGCATAAGTTGAAATGAAGGCAGAGTAGACATTACTGAGAGTGAAGGATATTGATATGGACATGCTTGAGTGAACCAGGGAGAGGGACCAGGAGTTCAACATTGACAACAGGATTCAGGGTTCACATAGGGGAGGGAGGGGTGTATGGTAAATATTAATAAACTATAATTCTCCTACACGGTGATAGGGATGGGACAATTGTAGATAATTAATGCTTTTAGTCTATGCTTTCAGTAAACATAAAGATAGATTACAATTTCATGACTCTTCAGGTCATTTATCATTCAGTTCCAGCACTAACTAACAAATTAGTAGCAAAGACGACCTTTTTATCTGCCCCCCAAATATTATTTAAAATTTATTTTCCTGATTCAGTCTTATTTCATAAACCACAGAAATAACTTAAGCAGCCAGAGAATTTATTGATATTCTGCAGCTGATGTCGCAGCCACCAGTAATACAACAATTCGCAGCCGCGTCGCACCATTTTTGTCCAATTAGTTTGTCTGTTTTCAACATTTAAAATTTAAAAATCGCAGCTGTGGTTAAGCTGTTCTTAAGTTGTGTGAAAAGATTTATTCTTTATGTGCCTATCTCTGTGTTCCTGACATGTGCTACGGCTGCAATATCATGCAAATTTTAAGCATTCTAAATGTATGTTACTGCATATTAAGATTTTTAATGAAATGGCACCTGTCGTGTTATTTAATGCGGGGTGGGAGGGAACATTGGGCTGTTTATTACACTATAATCACCATACTGGTGTAGTGATCTAAACAGTTTTTTGTCTTAAGCTTAAGATTTGAGTCTCCTTTTTATGGAAGGTTCCAATTTCTATATTTAAGCCTTTGTATTGTTTTAGGCTTTTGTTCAGCTCCCCGGCCCTACTTACCCATTTGAATACAGAGTCCCTATCTGCTTTGGGCTTAGCTGCTAGTTTTATTTACCATTTATTACAATTATTTACATTTGTTTACAATTATTACGGTGGGGGAATCAATTTATGGTCGAGTCTCCTACCCCTGCATCCCTGATAAATACTTCTCTTCCAAGTGTCTACTCTTTCTTTTAATTGCATAGTATATACAAATAAACAAGAATTATAATATCCAAAGAAAAATTTTAACTACAAAAAGTGATTTACTTCAATGAAATACAATAGGTATCCTTGTCACTTATGATCTTCTAAACGGCTAGACAGTACTGTCGGGGCCATATCAAAAACAATATCAAAAAAATGTAAATAGATTAAAAAAGGACATAGAATCTGCGCATATTACAACAATACAGAATAAACAAGTAATCATTAACCAATAAAATATTCCTTGCATTGTTTCAATCATTTTTTAAACTTAACAAGAGCTTTAAGTCTTTAAAAAAAATTGGATAAATTTATTTTCTTTATTTGAGTCTAAAAGAAGTAAATATTTGCCAATGAAACCGTTAAAACCACAAATTAAACAAAACAAAACTTTGCATTATAATTTTCTTTATATCCTAATTCTAATAACTTAAAATTTGAAATATGATCATTTTGGTAGCATTAAAATTAACAAGAACACATGCGATCATAAAAAAAAACTAAGGAAAACAAAGATATTTAAAATTGTTTTTTTAGTTAGATTTTAGTACCTAATATTTTTAAGCTTTATATTAGATTTTTAAAAATAAAATAAAATACATCTTAAATAACAAAAAAAATTTAAAACTAATTTTTAAAAAAAAATGAAATATTTTAAGGAAAGCTGAGTAAATCAATGAGTACGGGATGCTTATCTAAAATTCTTTATTTATACAAACATAAATTTAATGCTGATTCCTATTAAAACAAAGAAACTAATTTCCCCTTAGTAGCGTAGGTAATATATAATTCAAAATATTCGTTTGCCTGTCAGTTATGTTTATGGGGGAATGAAGATACATTCCCATATAAACAACCCCTTAAATAGTGGATGTAAATATTCATTTATTTCCCTGGTATCTCATTTATATCCCTGGTATGATTTTAGAAGATTTTTAATTTTTTTTGGAAGATTTTTTAATTTTTATTAATTACTAAAAGAAAGAAAAATTATACCAGGGTAATAATTGAAATTTAAAAACCAAAATTAAACCACATTTTACTAGCATAAAAATGAGTTTTTGTTTAAATGAGAATGATATTCCTGTCCATTTTTTTGTTTAGGAATGAATATTTCTTACCCTCGTGAATAAATGATGACCTATCGGTCCATCATTTATTCCCTCGGGTAAGAAATATTCATTTCTAAACAAAAAACTGGGCAGGAATACCCCATTTCTGAATTTTTGTGTGATGATTTTCTATACCAATGGTTATTTAGTTTACAAATTACTGTTCCGTTGATCTGTTAGTTATCAACTTATCATTCTCTCTCTATCTTTTCACACACTCTCTCGTTCTCTAAAACAGCTTTTCTACTATTGGACATAAACGTTATTGTTGAATCTATTGGACAATTTCTAATTGTAATCAAAAGATGACAAACAAAATATTTTTTTTTTACTTTCTAAAATAATCATAGAGTAAATAATTAAATTAAAATAACGACTAGGCCAAACAGACAAGAATGACAACATCCACGAGCAGTAAAGCACAGAATGAAGCACTAGAAAAATTAATAATTTGTCCTAATGATTTTCAATTATATATTCACAGAAAAATAATTTCATATTTTAAATAATATTCTTTTTGAGATTGTCTTATATCTCTTGCATTATGTACATTAACTTCAATCTAAATCATTTAAATAATATAAGATTTAAATAAATTGTGACTTTTTTTAATTACAAAAATAATAAATTACATATTTGAATTTTACTTGAACTATAAAAAGGCTTATTTTATTCCAATGTTTAATAATGCTTTAACAACTTTTTATTGTTCAAATTTATTAGCTTTTTTCCTTTAGATTGGATTTTTTATTTCAATTATGAAACTCAAATTTCATTAGCTTTAATGCTTTGATGCAGTAAATTAAATGTTAGATACAAATATTAATATTATTTTAATTGTTTTCACCTATACAATAAAAAAAAATTAGTATATCATCAAGTTCTAATATTTTATCACTGCAATATCACCTTAATAGTTAAATAATGAATTAGTTTGTATGGCAAAAATCTAAATTATATTTTGTAAAGTTCTGTTTACTTGAATGTATATGATAAAACTGCTCATTGACAGGATGCAAACCATTACATTCAGGATTCACAGGAAGGCACACGCAAAAGTTGTTTACACAATGAGTTAAAATTTGCATAAAAATAGCAAATACTAAAAGTTATCATCAGGGTCAATGGAATCAACAAGAGATATGCAATTTTTGAAAGCCTTCAGCCAATTTTTTAGACCCTTTCATCTCCTTAATAAGGCTATTTTTTTAGACAGCGACATAGAACCAGCAAGTAGTGTACAGTTATTTTCAAGGGAGCCTTAAGATTTGTGCGGTCCTTTCCATTTAGACAGCATTGCAATCTCCCTCCCAGATTTTTAGGATCTAACTATCTAAAACTATAATTATGCAATTTATAACCAAATTATGATTAAACTATACTTTTAAACTCCAATACTGCAAAAAATTCTCATAATATTATCTTTTACTCATAACTACTTTATATTATGTCTTTTCCTTATCGAGTTACAAATCTCTTTAGTCTACGCTTATTTTAAGCTAGGTTAATTTTGGTTAAGTTAATCGAGCATGGGTTACGTCTGGCTTGATAAGGGTATTAAAGAAGCTCTTTTTTAAATTTCATATAAAAAGAAACTTTTGAAACTTTTTGCAAATTTGTATGAACTCTTGCCGTAAAGAAGTGGTTAACGCAGCAGAAGGTTGAAGAGGAGGCGGGGCTGGGGGTAAATAAATACATACAAGATGAAGGAAGATGTCCATCATAACTATTTTCGGTTCGATTCGCCCCATCTCTTTATGCATCCCCCTTTAAACTGGATTTTTCTGGATTATCTAATCCAAAACTTGATAGCGATAAGGTGTTTATACAAGTGCGCCAATGTTTTTTTTTTATAAAATTGTTAAAAAATGACATCTGTTTGGTTTTCCTTTGCAATTAAGCTTTTTTATAGGTACAGGGAAGGTTTTTAACTATTTTGGGAGAGCGTATCTCTACCCTCCCAATTTAAAATCACACCCCCAAATTTTTTTCTGAATATTTCTTATTAAAACTCAGTTAAAAAGTAGAAGGGCGGTTGACTTATCCCCCTCCCACCTTAAGAACACCTAGAGGCTTCTTGGGGGCATCCGTTGCCCCTAGTCTTTCTTAAAATAAAAGCTATGTCTTGCATTTTTTTCAATTAGGTGTTTGATCACGAATTTCATATGGTAAAAATATTTTTCTTTTTTAATTGTTATCCTAATAAGATAAAAGTTATGCTTGAAAATTGTTTTAATAGCTATTATTATATGTTGCATTTTTAGATAAACGTGAGAATTGCGTTCAGAATTGCGTCAGAATTTGCGTCATTTGCGTCATTTCAATTTTCAGATTTTTATTACCCGTCATCACATACAAGCATATGCAAGTAAATAGGGTGGTAGGGGGTTGTTTAGGCAAATAATTCAAAGTACACCCCTTTCCCTTTTTACATATTCCCTTCTTTTATACTACGCATAAAAAGGCGTAGATAATCTATAATTTGCGTAATTCATAAGTCCCTTTGTAATTAACCTGCAAAGGTCACAAGGTTACTTTACAACCCTTCTCTTGATATTTTACTAGCTACCAAAGGAAAAATTCTCACATTATAATTTGAGAGGGTTAATTGTCTATCTTCTATTATTCTAATTTATAGAATCATAGAGTTTTATTGGAAACCTTTCCAACATCCTGAATTCTTAACCACCCTATAATAAAACCAATTTAAATTATGACTACCTATTAAAATTTACCTCCCCTATTTTTTTTAGAGGGTGTTGTTCCAGGGATAAAAACAACATTCAATCATACTGCTATATTTTTGTTTTAGAAAGAAAATCTAAATTTTTTGGGGGTAGAGTATGTATTTCTCGAGGTAAGTGGGGGTGAATATTCCAAGACAGCCTAAAACCTGATCATCGCCAAAACTGAATTTTCTTATTAATAGCTTTGTTCTTGCTTGTTTAATGTCCAATATTATTTCAGGCAGATCAAATATAAGAACTCAGCAAAATGAAAAAATAAATATTAAGTCAAATATTTAGTTCTTAGCTAACTAACTACCGATAAGAAACAAGTGTAAAAAGCAAATCCTTATACTAAAGTAACAAGATGTTTGTCTGTTTGTTTGTCTGCGTGTCTGTACCGAAGGATCTCGCTAACCGCTAAAATGCTAACCGCTAAAATGATCGGGTTCTCCTTAACAGGGTAGATTCTCATATGTCCCGGGAAGGTTTTTAACTATTTTGGGGGAGGGTACCACCACCCTCCCAAGAGAAATCACAAAAAAATCTAAATTTTTTACGTTCTCGATTTAAGAAAGAGAGTTCAACGCAACATAGACATATTTTAAATATAAAAAAAAAAACATTTAAAGTGCCACTAGAGTCCTCTAGGGGCGTAGCCAGTAGTAGACAATAAACTATTAAATGCCTAATTTATCTGAATTTAAATGATTTATATGTGTCCCTATTTAAAAAAAAAACCTTAAGAATACTTTTTCAAAATAAAATATTAAAACTTTTCGACACGACTAGACAGTAGACATACTAAAATTATAAAATGTGACTCATATTATGACGCAGCATAAAGCTGATACCGGGGTTAATAAATGGTACGCAAAACGCGCGTAAATTTCTCTTGGTACAAGTTTTAAATTTCAAAGTGAGTCACCTCATTTATACATTAGAGTTCACTATATACATTTTGTAGTTTCAGTTCTTCAGACATTTTTGTACTTTGGGAGGAAAAAGATTTTTATTAATTAGAAATTATAATTTGTAAACATTATGATATACAAACTTGTGATTAATTACAACGTATGTAGAATATACGTGGATATTTTGACAGAGGAAAAATTCTCATAAATTTAGGTTGCTAACATGAAACTCACTTCTAGGTCAGTTCGTTCATCCAGTAGGAGGGGAGGGGATGGGGTAAAGGAGGTGGGTGGGAGGTATCGTTATTTACCCCGCTACGAGTTTCGCTTTATTAGAAAACATGAAAAATATAATCTGGTGTAAGATCCAAGTGATGATATATCCATTCCGATTTCATACGCTTAAAATATTTAAAAACATACTTTTTAAATTTTTTTTTATTTTCATTTAGAATTCTGGGAAAATTGTAAAACATTTCATATGTGATATATGCTTAAAGAACTAAAAAAAATATTTTGAATGTAAACCAACGAAATTTTAGTTTATAACATACTTTTTAATTCAACAGAATGTAAAATATTTGTATAGTTATTTCTCGCATCGTATTATAAACGGCTTTCCGCGGATATAGAAAGTACAATTATGAGATTAAAACTAGTTTTTTGGCCCCGAGGTGCCGAAGGTACCGGCTAAAAAAACTGTTTTTAATCTTATGATTGTACATTTCTATATTCGTAGAAAGCTGGATATAATACGATGCTAGACATAGTTTTTTCGTATGGATGAGAACCGGCTCCTATCCACCGGATTCGAGTGAATACGAGAAAAAATATTTAAACTTGAATTTGACAGTCAATATCCACTTAACTTTGTTTTCCTAGAAAATCCTATGAATCATGAATTCATTAGCTTCAATGCATAACTCACAGACATACAAACACACACACACACACCAAACATGGCTTTTCCCTTAAATTTTAAGGCATCCCTACTCTTAGTACACAGTCACACACGCACAGAGGTTGGGATAAAAATTACAAAAATCAATTTATCTATGAAGTCAGATTTATTATTTAATGAAATAAAGGCGTTTCTAATTTCTAAAACCTGCATATGTATAACTTTAAAGTTCTGTATTGATTTGTAAAAAGTTCTAAATAATCTGAAATTTTTTTTTATTTGTTTTGATGAATTCTTATGTATTTCTAATTTTTAGAAGATCAGGACAGTACACATATTACACATTTAAAGTGTTTTCACGAAGTTGTAAATTTCTGCTTTTCTTTTGTTTTACATCTAGTATTAATACAAACTCCTGTATCGTGTATGTTCCTTAAAATATTTGATACAAATGATCAAAGAGTAAAAAAAAACTTTTGTGTATAGTCCCTTTCGTAACATCGCACCTTATGGGGCGATGTTACGAAAGGGACTATTCCCAAACTTTTTAATTTCTAGTTTTATTAATTAGATTTTACAGAAATGTAAAAACATTGTTAAAACACAATAATATTCGTCAGGTAAAAAACTGTGCTAAGCGCACAAATATTCTAAATATTTGAAAATTGACAGTTGTATCGTTTATCAAATGTTGTCGCGTCTTTGCACACGGAAAAAAGGCATTCATTGGAAACAAAATTTACCTGTGTACTATAGCTTCTGTACAAGTTTTTCAAACTGGTCACATGATAAGGATATTTTCTTGGGTGCAAAAAGTGAACCGTGTAGACTTTTTGTGAGGATCAAACTCAATTAATATCCTATAATACAAAGTAGTAAAATTTTTCTGGATGAAGCTTAAGAATTCAATAACGTCTGGACAGATTGATTTCTCTCTTTTAGGGAAGCTTCACATAATTCCCGGAATGGTTTTAGCTTATCTTAATTTTCAGATTTAGGTCTTGGAATAGTTTTACGTTTCAAATTTTAAAATTCAGAGCCTTTAGATGCTAGGGTACAGCTACTAGTAATCTAATAATCTATGAGACAAAGTAGCTTGATGTCTGTCCGTCCGTCTGTCCGTCCGTCTGTCCGTCCGTCTGTCTGTCCGTCTGTCTGTCCGTCCCTTAAGATTTCGGTAACCATTGAACCGTTTGGATTCTACTCTTCAATGATATACCTACTGGTCCTGTGGTGGTTTTAGGCTTTTTTCTTGTTGGGTAGGACACCCACAACCCTCCCAAAAACAAAAAAATCCCTCACCATTTTTTGCAGTTAATTTAAACTGTGGTGGTTGCAGCACCAGAGGTACTTATTTTTTTTAAATTACATCTTTTGGCAAAGCCCCTAGAGGCTAGGGGGCGAAGCCGCTACTTTAAAATAAGAGAATATAATTTCAATCAAAAGGGTGTTCTACATTTGCACTCTAATCTAGCACACTTTTGTTTTTATCTTTTAGTTTGTTAATTTATCTATTTTATTTCATAAATTTACCAAGGACGTCCAAGCTTTTTTAATTGGGGGGGGGGGTGTCACCCTTTTTCCCCTTCCCCTCTTGGACGTCCCTATTCCAGTTTTATTTACGAGTGTTTTTATTCGTGAAATCACAATTAGAATTATGTAGACAAACCTTCCCTGAAAAGCATCGTTTAATAAGATGACATTGACACTGTAACAATTTTCTCTTAATTTTGCCGCATCATTTCTAAATTTACTTTGTTTTCTAGAAAATACACCAGAATTGCAATTTTATTTTGGCCATCACTTCCGCTAATAAACATTATTATACACTATACAGTTATCAGGATCGCAAATTTGTGCTAAAACAGAAACTGTCGTGCTTCCTTTTTAAACACCCATGTAACTTAATTGTTTATGTGCATTTTTTGCGAATTTATGACAGCATGTGGAAGCGATGGCACACAAAATTCTGCAATCTTGACAATTAGCAAAAATATATGCAATAGCTGCCGTTAATAGCTGTTGCTGATTCCTTGAACAATAGGTAACCATACTTATTGTATATATTTATTTATAATCTGTAGTTGGAACCGCACTTTTAACAAAATGACAGCTAAGCTGCGGCTGATCTAAATCTAAAAACAAAAATGAAATTCAGCTGTCAGTTTGGAGGCCGTGATCGAAAAAAGTATACACAAGTTTCCCCATAAAAAAAATAATGTAATATCTTCAAACTGGCATTAAAAAATCAACTTCCTACAAGTACCATTCATCGGCAGCCTAATTTGCAATCGGTAAACAATTTTTTTAATGAAAATTTTTGTGGCAGATTTCAAATTATTTATAATAGAAATATAAGACTTTCGATTAATAGAAAGAAATTTATATGAACTTGTACAATTAAAGAAATTGAATTAGTAAAAGCAAGCAAAGCACTGTAGTGTGGGGAAAAATGGGGATGACTATGATGATTAATTAGTATAAATATTATGATGTTAAAAATCAGTATATAATCTAATTCATGTTTTGAATCTTGGTAACGCTTCGGGTACAAGTCCTTAACACGTAACCTACTAACCATTGATCATATCTGCATTCTTTTGAATTGCTGTGTGACGCGCTCAATCGCCTAACACCCATTAGACAACCAACCCTTTGATTGTACGACCTTTAGCTGAGAAGTCCTTACTGTGCTTGGTAATAAGTTGCGCCTGTTTGGGCCAAGACATTCTCCCCACTCTAAATATTTATTTCGCGCATCTTACATAGTAGTAGGAACCATTTAACGTCTTTAGTTCTGACGCGGTGTCGGACCGAGAACCTATCACCTACCCCACACCGAGCGGATGTGCTACGTGTTAAGCCACGGTCCCAGGTTATCTTATTCTTGTCAGTGTTTCTCTGAAATGTTTCTTTTATATCTATTGTTGCAATTCTTGTGAAATCAGGGATCTTAAGGGATAAGTCAATGGACGATATATTGATGTACATCCCCAATGATGATACACAAAATTCCCTCATCTGCAGTTACTGGTTGAAACGTTTGGACACTCATCTTAATGAATCAACCAATCAAAATTTATTAAAAGTCCCCAAAGTAGTTGAGTTAACAAATAAGAAAACGTTATTAAAAACTTTGGGGACTTGTATAATAAACAACTCATTGTCTCCTCTCTACCTGTTGTGAAATAGTGCAGGTGTGCACATATTTTCCTTTCCTTTTTTACACGCACAACTGTTGTATAAAGCGTCACTTCCCCAACACTGTCTGTCTCAATGTAACTAGTTATTTTTGTAAATTGTTTTTTTTTTTCAATTCCTCTTCCCCTTTCTACTATATCTTACATACTCTCCTTTTTTTGCAAAGCTTTCCTTTCTGTATTTTTTTTTTGAGGGGCTTACACTTGCTGCGATACAACTCTAGATACAACTCTAGATACAACTCTAGATACAACTCTAGATACAACTCTAAATACAACTCTAGATACAACTCTATATACAACTCTAGAAACAACTCTAGATACAACTCTAGATACAACTCTAGATACAACTCTAGAAACAACTCTAGATACAACTCTAGATACAACTCTCCTTGTTTTCATTTGTTTCCAAAATGTCCTGGAATTTAAGGGGGGTTTAAAATAGTATTTTTCATCTATTTCATAAAATGATAGTTTAAAATAATAGAACCGATGAAGTTTTGCTCTTGTATTTGTTTACTGATTGGCAACTTTATATAAAACTAAGTTTATTGCACAAATAAGATTTTTTGCCTAGTATTTGTTTTTATTCATGTACACCCTAAGTTTAGTATATAGTACTTACTATTTCCTGAGAACTACTGGCCAGGTAAAGAACAGAGTGGGGGGATATCCCAAATACATTTTTTGGCCAGCTTTCAAGTCTCAATTTTGAAAAACAAACTGAAAAGAGTGAACAGTCTAGTAACATTTGTCCGTGCAAACGAAAGTGTCTAGAAAGTTCATCCATACGTAATCACACTGAACTTTAACTTTATTAAAGCATCAGAAATATGAAAACTGGATTAGAAGATCAAGAGCAGGACCTGAGTCAGGTCAGGGACAAGCCGCCGCTGCCGCCAGAGCTAAAACAGCGGCCGCTAAGCCCCAGCTGTTCAAGAAAAATGACAAGATCACCGACAAACTTTTTTGACACCCAACCGCCGGTTGGATTTAACGTACAGCCTGTGTCTGGCTTGTTGCGGCCACGTCCAATGGCGCCGACTCCAGAACAGGAAGTGGCCAGGATACTTAGCTTCAACGCGCCACCCAAGAGAAATTCTGTAGTCAATATGCAAACTGCACCGCAAGATTGTAATGATGACCAACTACGTTTCCGTCCAATTTCACCACCAGTGTATGGCTGTCATGATGGTGGTATACAGGAGCGGCCCATGTCACCGCCACCCTTGCTGCCATTGTCTGCGGCTGGCCAGACAGGCATGGATTCTGACGATAATGATGATTTAATTATAAGATTTTCGCCTGTTCTACATTCAGAATCAATGGATACAGATTCAAGTTCAGAGAGCCAGTCTAAAGAATCATTAGATAGTCCAAGCCCTGCTCCCAAGAGAGGTGAACAACAAAGGCCTGCTTCAATGCCTGCAGAAATTGCTCATTTTTCTACTTTCCTTGGCCCATTTGGTCCGGCGCCAGGCACAGCTAGGCAGGCTGGTGAACTTGATGCTTCTGTCAACGCCCGACCTTTGTCACCTCAGTTGCAACGGTCTAAGAGATTAAGCAGCCGACCAATGTCACCAACATTTATGTCAGGTAGTTTTAAACATTTTTTAATATTTCAGTAGTAAATTTTATTTTTAAAAATATTACATCTATTAATAAAATGAATGCAGATTTAATGAATCAGGTTATTTGAAGTAAAATAGTTCTTATTTGACAGGTGCTAGTCAAGGTAGCAGGCCAACCTCTCCAATCTGTGGTCGGACCACATCACTTCGACCGACCTCTCCGCTTCCATTCGCCAGCATAGCAACAAGATCATTCTCACCAAAGACAGTGCAGCCACCGGACAACAAATCCTCCAGATTTGTCAACTACACAAACTTCCAGACCCCGCTCAACAAGGACGACCAGTTCAAGGATTTTCTGCAATTGAAAAGAAAGGTGCCGCGTCCATCCTCCAGCGTTCTGGTTGAGCCAAAGTGGCAGGTAAGATATCACTAGATACGTTATTTAAATTCGGTAAATACATAGATAATCACATTGAAAAAAGATAGGCTTTGAGAAATTAATAAAACAAAGTTATTCTACATTTTGAAATATTATGTTAAAAACACGAAACCTTTCAATTCACCTTTTACAAAAGTACACAAAAAAAACTTCTCAATAGAAAATTTGAATTTCTGTAAAATACATAAAAAAAACATTTAAATGTCTACAGTTGCTATGCTTTCTAAACGACAAAAATCATCCTGAAGTGTTTCACAACAAATAGTACACTTGTCTATATCAACTATCAGAGCTATGCGCTACGGACGCACAGGCAGAATTGTGGAAATTTGGATTTTGGATCGACCAAACATAACTGTAAAAAATGTTCGCTTTTAAAGAGTATAAACTAAATAAAACAATTGCAAATTTGAACAAATAAGATAAGTTATAACCCTATAGAAAATCATTACGAAATTATAAAATAGTTTCTAGTATTTAATAATACATAACTACAATTTTAATTTAAAGTAATTCAGGCATCATTCTATTCTAAATAATTTATTAGAACTCGATGATTTGAAAAATTAAGGTTTTCTGAAAAGTTTGAATTCGACATTCATGAATCAAAATGTAAAGTCAGAAATATAGTGATATAGATAAGAAATTGGATAATTATTTTAATTTTATTGTTTCAGCTAGTAAAGCTTTATAATTAAACTAGTCTGGATATAAAATTCAAACCCCCCTCTCAACTAATTATTATGTCTCGAGGGGGTGTTCACTGGTCCCGCCCTCACCCCTGACTTGTTTTTTTCGGATCAGTTGGGGGTTTTGGATGTGAGACAGGTCTGTGCTACCCATCCCACCTCCTATTTTCAGACAAAATAAGGATAATTGAGTTAATTATTCAATCCATATATCCAAGAAACAAAACTTTTATTATATCAAATATCCTATGCCTCTATCCTTGTGTAAAGTATTCTTTATCTTCTCTTACTGAGAATACGTTAGTCAGGCTATTCAACAAATGTTCGGTTGGCATACCAATAACAACACTAAAAAGTATCTTAACATTGTTACTTTTGGCATGTTAGAATCGTTTTATCGATTTTTAACCTTCCAAGAGGATTCATATAACAATAGTTTATATATTTAGGGTACAGACGTCTTCTTTAAATATGTAGATTTTTTGTTATTTTGGCATTAATATTTCACCATGTTATAAAGATTCTATTCATAATTTTTAAGTATTGAAATGGGATTCTTAAAGCATAATAAGGAACATTGGTTTATGTGAAGCTACTCTTTAATCAAGCCAGCATCCTGTATTCCATCAATCTTGCTTGCTTGTCTGATTGTCTAAGTTATAAAGCTTCGCTTTTTGGATGTTGTCATCCGTGGTTTGTATGGACATTATTTATTTTAAAACTATTTTTTACCAAATTCAATTTACAAATTAAAAACCTTATGATTTCAAATGTTAGGTTTGGTTTTATTGTGTCTTTATTAAGCCAATCTAATATAATTTTTTCTCCTGTTTATAAGAAAGTTAAACAATTGAAATAATATATAGATTAATTTTGTTTATTAGTGCAATTTATCAAAATGTACTAGTAAGTATTTTGTATTTTTGTCAAAGTATCTTTTTTCTCAACTATTTACAGGATCTAATTTAAATACGAGACAATACTCAGAAAGAAAATAAAGAACGATGAAGAGAAAGAGAGAGGGAAAGGGAAAGGGCGATACAAGAGAAATAATTGGAGAAGAAAGGGGAATTCCGATTTAAACGAGAGATCCGTTTAGTGGCTTAAGCCTTTATTTCATGTAAAATAACTAAAATTGCTTTTTATAAAAAGAAATTCTTAATCTTTATAACTTTTGAATACGTTTTTTATACATATGTATTTTGAAATAAGGGTATTTTATATTTTTATATGACATATGGTTATTTTGGTAAAATTTAAATTGCTGTTTTATGAGAACTACTTGCCTAGCACCAAAAAGTACGTGAATAAACGAGGTAGAAGAGGGGAGTCCGCCTTGGCACTTTCAGTGCATACAACTATAACGTTACATCTTATAATGAGAGAGAGGGGGGGGGGGCAGAGATTGGGGGTCTTTTTTAGATGAGATATAGAGTGTAGAAAGAAAGGGCTTTTTATAAGTGACACAGACTAAACAGACTAACAGTCAATCTTTGAACGACAACTAGTTAATACATATAAGCAAGAAACTGAACTAAAAACTTTGAAAAAAGTGACAAAAAATGTCAAATTTTCCACCACAAATTGTCATAACCACTCCAACGGTAATAATTTATTTTTTGTAAGAAAACATTATCTGCAAAATGAATGTTTCTTAATAAATTGTTTACGCAAATTATTACACCGAAACTGATGATAACAATTCAATTTAATATTTGTTTTTTTTTTATTTTTCTTATAAAATGATTTACGTCTGTTCAATACTTACTTGTAATAAACCTAAAATATATAAGACATTTTTTGAAATGAAAATATTTTTATAAAATGTTACAAAATGTTGAAATAATGTCTACAAGTTGTGCAATGCTTCCAACAATATTTTTCTGATGAAAGTAAACAACAGCTGAGTGTGTGCGTGTGTGGGTGTGTGTCCAAGCAAAAGTTAATATATAGGCCTTACTGCACCATGATTCATTCAGTTTTCAACATTCTTTCAAAGTGTTATCACAGTTTTTTATATAATATAGACAATACAAAATTATAAAACTTAAAAGATTATAAAAATCTGTAGTTATGATAACAGTGAATGATATTATGAATTTGCAGGTTCCTGAGTGGAGCGTGGACGAGGTGGTCATGTGGGTCAACAAGGCCGGCTTCAAGGAGTACTCAGCAGCCTTTGCCGACTCAGCCGTGGACGGTGACATTCTGCTCAGCCTGACAGACGCAGATATCCGTGATGATATTGGTATCAAGAATGGTATTCAGCGCAAGAGATTTATGAGAGAGCTGAAGAATTTAAAGAAAAATGCCGACTATGGCTGCTCGGACGATGATGGGGCAACTGCAAATTTCTTGGCTAAAATCAGTCCGGAATTTAGAGCCTACACATACAATCTTGTCAGCCATGATCTCGCCTATGAGTACCTACTAAGACTTGACCCAACTAGCCTAGAAGATATGCTCAAGTACGTGGGCATCGAGTCAGCCATCCACAGACACAAAATTGTGGAGGCTGTTATGATTGCTAGCGAAGAAGAGGACTCGAACTACAACATGCTTGACAGACTTTACCTGGATTCATCGGAGCCAACAGATGTGTACATCAGTTACCCCCGCAGGGGTGGTGCAGAGCTCGCCTCCTTGATCTCTATGCAAATGCAAATGCGCGGCTACTCAGTTATTTCCGCGCCCAACGACGGCCTAACAGTATCGGAAGGAGTGAAAAATCAAGTGAGAGAATCCAAGTTTTATGTGCTTATAATGCCAGCAGGCGCCCTGAATGATTGTCTGCGCAGGGATGAACAGTGCCGCCTGTATTGGGAGCTGTGTACCGCCCTGCAGCATGGCATCAACATAATACCTGTCTCCCTGGACTTCCAGTGGCCGGAACCAACAGAGCTACCTGAGGAAATCCGCGGCCTCTGCTATTACAACAGTGTCCGCTGGGTGCACGACTACCAGACTGCCTGTATCGACAAACTGGACAAATTTATGCGCCAGGACCCGAGCTTGCTGCGCACCAACACCGACTCCCCAGCAACTATACTGACCAGATCCGGCAGGTCCACGCCTCAAGTGCAGCTGGCCGCCTCTCCGAGGCTAAAGTCTCGCCGACGGAGTAGAACCCCAAGTGTGGATTCTGCACTAGGATTTTCTCCAGCACCCAGTACTACACACCTTCCAGGTTCTTCATAATCAGTGAAGATAGAACTCTAATGTAGCAAAGTGAATCATAGAGTAGATTTGCTCTTTAAAGTATAAATTTAGATTTAACCAAGAAACTCTAATTGTAATAGTTGCTCTACAATTATTTACTCTGAATTTTATTTAATTTTTATTGTTTGTAATAGTTATCAAATGTTATGATTAAAAATTGTGCTTCACCTAAAAAATAAAATAAATACTATAGAGATATGAATCATGTTTTTTCATTATTATTATTAATTTTATAAACATGTAGAGTAAGAGGAAGTGTTTGTCATTTTTAATTATTTTAGAAATTCCATTGAAAACAAAGTTCCCATTTTGGGTGGATATGTTAATATTGAATTAGAAAATTCAAAATATTTATTTATGTCATAGTCAAGAAAAACCGAGAGTATACAAGTTGACATTCATCTGTTTTTAAAATTTTTTGAAAATGTATATAAATTTTATTTATTTGTAGAAAAGGGGTAAAAAAGTACGTACAGAGTATATAAACAAGAAAAACACTAAAGGATATGACATTCTATCAATAGAAATAACATAAATCGGCTCAGTAATTTTTGTCATAAATTCACTTGTCATAAGTACACTTGTCATAAATATATTTGTCATAAAAGTACACTTGTCCTAAAAACATTTGTCATAAAGGTACATTTGTCATAAAAACATTTGTCATAAAGGTACGTTTGTCATAAAAACATTTGTCATACAGGAACATTTGTCATTAAGGTATATTTGTCATAAAAATATTTGTCATAAAGATACGTTTGTCATAAAGGTACATTTGTCATAAAAGACATTTGTCATAAAGGTACGTTTGACATAAATTACTGGTACCCAAAGTTTTATGCTAGTACCCAAAGTTTGGTAATTTCCTCTTAGAATTTTTTTTCAATTTTAAAAATTTTAGTACCCCCGACAGAACTATGAACTCTGGCCGCACCGCTCAGCTCCCTAGCCTGCCTAGCCGCAGCACTTGGCCCCTTTGTCTGTCTAGCCGCAGCGCTCGGCTCCCTGCCTGCCTAGCTGCAGCGCTCGGCTCCCTAGCCTATAACCTAACCTAAAATAGTTGTTCTCTGTCAGGGGGGGGGGGGTGTACTCAAATTTTCAAAATGAAAAAAAAAATTTATGACAAATGTTTTTATGACAAACGTACCTTTATGGCAAATGTTTTTTTATGACAAGTGTACTCTTATGACAAACGTACCTTTATGACAAATGTTTTTATGACAAGTGTACCTTTATGACAAATGTAATTATGACAAATATATTTATGACAAGTATATTTATGACAAGTGATTTTATGACAAAAATTATTGAGCCCATAAATCTATGTACAGGCTCCTTGAAACACGTGTCTGGGTTCTTCAGAGATAAGACGATGTACAAATCCCCATGAAGATAACATCAATACCCTTTCTACAGATTAAGATTATTGGTTGATAAGCTAGGACACTGCTACTTTGAACCTTTGAAGATAAAGCTTTTGGTACTAGTATAATTTAGAATAAAAATCTTTAACGAATAACTGCTCAAATAGTTAATTTTCATTTAGGTGTATTTTTTATCCCCAAAGCATTTAATGTAATAAATTGTAACAAAAACTGATAAAAGACGGTTTTTCGGCGGTTAATAATTAGCTAGAAGTAGATATTTCAATCAGATATATGTTTTAGTGAGCTGGCTGTGCAACACTGAATTTTTTTCGGGGGGGGGGGGGGTCGTTATTACCAACACCCCCTAGCTACCCTCCCTTTTTTCTTCCTTTCTAGCTTTAATTCATGCCCTTTTTATCAAAATTATTTTAATTACATAACTATGTATAATGTATTTTGTACATAAATTAAACTCATTATATAATCACGCGGGCATTAAAGTAAGCCTAGAAGATTTCTTTGATTTCAGTTCGAGCATTTTTTTTTGTTATCTGGGAATATTTATAAACTTCCTAAAAATATGAAAAAGCGATTTAATAAAAATTAGAAGAAAATTAGCCCCGAGAAAATCGTTCTACGAAGTAGAATGATGTCTGTCCTTCCAACCTTCCTTAAGATCTCGTTTGATGCTAACCCCCCCAACCCCCCCGGGAAAAGGGGGTCCATAAAAGGACGAGAACTCCAAATTATAAAAAAGCCTTTTTACATTACTATTACAATTAATATATTTAAATTCTCTCTAAGGACCGAGCCAAAGTATTATACAATAAGAGAGGTTTTTTTCTAGCTAGAAATAAATTGGGTTGTGCTTTAAGATTGTTGCCTTTTTTTGTAATATTGTGAAAACGTTGTTATCTCGCGACAAGACAAATATTTCCGGAAATTCCAGTAAAATCCATTCACAAATACTTACTAGGTGTTCATGCAATTCAAAATAAAATATAAATAGAATATTTGTTGACTATTTTATGTTATGATTACCTCTCATTATTTTTTGCCTACGAAAACCAAAAACCATTAAAAAACATAATTTTATTCTTTGTGTAGTTTCTGTTAAAATATTAGGTGCCAATATTATCATAAAATGTTACTAATTTAATTATTCTATGGATGTCGATTTAATTTAAGTTAAAATACAGATAAAAATGTTGTTGATTTGAAGGAACTTAAATTAGTTCAAGAGCAAATTTATAATAAATTGACATTTTATTTGTATAAGAAGATTCAATATTGGAAGTCTAGTTTTGAAGCAAAAATTTTCTACAGTTTTGTTCGTTGGTTAGCAATTCTAATTCGAACAATTAGAGTATAGTTTATTTTTCTATTAAATTTTGAGTAGCAAAAGACATAAAAAGGCATAGGATGATAGTCAATACAGATTTTCTAAACTGAAAATAGACAACTGAACTGTAAATTATAATGTTCTCCAAAGTTTTAAAATACGTTCTATCATTCTTTAGTTCCAAAAATTAGGAGACTTCTGTTAAATCTTGATTGGGTTGTATAATCTAGCATTTTATAGAATTCTTATACTTTGATTAATTTGTCTTCTTATAATCAAGGGTGCAGTTTACATCAAATTATCGTCCATTGTCCTAAGAATTATGATCCCTAAGTATAAAAGAAAAAATTTGTATCATCATTTCATCAAAGAGATAGGATATGTGTCTGTCTGTCTGTCTGTGATGCAGCTTGTGACAAAAGATCTCTGGACCATTTGGACTCTTTAGAAAAGCAAGTTATAGGTCTAAAGTCAGTTATTTAGGGTGGTAGAATAACCCTCTAAAGAGAAATGGGCACTTATTGTTTTTAAACGAAAATTAAATGCAGAGTCCTGCTACTCTTGGAGTGAAATGGTAAGGGGCGAAGCCACAAGCTAGTTTAAAAATTAAAGTACATACATTATTTATGTGTATTTTAGCAAGATAAAAAAATAATTAATATATAACAAGTAAACAAGAACAAATGTTAGCGAATGTTTTTGATGAAGTTGATTTAAATTGTATTTTTGTCCGTTTTAGCAAATTGTTATATTGTTATTGTATTTTATTATTTGATTTAAAGGATTTATTTTAAAATTTGCCTACAATCGCCACAGGGCTTTCAAAAATAACTATTGATTTCTTAAAGTGCCTGTCGAGCTCTGAACCACCAACACCCCTCCTTATTAAGTACTTAATTTGCTATGCCTAACCCTTTTGGAAGGTGCTAACCCATCAGGGCCTATGCTTATGGTGCCCTAACCTTGTGGGGCTACCTAAAATAAAATAACAATGTACAGTACACGCGGACTATTTACTTAGGAACTTGAAGAGTAGCTTTGCACCCAATAATTCTAATTCATATTCAGGCTCATTATAATCAACATTCCAGCAAATCTAGGGATACAGGGATAAGACAATAGAATTAGATTATTGTTCTTAAATTTCTGCATTTGCTAGATCAAACCCCATTTAGAAAGGAAGATGTTTAGTTTATTTTTTAGTGCTATTGTCCCTTTCCTCCCTGAGCAAATCTGAATTGGACTAGAGTAGTGAAAGTGCTTTATTTTTGAAGATATTTAGTTTTGTCCAGTTTTCTTTATGTTTGGAATTCAAGTTGTACTGATTATAATTAGACCTTTTGCATCTTAAGGCTGTACATGTTGGTATCACGGGTCCTCAGGGTTGGAAGGAACATAGGCAGGGAGGGTTGGGACATTGGGCTGTTTATTACACTAGTCCCCAAAAATTTATAACATTTTCTTATTCATTGGTACAACAACTTTGGGGACTTTTATTTAATTTTGACTGGTCAGCTTATTAAGTTGAGTGCCCAAACGTTTCAACCATTAATGTTAATCTACAGAACGGGTAATTTTGTATATCATCACTGGGGATGTACATCAATTTATCGGCCATTGTCTTATCCCTTTAGATCCCTGGAGCATAGGAATACAAATTTTAAACAAACAAGGATGACAACATCCATAAGTAGCGAAGCATAAACAATTAAATAAGAATTTAGATATTAGTTGACAAAAGCATTTATATTAGGAAAAAATCACGAAACCTTTTCAACATTTGTTTTTAATTTCTTAATATTTATTTATATTTCAGTACTATGACTAACAGACTGACGGTCAAAGTAAATTACATACTGGATGCTCAGAACAACGGGAAATTTAATTTTGATAACTGCAAAAATTAAAAAAAAAACGGACCATAAACACCAAAGATATGAAGAAAAATGTGAAAAATATAAAAATAGCCAAAAACCTGCAAAAAGGCAGTCTGACCGCCATTGATGTGTTCTTGAAACGAAAGAAAATTTAATTTTGATATCTATAACTGAAAAACTTTGGAAATTGGGCCATAAACACCAAAGGTATGGAGAAAAATGTGAAGAAAAAAAACAAAAATAGCCTAAAACCTGCTTAAAGGCAGTCTGACCGTCATAGTTGTTTTCTTGAAACGACAGGAAATTTAATTTTGATTCTATAACTAAAAAAATTTTGGAAATCGGACCATAAACACCAAAGATATGGAGAAAAATGTGAAAAATACAAAAATAGCCTAAAACCTGCTAAAAAGCGGTCCTATCGCCATTGATGTTTTATAGTTAATTGTGCTCCTTGATAATGGAAATGTTGTCAAAAAAATTTCAGCCTTTAATCTTTTATAGGAGCCGAGAAAATCACGTTTCCCACAAACTAAGACGGACAGACGGACATTTCAAATTATAGAGTAGCTTCGCTACTAAAAATAAGGTAAAAAGATGTAAAATAATGTCTTATCAAGTAGTTTAGTGTCAGCACCCTAACAAAATATCATTACACAAGTATATCCGTTAACCCTTAAAAACTTCAACCAGATTGACTTTCAAAATATTAGTTTCTATTTCCATAACTTAGAGGCTGCCTTGCTTAAAATGGACGTGCACGCCCTTTTTTTATGCGTACAGAGTAGCTTTGCTACAATTATTTATTATTTATTAAATTGGAAAGTCTCCTAAAGAACAGAAAATTCTTTTATCATAAATCAGCATAAATAAGGACTAACTCTCCCTAAAGCACTAACATTCTAACCACAATCATAGAAAAGTTTTGCTTTTCTGCTAGCTTCTGGTTATAAGATAAAAAAAGATATTGAAAAATTTTATTTTATAGGAATCAGATTAACCATCTTTGTAATTATCAAAATTAAGATAGGAACCTTTTTGTTCTTTTCTATGCATTTTAGCTGTTGCATTTTAAGTTGTTTAAAGCAAAAAATAGTAAAGTTTTTTTGGATTTTTTAAATGGAATTAGTTACGTTGTGGTTTAATTTAGGTTAAAAAATTGAAAAACACAAATTATTAAAACACAGCGTCTGATTCCGGCTAATAATACAAAAAAAACATAGTAGCTGAATTAATTGATTCACTTTTACAAGAGAATTCTGGCAATGGTTAATTTATTTTACTTGAATATATTTATGAAGAAGAGCAGACAGTTGTTTTTATAATCCAAAAAGCAATATGACCTAAAGTAGAAAATCTATAATGTTAGCAGAGATGATTTTTGTTTCTTAATCTGAAGCAAGCATCTTAAAAATAGGCGGCTTTTTGAAAAGCATTGCTAATAAACACAGAATAGCAAATAAATATAAATTATACAGCAAAACAAGGATAACAGCATCCATAAGTAGCGAAGCTCAGAAATTATGAATGTATATTATGAATATATTTATCATATACCAGTGTCATCCTATATATTTGATGAAAAAGGGAAATGACGAAAACTTCAAAATCACGCAACCTTTAAATCACGAAAAATTAAAAATCTAGGAATCGATCTAGCAACACAATATATAAATAAATCTTAATGAAACTTGATGGAAATATGTAGACTATTAGCATATTCAATCCCTGATAATTTCAGCCGTAAATTTTGAATAGGAATTGAGAAAACAATAGAAAACCTAAAAAGCTAGGAATCGATCTAGCACCCCTATTAATAAAAAAATCGTAATAAAACTTAAGGAAAATATGTAAAATGTAAATTTAAGCAATCCCTGAAAATTTCAGCCCATTATCTTAAAAAGGAGTTGAGAAAATAAGAAAAACATGAAAATGTAGGAATCGATCTAGCACCCCAAATGACAGACGGTTGGACAAAACAATGTATAGATTAGATGGGCATATGTTATAAGAATCTTCACTAAAAATTTCGGATCTACTGCAGTTCACGGTAAAATATTGCTGGTAACGAATATTGCTAAAAATCTATGAATTTTAAAGGCTGCTAGCTGCCAAACGGCTGAACGTACAGATCATACCCGCACACCATTTTAAGCGGTATAAGAAGGCCTACAAATAATCTGGAATAGCCAAGATCCAATGATGCACAGGGAAAGCTTCGCAGAAGAAAAAAAGCGTAAAATAGGCTTTTTTCGCGCATTTCTCTGCACTGCGAGACAATTATGCATTATTGATTTATGGCTATTCCAGATTAGTTGTAGGCCTTCTTATGCCGCTTAAAACAGTGTGCGGTCATGATCTGTACGTTCAGCCGTTTGGCAGCTAGCAGCCTTTAAAATTCATAGATTTTTAGCAATATTTGTTACCAGCAATATTTTACCGTAAACTGCAGTAGATCCAAAATTTCAGCTGTCTATCTTTTATAGGAGCCGAGAAAATCACGTTTCCCCCACTTTGTCTCAGACGGACGGACGGACAGACGGACGGACATTTCGAATTATAGAGTAGCTTCGCTACTAAAAAAGTATGTCAACGATATACAAAATTAAAAGGAGGCTTGAATGAAAGTTTTTGTATTTTAATACTGTTGCAAGAACACAGTAATAGTGTCTGACTGATTATGACGTAACAAAAAAAATTTGCCAATGAGAGGCCGCTATTGACCAATGGTAAAATTTATAGTGGCCTCTCATTGGCTAATTTTTTTTGTTACGTCATAATCAGTCAGACACTATTACTGTGTTCCTGTTGCAATAGTTTTTTCTAAAAAATATTAAATTGACACAGAATGGTGAAATTTTATCTCTACATTCGTTGAGTACAATGTAAACATACATTGCTTTTAGCGTACTCTCATGCAGATTAAAGCCATTTAAAGGAATCACCTATATTTTAATGATACAACAGCCTATGGTCACCTGATTGAAGGCTTTCCTAAAAAGTACAACTCTTTCAGTTAAATGAAATTTTGAACAAGGATGAAAACAGCGAAGCTTTGAAATCAAACTGTAGAACAAACAAACATGAACACTTGTTGAAAACTTAATAAGCTAATCTAAAGGTATACACAGTATTGTATATAAACTTACTGCAAAAATGTGTAAATTCTGTTTATGGACATACTTATATTTTATTACATTGTAGAGATGCCTCACTTAAAATATTGTACTTTGCTGTCCTAGGAATCAAAAACAGATGAATAAAAAAATCAGCTTGTTTTCGATGGACGAACTGAATTTTGGTAACGATTAAAGAGTTGCTACGCTTTCTATATTATACCTAACTGTTACAGGAATCATCAAAGTTTGCATACATTCTTAGACTTCTGGGTACTTATTACAAATTATATTTTTAGTAATTGAACGTACTATTATGTATATATATGCAATCCGCCGAAAACCTATAACAGACATTATGATAGTTAAAAACCAATGATAAAGTTCTAGAATCATCTCGTTTTTTAAAAATCTGGATAGTAGTAGAGTACTCTACTTCAAATCAAAAGGTGGCACTTTTTACAGACATTCATCTTATTAGACTGGCCTGGGTTTAAGGATACAAATAATTATATACCAAGATTAAAATTTTATTATGCTCTGTATTAAAGTTAAAGGGACTCGGTGATTCTAAAATTAAAATTCTGCATCTTGTTGTTTAATGATAAAATATTAAATATCAGCGGCTTAGCCTATCACCCAATTTTGAACTTATTGCCTTCAAATTTAAAAATACGGTTGTGAATGTACTTAGACCAGGGCTTTGGTATGTAAAAAACATCATGACAATATCAAAAGAAGAAATAATATTTGACAATGAACTTTAACAAAAACTAGAAAAGAAGTAAATAGCCTAAAAACCACATCAAGATTTAATTTAAATTTGAGAATAAAAAAGCCTAAAACCACCCCGGGACCTATGTCAAGATACACTATGTAATAGAATAGATTAGTTCTTTATTGATTGCAGAAATACTTAAAACATTAACATTTAGTTGCTAAATCCTTCCAAGCTTGTCTATTTTTTTAATCAGAAATTTTCAAATTAGGCATAATCTGTCAAAAATTATGATTCTGATTATTATTATAATTTAAACGGACGAACACACCCTATAGTAGAAAAGCCTTGCTTTTAAAAAATGTAGTTGATCCACTTTAGTAAATGATTGACACACTGAACTAGTATATTTCTCTAATCTGTTAGTGAACACCGAGTTCCCCCTTTAGAGCTAAGACTTTACCATCCCTCACCCATATTGGGTGATAAATATACCAAACCAAATCGGTCTCAACCCCTTCATACCCACCGGGGGCTACTCGCCAAACATTTATATACTTATACTATTATACTTTTTGTGAGGGGGTGGGTTGCACTCTCTTCTTTATTATAAAATTTAACCACTTGCGGTGCGTAAAGCTTTTATTTATCAAATGTTTACTATGAACACAGTGTACATTTGAAAACTATAGGTTTATATAAATATGTACACATTTATTTTTTTGTAAGTCATGAAATTTCAACAATAATTGCGTTATAAAAATAATGTGTTTCTACAACGTAGTTCTTTATACCATTTACTCAAGCCTATATCTGACCTTACGAAAATTGGTTCAGTTTTTGAGGTCTTATTGGACACACAAACAAGTATTTGAATGTTAGTAATTAGGAATAAGGGTTTTGTGCTAGTATATGGATGGTAGAACCCCTAATTTTGTTAACCTATTAAAAAGTAATAAGCTTTTTTTGTCTGTAGCAAAGGATCTCGCTAACCACTGAGCCGATATGGTTCTCCTGTACAACGAAGCTTTAAATAAACCAGGGAAGGTTTTTAATCTGCTGTAACCTACTCCCAACTTATAAAAACTTGTCTCTTGTAATAAAAGGGAGACCTGTTAAATCTTGAAACAGAACACAGTAATAGTGTCTGACTGATTATGACGTAACAAAAAAAATTAGCCAATGAGAGGCCATTATAAATTTTACCATTGGTCAATAACGGCCTCTCATTGGCTAATTTTTTTTTGTTACGTCATAATCAGTCAGACACTATTACCACTATTAATGTGTTCCTTGAAACAGTGTGTCCACCTGAAATTTCAAAGCTAATATCGACTAAATGACACTGCTTAAAAGGATTCATGGTTAACATAATACCGACATACCATCATTCTACATTATTCTAAGATTTGTGGCATCTTTGTCCGTTTTGACTGTAGGACATCTTGACATTCATTTTGACTCTGGCCTAATGTTGATGCAATAATGGCACAAATTTTGACAGATATATTATATTTAGTGCATCGGGTTACTTTTTATTCTAACCTAACCTAACCAACAAGGTGAATAACGAAGTTAAATCAATACTAATGAGGAAATGGGAAGTTTGTTGCATTTGCAAAATAAAGAATTCTACCTAGCTGCGTGGAGCCCTCTCTATGAACTCTTTCGGATTCAATATTAAACAATGTACACAACATGTTGAAATTTTTAAGCAACGTATGCAGTTTGACTTATACAAACATACATATGTATATTTGTATATTTTCTTATATAAGAGTAGGGGTTACGCTCCTATAGGCCTCTAGGAGCACTAGAAAAGGGGGGGGGAGGGTTGAATTCTATAACCCAATTTTTTTTCAGAACTAATTTTAGTTTTTTTTAATTTTAGGGGTTAATTTTTTTCTAGGGGCGATTTCACTTGGAAGGGTGGTGGTATCCTCCCCTAAAATAGTTTTATAAGCAACGTATGAAGCTTGACATATACAAATGTGTATATTCTCTTATATAAGATAATTTTTCGCTATCTTAGTACAATTGCGTTACTAGGAATGTTTTATCTAAGTGCACGAATCATTTTCTGACTACGATATTCGCAATTATAAAAATATAACAATGGTGACACTATCCATAATAAACAAAGCACAGATAAAAACCATTTAGCAAAAATCGAGAAAAGTAATATAAACTTGCAGACAAATTTAAAGAAGATTCCAAAGATTTTTAGAATCTGATTTCTTATAGAAGTCGAAAAAATAGTATCAAACAAAATTAAATTATTTGATTAAATTCCCTCTAAATCAAAAATTCAATTTTTTAAAGACCATGACGAAATTTAAAATATTTTAGTGCCTCAAATTTCCCTTTGATCACAATTGATCACATATGTACAAATTAAAAATGTAACCCCAAATTATACAAAACTAGAGGTCCCCCCCCCCCTAGCATCCATGTACTTTTTATTCTAAATGGTAAGGAAGGCCAGAAAAATAGCCTAAAACCATCCAAAGACTTAAATCTAAAAATATGGCCTAAAATTATCTATGGATCTATTTGAAGCTTCCCTAAACAACACAGTAAATAATACTTTGATTTTTAATAGTTATTCTACTATACAACTTTACTTTGTCTGTCCAACCGTGATGAAATAAGGTAAATGGGATTTTCACAGCTGCTATTTCAGATAGTCTGGTAATTTTATAAATTTACTTGGCCCGTCAGAAAAGTTAATCATGCTACAAAAGGTTTCTTGATTTTATACAATTTGGTAAACGCATATTAATTCTCTCTTTTATGACCACTAAACATATACCCAGCAATCACTTTGTCCGTTTGTCCAACCATGATATTTTGTGCTCCGTTAATTTTGGATAATGTCAAAATTGTTTGTGGACAATTTCAATAGTATATAATTATTCAGTAGATGTTTTTTTCAGTATGGTTCTGAACTGGTTTTATTAGCGAAAATTATTTGAGCCATATTGGAAAAGATTTAACCTTTTGAAAAGTCATAACACCTTCGGTATGACCTGTTAATGTTAAAGATTACAAAATAACCAATGCAGCCCATCTCAAGAATTTATAAAAAAAAAGACGAAATTTTAGTTTCCCACAGAAAATTAGGTAAAAAATAGGAAATACTTTTGGCTACAAGCCAGGGAGGAAGGGTCCATTGACTGTAAATGTTATGTCAGATTTTCATGTACCCTGATAAAATAATGCTCACTAAAATAATGGTACCACCCATCCACCCACTTTACTCCATCCCCTCCCCTTCTATTGATGAACGAACTGAACAATAAATGAGGTCCACATTAGCAAACCAAATTAATGACAAATTTTCAGTATATCCTATATCCATTCAACTAGCAGTGATCAAACTTTCCACCAATAATATTTATCTTTAAAAGGGGTAATTTTGTTTATAATAATTGCAGTTTTACAACAAGTTACTGTCCATTGTCTTATCCCATAAAATCCCTGCTAACAGCCCAGTAACAGATACAAAAGAACAAAAAAACAAGGAAAAAAATTACCAAAGAATTCATTTTTTTAAATATGTGCTGAAGTCAGTAAGCATAGAATAAAGTTGATTGTTTTTTAACCTAGAGTAGTTTACAAAAAGCATTGTTATAAAAGCAAATATTTTTTTTATTCATAAAACTATTTTTTTCCTCGTTATTTTTATTGTCTTCGAGTTATATTTTTTAATTAACCCCCAAAATCTTTACTTACACTAAAGAATTGTTATAATAAATAATCAAATGAATCCAAATAATCAAAATAAAGCAACTAAGTATGAAATGAAATTATACTTCAAGTTAAAAATATGAAATTATTATACAGGAATTTTGATGATTGTTATCTAAAATGACACTAAAGTATTTTAACTTTTAAATGATATTTATAAGATGATATAGCTTCTAAATAATTGATCTTTATATAGACTTGACACAAAGTCAAAGGAACAGGGTGACATACATGTAAGATTAAAATTAAGTAAAGTTTTGGATTGACATAGAGAAGAATTGCAGGGGAGCTTCGCCTGTAAAAAAATCTCCATCAAAAGCTTAATATTGTGAGCATATGGAATTTCCGGAGTTCAAAGTATATCAACTTTAAACAATCTACATAGTTGTACAATAACAAGATAGTTATCACCTTAGGTAGCGGCGCAACAACACAATCATAATTTTTAAATACTAATGTCTTGTCTTATTTATGACAGCCAACTTGTCAATCAGGGAATCTAGGTACCTCTACTCATTCCCGTTATACAGCAACCTTTGATTGACTTTCTCATAGATAGATGAATTATTCCTACGACTGTAGCATAAAACGCATCGCATCTGCTAGTCGTTGGGGAGGTGTTGGGTTCGAATCTCAACTTAAGACAAAATCAAGACGTTAAAATTTGTACCTACTGCTGCTATGTCAGAAGCAAATTATCAGTAGAAAGAGATGGGGAAATGCTTTTGCCCAAAACAGGCGCAACTCATTACCAACTCAATTAGGACTTCCTAGCAATAGAGAAAATATAGATATAGAAATGTAACTAGAGAATTGAATGTAAGAGTACAGAGTGAATTATAGAGTAGTTACTAGTTGTGTTACTCAAATGAGAAAGAGTGATTTTGCCTTTAAGATTAAAGATCATTTGAGAAGTGAGTTAAAATCTAAATTTATTGCTCATTTCTAGACATATATGATTGTGTTAGCTTGATAAATTGATAGCACAAATAAAACAAGGAAGACAAAAAGATGATCCGTTGTCAGCTTCATTTTATGAGAAAATTCAGGCACCGTCCTGCTGCCCTTAGATACCTTAGCGTCCAGCCGCCTTGATTTCTCTAGAATTTTGTCTTTGGTTTATCCTTATACTAAAGTAACAGGATGTCTGTGTGTGTATCTGTGTGTCTGTACCGAAGGATCTCGCTAACCGCTGAACCGATCGGGTTCTCCTTAACAGGGTAGCTTCTCATAAGTCCCGGGATGGTTTATAACTATTTTGGGGGAGGGTACCACCACCCTCCCAAGAGAAATGACAAAAAAATCGAAATTTTTTTAAATTTAGGGGAGACTTCAACGTCAAATAAGGTGGTATCGTACATAAAAAATTAACTTTAACAAACAAAAACATTTAAAGTGCCACTAGAGGCCTCTAGGGGCGTAGCCGCTAGTAGTAAATATTGGACTACCCCTACCCTTTATTTTTTAGTGTTTTTTTGTCCCTACTTATTTTGGGTTGTACCGTAACAACTCTCTAAAAAGTTTTAAAAAACCTCACCGTGGGCTAGAATTGAATCAAGACAAAAGTAAGTGCCGAGCCCTGGGACTTATGTGTGGTGAAAATAGACATAAAACCATGATTATTCCAGGTAAAACCAAAATATTTCAGCGGGGGCTTTTTGAGAAAATTAGATTTGAAAATTTCAAATTCAATTTTCACCCCCTAGGAGTTGCCGCATAATCATGACAAGAAAAGCAAATATTATTTATTTTAAATTTTGAACAACTTTGCTTTTATGAAGTCTTTTATAAAACCTCTCTATATATGATTTATTTTAGGCTGAATTTTCGTGACCTTTGCAAAGCAATTGATAAAAATGGCCATTAATTAACTCCCTTTTGGAGTGATTTTATGAAGAACATTATAAAAGCATAGTTGTTCAAAATTTAAAATAAATAATAATAATTTAAAATATTTGCTTTTCTTGTCATGATTATGCGGCAACTCCTAGGGGGTGAAAATTGAACTTGAAGTTTTTAAATCTAATTTTCTCAAAAAGCCCCCGCTGAAATATTTTGGTTTTACCTGGAATAATCATGGTCTTATGTCTATTTTCACCATACATAGGTCCCAGGGCTCGGCACTTACTTTTGTCTTGATTCAATTCTAGCCCACAGTGACCTGTGTTTAAAAAAACCTATTAAGCCCCCCTTAACATTGTTGAATGATTAGCCCAGCTATTTATAAGATATTACTGGACAGACAAACATCCAACTACAGAAATCTGCTGTCATTATGTCTAAACAAAAAACAACAAAAAAAAAATATCGTAGTATACAGAAAAATTCCACAAAATCAAGTTTCATTGTTTAATACGTTTGCACTATTCAATGCCTATATATATGTGTATTTCTTAACCTAATAGAATAAATAAAAAAAGCTCACCCATAACAAAACCACAAACTCCCATAACACGGATAGATTAAAAAGAAAAGATCCACATACAAATAATAATTTAAATATGTAATTAAACCTTTTGTAGCAACGCCAATAAAAATGTATAACATTTTCAATACACCCCAAGTAATGGTCAAGGGATGTTGCAAGGGAAGTATTAAATAATTGAACATATAAAAAGCTACACTGTAAAGGAGAATCATTTAGTTTCAGTGGTTAGCGAGATCCTTCGCTACAGGCACAAAAGCTTACTACTTTATATAATATGATTGATTTATTTTCTTTGCCGGTATATTACGAAAATGTACTGACTAATGATTAATTTAATCATTTGAAAATTTTTGACTGTTGAAAAATTGGTGTAATGTTGAGGTTAAAAAGTTTTCCTACAAACGAAACATTCCTAGTTAATTCCTATACATGAAATTATACTAACAGTAACTGTAACTAATTCGCTTTCGGGTTGCAATTTTCTTATATAGAAACTTTTTTCCATTATTATAAGCAAAATTAAGTGCATTTGCTCGTTTTTAAACCATCAACGCCAAGTTACTTAGTTTGATAACATGAAAATTCATATGCTTCTCGAAAATTGTGACAGAGCGAGGGAAACTAAGTGTTATAGAATTGATTACTCTGCTTTTCAAAAAACAAGAAAAAATTCAAGAATTGTAATGTATGAGTACAACAGAGCTAGATCCACTGTTACTATATCAACATACAATTGTACTATTAAAATAACGTTGTCATGATGATAAAATGTCAATAATGGCCACTTTTAAATAAATGAATACATAATTGTTGATAAAAACAATTGGATTTTTTTAAAACTTCTAAATGATTTAAGTGTTTTAAGGCTTCTTATCAGTGCAGGGCTCGACAGCCATGCGTCAGCCGCATGTAAGCCCCAGGGAAATCAACCTTTAACAATTTTAAAATCAGCTGTAAGTCTTGACTGACCCAAATAAGACAATCCCAAAGCATCCAAACGGGTTTAAACTTGAGACTAGGTCGAGGCTACTTTTTAGGGTTTTTATGAGACTTGAGAAAATGAGGTTTCGTGAGTTTCAGTACTAAATGAACAGGCCCTTTACCTTTCCCTTATCCTTTACCTGTGCAAGTGTAAATCAATTTTTCGATGGGCTTCGCGCTAACTTATGTAGTGACGTTGTTTAGACACAAACGTCACAAACGAATATGTTGATGTTATTTTAGGACTGAGAGTGTAAATATTGTTATCGCTAACGCGTTAGCAATTGTACAATTTTTATTTAGTAAGCTTTTTTAAGTAGCGAAGCTATTATAGAACCTTCTCTGTAGGCCTGTGACTATATGTGCTGCTCTGGGGAAAAGTGAGCGTTTGTTTTTAATACAGATAGACGTCTTGAACATTGAAATTTTGTACAGGTGAGTATATTTTCTTCAACTTACATTGTAAGTCCGTTCTTTAACCCATGTAAAGGAAATTTTATTTTATTGGGGAATATAACTTTATTTTGTTGTTCTTTAAAGTGTGTTTTTAAAATTTCCTAGTAAATATTTACTATAGAATTTACTTTTTTTGGCTATTAATTTGTACAGCCTTTAAATTTCCATGGCGAAAATCAAATCAGAAGGAAATGTTGTTTAATTGGCTTTTATGATAAAAGCAAAAATTGCATGTAAAGATTTTCTTGGTCCATCAACTCTTAAGGGTCATATATAACATTTCCAATTTCTATTTTCCTAAACTTATGGATGTTGTTATCCTTGTTTATTTATAATTACCAAATCACACGTCATGAATGAAGTCAAATTCTATTTACCTAAATTAATGTGACTGTGTGACATTTATTTACAAAAATAGAATTAATAAATTAAAAAACTAGATAAACTACCTTTTTAAAAGAATTACTAAGCAGCCGAAAATTTAACAACGTCTCGGCTACGCAGCTTAAAGGTTAAAAAATTATTTTATAAGGAGTTTATACTAAATCTGGCTATAAAGTCTAACGTTCATCTACAGCCAGGCGGATGAGTCCTACTGTTTAAAACTGTAGTACTTTGAATTTATTGTTCAAACCCTTAAGGTTCTTTCTAAATTATCTGGCCGCTCTATATAAACAAGGATGACAACATCCATAAAAGCGAAGCACTGAAACGGTAGGACAAACGGACATTAACACTTGTATAGTGTTAAAACTGAATAATCAGGATATAAATGTATAAGAGTCAAAGCAAAATTGTAAGTAAATTTGTTGAAAAACTGCTTGATTCAGGATAATGTTTATGGACATACTTACATTTTTAGGACTTTATTATAGAGTTGATAATATACTTTGTTGTCCCAGGATTCAATATACCAAAAGTCAGATCAATCGGATGATTAGATCACGTAAAAATTTGTTGTTAAAAAAGTAAAAAAATCAACATGTTTAAAATGGACGTTCGGACTTTTTGGTAATGATTATAGAGTTGCTACGCTTTCTAAATCGTACCTTACTACTAAAGGAATCACAATGCAAAATTTGAAATCGATAGAACAATTCTAACATGCCTAAATTAACGAAAAGAGCTATCTCTCTGTGACGGACGGACGGACGGACGGACGGACGGACGGACCGACCCTAATTATAGAAAAGCTTCGCTTTTAAAAATAAAATGCAGAAAAAAGTTGACACTGAAATTGACACCAGCTAAACCTGTAAAGTAAAATCATAATTTTAAAAGTTCAGGTGGTTTAGAGGCTCAGCTCTAGTTGCTGAATAAGAAATTTTACAAAATTCTTTTTATAGTCCATTTAGCTGTCTGTTAAGCAGCTGCACTTCTAATGATTGCCTTTATATCTACAATAAAGCTGCTATATTGAGCTGTTGACGTGTTTGACTTCTGACGTCTGTCTAATATCTATAAGCTAACTTATCTTCTTAATTGAATGCAACAAAAGATGGAATCATAAAAATTAGGTAGACCTACACACAATGAGCAAGTTTTAACTGGATGGTAGACAGTTTTAAGGAACACTTTGATTAAACTACTTTGATTCAATTCAATTTAAATTAATCTTAATACAAAAAGTCACAAAACCTTGTAATGTATTTTTTTAATTCCTCTCTTGGTATGATTTTATAAATTTATTAAATCGTTTTATAAATGAGTGTTGACGATAAAGAAATACAAATATCAAGGATTAGTCCCTGTTCAGTAGGCCCAGACCATATGCATAAAACGGGAACCACTTTTTTATTTTCCTATCCGCAGACAACTTACTAACAAGGATGACAACATCCATAAAAGCGAAGCACTGAAACGGTAGGACAAACGGACATTAACACTTATATAGTGTCTGAACTGAATAATCAGAATATAAAAGTATAAGAGTCGAAGCAAAATTGTAAGTAAATTTGTTGAAAAACTGCGTGATACATGATAATGTTTATGGACATACTTACATTTTTAGGACTTGATTATAAAGTTGCTTCGCTTATGATATTGTTCTTTGTTGTCCCAGGAATCAATATACCAAAAATCAGATCAAACGGTTATTTAGATCACATAAAAATTTGTTGTTAAAAAAGTAGAAAAATCAATATGTTTAAAATGGACGTACGGACATTCTGGTAATGATTATAGAGTTGATACGCTTTCTAAATCGTACCTAACTACTGCAGGAATCATCATGCAAAGTTTGAAATCGATAGGACAATTCTAACATGCCTAAATTAACGAAAAAAAGCTATCTATTTCGGACGGACGGACCTACCCTAATTATATTTAGAAAGCTTCGTTCTTAAAAAGCAATGCAATAAATATATATTTATAAGTGGGTCAAAAAACATTAGCTTTCGAGATATTACAGTTCCTGGAAAGTCTTGTAATGCAGAGAAAGAGGGGACAAGAAGCTGTTTATTTATACACAAGTCCCAAAAGTTTTATAACAACGTTTTCTTATTCGTTGGCTTAACAACATTGGAGACTTTTCATACATTTTTATTTTTTAGTTATTAAAATGATTGTCCATACGTTTTAACCGCTAATTGTAATCTACTGAAGGGGTAATTTTGTGTATTAACATTGGGGATTTACATCAATTAGTCGGCCATTGTCTTATCCCTTTAGATCCCTGCCTGTAATGTATGTATGTAGCCTTGATTCTCTGAAGTTAGGAGTCAGATGCACGAGGAGATTGGAGAATCCTTTGACCAATCCTAGATTGGTAAGCTTCGCGCACAGCTGAGTGTATTCTATGTTACATCACAAGTAACCCGCAATTCTCGTGGAAGCTACACAATTATTACATCACCCTGGCCTAGAGTTTTGGCAGGTGTTTCATATTGGGCCACACTAATTAATGGCACTCTCATATGAATGAGGAGCATGGACGAGGGAAAGCACGATTACAGTTGCTTGATAGGTAGGATCCTAACTTCCTACAAATCTCCCCCCTTACAACCTAAGGGCATCACAGGGAAGGTTGTGTGATTATATTCTGGCAAATTGCAACAACATTTGTCTTCCAAGTGCAATATCTATGAGGGGACTTGAACTCGAATTTTTCCCAACCACAGCGTAGTGCGCTAACCACTACTCTATGGGACTCCCTGCCTGTATTAAAAGTGCGCCGCACCGCAGAGTGAGAGGTTGAGTATGGGTGGATTTTTTTGGCTTATTCGGAATTTGGCCAAACTAAAAAACAATTATTTCTGTAATTTTCTATACCCTGCTTTATTTTATTGATTAAAAATATTAAATAATGAGGTCAGGTTGCATGATTTACATGACATAATTTCTATTATCCACATTCTTGTTTTTCCTTTTATTTACATAGAAAAATAATTTAGAATTAATCAGCATATACCAACAACCAAATTAATTCGAGAAAAAAAATTCACAAAGCTGTCGGTGTGTGGGGGGTAGGGGGGGGGGGGACAAATAGTAGAATTGACGACCTTTACATCTGCCCCCCAAATATTATTTTTAATTTATTTAGCTTGTTGGCTATACCTTATTCCTGAGAATTAATAGAATAATAATCTTCAGGATTAAATCCTTTAGCGTCGGGTGTGGTGAATGACGAATTTTGTTAAAACTGTTAAATTCATGTTTAGGTTATTTCAGGTATATGTTTGAATGGTCAGGTAAATTTTGGGATACGTGAAATTCTAGGGATCTATAAGGGGTAATACACTGGAAGATTAATTAATGTCCAAACAATTGTGATAAACAAAATTTATTCTTAAACAAATTAAAATTGTTGGTAGGAGAGTTTAGGCACTGATTTAGATAATAAAAATAAGGGAACATGTTATCCAAAACTTTGGAAATGAATATAGGTTCCAGTCCATTGGTCCTTTAATTCCTTCCAGGTGGAACCTTGTAATAATTCCAATATAGAAATGATTTTTAAAAGCGAAGCTTTTCTATAATTAGGGTATGTCCGTACGTCGGTCACGTACAGTTAGCTCTTTTCGTTAATTAAAACAGTTACAGTTGTACTACCGATTTCAATCTTTGCATGATGATTCCTATTATCACAAGGTGTTATAAGCGAAGCATCCCATAATTAAGTCCTAAAAGTGTGTCCTTATTTAAGAAGTTTGACAACAAATTTACTTACAATTTTATTTAGACTTATGCATTTATATTCTGCATTTTTAGTTCTGACACTCTACAAGTTTTAATGTTCGTTTGTCCTACCATTTCAGAGCTTTGCTTTTATGGATGTTGTCATCCTTGTTTTGTCTATACTGGCAGGATTAAATGAAAAAATATATAATAAATGAAATTTGTATTTAAATTGTAAATGAAATCAATAATTTATTTTTAACACTTTTACTTGCTTGTTTACTGTTTTTCTACAGTAATTTTTCTATGAATTTTATTTGATTCCTCTCATTGACCAAACAAACATTTATTTATATTTTCTCTAAAGTATGGAAGCTGTTTAAAGATCGTCCTCTTTGTAAGATTTATAGATTTCTCAATTTTATGCCAATAACTAATTTTTAAGGTCTTTTCGACATATTAGTAAGTATTTTTAGCATTGATAAAGTTAAAAGTCTATGAAAAATTGGTTTTATTCATAATAAATTAATGTGTTTTTTTATGAATTGAAAGTTTAGGTTAAAACTAAGGGTTTGGCAGGAAGAGAGGGGATGTGGGAAGGGAGTGGGAGAAAGAAATTAGAAATAAGCCGGGGGCATGGAGGCATTTAAAGAGGGGCACTGTGGGAATTCAGAAGAGTTTTTAATTCTCGGAAAACTTAATGTTAACAATATACGTTTTAGAAGTTTATAGAAATGTGACATATTTAATTGTAATAGGAGATTTTTAGAGAAATAGTTGAAACCATTTATATTTTTATTTTTATTGCATCACATATTTGCAAATCCAACCTCTAAATCATATGAAGAAAGCTACCCTGAAATGTCCTAATGTGAAGAAAGCCACTCTCAAATGTCCTAATGTAAAGAAAGCTACACTTAAATGTTCAAATGTGAAGAAAACTAACCTCAAATGTCCTTATGTGAAGAAAGTTAACCTCAATTGTCCTTATGTGAAGAAAGCTAACCTTAAATGTTCTAAATGTGAAGAAAACAACCCTCAAATGTCATAAATGTGTAGAAAACAACCCTCAAATGTTCTAATGTAAAAAAAGCCACTCTCACATAGGAAAATGTCTCTAATCTATAATAAATATTACAACGAACATTAGTAACTTTTAAAAAATTTATTGATTGTATGTATTGTATAAAAAAAGTATATCAATCAAAAATCATATAATAATTACAATGGGAATTGAAGAGATATTTGATAATTTATATTGTTAAAGACATTATAACCAAATCCTCCTCATGAACTCTTGTAAATAGCTATTATTATCATATACGCCTCTTTTTAAGAATTCTATAAATTGCTCCTACCTATTTTCACACACTTTAATGCATTGAATGGATTATTATATAAAGAAATTAATTAATCTAAACCTAAATATATCTCTTTCTACACCTAAAATCCCTCCAACAACTCGATATCTTGTAAATTTAAAGGGTGAAGAACTCCACCCTCAAATAGTGTACTGTGAAGGAGGCTAACCCCCTTCATGTGAGCCAATTTCTCTGTCTCTTGTATGATAATTGACACCAAAAAGTCAAAAGTAGGCAAAAGTTTCACTGTGTCAAAGGACAAGAGCGACGACAGAGAAGGAAATGGACCTGTAAAATAGGGCATGGGGGATTACCCCTTACCCCCTCCCCCCTCCTCTCCACACAGCAGGTAAATGATATTTCAGAGTTCTACAGAGAGTGAGTGAGTGTCAGTTCAGTTCAGTGTGATCAGCTGTTCAGCTGGAGTAACATGTTCACAGTTAATGTACTGTAGTGATGTGGGTTCTCAACTTGATAACCCAATTTTCACTCAATATAATTATTAAAATATAATAATCAACTGAAGTTAATTAATTGTTGTGATACAAGTATTTCTTGCATCATAACTTGACCACTGTGTGTGTGAAGCTGCTCTCTAGCCTATCACCTGATTGATAGGAAAGGTTAATATTACAGTTACTATATATATAAGTAGCAGGTTAATCCAACTCCTGTGATAATTATGGAGGCTCACGACTATGAACACCACAGAAATCTTACTCTCATGTTCTTCCTTGAGAAGCTGCTTGATAAAGGAGGTAATATTATTATATTTTCCTAATTATAACCTAGAAATTTCTCCTGATAAGCCCGTCATAAATATGGAATAACTGTGCTTTGAAAGTACATAAAAACCTCATGTCTTTTTACCACTTTTCTGTCACTAGCTAGCTATTTTCATTTTGTCCCTGTAAAAAAAAATATTTTTTAACATTAAGATTTAAATTAATACTTTTCAAAATTCTAAGAATTTTACCGACAATGAAATATAAATGTTTATTAGGTATATTTATTTGTAAATATCGAGAAACTATAAGCGGACCAATAAAATCCTGTTTTTTTACAGTAGAATTTTAATGAAACTTAAACTTTAAAATGCAAGTATAGCTTGTTTAAATATAACTGAAAATTTGTATGAACAGATCAGAGGTGGATTTTTAAAAAAATTGCCCCACTAATCGCTTAGTGGGGCAAAATTGTTTTCGTGAAAAATCCACCAAAATCACATTAAAATCTACAAAAATTAAACAAAATCATAGAATGGTTATTAACATATGATTTTGTTTAATTTTTGTAGATTTTAATGCGATTTTGGTGGATTTTTCACGAAAACAATTTTGTTTAAGAATCCACCTCAGATCACAAATTAAAACCTAAGGTTTTAAATATTCTAAACCTACATCGTGTGTAAGCCTATTTATCTCAAAACTGAAAATCGATGTATTTATATAATAATGTGCTATTTACCGTATAAGTTTAGTTAAATGCCAAAATATTTAAATATTTTTTTAAATAAACTTTTTATTCAAGTTTTGATTTGTGCTAAAGTTAAGGAAAGTGAAATGTAAGCAAGAAAATTTTTAGAATATTTCGTGAAATTGTTGGTGTAAATATGCACTTTATGTTTGTTGCTAACTATCAAGATTTTATTGAGGCGGTGATTTCATCAATTTTGTTATATGTATAAATTTTATTTAGAAGGGGGGAGGGGTATAGATTTATATTAGTAACCAAAGTTTCAAAAGAATGTTCTTTTATTCGATTGTTTAAAAAAATTGAGGTACTTCTATTATATCTTGATTGGTTGGTAAAAACTCATCACAATTGGGGTGCACATCAATTTATCGTTCATTTTCCTTTTCCTTAAGATTTCTGCGTTTTATTTGAATTTTTAAAACAACTCTAACAACAGGTGCGTGCATAGAAAAAAACCAGGGGGGGGGAGGGCAGTAATACAAAAAGAAAAGGAGTCCTCTATGGAACCCATTAAAAGTGTCGGACTGATTATGACGTAAAAAAAATAATTAGCCAATGAGAGGCCACTATAAATTTTACTATTGGTCATTAATGGCCTAGCATTGGCTAATTTTTTTTACGTCATAATCAGTCCGACACTATTCCTGGGTTCTCCTCTACGTTTTTATTTATTCGTGGGGTGTTATATGTCTAAAAATACCAAAAATATTTTAAAGACTTACTAGATTTCCCTTCATTAAAAAATATCAACAAATCTGTATTAAACAGCCAAATTTTTAGGAGCTTGGATTTATTTGAAACTAATTAGATAACGAGACAAACGAACAAAGTAAAATTAAATGTAGAAACGCTTGAAAGAAATGGCATGTAATTGTTATCATGTCATATGGTCTTCATGCTTCAAACATCAACTTGAAAAAAATATTGAGATACGTAGTGTGATCAAAATATTTCATACTAAAGAATTTGTTCTGATTTTTAGTAGCGAAGTAACTTAATATAATAAGCAATTGCTTTCTTCATTTATTTATTTATTGTTTATTTTATAGCTTCATCCCTCTCTTTTTAATTACTACCGACTACGCTCCTTGAGGTCTCTAGGGGAACACTTTTTCTTTCAATCGATGTTAAAATCAGCTGTTTAACAAAAATATTTTTTTCGCCGCTGTATAGTGTATGGTGTTGGTTGTGTTTTTTTTGGGGGGTTTTAGCTATTTACCAAAAAATATCCGCTAGGCGGCGGTTTTTCTTTATTTTTGGCGATTACTCTTGGGAAGATGGTGGTACCCTTCCCTGAAATAGCTATAAACCTTCCCAGGACCTATGAGAAGCTACACTGTAAAAGAGAATCATATCGGTTCAGAAGTTAGCAAGAGCCTTCGGTACAAACAGACAGCCAAACAGACAGGTAGACAGACAAACATCTTGTTACTTTATTATAAGGATTAGTCGCTATTTATAATACCCTTTTAACTTTATTTGTATAAAGACTATCATTGTGTGAGGTATAAGTAGCTAATTATTATATTTGTTTTAGATAAACTTTATTATACGTGTTATATGTTAAAATCCCTAATCCGGCCAGTTGAACAATAATAACCCACCCTCAACTTGATAGTTTTTTTTATGCCTAGTTTAGGTTAAATAAGGCTGAAAACCAAAGGTTCTAATATCTTTAACAATATAACATGATAATTATTTTTAAAAAACCAATATTTTAACACCCTAAGCAAATATTTGATGCACATCTTCATTTAATTGCTTAAAATGATTTATACGTATTGAATGGACGTATGTTAGTTTATATGATGAGCTTATAACAAAGTGCCTTATTGTCTTATGAATTATCATTTCAAAATGCTAGGATTGTTCCAACATTTACTATGTGCTAAAAAATGAATATAAAATAGTTTTGTTTTTAAGATTATACCTATTGTTTCAGGAATATAAAAGCTATTTGTTACAGACGTTCAGATATACATAACTTTCTAAAATAGGAGAAGCTTAAAGGGCGAAATATAGGATTCTTCTTATTTAGTTGATAAGTAATAAATACAGGTTAAAGTCCTACGCAATAAAACTAACAATCAGAAGTAAAGATTAGGTTACAATAAAAAAGGAGGAAAATCATAATAAAAAATCTGGCTTAGCTACTTCACAAATCCTATTTGGTGTGCTATAACTTTCACTAAATATATCTCATTATCAAATTATCAGAACTGCTAAAAATTACCCTGGAGATAAGCAGTCCTTTTCTTTTGCTTCACTCTTGTCATTAAACAATCTTTCTTGTTTATAGAGATGACACACTTTGTTTCATTTGTAGCTTGGTCATTTGTCAATTAATGCTCAATTTTAGCTGGAGTAATCCAAAAAGTGTTTTCAAATTGGAATTTGTGATGGATTTTACTAAAATTGAGTTTGCATGACTCTAAACGCACAAACAACCATACGAAAACAAAAATGAGCGGTCTTTTTTTTGCTTAAAATGAGAAATGAATAGAGGATAAATTTTCTTACTTTAAAAAAAAAAAGTCTTTAAAGTCCTTAGGTACACATAAACAAATTGTTACAAATTCTTTATTTGTTGCCTGCTAAAAAGTAATAGCTTTAAATTTATCTCCTAAATGAATAAGATTTGTTACGCTACATATTCAGATTGTCAATGGAAAGGTCGTGCAAATTTTAAGTAAGTACGTGCATCGTATGGTAAATACAACGAAGGTTGAAAATAGTACTGAAATGTGTTTTTTTCCAGTCATCCTAAAGTATTTTCATGGCTTTGATTGTTCCCAGTTCTAAACTGTCCTGCGCATAGGAAGTAATAGTCAGCTTTAAATTATATTATTATCGAAGCTATTCTATTACTGTAAAAGGTATATTTTTACGTTCATCATTAACTTTCTAAGTTACGTAAAATGACTGCTTAGCTTGATGTCGAACTTTAAGGTTTAGTAATTTGATTTTCTTAAAGTAAAATCTCATAAAACTTAAGTTATTTATATTGATGCCAAAATTTACTTTTAGTATTGCCGTGAAATTTAGGAACAAAATTTTCTATGCAGGGGCATCCAAGCTTTTTTTTGGGGGGGGTAAAAAAATTTTAAGGGGGGGGGGAAATGGCGCGCGAAGCGCGCCACAAATTTTTTTTACCCTCCCCAAAAATTTTTACCCCGGGGGTAAAATTTGCTTGGGGGGGTGGTAATTACCCCTCCTGAAATCTGTTGGCAGGGGTAAATTTAGTTTACCCCCCCCCAAAATTTACCCCCGGGGTAAAATTTTTGGGGGGTAATTTAAATTTTATTAAATATATAGTATTAAAAAAAATTTTTTTAGTAAAGATTTTTTATTGTTGGGGGGGGGGGGGGGTAAAATGATAAAAATTTGGGGGGGGGGGGGTAATCGCCCCATTACCCCCCCCCCTTGGACGTCTATGTTTCTATGTATAGTTTTACATCTTTTACCGTATCACTTCGAAACCAATTAATATCCGGCGGGTTAGAACCGGTTCTCTGCCATACCGTGCCTTCGGCATCTCGGTCCTAAAAAACTGGTTTTAATCTTACAGTTGCACATTTTTATACGATGCGATAAATAACTTTTCTAAGATTTATTTTATTATTTGTTTATCATTTTATTGCATGTTGTGTATCTACACAGTAAGTAACAATTATTTTAAGCAAACCTTTTCCATAATTTGGTTCAGTAGCAAAGCTACTCTATAAGTGTTTGAGCTTGTTTCACCTTCTGTCTGTTCAGAAATAACAGGGTTGTCCAAGTTAATTAGTTATTTTGAAGTTATAGCTTATAATTAGTGCCTCTGTAAATTTGTATAAACAGCATAATTGAGTCATTGTAACATTTTTCAGCCATTAATTATTTAATCTTCGCTTATGTAGATTGCTTATGTAATGTGTAAGGGGGAAATTTTGTGCTTAAGAATTAATGTTGTATACATATTACATATATACTTGCATTAAATATGAATTATTAATTATTATTAATGTACACAGAATTATGGATTACACATTTACTAAAATATAATTTATCAAGAAGGGATTATTCATCACAAGAATAGTTGCTTATCGAATCGTATTTTAGACAGCTTTCCGTGGATATTAAAATGAAGAATCATAAGATTAAAACCAGTTTGGTTAGCCGCGAGGGGCCCGGGCTAAAATATTATGTTATCAATTTTATGATTTTAAAAAAATATTTGTGGAAAATCTTCTTTAATTCGATGCTATGCATAATTTTTCAGCATGGCTGTGAACCGGTTCTAATCCAGCGAGTATTAGATAATCGGTTTCAAAGCCATAATGGAAAAATATAATCCTTCCAAATTTTTATGTACACAGTTTTAAAATGGCTATATTTTCTTGATTAATTAAAAGTATAGAAGCTTTAAGTATAAAAAAACAAGGATGACAACATCCATAAGTAGCGAAGCATAAACAATTAAATAAGAATTTAGATATTAGTTGACAAAAGCATGTATATTAGGAAAAAATCACGAAACCTTTTCAACATTTGTTTTTAATTTCTTAACATTTATTTATATTTCAGTACTATGACTAACAGACTGACGGTCAAAGTAAATTACATACTGGATGCTCAGAAAAACGGGAAATTTAATTTTGCTATTTCTAACTACAAAAATTTAAAAAAAAACGGACCATAAACACCAAAGATATGAAGAAAAATGTGAAAAATATAAAAATAGCCAAAAACCTGCAAAAAGGCAGTCTGACCGCCATTGATTTGTTCTTGAAATGAAAGGAAATTTAATTTTGATATATAAAACTGAAAAACATTGGAAATTGGGCCATAAACACCAAAGGTATAGAGAAAAATGTGAAAAATACAAAAATAGCCTAAAACCTGCTAAAAAGCGGTCCTATCGCCATTGATGTTTTATAGTTAATTGTGCTCCTTGATAATGGGAATGTTGTCAAAAAATTTCAGCCTTTTATCTTTTATAGGAGCCGAGAAAATTACGTTTCCCCCAAACTAAGACAGACATACGGACATACGGACAGACGGACATTTCAAATTATAGAGTAGCTTCGCTACTAAAAATAAGGAAAATGTTATACAATTAATTTGTGGTCAGTGTTTTATAATCAATAAATTGTTGTCAAACCATTTATTTTCTTCAGAAGACATTCTCTTTTTAAATGATTATATACTTTAAGTAGAGAAAAAAAGATTTACCCTAATACAGGTTAATCAAATAAGTAGAAAAGAAAGTATTGATAAAAATAGTTTAGCCAGGTAAGCACAACAAATATTAAGGTCTGCAGACTTACATTATAAGTGAGGTGTTAGCAAACAACAATAATTCCGTCCAAGACAAGCTAAGCTACGTGTAATTGGTTAACTAAGACACTCCAGTTTCAAATGACCCCCCCCCCTCCCCCACTCAAAATAGTCAAAAATAAATGATAATACTGAATTCATAGGCGTCCAAGGGGGGGGGGGTAATGGGGCGATTACCCCCCCCATTCAAAATTTACCCCTACCCTGGGGATGCCGTAGGCACCCCCAACCATTTAGGAGAGGGGTATTTACCCCCCAAAATAAAAAATCTCTAATAAAAAAATTTTTGCGCGCTTCGCGCGCATTTTTAATACTATATGTTTAATAAAATTTAAATTACCCCCCCAAGCTAATTTTACTCCCGGGGTAAAAATTTTGGGGGGGGTAAAAAAAATTTGCGGCGCGCTTCGCGCGCCATTTTACCCCCCCCCCCATACACGAATTACCCCCCCCCTAAAAAATTTTTACCCCCCCCAAAATAAAAAGCTTGGACGCCCCTGGTAATACTGATGTAGATATGAGGCTAATTCTCCATTATGACAACATATCAATAATATGCCTGTTACATTGAAATTGTATATAGACGGAATGCTTTTCAAAGTGGATTAACTGCTCTACCCTAACATTAAAGAAGGAAAGACAGAAACAAACAATGAAAAAGCAATTTCGACATTGAAAAAATCTTTCTTTACACCAATAATTCTCATATATTATTATGATAAGAATTTTTTTAGCCATCCTCAATCATGCATTGCCTATGCCCAATATTTATTTTTAATTAAAATTTTATATTTTATTAAAAATATTGTGTGTACTTTTGGTTTATTTTTAAGAATTGCCTAATCAGCTTTTTTGTTGGAACTTAATAGCCTTGTGAGTTTAGAAAAGGTGATAGAAAACACTTTGATTTAGATAGAAATGTAAATATTTGATTTTTAAATTGTTGCCAAACAAAACTGTGAATATATTAGGCCAGCTAAATATGATAAATTGGCGAATATCTGATATATTGAGCATTAATTGTAACTTTTTTAGAGTTATTGATATGACTTTATAAATTTTTTTCGCCTCGTATTAGTGTAGTAATATAATCAAATGGTTACTGATTATTATTTTCTCAATTATAGTTTGTTTAATTTATAAAGCAGATCATAAAATCAAAATTATGTGAGACGTCTAAAATGATTAAAAGTATAAAGATAAAAAATATCCTAAAATTTATGTTTTTAAAAAAAACTAATTGGATAATCCCATTCGTGTTTTTTTTTGTTTTTTTTGGGGGGGGGGTAACCATCTGTCATTTATTTCTAAAATTAGTATGAGTTTTGTCTGAAGCAAATTATCTTGCAATTTTTTTTCATTTATTTCTTCATTGAAACGTGAAATAAACTTGGGATGGTTTTAGGCTGTTGTCAAGCTCATCAAGTAAAAAGCAAAACCCCTGAAAAGTAGAAACTAAATTATTGACTTACAAATCTACAATACGTTAAAAATATTTATCTGAGAAAGACTTAAGTATACAATACAGGCCTAAAATTGTGTTTAATTTTGTGCCCTTGGATGATTATCATTCTTGTTTGCTACTGTTATTGTATTAAAATAAGGAAATGATTTAGGGTTTTCAGCTAATCTTCGATTGGTGTTAAGAAAGAGGAAAGGGGTTGAAAATATTGTGAAGTTGCAACTTTGTTTATTTGCAAAAGCGTGCAAAATATAAAAATATAATCTGCCAAAAAAAACTAGTTTTTAACATTAGGGGTTATAGGTTTTATGTGTAATGATTAACACATTCAAGTTAAAGACAAAAAATAAAAACCTGAAGTCTTAAAAAGGTTAGGTAATGTCTATGTTAATTTTAAAGAACACAGTAATAGTGTCTGACTGATTATGACGTAACAAAAAAAAATTAGCCAATGAGAGGCCGTTATTGACCTATGGTAAAATTTATAGAGGCCTCTCATTGGCTAATTTTTTTTGTTACGTCATAATCAGTCAGACACTATTACTGTGTTCATTTTAAATTTGGGTTTATATTTGAATTTTGTGTCTATAGTTGGAAATGAAGTTTATATGAAGTTTAAGTTTAGTTTGAATACTGATAGTATACATTTTACCATTGGTCATTTACAATTTATACTGGCCTATCATTGGTCATTTGTGTTGTATTACTTTATTTTTTTAAAGGTGCTTTTTGAATGCTAACACCAGGCACGGGCACATATATTTCCACTGGGTAACATTGTGACAAAGACTAACAGGAACTATTTTATTGTAAAACAAACAGTAAATTCTCGCTAAGCTAATATGATTAAAGAAAAGAGTGGTTTGATTTTTTGTGAATTCAGGAAGTAAATGCAATGAATTTTTGCAAGGTCATAATCTTATATTCATCAGGCACTAAGGATTCATTTTAGAATTTTATACAATTTTTTTATTATCGGTCTCTAGGGGCACCAAAGGGGGGGAATGATCATTACATTTGTTACCAGTACGTCCGCAAATCCGTAAGATATTATTTAGTCACTTGAATATTAAAAGCTGCTACTCTAAAGTCGTTACTTTTTATGTGGGCTGACAAAGGCCAAATGAAAGAAAAGTCTTATGTTAAATATAATTAATGATATGTTAGAACTGAACAAAATCCACATATGAGCCTACGCGCGAACGTGCAGAAATGCCTATTATTTTGTGGCAACGCTAATAAAAATTAACTCTTGTCTGTAAGAACCAAGGATATTAATAATTTTGCCCTTTGTTATATTCAAATTACCAAACTTTTAGGTTTCAAAAATGGACCTTTTTTGTATATTTTACAATAATGTTCTAAACATTAATTAATTATTGATTTATTGAATTTAGATAAAAACCTGACGTACAAAGTATTAAAAAAATAGATTACAGCTTACGATGAAAAAATATATTAAGAGCATATAATAAGATTATTCTATTCATTAAAAGAAAAACTAAAATTTTAGAAGCAACTCCATGCTAAAGCTTACACTTTAGTAGTTTTTAGACAATATCGACAGAAAAAGACTTTTTAAAAAAATATTTTGGAAATATTTTTCCCTTACATGATTATAATTAAAATTTATTATTTAGTTCTCATTGACCCAAAGAATTTAGCAAAGATCAACATTACAAATTTTCCGCTAATGACTTATTTGTTGTGTTTGATTTTCTATGTTTGTGGCAGAATTTTTAAATAGTTGTAACATTCCCTCTAACAAAGATAAGACCAAACAGTCATAGACTGAACACTTTTTCCTTCGCAGCTCAGAATCAACTCTTATTATGCTGATTACAAATCGGTTATGAACCTTACAGCAAAATCAGATTTATTATGCATTCATTCAGTAGAGTTTACATTGTTTTGCCGGGAAATTTTGAACTATAAGGGAGTGATTTTAAAAGAGGATGTTGAGTTGACACTATCTTACACCTCCTTTTGCACGCGCCCATGGTTTTGTGGAAATTTATCACGGAAAAGTTAATAAAAACCACATTGGATAATCCTTTTTTAATAAACCTGAAAAAATATTCAATATGCAATCTTATTAAAAATATAGCACTACATCGAAAAACTTACTCGTATAGTTCAGACTTGCCTTGATCATGGACTAATAGTTTAGTTAATTCTAATATTCATTAAAATGCCAAACGCAACAGCAATGTAAAGTATTACAATAGAGTAATGTAGAGCTTTATTAATCAAAATATAGTTCAAATAGATTTTTAACATTTTAATTTATACAATATTTGAATACATTTAGTTTTATAAATTGGAAAAAGTTATAATTAAAATTATATACTTTTGATTGAAAGACAAGAATTCTAATCCTATTTTATAAAGTAGTAAGCTTTTTTGTCTGCTGTGCAGGATCTCGCTAATTGCTGAACCTATATGGTTCTTCTTTATAGTGACGCTTCTTATAGGGCCAGGGAAGGTTTTTATCTATTTTGGGGGAGGGTATCTCTACACTCCCAATAAAAATTACCCCCTTCCCCCCCCCCACCAAATTATTTTTTTACTTTTCCTTTTTAAAACTCTTCCATTGTAAGTGCCCATACTCATAGAAGCTTCTAGGGGCGTAACCGCTAGTAAATAAACAATATGAGGCAAAAATGTATCAAGTCGAAAGACATACAAGTCTAACTTGCTAAGTAGCTCTGCTTATATTTGAAGAAGCAATTCTAATAGGCAATACAAACGGAATTATTGTAAATGATTTCAAATGATCTGTGTAATATATGAAAGATGAGTCTTCATATCCCCATAATATTACAGATGCAAGTAAGCATTGAGCTATAGACAATTAGATTATTTGCTGACTTAAAGAAAGTTTTTGCTGTCTTGATAACTGATTACTAGTTCATAGTAATCGACAATTTGGAAAGGGCTGAATTTAATTATTCAGTACTAATGACATTTGGTATTTGGTCAGTAACGTAAAAAAAAACTATTCTTGGTATCTTTAGCCGTTGGTCGCACAAAGGTTTTCTTTTGTCTGACATATGTAAATAAAATACTGTCCCTTTAGATACTGTGAATGAATTAGGCAAAAAGAGAAAGGGACACTTTGCGCTGTTGTAATAATTATTCGGAATTGTGGACCCATCAATAACTAAACATCAATCTTAATAAATCGGCCAAGTTAATCAACATTAGTAGGCCCACTCCTAAAGCTCATTGTATAATTCAAATTTAAATATGGACAATTATGTCCTAAAGAAGCGCGGTTTTAACAAGCCAACATGTTTTAGATGAAAAAGAATAGTAAAGTTTAGTTAAACAGTAAGTGGAGAATGTTATTGTAGTTTCTTGGTGTTTTGAAATTGTTAATATTTACAATAGAATAAAGTAGTAGGTTTTTGGTACTTGCTTACATGTGGTAGACTGGAGCACCGAAAACCCCCCCCCCCCCCGCTTAGTTTTGACAAAAATCAAAAATAAGGGGGGGGTAGTTTTTTAATGTCTGGAAAACGGCAAGGAGGAAAAAAGCTCAGCAAGGCAAAGACTTAACCCCCCCCCCCCTTAATTTTGAAGAAAATCAAAAATAAGGGGGGGGGGTAGTTTTTTCACTGTACAACACGCCAGAAAGTTGAGTGAGGTAAATCAAGAAAATCCAGTATACCAGAGGGGAAACCTTATTACAGGGACATTCATGTTTTGGGGCATAATTTCCATATTTATTGACTGATTTTAGTAATTGATGTATCCCTGAACAGAAAATGAAAATAAGGAGGAGGGGGGCCAGTAAAAGGTTTTAATTTTGCGCAAAATTAAAACCTTTTACTGGCCCCCCTCCTCCTTATTTTCATTTTCTGTTCAGGGATACATCAATTACTAAAATCAGTCAATAAATATGGAAATTATGCCCCAAAACATGAATATCCCTGTAATAAGGTTTCCCCTCTGGTACACTGGATTTACTTGATTTACCTCACTCAACTTTCTGGCGTGTTGTACAGTGAAAAAACTACCCCCCCCCCCTTATTTTTGATTTTCTTCAAAATTAAGGGGGGGGGTTAAAAACTACCCCCCCCCTTATTTTTGATTTTTGTCAAAACTAAGCGGGGGGTTAAAAAACTACCCCCCCCCTTATTTTTGATTTTTGTCAAAACTAAGCGGGGGGGGGGGGGGGTTTTCGGTGCTCCGGTCTTCACATGTAAGCAAGCACCAGGTTTTTTTGTCTGATGCGCAAGATCCCGGTTAATACTGATCCAAATTAGTTTAGAAGTTTAGACTATATTTTTCTAACACTCTCCGTTATCCTCATAGCCTAGCGAAGCAACTAGTATAACAATAAAGACAAAACTTTTGAGTAACATAACATTAACCATTTATACACTCAGATACACTTAAACCCTTCTTTATTTTTATTTTAAATATATCTTTTTTTCAGGTAAGTTCTGAGATATTTGTAAAGGTTGAAAAAAGTTAAAGAATATTTAAATTAGTTATTTTTCATAAGTTTTCTTTTCTGTTTATTTATTGGTTTTTCATTACATATGGTCATAAGTGTCCTTGTTCTATTAGCATTATTTAATTAATGAAATATTAATGAACAATATTATCTACAATTTTTCTTTTTCAATGGTAACTAATTGCTAGATAGTAGCCCAAAATCACCCTATTTACTAAGACACTGAGAAAATCTGAAACCTTATCAGAACAGCCATTTACGAGATCTTAAACTTTAGACAAAAACTTTACTAGTTTATATTACAGGATATATCATAAAATTATGCAGTCCTTCACCAATGATTAATGTCTAGGTTTTTTATATGACAATAAATAATTAATGACATTTTATCGAAATGATATTATTGACATTACTTTAGTCGTGTATGAAATGTTATCGACATAACATAACATATTTCATTGACACTATGAACACATATTTATGTTAATATAATAATCATACAGAATTTACAGTTGTGCGTTAACGGTTGGACACCCTGCGTGTCACAGATGTAAATATTAAATCAAAGTAGAAATAAGGTGAATGTCAATTCAATTATCCTAATTAAGACAGTAAATAACAGTAAGATATACATTACCAGTGGATGCGCCCCAAGCATCTAGAGGCTCTGTATTGAAAGATGGAAAAACAGCATAACACTTGAATCTAGAAATAAAATAGCCTAAAACCATCCAGGGACCTATGTTAAGCTTTCCTAAAAGAATAACTATCGGCTCGGTAGTTATTGAAATCTTTACCTTCAGACAAAACTCTACTTAATAGAATAGGATATAAAATTCGTCTTTAATTGATAGCAGCTTTAATATACATACAGTTTTCATTTTCTTGTCTTTATTTGCACTTATTATTAGAATATAAAACGATTACGATATTGAAATATGAAATTAGCACCATCTTTAATGCTACTTGATTACCTCTAGCATCTAAATACTCTATGTTCGAAGAGTAAAGAAAGCAGAAAGATAGCTTAAAACCATCCCAAGGCTTAAATCTAAAAAATCTAAAACTATCCCGAGACCTATGTGAAGCTTCCATATAATAAAGAACTCAATTGGTTCTGTAGATATTGAAATCTTAAGCTAAAGACAAAAATGCTTACTACTTAATATAATACCTAGGTTAATAATATAATATGCATGCCTTACTACTGAATTGAATAAACAATTGTTACCTATTTCTATTGGTGCTTAAATACTTTTTGAACTAGATGTTCAGTGCTAGAAGCAAAAAAATATATAAATTTTAGAAAATAATTCAGAAGAATCAAGAATAGCAAAACTCTTAAAATGTGAAAAGGAAAAATTGTCAAAAATCATTGTTGTAGTAAAATAAACTAAGAAATTTAAATGAAGCCGTATATAGTTCCTTTAAAAATGACGTCATACCAATGACCAATGATAGGCAAATACATAGAATAAATTACAAATGACAGGTCAATATACATTTTAATTGACCAATGACGTCATTTTATAGGCACTATAAAAAGCTTCAATTTAATTAGGTTATGGCTATTTAACTAATTAGTTGGTTTGTATATACATGTTTACTATGAAAAGAATGAATGACCATTATATTGTAACAATGTACACAAACAAAGTACTTAAATTTAAGAGACCATTAGCAATGTAGACTATCTTGTAAAAAATAGAAAAACCTAATGGTTCTTAAGGGATAAAGACAATGGAGATAAATTAATGAATACCAATTATAACATTGGAAAATTCATTGTTGGAAAAGTTTGATACTGTCCAGAAATATAGGATTAATTCTTATCCCCAAGGCTTTCAGGCTTACGAATAGCAGAACAAGTTTAGAAACTTTTGAAGGCATCATCATCTACAGTCCATTATTCCCTTTCTCTTGATAACTTTAACTAGTTATTCTAAAAAAATCCCAGCATTGATAAGTATTACCAAATAAGAAAATATTAGGATTTAATAAGTCAAAATTATTCTTGCATTATAAGCAATTATGAATAATGAATTTAGCAAATCATCCACACATTTCTAAGTGTCAAAACTCAATAATACACTTCATTGTAGAAATTCACTGTGCTATTAGCAAATTACTCCCATGAATAAATTTGAATAAAATGAGAACTAAAAAGATGGTTTTGTCTCTGCCCACACAGTAATACAACAAACAGATGATTCTTGTCATTGGATGCAGACAATTTCGGAATTTTTTTGGTAAAATTACTTAATTCTTTTTTCCCTTTTGGTTAACTTGTATGGTTTGTTAGGACAATAAGATTTGTAAATGTGGACTGTATGGACTTGTCCTACGAAAGGCTGAATTATATACAGTCTTACTTAAGTATAGCACACAGTGCATGGCCTTTTTAATGCCTGAGGCCTATTCCGGCGACTATACGAGAAATAGCAAAAAAGTCTTTTTAAAAAGTTAATGTATTATTGGGAGTTGACAACTATTTCATCTGTTTGAAAAACTGGCAATGAGAAATGATTGTCAATCATAAGATTAAATTTCTTATAACCAGCTTTCCTAAATCTTTTACTTCCAAATCTAATCTATAGAATACATTTTGAACACAATGTTTCGAATATTTTTTAATGTCTCATGTTGTTTTTGCTTACAAACAAATGCAAATATTTTTTAAAGCTCTTATTGATAACTAGTTGTTAAACCATAATCACATTTGAGCTTCGCCCCTTGATTTATTTTTGGGCGTTAGTGAATAACCAAATTTCTCCTCAAAACAACCTGACAAGGATACATTTCATCCCAAACTGACCTGTTGTTTCTCAATCTAAATGATGAAAGACAGTAGAATTTTGTTATTTTTAACACAAATAAATTTTGTTTTGCATATTTGATAAGATAGTATCAATTTGCCTCCAAATTTTTCTCCAGTTTAAAACTATCATTACCGTATTAAAATGAGTTGCTTTTTTGAATGTTGTATAAAATTGTATGCTGTTATGCAAAATAGAAATTGTTCAATATTGAAAACTTTTTCAGTTGTAATATCCCTGTTCCTATAGCAAATGAGAACTTTTAATCCAAGTCAAAAACAATAAATAATTACACAAAAATTATATTACATGTTATATTGTGCTAATCATAATAATTCTATTGTTTTTATTTCATGGTTTTTATGTTGTGGGATCTTCAAATTTGTATTAAACTGAAAAAAAATCCACGAAATTTTAATTGAAAATTAAGGTTTTAAACGTGACAAAATATGTAATATTATTTTTATTCAATCATCTTTTCAGTTTTAATAACTGAAAAAAAGTGTCCAAATTAATGTATTTTTTACCGTGCATTAAAGCTGTAGTAGTAAAGGTGCCTGAGGCCCAGTTTCTGGAATGTTGTAGGCCTTCTCAGTGTCCAAACATTAATGTCAATTTTTTAAGTAAAACTTTCAACTTTGTATCGTCTCTCTTTTACGTGACAGCCACCATTCTAAGTAGCTGCGGCTGTGAATTGTCCAAAATTTTATGGGCAGCTGCAAATTGTTGAAAAATGTTACTAAACGCAGCTTCATAAGCTTCCGCTTGCTGAATTTATTAGTATAATGATATTTTGCAGCAATTTATGCACACTCTGTCTTTGTTTTCATTTAAACTTACAACATTCAGCCATTTTGTGGAACTTTAAATTGGAAAAGCTTTGTGATATCTTTGTGATATCATCCTTTAATTCATTTCTTTTTTTTAGTTGTATAACATCTAAAAATTCTGGTTATTTAAATAGTTTCCAATCAATTTTAATTTCCTTCAAAAAAGACATTTTTCATTTAAGGAAGATATTTTTCACTTGAAGAAAAACCTATTTGTCTCTAATTTCTCTACTTAAGAATCATTTATACTTAGTGAGAAAAAAATAGTTTTTCTTTACACTAAGTATAGTACTTTGATATTTAATTGATTTAATTTTGAGTCAAACTTTATAAATTAGACGTATGACAGTAATTTATTGTTAAGTTTTTTGGTTCTGATAAAAAAATGAAATTAAATAATAATAATTCCCACGCTCCAGTTTATTTTTCTAATGTCTTGATTAATGATTTCATATTTAAATCATTTTGCCAAAAATGTTCCAACAGATGTTAAAAAAAGATACATAAATGACAATCATTAATTTTTGCATTAAAAGTAGCGAAACTATTCTAAAACCAATGAATTTCCGTATGACCAACTGTCTTAGGCCACTCAACTGTCTTTTACTATGCAATTCTATAATTACAGGCACTCACTAGGAAATACAGTATAGGCGAGTATAAACAACACAATCAAAAAAAGTAAACACTCTCATACTAATAATAGAGATGCCCTGGTCATTTTTTAAATTTCCAATATTATTTGTTTGATGGTGCTTCGCTTATTGTGTAAATGGTTATTCTTTTTGTTATTTATAAGGTTTTTCTTTTACATTGATCTCTTTAGAATTGAGACAAATTAAATAAAAGAGCCGCTGCAATTTAAAGTAAAGGATGACAACATCCATAATAGCAAAGCTTAACTCATATTATAGTCGAACAAACGAATATTACCACTCATAGGGTGACGGCATTTGAAAATAAAAGTTATCAGTTATAAGACTTAATAAAATGAAGATGAAAGGATAATGGTTTCAAAATAGTCATAAACCTTATCAACATTTAGAGTTGCTTTCCTAACTTAATTGAACCATTGTGTTGTAAAAATAATCATGCAAAATTTAAGATTAATAAGAGCTATCCGTTATAAAGTGTGTTACCTTTTTTATGTTTTATTATTATTTGGACACAACTTGGTAAAAAATGCTCGCAAATCAGACCTTTTTCAGCTAAAGAAACTCAAATGGTTCCTTTACAAGCCCAATCAATCAGTTTTAAGATATCTTTATATTTCAAGAAAATGAAAATACTAAAAAACAGCAAATTTGGGTGTTACCTTTTATATGCACAGATACCATAAAATCAACAGAAAAAATACTTATTTTTACTTTTCTGTCATTTTTAAAGTTTGATTCTGTTAAATTGGCTATTCTTGAAAGAATTTATGCATTGAAATATACTGAAACATAATATTGGGCAGAAATTAATGTATTTCAAAAAAAGAAAATTTTTAAAATAAGAAATTCGACCTCTATCACTTCAGAGGACAGCTGCCAATCTCCAGTTGACAGGATATAGTTAAATACTTGTTAGCAATAATAATTAGCTCAAAAAGTAAAACAAAAAGTTTTTTAATGTGGCAAAAAAATGATAATCTAAATCTTAATTTTGGGGATGATGATCTAAAGGACGCTCTTACTGGTGGTGATGATGACCCAGATGTTATCCAAGTACATGAGTGTTATGACAACTCATCTATTGAACTATGGTCCAATTTTTGTATTTGTAGCAGCCTCCAATTAAAAGTTGTAACAAGAAATATAACCATCTTTTAAAAACTACTATATTTACCTTATGAATTGGAGAATTTAAAAACCATGATTGTATGTTTTGGGATTTCTCTTGATTGGAGAATGATACATATACAATAATCGGACCATAGTTTAATAGATAAGTTGTCATAATGCTCATGTATTTAGATACCATCTGGGTCATCATCACCAACAGCAAGAGCGTCTTTAAGATCATCATCCCCAAATTTTAGATTTAGATTATCATTTTTTTGCCATATTAAAAAACTTTTTGTTTTACTTTTTGGGCTAATTATTATTGCTAACAAGTATTTAACTATATCCTGTCAACTGGAGGTTGGCAGCTGTCCTCTGAAGTGATAGAGGTCGAATTTCTTATGTTTCAGTATATTTCAATGCATAAATCCTTTCAAGAATAGCCAATTTAACAGAATCAAACTTTAAAAATGACAGAAAAGTAAAAATAAGTATTTTTTCTGTTGATTTTATGGTATCTGTGCATATAAAAGGTAACACCCAAATTTGCCGTTATTTAGTATTTTCATCAATTTTCCTTGAAATATAAAGATATCTTAAAACTGATTGATTGGGCTTGTAAAGGAACCATTTGAGTATCTTCGGTCGAAAAAAGTCTGATTTGTGAGCATTTTTGACCAAGTTGTGGCCAAATAATAATAAAACATAAAAAAAAGGTAACACACTTTAGACGGACGGTTACATGGACCGCACTTAAATGTAGAAAACCTTCGCTTTTAAAAATTATTATATTTGCAAGCCATATCATATCAAGGCCAAAATAAAGCATAAGTTGACGTTCCATTAAAGAAACTGATTTTTTAAATTTGTTGACCAACTTTATACCTTGTAAACTGCTTTTGCCATAGCAAACCTAATTCATGCATAACTCTTCAATTTTAGTTGCTAATCTTAGTAAAATAACAATAAACTTTTTTATAGCTATAGATTAACAAATTACACATTGTTCCCCTATAATAAAATCAAACCTGTGGTTTTGTAGACACAACTCATAGGCATTTTATATACTTGGTAAAGCAGGCCTTCGAGTAAATATTGTAGTTTTTTTGCAAATTTTTTCCTCGCTCTTTGTGACTTGCAATCATTGCAATTTCCATTGACAATATAATACATTCATTTCTAACTTTAATTTGATTTAAAGTAACGTAAAATAAACTCAGATTGTTTTGATAATCTAAAACTAACCATTATAGGTAAAATGTTCCTGGTAACGATTATCTCAAAAAGTCTATGAACTTTAAAGGCTACTTGCCACCAAACGGCTTAACGTACATGTCATGCCTGTACATTGTTTTAATAATCTGAAATTGACAAGAACCGATGATGTACAGGTAAAGCTTCCCTGAAGAAAAAACGCGTAAAAAAAGTTTTTTTTCTCGTGCATTTATGACCACCGCGAGATAACTGTGCATTATTGAGTAATGCTAATTCCAGATAATTTGTGAACTTCTTCGTCGATTAGAATTTGTGTGAGCATAATCTGTACGTTTCACAGTTTGGTCGTTAGCACCGCGAACTGCACTAAAAGATTCTAAATTTTTATTCTTTGGATTCTTATAATTTTTAAATTCTAATTTTAACAAATTCTCAGCTATAAAACATATTTTATAACTCAGCTTTATGAAGAAAACTTTTTGGATCTACTGCAGTTCACGGTAAAATATTGCTGGTAAGCAATATTTTCAAAAATTTATGAATTTTAAAGGCTGCTAGCTGCCAAACGGCTGAACGTACAGATCATACCCGCACACCATTTTAAGCGGCATAAGAAGGCCTACAAATAATCTGGAATAGCCAAGATCTACTGATGCACAGGGAAAGAAAAAACGCGTAAAATAGGTCTTTTTCGCGCATTTCTCTGCACTGCGAGATAATTATGCATTATTGATTTATGGCTATTCCAGATTATTTGTAGGCCTTCTTATGCTGCTTATAACAGTGTGCGGGCATGATCTGTACGTTCAGCCGTTTGGCAGCTAGCAGCCCTCAAAATTCATAGATTTTTGGAAATATTGCTTACCAGCAATATTTTACCGTGAACTGCAGTAGATCCAACTTTTTTTCATTTGCAAAAACAATACACGAGAGGCAGACATAAGTATATTTTTGCACAAACGGCTGAAACAATTAGGCTTCGCTTTACGGAAAATTTGTTACAGGCAGTCTTTTTTGCTTCCGCCTTCTAAATTATACCCCAAATTATACGATTAAATTTGTTTGTTTGTAATAAAAATATTAACAAAGAAAAGTTTAAAATCAGCATTTGAATTAATTTGAATTTTGTTTAATTAATTGGCAATATAATCTATTAATACCAATTAAGAAGTTTTAAACAACAACTGTCATTTAAGATTTATTTTGAGGATGAGTGCAGGAGTAAGACAATGGGCGATTAATTGATATACATCTGCAATGATGATTACCCCTTCTGTTGATTGAAATAATTGGTTAAAAAGTTTGGATACTGCAGGTTTTAAACCAACCAATCAAAAAAAAAATTTAGCAAACCATGTTTATTAAAACTGGAAAATTAATCAGTAGTTTTTGGATTTTTATTTCTTTTTGTTTAAATATTCCAGATTTGGCCAAAGCTTTTAAATTTGATTTCTTTGTCATTTGCAAATTAAAATAATTTTTTAGATGTTTTTTGATGTTGTCTTGACTTAAATGATTCTTTAAAGGGCTATTACAGTTGTGAGGTGAAGTTATTTTCCTTTTCTTAGATGAAACTCTAGCTTGAAATAAGTATATTGAAAATTGTTTTTAAGGGTTTAAAATTAAGGGTTAATAAATTAAAAGTCATATCTCTCAGAATTCCATCATTTTCTCTCCTCAGAATTAAGAAGCAGACTTTGGACTATATGAAATGGATAACTTTATCAATATAATGATTTCCTAAGGTCAAACAGACATACAAACATCCTAACCTTTTTATTGGGATTATTAGAGAACTAGTTTATTCCTCTCGAACTTGAGAAAACGGTGACTGCCGTAAATTTAAGATTAATTCATTTGAAACTAGGACTCATTTAAATTTCAAAATACTAAATAATAAATACTTTTTGATAATCTTAAATAGCCTTTTTAAAAGCGAAAGAATATTCTTCCAACATTTAAACTGTAGGATAAAGAAAAATTAAACCGAGATATTCTTCATTTCATTATTAATATTTAAACATTTTATATAAATATTTAACATTTTAAGTTAATAATAGTTCAATTGAATTTGAATGTATACAGGGATAGGTCGTTGGACGAACAATAAATGTAAAGCTCTGCCTTAGGTAGCTAATAATGATATAACTTCAATTGTAATTTTCCTCCCCATGTTTTAAAATAATTATTCCTTCTGAAATTGTTTTTTTTCTCATTAATCATTAATTTTTATGAGTTTTATCCCTTCATATTGGTTTTTGCACTCAAAGTTGAGTGCAAATGTTTATAATTATTAGTAATCATATAGGATTGTTTAACTGTACAATGAATTTATGTTTACAACCATTTGATGAACACCAATGGCAATATTTTGCGGAAAAAAGGGGCGTTTCCACAGGAATGTTGGGCTCACCTGATTCATGACCTGCCATTTTTCATGGGGTCCCTTCCCACCCCAATTTTAATAAGTTTAAAAATGAAAATGGATGATAAAGGGTTGGCTAACAAATTGCATTGCAGTTTTTTGTTTTTATTGCTTTTCATTTATGTGAATACCACATATACTTATGTTAAGTAAAACACTGTTTGTCTGTCCGTTCGTTCAACCGTCTGTCCTGCTATTTCCTATGTGCTACCACTGGATAGGTAGTCTTCAAAAATGCTATTTTGGTACCTATTATTGGCCAATTTATTGCGTTTTTATCATACATCAAAATTGTATCCTTTTTCCACAAAAGGGGCGGCTTTCATCCAGGTTGCAAAAAAAATGTAGCATCACCCAAAACGCCCAAACACAATGCAATACGATTATCATAATGATTTGCCTAGCCGTCTAATTGTAACTTCCTCATCAAATATTCATGAAAGATGAACAGTAGTGGGACATAATGAACTCATCAATATGGCCACGAATCATAATACCAAATAATAAAACAAGGACGTGCGGAAGGGGGGAATTAACACCCTTTTTAAAGTGAAATTGTTTAGTACCTTATTCTCCTTCTTTAGCTGAACCTCCCCGTGGCAAAATCCTGTACACACCACTGTTAGAGATTCAAAATAACAGGATTAGAAGGGATATTACAGAAGATTATTATGTTAATATTTAATAAAATTATTGTTTTTCATAATATATACATTTCTAGCAAATCTGCAAATATAACAATACCTAAGTAAGGAAGTAGAAATTATAACTTAAAATTAACTAATTTTAACCATATAACGCTTCTTTAAAAAGCACAACTTAATCTATCTAGCCATTTCATAAATCTTTTACTTCAGAAAAAAAATCTTACAATCTTACCCAACGTTTCTATGCTTTTTTTTATAATTTTTCGCTTCTATACTTGAGAAAAGTATTGTTATTGGGAAGTTATTTTGAATCATCATCTCTGCAGTTGTGTCTCTAAAAGTTAAAGCACAAAATGTTTCATTATTTCATTAGAAATATTTTAAACTAGGTAACGATGTAACATTTTTTTAGGATAGCATAACAAATTGAAATACGCATAGCATACATATATCATAATCATATATATGGTGATTCTCATTATTTTTCTTGATATTTTAGTGTTATTGTTTGAATATGTACATATGTCACTCCTCCTCGTATTTGTCATGAAATGACAAAACCAACAAGACATATTGTACCGGGCATACACTTTTATAATAGACTATAATTTTTGGGGGCAACTTTTAATGTCCCGCAAGATTTAGGTTCCCTATCAAGATGATATTACATTTTTTCTCGTCTTAATAAAAATGCATTCTAGGATTTAATTTCTAAGACATTTGGCTAAAACGCCTTAGCAAGAAGCCTGCCTAACTCGTCTTTTTTTCAGCTTAAAATTTGAATTTTTTCCTAAAATTTCATTTAGACTAATGTTATGTTTCAAAATGGTCAAAATTTGTGAATATTTTTAGCCAATAAACAAAATAGTTTGAAGAGAATATACCCATCAACCTCTTCCTTTCTCTTATTATTAAGAAAAGTTGGTACTCTTATTTTTAAACTCTTTTTACAGAGAAGTAACCAAAACAGTTGTTTAATCAAATCAACCAAAGAACCTATTTACAACAGCAACCACAGTTTTGAAATTTATTAATCACATTTCATAAAGCTTTCATAAATGCAAAAAGCATTGTAATAAATTGATATGAAACTTTAAATCAACTTTAAATCAACATTAGTTAAACTTTTCCACCATACAATTTGCCAATTTTTTTCCGCCGCGCTGGAGAATCTTATGTAAGTTTTAGAAATTTTGTATTGATGGAACACCCATAATTCATGCTTACATTGCCTTGAAGCAGGAACTTAACAGTTCTCATTATCCATTCTTATGAGACATTTGATGGGTGAAGGGTGCTCATTTTCAATACACAGCCCTTCTCTTACTTACTTTGTCTAACTGTACTAACATTGTAATATATAATGTGCGTAGTTTGATTTTAAATCGAAATAGTGCTTAAAAATTCTTTATAAATCATTTGATAATAAACGTTGATCTTACACCAGATTATCTCTGATAAAGTAAAACTTGTAGCTAGCTAAAATAACGATCTCCTCATTTCACGCCCATTACCCCATCCCCTCCCTTCCTTCTGGATAAACAAACTGACCAATAAATTGGGATCATTGGAGCAACTTAAATTGACGACAACTTTTTTACATATTTTCTACATTCATTATTAGCATTGTGGGTGACATACTTAGTTTAGGTAAATTGTAGAGAGACAGGATTTTTTATTTGATATGAAATCTGAATCATCTTAACTTTTAAAATCATTAAGCATTTGTTTTTTTTAGTATTAATGTATGAACTGTTAAGTATTTCAAATATTGTCAATGTTTTCCTTGTAGGTAATCAAATCACAAATGTATGAAATATAATTGATTTGTCTTTTCTACTATAACTAACTGTTCGTCTTTCTACTTTGGAAATTTTTGGCACCCCCTCCCTTTATAAAAAAAAAGACAGTAGGCTAGATTAAGATTTGCAATTTAGGACAGAAAAGTAAATATTGTGGTATTACTGTTTGGTATTCCTTCAGATGAATATACTTTTTTTTGTAGAAAATTAATAAAAATTACTCATCTGTAAACAGTAATTATACATTAATTATAGTTTTTCATTGAAAAATATAACACAGAAATTCATCTAATTTTTTAACAATTACTTGATAAACTACCATTAGAACATCAGATTTTGTAAAAACAATAATAATATTGTTCTTTTTTTTGTAAAGGGTAAATGTAAACAATAATTAAATAAACTTAAAAAGGATTGCTCGAATTTTTTGATTATTTCAAATAAACCAATAACCAACTAGGTCTATATGCACTTATGCTAGATTTTTCATACATAATAGGTTTGCCGCATGTCCATCCGTCCATTTCACAGTCGTCAAAAGATAATTTAGAAAATAGACTGCTTAAACATGACTTTTGGTGAATTGGGAAGATCTAAAATATGTTTTATTAATATTAAGATATTACTGTATTATATTATCCTGTGCTTTTTGTTGCATAAAGTTTAATGTTAGTTGCGCTTGTTAAAAATAATATTTTAATTTTATATACAAACAAGAAAGGCAGTGCATTATATTTTATTTTTCTATTTTCAATGTACAGATGTCTTAGGGCTCTGAACTACATTCTCTGAAAATTGTAATTATGAAATTGTTTTTTAGTGAGCTATCCATTCCGCAATCGCATAGGTTTTATAATTAAATATTTAAGATATCAAAAAGACATTAGGAAACAAGGTCTTAAAAAAGGTGAAATCAAGGAAGGAACAATTTTGCTGTATAATATTTTGCGTTTGTGCTGTTTTTTTATATTGCAAAAAAAAACTTTTTGCAGCAGCGATTAATCACAATTGTTTTCTACAATTAAATTTGCTCGTAGCAATACATTACAAAAATTATTCTACTCTCATAAGATTAAAATACAACTTTAAGATATATTTTTTTTTCTTTTAGTACCTTATATATTTCATTTTATTACAGAAAAAAAACACTATTAATATTAAAGAAACACATTGGTACCGAGTGAAAATTTTTATTCTTGTTTTGCGTTAGTGTTTACTATTGTTTGATTTTGTATATCTAAATATGTGTTTATGTGTGTGTCTGTGTGTGTTTGTGTATAAGTATGTGTGTGTATGTACATGTGTGTGTATGTACATGTGTGTGTATGTACATGTGTGTGTATGTACATGTGTGTGTATGTACATGTGTGTGTATGTACATGTGTGTGTATGTACATGTGTGTGTATGTACATGTGTGTGTATGTACATGTGTGTGTATGTACATGTGTGTGTATGTACATGTGTGTGTATGTACATGTGTGTGTATGTACATGTGTGTGTATGTACATGTGTGTGTATGTACATGTGTGTGTATGTACATGTGTGTGTATGTACATGTGTGTGTATGTACATGTGTGTGTATGTACATGTGTGTGTATGTACATGTGTGTGTATGTACATGTGTGTGTATGTACATGTGTGTGTATGTACATGTGTGTGTATGTACATGTGTGTGTATGTACATGTGTGTGTATGTACATGTGTGTGTATGTACATGTGTGTGTATGTACATGTGTGTGTATGTACATGTGTGTGTATGTACATGTGTGTGTATGTACATGTGTGTGTATGTACATGTGTGTGTCTGTGTGTGTTTGTGTATAAGTATGTGTGTGTATGTACATGTGTGTGTATGTACATGTGTGTGTATGTACATGTGTGTGTATGTACATGTGTGTGTATGTACATGTGTGTGTATGTACATGTGTGTGTATGTACATGTGTGTGTATGTACATGTGTGTGTATGTACATGTGTGTGTATGTACATGTGTGTGTATGTACATGTGTGTGTATGTACATGTGTGTGTATGTACATGTGTGTGTATGTACATGTGTGTGTATGTACATGTGTGTGTATGTACATGTGTGTGTATGTACATGTGTGTGTATGTACATGTGTGTGTATGTACATGTGTGTGTATGTACATGTGTGTGTATGTACATGTGTGTGTATGTACATGTGTGTGTATGTACATGTGTGTGTATGTACATGTGTGTGTATGTACATGTGTGTGTATGTACATGTGTGTGTATGTACATGTGTGTGTATGTACATGTGTGTGTATGTACATGTGTGTGTATGTACATGTGTGTGTATGTACATGTGTGTGTATGTACATGTGTGTGTATGTACATGTGTGTGTATGTACATGTGTGTGTATGTACATGTGTGTGTATGTACATGTGTGTGTATGTACATGTGTGTGTATGTACATGTGTGTGTATGTACATGTGTGTGTATGTACATGTGTGTGTATGTACATGTGTGTGTATGTACATGTGTGTGTATGTACATGTGTGTGTATGTACATGTGTGTGTATGTACATGTGTGTGTATGTACATGTGTGTGTATGTACATGTGTGTGTATGTACATGTGTGTGTATGTACATGTGTGTGTATGTACATGTGTGTGTATGTACATGTGTGTGTATGTACATGTGTGTGTATGTACATGTGTGTGTATGTACATGTGTGTGTATGTACATGTGTGTGTATGTACATGTGTGTGTATGTACATGTGTGTGTATGTACATGTGTGTGTATGTACATGTGTGTGTATGTACATGTGTGTGTATGTACATGTGTGTGTATGTACATGTGTGTGTATGTACATGTGTGTGTCTGTGTGTGTTTGTGTATAAGTATGTGTGTGTATGTACATGTGTGTGTATGTACATGTGTGTGTATGTACATGTGTGTGTATGTACATGTGTGTGTATGTACATGTGTGTGTATGTACATGTGTGTGTATGTACATGTGTGTGTATGTACATGTGTGTGTATGTACATGTGTGTGTATGTACATGTGTGTGTATGTACATGTGTGTGTATGTACATGTGTGTGTATGTACATGTGTGTGTATGTACATGTGTGTGTATGTACATGTGTGTGTATGTACATGTGTGTGTATGTACATGTGTGTGTATGTACATGTGTGTGTATGTACATGTGTGTGTATGTACATGTGTGTGTATGTACATGTGTGTGTATGTACATGTGTGTGTATGTACATGTGAGTGTATATATTTTGCAACGCTATATTCTGTGTATCAAGAAGTATGCAAATTTTTTTTCTTTGCAGATCCACTACTCGCATTTGCACATACTTACAAACATTTCAAATACAAATAGACATGATATATCTAGATGGTAAATTTGACCCCAAAATTCGACAAACTTAAAAAGAAAATTCTTGTAGACAAACACCTTTATTTAAGTTTGTTGTTATACACGATTCTTTCTAATAATATATGCCATATGCCTTTATAAACGGTATAAGTAAACCTAGCAAAGCTTTATCTTAAGTAATGCGACTATTTACAGCTGACTCGTATTGCGAATGAAGTGAAAAAATAACCGTTCTTTCTGTACACTTACTAACCAATAGTATGGCCGGGTTGTTTCTCCACTGTTTTCCTATTGTCTGATTTAGAGAGTGTGTCTTTAAATTATCTCTATTCAAATACATAAACTATATCACAATTAAAATATACCATGGATTTTTAGCGTAACAATAATATTTTTTCTCGTATTCATTCGAATCCGGTGGATAGGAACCGGTTCTCATCCATACGAAAAAACTATGTCTAGCATCGTATTATATCCAGTTTTCTACGAATATAGAAATGTACAATCACAAGATTAAAACTAGTTTTTTTAGCCGGTGCCTTCGGCACCACGGGGCTAAAAAAACTAGTTTTAATCTTATAATTGTACTTTCTATATCCGCGGAAAGCCGTTTATAATACGATGCGAGAAATAACTATGATTGAATAAAAGGCGTTTAATGCAACAATTACATGGAAAACATTTTGATTAAAAATGCGTAGAGTCTGTAGACTTTGGTTAACTCAGATGATACTCGTGAATCATATATAAATAGATTGTCTAATTTCTTTTAAGGCTAGGCTGAATTATAACTGTACGTTCAATCTTTATGGTATTGGCGTTTATATGAATATCTTTCAGTGACGTACTGCACTTACTATGATATTTATAGAGAAGATGCGTATCACAAAAATTAAATTTTATTGTTTTATTTCATTTAAATTATTTCATGCATTATCATAATTGTTGTTTTAACTAAAATTCTTATTATCTTATTTAATAATTGTTCATATTTTAACATTTGTATAATGATATTAATAAGATTAAATTTCATGATTAAGTATTTAAGAAAAGTGTATTCAATTATGATATAATTAAAATAAAAAAGGATAAAAATTCATATGATTTAGATTAAATAACACTAAATTAAAATTTTTCCACCTAACTTACATCAAAAAAGAATTATATATAGGCTATTTCAGAAGCATGCACATTATTTTTGCTGAAGGGTTGCATATCCCAAAAATATCTTATCCACTACACTAGAAATCTTTTCCTTGCACTAGGGGGGGGAGGGGGGGCCTTGACAGTGGTTGACACTGTAGGGATAAAGGGAGGTGGTATGGCACCCAACCTTTCTTCATGTGAACGCCTCAGGGCTCTTTTGTTGTTTTTATAAGCTGCTAAAGGAACATAGTATCTCTTTCTAATTATGGGATTTTTAACTCAAGCTCCCATGATCATTTTTTTGATAACCTCTAGGTAAAAGTGCTCGCTATATAAATGAAAAATTGATAGTGTCTTATCCCTTAAGATCCCTGAATTTTACTTTTATATGCCCCTTGGCGAAAACATTACCACAGAAAATTTAAAGGTTAGTTTTTATTGAATATAAATTCCAATGATACTAAAAAATTATAACCACATTGCTATGATCAAAATAAATCTGTCTGTTCACTAAGATCTCCAGAATGGTTGGTTAGAACGTTTGGTAGGGAGATGTACAATGGCCCATAGTGCCTAAACAAGTTGTTTTTCAATGACAATTGGGTAAATCAATCCCCCCCCCCCCCCAACTCCATCTTTTTAAGCATAAAATTATCAACAACAAAAATGGTGCTTTTTCAATTATATTTTCTCCTTTTGAATACAAGTCTAGTTGAACCAACACTAATTGTAGCGCTGTGTGAATTATTGAAGATAATTTTAGTTTCCCATGGCTGAATTGTCCACCGTGAAAACTCAGGGTGCCGTGGGGTGTCTGATTTTAGATATAAATAAATAACTAAAAGTTTTTAAATATATCTTAATATACTTGGTCGTCAGAGATGTTCTTGGTAATCCTTCCACAATAGTTCTTCTTTTAAAGAAAAAAAATGAAAAAGTAGAGATGTAAGTTTTTTTTCTCTCCAACCTATTTCTTATGAGAGCAAATTCTATTTCTCACAAAATTTTTATTTGCCCTGTGATATCATCCTTCCCATAAAATTGTAGAAAGTTCGTTTAAGCCGTTTACGAGATATTACCGAACATAATATATAGAATACATGTAAAATTAATTAGTGTGCGGCTTTCTCTTTGGTTCTAACGCACCTTTAACGGCAGTTTTTTGGTAACTTCGCATTATAGAAGTGTTTAAACAAAGCTTCAAAGAAATTCAATAATTATAACATAGTGTAGGAAGTTTTGGAGATACGTGTCATGTACTACGTCATTAAAATACGTCTAAAAGTAAGGATGAGAGGAGAAGTTGGAAAGGAAACCCTTAAGATTGGATGAATTTAGACGTATTAACATAATATTAAATTTGTCGAAAAGTAAATTATATTTTTACTTTATCATATGAACACTAAAGTGCCATCTTTTTTTTTTTTTTCAAGCTACTTCTATTACAATTTAATATAGTTGTACATATAATTTTCTTTCAAAATAATTTAGACAGCTCCAAGTAAAATCGTGGTTTCCCCACAAAATTAAGAATAACATAGTAGGGAGGTTGATAACATTTGTTTTACAAAACCAATCAGAACAAATGAAAAATGTAAAAAAAAATCTGTTGGTATATTGGCCTGAATTTTTACATTAGGGGTGAAATTGTATTTTCAGTTAAGTACTTCTTAAACTTGAAATAATAAAATTTTAATTGAATACTAAAATTGGTAGGTTAGCTGATTGTTAGGTTATATTTGTAAATCATGTTCCATTTACAAACTTAAAACTTGATTTAATCTTCAAACTATTCTGTTCCTCGCAAATGTAAACTTATATGAATTTTGTTCACAGCTTGAAATTTATTGAAAATTATTTTAATGATGCTTCAGCTTTGTAAATCAATGTGTAAAATATGAATATTTATTAAATGTAATGTCTTATTTTAGGTAAGAATCGAGAATTGGTTGGAAAGGAAAAATTTTTATTGTTTATATTTAATTGACAGCAGATGGCCAAATTTAATTTGCTTACACCATTTTTATATACTTTTCTTGGGAGATTTATCTTGGCAGGGTGAAGGTACCCTCCCCTAAAACTGTCATAAACCTCCCCTTAAAAAATTCTTATTTACGGTAAATGATATGCTGCCAATGCAGGGATCTAACGTCCTGCAGGGATTTTCAAACCGCAATTTCGCGAATCATAAATGTACAATTTTAGCAATAAATTCGCAATTAAACGATCAAATTTAATTGTTGCTTTGTTTATTACTCCATATCTTTAACAACCAAGTACCCGTCTTTTTGGCGTTAAAGAATGACTTACATTTATGTTGACAAACAGACGAACATATTTATTGACTAGAAGCATTTAATTTTTTTTAGATTTTTACAGATTATTGTATTGCATTGTTGTTGAAAAAGTTGAGTAAAATTGCCCAGTAGGATATAAAATCATACCAAGGTTGAAGTAAAATCCCATTTTTCACCTATAGATCTAAAATCAACCACTCTTAAATTATGTTTAAAAATAAGTTAATAATTCTAGTCCTAGCTGGAAGATCCAATCTGTTTATTTCTTTCCAGTCTAAATATAAAAATGTTCATATTAGTTCTTTTTACATTGAATTATTAGATTATATAATTTAGGAATATTATTGGGTACCTCCAAATTTCGGATATTTTACCCTCATGGCCTTCCAGGGTTTTTATTAACCCTTTTACTTTTAAACGGAAGATTAACACTTTCAGTCTAACTATATGCGAAAATATTTTAAAATTAATTTCATACGCTCATTTTTAAAAACTTCTGATATAATGAAAGTTTGACTTTCAGGGTCTTCTTTAAATTCTTTTTTTTTTACAAAGGTAGATCTTATTGCTTATTATATTACAATGACATGGATTCGTCTACCTTTATTTATGCTTAGATAGGAATGTAAGGGAAAAAAAAGGGCGTAGATTCAATTTGTCATCGTTGCTCTCTCCCTCATTGGAAAAGGCAGACCTTTTTTGTAACAAATGGCCAAAAAGAATTTAATATTCCTAATGTTTGTGGAAATTTGTACTTTCTAAGTGTGTTTTCTATGTTTAAATATTTATGTAATTTCCAAGATACAATTTTGCCACAATCTAAAATAATTACAGAAGGGAGGTCACCCCCCCCCCCCCCCCCAACTTCAAGTGGAACCTGTAAAACTTTGAGAAAGTGTGGTGACTACAATACTAAACTGGCTATGTCGACTATACAGAGTTAAATTATAGTTTTAAGGCTAACCTTTGGAATTGGGTATATTTCGAATATATATGACATAATAGTGGACATGGATGACATACAAACGACAAGATGTTATTCTGATTATATTGTGACTACATTCTTATATAATAACAGTTCAAAAGTTTATCATGTAGGGAGTGCTTTTCCCCAGAAACAGGCACTGACCCTGTGCATAATTAGTGCCTTTAAGGCCTAAAAATGCCTCAATGGATATATTTTTTCGTTACTACATAAATAATTTATAATTAAGCTAAATGTTGAAAAGTGGAAGTATTTGTTAAAAGTAGAGAGGAACTAAACCAAAGTCGAGACTAGTTGCTGGCGAGACTAAAAGCAATAATTTCTTTAAATTCATTTATGTAAACAAGGATAACAACATCCATAGAAGGACTGCTACTCGGTCAATTCTAACATGCCTAAATTAATGATAAAAGCTATCCTTTTAGGACGTACAGACCAACCCTTAATTAAAGAAAAGTTTCTTTTAACAACTTAATTTAATTAACATAGTATGGCAGTTGAGTCTAAAATCTGCATGTTAAAAATACAATAAAATTGGTAATCTGTACAATTTGTTAAATTAGATATGCAATTAAATTTATAAATTTAGAGATAAATAAAAAAAACTTATTTAACAGTCTATACAAATAACTAAGCTCTTTAAAAATATATGTTAGAAAACCACAAATGAATTGTTTTCAAAAATTTCTATTTAAAGCTATTGATGATTTACAAATACTTATGTTGCATAAATTTTTTGTAACAAATATAGATCTAAAACCAAGCCTTACGTTAAAACATTTATTTGGATGAACGTACGAACATATGGACACCTTTACACAAGAGTAGCTGCTCTACTAATATAAAGCAATCAAAGCTTATACGTTACAAAAGGCTTTCCTGGATTCTTAATTAGATATTTAAATAAAAAATATTTGGTAGTATAACTTTAACATCATTAAGAAGGGAAGTGTGGATATATTGTAATACTACCAACCTGCCCTGAAAAGAAAAATCCTCAAAGAAGCTTTTATAGAGCCATAAAAATGACGCCATACTGGCCTAGTCAACTATAACAGCTTCTTGGTAAGTTGCATTGTGATGAATTCGGAATCTCAACATCAGAGCAGGAAATATAGATTTTACTATATCCTTGTAGGCCTCAAGAGAAAACCACTGGTGAACAGGGATTCAAACTTGCAACGTCAGCGCAGTCGTCTAATTTATCATACCCATAACATCATGAGAATTGAGTCATGTATTATTATCAAGAACATAATCTGCAGCAGGAACTGCTTTAAGTATGAGATCAAAACCAGTAGCTTTTGACTTATTAACCGCCACCTCGAAATGAACAGAAACATCGTGACTGTCTTCTAATAGATTAATGAGGGCGATAAAAGCATTCAGACACAAGTAGGGAATCGTGTTCAATGGAGGTCAGTCTACCATTAATAAGTTTCTTTATAGAAACTCATTTTGACACCAAAGTATTATCCTTAAAAAATTTAGAAATAAATTTTGAGCAATTAAATGATAATTAACAATTATTTCTTTAGACAATTGTGAATGATTTACATTTCATTGAAAAACTGAATCCCCTTCTACTTTCACTGAAGCTTCAACATCACCTTGTGCTAGCTGAAGCCGGATACCTATAATTGATCAATTGTATTGTATGACGTCATTTTTATAGGCACTATAAAGAGCTTCTCCTCAAAAACATTTTTTTACTATGGCCATTTATTAGAATCTTTTTGTTTTGCTTTAATGTTGAAGTCTTTTTAAAATTCAAAAACAGTTTGCTTGTTAGTTGCAAAAAGTTTGCTCTTTTTCTTGCGAAATCTTATACTTTAACACAGTATTTAACATTCAAGTGCTGTTAACAACTTCAGAATCAAATTTCATCAACTTTTTAGGAAGAGGTGCTACTCTATAAGTCTGTTATTGGCCTGTGGCTTTTCCTATCATTATGCGTTCACGCATTTCCATGCAATGTATTACGAACGTGTTCTTTTAATTTAGCTTTGATCGCACACAAACGTACACTCAAATAAGCAGGGACTGTCATTTAGCAAAGTAGGAGAAGGAAGTAGGTTGTGCGAAAATTTTCAATTAGAATTGTATGTAAGAATCCTGGTCCCTGGTCCCTGCAAATAAGTTTATTGCTAATAATACATCGCAAAAATAATATAAGGAAGGTAAGAAGATGCTTTACTGTGTGGATTGTATCGTCCTTGTTTATCTTATAAGTTTCTAATATAATCTTTAAGTTTGCACAAATTTCAATGCTTAAACTTAATGCACACAATTAAAGTATGTTTAATTTCTTTATAACTTATGTATGTCCGAACATAAACGTCCAAGGGGGGGGGTAAAGGGGTGATTACCCTCCCCCCAAATGAACTTGGGGGTGCCTACGGCACCCCCAAAATTTTGGATTTTCAATTTTTACCCCCCCCCCCAAATAAAAAAATGCCTCTATGAAATAAAGATTACCCCCCCCCCCAAATTTTTATTTTTAAAATAAAAAAGCTTGGACGCCCCTGTGTCCGATTGGAAATAACGTGAAACAATAATTCCGCCACATGTAAAGATTGGGAATTATACACACACAGAGACAAACACACATTTACAGTAGCTGTGCCATTAATAGACTATTTTTTTAGTTAATCTTTAAGTTACTGAACATTTTATATCTGTACATTTTTTTCTTTTGATACTGTTTTTTTTATTCAAACTGTATGTATACACTGTATCAAAAATTGTATAGTTATTTTGTCAATATTAGAATGTATTCATAATGTCGTTATGTTAATAATATGTCAGCCAAAGCCACGATCAATTAAATTATAGTCGACATTAATTGTACTTGACATGTCGAAATTTTGTCAGCCATGTTCACTTTTATTGAATGCCATATAGTCGACCAATGACATATCTTTATCCTATCTATAATACAAAGTAGCTTGATGTCTGTCCGTCTGTCCGTCTGTCCGTCTGTCCGTCTGTCCGTCTGTCTGTCTGTCTGTCCCTTAAGATCTCGGTAACCGCTGAACTGATTGGATTCTACTCTTCAGGGTATATACCTATTGGTATTGTGGTGGTTTTAAGCTATTTTCTTGGGGGGTGGGACACCCCCAACCCCCCCAAAAACAAAAAAATTTCCCCCCATTTTTTTTTTTTTTTTTTTTTTTTTTTCTTTTTTTGTAGAAGAATTCTTTTGTAGAAATATTCTTTTGTAGAAGAATTCTTTTGTAGAAGATTTCTTTTGTAGAAAATTTCTTTTGTAGAAGATTTCTTTAGTTCTTCTTATTTTTTTTTGAATTTTTTTTGTTGTCATCTCTTGGGGCAAAGCCCCTAGAGGCTAGGGGCGAAGCCGCTAGTATTATATAAAGTAGTAAGCGTTTTTTGTCTGTCCCGAAGGATCTCGCTAACCGCTGAACCGATATTGTTCTCCTTTACAGTGAAGCTTCTTATAGGTCCTGTGAAGGTTTTAAACTATTTTTGGGGAGGGTGTCTTCACCCCACTCCCCCCAAAAAATACTTTTTAAAATCTTTTGAAACTCAAATTTAAAATGGGATGAGGTCGACTTTTCCCTTCCTACCTTAAGTGCCCCTAGAGGCTTCTAGGGGTGTAGCCGCTAGTTTATTATATAATAGTATATGGTTTGTGTATGCGTGTTTGTGTGTGTGTGTGTGTGTGTGCACGTGAGTGTTGAGTCAGGCACCAGCCTGTTTTTGTATAAGTACCAAGTCACGTTGTATTGCATTACTGATAAACAGAATAAATAACAAGGATGACAACATCCATAAGTAGCAAAGCACAAACAAATCATGATGGGAATACGAACAAGGAAACAACGAAATATATCACGTGTATTTTTATATTATTTAGGAAACTCATCAAAAATTATGCCGTCTATCTTAAATAGCAACCGAGACAATTACATTTCCCCTATAGCCTGACGGACGGACATACAAAGTATTTATAGAGTAGCTTCTCTATTAAAAAAGTAATTGTTATGCCAATCCTGAAAATCTAAACTTGAATCCCGAGAATTCAATTGATAGATTGTTCAAATGCTTTCTAAACCTGACTTTAACACAGAAATAAAGGTCTAGGACTCAGAATCCACTTTATTTTCACTGGACACAAACTGGTTTTGAACCGCATAGTAAAATCCAATAAACCATAGTTTATTTCAATTGCCAAAGGAATGATTTGTGTATCCGCGGTCAGCTTTCTATTTTTTTTTATATTCATTATTCCTTTCCAAAACTGTCTGTCTGTACCATAAGATCCCGCATATCGTTAGATTTTGTTCTCCTTTTAGCACCATACAAAGCTTTTATAGTGAAAACAGCTTGAATATTTTACCAAAAAGGTCTAATAAAAGCTGTCAAGAATAAGCTTTCACAAGGACTCGAATATAAATTTGAAGAAATAATAACTATGATATGAAAACCCCCTTTTAAATTAAACCCTACCTAAACCTTCCCCTTTTTTATCCCCGTATGGTTTCACAACCCATTCCACCACTGGTGAAACACTGTGCACGCCACTGGTTTAAAAATTTTTCTTTTCTTGTGACAATATCCCCTTACTCTCTGATGTTACCATTTATTCAGTTAGAAAAGGGAGAAACTCAGGGATCGTAAGGGATGGGTCAATAGACGATAAATTAATGTTTCCCTTAATTGTTATAAGCAAGGTAACCTCTAATGTAGATTTAAATGATTGTTCTAAAAGTTACTTTTTAAAAGCCAATCAAGATTCAATATTACTTGCGAAACTTTTTAGGCTTCCGAATGGAAGAACGAGTAAATTAACTTTAGGGGTGCAATACAATTTACACTCCATTATCCCCTCCCTCCCTCCCTGGAGAAAATAGAAAGGGAAAATACTCGTGACATTTATAAAAGTTTTTCTGTCATGAAATAAAAGAGTTTATAAATAATGGATGGATGGACTTTAGACATACTTGTTTCTGCATATATCAAAATAACTCTTAAAGTTGTTATAAAATACTCTGTACATACGATCGATTCACTTATGTTTAATTACTGTATCTTTCAAAATAAGTTTTTTAGTTTAAGTTTAGATTTAAAAAAAAAAATTTACATTTCGCACTTTACTTTGTTGTTACCTTTTTGTTGCTACATTACTTATGGACAAAGTTTTTCTTGTTTAGTTTAAAATAAAACTTATTAAATATCTATTTATTTATCTCTTTTGCTTTCAGAAAAGTTTATTTGATTGGCTTCGATTAAAAAGAGTTGAATATATGTACATATGCATGTATCAAAATATTTTCCCAACTGCTGGATTAATTAAGTTTTCAATTTAGGGTACGTTACCAATTTGCATTAGGTTTGTTTTTGTTTATTTTCATTGAGTTTGTGCCATTCCCATTAAGGTTCGCCTCCTCTCCTAAATTAATTAAATTAGAAGGTAGTTCGACATAATTACTGAAACTACTAAGAATTTTCCAATTTTCGTGGTAAATGTAAATTCATCCTACTTTGAAAGATAGTACGTCTATTGAGTATTGTGTCATTTGCTATAAAAAGCAAAAATGCATTTTTATGAATAATAAATAGTTTATGAATCTTTAAACAGAGGCATGCACAGGATTTTGTCAATATGGTGAAGCGCTCGGAAATTTTTACAGTAACCATCAAAATTAAAATATTATTACCCTTCCCATTTGTTCCCTTCTCCACTTTTTTTCCCACTTTTCTTTCTTGACAGTCTTTTTCCCTTTTCTTTTTCTTTCTTTCTTTCTCTGTCTTTTTCTTTCCCCAAATGTGTGTCTTTATTTAAGCTTTATATTTTAAATAGATTCGCTACTATTGGATGTAATCATCATTAATTGAGTCTAGGGTACACTAAACTAAAGTTTGGATGATAATAATAACATTTTCATCGCTTTTTTATTATTAGAGGGGTGTTGACATACTTAACATTACCTTTCGCACGCCACTATTTTACAATATTTTGTACTTTACAGTCCTTCAGTTTATTCACAAATTCGCACACTCTTAAATATTTGCAAGTCATTTTACTGTCAGTGCTATTTTTAAAAAGCGAAGCTTTTCTATTTTTAAGGTCGGTCCGTCCATATAATAAAGTTAAGATGGATTTGTATTATGGCTTTTTGGTAATATCTGACAAATAAAGAATATTTTTTAACAAGAACAATAATATATTAGCCATTAAAACAATAAATGTATATATATGTATAACCTGATATCAATGGTGGGGATCTTTTTAGTCTCCTAGCCAATTGCTCTCTGCTCTTTTGTAGTGACTTGGCCGTGTTAATATGTCCAACGCTATTGGCTGATATTCAGGGGCACAATTGGAAGTTGGCACAGGATCCCCTTTCCGTGAACATATGTACACTTTTCAGCTATTTAACCCCTGCCTCCTCAATTATTTTACTTAAATATTAATTTAAAACCTTTGTTTGATGGACGTATAAAAAAGTTATAGGTCAACACAATTCCTTCATTTTAACAAGATATTATTATTATTATATAACTAAACTATTACTGTTTATTTCAGGTCCCCGAACATTGCATGATCTGTCCTGCCAGTTTGGTACCAGAGGATTCAGTAAAGAAATGAGACAGGAAAAAAAAGATATATTTTATATTTATATTTCCATTAAAAAACTGTATAAAGAAAGTAAGACTTATGTCTTTTATTATCTTACAAATAGCTTTATCTATTAATTTTCAAGGAAGCTCATTTTTGTCTTGGAATGGTTTTCTTATACTTTTGGAGATGCCTAATACAAAATGTAAAATCCTTTTTTTAAAGTTAGGCTACTTTTCAGATTATTACTCCATAAGTTTATTGTAAGATCTAAAAGCGTTTGAATATATCATTCTATACCTTTTTTCCTTTTTTCTGCAGTGTTTTTAACAGAGATTAACTTCCTATTTCTTTCTTGACTTTCCCTTTCAGCAAACATTATTGAACCTTCCCTTAGATCTGACCTGTACAAAATGAAATTATCAATGAAATATTATCTATAAAATGTTGAATATACAGATTGCTGGTGGATCTCAAGCTGGACTCAGAAAATTTTTACAACAGGAAATTAACTTCAAACGTCAATAATACATTTCTTACCTCTCCGTCGTTTTTTGTTGTTAAAATATCTTTTCAAATAGAAAATCCAATAATTAAGGCTATATAAGATATATAAAAAACACAAGAATAATAACATCCAAAATAGCAAAACTTTAAGCTTATTGATTGTCAGAATAGAAACAGAATTTTACAATTTTAAACAAAAATCGACTTGATTACTTTTAAATCAAATTTCCAAAAAAACAGTCATAAAAACAGTTAAGAACTTTTGACTTAATAAGAACATTTGACTAAACCGTTACACACAACTTTACGGAAAATACGTGAAAAAAATAACCCCCTTTGTTAATTCTTTTGTCTAAAAACTTTTAAGTTTCAACTAGACGTTAAGGGAAAAAAGAAAACAAAATTATTTGTAAACTTGTTTATCAAACCATTGATTAATATTTAAGTAGGAATATTTATCTAATTTTGTCCCAAGTTATCAAAGTCATCAAAATGTTTTTACAATCCAGTACCTAATCCTTATGATGAAATAACAGGATCTTTGTATATCTGTCTTTCTGTACCGAAGGATCTCGCTAACCGTTAGGGTTTTCCTTTACAGGGTATCTTCTTATAGGTCCTGGAAAGAGAAATCGCCCCTATAAAATATTAGCATCCCTCCCCCCCCCCCAAAAAAAAAAGTCTGAAATAGAAATATATCTAAATTCAATATAGCTAAGCATAAAAAATACAATTTCAATTTATTTGAAATTGGCTAATATAATCTATATAATAAAAAAATTTATATTAAAGATTTTCATAAAATATTTGTTTAGCACTGATAAATTATGTTAACCAGATAAAATATAAAACCTAACTCTATTTACATAAGAGGCTAGCCTTTACTCTCAAAACGGAATATATAAATATTCTAATCCCAAAACATCACAAATTCATCTCAAAAATGAAAACAAATGTTTGGTTTTAACTAAGAGCTGACTTGCGAAAAATTTGCGGTATAAATGTATTAATATTATTCTGCATTACCTATCGAATTTATATTCTTTTTGTCTTTTTTTCGCCTTATTGATATATGTGGACTTGTTTTATGTTATTTAGATGATTATTAATTTGCACATCTAAGTATGTAGTGCAAAGATAATACATAATGTATTCATATAACCCCTGAATAAGGTTTCATTTAATTGGAGTATAATTTTATAAAATTCTAACTTGAAGTTTGAACATTATATTGGAAATTTAAGTACATATGGATAATTTCAACTCAAACAATGCTTGTATATTATTTGGAGAAAAGAAGAAAAGCAATTTCCAGTATGGCATCGAAACCGATTAATATCCACTGGATTAGAACCGGTAATAAGCCATATTGAAAAATCATTTATCATATCGTATTATATCCAGCTTTCTATGAATATGAAAATGTATAATCATATTATGAAAACCAGTTTTGTTATCCCGTGCCTTCGGCATCTCGGGGCTAACAAAACTAGTTTTAATCTTATAGTTTTTATATCCAAGGAAAGCTGTTTACGATAATATGCGATATATAACTATTTATTTATTTTATTTAGTAATATATATGATAGGAAGAATAGATTGAATTATTTAAAATCCATAGTTTCTTAGTGTTTCAACCCCAGTAGTATGAAAAAAACACCTGACTACTTAAACTCGATTTAAATTTTTTGGGGAGGGAATATTGAATTTTGATAAATTATTCAATCTTTGTCAAACTTTGTCCCTGTTTTTCCTGTGAGTGGAGGGTTTGTTGGGTTATTTGTCAGCCAAAAGTTTATTTATATTTACATAAAAGATAACTAACAAGTTAACTGTTCTTCTTTTTATTATTGTTTTTTTCATTTAAGAGAAACCTTTAAGTTAAATATTGTTTTTTTTTATAATATATTCTGCAATTTAGATAATTTATGGCATAAAACATTATTATTGTGTAAACTAATTACATTTATTACAATTCTACTCTAAAACTTTTTATTAAACCAAATACTATAGTACTAAAAAGATTCGTGGATTCGTAGATTATCCAATTTTCTACAAACATAAAAATGTATTTTTTATCCGAGGAAAGCTGTTTATAATACGCTGCGAGAAATAACTATTATAAAATCAACCCTCTGGGCATACCTCCACTGTCCTTTGATAATGTAATGGATTTTTTAATGAAATTACTTCCTTTTTAATTTAATTGCAAAAATTTGCAAACTATGCAAGGAAGTAAAAATGCTAAAAGCGTTTTAAGATAAAGGCAATGTCCTTACGTTGTTGCTGAACCTGATTGCTATATAATATTAAAGTAAATTATATCACAGGATGCGTATTTAGGAACTTTTTATATGTTTTGTATTATATCCCATCAACTAATAAAAAGATTATAGATGTTGATGTCTCCTCAAACCTTCATTACAAGAATGCAAATATTTTTATTTTTAAAGTATTATTCATGCTTTATTATTTGTATACCTTTTTTATTGTTTAGTTTTTATGTTTGAAAGTGATCAGTACGTAACAATTTTAATAGAATGTACAACACTTTCAACATGAAACTTTTACTTTTGTATTTGTCAGAAACCTGATTATGGTGCTATATATTTCTGCAGCCGTCATTTGTGCAAATGGGTTGAAATCAGCTGTTTTTGAGAGTGGCTGTGATTCAGCAATTTATTTCTTCTTTAAATTTACAAACATTTAGATGGTTTGTTGTGGAAGGCTTTGGATAAAACTGGTTTTAGGATTTAGCTATCAAAGGGAGAAATAAAGGAATAAAGGTTTAGAAGATTTTTCCACTTAAAATAGGTGCCCAGAATCGTGGTTCCTTATTCCTGATTATTCCATATTATGTAAATGGCATTTTAGTAAACTGTGAGTGTAATAATTTTGGAAGGAGTAAATATAAATAGGCACCAAACAATGGACAGGGCTCGCCACATACATTATAGACACAAGGGGGATACAAATTTTAAACATTCAAATCTGAAAATGTTTTAATAATAAAGATGTATTTTATGGTGAAAAAGTTTACTATGTATCTTATTCTAACTACATATATTTTGACTGTAAGTAAGATTTCGGGGGATAACCCGATTTTTGGAAAGAGGGGTTGATCAATACCTAATAAATATAAATTAACAAGCTGTTTTAGAGGACTTTGGTAACATACAAGCATACATACAAACACACATCAAACTACTTTAGTACACAGAAGTAAGGTTTTTAAAGTCACCCTTTCATTAGTTTACAATAAATTTCATTCTTTCCTGCTTGAATGTATAAAACACATACTATATGTAAACAATTTAATTTTTATACCAAGCTCACAAATGAAAAGCAAATTTATCAAAGAAATATGATAAACTTTGGTTCTTGATGAAAAAATGAGTATGAATTGCATGGATCTAAAGGGATAAGACAATGGTCGATAAATTGATGTACATCCAAAAGATGATACATAATATTACCCCCTTTTGTAAATTACAATTAGTAGTAAAACGTTTGGATACTCAACTCGCTGAACCAAAAATTTATTAAACCAACGAATAAGAAAATGTTATTCTAAAACTTAGGGTACTATTGTAATAAACAGGCCAATCAGGTAGGGTAGGGAACAAGCCTGAAGTATGCGATTCTGTCCCCAATATTGTACATATAATAAAAGCAAACCCCGTGTTCCCAGACAAACCATTTCATCTGAATAGATGGAAGTAATTCTAGTTTAGGTTGATGGGTCCAACATTTACTCTCAATAGAAAATATTTTACAAAATGGGTGGGATAATGTTTTCATAAAAGTTTGGCATACGAATGGATTTATTATTACTTGGATCTTACACCAGATAATCATGTACTCTAATAGAGTGAAACTTGTAGCTGGCTAAAATAACCATCTTACCCATCCACTCACTTCACCCCATCCACTTCCCTCCTAATGTATGAACGAACTGATCAATGAGTAATGTCCATGTTAACATCCTAAATTGACGACATTTTTTCCCCTGACATAATATCAACTTATATTCAACACCCATAAGCATTCGATGCAACTGTTTATTTAGTAAGGCTACTCTATAACCAACTGTGACCGTTCAAAATGTATCCGGTGCAATTACAAGTTAAGCAGCTTGGGACTAAAGACAGGTTTGGCCCCAGCCTACCTTCCTAAAAACAAATAGGAAAACTAAATACTTGGGTAAGTAATTGAAGGCTTAGCTTCTCCTATAAATACTACCTACCTCCATAAAAAGATTATTTAAACAAAACTCTCTTGATAAATTAAAGCACGTAACCAAAATAAAACTTATCTTCAAAGCATACTTAAAAGCAATTAAGTCATATTTCTGATATTATTTTGTTTGATCGGACAGACAGACAAACTTTATTATAATTAACCTTTGAGGTGGAGAATAACAAGTCTAGCCATTAGGATCTTTTGCTGTAGACACAGAAATAAGGTATATCCAACAAGCGAAATTAATAAAATAATATTGGGGGGGGGGGGGGGGCAGATAAAAAGGTCGTTAACTCTACTATGTGATGCCCCCAACGACAGCTGAAAATCGTGCTTTTTCCCCTAATTATTTTCTTCATTGTTGGCATAAGCTGCTATAGCCAACCCACGACATTATATTGATTGAAGTTAATAAATGGATATTCCAGTATCCCTCATTGTTTACTGTTGATGGTGAATGGGTCACTGTTGCTACGACAAACAAGGTAAACTATGTGTTTTTTCCAAGTCTAGAATCCGATGGAGCTGTATCCAAAGCAAAAGAAGAAGTCCAAGAAGGAGGGGGGTTATCTCCCTCAAACTTTGAAACCCCCCTTGACACCCTCAAAATAAAAAAAAATATTTTATATTACTATACCCCCCTTAAACAAAAGCTTGAACGTCCTTGGTCACAGATTTACCTGGATCCGTCCGGCTCCGCATCACTGTAGCCCACCTTTTCTACAATTTTGGCATATTATTGTTCATAAGGTCACGGACTTGCAAGCTGACCTTTCCTGTAATATTTCAACTAAACATCCTATTAGAATATGTTTGTTTAAAAGTAACTTAGTATTTATTTTGTGTATGATGTCATTCTTGTAATAAATATCTACAATTTTCTTAGTAACCAGCGGTGCCAGTTTTTTTTATATAAGTGAAAACACCCCTAAAAAATTACCCCCCAACTTGAATCTAGGTTTAAAATTATTTAATTTTTCAAATCTTTTTTTTTTAAACACGAAGGAATAATTTTAGCTTTAAATTTGATCATGGTAAAAAAAATGGTACGTGAGTGTGTGTATTTGCAGTGTCTATGATATTTTGTTTGCAAAACTACTAAACAATTATTATTATATATTGGTCTTTCTGCATTGTACACTTGCCTTCTTGTCGCGTAATTTAAATAACTTATCGCACTTAAAACAGTTAGGGAGTTGAATCCATTTTTATAAAAGCAGAAATATAATCTATGATTATGGTTTGGACCCTCTAAAACTGTAATCTACCTTTCCACTTTCCCCTCTCTTGGTGAAGATATCTTCAACGCCGATACGATTTTTGAAATGTAAGATTCTACTTTCCCCTCTCTTGGTGAAGATATCTTCAACGCCGATACGATTTTTGAAAGTAAGATTCCTTTTTCCCCTCTCTTGGTGAAGATATCTTCAACGCCGATACGATTTTTGAAATATAAGATTCCACTTTTGTCTCTCTTGTTGAAGATATCTTCACCAAGAGAGGCAAAAGTGGAATCTTAAATTTCAAAAATCGTATCGGCGTTGAAGATATCTTCACCAAGAGAGGGGAAAGTGGAAGGGTAGATTACAGTTTTAGAGGGTCCAAACCATAATCATAGATTATATTTCTGCTTCTATAAAAATGGATTCAACTCCCTAACTGTAAAAGATGATTCAATTGGATGGAAAAAATAATCGGTTCGAAAGTTTGAGTTTTCCAAAAAAAAATTGTACAAAAATCTTTGCTTCAACAAGATATATCCTTCTGTATTTATTTGTTAGTGTCAGGGCGTTTGGATTTGTCTCTGTGTTCTTTTTTTAAAGTCAGGGAGTAGGGGGACATTGAACTGAAAATTACGCTCTCGTCAAAGTTTTAAAACTCGTTATGCCATTTGTTTGACTTTTGGGCCATTGTTGAATCTTTATTGAGTTGTAATCCAATAGTCAAGGGAAATTTTGTCTATCATATTTAAACCCCATTGTCCTATCCCATTGTTCTTTACTTTCAAATATGGCCATGATAATATTTTCTACTTGATGTTTTGAACTTTTAACAGCCGGGGTCGGTCTACCTGTATTTCACCCCGGTTATTTATAGATGCTTATCTTTATTAAACACTAAAATATTTTATTTTTTTACCTTTCATGTTACAGGGGCCCTCCTGGTGTATATCCTAGCCGGGTCAACCTTTTATGTTTTTGGCTAACAAGGATTATAAAACGTGCTTTTAGATTGCACTTTTAATTCAGGGACAGCGTTTTTTTAGCAATGTGAATGGAATTTTTATACATTTACTTTTTTAATGGTATATGAATAGGCTTTTTTGCTATGCGCATTTTATTGAAAACAGCTTCTATTATATTGTAAGTTTACATATGGCCACAATACATAATAAGTAATATTTCCCAATGCAGTATTGATACAATGTCCTATGTTGATCAGTATTATAAGTAATTTTTGTAATAATATTGGCTGCGCTCCTAGCATTTAGAAGCTCTGTCTTCGAATGAGTAATTAGTATTAAAGATTAAACAGCATAATACCATCCAATGACCTATATTGGTTCATCGATTAGCGAGTTCCTTCGCTTTAGACAATAAAAAGATTACTACTATACTTTGGATTTTCACAATCAAAAGAGAAAATAAAATAAATAATTACCTATTCCTTGGTTGATTTTTGCTTTTTTATTTTGAATAAACAATACTGTGCGCTATTGCTGTCCTTGTTGCTCTGAATTACGGTAACATAATTCAATACAAGCTCGGATTCCAAAACAGATAATGATTTATTTTTTCCATCATTTGAAATGAAATTGGTAATAGGTGGGCGTAACCATGTTATTTAAAATTGAGCTTCTTATAGATAATATCCTAGAAAATGATATCGTGACTGGTAGCACGTTTTTTTTCATAATATCCTTCAAGATTTAAATGGACATATTCTATTTCTACTCCACCCTTCCCTCCCATCTCTTGGTGTTCACAGGGGTGTTGAATACCTAAATATTGAAAAGAAATTTTGCAGTTACTAAATTTTGCAAAATTCAAACTAATCTACTTTATTTTTGTAGTTCTATAGATGTTTAATAATTTCATCTTTCAATTCCTTTGTTACGACAAGTTAGATAGCTTGATAGTTAGATAGTAAAACACAGGGCTCGGCAGCTAATCTAAACCCGTTAAAGATATTTACTGAACAGACGAATTGCCATATTAATAACTAGTGGCTGCGGCCCTAGCATCTAGGGGCTCTATAATCAAAGGGATATGGATGGGCAAAAAATAGCTTAAAACCACCTAAGGACCTTTAAGGGGCCTCACTGTAAAGGAGAACCATATCTGTACGTTAGTTAGCGAGATCCTTCGCTACAGACAAAAAGCTTATTACTTTTTATAATAGGATAAGTTACAAATGTTATAAAACGTCGATCCTAGAAGGAGGAAAGCATATTCAAATGGGGGGAGTCTGTTATTAAATAAACCACTTTCAATGAAAAATGTATTTTTACACAGATTTAAAATTAATTTACTTTTGGCACCTATTTCACTACTAATTTCCTAATCCACAGAGAAAGGTAGCCAACTATTGATAATACCAACTTTGATAAAATAAAGATTTGATAATTTTTTTATGTCTAGAAGGATATTATTCTAATCTAAAACTGAAAATGAAAAATCTCCAAAATTTATATTTTGATTTAAAGACCTAGAAACAAAATCTAATGATTTGATTACTAAATGTTTATAAAGTTGATTTGTTATAGTCGTTAAAGCTTATTACAGCATTTATTTTGAATATGATAATAGCAACATTCTCACATTAAATGTGATAAAAAATTATTTTCCAAGTTTAAAATCTGTAAGATAACTCTTTCATACCCAAAAATATTATGAAGAAGTGATGCATTGATGTTGTGACAGATCCTAATCATAGAAAAGATTTACATTTAAAACTGAAAAACGACGTCCCTCAAGGAAATCAAGACTTTTGAACATTTCACCTATCAAATAAATATAAGTCAAGAGAACAGACTTCATTTAGATATGGTAGCTTAATGAAATAATTTATTCACCTTATATAAGTGTGTTTTTTTGCTAAGTAAATAAGATTTCAAACAATAGTCCCAAATATATCTACTTTTGTTTGAAATAATAAAAAAATAGAATTGTTGTAAAATAAAGTTATTGGTTTAAATATTTTTAATGAAAATATTTTTAAAAATTAATAGTTGCTTGATATTATTTTTGTAAAGGGATACATCAGAATAAGGTCACTTTAAAGAAGAAAAGTCATGTATGGTCACTTGGACACTGTGTGGTGTTCAGAAGAAGGAGAATCTGCATGATCTTAAGGGATAAGACAATGGGCGATAAAAGTACTTTCAAATTGGTCATTAGTTTGTAGATTAAAATTGTTGGTGGAAATGTCTAGACCCTCAAATTGTATGTGTTTATAAACTTTAAGGATAGATATAATTTACATTCCACTGTCCCCTGTCTCCCTGTGTAGAATATATTATGATTGGTTGGGTTGGGTAGTCTGAAACACCACCCACTCATATTTAAACACACACACACTCACATATTTGTGGTGGACATGAAATTTGTGAAGAAAACAAAAATTAGAAATTTCAACATTTAATTTTCTAAATTTAATATAATGAAAGCAATATAGAATTTTTAATGATGAAATTTCCCACTCTGCAAATTTTGAATTGAATGTTTTAAAATATTATTGATCTTATTGACATTACTATGGACTATAAATTGATGTAAATACCTATTTATGATAAACAAATTTAATCCTTTAGTAGATCAAAACTATTGATTGAAAGGTTTTGACGCTGCAAACTTGACCCAACCAATCAAAATTAGTTCTCAATTTTTTTGAACCACAAATTAGAGAGAATGTTTAAAAAACTTTGGATACCAGAGTAATTTGTCACTTGTGTCATATCCTTCCCTGTAACTATCAAGTTTTTTATGTAAGTGCTATTTGTGAAGAACCTTATTTGGTAGCCATCCTCTCTCCATTCACACTGCGGCATTTCACATGTATGAAATATTGGATAAAGGAATCGATAAATAATTACATGGATATTGCTCCAAATTTTTTCCTACTCAAATTAAATGGTATATCCAGCTGGCTAATATAATGATACCCCCCATCATCCACCTCTTTTAAACCATTTCGTTACACTTCTCCTGGAGAAATGTGCTGACCAATAAATAAGGACTTTATTAGTAAACTAAATGGACGACTAAATTTACCCCGTCATAATATCCACGTATATTAATTATATATTCGTTGATATAGGAGTCAGTAAATTTTCATACATTATTTTGACTATTTATATAAACCTTTAAAATGCATTGCGTATGTACACTTACATAGTAGCAAGGTAAATACCATTTTTTTGAACATACTTGCACATATGAAATTACCTTATTTCATCTCCTTGTTGGCAATTATACTTAAAGATAACATTACAAAATTCCCCTATATCAAAAAATACAAATGGAAAAAAATGCATTTGAAAACAATCAAAAGGCATCTATAAAAAAAAAGTCTCTTGTATTATTAATTTAGATACATAACCCCCCAAAAAAGTAAATAACTAAACAACTTACAAATCCTTTTATCTCTGATTAATACACATTTTTACAATACTATATAAGAAGAGTTATGGTCAGCCTAATGTTAATTATACACACTCACAACTATGAAAAACATAATAGAGTAATATTTTACCATTTTTCTCTAATGTTAGGGTAAAGTAGGGTAGGAATTTTCGCTACATGTATCTTTAAAGCATACAGGAAAACATACATCCTACTACTTTTAACTTCATATTATTTATGCTTAATTGTTTATTAGCTTGACAATTTTTATGCTGACCTTAGTCAAAAGTGGTGATGGCTGTCATAAAATCGACATGCCATTCTTTCTGTATCATTACTTTTGAATATCTAGCGATAATAGCCTGCGTTTGAATGCGAGAATCACCTATAAGGTTTTTTAAGCCGTGACAATTTCTTATAAAAATTTAAAAGTTGTGGTAAATTTTAGCAGGAGAAAATTTGCTTAGGAAAAACCGATAGAAACCCATTATACAACTTTCCCCTATAAATATTATTTCTAAAGAAGGTGTATCAACTTTTTTTTTATAGCTAGCCGGTTCTTTTGGTAAGTAGTAGATGTAAATTTTTCATAGAATTCAGATATGCAATCGTTTTTTTTGTAGACCTCTTATTTTTAAAGTAATTTAAGTTTAAAAAAAAAATTAAGTCGATTTTAACTTAAGGTACTAAAATGCAACAAAAAAAAGAAAGAAAATGGCCATTATGAACAAAAATAGTAAGATCTTTAATTTGACACCTTACTTTTTCAATTCTGTCAGGTAATTATTGAAAAAATCGATTTTTTTAAACCCACGAGAATAAAAACTTTGAACTTATTTTTTTCATTCCCCAGGCATAAGAAATAGGCATTATATATACTGTTAGAATGAGAAAAGTATTACAAATCGATTCTAAGCAAAATTGAAATAAAAAGTTTGCAATATAGTATATAAACTACAATAAAAGGAATTATATGAAAATATCATATTACAGGGTGGGGCAAATAAGACCGGACTAACTTTAAACGGCCATAGCGCCAAAACTACTTGACCTATCAGGACGTTTGACCACACTATAAAAAGCTTAGGTAATGACCTTTTAGCAAAAAAAATCTTTGGACGTAGATGGACGTGTACAACGAGCTAGCCGCGTATATGTTCAACAAGGCAGATTCCAAATGCGCCGGTGCAGTGGTTTAATCTGGATTCTCTACTAGGGCCCACTAATTATGACCTCAGCCCATCTGTAGGTGAGGTAGAGTTATGCAAATTGCTGGGGATACTGTTAGATACATAAGTAAGACACTAGAAAAGACTAGAGCTCTCTATCTGAAATGGCTTTGCCGTAGTACTCCAGCAAAGTGAAACGGGGCAGATTTTGAGATGTAAAAAACATCAAAAACCGTGAAAATTTCTCGGTTCTTGACTTTAGGGACCCATATTAAACTTTAAAACTCATTTTAGACTATAGGTTGCGCTGACAACCCTAGCTTAAACTTCATGCCATTTCTAAAAAGGTAAAGAACGTCGTTCTAGCTCAACTGTGGTCCAAATAAGAGCCTCCGTGTATAAGGGTAGCTTGAAAGTTGGGCGAATTAGGATCCTGCGGTTACTCACGTTCCTAAGGAAATGTGGCCTCCCAGCAGCCTGATCTTAATTCAATGGACTTTTTGGCCTAGGGCTACTTTGAAGCATGCACCAATAGACGTGCCCATACCACAAAGACTTCCCTCATTGCCACTATCAAGGAGAAATACGCCAGCTTGGACAGGTACATTTTGACCTGGACCTGCCGGCGGTTGAGGAGACGGGTAGAGGCGGTAATTAAGGCTGGCGGCGATTTTATTGAATAATCTAATAGTCATATACCTATTTTGCTTGCCAGTTTTTAAAATTCAATAAAATCTTTAAAATTGACGATTTTATGTTCATTTGTTTAGAAGTTAGAATTTGTCCGGTCTTATTTGCCCCACCCTGTATATTATACAGGCAACGTCTTAATTCTTGAATTGAGTATAAAAATGGGAAGGGGGTAAAGAGGGGGTAAAAAAGGGAAGATGAAAATGTTGCCTGAACAAAAAATATAATTGGCCATTTGTTTATTTTTTATTTTTTTACTTTTTTTCAATTTTGCTTACAATGGAATCGTAATATTTTTCTGATTCTAAAGGTATATATGAACCCATATTTTTTACCTGTGAAATGATAAAATTAAGTTCAAAGTTTTTATTCTCGTGGGTTTAAAAAATCAAAATTCAAAAAGTAAGGTGTCAAATTAAAGATCTTACTATTTTTGTACATAATGGACATTTTCTTCCTTTTTTTTGTTGCGTTTTAGTACCTTAAAATTGACTTAATCTTTTTTTAAAAAACTTAAATTACTTTAAAAATAAGAGGTCTACAAAAAAAATCCGATTGCATATCTGAATTCTATGAAAAATTTTACATCTACTACTTACTAAAAGAACCGGCTAGCTATAAAAAAAAAAGTTGATACACCTTCTTTATGGAGAATGTTTTCTTTAGTTCAAACTTCATTCCAATACTAATGGCGTCATGAACTTCACTTTAAAACTTTAAACTCGAAATTTGCTTATTATAAGTCTTCCTTAACCCTTAATAATTGGGCCCCATTTTTAGCTTATTCATTTCCGAATAGAGGGGGGGGGGGCATTAAAGGTTGCCCTGTTGGATAACCTGTTTCATAACAAAACGAATATCTTGACATCATTCTTTTTTATATTAGACTTCCTTTATGAAAATTACAAGATAATTTGAAAACTATAATATTTGTTTGTTTAGACTGGTGGAAAAGAGAAGAACGGACAGCCTGATCGTGACTATGTGTTAGAAGCTGTGCAATATTTTAAGAATAAGTTAAAGTAAGTTTTTTTTTCGAGGGAGGGGGGGTATGTTAATTTCATTTTTTTTTGGGAAGGAGACAAAAGGCAAAAATTACCCCTTCTAATTTTTACTCCGGGGGTAAAATTGCTAGGGGAGGGGAAGGGGTTGAACCTACAGTTTGGTTTAAAACTCCTAAATAAAGTTGAAAACAAGGATGACAACATCCATAAAAGCGAAGCAAAGAAACGGTAGGACAAACGGACATTAACACTTGTATAGTGTCAGAACTGAATAATCAGAATATAAATGTATAATAGTAAAAGCAAAATTGTAAATAAATTTGTTGAAAGACTGCTTGATACAGAATAATGTTTATGGACATACTTACATTTATAGGACTGAATTATAGAGTACCTTCGCATATAGTATTTTACTTTGTTGTCCCAGGAATCAGTATACCAAAAATCAGATCAATCGGGTGATTAGATCACATAAAAATTTGTTGCTAAAAAAGTAAAAAAATCAACATGTTTAAAACGGACGTACGGACATTCTGGTAATAAATATAGAGTTGCTTCGCTTTCTAAATCGTACCTAACTACTACAGGAATCACCATGCAAAGTTTTAACTCGATAGAACATGCCTAAATTACCGAAAAAAGCTATCCTTTCCGGACGGACTGACTGACAGATAGACGGACTGACCGACCCTAACTATAGAAAAGCTTCACTTTTAAAAAATAGGAAAATTATTCCCCCTATATAAAATTTATGTTTTGTATATTTTTGAATATCACAAAATATGCATATTTGAATTATGACCTAAATTTGTGAATATAATATGTTGCATCTTTAACACGAAAGAAAGTGATTAGCAAATGATAAAGTGCAGTTCATACCAAATATTTTATATACCAGCAGAATCCTCTATTATGCTAGTTTAATACGAATGCCTCTCACACACTCTCCTTTTCTCTGTAGTATATCTTCTCTTATTTATCCTATTATTTAAGCTTTTTATGGTTCTCCTTCACAGTGAAGCTTCTTGAAGGTACAAGGAAGGTTTTCAACTATTTTGGATAAGGGTATCCCCTAGGAAATCTCCCCTAGAAAAAAAACTACCCTACAAGTTTCTTTTACTTTTAGTTTTTATATCAGAAATTTATGGGAGGGGGGAACTAGTTTCTATTAATTTACTGTAAAATCCAGGTGTTAAGACAATATCCAAGGTGGAATTGCTTTACTGAAAAACTACCCCTTTTCTTATCAAAATGTTAAATGTGGCATTTTTTCAAAGAAAAAAAAATATTAACGCAGAGAAATTTGTTGCAGATAAAAAAGATAAAAAGCTACAGCATTGAGATCTGCTATGCGTTGCTACAATAGTGTACTTGCAAAATAAAAATTGTTAGAAATATCTGTAAACACACTGTTATGAATAAACTGACCAATAAATGAGTTCCATATCTGCAACCAAAATTGTCGACAATGTCCACGTATATTTTATTCCATTCTTTTATTTTATTTTTCTTGCCTTTTTTTTATTACATTTAGATAAAAATTGTACATTTAGTTATGTAATACCAATTTTTTAAGATTTGATCAAAAGTTTAAAACAAGTTTAATTTCATGCCATTCATGCGTTTATACATGATATGGTATATAGAATTCCACAATTTTAATAAGATAATTTTTGTTTTTACTCTTCACAAATGTAAGAAATTTTGCCTTTTGCTCATTCATCAGTAATTCATGTCCTTTCAGTAATAAAGTCCTAAAATGTTCAAAAACCTCAAAAGGCAAACAACTCTCACAAAACCTTTAAATTTTATTAATGGATTTAGATAGTGTATACTGTATACCATACCTAACTTTTGCCGTAAACAAAAAGCTATTATTTTTACAATACATTTGAATTTTCTAGGCAATATGGTCCAGGTACAGAGGTCCCAATCAAAAGCCTGCTTGGACATCGATCACAGGTAATTAAATGATAACATTTGAAACAGACAATCTGCATTGATATGTATTTCCTAAATCTAGATATCAAACTTCATTTAAATAACTATAAAATTATAAGTTTTGATTCTTACTATAATTTTCAATTGACTAATCGGTTTTTAAGAATTTTACTTATTTTTATTTGTTGCAGGCTCCCCCAGAGGTGCGTCACATATCAGGACAACACGCCAAGGAGTTCCGAGACTTCTTGGCCAAGTATCCTGACGAGTTCGTCGTCAAGGAGGAGATTGTCTACTTGAAGGAGTACGAGGGGAACATCACCAACACCTTCACAGAGACGGAGGACCTGCCCAAGATTGATCCCATGGTGACCAACCAGTTCATACAGTTCTTCAGGGAAAAGATCGACAGCCATGTACAGATACATGTTGACCAGCTGTTTAATCAGGCATGTTTCTTTATTAAGATTTTTTTTATTTCGTCCTTTTAAACTAACTTGAAGTTTTGACAAATGTGACTAATAAATAGCCAAAGAGTCATTTATATGCTCTTAAATTGATCTATCATAAAAAGCTAATAAAGCTAACTGAATCAGGCTGTTGGAGAATTTAGCGAGGAGTCCTGCAGGATACTATTCAAGACCCCACAGGATCTGTCAACATTTCTCAAGATTTATTCCCATATTTTCCAGGTTAGTCCAGTTTTTTTTATTGCATAAGGTTCCTTATGGTCCATAAGAATATTTAGAACTATCGAGCTATTTTATCAGAGTGAGGATTAACGACTCATTAATTTTCTTTAAAAATTTAACTGTGAATTTTTTTGTTTACTTCTAAAAACCGATTTCTAAATATATTTAGGTTAGGTTAGGAGTGGTTCCTGAAAATTTACCCTTTTTCAACAAAATATTTTTAAAGTATATTTATGCATTTTTACGTAACTTGTTTTGAACTGGCCCTTTGTGTCTGTCTATTTCATGAAATATCTAATAATGAAATCCTACTCTATAATTAAACTAGTGGCTGCGCCCTTAGCACTTAGGGGTTATGATTTTGTGTTAAAACGGAGGGGCCATTTCAGTAGTTAGCAAGAACCTAACGGACAAACATTTAAAAACTTGACTATTTTATAAACCTAGTAGCGGCTACGTCCCTAGAGGACTCTAAGGATACTTGAAAGTTGGGGATGGTGGGGGGAAGACTTTCAATTTTAGTTTTTAAAAGAAAAAGTAAAAAATTGAGGAGGTCATTTTCTTCTAGGGGCAATATCTATTTGGAGGTTGGTGGTACCCCCCCCCCCCCCCCACCCAAAATAGTTTTAAACCTTCCTTGGACCTATAAGAAGCGTAACTTTAAAGAAGAATCACATTGGTTCAGCGATACAGATAAAAGGGCTAACTACTTTTTATATTAAATTTTTTAAAATTATATTCTTTGTAAACTTTTTTTCTTGTGTTGATTTGAAAATATTTTTTTATCTGTTTGCGACAATTCTATCTGTTTCCAATATTGTGTTCATTTTATAGGGTGGCCATACAATTCAACAACTAGATAATGTATGACGAGTTTTCTAACGACTAGGCATAATTTTTAGAGATTATCAACTCTATTATTGTCACCGGAAATATGTTGATTTTTAGCTATTTTGAGAATTATTCTGGTTTTTAAAAATGTTCATTAATATTTTTTATACTTATTAGAAATGACAATTTGCGCGAAGCGTATTTATAATTATCTCTTTAATTGTAAGTACGTCTGCAACGATAGACATATGCTCTTAAGCAATTTTGTGACAGATTAACACTTTTCTTTAATTTAAAAGTGCTAGCACTTATAATGTCATTTTTCTTGTTATTTTCTGATTTCTTTGTTAAAATCTCATTTATGGATAATTCCATCCTTGTTTATATTAACATATTACTATAACAAACCATTTGATACATTCTAAAAACACTATTTATTGTTCAATATTTTGTTGCTTTAATAACATGCAGAGCTCTTTTTATGTAAGATGCGGCATTTTAGATTACTTTAGTATACACTAAGGGCCTCATTTCTAGCCGCAAGGGTATAATTGCCCCTGTGAATGATGGCCAAAAACCCGCAGAAATTTCTATAATCTGAAATAGGGCAACACTGAAAAAGACGACCTACTCAGAGAAATGAAGTTATTTAACATTTTTCTTATTTTAATGTAATTGTTTTTTTCTACCTGTTTAGGTTTTGTCATTACATGTATTGTTATTCATTAGTAAGCCATTAATATAACATTAGGTACAGTAGTAATTATTATTTTCAAAATAGAATAACAATTTTCAAACGATTACCAAAAAAGAGTAACTATATATTATTAACTTGGACCTTTCTTTCAAGATTCTTAAATTTAAGAACTTTACAAGTTTGTCTGTCTTCTTTTGTCCTGGCAACCTTGGTTTTATGATTTATATATCAATTATAATTAGGTTCAGATTAGTATGGCAACCCAAGTTATCATATTTATGTATTATATTAAAGGTTACTAGTGGCGCTAAATCAATCTGTTCAATCCATGTTAGGATCAGCTGTTTACCAAAAAATATCTAGTAGGATGCTAGGTGGCGCTATTTATATTTTTTGGATTGTGGGCGATTTCTCTTTCGATGGTGGGGGTACCCTCCCCCCCAAAAATTAATAAACCTGTCCATGAACTATGAGCGGTTAGCGAGATCCTTGTTACACACAGAAAGACACATTTATTACTTTATCTTTAAGGTTATTGTACATATACATTATACATATATCCTTTTATAGGTTCAGAATGGCATAGTGACCCTTGTTCCGCAGAGAGCTTTTCAGTCCATCTATATTCAACAAAACAACAAGGAAAAAAACAAGTTTTATATAATTATGCACGCTACCTTTTGACATGGTTATTTCTTTCTTGTTAGTCCAGCTTAAAACTAGGCCAAATGCATCCTTATTGTTTATAGTTTCTTGGTATCTGATATTTTAAGATATTGTAAACTTTTAAAGAAGGCGTCTTAACTTTTTTTATAGCTAGCCGGTGCTTTTAGTACGTAGTAGATGTAAAATTTTTCATAGAATTCAGATATGCAATCGGTTTTTTGTAGACCTCTTATTTTTTAAGTAATTTAAGTTTTAAAAAAAATTAAGTCGATTTTAAGGTACTAAAACGCAACAAAAAAAAAAAAAAAAAAATGGACATTATGAACAAAAATAGTAAGATCTTTAATTTGACACCTTACTTTTTGAATTTTGTCAGGTAATTATTGAAAAAATTGATTTTTTTAAACCCACGAGAATAAAAACTTAGAACTTAATTTTATCATTACACAGATAAAAAAAATTTGGGTTCATATATACCTTTAGAATCAGAAAAATATTACAAATCCATTGTAAGCAAAATTGAAAAAAAATGGCCTAATATATTTTTTTTGTACAGGCAACACTTTCTTCATCCCCTCTTTACCCCCTTCCCATTTTTATTCTCAATTCAAGAAATAAGATGGTTGCCTGTATAATATAATATAATATTTTCATATAATTCCTTTTATTGTAGTTTATATACTATATTTTATTTTTATTTCAATTTTGCTTAGAATGGATTTGTAATATTTTTCTGATTCTAACAGTATATATAACGCCTATTTCTTATGCCTGGGTAATGATAAAATTAAGTTCAAAGTTTTTATTCTTGTGGGTTTTAATAAATTGATTTTTTCAATAATTACCTGACAGAATTAAAAAAGTAAGGTGTCAAATTAAAGATCTTACTATTTTTGTTTATAATGGCCATTTTCTTTCTTTTTTTTGTTGCATTTTAGTACCTTAAAATCGACTTAATTTTAAAAAAAAACTTAAATTACTTAAAAATAAGAGGTCTACAAAAAAACCGATTGCATATCTGAATTCTATGGAAAAATTTACATCTACTACTTACTAAAAGCACTTAAATCCCCAACATTATTATAAAACTTTAAGGACTAGTGTAATAAACAGCCCAATGTCTACTCCCCACCTGTTTTTTAAGAATTTAAATTGTCTAAATAAACAATCACATACATAAATGTACCCCATCTTGATTACGCTAACAAATTTGGCATGAAAAACAATGGAACTAAGATTTATCATAAAGTTGGTGAGAATGCAGCATAATATAATATAATACAATACAATACAAATAAAGATATGTTGTAATTTCCCACAACTTACCAAGTAAGCAACAAAGCACCCCAATTCTAATTTCCCACCACTCGCCAAGTGAGCAACACAGCACCCCAATTCTAATTTCCCACCACTCGCCAAGTGAGCAACACAGCACCCAAATTCTAATTTCCCACCACTCTTAAAGTGAACAACACAGCACCCCTATTCTAATTTCCCACCACTCGCAAAGTGAGCAACACAGCACCCCAATTCTAATTTCCCACCACTCGCCAAGTAAGTAACACAGCACCCCTATTCTAATTTCCCACAACTCGCCAATTGAGCAACACAGTACCCCTATTCTAATTTCCCACCACTCACCAAGTGAGCAACACAGCACCCCTATTCTAATTTCCCACTACTTACCAAGTGAGCATCAACATAGCACCCCTATTCTAATTTCCCACCACTCGCCAAGTAAGTAACACAGCACCCCTATTCTAATTTCCCACCACTTACCAAGTGAGCAACACAGCACCCCTATTCTAATTTCCCACCACTTACCAAGTGAGCAACACAGCACCCCTATTCTAATTTCCCACCACTCACCAAGTGGTGAGCACCCCCATCTCATAACTAATTATTCCAGAAACCTGTTAAAACTAATGCCTTGTTTTGTTTATTAGCTGTGGTTAGGTTAAATTGTGTGTAGGGTAGCCCCACAAGGTTAGAGGCAATACTTACATTCTGCTTTTCTTTCATATTTATGAGCCTTGCCCCTCTTAAAATTTTTAACATACTTGGGGGGGGGGAGGGGGTCTCTATTAATTTCTGACAACAAGTGCGAACTTTGGAACCATTTGTTCTTGTTCGATTGTTTGTTTCTTGATGTGCAAAATTTGTTAATGAATGAGAATTTAGTCAATATAGCGTAAGCAAAGCATATATCCTTATTCTCATAAAAAAAAACCAAGAATATGTTTATAAAAAGTTAGTTGTCATTTTTAAATAAAATTATGTTGGATTTCCGTTGAAATGGTTATAATCTTGAGCATTAACCATTAGACTATAAAAGTTGGAAAGATTTTTAATCAATATAATAGATTTGAAATCTGCATAAAATTTTAAGGATTTTTTTATAAAATTAGTTTTTCATATAATTCTTTATTTAAAGGCGCAAATACGATTTAAGTTAATAAATTTTGACCAATAGGATAGCTGGATTGGAAACTACCTACGCTCTAATTGGTTGAATGATGTATGTCACTTAAGCTTCTCCAATCAGAGCGCAGATAGTTTTCAATCCACCAATCACAGATCTTAAAATTATTTAACTTAATTTGTATTTGCGCCTTTAAATAAAGAATTATATAAAAAACGAATTTTATAAAAAATCCTTAAAATTTTATGCAGATTTCAAATCTATTATATTGATTAAAAATCTTTCCAACTTTTATAGTCTATTAACCATTGCAATTATAACTTTACATAATGCTTCTTTTATTTTTATTGATATTGATTATAGAGTAGCAACGCATGTAAAAAAATGATGTAATATAATGAAATAGTGAGAAAAGTTAATTCCTAATAATCCGGGCATTGTTTATCAAATACTTATCAATTTACAGCAAAAATGCTTGATTCCTGCATGTATCACTAAGAAGAATTGTATAGGTAATAGCCAGGGGGGAAGTTTTTTGTCTTCTATTTGAAATACTTTATTAAAACTTGTGTTTGACTTACAGACGTATATCAACTCCCAGAACCACAATGGCACGGAGTCGAGCCCGTACACATCAGGACCAAGCACTGGTTCTAGTTCCCCGGTGCCTATTCAAAACGGCAGCGGTGGATGCCGTGATTCGCCCCGCGGCGGGGATAGTATCAGCCTTAACCAACAGACATTGAAACAGCGCGTCAACATGGTGGTCATGCGAATGATTGCGCAAAATTCTGACCAAGATCAGCGACAAAGCCTTATACCGCCTGAAACTCCTGTTTCCCGCCAATCCTCGAATTCAATAGGCAGTGGCGGAGGATTGGGCGGAGGTAACGTCAATGGTTCAACAGCCTCGTCGTTGACACACGAAGGCAGGGAGGCTTTGAAAATGCGGACACTTCAAGTGTCGCGAGTTATTGTGAATGCGCGAGAGTGTCATCAGCTTGTGGATGAATTGTTCCGGGCTGGTCAGCCTGTTGGTTTGGATGGAGAGGGTGTTAATCTTGGCCCTAAAGGTTAGAATATTTGTAAAGTAGAATTGTTCTGAAAAATTAATCAATGAGAAAAAGCCATATATTTGTATGTAAAACATCTACATCACACATAATATTTTTAGCACAATAGATATTCTTTTCAGGGAAGCTGACTTTAGTCCAGATCAGTACTATGAATGGCCAGGTGTTTATATTTGATGTGCAGACCAACCCAGCCTTATTTACCATGGGAAAACTTGAACAGCTACTACAATCAAAAGATATTGTTAAGGTAAACCATACCTTTGGAATTTAAAAATTAGATTTTGCTTACATATTTACCGCCGGTAAAAAATAACAGCTTCTTTTCATTGTAATTTTACTTTTTTTGTTGATACAGCATAGAATTGTAAGCATGTGTTTACCTTTAATAGAAAATTATTATATCTATTAATTATCTGAAAGCATTTTTATTAAAACTAACACTTATTAAAACAAGTAACTTATAAAAAATCATTTTGCTGTTGGCTACTTTGTTTTATTAAGCTATTAAAAGTTTGTCACTTTGGGAATTCAATGGGAATGTAGTTTTTTTTACTTTTGTTAAGCTATATTATTAAAAGCCAGTAAAAGGTTTTAATTTTGCGCAAAATTAAAACCTTTTACTGGCCCCCCTCCACCTTATTTTTTGTTCAGGGATACATCAATTACTAAAATCAGTCAATAAATAAGGAAATTATGCCCCAAAACATGAATATCCCTGTAATAAGGTTTCACTCTGGTATACTGGATTTACTTGATTTACCTCACTCAACTTTCTGGCGTGTTGTACAGTGAAAAAACTACCCCCCCCCCCCTTATTTTTGATTTTCTTCAAAATTAAGGGGGGGGTTAAAAACTACCCCCCCCCCTTATTTTTGATTTTTGTCAAAACTAAGCGGGGGGTTAAAAAACTACCCCCCCCCCCCTTATTTTTGATTTTTGTCAAAACTAAGCGGGGGGGGGGGGTTTCGGTGCTCCGGTCTTCACATGTAAGCAAGCACCGATAGTTCTATATAATAATAATTATTTCTAGGTTATCCATGATTGTCGGAATGATTCAGCAGCCCTGTATCACCAACATCAGATAACCTTGAACAATGTTTTTGATACTCAGGTTAGTAACAGTTTTAAAGGCTATTATTTTTTTGTCTGAAGATCTAAAAATTTACGAGCCGATTGGGTTTTCTATTTTAGGTATTCATTACATAGGTCCTGTAATGGTTTTAGGCTTTTTTTGTTTTAGTTTTGGTATTGTTTTGATCTATTTTTCTAGCTGTTTTTGTCCCTTCGAATAAAGAGCCCCTAGGGGCGTAACCGCTAGTATAATAAAAAGAATAAAATGAATTTAATTAATGAAACCTATTAATTTATGTTCATCGAGAGGTTTGGTGAGTTTTAAGTTGAATTTAAATAATAGAAGGATAGCACAAAAGAGATGGATTTATCTTTCCCCTATTTATGACTAGAGTTGGCTCAATATAACTATATCGCTATTGGCTAGTTTTCTATAAGTACATATCTATTTATCTATTTCTCAATAAATCAATTTTCCTCCCCCGCCATTACTATTTAAAAGAAAAAAGTAAATATTTATTAATTTAAATGATTTTAAAAAGATTTTTTCAATTATATTTTTTTCACATTACCATCACCAAAGGGTTAATATGATTAAAATTTTAGTTTTAATATTCTAACACAAAGGAAGTGTCGCCACAATCGAATTCTTTTAAAATGCAGTTTTCTAAGATTTACTCTATCATGAACGTATATTTTTTATTTATGAAATAAGGATTAAATACTTTAATGTAATTCAAATATCTACATGAAGTGAAAAACTTAATTCATTCCATAAACAAATAGGATAAAGGTCTTATCGCTTTGGTCAATGAGAGTTTAATGAGGATTATTGGAGCACTATGAGTTTTAAACACTTTACCATTGGAAGACTCGAGCTCATTTATAGACGTTTATTTCCTATATAGATCTGTCATGGATCTTGATGCAATAAAGCAGGCTGTTTTGTAAATGTTAAAAATTGGAAGATTTCATTAAATAAAAGTAATCGCAAATATACTTAGTAAATAAACACAAATTTTCCATTATTAGATATAAAGGGATAGTTGCATGAAGTTCATTTCAGAATAATGTTATCAAGCATAAGTTACAAGTAAACCCTGAAACATATAATTTTGTAAAACAATAATTATAGCAAACAATTAGACGTCACTAAATTAGTCTTCTTGCTGTTTTTAAATAAGCCAGCTACATAAATTGCATATATCACAAGAACACGATTTTTAAGTCTTGGTAGTTTTAAAACTACATGGTGGAAAATTGAAATTTGCAAATATATGCTCTATAAATGTAGTTTAAACAATTGAACAGGAAAAAATATGCAGTTCACTAAATCTAAATTTAAATACATTTGTGCAACGACCAATTTAGAAATAAAAAAGTATAATAATTCGTGGTAGTAAAAAACTAAAGACTAAAAAAATTCCTTGGATTTAAAGAAGCTGTAGAAGAACTAAGAACCTTATCAGACTAGCGATAGCAATTGATCTTTAAGTACCAACAAACACAGACAAAAATACATCCTGTATATGTATATAAGGATGATAAATGTCCATTATACTTACATAAATAAATGACACAGGGTCCTAATTGAAAGAATAGAACTGGTACCACATCCTGAATATAGGTTAATAACATGAATAAACCATTTGTCTTTCCTTCTTGCTACTAGCAACATGTAAAAACTATATTATAATAGAATGCATACAAAATTTATATGACCAGGGATGAAGGGGGTTTTAATTTTAATTTTTTTGTTGTTAAAATTACTACTAGTTGCTTCATCCCTAGCATCTAGGGTAGGGCTAGGGAGGATTGGAAAAAATGCCTTACCAAAAATTATAATCACGTGATAAAAGCTAATAAAACTTCAAAATTTCACAAAAATGTATCAATTTTTCTTTGATGTCAAATTAATAGTTATCACATATCTCTGATATCCTTTAAGACTTAAATCTCCATAAATTTTGAAGCCTACCATATTATGCATCACTAAAATTGTCCCACTGGGAATTTTTCTGCAAATAATATCGGGCATTGAAAATAGAAATGTGGTAAAAAGTTCCATTAATCATTTTCCTCTGTATGTATGTATATTGTATAAACATTTATTTAAGCTCTGAAAAATAAATTGGTTAAATATTTCTGTAAAAAATGGTTCATGGTTTTTTTTAATTTTTAAAACTTTGATATAATTTAAAAAGACAAAACTTGAACATACAGACAAGCACAAAGTAGGTGTGTAGGATATCCCTCCAGACCGTCTTTAGGGAAGGATGTATTCTCCCCCCCCCCCCCCCCCCCCACCCCCAATAGAAGATGAAGATTTCACAGGGGTGTGAAGTAAAACAAATCAAGAAGGAATATTTTTTTAAAAACCTTATAAGGGGGGGGGGGATATGTACCCACCCAGCGGATCGAGAGTTAGGTAAAAATTCAATAGGGGCTACAACATTTTTGGATGCTTTCAACATTCCCCTTTTCTTGGAAGCATATCTATTATATTTAAACTTTATTTCATTGACCATTAATGTACCAAATAAGCGAATGTATTTTTTTTATAACCAAAATCATGTAATCAAATTATCTAACGGCTAAAAACCGGTTTTGTTTAGGCTGCACACGCTGTGATACAGCTGCAGGAGACAGGGAAGCCAGTTTACAAAGTAAAAAATGTTTCATTCAACGCCTTGTGTGAGCTATACAACGCTCCCATCAACCCTATGAAGGATCAGGTATTTTTTAAGGATTTGTTTTGCAATATTCCCTGTCAAAAACCTGTGTCAGCCATGACCACTTTGCATGTCGATATTATGTCAGTTACGACTCCTTTAAAGACCGACATAGCCCACATAAACCCTTGAATTTGCATATTGATAAAATGTCACCATTTTTTCTCCCCTAACGTATCATTTATCTTTGGGGCACTCTGGCGCAATTTTGTTTTTTGTTTTCCCGGTTGGGGGGGGGGGGGGGGCGGGGGGGGGAGGTTGATTTTCTAGTATAAATTCCATCCTAAGATGTTGTGAATATTTAATGCTGGGCTTTAGCTACTTTCTGCAATTTGTCCGAGTCTATGTTTACTTGGTTTTTTTGCTAGACTTTTTACCTTACTCCTGACATTGTCCATATCTTAAAACCTATACTTTTTTCTAGGTAAAGAATATCTACCGACGAGATCAAAGATTTTGGGCCAGGCGGCCGCTGACAAAGGATATGATCTGCTACGCGGCTGCGGATGTTATGGCCCTTGTTCCAACTATCTACACCGCCATGGCCAGGTTAGACTTCAAAATTTATAGGAGTGTATCAACTGGACTGGCAAAAATCAGGGGTTATAATCTCCCCACACACACCCCCACCCAAAAAAAGCACCCCAAAGGGGTTGTCACGTTAAAAGTCACACCCTCCTCTGGTACAAGGGAGGTGTGAAAAAATTTACGCTGCTCAATTATCAGTCAAAGAACGCTTTTTTGGCATGCCATGACTCAAAAACCCTGTGCACGCAACTGCTTTAAATATTTATTTTACATTTTCTTGTCGCGGATACGTAAAATTTGGATAAAACTGTTATGTATCTTCTTCTCTCACTCTCCCTCATATTTGAGATATTTTTCTTTCCATATTCTTTTCATCTGATTCTAATTAATTTCCTCAGATACCAACATTTCAATCTTTCATCGCCCGGGTCTTTAAAGGGTGGGCAACCCATTTCTCACAGTTTCTGGAAGCGTAGCAACTCTGTAAATAAATATAAGCTACAATCAAATGCTTCTCTTATGTTGGTAAATTTAGGAGCTTTAAAAAAAAATCGGTCTTGGTTATTGATATATTCCAAAACTTGAAGTGCATTTATTGCTTATTATTTAATTATACGTTAAAAATTGTGAACCAGACCATAGATTAATAGCCTGTTTAAGTTCATTACCTTTAATGTATTATTTTTTTGTATTTTCATAAGCAAAGAAATAAATTCTTTTGTGGAATTTATGGCACTCCGCTTTGAAGTGAAACAATCAAATGTTAGATTTGTGAAATATAATTTATAACCACAAATATATACAATATTTTCCAAGTTAAAAATGAAGTAAAGTAAAAGCTACCCTTTTATTTAATTTTTCCTGTATCTATTGATTTTAAAGCAATATTGATAAGAGTCACAAAATTACGTCATTTACAAGTGCTTCGCTCCTAGCTTTTAGGGTTATGACCTAAATAGGCCGAATTACTTCCCACACCATTTAATCGATCAAAAAATATATATTTAAGGGGGTGAGAATAAAATTTTTCCCTGAATCAATCTCATAAAATATAAATAAATAAAGCCTCTTGTGAAGACGAACCAAAAAGGTCCAGTGGTTAGCGAGATATCCATCCTCATTCATTTTAATCAATAACAAGATTCTAATTAAGGGAGTTAAAATCTGAGTACCAGAGCCTGTTCATGTCTCTGTGTGAGGAGCACGTCCTTATGTACATCCACTTCGACGACATCAAGGAGAAGAAGAGACAGCGCAAGGTGGAGAACGAGGTGGCTGACTTGAAGCTGAAGCTGGCCACGGCACAGTCTAGAAATATTGTATTGTCGAACAGAGAAATTAGATTGTTAAGGTTTGTTTTTTAATATTTGTATGGCGTGAATTACGTGGTTGTAATCTTGTTAGGCGAATGGCTTGAAATCTACCAGTTACTACCTAGTAACTTTGTAGATTTTCTTTGCGGATTTTTTCTTATTAGTAAGCGCAATGTCTCTGCCGCTCGGGTGAGAAAAGGTAATACATGATATTTAACCATAAAAATTTTAGAAATGTTTTTTTTATAAATGAGTTATTTAAGCAAACAAAATTTAGCATAAATGGATATTTAAATCCCAAGGTATTAAATGATCGAGCGATAGCTATCACCATGCTTGATAAAAAGCTAAAAAATTGGATATTTAATCAAACCAAATATCGCGTTTTTTGCAATGGAATGTTTATTTCTAATTTTGTTTTTTTAACGTTCTTAAATAATAATAGAAAACTCCAGAAATTTTCGGAGGGGGGGGGGGGGGATTAAAACCACCCTTCTTCGCCACGCCCCAGATTTAAAATTAAAATCAAACCTATTGTTTTATTTTATAAAATCTTAAATTTATAGATTTATTATTTAGATACCTCGAGCTTACGGAAGAAGACAAAGAGAAATTAATCAAAGGATCAACAAAAGTTGCGAAAAAGCTGGAAAAATTGATGGGCAGGCAATCAAACGACGACTCAGGTACTGTTTCATAATTCAATTGACAATGTCAACCTAATTTATGTCCATTGTTAGTTTGCTTATTATAGACAAGAGAATAGTAGATTACGTAATAATCCGTAGAATTGTGAGCAAGCTTCCAGTCAAATGCGCTTATTAAGTCTAATTGTTCTTATGTTGACAAAACGCATAGTATAATTAAATGCATATTAAAAAACAGTTTGACCTAGTAAGCGCATATGACTGGAATCTTTTCTGATTATTGCGTATGCGTCAGCTACTATTTTCTTTTTAAAAGCAAAGCTTTTCTATAATTAAATTAGGGCAGATCCATCTGTCTGGATTCGTTTAATTTAAATTGAAATTGTCCTATCGGTTTCAAACTTTGGTTCCTATAACAGTTAGGTACGATTGAGAAAGCGTAGAATTTCTGTAATCGTTACAAGAAAGTCCGTACGTCCATTAAAAACATGCTGTAACATTATCTCATTATTGATAGACGCATATGTTATAGATAACGAGGATGATTGTGATAACGGAGACTATCCAAGTATGGATAGTGAGATAAGCCTCGCCTCTCCGGAGACAAGTCTCTCACCCAGACCAACTTCTCTTACTGAATCTATGCAGGTATACTAACCCAATATATTGATAGCCAATTGTAAGAGAATGGTCGATATGTTGATGTACATCCCCATTGATAATAAACAAAATTATCTCTTCTGTAGGTTACAATTGGTGGATGATACGTTAGGACACTCATATAGATGAACCAACTAAAATAAAATAATTAAAATTCAAGTAAAGTTCCCAAAGCTTTAAACCCAACGAACAATAAAACATTATAAACTTGTGGGGAATCTTGTAATAGACAATCCAATGTCCCCTTCCTAGCTTTTTATTTTGGGGGGGGTAAAATTTTTTTAAGGGGGGGGTAATTTGGTTTTGGGGGGGTAAAATGGCGCGCGAAGCCCCCCTGAAATCTGTTGGCAGGGGTAAAATTTGTTTACCCCCCCCAAAATTTACCCCCGGGGTTAAATTTTTTGGGGGGGTAATTTAAATTTTATAAAAAATTTAGTATTAAAAATGCGCGCGAAGCGCGCAAAAATATTTTTTGTTAGAGATTTTCTATTTTGGGGGGAGTATTTACCCCCCCAAAAATCGTTAGGGGTGCCTACGGCACCCCCAAGGTAGGGGTAATTTTTTTTTGGGGGGGGTATTGTTCACAAAATTTTGGGGGTGCCAAATGGCCCATTACCCCCCCCCCCTTGGACGCCTATGCTTCCTAGCTTAATTTTTAGTAAACTATTTAATCGGTTCAGTGGTTAACTAATTATTAATGGACAGACAAAAAACTTACCATTTTTTGTAATACGAGAAGACAATACCAGAAAGTCTGCATCTTATTGGCCAAAAAAACTGCTATCTTACTGAAATTACAGACAGACAAAATCTTGTTTACTCTTTAAACAGAATTTTTAAAAAATGATTTAAAGGACCATCAGGTTTAATGCGTTCAAGAGTTGGTTGTCGTTATGAACTTGTTTGATATGCTTCCTAAAGGGCATCCAGCAACCCATAGTATAATTGTTATAATATTATTATTTGTTTAGATGGTAGAGGATATTCTATCAGACAGTAGCATGGAGCGTATGGACCGAATAGATCGGCTAGAAAGCATCCTGGCAGCGGCTACGCAACACGCTCTTACACCGACTTCAGGTAAACAGTTTTTCTTCCTCGCTAAAAAAAAACGAAGACGAAAAATAAACAGTAGCGGCGATTATAACATTTCTGTGATTCTGACCCAAAAATTAAGTTCCCAGCCGTATGTGGTTTGGCTACCTACGAAACCATATTTTGGTAATGCCTATATTTTTTCCCAACTGCGCATTGTAATTGGAATAACATATTACATTCAGGGATCTATAGAGATAAGACAATGCTCGATAAATTGATTTACATCCCCTATGATGACAGATAAAATTAACCCTTCTGTAGATTAAAATTAGTGGTTTCAACACTCAACTAAATCAAACAACCAATCAATATTCAGTAAAGTCCCAAAAGTTGTTAAGCCAACGAATAAATAATGTAATAAACAGCCCATTGTCCCCCCCCTCTCTCTGTATTACATTGCTCATAAACTAGGTGCTTCTCCAGGAAACCTGAACCTCCAAGTTATCTCCAACACTAGTAAAGTGGACGCTGAGACACAGGTACAGTTTTATAAATAATCAATAATATTTTCGAATATAAAGTGACTTATGAAAGACTATTGAAAACAAGATTAACAAAGAGGGTCATTCCGTAAGGTTGGGTTGTAGTCAAATGCTCTTATTAAGTCAACATGTTCTTAATTATAATTTCATTTCATATATATACATTTGGTTACAATTAACTATAACTTTTAAAACTCTTTAATTATTTGCTCTAGAGCTCACCTTTGCTTTTTAACTATTGTTACAATCCTTATACTAAAGTAACAGGATGTTTGTTTGTCTGTGTGTCTGTACCGAAGGATCTCGCTAACCGCTGAACCGATCAGGTTCTCCTTAACAGGGTAGCTTCTCATAGGTCCCGGGAAGGTTTATAACTATTTTCTTGGGGGGTGGGACACCCCCAACCCCCCCAAAAAATGAAAAATCCCCCCCCCCCCCAAAAAAAAAGAACATTTTAACTAAAATTAAAAATGAGTGGGGGGAGGGGCAACCCTCCCCCCCCCCAAAAAAAAAAGGCATCTAGGGGCGTAGCCGCTAGTCAAAAAAATAGTAACAGTAAAGTTAGATTTACAAAACTAAGATTGATTGATGAATTAATAAAAATTTTCATACCTCTAAACACAGCTATAAGCAAATAATAAAATGTTGTAAATACATTTGAAAAGGGTAGCTTTTAATATAACGTAGATATTTATACCTAAGTTTATAATCCCTTTAAGTGTGGTTATTTATCCCTTAATCTAAAGAACAAGTTAGGTGTTGTTTTGTTTGTTTGAACTAATATATCAGCCCTGTAATGTTTATTGGTGTTGACAAGTAATAATGTGTAATATGTTGCAGACTTGGGTTGGGAATTTCAGTAAACTAATTTATACTTATACGCTATGTTGCTATTGCTATATCACTCCTATGGATATTGACAAAATTTATTTTATTTGTTAAGTAATCATTATAAAAATTTTGTACAAGGACTTTTAAAAAAATAATCGAATAATAATCTTATCCCATTGATATAAAGATTGAAGACCAAGTTATCCTTTTGTATAATATCACTGCACTGCACATATATCAGCCATGCTTTTTGCCTTGTAGTTGACAAAAAAATTGAGTGTCAAAATAATGCTACTAGTTTTGACAGGGTTGTGATTTGTCTACAAAAGAATATATAATTTATTATGCTTCAGCAAACAATAATCTACTCTATATAAACTTTATTTAATGTTTTAGACTATGTCAACAGGAGATATTGTGATAACCAAAGTATATTTCCCAGAGGCTCAGAGCTCACAGGTAAATTAAATTAATCTTCAAATCTTATATAATAGGAACAAGATGTCTGCCTGTGCGTAGAGAATGCTTATGCTAACCGCTGATCCGATATGGTTCTCCTTTACAGTAAATATTCTCATAGGTCATTGGAAGGTTTATAACTATTCACCCCTAAGAATATTGCCTTTCTTAACTCAAGTGCATCTAGAGCCGTTTCAGCACTCCATTTAAGGGAAGCTTCACACACGTCCCGAGACAGTTAAGCTGTTAAATTAAGTTTTGGGTAGTTTAAGGCTATTTTTGTTCCCCACTCCTAAAGGTGAAACTACTGGTTAAAATATTTTTATATTTTACAAATGTATGTTTAAGTATTTAATCATGCAAAAGCAAGTTGATCTAAGAAATTATCCAAATTTTAGAATAGCTGGGTTATTAGTAGTGATAAAATTATTATTTTATTTAAGGATTCAACACCTCAGAATTCCCCTAAAAAAGAATTAAGAAGCTAGAACATAAAATTTGTCTTCCCAGATTAATAAAAATAATATTTACAAATATAAAGTAGTTGAATATTAAAAATAATCTCAATAATTTGCACCTAATGTTTTTTTTATCCGTAAAATGTATTACTTTTTTCTGTTTTACCTGCCACTTTAAGTTCAGCCTAGCTTTTAAAAGAAGAAGACGGCTTGTATCAAAAAATATGAATCGAAGTGAATATTTATTTTAAAAACCGGTTTTACTGGCTAATAGATAAAATTTTCTTATTTTAAATTATTAAGCATACAAGCTCATGAGTCCAGTAGATCAATTTTAGACAATCAAAAGGCTTAAATTTTCCTCCAGAATAAAAGTTTTCATATTGAAAATTAATCCTTAGCAAGGACATTTAACGTGCAAAAATCTTCCAAATCACGGTGAGATAAATGAAATTGAGATTTAATTGTCGAAAGTTTGATCGAAACCCCAATCCAGTGTATTTATCATGTAATTTTTTTTAATTGTGTGTATATATCATAAAACTCATGATGTTTCATCTTAGTTATTATTTTTATTTGACTTAAATATTAAAATTTATTACATTCAGTTAAAAATTGTCAGAAATATCATGATTAACTTGTAAAAAATGTACAAATCTCATACCTTAAAACATTAACATTGTAATTTTTAGTTTTTATTCCCGGTAAAATTGATAAAGAAAATTTATCAATGTCTTTAGCGATATTTTTATTTTAGATGCTATTTTTGGGATTTTGTAAAAAGAATAAAGGATTCAGTCAGTATTTTTGTTTAGTAACTTATTTTTCTTTTTTTCTGATGAAAAGTAAAATTAAGTTCATTATTTTTTTTGTAATTTAATGCATATCTTTATAATTGAAATGCCTTGAGTCATCATTGTCCTTTTTAATTTTAAAGATTTCTTCAAGTAAAACATTAAAAAACTAATTTTGCACATAAAAGTGTAAATATTTAATGTATTTGTTGCCATATTATGTATTTTAACCTAATTTAACTACTTGAGCTGTATCAAATATTGTATTACTTTTATTTTTTTGTATTGTAACAATTTTAATTTTTCAGTTCCATGTCTTATTCGTTTCTAAAGCCGGTTCTAAGGAGTACTGAGTAAAACATTTATTATTTTCGTATCCGTGGACAACCGTCCATAAGACGTTACGATAAATATACAATTGCACAAGTTCTTTTCAAACCTCATTTTTTAGTAAAAATTTGGATCAAGAGCAGTTGACAGAAATGCTGCTGGAAAATAAATTTACTGTGCGCGTTCCGAGAAAACACGCATAAATTAGTCTTCATTAGATCGCGCATCTATGTGCTCTTTAGTTGATCATCATTGAGTTTTAACTTCTTTAAGTGGTTTATTAGTGAAGAATTGTCCACTATCAGACTGTTAGCATTAATTTCATGAAAAGTTCGATTCCAGCAACCTTTCCATAAACTGTACTAGATCCGAATCAACCTAGGAAATATTAAAGCAAGTAATAAAAGAAGTATTTGAGCTTGCAAACTTAATTTGCAATTTTCTTTTATCATTTAATGATAAGAAAATGTGATCGTGTATTATTATGAATGATTTGTTTGTTTTATTTGTAAAGAAGTTGTATCAAATTTTTTGCTTTTTATTTAAGATAGCTAGCCGGTTCTTTTAGTAAGCAGTAGATGTAAAATTTTTCATAGAATTCAGATATGCAATCGGTTTTTTTGTAGACCTCTTATTTTTTAAGTAATTTAAGTTTTTTAAAAAAATAATTAAGTCGATTTTAAGGTACTTAAACGCAACAAAATAAAAGAAGAAAATGGCCAGTATGAACAAAAATAGTAAGATCTTTAATTTGACACCTTACTTTTAAAATTCTGTTGAGTAATTATTGAAAAAATCTATTTTTTTAACCTCGGTTTAATAAAAACTTTAGACCTAAATATTTTCTCAAACAGACATAAAAAACATGGGTTCATATATACCTTTAGAATCAGAAAAATATTACGAATTTATTCTAAGCAAGATTGAAAAAGTTTTATAAAACTATAATAAAAAAAATAAGTTTATTTTAAGAATCATAATTTTCGGCTTTAAAGGGTTAGCTTGAACCAAACCTGAACAGAACCTAAACAAAAGACAATGCAATGTAGCAGATATTTTTTAAACACAAGAAACAATAATGTATTTTTAACTGCATTGTTTTGAAGTTTATAAACAGACTGATGCATATTTGTTCATTATTTTTCATTATTTACATGTTCTTTAATATCACTATATTTATTGTAGTATCTATTGTATATATTGTATGAACGTTCTCCTTTTTTTATGGCAATTCTATAGGTTAATTTTAAAGTTTAAGTTTCCTGATTCGTCAATTTTTGCGATTTGTGATTGGCTAGTTTAGTAGTTACAATTCTTAAAATAAACTTTTTATTTTTTCTATTTTTTATTACAATTTTTTAAAACTTTTTCAATTTTGCTTAGAATGAATTCATATTATTTTTCTCATTCTAATGGTATATATGAACCCATATTTTTATGTCTGTATGAGAAAATATTTAGGTTTAATGTTTTGATTAAACCGAGGTTAAAAAAATAGATTTTTTCAACAATTACTCAACAGAATTTTAAAAGTAAGGTGTCAAATTAAAGATCTTACTATTTTTGTTCATACTGGCTATTTTCTTCTTTTATTTTGTTGCGTTTTAGTACCTTAAAACCGACTTAATTATTTTTTTAAAAAACTTAAATTACTTTAAAAATAAGAGGTCTACAAAAAAAACCGATTGCATATCTGAATTCTATGAAAAATTTTACATCTACTACTTACTAAAAGAACCGGCTAGCTATCTTAAATAAAAAGCAAAAAAGTTGATACAACTTCTTTTAAATTTAAGAAGGCAGAATCATAAAATATTTTTTGAAAATCTTTTGTAGGTAGAAGTTTCATTTAAACAGGTATATCTTTATATTGTAAGATCCAACATTTATATGATTTCAACTTCTTCTTTTAACCATATCCTAACCAAATAAGATTTTTAGGCTTGGTTTTCGTAATATTAAAATTTCCTATGGTTTATAAAGCCAAACTTAGTTTAATAATAAAAATATGAATACATATATGTATATGACTTAAAGTAACCTGTACAAAGTTGCATCTACAATTATTATTATAAAGTATTCTGTATCAAGAATTATTAACAAAAAATAAAAAGTCAGAAATAATCTCTTTGTTATTACTTTTTAGTTTTTACACATTAAATTGACCATGCGTCTAGCTCTACTAAGACAGATGGTCGTTCGAACGGACTGGAGACGGTCGTCCTAGATTGATTTGACGTGCTTAATCTATTCAAAAACTGAAAGAGTTTTTACTAACCTACTTATATGACTATATTATCAAAGCCAAAGTTTTAAGTTTTTTTTTTGCTAGACGGACGTCTGTAGGGTTCCAGATTAATAAGATTCCACTTTTATCTCTCTTGTTGAAGATATCTTCACCAAGAGAGGCAAAAGTGGAATCTTAAATTTCAAAAATCGTATCGTCGTTGAAGATATCTTCACCAAGAGAGGGGAAAGTGGAATCTTACATTTCAAAAATCGTATCGGCGTTGAAGATATCTTCACCAAGAGAAGGGAAAGTAGAATCTTACATTTCAAAAATCGTATCGGCGTTGAAGATATCTTCACCAAGAGAGGGGAAAGTGGAAAGGTAGATTACAGTTTTAGATGGTCCAAACCATAATCATAGATTATATTTCTGCTTCTATAAAAATGGATTTAACTCTAACTGTTTAAAGCGCCACTAGAGGCTTCTAGGGGCGTAACCACTAGTTGACAGGATGTAGTGTCATAGATTTATTAGGGTTGCTTAAACAATTCAATATCTCCTAGCCAAAAAGGGTAAATGTTAAGGGGCGAAAGCATAAAAAAAAAAATTTTAAGAGCTCTTTTCGTTAATTTGGGCATGTTAAAATTGTCCTACCGATTTCAAACTTTGCATGGTTAAATCAAAACAATGAAATTATGCCATATATTTAAGCAATTTTGCAACAAATTTATGTACAATTTAGTTTTAGTTCAGCCACTCTACAAGAGTTATTTTGAGTTTAGAGCTTCGCTTTTATTAATGCTGTCATCCTTGTTAGAATTGGGAGAAAAGATCAAAGCTAAATTAAAATATAAGAAAAAACAAAGGATAAACATAAAATCTTTATTTAAGTTGATAATGATCAAGAAAGTGCATGAGAAAAATATACTTTTATCTGTACACATTTTCATACATGGATATCATAAGAGGAAGGGGGAGGGAGGGAATTCTAACCAATTTAGACAAATAGGCTAGGTATACATTTGTGTAATCATAATCAAAATTAAAAACAAAAAAAGCTTCAAGAACACGCAACAAATCAAATAGAATTTTGTAAATACCAAATCATTTTTGACAATTTTTTCAAAAACTTTAAAACGAGGGTTAGAACTGACACCCCCCAACCCCAGATTTTTTTTTGGACAGGAAGTTCTTTGAACCTGTCGAAACAAAACTAACATTAAAAAAGCAGGCAAAAATATCTGCATTCTAAAAATACAATAATTAGACCTAAATATGTTACAATCTATTATTAAAAATTCCCCGCTTACTATCAAAATAATTCAAAATAAACAAATGCTTGCAAAAAAAAAAAATACTTAACGTGTAAATTTTTTATATATTGTAGTAAATTAAATCTTAGATTAAACTAGGGGACAATTACACTAGAAAAAAGGAGACAAACATAAATATAAAACTACTGAGGAAATTAAAAACTTAAGATAATATCACTTGAAGTTATGATTAATATTATTAATTATTATTACATTAAAAGTGGCTATTTAGAAAAATTAAACTCTGAAGAAAAGAAAATATCTGTGGTCCAATTCAGATTTGAATGATACATAATTGTACAGTTTAAGATTTTGATTATTTCTTTTCCTTTAAGTTTTTAAAAACAGATTACATATGTAGGACGAAACAAGACTTATCGGTTCAAAGTCGGTTCTGCAGGTTTTATTCACTTTTAGTGTTTTATTAAGGAAAATCAAAATACTATTGACTATTTTTAAGCATATCCAAAAATAAAAAGTGACAAGTAGAATTAAAAGGACTACATAGAATTAGAAACATTAATTTTTTGTACTAAATCAATGTGCAATTTCAGATTAATTTCTAGGCTAATTTTTATGCAAATTTTTCAACATAATGGTAGAGCGACATTTTTTCAGGGTTTTCAACAAGCATCCGGAATTTTTCCATCATTCATTCGATCAATTGCAGCATTAATGTAGTATGTACAAGAAAAGGATTTTAGAGTACCTCATTTTTTAATGGTGAATCTTTCAAAGGGCATTTTTACGAAAGGAATTTAATGTTTAATGGAAATTAAACAATAATTACCTTGGCAAAATAGTTATTTTCTCGTATTTAATAATAAAAGATACATATTTTTATTTTAAGCTTTCCTTTCAATCGCACCAACAAAATAAAAATAAAATAACATAGAAAATGGAAAAATCTAAATTATTATTGATTTTCCAGTTTTTAGAGGTAACAATTGACTATCATACCCGAATCACAAGATAGAGACATAAAAATAAAGTTATTATTCATTATTAGTTATTGAACTTTTTTATGTTTAACAAATATTGAAGAAAAAAAGTAATAGCCATCTCTAATGGCTAGCACATACTGGTTTGAAAGAACTTGTAATAGTGATTTTTTTTTAATATTGCATAAAAATACCAAATCAAGAAAATATTTTAAAAAAAGACAAAATAACTTCTCAACTATAAATTAAAATCGTTTTAGACTAAACTAGGAATTTTTAAACAATCAACATAAATTCTAAAACTAAAAATTACAACCAAATAAGTACAATTTCAGATCTATGTTTCTAATGATTTTTATGAATATAAATGTTTTAAACAATCATTCATGACGTTATGCCCAAAAATATATTATATTAGCGATGGCCGTATGGCCTATAAATAAGTTTACTGGATGTTTTATCTTTTCTGCAATTCTATGTTTTAAGGCTCACAAATTCTGTGTCTCTTAGTTGACGTCTCCATTTCTCTAAAAATTTGTTCTCAATAACTTGTCTGGCCTTGTCTAGGCCTTCTCTTAATTCCTCATTCTCCCCGAACAACGCCATAAACCTTTCTCTCCACTGGAGCAGGGAAGGAAGGCTTTCCTTGCCCTCGTCCTTCGGGTTGAGCATGTCATCAAAGAAGCTCTCCCATGTTTTGACCTGCCACCACCTCTTGAAAGTACCTTTCACAACCCAACGATTTCTGGAGGTTCCGACTTCAATATACTTGCCGAATAGCAGACAATAAGCGGCACCTGAAAGAAATAAAAGATGATAATTTAAATATCAATCAATTACGATATTATAATTTAAAGTTAATAACAAAAAAATTTTTTTGGTTCTGATAACAAAATAATATCATTTATAAGTATTATTATCAATGCCTTGACTAAAAAAAACCATTACCTGCTATGCCGAAGTAATCTAAATGATATTTTCCTGTCCTTCCCTCGGAATTTTCTTCTTTTTTAGGCTCTTCTTTAACTAATCCACTGTCATTTGTACCATTCTGGGTAACCTTGTCTGATAACTTATCATTCTCTGCAGTTTGATCCGTGGTAGGTTTATTGATTTCTGTAATGCCATTTGTAATATCTGTGTTTTTTTGTTCACCATCTTTGATTGTTGTTCCATTTTGAGGCAACTCCATTTCTTCTCCATTTAGTTGCTTTTCACTGGAAAGAAGAGTGGAATAGTCGAGCTTTTTTCTTGCATCTATTCCCCCACCATTGACCTGCCCGTTGGACTTGGGGGTTCCGTTTTCTGAGGGCTTGGCATCCCCACCTCCTTCCAGCCTCACGTCTATGGCTTTGCCAAAATCTATCAACTGTAGGGAAGGTGACTTGGTGGTGCAGGGTATGTGTCGCACCAGAAAATTGTCAGGTTTTAAATCTGCATGGACAATATTAATGCTGTGTAGTAGTTCCATGATACCCAACAGTTCAGCTGTCAGGAATATTGCGATTGGTTCTATAATACTCTTGTCTGCATTCTTAGTCAGGTTCACAAGATCAAGCAGTGTTCCCATTTTTTGGAATTGAGAAATGAGAACAGCCCCATCACGATAGGTGTAACACCGAGGCGAAGTCATGAAACCTTTTTTCCAAGCCTCGGCGCCTCCTTTTTCTTTGAGAGGATGATCTAACTCTTGATACCTCATGTTGACCTGGCTTAAAATATACCACTCCCAGTCGTTAGCCGGCATTTGTACTTTTAGGACAGTGCTTCTTTCCTCGAGTGGTCCGTTTTCCCAAACGGCTGAGAAAACTTTGGCAAAACCTCCCTCACCGATCATATCACCGACCGAAAAGGTATCGTTGTGCATCACCAACTCTGCGCCAGGCTTTATGTATGGCAGCGGACCTTGGCTCTCCATGTATCCTTCATATTGAGTTGGATGTGGATTTACATTTTCTAATAATTTGAGGTGAGCAGCTGGCTTGTACGGTTCCCTAGACACACTCACCGTGCTAAATCTCTTGGCAAAATCTTTAGGAGTGTATGCGCCAGGCGCGAATGCCGCGTGTGTCTTTCGGTGGGTCCTTAGCGTGGAAGTTTTTGAAAATATTTTCCGGCATATTCTACATCTATTTATCTTTGGATTGTTGTTCTTTTTAAGTGGTGTACTATATTCAAAACAGGTAGGGAAGGAGTAGCGTATTGATTTGTAGTTGAAATATTTGTATGGCGAGTCACTGGGTAAAGGAATATCTTCCACCATGTAATATTTTCCACTAATTCTACGAAATTTTATCACAAGTCGCTCTTTTCTTATATCAAAGTTTGAATCCTAAAACAAATAAAAATACATATATTTTTTAATTTAAAAAAAATAAAATATAGAAATACAAAGTGTTTTTTAATTAAATAACAGAATGAATTCTTTATACCTGACTATTACTTGACTCTTCTTCCCAGTTGTACGAAGCTTCTGTAGATGACTTGCCAATCATATCCTTGAAGGATGGATTTGTTGATGATTTTCCCATAACCTGCTTCGAAGCTATTTTCTCTTCAAAATCAATGTTTCCTACTTCGTCAAAGTCTTTGTCCTGGAAATAAAATTAAATTCATTTGTAGCAATTTTTGTTTCAGGGACAGTGGAATTTTTCATCGGAAGAAAAAGTATTATGCACACAAATTTTAGATTCTCAACATAACCTACTTGTTAGTACTATTTTACATTACAGAAAAGCAATACAATTCGTCTCAATACCTAAGCATTGAAAATCCGCATTTTAGAACCACAAAGGTGATTTTGTTAGGTTAGCAATCTCTCTGGCTCTCACCAATGGTTTATTTTAATACTAGCGGCTATGCCCCTAGAGGCCTCTAGTGACCTTTAAATGTTTTTTCCGATTTTTTTGTGATTTCTCTTGGGAGGGTGGTGGTACCCTCCCCCAAAATAGTTAAAAACCTTCCCGGGACATATGACAATCTACCCTGTTAAGGAGAACCCAATCGGATCAGCGGTTAGCGAGATCCTTCGGTACAGACACACAGATACACAGACATCCTGTTACTTTAGTATAAGGATATAATTATAATTAAGAATTTCTGCGGATATAAAAATGTACAATTATAAGACCAAAACCAGTTTTGTTAGACCCGAGATGCCGAAGGCACGGGCTAACAAAATATCTAATATTTGATTGTACACTTTTATATTCGTAGAAAACTGCATATAATACGACACATGATTTTTAGTGTGGCTGAGAACCGGTTTCGAAACTTTACTGGAAAAATTAAATTACCTTATCTTGCGAGATGGAGGACTCCTCTTCCATCCAAGAGTTGTCATACTCCTGGGCTCCCCCCATTCTCTCCTCCTCTGAAATACAGAATACAGGCTCAAAGTATGCGTCACTGTCCTAGGCCTAGCTGGTTAGCTTTACACTAGTTTTAATTTTCTATCGGGGACACCATAAAACACAGATAAAGACAGCGGTGTATATTCTGCACAAAATTCATTTTTTTCCCCTGCTGCAAATTTTTATATTTATTTCTCCTAGTTTTTTCCAGCAAGGAAGGGGATAAATGGAAAAATATTTTCAGAACTCTTTATTTTATTCATATTATGCCCTTTCAACATATTTTTAGTTTTTTTTCCACCAAAGAGGGGAGAAAAATAGAAAAAAAATGCTATCAGTCCTTATAATTTTTTACATTCCCCCCCCCCCCCCCAACCACATATTTTTTCTTTTTTTTCTTACCCCCCTCCCCCCTCAGCCGGGTAAAATTTGCAGAATATACATACACCTCTGGATAAAGATTAATATTAGCTGACTTTTTTGAGTTTTTAAAATTAAAATTATTTTTGAACTGAACAGTGTTAAATTCGTGTCCCTGGTTAGCTAGTTATACAAAACATTAACTGGGAAAATATTGGGTCAATAGGGCCGGGTCGGGGCTTCAATGCAAAATGAGGGGGAGATACTATCGAGGGGTTGTAGTAGAGAGGGGTCATCATAGTAAAAAGTCCAATTTGACTAGACAATTATCAATATTTTTACTTTTTTATGGACCATTTAAGAATAAATTGGTTATAAAATGCAAATAGAACGAACAATATTAAATTGTACAATTACAATAAACTTTTTATCTTCATTTTTCATGTCATTATCTATTTAAAACAGTATTATTTTTTTGTCAATTTTAAAATTTTCTTTTCTTTTAAATAGTATTTAGATACCACGTCAACAACACTTGTTTTGAAACACAATTAAATAATGATACATTATTTCCAACATTATTAGGTTATATGAACCCCATAACAAAGAATTTGGTTCTGAATGAATGAAATAGAACATTGATTAGGAGGAATTCTAAAACATAAGTTAAGAGAAGTCTAGTTCTCTCTGAACATAGAAGAGGATGTAGGCCTTGGAAGTACAGACTGTCTGGTAATCTGACTCCTTCACTGTACAATCATTAAAGTGGAACCATGCCTGAAACAAATATTTATGATTTATATAAAAACAATAGGTACTTAAATAGGTTATCTAAAATTGAAGATTTTTTTGTTTATTTTTTTGAGAAAGGAAAGCACTATAGAAATTGTATAGGAAAAAAATATACTCTGGTCCCCATAATTTTCGATGGGGGGAGGGATTGAAGTAGATACTTGGATTGCAAGTTATCTGGATTACTCTTTCTATCTATAGACGTCAAAGTTAAGGGGAGTTTACCCCTCCCCCCTCCTTAAAAAATTTGTTTCGCCTAATTTAAACCCCCTGAAATTGTTTTAAATACAACATATTAGATTACCAATGCCTTTTTCAAACCTTTGATCCATTCCTTTTACCCCTTCAAAATGAAAAGTGCCATAAAACTCCCTATTATAATAGATAGATATTCCTAATTACCTTATTGTTGGTAGCAAATGCGGTGTAGTGACCCGAGCCTGTGCCACTTCCATGGTGAACTATAACAGCTGCCAGATCATACAGACTGGAGCCTGCACTGGACAGCCGTGTACCTGACTGATTCTCCAGCAGGTAGCCCGACATGTCCAGCCCTGTCACTGGGAACTCAATGTAATTATCAAGTTTGGTCCTGTTTAAGTTATAGGATGATTTATTAACGAGATGTAATAAAGATTTTAAAAATGTTAATATTTGTAAAAAAATATCCTTTTACTTCGTTATGCCAAAAACTGAAATATTAAGATTGCAAGTCAAATAAAAATTTTGTTTTCATACATATGTAACAAATATGTAGGAAAGTGAAGATAAAAGAAACATCCTTTCCTAGCGTATGCAGTCCAGCGGAAACGTTTAATGTGCAAGCACAATACGTTTGGTAAGCGTCGGATCATAAATTTCTTTGTCGATGGCTGTTTGGATTTACATGTGTTACAATAAAATCTTTCTGAGTCTGCTAACTCCTCAGTTTCCATGAACTTTTGTAAACAATCATGGATGTGGCAATTCGGAGTTCCAGAGTCACGATCCTTACACTTACGAACTGGTCCTAACAAAAACAAATTTAAATATTAATTAAGATTGAAAGCTTTTGTCAAAGTTAAAAATTAAATATAAAATTGTAAGGTCATAATTATGACCTAGATTATAACATTCGAAAGAAAAGGATAGTAGATAAAACAAGGAGACTCGAATAACTTGGCTTGTATTTTGCAAAAAGTCAATCATTTGAATATGAATTTTGCTACAATACCTGTAAATTGCTGTGGAATATCGACGGATAGATCAAGGAATGGATCCAACTTCTTGCTAGTGGACCTGCAGTTTAAACAAGTCACCTCGGATTGCAACGTGCCACCAAACACAGACGTGACCACAGAATTAGCTTTGGCAAGAGGAGCGCCTCGTAGAACTTCGTCAACTCGGTCATTTCTGAATTTGCCTGGCAGCAGGAGAAGCAGTTCTGTATGAAGTCTGTCTAGCATGTAGCGTAAAAATTCATGAGCATCCTGTTGTTGGTAACCACGAAAGCGTGGAACAACTTTCCAAATCGCGTGTAGCAAAGACTCGGGAGTGATTGCATTCGATTTGTCCTCTCCATCACGAAGTATTCTTAATACTTTTTTTAGTTCCTCTGTCACAATGATGCCATCGGCTGACAAACGAGTTAGGGCTGATTTAGCCTCTCTGTTGGTGTTCAATTGGTGCTCCAGAGAGGGCAAGCTTGTCAATATACTGCAAAACTTTTCAATGTTGCTTAAACTTTGCAACACAGAGTTCATAAAACATGTGTTGCCAAGATTTTTCAGTCCGAGTCGCTTTTTCGGGCTGCGACTTTTCTCTGAATTCTTTTTCTTCTGAGCAGCCTCATTTTTCAAAATTTGTTTAGACTTTTTAGGCGAAGAACCGCCCATAACCGGACTGTTCACCGCCCGCTTGGCACGCGGCCTCAACGCACGAACCTGAGAGGATTCTGCCTCGGGCTTTTCCAATAAAATTGTCTTCTGGATGAGTTTAGTTCGAAGGTGTTCAATGTATTTATCTTGAGTGTCGTTTATAACAAATTCGTCACAGTCATAACAAAAAACGGAAAGCTCTTTGGTTTCAATGCAAACTGAATGTGTTTTTGAGTATTCCTGAGCATCAGAAAAGCAATTATTTGAAGTTAGTATTATTAGGTAGGTAGGTAATTAAATCTTCAGCAAAATTAAGATATTAAAAAAGATCACTTTGATTATTTTACTAAATAAATAAAATACAAAAATATAATGCTTATTCTGCCTTATGTTTGAGTCCGTGAGCCTTGACATATCTGCCACAACTGAGCAGTCCACATGAAATGCAGAGCCACACAGACTCTGTGCTATCACATTCTGAGCATTTGAACTCTGATCCCGGCGCCTCCAGGCTGCTAAAGCTTGCGGAGTGCTCAGGTCCGGAGCTGATTTTGTCCAAATGTGGACACTCCATTCAAATGTTTTGGTTCTGAAAAGATCAACATAAATATAATTAAAAAGTCTCCTATAGTACCCAATAATCAATGTTATTGTTGATTATTTGTCGTATGTATCACTGATTTAGAGACTAAAGCAATTTTTATTTCATATAAGTAAAGCTCTACTTTGCAGCTAACTTCCTTCATAACTTTTAGCCATGACATTGCTTGCTTTCTTGAATTAAAACAATCACTACATAAAATTTTTCACTATAATGCAGAAACAAAATGTTCCAATTACAATATTAAAACGAAGCTGACAGGCCTATTATCACCGACCAAATTCCAAGAATTTACACTTTGTAAATGAAGGATATTGTGTTAATAATTGGCAATTGCCCTATCCCTTTATCTCTTTTAGAAGACGTGACAGAAATTAGCAAGTACTTTGTAACTAAATAAAAAGTAGTTTTAAAAATTTCACAACTAAAAAAATCATATTCACTAGTATATAGTTTAGCTGTTTCCATTAAATGAAATACAGCTGTTTTAATTGCCATACCTACCGGTAAAATTTTATGGATTTTTTCTATGTAGAAAAAAATATTGAATTTGCATAATGTTTGGCAATTTATAGAAAATTAAAGGGTGTGGTTCAAAAAGTGGAAGTTATGATAAAATACGACAAAAATTGACTAAATTCCCGGTGATTATAGAGAAGCTTTCCTCTCATTCAAAAGTACAAATCAAAGATGGTGCATAAAACTAAAGACGCAATATCTAATTTCTTTAAAATTAAGATTCATCAAAAACAGCTTAACTTTGGGTTTGTTTCTATTTTTAAGAAAAATTATTTAACTTTTAAGAAACCATTTAAGAAAACCACGTAATAATTTTGTAACTCTGTGAGTGTGTGTGTGTGAAGCAAGGAACCGGTTTAGCATAGCACAAATATCTCTAGAGTTGGTTGGTACAACTCGGGGGCAGGCTTCTTTTTTTACATCTCAGGTAGGACGAAAACGAAAAAAATGGATATAAAGTTTGTTATTTTTGTAACTAATAACCTGAAGTTTTCTTATTTTTACTATATCATTAGAACCAAAAAAGTAACAATCAACAACAATTTCAAAAAATACTAACAAAATAATTGTATTTTTTACACGACAAATAAAAATAAATGAAAATTTTAGCCATTTAGTTTTGATTGTGTTCGCTTGATGTCGCTAGCTACCATAAACAAATTGTGTGCTTAGCGTCCCTTCATCTACCTTGCCTCATTATTTTTCCAATTAATTTCAAAAGTCAGCTTTTAAAATAGATTAATTTTACCTTCATAAAATCAATCTCTGGATTTTTCCTCTCATATATTTGATTTTTCAATGTTTTATTTTTAATTTAGCTTTAAGAGAAGTGAAGAAAAAATTCCGTCCCAGCTGTCTAAAAAATATGGCCGCGGACTTTGAACTTTGAAATGTCGTCGTATTTTGGATTTTATTAGATTAAATATATTTTATGTAATGCATTTTAATGATTTATAGCTGACTGCCCTTTGTATTAGAAATCTTACCACAAAAATATTATTTTGCACATCGGAGTTAAAAATACTGGTTTGAATCTTATAATTGTACAAATTCTATATCCGCGGAAAGCTGTTTATAATACGATGCGGGAAATAACTATTATTAGATTTCAATAATCTACTATCTTTATCATTAAACAATTTAGGCTGTCAAGCCATCATTCAGGGGAGACCAATCCTAAAGCTGTTTTTTTTTAATTGAGAGGCAAACCATTTTGCCTCAAAAAACTCATTGTTACCAGATCAACACCCTATCCTGCAAAGATCAGGCAATTTTAAGAGTCGATGAATTGGACAATTCTTTTTGGTAAGCGCAAATAACGAAAACAGGGCCAATTTTGAGAATTTTTAACCTCAAGAGACCCAATACCTCTAATTTAAAGCCCCCACTTTCAGTAACATAATTGTTATGGGCATCTAGTGATGACATTTTAGGGAGTTGAAAATCTTTCCAGCCCATATAAAAAAATTCAATTTTAAATTACAACAGTTATAAGCAAAATTATGATCTTACTTTGGGCACAAGGTTTGAATGTCTTTCTAATTACATTTAAGAATAATTCTTTAGACTAATCTATCTTTTTCTTAATTAGATGCACATTTTAGAAGCTTTTATACATTTAATCTAAAATGTTTTTTTTTGTGAAATTGATTCCTGTAAAAATTTTGATGGAAAAATGAAACAAGTTAGTACAGAAACCTGGATACCTTTCGAAAGTGGATCTTTATTTATTCCAGAGATGGGTTTTTGAAAGATGAATGCCGCGCTTCTTGATTGATTGATTTATTAAACAGAGTATACAACTATTTATTTAAAATTATTTCTCTTTTGTTGGTACGGCCTTCATAGAAGAAAAACAAATGATATTAAATCCATTTTTGCAAAAAAAGAAAAATTTAAAATGCAAGAAACTGGGAAACAGAGTAGGTAAGGCATATGTTTAATATCTTTGAATCCCAAATCTACCAATTTGCTAATTTTTATCCTTTAAAGGGCGAATATAGGTTCGATATGATATGAGCTTATATCAAAGGTGCAATTCCATAGATTATAAATAACTTAAAAATATTGACATATTCAATTGTATAAGTCTATTTATAGCTTAAAACCCGTCAATCTTGAAAAAAAAATTTGGAATTAGTGTGGTTCCCTAAGAACTCAAACACCCTAGCATCACACAAGGCTTCGTGGCAAGGTTGAATTAAAAAGCTTTCGTTAAATGATAGTCGTAATAACGTGGAAACCAATTAATCAGGGGTAAATATACCCTACTTCTACCTTCATAAAGTAAATTATTTAAAAGTTAAAAAAAAAACATCAAATAATGTAAAAAGTAAAAAAAATTAATCGATAAAATTTTCTTGGAGGAAGAATGATTTCAAATCCCTGTTTTTTTGTGGCCGTGTGTGTGTGTGTTGAAAATGCGTACAGAAGGGTTGTTTATATCATCATGAATTAATCAAAGATCTCTGTACAGAAAATAAACTTTAAGACGTATTATTTACCCTGTCAATACTCCTGACGCCTTTCTACGCAAATTATTTTTAGGCTTTTTAAAAAATTAAATAAACTAGTATATAATCTAAAATAATAAACATTTAAATTATCTTTTAAGGTGCGTGCCAATGTAATAGTCAATCAAACTTAAGCAAAATAGTCAAAAAAAGTCTTGTAAAGGGCTAAAATAAATGATTTTGTCGGCAATCTCATTTATTATATGTTCAATTGAAACAGAAAATTGCAAAATCTACTTAAGGATTTTTTTGAATTTTTAAATTTGTTATAGATATTCTAAAAGTATGTAATGGCACCTTTGATATAAGCTCATATCATATCGAACCTATATTCGCCCTTTAACATAAAGTAGTAGTAGTAAGTTTTTTTTTGTCTGAAGCTAATTATCTTACTAACTTTATTTTCCATTTGGTTGTGCTTTTCAAGAGAGATTTAAAGACATCTTGTGGTGGTTTTAGGTTATTTCTTTTTACTTCAAATGTCCTCCCCTAGAGGCTGGGGGCAAAGCAACTAGTATTAATAAACATAATTTTTAGCAGACAAGAATTTGCAATCCAAAATCTGCTGTTGTCTTGATTATAACTATAAAGTTGATTATTTTTTTGGTATCCAATCATTATGAAAATCTTTATAAAGGTCAACTGAAAGGATTAATGAAGAGGAAAGTTCATAGCCGTGTTCTTGACAGCAAGGGAATTCTGATAAAAAATCTTTTGAATTCAATAGAAGGATCATTTATACATGTCAAGGTACTTACATATGGTAAACAAGGACAACTTCTCTTAAGTATCACAGCTAATAACTAATCTATGAGTTATTTTAAACCTATGATCTTAACATATTGTTACTCTCTTATAGTTCTTTTGTCTTAATCACTATAAATATATCAATGGCATTATTGTCTGTAAATTCCTTACAAAATCTGGCTTTTCTTTCCTTACCATAGCAAAATCTTGCAAAACCTAGCTTTTCTGTCCTTCACGTAACAAAATCTGGCAAAACATAGCTTTTTGGTCCTTCACATAGCAAAAATTCACAAAATATAGCTTTATGACCCTTCACATAGCAGAATATCTCACTAAAACATAGCTTTTCTGATCTTCACATAGCTAAATCTTGCAAAATATAGCTTTTTTGCCTTCACATAGCAAAATTTTGTGCAAGATTTTGCTATGTGAAGGACAGAAAAGCTATATTTTGTGAGATATTTTAAAGTAAGGACAGAAAAGATATATTTTGTGAGATTTTGCAAAGTAAAGGACAGAAAAGTTAGGTTTTGTGAGGTGAAGGGAGGCTACATATGTCCTTCATAGGGAGGTGACTTCTGTCCTAATAAGGGAATGACCTTGTTTTCTTTCCATAATCCATTTCTTCAACTTGTAAATCTGTCTTTTAGGATTCTAAAGATGATATGTTTACTGGCACACATTTTACATCAAGGAATGGGAAACTTGAAAAGACAAGAATTTAGTTGATAAAAGTCACTACAAATAAGAAATTCTTCGGAGAAATAAACAGGAGTAACAAATTGAAAAGACTACAAAGGGTTAAAAATAGTCTTGGAAAGAATTACTTGGCATCTACCAACTCAATGAGAAAGGTCAAATCTGATGCTATTGAAAAGCAACCCTTTGAGAAAGGATCTCGTCTTTTTTTCAAAGACACAAAATGTGATACAACTGTTGAGTGTGCCTATTCCCAAGTGCCAAATATAAAAACAATGGTTTACTCCTACCTAGAAGAATTTAGAGTCTTCAAAGTGAAGAGAGTCTTGTAGTGATAGATGACAAATATGTAGTCCTTTTTGGAGGAGACAAAGGCGGAGAAATGAAATCAAACTATAAAAAATTTGCCTTTAACATTGTAAAAAAAGATGCTCCTCAAGATTATGGAAGTTTCTGCATATATGCAATGTACAATGGACCTGATCATTATGAGAATATGGTACTGCTGCATAGATGCTACCATGAGCAGATAATGGAACTAATGACAGAAGAATCTCCTTTGGGAAAGAAACTCCTTTGTGTACTTAATGGTGACTTCAGTCATTGCTTCAGCATGCTTGGGCATCAAGGTATAGTTAATTTAAATAGCTTTCATTTCTTTTAACTAATAAATATCAAATTCCATGAACTCTTCTTGTTTAACTTTGCCTAACAGTCATTATTCTTTAATGCAGTGTTGTGGATCCGCATTGATTGTATGTAGATCCGGATCCTCAAAATTTGGTCAGTGCAGATCCGGATCCAGATCCTACCGGATCTGTCTCCGGATCCTTGACAATAATAATAAAATCACCAAATTTTTAAAAAAATGTTTATTCCTTAATCTCAAAGTCAAAAATACTTTTAATTTTTAAGTCTGAACCCAAACCTTAAAGATTGACTCTCATCACAAGAATGTCTTTGTAAGTGACTATTTTATATAAATTTTACCCCCGGATCCGGATCCTTGGACTCAAAAACATGCGGATCCGGATCCACAACTCTGCTTTAATGAATACTTAGACCAGCGATGTGCAGCTGTTTGATTTTACTTAATACTTAACCATGCTTTCTATGTTACTAATCCACTCTAATAAAGGTGCATCCAGCTCTTACCCCAGCATGTACAGCCTGATAGATTTAGAACACCTATCTAACCACCACAAACTTCACCCCAATGAGGCTCACAATCTTAACAACCCAAATTGTGTAGCAGAGATCTGAAGATATGAATAGCGAACTAATGGAATCTCTAGCCAATAACCCTGATAAGATGAGAAAGGAAGGGAAGAAATCTCAAAGTATAATTGGACCACCTATTTTTCCATTGACTGAAACATCTATTTTAAAAACAGTTGTACCTGGCAACCTGCATATTGTATCAGGGATATTTTTCAAACTGGAGTCAGAGTATAGGTGAGAGCTCTCTAGGCTAGACCAAGCAAGTGAAGAACATATTGTAAATCTTGAAATTTTGAAAGACAACATCATTAATCTTACACAATCAGAAACAGATCTCTACAAAAAGAAAGCTAGTTTGGCAAATGAGTGGATGGATTGTAAAGATATTATAACTGCATTTCAATCATCAGATACAAACAAAAACAGACCATGTGATGCTAGTACTCTGACGAAAAATATAAGTTGGATAGAGTGTGAGTCAGGAAAACATGACAAAGAAGAGTTTTAGTTACATGGGATGTGTGAAGGTAAGATTAGTTATTTATCACATCATATATATTATAAACAGCTTTTTGCGAATATCAAAATGTACAATATAAGATTTAAAAAACTGGGTTTAATCAAGTGATTTTACATTTTTATGTTTGTTGAAAACTGTAAATAATATAATGCTATACATAAATTTTCAGCAGAGCAGAGAATCAGTTCTTATCCATTGGATATTAATCAGTTTTGCAGCAATACTGGAAAATATATCATGATTAAGAAGTTTCTTTTGATAGGGTTTCTGCTTAATGTTACATATTCTTATATTTCTTTTCCCAGCTTAATGGAGGGCCAGCTGAGAATATAAACTTGCACCATAAATGATTCTTATTTTTTTAAAGAGATTTTTAATTATAATTTCCAATGTTTTAGGATTGACAGATTCTGAGATCAAGTGCCTAGAAATTTCTGGAGATGTTTACTTGTGCCTAATGTGTAGAGGAGTTTCAGTTGATGAGAAATTGAAAGAATTGGTTGAGAGAATGAGTATGCTAAACACAAACATTGAAGAAACAGATGCTATCCTGCCGAATACAAAAGCAGATAAGGCTAAGCTAGAGGGAGAATATGAGAAGAAAAAAGGGACCAAATATGAAAGCTTTTGAGAAAATGCTTACTGATAAGAATATAACTCCTGAAGTGTACTATGGAAACTTCTACACAGGTAATTGCAAATAAACCTTTATAGATTAGTAGCCAACCTCAATGCATTTAGTTTTGACAGGTCATCCTAAACCACCTTTATTTTGCTATTCCTTGATCATTAAACTTTGTAAAATATAGCTGAAATAAAAACATTCCAAATGATAATGATTCCATTCTATCCTTCTTAAAAAATGTTAATTTTTATAAAATTTTTAAATTTCACCAAAGAAATAATTTTTTTTTTCAGCCACCACTAGTATGAAATTCATGGAAAATCATACTGATATAACTTCACTCATCCAAGATCATGACTTAGAAAATAAGTGGAATAAGATTTTTGGTCTCTTTCATAAATTATCCAGAAAGTAAGTAGTAAATTTTAATTTTTATTACTATAGTAAATTAGTCTAAACATAACCTTATAGCTGGGCCTTTAAGATACACTTTTTATTGTCTTATATATGTCTTATTTTATACATAACTATGTGATCAATATAAGTCAGACAGATTAATCATAGAGAAGCTAAGCTTCTAGGTAACAGTTTTGATAAGATTTGTTTTCTGTTTTAGGCTCCTGAGTGTAAAACCTGTCCCACCAGAAGAAAGGCCCACCCTTAATGATGACATTGCTGAGTTTGGTGCAATTTGGATTCAATATATAGACCAAAAAGTTCCACCTAAGGTGGACACACTGACTATCACTGTTCCAAAGTCAATAGAAGCCCTAGATGGTCACTGTGGGTCACTATCAGAACAAGCTATTGAGCGTATCCACAATAAAGTGAACAAAGCATATAGACAAGTATGTAACATAGCCAATCATGCTGACAGAACCAGTAATATTTTAAAGGTAAAGGTTTTGTGTAAGTCATGGTCTATATAGCCAGATAGATATATATATATATATATAACAAAACTAACCTAAGTCATTTAGTCTAGTTGGTCTGCATGCAGGCTTTATCCTTTGAGATTATAGCTAAATTACTAATCATAATATTAATTATACATTTATTACCTAGCTGTTCACATGGTTCACCTGGAGGAGTGCAGGACCTCATTTCATATTCTTATTTGTTATATGTAATAATCATACATCCTTCCTATTGATTCAAACTCTTCAATTATAAAACTTGTTTTTTAAATACCTGTACGTCCAAAGCACATATAGAGGCCAAATAAGACTAGGACCTGGAGCCAAATTTTAATTTTATTTTCAATTATGATATTAACATCTAAAAATATGCTTATTAATATTATTTTGCTTAAGAAGTTTTCTTTTAACTACTCAAGTAAGAAAATTAGGTTATTTTTTACCTGTCGTCCAGAGTTAACCTGGAAGGCCTTCAGAACCTAAACCTGGATCCCCAATTTACTATTTTTCTTCACATATGAATATATCTTCTAAATAGATACCTATTTTGTAAAAGAATTTTTTCATTAAGTCAACAAAAAAATTTTTTTTTATACCTGTCCAGAAAGTCGATCTGGAAGCCTGCAGGATCTGAACCTGGAGGCCTATCCAAAAAATTCCAAAACTTGTAGATAATATATTATATAAAAAACTTTTATTATATTTAAAACTATCATCTAACTCAAAAGATAAAGCCGTTACACCATGTTTAAACTGTTTTTAACCTATTTTTAAAACATATATCAAAAATATACTATGACACCAATAGAATTAAACTGCAGAGCCTAAATTTGAATTAAGTCCCCAATAAACTTTTTTGAGGGGATTTAAAAATTAATTTTACTGTTGCTGTGGTCTTTTTTGATCAGAGCAAAAGGTCTTTTTTTATTTGGGTAAAATTCGTAGCTTTTAGAGTGTTTTGCTTCATAAATATAGTATTCTGGTATAGAGTAAAATTAGGCCTTTTGATTTCATCTAAATTAATTCATTAAAAACTTAATTCTTTACAATATATCAATGAATTAACTTTATCGTGCTTGTTTTCCATCACTTATTTAAAACACAAAAAAATTAGCTGTAAAGGGTTAAATAGTGAAAGATGACAACAAACGTTTACGCAATACAACAAAATTTTTTTTGTCACAAATATGATAAAATATAAGATTATTTAAACTTATCTTTTTAAATATTTTTAAAAAGCATGTATCTTTTATGTGTATAATTTTCATTCTTTTCATTTTAATTAAATAAAAATTATTTAACTACATTGGAAATAAGTCACTTTGTGAAAACACTCTTTTTTGAATTGTAAAAAACTGAAATGAAACGAGACTCTTAATTGGTTCAGACTTCAGAATAATATGTTTTATTTTAATGTTAAATTTCTTCTATATAAATTATTGTTTTAGAAAAAAATTATTTGCATCGAACAGAGTAGAGTTTTTATTATTGTATTGATATAATCTGAATCACATCAAATTGTTCTGTAAGAAACAATTTAACCCCAAACTAAAAAATGCTTTTGCTTCCATCAAAATGATCACAGCAACATATAAAATTGATTTTTAAATCCCCCAAAAAAAGTTTATTGGGGACTTAATTCAAATTTGGGCTCTGCAGTCTGATTCTACTGGTGTCATAGTATATTTTTGATATATGATAAAAAAATAGGTTAAAAACTGTTTAAGCAAATGTGTCAGAACTTCTGTAATGTGATTTGAGTAAAAAAGTACGATTTTTAGTCAAAATTTCGCATATTTTGCAGAATTAACAGTAGAATTTATAAAATAAATTTTTTTTCTTCAGACTTTCTAATTAAAATGACAAATTTATTGGCAACAAGTCCACAGCTTTAGAAACCCGGGGGGTCATCTTGGCCTTATTTCACGCTGCCAAAAATGCACAAAATAATCATATAATTTTACAGTGCAGTGCAACAATACATCAGTAATATACGCGCTGCTCAACAGCAGGAGCAAGACAGACAGCTGGGCAGATATGTTCATTTCTGCTCTCTTATTCATAGCTATCTCTCTGCAATGCAAGATTTGGCCACAACACTGTCCATGGCTCTCATCCAAGCCAACCGTGGTGGCAGACTTACTGTCACAAGACGATGAAAAAGGACGGAAATTTGTCTTACACCTTCATATACCTTTTCTGAAAGGCTGGCCACCCTGTATCTGTATCACCGACTGGATGAAAAACCCCAGGCTAGATGACAACCTTAGATTTAATCTGTTGAAAGATTTTAGAACCAAATTACAGGGAATAAAAGTTGCCACAATAAGGGTTAAATTTAGGCCCGTTTAAGAGGGTTGCTTTGGTTTTTCTGGCACAGAGGATCTACTGAACTACCACCAAGGGATATGAGATTTTCTTGGTTATTTAGGAAATTTGGGGAGTTTGCATTCTGCTATTGGTCAAAAGTAATCACCTAGCCATTATAATTTAGGCTATCATTCTTCAAATAGAATAAATTTGACTGTTTTTTAGATTCTGTTTATATCACATTACCATTATCAAATGGTTTAAATTTGACAGTTTCTAAACAATAACATAAACTGTCACAGAATACATCCTCCCCAATTGTGGTAGTATCTTTTTGTAGGTCCTCCGGCCTGGAAACAGCAACTTTTATCTATTACAGGAATAAGGGATTCTGAATGGTGATGACAAGAGATGGTGTGTGTCCCAAATAAGGATTTTAACAGAGTATACAACTTAAGAATTCAAAATTTTAAAATTATTATTATAGCCATTTGTATAATGTCTAATACAGATCTAAAAAGATATTTAGGGAAAATGGATTTAGGTTGTATTAGACATTATACAAATGGCTAAAATAATGATTTTAAAATTTTGAATTCTTAAGTTGTATACTTTGTTGAAATCCCATCATCTTTGTTCAATCAATCAATGTCTAAATAATGTTGAAAAAACACGGCATTTTTTATAAAACTCCATCTCAGTGTGTTTAAACTGTAAAAATTCATTTGATTCAAAGTCTAAAAATGTCATGATACAAATGGAGGAAACAAATATCTTCATGTTGGAAAGCAAAATTGTCAAATGGCAGACCTTGTGGCAAGAGGTGCAGTTGCATATGTTATGGGTCATAGAAATGAAGCTGTTCAAAGTAACAAAGTTTCTGGGGTTACTCAAAGATACAAAGCTCAATCTGGACTGTCCAAAAGTTGTGAACCCACTTTTGATTCACCAGGTAAAACTATATCAAAATATGGAGCTAAGTTTGATTTACAGAATTATATACCAATTTCACCAACATCTTTAATTAATTTTATTAGTATTCATCTAGCCTCATACTAGCTGGATTTTGTTTTTTGATTTTGTAAAGCATAGAGGATCTTTGTCTTTGCCAGTTTCTTTTCTTTTCTTTACTCCATGGATATGTAAACTATCCAAAAATATTGTTGAGAGCAAGCACAATACAGTCATATTTATCTAGATTCATGTTCTAAATTATCAATCTACAGTTTGTTTTGAAGACCCTATTCTATATTCTCTCCTCAAGGGTATAGAAAGTTTTGAAGCTTGTCATAATGAATTGTGTCTTCAAACGTAATGTTATTACTTATTCCTATCTTGAAAGTGTGGGGACATTGCATTTTTACGTCTGCTTTATCTATGTTTGACAAACATGTTCTTGGACAGGTGTTTATTTAAACCTTGAATATTTTTTAGGTTAGTGTTCATTTATTTTTTTTCTACATATTTAAAATAAAATTAATTTTTCTACATACTTAAAGGGCGAATATAGGTTTGATATGATATGAGCTTATTTCAAGCGTGCAATTATGTAGATTATAAATAACTTAAAGACATTGACATATTTAACTGTATAAGTCCGTTTCTAGCCTAAAACCGAACTGATTCGTCGATAAAATTACACCATTTCGCGTAACTAGTGTGGTTCCCTAAGAAATCCAAACATCCCTGCATCACACAAGGCTGCGTTGGAAGGTTGTATTATAAAGCATTTATTCAATCATAGTCATAATGAACGACAAAAGGAATGGGAATAAAAAGGATGCTGCAACTTTTACTTTTGATCAAATACATTTTTCATAACATAATTTTGTAAAAGTACATTGAGAAAGGGAGGGCTGAAAACTAATTTTAAAAAAAATATTTCAAAATTAAAATATTATTTTTGTTTGCTAAAAGTTGCATCATGTTTGTGGGCTCCATAGGGTAAATATATTTTACATATTATATATTTTTATATAAATATATTGTATTCATCATGAATCAATCTAAAATCTTAGTAGAGAAAATAAATTTAAAAACTTAATATTTATCTTTATGATGCACTATAAAGCAAAATTTTTGACGCTATTTAAAATTTGAATAAAACAGTATATAATTAAAGAAAATAAAAATTTAAATTATTATTTAAGATGCATGCCAATGCAATAATCAATCAAACTTAAGAAAACTAGTCAAAAAAAGTCTTGTAAAGGGCTAAAATAAACGATTTTGTAGGCCATCTGATTTATTATATGTTCAATTGAAACAGAAAATTGCAAAATCTACTTAAGGATTTTTTTGAATTTTTAAATTTTGCATAGATATTCTAAAACTATGTAATGGCACCTTTGATATAAGCTCATATCATATCGAACCTATATTCGCCCTTTAAAATAAAGAAGTTCTATTTGTAAACCAAGTAGGTACTTCAATAAAATGTTCTCTTGGATTTTAAGTAAAATATTTTCATATTTTTTTTTAATTGAAATAATTATTTCCTAGTAAGTTATACTGCTTTTTGGCTTGCAAGTAGACTAGGAGAAATCTTAAGTACAAATGTTTCATCAATGGATCCTATTAGAGCTTTAACATGGGACAAAATCAAAATTATATCAAAGGACTAATTTTTTATCATGATTCATCCAAAAGTTACTGAAATAGAAACTCCTAGTGGAGACAAACGTTATTGCCATCAAATTTCATTTGAATGGTGTTGGGCAAAAGAAAAGGATTCATCATCATAATGTTTTTGAGTGGGAGTCTGGAAAGATAGTCACACTTTCAGCTATAAATAATTATTTTAAGTGAATGAATTCAACCACGATTTTCTGATTTAAATTCCAAATTTTCCAACATTTCTTTCAGGCAGGGTTGCCAAGCCTGATGGGAACCTGTTCTGAAGAATTTTCTGAGTCTTAATGCCAATTAGCTGGGAGGTGAAGGTCTAATGCTGTTCGTAGATACACCAGACAACATGGTGTAGCTCAAGCCAAGTCTAGAGATGATAGAGGTCCTGATATTACTCCTATAGCTGATTATTCTTTAAACCACCTTTGTCAATCACATAGGATTTCTACAAGTGCCTTCTTGGAAGCTCCTAATCTTGTCAGTCAAAATGTAGCTTGATTGTTTTTTTTTAATTGAATGATACTAATGTTAATTGGTTTTCTCTGCTGTTATATGTTTTTTTCATGCTAATGTGTAATGGTATTTTTCTATTTTGTTTTTTAATCAAAAGTAATGTTTAATTAAATTTGTTTTTTTATTAATTTGTTATAAAGGGCATGTAAAAACGGTTTGTTTCCTTTATCAAGCAAGATAGAGAAAATTCTATTTGATTTCTACTCAGAGGAAAAAGAAAAATTTATGTTAAGGTGTTGTCAAATAATTTCTCTTTAGACTTTAATTATTGGTTAAATAGCTCGTTGGTTCAGTGGTATATTATCCCTGAGTAGTAAGAAAAAAAAGTCCTTAGATGTAAACAAAACTTCCCTGCCACAAAAGTTTTAAGACTGTAATTTTCTAATATTCTTTTTCTTTATTAAGGTGTTAAATAAGGCGGCTCGGAAACGGGAGAGGTGCAGTACAGACCAAACAAACAGATCAAAGCAAATTTCAAGTTTTTGCCAAGTTTAAAGTGGATAAGAAGATACAAGAATGTTGTACCACTATGTATTAGTAGAGAAAAAGAAATAAATGAATAAATCAACAAAGGTAAAATTTGATTAAGTTTTCTTTTCTTTTATTTTACTTCTTACAGTTATACAAAACAAATATCTGATTAGAAAGTAAAATATATATATTACAAAAAGTAAAAATTTCAAGCACACAAGTATATACTAATTAGTAATATTATTACAATGGATAAGATACCTGGTAAATATAACCAGAGCATATACTGTATAAAATGATTACTACTTAAAGACTATATCCTTAGATTTAGAATATTATATTTATACCAAGTCTTTTGGTATTTTAAGCTTTAAGAAAAATTTAAATTGAAATTGTTTCTAAGTTTTTATGTATGCTTAAGACTCTAAGGTAAAGTATAAACTAGGAAATAAATACAAGTGTTTAACACTTGGAATCTTTAAGGAGAATGTAAGCTAAAATATTTCTAAGTTCTTTTATTCTTAGGGCTTTAAAGTAAAGTATAAACTAAAAATAAATACAAGTGTTTTGACACTTAGAAGCTTTAAGGAGAATGTAAACTAAAATATTTCTAAGTTCTTTCTATTCTTAAGGCTTTAAAGTAAAGTATAAACTAAAAATAAATACAAGTGTTTTGACACTTAGAATCTTTAAGGAGAATGTAAGCTAAAATATTTCTAAGTTCTTTTATTCTTAGGGCTTTAGAGTAAAGACTAAACTAAAAATAAATACAAGTGTTCTAGCACTTGGAATCTTTAAGGAAAATGTATATTAAAATATTTCTAAGTTTTCTTTTATACCTAGGGCTTTAGAGTAAAGACTAAACTAAAAATAAATACAAGTGTTTTACACTTGGAATCTTTAAGGAGAATGTGTGTCAAAATATTTCTAAGTTCTCTTTTATACTTAGGCCTTTAAGGTAAAATATAAACTAAAAATAAATACAAGTGTTTTGACACTTAGAATCTTTAAAGAAAAATGTCTATTAAAATATTTCTAAGTTTCAGGAAAAATAGAAGAGAAATATAACACTTAGAAAATTCAAAGAAAACTCAAGTAAGAAAATGGCAAAGTATGAAATCTACTTAAGAACTCCTTCATACTCTACTAATAGAAAACCTTATTGAACCTAAATTATAATGCTAACCTTGATTAGAGCTAGAAGCTGAGTAGTGAACAATCTTCCCAAGACTGATACAAAAGTCTTGAGATTTGCCCTTTTTATACTAAATTCTGGCTATGACATCAGAGCTTTTAGCTTGTAAAATCTAGATTCAATTTAGGTCATGATAGTAAAAAGACTATAAAATGAAAAGCTTCTAAAGCACTAGATATCTTATGTAATACAATTGTTGAATATATGTTAGAGTATTTGATTTTCTTTTCTTGTTTTCAGTGTTCTTATTTGTTTCTGTTTTCTCGTGTAGTAGTTGGATGTCTGTGTTTATCCTAAAAAAAATAGGTTTCAGTTTTTGTAAATATTTTCATCTTATGATTTTTCTTTACCTAGTTCTGCCTGTGTATTATCCAAGAAATATTCCCCTGAGCGTGTGTGTGATGTGGAGTGTTAGGCCATAAAATTTTCTTTATGCTAGGTGCATAGCTTCTCTACATCTCTTTATGTCTTGCACTTATTTAGGACATATTTTCGTCCTAACATGCTCCCTATTGTCACGAAAAAAAACAATTAAAAAAAAATTTTCTTAAGCCATACCTCAATAGTGAGCTTTAAGCTAGGCTGTCTACAAGACCTATCAAGTCTTAAGGTTGTCTCTGTTCTGCTATATGGGGCTGAAGATTGTTTTTCAAAACACTATAGGGATCTCCAGGCTCCAGGTTGCAGACATACCTCAACAATTATTCTTATGGATCCACAGGAAACTTTTGGTAATATATTATGTGAAAAAAAGTTTTTACTCAAGTGTACTTTTATTTAATGAGGATTGTTGAACCATAATGCACAGTTGTGTTCTAATCATAACTGAAAGCCACTGAAAAATGACAATACACTCTGTGGTGATATGTAAGTAGTGTATTTGTTTGATAGTTTATATACAGATTGCATCATCAAGAATAAATATAATCCACTTGAATTTGTTCTGGGATCCTGTTTTCTCAATGATTTTGTTTTTTTTAATGATTTTGTTTTTCAGGTGAAAGCATCTTTCATTCTGTAGTTTAGGTTCTTCTAACTGAGATCATCAACATATGTTGCCAGATTTAGAAATCTGACAGTTTTTGCAGGTTTTTCCCATAGATCCTTGACTGTGAGGTTGGTCAGATTGAAAGTTGAATAGCTGTGATGTAGTGTGAGAACTGTCACAGTTTGGGCATTTATCCACCATGTAACCAGTCTTATTAACTCAGTACTTATAACTGTATAAATGCTGTATCAAGGTCTCAGCTGTGCCAGGATAGATCTGGTTGTTCTGGGCAGGAAAACTCCATTCAGGGATGTTATGTTGGTTATGTCACCACTGTACATCCACCTCTACTACAGCAGCAACACTATCAGTAGCAGCAGCAGAGCCAAGAACTAACACACACAATCTCCCATCCTTTAAGAGAGTTCATCAACATCAACAGTGGGTTGAAACATCATAAGTTGATCCTAAAAATAGAAAGATTATGTAATTTCTTATTATAATTGTTCAAATGTCTATTTTCTTTTTCTTCTGGTCCAATTGTTCTTTATAATTATTACACTACTGTTAATTATAAATAAAATTATGTTTCATAAATTCTACAAAGTTATTAGATATGGATTTAGATTTACAAATGAAATTATGTTTAACAAAATCTACAAAGTTATTAAATTTAGATATAAAAGTTTACATTCTTTTTTTTTTTTTTTTTTTGCAGAATGTATTTTTCTTCTGAAGTTTATGTAAAAAATTAATTGCATTTGGCTAGAAAATCTTTTATGTAATAAAGACATACTTTTACATTGTACAATTACATATTGTTACTTTTAGATTAAAAGAAAGAAAAAGAAAAAAAATTATATATATAAAAGTAGCAGATTGTATATTTTTGTTTTCAGGGCGTCTGAAATGAAAAATAAGTTTTTATCTATTTTAACTCTCTAAAAGTATTTGGAAAAGAAGGTAGAGTAGCGTTCTGTTTATTTTTCTTAATTATAGTTTCTGTTCTTTAGTTTTAATACTTTTTTATTGTTGTCTTTACCAAAACTCTATTCTTTAAGACTTATTTATCTGTGCTATAGAAAGTAAAAAAAAATTCTAGAAAATTGTTCTCTGGTGTGTATAAATTCAATTGTGGCCTCAAGCTCAACAAATGTTTTATTTTAATTGGAATCATTTTACTTCTCTATTGTAAAGAAAAATGATATAAAAAAATTGTAGGCTAATATAATCCAAGGTAAAAACACTTGACATGGAGTAAAGATTGATTCCAATCTTGAAAACAACAAGTTAGTACTAATGGATCTTGTCAGATGAAAAAGTAAGTTCAGGAATTCCACAAGGTAGTGTGTTGGGTCCTGATATTGAGAAAAAAAAAATAGGCGTAAAATATTATCAATCTCATAACTGTTAGACACTTCATAAAGACAGTTGGAAAAACTAAATTGTTTAATGGTTAAACCGCAAGATACCATCATGATAAAGACAAAATATATACTTTGAATTTTTATGGACAAAGTGTTATACTACATATGGGATTTGCTAATCTAATTTGTTTACCTTGGCTGATTGCATATATTTCAGTGCTAAAGGATGTCTAGAAAATGGTTGGATATTTGATATCAACATTTTTGCCCAGAATTTGGAAGGTAGATTAGGAAAATGTATGGAGCCACAAAAAGGAAAATGAAAAATAAGGTTGCCAGAAATGACTTGGGGACAGCGTACTCAAGAGTGTGTCATTAGAATATAATGGTTTTAGGGATGTTATCAGTTTTTCTTTATGGAGCTGAATGCTGGAGAACTGTGAAAACTAAACAAATCAACTTAATGCATTTCACAATAGCTGCCTAAGAAGAATTTGCAAAATATTCTGGCCAATCAAGATATCAAACATTGAGCTGTATTCTTAAACCATATCAAACGTTGAGCTGTATTCTAAAACCAAATGCAATTGTATTGAAGCAGACAATGAAATATAAAAGACTAAGGTGGCTGGGACATGTGTTCAGAATGGAACAAAATAGGTTTCCAAAAAGTACTGAAAATGGAATTCCACCACTGGTAAGCGAGAACAGGGATGACCAAAAATGACCTGGAGGCAGAGCACTGAAATACCTTATTAATCTTAAAATTAACATGGGAAAAAGTAAAAAAAACTTGCCAAAGACAGGAATTCATGGAGGAACAAGGTATCCGTATTCTCCAAACTTTACAGTCAAAAAAGAGAGACAATAACACACTAAGTTATGTATTAAATGAAGTTTTTCTAGTATGGTGGAGGAGAGGTAGGTGGTTTGTTAAGTACCATCTGAAAAGTTCCGAATAGCAAAAATCCTAGAAACCTTGGGTTATAAACACAAATTAGGTTTCAATTTTTAATGGTGAGTAAGATTTTAACAAAACTTTTTTTACAAGGACTGAAATATAGAGTGATGTATATTGCAACTCAACTGTTACCACAGATATTGGAGAAAAGATCTTATGTCTAGATAGACATTCTTCAAACAATGGTGTACACAAAATTATCAAAAGAATCAGGATATTCTACATCTGTCTAACTAATAATACTGCATACTAAGAAAACTGAACAAAGAAGTGATGGGATATAACATAAGCCCAGGTGGAGTGTTTTATCCATGCAGCCAGATTATGAGGAAAGCTAGTGTCTATTATTTTCAGAAAAGAGAGTATGAGCAAGTCTTGTCTTTTTGGGGAAACTTTAGTTTTTCACGTGCAGATTTGATTTATCTTTATTCCTTTTTTTTCTCCTACCCTAGAAGTGTTATTGATTGATTGCAGAAGGGAAAATAAAACTATGCAACTGAGCATGGCCTCTAATGTTTTGATTTTAATTTTTTGGGGAGTAAAAACAAAGCATATTGTGAGACGTATATAAAGCTTCTTGTGTATTATAGAGAGTGGAAATGATTTAAAGGGACTGTGAACTTAAATTTTTCTCATCTTGATATTCAAGTTTAATCCAAAATTTTAAGTATCAAGCTTTTTAATAAACCAGAGTCCTGATCTTAAACCATGAATAGTCTGATAATCATGAATAGTCTGATATTTAACAGAATATTCTTGATGTTTATCATATTACTAATTATCATAGTAATTTTCAGGATCATATAAAAAGATTAAAGCCAATATATTTATGTTCGTACCTGATGTTGATTGGTCCTGGCAATGGTAGGATGTCTTCCAGATTTAAGATCTGAGACTTCTGTGGTTCCTTGAAGTCAACACATACCCAAAATTGTAAATGGTCATTACTGCCTAAAATAGAGAATATCTTCTTTAAAATGTTGGAGTGTACCTGTTTGAAAATGAGGATGATTAATTAAATATATTAAAATTTCTTATTATAATGAGTGAGAGGAAAGTCATATATTTTTTTTTTGCAAAAATTTATGTGATTAGTATTTTTAAATTTCGCAAGAAACTGAGTTTTTCTTTTTATATAGATAAAGAAATTGATGTGAAGTTAAAAATAAAAGTTTCTTTAATAAATAGATTAATATATATATGGTTTAACATTGAATGCAAATCTAAAGCTTATAAGTAGTGCACTGCATTTTGTAATGATACTTTTCATTAAAAGTTTCAAAGATTTTACCAACATTATTTGATGATTTTTATTTATGGCATAATTTAGATAAAATTATTTTTAATAACACATTTATATATATATATATATATATATCTATTTATATGTGGCTACTTATCAATCTATAAATTTCATTGTATAAATACTAAGGCATATTTTCTCTTTTGATTTTAATTGTTTTTAAAATGTGAAATGTACACATACAAAAATTAAATATTTCTTATACCTTTATTTCTGCTGTGCCTTTCGAGGACAATTGCCAGAACTCTTGGTCAGTGTGATGTATTGATTGAGCAGTCATCATAAGTATTGGTTGTAATATCAGTTGTACCAAATTGTTTTTAAGATCCTCGCTTTTCTTGCTGACGTCATTCTTATGATGAAGACATATTTCCGTTTGGCTGGAAAACTTTAAATGTTGGTTGACACTAATTTGGTCACTTGTGTATTTGTCTCTGTTGGTTATAAACAGTTGGCAATTCCTAGAGAAAAACAATTATTATTAGTTATGGTTCAAAAAAAGGAAGTTTATAAAATCAAAAGTTTTTATATCATTGAATGTTTTATTCTGGATAAAAGTAATGGTTAATATTATCTATTTTATTTCTGTTTAGAGGTTTATTATATATTTTCTTTTGTCTAAAACAAAACTGTAATTTTATCTTTTACTAATTGAAAAGAAATCTTTGGATTTATCTTATTTTGAAATGATTTTAAATTTAAGAAATTTATTGCTGCTTAATAGATAAGTTAATAATTATTGATAGTTATTATGTTATCATATTGTCTAGTTAAAGCCAAGAAGATAGATTGTTAGTTTCATAAAATGATTGATACTAGTTTAAAATGACCATAAAGCTTTGTTGCTCAGCATGTAATATATTGATGCCAATTTAAATTTATTCTATTTTGATTTTAAAGTTATAGACAATGTAATTTGTGAATGTAACCATTAATTTTTAAACTCAAATTAGTTTAACAAGTATTGTTGGGTAAAATTTAGTTTGCAAAACTAATACACACCCCTCTCTCCTAAAAAAAAAGAGAAAAAAAAAACTAATAAGCTACCGGATATGAAATAAAATTAAGAAATAGAAGTAGATATTAGTAGTCATATCATGAAAAATCATATTATAAGATATTATTTAATAAAGGAGGTGCATAAGAAAAAAAATACAAGTAAAGAAAGTGTCTTTGGCTGGATATACCATTAGTTTAGAGAGTTTAGTATGATCTGTTTACGATCATGTAGTCAATGTAATTTCATTTAAACAAAAATTATTGTTTTGTTAGATTTAGTAGAAGTATAAGCCAAAACTACTAAATAACTATATGTGGCTAAAGAAGAAAAAGTTCCAAGAGTACATTGAAAATTAATCATGTTGAAAGAGTAATTTAGGAGGTTCCAATTTTCTATAACAAAATATTTTAAATATAGCCGTTATGGTTATCTTTTACAGTGACAATTCTTGTCATGAAAGATTCTAAAATTTCCAAAATTATGATTTCTAAACTTTAGGGGAGTGGGTTTAGCAAAAAGATAAACATACATTGAATTGAGGAAAAATAATGGTATTTGCTATCATCATAATGTTAATTAAGAAAATTGTAAGATGTATTTATATTAGGTAAGAATTGATATTTTATTTTATTGCAAAATATTAATATCAAGTATATAAGTGCAGTCAATTTTTACTAAAACTAATAAAATTTTTGGAGTATAAGTGCAGTTGTAGCCTTTTATAATATATACTAGTGTTTACCAAAATACCAGACAAAAAGGGAAATGTTTATGTTGAAACATCCTTTCTGTTTGGGGAAGAAAAGATAAAAAGGAAAAGCAATTACTATCAATTTAAAATGATAAAATGATGTTTTAATTATGAATTAATATTTAGCTATCTGTTATAAAATAACTACAATATCATTCAAAGGAGAGAAAAAAAGATATGATTGTACTTGTTGGACAGAGCTTCGAAATTTTCTGTAAGTGTAGAATATTAATAAAGTTAAAATGTAGCTAAAAATGAATAAAACAATAGCAGTAGTCCTTATGATTACTATTTCAATTTATTTTGTTTTCTTAATATAGAGTTAACAAAAAGTAGCGGTCTTTTTATAATAGGATAAGGAGAAAAATTATTGTGAATAGAAAAGATTCTATTTATAAGTTATAAGGTTAGGTAAAATGGGAAAACTGTCATAAAAAAAACTGCAAAAATTTATAATTATGGGTTGAATAAATTGGTTGGTAAATCAATAGTAAAATAGGATTATGATCACTGTATTATTGTGATGTCTATCTATAATATAAGTTTAATAAAGTTAAGGGGCAAGAACTTAAACATTTATACTTATAATTATTTGTGAAAAGTCAAAAATTAGCTTGTTAATCTTTTAATTTGAAACATATAAAACATTTTCCAACTTTAATTCAAAAGCAAGGAAAATAAATATTGACATTAGGGCCTTTAAGTAGTCTGTCAGCAATAGGTATGGCACAAATTAGTTAATATATTATTAAAATTATTGTTCAATATTCATTCTTTATTGTCGCAGAGAGAAATGAGTGATAGAGAAAATAAAATGGTGAGACATAGCAAAGGTAGACGGAAAATTCAAATTTTATACATTTGTTTACTGTTATATAAGAAAAAGTATAATGTAATAGATAAGAATAGTTTCGTGTAAGGCCCAAATTTGAGGATAGAAGGGGAAAAAAAATGTCTAAATATTATTAACTTACTAAACACGATAGGAAGAAAACAAAAATAGAGATACTAGCCTAATAAATTAAGTATCTAGAATATTAAAACCCAGTTTGAGTACTTAAAATTATCCTAAAAGGTTGGAAAACAAATATTCATTCAGTTGTTAATAAATGGAAGCACTTGGAGGCTGAAAAAGGAAAAATAGTTGGAAGGATCATCTTTTCCAATTCAATTGTATTCGTGCTGACCTTAATTGGGTCTTTGGAAGTAACCAATGGTGTGGGATATTAACATATTCGCTGAGTAAAAAGCATATGGATATTAGTCAATTCAGTAATTATTGGAGGGAGGTAAATTTATACATTTATGCAGAATATTGGTCAGGGATTAATTATAGGTATTTTAAGTTTAGTAATCATATATGGTTATAGTTTTAACATATCCACAATATCATTATTGGAAAAATGAGGCATTATAGACTTAGTATAAAATATGAAGAAAGGAGCTAGTAGAAAAGAAAAATAAGTTGCATGCTTGAAATTAAGCCCATAGTCATGCGAAAAATTTATTGAATTACTTGGAATGAAATTTTTTGTGTCTGTTTAATTTTGTATATTAAATAGTGTAGAAAGAAAAAGTATGTAAATTTTTAGTAAATTGTGAAATATAAATATAATGTTTACTTAAAGATAAAATATATTTAAGTTGAAATTAAGGAAAACTGAAGCTTTGACATAACTATAGATTGAGTAGAAACCAATGAAAAAATGGGCTTGCTATTAAAATTGGTCATGCAATCTAGGGGGGAAAAAAATGGTGATATGTTAGTTCTTTTATATTGAAATTTCGTATTAAACTGAAAGTAGACATCAATGGAGCCTTTAATTAGATGTTATTATAAAATCAAAATAAATATAAAAATGGCTAACATAATGTATTTCTGTCGGGTAAGTGACTGTGAATAGTTTCTACTGGAAAAGTGTAGTTGAAGTAAACCTAAGACAATTAACTATTTAAGCAAAAAAAAGATATTGGCTTCAGAACGATAGTTTTAAAGTTGTTTATTAGTATTGATTATTAATATGGGGGAAAAAATTGAAAGTGAAAGCTCAAAAGTTTTTATAAAAGAAAACTAATTCAAATTAATGATTTTAATACCTGAATCCCGTCCAATTATTAACATTTGAGATGTATTTAGTCTATGAATCCATACTTAACTTGATAATGATATAGTTATAAAAGAGAAGTGTTCATTTCTGCATTAAAAAAATGTTATATGATCCATGAAAAACTTTTATTTTTCAATAGGAAGTAAAAATGCGATATTGGGGGAAAAGCTGGTTAGATATTAGTCATTTTTCTAAGTAATATAGGAAAGGAAAAAAAACTTTTTTATTAAAGGTAGGAAATAATTTTGTAAATTTTACCTTGCAGAAATTATCAAAAAATCGCGATATGTAAACTATATAGTAATGTACATAATTAAGTTTACATGTATCCTTTTCTCAAATAATGGCTGGGACAAACTAAATAATAAGGGTACTTAGCTGTGGGTACATAAAAGCTAACTTTTCTTTTTAAAAATAAAAGTTAAAATTGACCTAATGTGAGCTGTGCAGGTATCTAGTTTGGACCACTAGAGTAGGCTCGACATTACTTCTGATTTTTGGCTGATTTTCTTTAAGTACATGTTGTTTTTGTATCTATTACCTAATGAAGCAATTTTCCCTGTTATTACTACTGAAAAGAAAGAAGTAAATATCCAATAATTCAAATGAATTTACAATTATTTCCCAATTATACTGGTTTTTAAATCGACATTATCAAAGAACTGATATGTTTAAAATGTTAGTGTTAAATTTGAAAACTCAATGGAAGTGTCACAACAATCAAATTCTTAAAAAAAACAGTTGTTTTAAACTTATTATGCTGTATAATTTTCGTTTATTCAAGAAAGATAAAATATTTCAAGGTATTTCAAAAAATCAAAATGAAGTTAAAGTAATTCCATATTTAAATAGAACAAAGGTCCTATCGTTTAGGTCAATGAGAGTTTTAATTAGGCTTATTAGGGCAGCTTGAGTATTAAACACTGTATCATTGGAAGACTCAAGCTCACTTATAAATTGTTATTACCTATACAGACCTGTTATGGATTTTAATGCAATAAAGTAAGTTTTTTTTTTATATAAAAAATTCTGACAAAAAATATTTCATAAGATAAAAAACAGAAAAAGCCGTCGCTCATATGGGTTTAGAACAAGCAAATGAGAAACAAACAAAATTAGATGTCCTTATGAATACATGAGTTATTAATAAGAAAATCTTTGCAATTCACTACCTGTAAAATGGACTGTTGGGTATAAATTGCAATAATGTGAAAAATTTTTTTATTAATTGGGGTTATTTTAAAATGTAATAAATATTATTTAAGGATTTTTGTGATTTCCCCCCAAACAAGCAAGTGGATCATGTGCAAAGGAAATCAAGCAGCCTAGAGAAGAAAGAATCTATAGTTTTATCTCTATTGTATTATGTACGTCCTTAGATGGTTTTAAAAGGTTGAAGTTGTACCAACCAAACCCTTTGTATGTACAATTTTATCATGATTTTAATAATAGGACCTAACAATGTAATTTGATTAGGTTTCCAAGGTTTTGTCTTGTATTTATATCTAATTCTATTTTCAGACCAATTCCAGTGTAAAAAATGTATGTACATCTTATGCTAATCTGTGATGTATAAAAGGTAAAATATTTATGTATATTGATAGTATTGACGAGTCAAGGCTATTAAAGATAAAGTGAAACGCCCATAATGCGCTAATAATTACGATTATTCTGTTCATAATCAAAGAAAGAGACGCTCCTAATGATAAAGAAAATACATTTGAAGAATGGAAGTTTCATGGCTTTAGCTTATAATGTATTCTCTAGGCCTATGGAGAATGCTGAGCAGCATATTGAATCACTGACACAAGCAAGACCAAGCCGAGAAGAATGCCATGGAGTACTCAAAGATTAAGCTGCTTGGGATGGACCCGTGCTCTACTAACTCCTGCACAATGCAATGTAAGATTTTAATATATTATTTCATTATATTTTTCTATTTTGCAATGCCTTGTTTATAATAACTAGTTTTGTAATAATAGGACACTGTAAAAAATTAATGTCCACAACTTTTCAATGTGAACTGGTCTGACAATTTTGTCTTTATAAAGTTTATAAGAAATTATAATAGATGCAAGCAAAAGTAAAGTAAAAGACAATTAATTCTTTCTTTCTTTTTCAGGTTTTTAAATTGTCCAAAGTATATCCAAAGCTGCATAAAAGTAATGTACATGAGCTATATATGAACAGTCTGAAACTGTGTTAAAATTTATCAGAGTGTAAAGTGACTAAATACGGGTTAGTTTGGCCAAAACCCAAAAATAATTTGTTTTTAACAGTGAAATGAATCTTACAGGTGAGAAATAAAATATTTCCCGTACATAAATGAAAGTACAAGGTCAATTTTATATTAAAGGGTTTTTGATGCAAGGTTATTTAAAATGTTATTGATATAGGATTAATATTTAAACCCATGACTTTGAAGTTATTTTATATAATATACAAAGATTTTTATATGAAAGAAAAATTGATTATATAGGAGGTTAGGAGAAATGTTGGCTCATTTTAGATCCATTTTCAAAATTTAAAACATTAGAGAAATAGAAAAGAAAAGTAATTATACAAAACTTCTGAATGGGTATTTCCAGGTTTTAGGCCTATTTTCCAAAAAAGTTTAATCAGAAAATTCATATGTATAAACGTTATTCTGTCGCATTATTTTTATAACAGTAAAATCTTAATTTTATTTGGAAACAATCATCTTTTAGTAATTTGATTATTTTGTATTTAACTTTAGGACCATTGTCAAAATTATAAGATATCATCTTAACACCTCAAGAGAAAAAATCTTAAAATCTTAAATATGAAATTAATGTAGGCCTATTTTCAAAAGTAGATTTAGCAGATTAGAAATTAATATCTTACAGTATTAAAAGTATTTTAAAAAAAAATGCTACAATATTATCATCTGTTATGTAGTTTTAGTTTGTTAAAATTTAGACCTATATTTCAAAATTATTATTTAAGTTATATGTATAAAGAAAAGAAAGTAAGAAAATTCATGTGAAATAAAACTCTTAAAAAAACTTGATTACATATTGTTAATTTTATGAGGGAGACATTTAAAGTCTGTTGTTAAAAAAAGCGAAACTACTCTTTAGATGTTAAGGTTCGTACTGTAATAGGAAATTTAGGTGTAAGACTAAAATATGATTTATAAGAAAAAACGAAATAAGAAACAGAATTTTACTATGAAGTAAGTCTTTGTCTTTTTTATTCTTTAAAGTTAAACTGTATCAAATAGACAGACATAAATTTAAAAAAAACGTTTTGTTGTTAGAAAATTAGAAGTGCAGGAAAAACTTTTTTTATTAATGTTAAGAGAAATTGTCTGTCAAAAAGGGAAAAGACGTTGTTACTTTATTATCATATTGATTGATTAAAATTAAATATTCAAGCTATGCTGCCTAGGTTAGACGTATTCCTGAAAATAATATAAGATTTCAAAAAGTATTGTTAGAGTGGGGGAGGCATATCTGTTATATAGGCAGGTATTATAAAATTCAAAGTAATTTGGATAGAATATGAAAAGATGTTTATTCTAAGATAGAATAAAAAAAATATAAAGTAGTAGGATGTGCTGTCAAAAGTTTAAAGTATAGTTGAAAAAATATTTTAAGCATGTTTAAGAAATGGACATGTACAAGTTAATTTGAAGGAGGAATATAATTTCAAGTTTCAAAATGTATTTCAATTATGAAGTAGTATCAAGGTAATACATTGAGGTTGTTATTGCCTACGAAATCTTTGGCGCAAAAGTCTCAGAATAAAAAATATTTGGGTTCGTAGTTGCCTGCTTAAGAAAAATCAAGAACAGTAGGTTGTTACAATTTAGGAACTAAATTTCGAGAAGTTTCCAATAAAATTGTATTGAAATACAAAATTATGCACCATATTGTAGTGCTGTAATTATGAAAGTATTCTAAATTTTTATAGTTAAATTGGAAAAATAATTAATATCTGGTGGGAAAAGAGAGTATGAATGACGGTAATGATCCTGCAGTTAGTAAATAATTATACTTATGAAGTTTATAAAACTGAAAGGTATCCATTTGAATTGTTGTATTAAATTAATCGTAAATAATCAGTTTAGATTGTTAACTTATATCAAATAATGAAGTTAATATACCTGTGAAATAGTATTAGGGGTAGTTAGAGTTGTGGTGAGTAAAATTTCTCCACATGGTCTTGAATAACACAGTGGTGTATCTTTTATATTCTTCATATGTTAATCCTAAAAAAAGAATAATATAAATGTATTAAAATATGTAAATACCACATTGAGAAAATAAAAAATGGGTATAAGCAAACCAGTAGGCAAGGAAATTATGTGATAAAATTTTAAGCAGATATAATAGTCAGTCTGTTAAAAAATCTCTGTTTTTTTATTTCGAAATTGAAATCATTAAATTTAAACAGTTATTTTAAGTATTCAAAGTTTATGAAGATGAGTTTACCTTTATTATTGAGGTGAGTATACTTTCTGGAACTGTTCTAAGTACCATCTTCTTCAATAGAATTTTAAGTTGTGAGAGGGTATACCTGAACAGAAGTTAGATACATTATTTTGTTAATAGTCAGGGGATCTTGAATTATTTTATGACAATAAAAATACTATCTAGAAAGATTTCCTTTAATATAAGTTATTAAATTATTGATATAAACACAAGGGAAAGTGTGTCAATATTGAAAATCCCTAAAAAAAAACATAAACATAAACTAGAGTTAGGACATTCTAAATGTTGAAACATTAAAGTTTTTGTCGGTGATATAAGAATCTGTTCTACCAATATTGTTCGGCGTTTATAAAAGTTTAAATCATTGAACATCTTACTTCTATCTAATCGTTTGCTAAAATTAATATTGGTATCTTTAAATTGACTATTATTTCTTTAGTTTATGTTACACAAGCCTCTAATTGAACTGAAAGGTACTTGGTAAAAAAAATGTTTCATAAGGAGTTAAAATTAGCAAAGAATGTATAGTATAGTAAGTTATGTATGAAAAAATTATTTAGAAAGAAAAAATTTAAAAGGAGGTTGTCTGGGGAAACTAAAACTAGTACAATTACATTCATGTGTGTAAGGTCAATATTTAAAATTCCATGAAACAGTTAGAATATGAATACTGGCCTACTTGTTCACAAATATTGCAGGGTTGCATTAGTTTTACAATGTAATATATGTTTTAAGGGGAAACGTGGATAATATCCATGAAGGCTTTTGATAAGTATTAGTATCATTGCACCCAATAAAAAGAAAAATGCCTAAATAAAGTTTCGAATGTTGTCTTGATATCAAAATACGTTGATCTGAAAGCAAGTCTACCATTTACATCAGCAAAATATAGTCAATAGAGAAACATTAGTAGTAATGATTTAAAAAATAGTGATTTTTATATTTGTCAATAAATCCTGCAAACTAAGGTGAGGAGGTTCATGGATGGCATAGAATTAAAGGGAGTTGTATGTAAATTAATCAATGTAAATAAAATTGTACATTTTAGTAAAAATGTCGGAGGAAGACATAAGTTTTGAAAATCATTTTAAGAAAACATTCTCTGATAAAAATTTTAAGGTTTGTAGCAGAAGTAGGGGAAAATATAATGATATACAAAAAAAAAATTCCTGCAAGGAGAAAGATTAAAGAGGTTAAATAAAACTGAATGGGTTGTACAAATTATTTTAGGAGAGTAGAAAGCTATGTAATTAAGTAAGTGCAAATCTTAGAATATCTTTTCTAACGGCACCAAAATATTATTACATTTAATTTTAGCAGAGTTTTTTCGTTGCAAAAATTGACACTGCAAAAAACTATTAACGGAAGTATAGTTTCAAGCAAAAGGGTCGACATTTTTACAGTGTTATATCAATGCTTCAAAAAGTTTTAATAATCTTTTGGCCCTTTACTGAGACGCAAGAGTACTAGTCGCTTTCGGCATATTAGCAAATGCTAATATGTATCCCAACTCACAAATTTTTCGTGTTCTTAAGGTTTGCTCTAATTTTCATTTAGTAAGATTATACAAAATAGACCTTGAGTATTAATATTTTGATATCTTATGGGTGAAAAGTTACTAAGTTATTAAAATGTAAAAGAGGAAAAACTAATTTCATTTAAAAAAGTTATTAGGTAGAAGTGTTTTTGCTACGGGTTGGTAGGAACACCTCAATACAAGTTATTTATGTTTCATGGTCATCAATTACATAAAAGAGAGTTTTCAAAATTAAATATACAGAAAGGAAGTTGTCTCCATTGGGATATAAAATATTAGTAAAAGTACATATCTTTATGTAACAATGCAGGGAATCTTGAAAATGCGAGGTAAAAAAAGATTATAAAAAATTCTTGATATTTAAAAGTCGTATGTTTGTCTCCTTTCTGAAGAACAATAAAGTAGTTTATTCTAAAATCGTGAAAAAGGGGGGGGGGAGTAATTTAGAAGCAGCAATTTTTAGTACGGTTTCTCAGAGTAAAATCGAAATTTTAGTAGTTTATAAAATTATTTGCATTATTATGTTTATCTCTTTTCCCTGATTATTCAAGGAACGAAGATCTTTCCAGATCTTTTGAGATATATTGAACTTTTACTAAAACTGCCCTAAAAGTTGTTTCATTTTTCTATATTGAGATGCAATTAATTAGAATTTTGTTAAAATTGTATTACTTGTAATGGTTGTTAATTCAACTATATTTAACTTTTACGTTGTGCAAAAGTCTTATGAAATAGGTTGAAAAGAAAGTATATTTGCTTAAATATGAATTTCTCAAACAATTAGTTGATTTCTTCTTTAAAAAGTCCAAAAAATAAAAATTTTGAAAACGAAGCAGATTTCAAATTTTAATGTACGCATTGTGTGTAAAATGCAAAAAAAATGATAGTTATAAACAAATTTAAGCCTCATTTGTATCTTATTTGAAACGTTCAGTATTGCTCTAGAACTAATTAAGAATCTTAGGATAAGAACCATTGCTCAACAATATTGATAAATAAAGTATAGCATCGTATTATAGACAATTTCCTGTGAATTTTATAAAAATAAATTCAGAAAATTTGTACTTTCCAGTATTTGCTAGCATGAGTATGCCAGTATGAGTACAAAAGCTACGCAAATTTTGATCTCAGTTTTCATGTTTCTTTTTTAAGTTTTAAAAATGCAATATATAATAATAGCTATGAAAACAATTTTCAAGCATAACTTTTATCTTATCAGGCTAACAACTAAATAAAAATATGTTTACCATATGCAATTTGTGGTCAAACCCCTAATTGAAAAAAAAATGCAAGACATAGCTTTTATTTTGAGAAAGATTAGGGCCAACGCCCACTAGAAGCCTCTAGGTGTTCTTAAGGTGGGAGGGGGATAAGTCCACTGCCCCTCTACTTTTTAAAGTTGAGTTTTAATAAGGAATATTAAAGAAAAAAAAAAGAAGGGATTTTAAATTAGGATGGTTTAGATACGCTCTTAAATTAGTTAAAAACCTTCCCTGTACCTTAAAACGTAACATAATTGCATTGGAAAATCAAACAGATGTCATTTTTTTTATTTAAAAAATGTAAAATTGGCGCATTTGTAAAAACACTCGTTGACTATCAATATTACGCAAATTTTGGGGAAACGAAAAAGAGAGGGGGGAGAACAAGTTTTAAGAATTTCTAGATAATTCAATCTTCCTTCATCCTAGAAGTATGTCATGTACAAATAAAATAGGGCAGGGATAAGACAGGTTTGAAAACATCTATAATATCCATATCTGTGAACCTGAACTTCAACCACCCAATCATCGATGATGGACATGTATCATTTAAAGGAAAAAAAAAGAGATTTTGTATCAATATTCCTAAACTGCATTTTGGTAAAATTATATAAACTTGAACAATGAAACTAGTTAGGAGGTAGATGTTTGAAAATATGGCTATCTTTATCATAAAGGTGGGAATCCCCCCCAAAAAATGTTTATTTTGAAAAAAAGTTACATTTTGTAGTGTAAAACAGTTGTAACTTTACGTTTTTTGGGAATATTAATTATAAGATAGATATTAAACAATACATGTTCAGTGAGGGCCCGAGGTTAGTATCAATAAACCAAAGTGAATTATGTCCTAACAGTAGCATCTTAGTTTATGAAAATTCTCATTTCTCAAAGGGATCATAATTAAATGTTATTGTCATAACAATATACTCGAAGTTATATTAAAATCTTTCAATCCCACTGGGATAGATGTGTAATATATGGGCTTATAAGGGGAGCCTTAAGTTAGAAATTTAATAAAGAATATTTGTGTTTACCTGTTTTGTAGCCAATAATTCAAAGTTTGTATGTTTCTGTAAGGATGCCTAATGCCGTTGTAAGTGTGTGCTTGGAGCAACCTAGAGTAAAATATGTTAACAACATCAATTTTAGTCATATGAATATAAATACTAACAGAACTTGTAATAAATGTAATTGCAAGCAAAATGATGTTTGCACGTATAGTTTTCGATTCTATTTTACAACAAATGTAATTTATATCTGTCGTATGTTTTTTTTTTTTTAAAAATTGTACCTCATATTGATTAAGTTCTAGTGTGTGGTGTAACTTCTTTAATTTGAAAACTGCGAAAAGCTGAACCCTCTAAAATTGTTGACAGAACGGATGAAATTTGTATTAGGCTTGATCGATTTTCTTTGAGAGGAAAGTTTGACAAGTTAAAAGTATTATGTCCACTGTTATATTATGTTTTTTTTTGTAATTGAGATCTATAGCAGTAGCAATCTTGCGTAGAGACCTCAGAGCTCAGACTTCATAGCAATCTTCAGGCTTTATCCTTTTATCATACTTTATAAAAAGAGATGAGATAATTTTGTTAATTGTTAGGTTACCATCTATAGCATTACTAACCAGCACATATGGCGGACCAGTAAAACAGTGAAGAAAAACAGACGCAAACTGAGACTCAGTTAGTTGGCATTGCAATTGTGCATGTTTTATATTTCTTAAGAAATCTGTTATAGAAGGATTATCTTTTCCAGAAAATTTTTGACGGACAGGAAAAGTGTTATTAATAAGGCTCAATTTATGATCAGAAAATACAGGAGAATCGTTGTTTTCTGGGAATGGAGGCAGAAGAAAAACTTTAGTTTGTTGATCAAAAACTTCATTGTGTCGTTGAATCATGTTTTCATGAATAGCTGCTTTAATTGATGCATCAATATTAAAAGAAGAAGTATTTATTTGCTTCATGTTCTTTCAGAAAAGTGATATAATCATTCACAGTATCATCAAAAAAGCTTTCCCAAGTGGATTTTTGCTTTTCCTAGCAAGTTCTACAATATATGCAGTATGGATGAGAAGTATTCACCCCAAATATGTTTTCAGTAATTTATAAGATCTGGAGTCTTGTTTAATTTTAAGTAAGAATTCATCATATTCATCATGTTTCATGGAATCTGATTGTTCACTTTGAAATGGATGCTCAATTTCTTCATTGTCATGTAAATCTGATGTAGAATTATAAAAAGATTTACGTTTAAGTTGTTCAGTATTCAAATTTTCAGCAAGTGCTTCAGCAAAAGTTCTGTCTTGTGATTTACTGCGAGGAAATTTCATTGATTTCATTGTTTATGTCAATTATAAAAGAGAAGAAATTACCAAAGTTTGTAATGTCAATAAAATTCACGCAACCTCGTACAATAATTTGAACTTAGTAGAGCTGAAAGTATGGGAGGAAAAAAATAAAATACAAGAACTAAGTGGATGCAATGATATAGAAGATAGATAGAATTTAAGAGGGTGAGCAAATTTAAAAGTATTTAGTCAAGAGTGTCTATAAAGGAATGACAAAGTATTAAACTAAATAACTATGTATAGAATAGAAATGACTGTGCACAGTAACTAAAGAGGGTAGAAATAAAATGCTAGCAATAAAAACTTTATTGGTAGAAGCAATAAAGACGGACTATAAGCTTTATTAGTAGAAGCAATAAAAGCGGATTATAAACTTTATCGGTAGAAGCAATAAAGACGGACTATAAGATTTATTAGTAGAAGCAATAAAAGCGGATTATAAACTTTATCGGTAGAAGCAATAAAGACGGACTATAAGATTTATTAGTAGAAGCAATAAAAGCGGATTATAAACTTTATCGGTAGAAGCAATAAAGACGGACTATAAGATCTGTATTAAGTAAGTATTATTAAATAAGGGTTAAAAGTCCTTATTAACAATAAAGCACGTTTAAAGTCCCTAAAACGTGATATAAAAGGCCTGTATATAATCAAAGTAAAGATAGAAATAAGCGCTAAGGGATTTTGCCCGAAAGTGTTAAGAAAACGGGAATAGAATGACGTCAAAAATCCAAAATAGAAGTCTAGAGAATGTGTCTTATAAAGAAGAGAGACAGGATATTTTATGTTTTTATAAAATATCTGTAGGTTAAATATTTTTAAAATATGTATAAAAAACTTTAATATCTCAATAAAAGGGAAGGTAAAGTAATTTATGCAAAATATAGAGAAAAGATTGACTAAGTCTATTTAAGTATAAAAGCTTTAAATACACGAGTTTATTTTGTTGTAAAAAAAAACTTCAAAGCATAAGATGTGTTAAAATGTTAAACACTCAAAGAAAAGATTTAAAAGACAAATAGTTTAGACACTGAGGTTAAAATAAAAGGGGACTTGTTAAATTCTCATACACTTAAGGTAGAAGCTTAAGGTAGATAAAATATTCAAATTATTCATACACTTAAGGTAGAAGCTTAAGGTAGATAGAAAATGTCAAATGTTCATACACTTAAGGTAGAAGCTTAAGGTAGATAGAAAATGTCAAATGTTTATACACTTATGGTAGAAGCTTAAGGTAGATAGAAATTTTATATAAGTAGAGACAGATCTTTAAAATAAATTGCGCAAAGAGTAAAATAGTCCTTAATATAGAAAATGTGAATATATTCAAAGAGAAAAATTAGTAGCTGTTTTGTACTAAAAATATGAGCATTAAGTCTCAAGGGGAAAAGTCTAAGTTAGAAATGAAAAATAAACTTTGGTTTTATGTCAAAATTTAATTTCTATTGACAATGACCTGATGCTTCTTAGAATGTAGAATTGTTGATGTAGCTAGCAGGTAGAATGTAGAATTGTTGATGTAGCTAGCAGGTAGAATGTAGAATTGATGATGTAGCTAGCAGGTAGAATGTAGAACTGTTGATGTAGAAAGCAGGATCCTGAAAAATGTTCTTAAATAGAAAAAGAAAATATAAAGCATGCAAAGCAAAATAACACACACACAAAAAAAATTAGGTTCAAAGTGTCTTTTACAACTGGCCAGGAAGAAAAGAGCAGGTTTTCTGTAGAGTAAAAAAGTTAGGTTAGGTCAAATGCAATCTCTATTCCAAACCCGGAAACGTGCACCACATGTAAAAACGGTTTGTTTCCTTTATCAAGCAAGATAGAGAAAATTCTATTTGATTTCTACTCAGAGGAAAAAGAAAAATTTATGTTAAGGTGTTGTCAAATAATTTCTCTTTAGACTTTAATTATTGGTTAAATAGCTCGTTGGTTCAGTGGTATATTATCCCTGAGTAGTAAGAAAAAAAAGTCCTTAGATGTAAACAAAACTTCCCTGCCACAAAAGTTTTAAGACTGTAATTTTCTAATATTCTTTTTCTTTATTAAGGTGTTAAATAAGGCGGCTCGGAAACGGGAGAGGTGCAGTACAGACCAAACAAACAGATCAAAGCAAATTTCAAGTTTTTGCCAAGTTTAAAGTGGATAAGAAGATACAAGAATGTTGTACCACTATGTATTAGTAGAGAAAAAGAAATAAATGAATAAATCAACAAAGGTAAAATTTGATTAAGTTTTCTTTTCTTTTATTTTACTTCTTACAGTTATACAAAACAAATATCTGATTAGAAAGTAAAATATATATATTACAAAAAGTAAAAATTTCAAGCACACAAGTATATACTAATTAGTAATATTATTACAATGGATAAGATACCTGGTAAATATAACCAGAGCATATACTGTATAAAATGATTACTACTTAAAGACTATATCCTTAGATTTAGAATATTATATTTATACCAAGTCTTTTGGTATTTTAAGCTTTAAGAAAAATTTAAATTGAAATTGTTTCTAAGTTTTTATGTATGCTTAAGACTCTAAGGTAAAGTATAAACTAGGAAATAAATACAAGTGTTTAACACTTGGAATCTTTAAGGAGAATGTAAGCTAAAATATTTCTAAGTTCTTTTATTCTTAGGGCTTTAAAGTAAAGTATAAACTAAAAATAAATACAAGTGTTTTGACACTTAGAAGCTTTAAGGAGAATGTAAACTAAAATATTTCTAAGTTCTTTCTATTCTTAAGGCTTTAAAGTAAAGTATAAACTAAAAATAAATACAAGTGTTTTGACACTTAGAATCTTTAAGGAGAATGTAAGCTAAAATATTTCTAAGTTCTTTTATTCTTAGGGCTTTAGAGTAAAGACTAAACTAAAAATAAATACAAGTGTTCTAGCACTTGGAATCTTTAAGGAAAATGTATATTAAAATATTTCTAAGTTTTCTTTTATACCTAGGGCTTTAGAGTAAAGACTAAACTAAAAATAAATACAAGTGTTTTACACTTGGAATCTTTAAGGAGAATGTGTGTCAAAATATTTCTAAGTTCTCTTTTATACTTAGGCCTTTAAGGTAAAATATAAACTAAAAATAAATACAAGTGTTTTGACACTTAGAATCTTTAAAGAAAAATGTCTATTAAAATATTTCTAAGTTTCAGGAAAAATAGAAGAGAAATATAACACTTAGAAAATTCAAAGAAAACTCAAGTAAGAAAATGGCAAAGTATGAAATCTACTTAAGAACTCCTTCATACTCTACTAATAGAAAACCTTATTGAACCTAAATTATAATGCTAACCTTGATTAGAGCTAGAAGCTGAGTAGTGAACAATCTTCCCAAGACTGATACAAAAGTCTTGAGATTTGCCCTTTTTATACTAAATTCTGGCTATGACATCAGAGCTTTTAGCTTGTAAAATCTAGATTCAATTTAGGTCATGATAGTAAAAAGACTATAAAATGAAAAGCTTCTAAAGCACTAGATATCTTATGTAATACAATTGTTGAATATATGTTAGAGTATTTGATTTTCTTTTCTTGTTTTCAGTGTTCTTATTTGTTTCTGTTTTCTCGTGTAGTAGTTGGATGTCTGTGTTTATCCTAAAAAAAATAGGTTTCAGTTTTTGTAAATATTTTCATCTTATGATTTTTCTTTACCTAGTTCTGCCTGTGTATTATCCAAGAAATATTCCCCTGAGCGTGTGTGTGATGTGGAGTGTTAGGCCATAAAATTTTCTTTATGCTAGGTGCATAGCTTCTCTACATCTCTTTATGTCTTGCACTTATTTAGGACATATTTTCGTCCTAACAGGCATAGATAGATTTTTTGTTTATTTAGATCAGTCAAAAATTATTTACCACTACACTTGTACCTTCAAGAAAGAAAGTGAAGTTGTTGCCAAGATCAGACTATCTTGAAAGTTCTGGTGATGATCCTGAATGTCGTTCAGAACCAATATGTAAGAATAACAAATCTCTGGCTGAATTCTTTAAATATTTTTCAGGGCTCTATCTCTTTAACGCCATGTTCTCCTGTTGAATTGCAGAATGGAATCAATATGGCTGTTCATTAGACTGGCCCAACTAAACATGAATTTTTAAACCTTTACCATATCAATTTGCTGATACCTTGAAGTTGTTACTGATTCAAAAGTAGACCTTACAGGGAAAACTAGACCTCTAAAAATTAAGGTTTTTATAAAAAACTTCATATTTTCTTTACTTTAACAAAGAAATAATTAAATAACGGCCAACTTAGAATAATATAACAAGAGTTCAAATATAAAGCAATTATAAAGTAGACAGAACTGCCATTCCTGCTGAATAATTCCAAAAAAGTCTAAAAACATTGTTTTAATTAAACTGATAATTTGTGTAAGAAATTGAACTAAAACTAGCTATTATTCTTATTAGAAGAGAGAGGATGAAAAACTCTTAAAATTCTACATTTTAAAGACATAAAATAGGAAAAAGTGTTTTTAATAAATTTTATGCCTCAACATGCATTGTCGCCAATAAAAGGAATCCTGCAAGAAATACCATGCTTTAACTGCTGAAAGACTGCCACAAGTAGACCAAATACCCCAAATTTGAAGCCTTCAGCTTATATAACAAAAAAGTTCTATGCATTTTAAAATGACATTTTATGTACAATGGAAATTTTGAAAGAATTGCAATGCTCATGTTGAAAACTTTAAAATTAAACTACATGGCCTAGAAACAAAATTATAAGCTTATTTTTGTCATAAATTTAGGTTTCCAGTAACTAATTATATTTTAACAATAAAAATACCAATTTTTATAGTCAAAATCATTAAAAAAATTAAGTTTTACTTGCGTTGTACCGAATGTACTGTAGCCAATCAGAAGGCTGAATCAGCTTAACAACCAATCACAGCTAAGCTTGTATTAGTTTACCCCTTTGTTTCTGCTATGATTTTCGTTTAAAAATGCAATTTAAATCGAATTTTTTTCATAGATTTTGACTATGAAATGTGGTGTTTTTATTGTAAAAATGTAATCAGTTAAAGGCAATCTGAGTTTCTGACAAAGATAAGGTTATAATTTTATGTCTAGGCAACGTGATTTAATATTGTTTCTTCTTTTATGAGCATTGGAAATCTTTCAAAAATTCCATTGTACATAAAATGCTATTTTGAAATGCCTAGAACTTTTTTGTTATTGAAGCTGAAGGCTTATAATTTGGGGTATTGGGTCTTCTTGTGGCAGTCTTTCAGCAGTTAAAGCGTGTTATTTCTTGCAGGCGTCCTTAAAGAGACAATTTATTTAAATGAAAAATTAAATGAAGGGTTAAAAAAAATATAAAACACTTCTTCTTATATTCAACTGTAAAAAAAGGATACTAATAAAAATTAATATTGCAAAAAATATTTGATTGTTTATCATTAAACCAAGAATAATTTTTCTTTCTTTCTATGTTTATTCCTGGTGATTTAATATTTTATTTGTAAACAAAAGCAGACAGAAAATTTTGAGTTTAGCTTTATGTCTTGTGTAAGGCTTTCTTAATTAGGGAAGAAAAGGTAAAAATATAAATGCATTTTACGAGAAAGCAATAGTTTTTTTTCTTAAAATCAATTATAGGTCTAAAAGGTTCTTTCTTAAAATCAATTATATGGCTAAAATCTTTAAACAATGCATAACCTATTTTAACTTTCAGTGCATTTAAAAGGGATTTAGCTAACATATGGTTGGTATTGTTGCTTTAGTTTGGACTTTTATGTATGGCAGATCTTGCAAGGATCCTTTTAAAAAATCCTTTTTATCAGACACATAATGTGATTCAACTATTCAGTGTGCCTAATACCAAGTACCAAATTTAAAAACAATGGTTAACTCCTATCAAAAGAATTTTGAGGTAATGGAGAGAGTCTTGTAGTGATAGATGATAAGTATTAAGTCCTTTTTGGAGAAGACATAATGAAATCTAATTACACAAAATTTGTCTTTAACATTTTGAAAAAAGATGCTCTTCAAGATTGTGGAAGATTCTGTATATATGCAATGTTCAATTGACCTGAGCTGGATCTTTAATTTTTTTAATTCATAACCCCTCTGGCTCACCACTAAAATGATTTAAAGATCCAGCTCATATCTTTATGAGAATAGGCTTCTGTTGCATAGACGCTACCATAAGCAGTTAATTAAACTAATGACAGAAATCTCCTTTTGGTAAGAAACTCCTTTGTCTTCTTAATGGTGATTTTAGTCATTGCTCCAGCATGCTTTGATTGACTATTTTTCTCTATAAGATAAAAGCAATGCTTGCAAAATTATTTAATTCGCTGTAATATAAAGATAATTTTTTTTTCAAATCGTGAATTTTTGAAATTTGCATCACCCTTCAAACATGATGCATAACGAAAAGTGGGGAAGAGAATAAGGTATGGGGTAGAACCAGTTCCCATAATGCCATTGTTTCTAGTCCTTGGGGTAAACTCAATCAGATTTAGAACACCTCTCTAACCACCACATACTTCACCCCAATGAGGCTCACAATCTCAACAATTCAAATTTTGAAGCAGAGACCCGCCACTTTGAAAATATGAATAGTGAACTTATGGAATCTTTAGTCAATAACCCTGATAACATGAGAAAGGAAGGAAGGAAATCACAAAGCATATTTGGAACACCTGTCTTTCCATTGATTAAGACTTCTATTTTTAAAACTGTACCTGGCTACCTGCATATTATATCAGGGATATTCTTCAAATTGGAGACAGAGTATAGGCGAGATATTTCTAGGCTAGACCAAGCAAAAGAAGAAGATATTGTAAATCTGGAAGTCTTAAAAGACAACATTATGAAGCTTACACAATCAGAAACAGATCTGCACAAAAGAAAGCTAGTTTGGCAAATAAGTGGATTACAATGATATTCTTACTGCATTTCAATCATCAGAAACAAACAAGACAGACCATGTGATGCTAGTTCCTGTAGGCTCTCTCTGACAAAAAATATCAATTGGATAGAGTGTGAGTCAGTGAATTATGACAAAGAATTTTGGTTGCAAGGGATGTGTGAAGGTAAAATTAGTTATAAAATGACTGACCACCACATGGCCTTCACCCATGAGGGGATCTACATACCCCAGCCCCTCAACCACATTGAGGGTTTGTTTGAAGGGTGGGAAGGAATACCCATCCAAGATGAATTGGCAGTGTGTGTAGATGCCCATTGGCATTGGCACCTCTTCACAGAGGGTGCCAACAAATATGCATGAAATTAGGGCCACGCTACAAGGCACTGCTCAACCTTACTGCACCATTTGCAGACCAAGACCCTTTGGGAATGAAAATGATTTCGGTGGGCAAATTAACATATGCTTTTGAGGTAAAGGAGAATCACAACTTAATGGTGGAGGCTATATACTGACAGGCCAGGCTTATCCACTGCCTCTAGGTGCTTACTGAGAAGGTGAAGTGGGCCCACCTCTGTGGCTAATTTGACCGGTACGCCCAGGTCAAAGACCTGGTGACCAATGTGCTGCTTGGGGGGGGGGGGGGGTTATGACCATGGGATGGCCAACGCCCTTGCCTGTAAAGAACTAGATTCCTCTACCGCAGATGAATCTCAGGAAGAGACTGAGAGTTCAGGGTAATTGCTGAACAGGAATTGGAGGAGGAAATCCTGCCCAACTGCTCCTCCATGGACCAACTCCCCATGCCAGTGTTTGCTGTCCAGGACTGGGATTGAAAAAAATTAATTTATATATCCTCTTTATTTATTTCATAAAATCTATAATTTTATTATTATTTAATTATTACATAAAAATTACTTACCATAAAATTTACCTACTTTATCTTTTCTTTTACACTTCAAAAATTAAAAAAAAAAATTAGTTTTAAGTAAATTGTGCTATTATAAATTTTAATTTTGCTCCATACTGCCCAAATTTTTCATTATTTTTGTCAAAATTATATTGAAAGATTATTATTGTGATATGGTCCCTTGGCTCTGTGTCCCAGGTTTGCCTATGCGCCCCGGCAATGTTTCAACCTGTTTAATTTAGGGACAAACCTGAGAGACAGTAGCCAAGCGGACACAATGCCTACTTCACCCATTGTAATACCATAGATTGTAATAGTTATTTCTCATATCGTATTATAAACAGCTTTCCGCGGATATAGAATGTACAATTATAAGATTAAAACTATTTTTTTAGCCCCGAGGTGCCGAAGGCACTGGCTAAAAAAACTAGTTTTAATCTTATGATTGTACATTTTTATATTCGTAGAAAGCTGGATATAATACGATGCTAGACATAGTTTTTTCGTATGGATGAGAACCGGTTCCTATCCACCGGATTTGAATGAATACGAGAAACATTATTATTTCTTTCTTTTTAGCTAAATTGAAAATTTAAATTATTCAAAATTATCCATCTAAACTATTATCCAGAAATAAAAGGGCTAAGCCATCTACTCCGCGGCATCCACCAAATACATGGAAAATGCTTCATGTCAAAAATTCTAGTTAAAATATTGTTATTTTATCTGTTGTAGAATTTATAAATTTGCCAACAGAAAACAACTAACAAATAATTATCTGAGATTACTAGTTTAAAAAAGAATAAAAATCCATGACAGTAATTTAATATTTGTTATTTGTTTCTTGAATGTAACTTTCCTCATCTGCCGATTGGAGCACCTACTAAGTTTTACATTAACAAGGATGGCAACATCCATAAAAGCGAAGCACTGGAACGGTAGGACAAACGGACATTAACACTTGTATAGTGTCTAAACTGAATCATCAGAATATAAAAGTATAAGAGTCAAAGCAAAATTGTAAGTAAATTTGTTGAAAAACTGCTTGATACAGGATAATGTTTATGGACATACTTACGTTTTAAGGGCTTGATTATAGAGTTGCTTTGCTTATAATATTGATCTTTGTTGTCCCAGGAATCAATATACCAAAAATCAGATCAAACGGATAATTAGATCACATAAAAATTTGTTGTTAAAAAAGTAGAAAAATCAACATGTTTAAAATGAACATACGGACATTCTGGTTATGATTATAGAGTTGCTACGCTTTCTAAATCGTACATAACTACAACAGCAATCATCATGCAAAGTTTGAAATCGATAGGACAATTCTAACATGCCTAAATTAACGAATAAAAGCTATCTATCTCAGATGGACGTATGGACAGACGGACGGACGGACCGACCCTAATTATAGAAAAGCTTTGCTTTTAAAAATTAAGGTAAATTATTGTTCAGCAAGTAAAAAATTAACTTTTCCAAATAACAACAGCAATCAAGTGTTTTGTCAAAGTTTAACCAAACATATTTTTTTTTTTAATTTCATTCTAAGTTTATTATTTATTACTAAAAATTAATACACATTGTGCATAATAAATGTTCAATTGAAGATTGTATCATACTGTTCTGTTTGCCATTTTTTAACCAATGATCCAACAGAGGTACATATTATTTAAGAAATTTACTTCCTATTTAGATTAAGAATTTCAATAAAGAACTTATGTAAAAATAAATTTATTTATTTCAGCATTTTCAACAGCAACATTCATTAAGCAAACTGTAATTTCTCAAAGCCTCAATATAGCCACTCCTAGCTTTAGTAAGTTTTATGTAATTTAATTGTGAAATTTATAACTATGGACAACTTGATCCTTATATATGTCATTTATTGAATTACTAAAACCTGAAAGCATTATAAATAAACTGTTTTTAAACTGTTTTTAAACTATTTTTGAATGGGGGGTCAAAAATATACTAGGACACCTATAGAATCAGACTGCAGAGCCCAAATTTGAATTAAGTCCCCAATAAACTTTTTTGGGGGGATTTAAAAATTAATTTTTACTGTTGCTCTGGTCATTTTTACCAGATCAAAAGGTCTTTTTTTACTTCGTGTAATATTGTAACTTAGTGAACAATTTTATATAATTCACTTTATACTGATACAATAAAAAAACATTACTCTGTTCAATGGAAATAATTTTTTTTCTTAAACAATTAATTTCATTAAAAAATCTGACATAATACAATAAAAAACATAATGCTGAATTTAAACCAATTAGAAATTAGAATTTCCGAAAGAGTGTTTTCACAAAGTGACTTATTTCAAACGTAGTTAAATAATTTTATTTAATAAAAATGAAAAGAATGAAAACCCTACTCATAAAAGATACATACTTTTTAAAAATATTTTTAAAAATATGTTTGAATAATCTTATTTTATATCATATTTGTATATGTGACAAAAATAAATTTGTTGTATTGCATAAACATTTGTTGTCATCTTAATTTATTTAACCCTTTACATCCAATTTTTATGTGTTTTAATGTATAATAGACATGAAACATTTTTATGTTAATTCATTGATACATTGTAAAGAATTAATTTTTAATTAGTATTGATAGATAAAATCAAAAGACCTAACTTTACTGTATACTAGCATACAATATTTACGAAGCAAGACACTCTAAAAGCTGAGTATTTTACCTACAAAAGGGAAGAAACATCACGATTCAGTAAAAATTATTTAATCCATAGTAAAAAATAAACTTTAAAATCCTAATAAAATTTGATGTGGGCAATTGTTCTCATTTTTGGCTTTGCAGTATGATTCTACAGATGTCAAAGTATATTTTTAATATACCTTTTAAAAATAGTTTAAAAACAGTTTAACTCATTTGGAATGTTTAAGTAAAAGACTCCTTTATTAGCAGATAAATTAATTAATAAATATTTAATTATTCAATTTATAGTTAACAATTAAATATCAATTAGGAATTTAATTTGTTCACTACTAATTTATCAACTTTAGAAGTAAAGATAAAATGTCAATGGAAATAAAAATCTTCGTGTTAACGTGTTGAGGCTTCTCCCACAGGTACGCTTGCCTGGATAAAAATACTAGTGGAATTTCCAACAGACTGGTGTCAAGTGCAGAACCTGGAGGCCTATCCAAAAAATTACAAAAGTCGTAGATAATATATCATACTAGAGTTGGCTCGATATAATTATCTCCCTATTGGCTAGTTTTCTATATGCATATCTATTTCTCAATAAATCTATTTTCCTCACCCGGCATTACTATCTAAAAGAAAGTAAATATTTAATAATCTAAATGATTTTAAAGAGATTTTTTAAATTATATTTTTTTCTTTACATTACCATCACCAAAGGGTTAATGATGATGATTACAATTTTAGTTTAATATTTGAACACACAAAGTGTCGCCACAATCGAATTCTTTTAAAACAGAGTTTTCTTAAATTTATTATATTATAAATCTAAATTTTCTTTTTTGTGATTAGAAATTAAATACATTGATATAAGGTAAATAGCAACATGAAATTAAAAAAAGGAATTTATTTTTAATAAAGTAAAATAATGGGTCTTATCGTTCTGGGCAATGAGAGTTTATTATGGATTATTGGAGCACTATGAGTTTTAAACAAATATTCCTTGGAAAACTTGAGCTTGTTTATAGACATTTATTTCCTATATAGATCTGACATGGATCTTGAAGCAATTAAGCAGGCCGTTTTGTACATGTTCAAAATTGGAAGATTTCATCAAATAAAAGTTATCGCAAATATACTTAGTAAATAAAAAATTTTTATTATATTTCAAACTATTATCTAACTCAAAAGAAAAAGCTGTTACACCATGTTTAAGCAAATGTGATAGAACTTCTCCCACCCTTTAAATGTGATTTGAGTAATTATGTGGTAGGGTGAAGCATTTCAACCCTACAACGCGAGTTCGATTCAAAAGAGCCCCTAGCCTTAAGGATTCTATCAATACAGAACTACAAGTAGTTACTGTTTAAGAGATATTTTTGAACTGAATACACATACAACAAAGTTAATAGCTTATATACAAAACAGATTACAAATGGGTTAGGTAGAGAAGGGTGTGGGGGAGATGGGGGGAAGCCCCATCCAGGTGAGCAGTAGAGTGGTAGGCTCCCGTAGGGGGTAAGGTAGACGTCTCCCGGAAAAGGGTAGGTTGCTGGGGGCACGAAGTGGAGAGGGGCAGCGCCCCTCCCATTATCAGCGGTGTATAAGTTGACCGCCGTCTCTGATGTGCGCACAATGGCTAAAAATGGGCTGGGTAGAATTGTGATAAGCTGGGGATTAGCGTCTGGGCGTTATTTGGTAAACACGGAGCATCGCATACTCTGGAAAAGGCTTGTCCGTATGCCGCTTACCACAATTACTCCGATTTTTTTGTCAAAATTTTGCATATTTTGGTAAAATAACAGTAAAGTTGATAAAATGAATTTTTTTTTTTCTAACTTTCTAACTAAAAAACATGTTTTCCTATTGCTAAAAAGGTAAAAAAGTAAGTCATAACTCCTAAATATAAAAAGTTATGACCTTTTTAACCGATGAGGTCAAGATTTCCAAGCAAAAGATACGCTATGGCCTGTTTTACCTGTCTGATAGTGTCATAAATCTTAAAATAATCATATTCCTGGTTCTACACCATCTAATTTTATGTAGAACATGTAGAGTAGAGTATCAAATTTTCCTTGCTTTAAAAGAACAGATATTAAAGGCAAAAATCTGCTTGATATAATATGGAAGGCCTTTTGAAAATGATTGCCCTTCTGCTTTGAATTCATTGCTACTAAAACCTGTATAATAGACTAGGATCAAACATAAAAAAAATTGACTAATTTTCATGCTTTTCTTTGGGTGGACTTCTTTTTGATTTTTAAAATATTTTTGATATTTTTTATGATCCAGTACACTATGAGCGTTATTAGGTAATTTAGATAAGTAAAGGGTTTACTAGATAAATATAATTGATAAAAAATAGTAGTATTTTTAATTAGTTTAGGTACTGGTTTCTGTAAATCTTTTCTTTAAAATAAAACAAGGATGACAACATCCATAAAAGCGAAGCACTGAAACGGTAGAACAAACGGACATTAACACTTTTATAGTGTTAGAACTGAATTATCAGAATATTAATGCATCAGTACAAACAATTTTGTTAGTAAATTTGTTGCAAAACTGCATAAATAGATGATACTGTTTAAGGACATACTTACATTTTTGGGACTTGTTTATAGAGATGCTTTGCTTATAACATATCCCAGCCAGAAACGTCGTAAGGAAAATCGTAAGGAGATATTTACTATATTATCGCAAAAATCGAATTTACGATTTTATAGGGATTAATTCGAATTTGTAGTAAAAATCGTGACAATCGTATGTATCTCGCATTTTATGTTTGTCAACACACACTTACAAACAGACACACAACCAACATTTTCAAAATCATTGTGTGAGAAATATAGTTTATAAATTGGCCACTAGGTATTCACATTACTTTGTATAGACAATTAAAATCTTTCTGTTATCAAACAAAATAAATTAAAAACTGGTACAACAAAATATCATAATGTGTTAATTGTCTTTTATTGAAAAAAATTTTGTTTTTAAACATTTTCATTTTAAACCACAGCAAGTGTACAAAAATGTCTAAAAAGCAATTAAAATAAGATAAATTCAGTAAGAAATTTTAACTTCCTCACAATAAAAATTATATTGGAAACAGATTTAAAATCACCCTTATAATTTTAGAGGAAATACAGAGATAAACACCCTCTCTTTCTCTCTCTCTCTTTCTGTATGCAGAGTACAATTTGTGTATAATGTTATGAATGAATATTATTGTTTTACGTAACCTTTCCTTACAGAAAACTACATGATGTTAAATTGATTTTTTAATGTACTTTTTATTTACGATTTTAGTACGATATCGCGCGCGATCGTTACGATATCACCTGCGATTTCGTAGGTGTATCGCGCAGCTCTAAGGACCTTTTCGACCATTTATCGTATGCATATCGTCAATGTGCATTGGACGACTATTTAGCGATATCGTAAGAACTCGTGCTCGATTGCTACACGATATCGTGCGCTATAGTAGCGCGATAGTGACGCTACTTTCTGGCTGGGTATTGTACCTTGTTGTAATAGGAATCAGTTTGCAAAAAATCAGAATAATCGGATAATTTTAACATACAAAAATTTGTTGTCAAAAAAGATAAAAATCGACATGTTTCAAATGGACGTACGGACATTCTGGTATTGATTATAGAGTTGCTACGCATTCTAAATTGTACCACTACTACATGGGAATCATCATGCAAAGTTTGGAATCGATAGGACAATTCTAACCTGTTTAAATTAACGAAAAGAGCTAACTCTCTGTGACGGACGGACGGACGGACCGACCCTAATTATAGAAAAGCTTCGCTTTTAAAAATTCTGAAATCCAATTAGATTTTGTTAATCATAAAATAAAGGTGAGATAATTTACGACGACGACAACAAAAAATATTTTATAGAACGCGGCATTTTGGTTTTGTTTTGCGCACAGAGGGGGACGTGACGCCCGCTTCTAGCGCGGTAGCAGGTTTATTTCAAATTTACTTATGTTTCAGTAATAAAGATATAAATTTAGTGCATTACGAAGAAAACGTTAATTTAATCATCATGTTCTATATTTTAAAAAGTGAAATGTCATGTGATTTTTAATCATTTTTACGTAAAATTAGTAATTACTAGTATGATTTTGTTTTTGTAAAAATTAACGATTTAATTTATATTTTGTAATTGTGATTTACAAACTTTCAATGTTTGATAGGTACCTATACAATAAATAATCAAAATAATTATATTTCACCTCTAGAACCTTAGAAAATGTTAGTGTTAGTATTGGGTGATTTACATATCCCCCACCGTACCAACACCCTGCCAGCACAATTTAAGAAACTTCTGGTGCCAGGAAGAATTCAACATATTCTATGCACTGGTAATTTATGTACCAAGGTAAATAAATATTCTTTTCTTTTTATATATGAAGGTTTTCTATTAACATTAGGTTCTGTACATATTTAACTATAAGCTCTGTAGGCCTTTGAGGCTTGTTAGAGTATTCATATAGAAATTTTGTCCATATTGGTTTAGTTAATATTAGTTTGTCAGACTGTAAGATTTGTTAAGCTAAGCTTCGCTTTTGTAGACGTTTTATCCTTCACTTTTTTATTATGATGATCGGAAAGATCTTCATGAAATAAAATTTTGTCTTCTATTATTTTAACTTATACAGTTGAATATCGTGATCAATTATTAAAACTTAAAATGTTTTTATACATTTACGCAAATAAATATTTTAAATTTAGGAATCCTTTGATTATCTGAGAACGCTAGCCAATGATGTACATGTTGTCAAAGGAGACCTTGATGAGGTTTGCAGTTTTAGATATTTGTTAATGTTCATTTAAAATGCCATGACGTTAAAATTTATAATTGTTACTTAAATACACATAAACTGAAACATTAGCAATTTTTCTTTCATAGAGTACAATAATTATAGAAAGCTACGCAGAATGCCTGACTCTAAAACAGGCAAAAGTAAAATTACCAATTAGAATTTAATTAAATTATATTAACTGGTTGATTGTCTTATGTGCACAGGATCTATATTTCTGTTGATTGTCAGAAGCATACTCATGTATTATGAATAGTTATGATTTAGCTCTCGAGTTACCCGGACCAGAAAGTTGTGACTGTTGGTCAGTTTCGTATTGGTGTCATTCATGGCCATCAAGTTATCCCCTGGGGCGATGCTGAGTCATTGGCTGTTGTCAACAGGTTTGCATTTTGTTTCTTGTTCCAGCTATATTTATTATACCATACAATCACATGTAAGTTTAATTAATGTTTACGCTCTTTAAAAGTATATAAAGAAATTATATTTTACCTAGATTTCATTCCCAAATACAAAAACATATTTTCCAATGGTTGGGTAGGAACCTTTATTTCAGATTTCGGTTTAATATTAGCCAGGGGCTGTGATTTAGCAAATTAATTTCATTGGAAATTGCAGAAAATTTGTATTTTTTTGTGGTAAGCTACTCGGCGTAAAACATATTTTGTTTTGTAAATAAAGGTAAGTGGGCAAGAAGGGGGTGGGATGTGGAGATTTTTTTATTAAGAATTATATGTCAGAATCACTGTCCCTTGTCCCTGATTAGTAGCTCGTCCTAGATTTAAGTAAGACAGGAATTTCCGTTATAGGTTACTATTGGCAAATGATGCTGTCCACTTCTAAGTCAGGGATATATTTTTTACAGATATTAGGTATGCACCCACTGAATTTCTAGTAAACGTTGAAAAATCTTTTATATCTTAAAAGATTGTATAATAGATTAATGGATTTGTATAACATATTGATTACAAAACTTTATTGTCTAGGCAACTCGATTGTGACATCTTAATAAGCGGGCATACGCATAAATTCGAGGCATATGAACAAGAGGGCAAGTTCTACGTGAATCCAGGAAGTGCGACGGGAGCATACTCTGCCCTAGAAACAGAAATTACTCCAAGCTTCATTCTAATGGACATCCAGAGTACCACAGTTGTCACTTATGTGTACCAGCTTATTGATGGCGAGGTTAAAGTTGACAGAATTGAATTTAAGAAGCCTTAAAAATAAAAATAATTTTAAAAATTCTTAAAATGTTTCAATATTCTTAATTTTTACAACCAAATGATTTGTAAAGGGAGAGGTAGGTTGTGGTGAGATCGTAAATGTGGAGTTTTAAGAATTTAAAATAGAAGTAGAACTCTAAATTTTGTATGGCAGTTGCTCTAACATAGTACAATATAGTACATATCCAATCCACGTTATACCCCATTAAAGCAACTGCCATGCCAAATTTTAGAGTTCCTCTATTTTAAATTCTTAAAACTCACACACTTGCGGAATTTTAGCACAACCTACCTCCCCCTTTCTATTTATTCCCCTTTATTGTAGATAATTGATTTTAAAAGCCAAATCGAAATTATAGTTTTGTTTTATATTGTATGAACAGCCCGGTGTGTTTTGTGGTCTATAATATTGATATCCACTATCTGTGATTTTAAAATTTATTTGCTAGCCATGTGGTTAACTTTTTAATTACTATAATCTTTTTTTTAATATTTTTATTAAATTAGTGTTTAACTCATTCCATTTCTTATTATGTTATTTATATTTATTTGATTTATTTTAATTTAGAATTTACATGAATACCGTATTGGATATTTATTAAGATCTGAATATGTAACTAGATTAATTTCAGAAGATAACTAAATGCCGTTTCTGACATTAGTTTCATAGCTAGAAATACTCCAAACTTTGTATTTCTAGCATACAAATACCAGAAAAAGCCTTACAATGAGCATCGCGGAGTTGTTTTACGATATTGACGAAGCTATGGGCATCATTGAGGAGGTAGTCCTTATTTATTATGTTATCTGAAACGAATTTGAATTGTCAATCTTTTAATTTAAAAAAATACAGTTATACAAATATTCACTATTTTCACAAACTTCTAGGTACTTTATAATATTATTTCGCAGGTGACAAAGTTATTTTTTTTTCTATCAACGGCATTTTTGTATTGTATTATTAGAATAACTTACCAACTGTTCGTTAAATTAATATTTTAATTAGCTTTCTCGTATTCATTCGAATCCGGTGGATAGGAACCGGTTCTCATCCATACGAAAAAAACTATGTCTAGCATCATATTATATCCAGCTATCTAAGAATATAAAAATGTATAATTATAAGATTAAAACCAGTTTTTTTGGCCCGTGCCTTCGACACTTCGGGTCTAAAAAAAATGGTTTTAATCTTATAATTGTACATTTTATATCCGCGGAAAGCCGTTTATAATACGATGCGAGAAATAACTATTATTGTATGACTATGAATACCAAATTTCGTTTACAGAGGGTTGATTATCTAAGTATAATGGTAATATTTTACATTTAAAGGTTGGCCCGGGCGTTTACTTTGACATGATTGGTGGTGTTCAAAATGCTGCTTGGCTTAATCATGACTTCGATGATGATGATCTGTATGATATGTATGAAGGAAGTGATAGTGATGAATATAGTTATGATGGTGATAATAAAATCAAAACGTTTTCAACTCTACAGGACAGCAGTGTCATTCACAGAGTCTCGTTTAGACAAGACAAAAACAGGTTAGCATTATGCTATGCTTATTGTTACACTAAGGATAAAACATTACATTTTTTAATTCTTAACCAATTCTATTGAAAATATTTTCTTTTAGTTTGCCTAAGATTATGCCTGGTATGAAGATCATATGCTATGAGGATTTATACCGTCTTCTTGAGGAAGTCGAGCTGATGGTTCGTACTTGGCGGAAGCGCTGCGACCATGCCTACACGGCCCACCTGAAAGCTGACCCTCAAGCTGTCGCTGCGGAAAGCTGCGATCAACTGCGTCAGGGCGAGGACTACGGATCTTCTGATTATGAAGTAGAGGAGGATGATACAGGAAAATAGGATTGTGTTTGTATTTCTATAAATAAGATTTGAGAGATATATTAACTTTGAAGAAAAAAAATATTTAAATTGCTCATCTCTATTCTAAGCATTCTCAAAAAATTACAATTAAATCTCAAAACTCAATACTTCTTATGTTAACAGACAGCTCACGGATGTCCTACATGTATCATGTCCCCCCAAATGAGAATCTCACAAGAAAGAAGTTTTGTCAGAGTGTCAAGGTGTTCAATAAAATTTTCACTACTAACCCCAAATTCGACAGCTTTCAGCGCAATATTCACAAGATAAAGAAATATGTATTCGTCACTGTTTTCCAGGTATATCTTTCATATTTTTTCCATGGACGTCCAAGCCTTTTTTTAAATTTTTTTTTTTTGGGGGGGGGGTAAAAATTAAACATTTTTTAGAGGGGTTAATATTTTTATATCATATGATATAGTTAAAAATGTCCAAGCATTTTTTATTTTTTTTTTGAGGGGGGGGGCCTAAAATTAAAAAAAAAATTAGGTGAGGTTATCGTCCCTTAACCCCCCCCCCCCCCCGGATGTCCCTGAGTTTTACCTACAATAGGGATAGGGTAGAGGAAGCTACGACTCTAGTTTGAAAACTAAATCTTCCTCTAATATTCCAGTCTTTTTCGTCAGAAAATGGGAAGCTTGAATTTGACGCAATTGTTGGTTTTCGTTTACAATGCCGGTTTTATAATTATTCACAGTACAATATTGCCCAATAAAACAACACAACATCAATAGGGTTCTATTGGGTCGTGCTTTGTGTCTTAGATCAAGTTAATATAAGCGAAGCTTTTCTATAATTAGGGTCGGTCCGTCCGTCCGTACGTCCGTCCGTCCGTCACGGATAGCTTTTTTCGTTAATTTAGACATGTTAGAATTGTCCTATCGATTTCAAATTTTGCATGGTGATTCCTTTAGTAGTTACGTACGATTTAGAAAGCGTAGCAACTCTATAAACATTACCAAAATGTCCGTACGTCCATTTTAAACATGTTGATTTTTTTACTTTTTTAAATAGCTTTTTTTGTTAATTTAGGCATGTTAGAATTGTCCTATCGATTTCAAATTTTGCATGGTGATTCCTGTAATAGTTAGGTACGAGTTAAAAAGCGTAGCAACTCTATAATCATTACCAGAATGTCCGTACGTCCATTTTAAACATGTTGATTTTTTTACATTTTTAACAACAAATTTGTATGTAACCTAATTATCCGATTGGTCTGATTTTTGGTATACGGATTCCTGGGACAACAAAGTACAATATTATAAGCGAAGCAACTCTATAATCAAGTCCTAAAAATGTGAGTATGTCTATAATCATTATCCTGTATCAAGCAGTTTTTCAAATAATTTACTTAGAATTTTGCTTTGACTCTTATACATTCGCATTCTGATTATTCAGTTCTGACATTATACAAGTGTTAATGTCCGTTTGTCCTACCGTTTCAGAGCTTCGCTTTTATGGATGTTGTCATCCTTGTTTTTTAAACATTAGGTAGCTACTAGTGAATTTGCCCATAGGTTAAACTCGTCATCATGCTCTAGTACCTTACATAAATAAAATGGTAACTTTAATACCTACATAACTGTTTCGCTAATGTAAGGACAATTCCAAGCTATAAAGTTTTCACTTCAAATCGTTACAGTGCGATTAAATTGAGATATTAAATACATGTGTACCATTATGCTACACTTATAGAATAAAACAAATCTAGAGCATTAATTTATTGAAAATAGGTTGTAGTACATTATTTACAGTACACATCCGATCACTGGCCTTAGATTAACATAAACAAGTTTTTAATCTATGGTTTAATTAAAGTTTTACTCTATGTTTTTAGTATGAGATTTTATTCTAAGATTGTGCATAAAAAAGTAATGCAATATATCTGAAAGTAAACAGCTTGCATTAATAAAATTAACTTATTATAGAGAATTAATAAAAGAAAAATATTAAATTTATCATAAATTTAAGAACATCAAAACATAAATAAATATCAAGTAATATTAACTTCACTGCTGTTAAAAAACTGAACCAATTGGATGTGTGTGTGTGTGTGTGTGTATTGACAGTACAAAGGGGAGGTAACCCTTGATGATATATCCAGTTTGACCACTAAACACAGCAATAGAGTTAATAGTATAGAGTTCCAACACACAAATAGATCCAATTACCAAACTTTGTTTGATGATAAGTCTTAAAAGCTTCGCGTGACAATAACATATTATACATTTAGACCTTTGAAGTGATTTGATATTTCAATATGAATTATTTAGAATTTTATGACAACACTACCACCAGAAACAGCCGCAAAATTGCCACAAGAGTTATGGGAGAAAATTTGGAAATACACCCAGAACGGATATTTAAGGTAAACAACATTGATATTTCATTAAGCGTTATTAAACATATTTGTCTGAATTTTTTACCAAAGATTCCTATAATAAATGAGTTAGAGCATCTACTCCAAAGCATTTAATGTGCATGTTTATTGTTTATTGTTTTCTATGATGCGAATAGTATTTGATTTACTATGCTAGATCTCTGAAATTGCTCTGATATTATAGTAAAGGGGGGGGGGGGGGTTAATGCAACCATCTCGTAATCAGTGTGCAAATGGCCCTTAGAATTCGAATTTTGCATGAGTAATCCTTGGTAGGTCTATTTTCCCTAAATTGAACAAAAAGTTGGAAAAGTAACGGCTGGCGGCTCAGCAGTTTATCCATTTTTAAAACTATTTTCAAGGGAAATCATCACGAAACCTTTCTCCACATAATACTCTATGCTGCTTCAAAACGTTTTCAAACGGTTCTAGCCGCTAGTTGCTGGTACTAGAAATCTAAAAATGTTTTTTTGTATCATTTCACAAAAATGTTTCAAAAAGTTGATTCCTACATAATTTATGGCAGATTTGCCCTAAAAATAGCCAAAAAACGGCTAAACGGCTGAGCCGTTAGCCGTTACTTTTTCAACTTTTTGTTCGATTTAGGGAAAATAGACCTACCAAGGATTACTCTTGCAAAATTTCAGATCGAAATTCGAATTGTAAGTGCCATTTGCTCACTGATTACGAGATGGTTGCATTAACCCCCCCCCCCCTTATTTTCAATATGTTTCCATATTTGTTCTTAATTTTAAAATATATGATTAGTTATATAATTACAGGAGAAACTTTGAATGCCTGGAATCTGATTCAGAAACGTACAAGGCTGGACAAAGAGTAAATAAATCCTCCCAGCCCTTCCTATGGCAAATTGAACAGGTATAAAAAGTGATATTTTTGTTTTGTTTGTTTAAATAACATATTATTGCAGGGGTGTATATTCATTTTTTTCCCATTCTGCAATTTTTTTAAATTTTTTATCCTCCTAGATTTTTCCAGCAAGGAAGGGGAAAAATGGAAAAATATTTTCAGAACTCTTTATTTTATTCATATTATCCCCCCACCCACATAAACTGTTAGTTTTTTTTCACCAAGCAGGGGAGAAAAATGGAGAAAAAAATTTTCAGTTCTCTTAATTTTTACATTTTTACCCCTTTTACAATTTATAGGTAGTTTGATTAAATATAATCTATATGTAAAAACAAGAATTACGAAATCCATAAGTAGTAAAGCACCAAAAAATCAAGAATATTGGAGACTCGAGAGAGAAAATAACGAAACCTCTCTCATGTTTTTTTGTTTTTAATATTTATTTTTTGTATGATGACAGTTGAAGTAAATTGCATACAGGATGCTCATAACAACGGGAAATTCAATTTTGTTACCTAACTTTAATCCACAAAAACTTTGAAAATTGGAACAGAAACAGCAAAGATATGGGAAAATATGCAAAGAACTACAAATACAAAGATAAAGCTACTTGTTCTTTCATCTATAAAAACAACAATTCCTCAGAACAGACGGAATCTGGAATCATAGAGAAGCTACGCTACTAATAAATGTACAAGTCACGCAAATAAAATTATGTTATTTAAATCGAATTATTTTTTTAGTCTCGAATACTTGAATTATTTGGAGCTGTGGGCAATCTACACATTACTTTGTTTGAAATCTTATTCCAGAGTGTACCAACAGAGGTAAATTAAATAGATACCAAGAATATTTACGTCGTCAGTAGCGAATATTTAGGTTTATTATTGCACCCATAGAATCCCGAGTTAGTGGATTTTTAATTATATGACTGTAAATATTATGTTTTAAGATTAGCAATATCATTGTATTGAACAGTAACTATCTTGGTTTGTATCATTGTTTTTTCTATTAGTTGTGTTGATGGAATATTCTCACGTCCAGGAACGTCCTTGCCTTTATGATGTAAAGATTACCCCCACCCCCCAATAAAAAGCTTGGACGTCCTTGCTCTCGTTGCTTCTTTACAAATAAAGGGGGGAGGCGGATGTGCCACTTTTTGAAACCAAAACTAAAAGTCAAAGGAACTCAACTAAAAAAAGAGTTACAGGTCTGATTTTTTGCATGGCAGTTGCTTTATAGGGTTACAATATGGAACAATGAAAAACGGCGGCGCATCCGCCGAAAACCGCCGAGAAATTGCAAAAAAAAATTCGGCAGGAAACGGCGGTTTTCGGCGGTTGCGCCGCCGTTTCTTCACAGTTCCATATTGTACCTCTATAAAGCAACTGCCATGCAAAATCTCAGACCTGTAACTCTTTTTTTAGTTGAGTTCCTTTATTGACTTTTAGTTTTGGTTTCAAAAAGTGGCACATCCGCCTCCCCCCTTTTTCACAGAAATATTTATTCAGAGAAATTTTTTGGGATCCGTGGACGACTGGGAGGTAAACAACCTAGCAACGGATAGCTCCACAAACTATAACAAGTGCTGGACTATTCACTATGCCATGCTGATGCAGAAGTTTGCGAGGCTCAGGCATATGGATGCATACCTGGCCGCTCAGGATTCAGGTAATGGGAAGGAATTAATGTAATACGACAAAAAGTGTTGAATATCTAACTATCCCTTTAAAAAGCGATAAAGATATATACATACATATCCTTTACTTTAAGAATTATTGTGTTATTGTATTAGATTTTTTCAATTTTTTTATGTATTTTCTTGTAAAGGGATAGTTTCACAAAGTGCATTTTAAAAAAAATAGTGAACTGTAAGTTTTTTCTATTTTAAATAACGTAGTAGTGCATAATATAAAGTTATTGATTAAAATTAAAAGATTTGACCAGGGATTTTCCTTAAAAAATGAGTTTTTCATTTTTATTTTCAACTTCGTTGCATGTTATATATGGCAAAAACTTTTTTGTCATAAATACAACATTAGATAGCATTTACTAGTTATTAGAACTTCAATTTTTTTATACAACAAAATACACATAACAACAAAGAATGACCAATAAAATATTTAGTATGGTACTTAGAGTAGTGATCTTTTTATATCTCTTAGTAAAATATATTAGGCATTGGATAGATATGATTGTGATAAAGAATTTTAACATTGACCTGACCGAACTTTTTTTATTTGACAATATCTAAAAAAGTTAATGATTTGCAACATAAATTACATGAGAATGGTTTTTTTATATATATGTTGTATGGTTAGTTGGTATTTCCGCGTGAGATAATGTGTATATAGTAAGTAAACCGGACGGTTTTCTTTATTTTTTTAAAAAGAATCCATAGAAAACCTGTCCTATAATGAACCGGACGTTATTTTTTATGTTTTTTAAGTAACTTGTCCTAAGGGGAACCCCTGTTCAATTTTTTTTATAACTCTTGTGAAATATGTGGAAAAAGATTCTCTGATATTGGTGTTTTGGCTATACATATTTGGAAAAAAATAGACCATTCTCATGTAAGGGGGGGGGGGGCGTAATGACATAAGCTCTTAAACCGTGAGCAAAATGGTCTAAATATTGAGCTAGACCCTTCAAACTTGGTGTATAAGCTTAGTCCTATAGGTATTACATCTAAATGGCAAAAAAATCCAAAATTTTTTATTTTTAGGTTAGGTTAGGTAAGAAAAACCCTGCAGAAATGGGGTTTTTAGGCTTTTTTGGTCTATTTTGATGTGGAAACTTGCCTTAAATTGTTTTTTTCTTAGGGTTTTAACTTAAATACACTTTATCTATTCATATGGACATTATTTAAGATGATTCAGCAAGTCGGAGAATGACCCCAGGGGGCTAGGTGGGTGGCCCGCAGGGGTTAGGTTCATTTTTCCCAATATATTTGTTGTGATACATCAAATTATAGGTTTTTTAGGTCAAGGAACTCAAATTCAGAGCTAAAATAAGCATTAGACTAATCTGAAGCTAGCCCCAGCGGGCTAGGTTGGTGGCCCGCAGGGGTTAAGTGCATTTTTTCTAATATATATCTTGTTATATATCAAACTATAGGTTTTTTAGGTCAAGAAACTCAAATTCTGAGCGAAAATTAGCATTAGACTGACCTGAAGCTTACCTCCCCGGGCTAAGTTGGTTTTCTGCAGGGCTTAAGAGCATTTACCTAACCTAAACTAGAAACTTACTTATATTTTCACAGGTTTTTTTCTTGAATAAACTGTGGTTATTAATGAGGACTTTATTTAAGATGATCCAGCAAGTCGGGGACCGACCCCAGCGGGCTAGGTGGGTGGCCCGCAGGGGTTAAGTGCATTTTTCCCAATAAATATGTTGCAATACATCAAATTATAAGTTTTTTAGGTCAGTTAATTCAAATTCAGAGCTAGAATTAGCATAAGACTAATCTGAAACTAGCCCCAGCGGGCTAGGTTGGTGGCCCACAGGGGTTAAATGCATTATTTATAATATAGATCTTGTTATATATCAAAATAAAGGTCTTTAAGGTCAAGAAACTCAAATTTAGAGCTAAAATTGGCATAAGACTTACCTGAAGCTAACCCCTGCGGGCTAGGTAGATTTTCCACAGGGCTTATGTGCATTTTACGTAACCTAACCTAGAAACTTACTTTCTTTGGTCTTTTTGGTTTTTTCCTTGAATAAATTGTGTCTATTAATGAGGACATTATTTTAGATAATCCAGCAAGTTGGGGATCGACCCCAGCGGGCTAGGTGGGTGGCCCACAGGGGTGTAGTGCATTTTTTCTAAAGTATGTGTTGTCATACATCAAATTATAGGTTTTTAATGTCAAGAAACTCAAATTCAGAGCTATTTTAAGCATTAGACTGACCTAAGGCTAACCCCCGCGGATTAGGTGGGTGGCCTGCAGGGGTGAATTTTCCAAATTATGTGTTGTTATACATCAAACTATAGGTTTTTAAGTCAATTTGGAGCTAAAAAAAATACAATAGCAACCTGATGCTAGTTTTTTCGTGGTATGTGGTATACAATTAATTAAAAAATTGTATCCTATTAGCATTTTAAATTCTTCCACCGCTAACATTGTACTATCAAAATTGAAATTCTTTCAAATATATGCCATATAAATGTAGTTTAACCAATTAACCAGGAAAAAATATGCAGTTCACTAAATTAAGTTCAAATAAATTTCGTGAAACTACCCCTTTGAATTTCTGAACCTAAAAAACCTATAATTTTATGTATGACAACTAAAAATGCACTTAACCCATGCGGGCCACGCACCTAGCCTGCTGGGGTCTTAAATCTTAAATAATGTTCTAATAAATAGACACAGTTTATTCCAGAAAAAACCCATAAAAAAACAAGTAAGGTTCTAGGTTAGGTTAGGTAAAATGCACTTGCATTTGCAACCTACCTAGCCCGCTGGGGCTAGCTTCAGATTAGTCTGATGCTTTTATTAGCTGTAAATTTGAGTTTCTTGACCTTAAAAACCTATAGTTGTATGTATGACAACACATACTTTTAAAAAAAATGCATTTAACCCCTGAGGGACACCCACCTAGCCCGCTGGGGTCGGTCTTCGACTTGCTGGATCATCTGAAATAAGGTCCTCATGAATATTAAATGTAAGTTTCTAGGTTAGGTTAGGTAAAATGCACTTAAGCCCTGTGGGCTACCTATCTAGCCCGCTGGGGTTTGCTTCAGATTGGTCTAATGCTTATTTCAGCTCTGAATTTCGAGTTCTTTGACCTAAAAAACCTATAATTGGATTTATCACAACATATATATTGGGGAAAATGCACTTAACCCCTGCAGGCCACCCACCTAGCCTGCTGGGGTCGGTCTTCGACTTGCTGAATCATCTGAAATAAGGTCCTCATGAATGGACAGTTTATTCTAGAATAAAAACCTAAAAAAAATAATAAATATAAGTTTCTAGGTTAGCTTAGGTAAAATGCACTTAAGCCCTGTGGGCAACCCAGCTAGCCTGCTGGGGTTAGCTTCAGATTATTCTAATGCTTATTTTAGCACTGAATTTGAGTTCTTTGACCTAAAAAACATATCATTTGATGTATCACATCATATATATTGGGGAAAATGCACTTAACCCCTGCGGGCCACCCACCTAGCCCGCTGGGGTCGGTCCCCGACTTGCTGGATCATCTTAAATAAAGTCTTCATTAATAGACACAGTTTATTCAAGAAAAAAACCTGTAAAAATATAGGTAAGTAAGTTTCTAGGTTAGGTTAGGTAAATGTTCTTAAGCCCTGCAGAAAACCAACCTAGCCCGGGGGGGTTAGCTTCAGGTCAGTCTAATGCTAATTTTCGCTCAGAATTTGAGTTTCTTGACCTAAAAAACCTATAGTTTGATATATAACAAGATATATATTAGAAAAAATGCACTTAACCCCTGCGGGCCACCAACCTAGCCCGCTGGGGCTAGCTTCAGATTAGTCTAATGCTTATTTTAGCTCTGAATTTGAGTTCTTTGACCTAAAAAACCTATAATTTGATGTATCACAACAAATATATTGGGAAAAATGAACTTAACCCCTGCGGGCCACCCACCTAGCCCCCTGGGGTCGTTCTCCGACTTGCTGAATCATCTTAAATAATGTCCATATGAATAGATAAAGTGTATTTAAGTTAAAACCCTAAGAAAAAAACAATTTAAGGCAAGTTTCCACATCAAAATAGACCAAAAAAGCCTAAAAACTCCATTTCCGCAGGGTTTTTCTTACCTAACCTAACCTAAAAATAAAATTTTTTGGATTTTTTTGCCATTTAGATGTAATACCTATAGGACTAGGCTTATATACCAAGTTTGAAGGGTCTAGCTCAATATTTAGACCATTTTGCTCACGGTTTAAGAGCTTATGTCATTACGCCCCCCCCCCTTTATGTGGCAAATCACTTTAACTTTTTTAGATATTGTCAAATAAAAAAAGTTTGGTCTGGTCAATGTTAAAAATTCTTTAACATATAATCATATCTATCCAATGCCTAATATATTCTACTAAGACATATAAAAGTTCACTACTCTAAGTACCTTTACTCTTTAAATACACTTCGTAGAACTATCCCATTTTTAATATATTTTTTTTTCAGTTGACATGAAACCGGTTTCCAGTAGTCTGGACAGCAAAGGAGAGATGTCCAAATCTGACACAATCAATCTTTATCAAAGAGTAGAGCGTGGGCTTTTTACTATTGAAGAGAATGCTATCAATGTCAAGGGATTGAAGGAGGAAAACGACAGTGAATGGAATTTTTATTCAACGCAGATGTGCAAATATTTCGGAGGAATAGGTAAAATGTATTTCTGGCATTGCAGTATAAGGGATTTTAAAAAATAAGACTGTCTATAATGATTTAAAATTGTCTAACTTGGGTAGAAAAAGCAAAAAATGATTGGCGAGAAAAGGCGGGTTTTTCCTCCACCGTTTCTTTACAGTTTCACATTGTACCTCATTAAAGCAACTGGCCGTGACAAATTTCATTGCTGTAACTATTCGGTGAAATTCCTTTAAATTCTGGGTTTGGTTACAAAAAAAGTCTCATCCGCCTCACTTCTTTAAAGAGGCCAATGATTAAACAAATTTAAATCCGCCCAATTAATAAAGTACCAATTACTGTTTTATAAGTTTTTAATAATTAAGGATCAATCTTTGTCCATTGAAAATCAAGTTTTCTCCCCCTTTCTATCTATAATAAATGGGGGACCGGTGTTCATTTATGTAGAGGTCCCGTTAAACCTTCTGTACATTTAGAATCAATGTAGAAAGTTATATCCATATATGTACATTGTGCATAGCTCCCTTTTGTCAGGTATTTGATTTGTAGGCTCTATAAGAATCCTATTACCCCCTGTTAAAAGGAAGTTTCACTTTTAGAACACCTTGTTTTACAATCTTCTACATAAATGCCATTTGTTTAAATTCAGGTCCAGAATCAGATTCTAACTGCATTGAAGAGCCAATGTTGCACCTGAAACTCTGTAACTCCCTATCTAGCGGTCAGGTTAGCTTCAGAGTTGTCACCAGCCTCAAGTACAGCCTCTTCAAGCTCGAGCTGGCCAAGTATGTTCCCAGGCGGGTTGGCATGACAAATTGGCGCAAAAGTATCTGCTTGACTGATAACAGGAATAAATGATGTTAATGCATTTATGCACGTTTTACTAACTTCATTCATTTCTGATTTATTTGAACTCAAATTGTGAACAAAATTTGAATTAAGTCTGATTTTTAAATCATTTTAAGTAAATATACGAAATAAAAGATACCTACGAATTATCTTTCTAAAACTTGTATTTTAACATTTATTTTGTTATGTGAAGAGTTACTGTGATCTACTGTGACATGAAGGTTACCACGATGGAGCTTGAACTTTTTGTTTGGTCAACGCATCTCACTAATCCAACAATCGAAGAACAAATCATACATTTAAAAGAACCTTTGGTTAATGAAATAGTTGCCGAAGGTAAACTATTTTAATATTCCTAACTTGAAATATGCTGGGTGATACAAGGAGGGGAAACAAAATATGTAGAATGTTTCATTTGTAAAGGGGGGGGGGGGGGGGTTAATGTAACCATCTCGTAATCAGTGAGCAAATGGCACTTAGAATTCTAATTTTGATCTGAAATTTTGCATGAATAATCTTTAGTAGGTCTATTTTCCCTAAATCAAAAAAAGTTGGAAAAGTAACGGCTAACGGCTGGCGGCTCAGCCGTTCTGCCATTTTTGGGCTATCTTAAGAGCAAATTAGTCACGAAACCTATCTCCACATAATACTTTTTGTCGCTCAAAAACCTTATCAAACGGTTCTAGCCGGTAGCTGTTGGTACTAGAAATTTAAAAAATGGTTATTGCTATCATTTAACATGAATAAACCAAAATTATGTTTTAAAAAGTTGATTCCTATGTAATTAATGATGAGTTTGCCCTGAAAATAGGCAAAAAACGGCTAAACGGCTGAGCCGCCAGTTGTTACTTTTTCAACTTTTTGTCGATTTTGGGAAAATAGACCTACCAAGGATTACTCATGAAAAATTTCAGATCGAAATTCGAATTCTAAGTGCCATTTAATCATTGATTACGAGATAGTTAAATAAAAAAAAACCTTTAAAATGGAGTGGATACAAAACCGCCCCATTACAAAACCGCGACAATAACAAAAATATAACTATGTAGGAATTTTTGTAGGAATACATGGCCGCAGCGCTCGGCCCCCTGGCCCATAACCTAAATATTGTAAAAAAAAAATATTAAAAATTTGAAAAAAATCTACTAACCACTTTTTGTAAAATCCACGAAATTCTAAACTATAAATAAGTTAATGTACATTAAACATTCAAACATATGGGTTAGGTTAGGTTATAGGCAAGGGGGCCGAGCGCCCGCGGCTAGGCAGGCCAGGGGGCCGAGCTCTGCGGCCATGATCTTCTAGCATTAAGATTTTTTTATTATAGATTTTTAGTATTATAGATTTTTTTGTAATGTCGCGGTTTTGTTATTGTCGCGGTTTTGTAATGGGGCGGTTTTGTAACTGTCGCGGTTTTGTAATGGGGCGGTTTGTAACTGTCGCGGTTTTGTATCCACTCCTTTAAAATATATGGCACAAAAAAATTAAATTATTTCCAGGAGAAGAATCATTGGACGCATCAACTTCATCGGGCGCACAACCAATTCCAAATAAGAAGCAGAAAGGAAACAAAAGCGATGCTGATGTCTTGGATGAAAAGAGACGAGAACTGAGTAAACAGGATATCAAGCCAACAGTCTTTCATTCAGATCACAGGATTGTTGTTTGTCTTCAGAATCCATACCAAAAAGTAAGTTTTTCTTGAAGTTATAAAATTACAGAATCTCTTAAAATAATATTTTAAGTCTAATAACACATGTTAGTTATACAATAACTAGCGGCTTCGCCCCTAGCCTCTAGGGGCTTTGTCCCAAGAGATTTAAAAAAACAAATTTTTCGTGTTTTAGATTTTTAAAAAAATATATAAATTTTTTTTTTTTTTTGAGGAGGGCATTTTCATTCTTGGGGGGGGGTTAGGAGTGTCCCACCCCCCCAAGAAAATAGTTATAAACCTTCCCGGAACCTATGAGAAGCTACCCTGTAAAGGAGAACCCGATCGGTTCAGCGGTTAGCGAGATCCTTCGCTACAAACAAACAGTCAGACAAACAAACATCGTTCTACTTTGTATTATAGATAAACTCAAAATACAACAAACAATCAGATATTAGTACATATATAGAGCTAAGAAGCTATGAACAAAAGACGCAAACTGAAAATATTTAACCCAATCGTACCAAACCTAACCATAAACCTGTACTTCAGGGACATATATTGCCAGACATCTTTTTTTTGTAAATATTATTTCTAGGAAACCTTATTAAACGTGTACAACGCAGAGACTGGAGAAAAATATTTGGAGCTACCTTTCCCTGGAGAAGATTTATCATTAGTTGGTTTTAAGGTCAGTCAAAGTTATGTATACAGGTGATCATTATTCTTACGCTTTTTGATGATAATTTTAGTGCCTTCTTGTCATTTGTATGTCAATTGGGACATCTAAAAAAGTTTATCTGTCTGTTTGTGGGTCCCGCTTAGGCGTTAGTACCTTTGTCAAATACATTACGAATTTGTGCTTTTGAGCTTCAAGCAAATAATACTTTACAGTAGTAATTTAGTTTATTTATGTATTTTATAGGATAATCTTGCCATGATGATAAACCACACAAGAGGGGAAATAAAGGTGTTGAACACCGAGTGTGGGGAGGCTGTCCTCAATCTTGCCATCAGTGATCTCAACAAGACAGCCACCAGCTACGGACCCTGGGTGGGACTGTTTGATTGTGTACCTGACAGTCCACAGTTTGTACTCTTGCGGTCTGATAACTCAGCCTATCGGTTGTACAGGCAAGAAAACAATAATGCTAAATTGGGGTATAGTCCCTTTCGTGAAAACGCCTATTAAGGGGCGTTTCGTCGTATTTTAAAAGTAGCTTTTGAAAGGTTATTTTAGGTTGGGTAAGGTGATTGCCCCGCAGGGGCAAAAAATAGGAGAAAATCTACTGTGAAAAATGAAAACAAGACAAAACGCTCCTTAAGGGGTGTTGTCATGAAAGGGACTATACCCTTAAATTGAATTATTATTTTGCAGTCTCGCAGTATCGTTTGCAATATTTTGAGGAAAAGAATTTTTGAATCTAGTTCTTTTCATTAGGTAGATAAAATCTAGCTTTTGATTTTGAAATACAAAAGAAAAATATCAGAAGAATTTATGAAGTGCTGTAATTTTTGTTTATTTGACCAATTTATGTTTAAATTAGGACTACTTAAATAACCTTGTAAATGATGTTCAGATATAATCCATCTACAGAGATGAGTGTACCTGTTCTGGAGAGTAGTGGTCAGCTGGCAGACAAGGCTGTCCTTACTCACGACACTATCAATTGTGCTAAATTACAGGTAACTTAATTTTTTTTAGCGGCTAGGTGCAACACTCCAGGAGGATTTTGACCCATCAACTCTTCTGAATATCCTAAAATCTCTATATAGGACCAATAATACCAAAAAATATAAATAATAGACATTCATAGGCAATAATATTAAAATATTACATTAAGAATTGTTTTGGGCTAAGATGTATTTCTAATATATCATCATTTATTATAGGATGGAGTTTTGTATTACAACAAACGTTCACCAATTCAGCTTCAGTCAGACCACTGGATGCTTGATTCTGAAGAAGAAAAATTACACGTATACCATGAGCTGGCCTGCTACAACCTTCGTCAGCTCAGCTACGCTCCAATTCTGCAGATGAAAAGAGACCCGTGCATGATTGCCCATGCCAAGTATAACGAGAATCATTTACGTTTCACAGACTCGTGTGATTACGGAGAAAGTTTTGAGATTCAGCGTCCACTGCTTGTGGTTGATAGACTGAGGCTAGCGCATGTCAACAATAGTTTTGAGACACCAAAAATAAAGGTAAGAATTCAATTAACTTTGGAAATTTTCACATAAACTTCCCGGTGTTGTTGAATATTAAACACGTCGTTACTTTATATCTATTAACGTATACAATTTGTTGATCTTTGCGCCTATATGAATGTTGTCATCTTTGTTCTTGTTGAAAATACTATAGGGTGAGGCGGGGCATTACCGGTAATTTTTTCGGTTTTTTGAAAAAAAATGGGGTAAATATTAATATTTTTAAATGGGACCAAGACCATTAGAAAGCTTACGGAAAGGACTATCAGGTCCTAAAAGGACGTTATCCTAGGACTTTTAGAAGTTTGTCATAATTGGACTCAAAGAAATTACCGATAAATGCCCCATGGTGGGGCATTGTGGGTAACGTCTTTTCAACCTAAAAAAAATCGATGAAAAACGGCCAAACGGCCAGTCAAACATAAATAATCATAATTAGTATAGGTCATAGGGATTATCCACAAAAATTTTCATAAAGATCGGACTATTCCTTCTATGTCAAAAATCATTTTTTTTAAAGGACGAGAAATTTCGATTTTTTTTTCACAAAAATTTTCTTTCAAAATAAAATTTGAATTTTTTTATATAAAAAAATCTGTTCTATTCACTTTTTGGCCTAATTCTTAAAAAGCCCATATTGAATTTTAGATTTTACCAAAGAAAACCTGAAAATTGATATTAAAAATCGAATTTGAATTTTTTTTTCGACGTTACCGAAAAATACCCCGCGCGAACTTTGGTCATTTTTGAAAAAAATATTAACTCTACATTTAAGCTCTCAACGGATTTGGAAAGAGCGGGCAATTCTTAGTTCAAAAGGTTTTTACGGATCAGTTCTAGGTCTTACCAATTTTTGTGTAGGTCGATCTTTATACACATAGGTGAAAAAATTTTTGAAAAAAAAAATTTTTCGTCCGACTTTGAGACCCCAAAAGTACCCTTAAAATTTATCTCACAAAAATTTAATTTTATACTTTTTTGTAGGCAATTTAATAAGGAACAAATTTGCTTTTATGTTTTTTTCTGTCAGTCGATTAGAACATGGAGAAAAATGTCATTTTCTGAAGGTGGGTAAAAAATTACCGGTAATGCCCCTTACCGGTTAATGCCCCGCTTGACCCTATTACTTTCAATTGCTTTAAAAAAAATCTTATACACATATCAATAATTTTCACTTATGATAGTACATAGATGTGAGATCTAACTTCAATTTTGCGTAAATAAAGGGGGAGGGGAAATATGGTGACTCGTAACACGACTTACCAGCAATTTAATTTTGGGTGCTACTCTCTTAGTTTTAGAGATAATTGGGGAAATTCTTTTTGGTTGTATCAATATTTACCACAAGTTTTGGTATTTTTCAGAAAAAAACGGCTGCGGGACCGCCGTTTAACGCCATTTTTCGCCGCTGCAATAAATTGCTGGTATGTCGTGTTACGAGTCTCCACATCTCAACCCCCCCACCCCTTTCCTATTTTGTATGACCTATTTATTTTCCTTTAATTAGGGTCCAACATCCATTTATAATGAATAGAACTTAACGTTAATTTAAGTATGTTAGAATTGCCTTATGAATTCCAAACTTTACTTCATGATGCCTGTAATAGTGAATGTTTCGTTTTTCCTACCGTCTGATTTTATAGCTTCGCTTTTATGGATGTCGTCATCCTTTTGTTAAAATAGTGTTACAATTCCTAATTTTTACCCATCATTCTCTATTTAGTTGATTGACTTTGAGAAAGATGAGTTGAGCATAATAGATGATGACGTCAGAGCTGAGCAGAAATGGCAGGAGGAGGAGCGAAGGAAAAGAGAACTAGAAGAGGAGGAGGAGCGACAAATTATGGCCAAACATATGGAGGAAAGAAGATTGGAGGATGAAAGAATGGCTGTTCTCGAGACTAAAATGATGGAGGTTACGCATTTTTTTTTAAATAAAGAGGGTGGGTTAATGTAACCATCTCGTTATCAATGCGCAAATGGCGGCTCAGCATAATATCTATCCACATAATAATCTTTGCCGCTCCAAAACGTTTTTAAACGGTTCTGGCCGGTAGTTCTTGGTACTAGAAATCTAAAAAAATGGTTTTTGGTATCATTTCACATGATTTAAATCAGGATGATGTTTCAAAAAGTTGATTCCTACGTAATTTATGACAGATTTGCCCTAAAAATAGCCAACGGCTGAGTCGTTTTCCGTTATTTTTACAACTTTTTGTTCGATTTTGGAAAAATAGACCTACCAAGGATTAATCATGCAAAGTTTCGTAACAAAATTAGGATTCTAAGTGCCATTTGCTCATTGATTAAGAGATGGTTGCATTACCCCCCCCCCTTTTTTTTATTGCACATATCATTGTCAAAAGCTGTCTGTTTTTATGTTGATAGCATTTAGTGTAAATAAATGGGTTGGGTTTATTTTATGGCTAACGAATTCTCTTTTACACACATTGCCTATTCAATTTTAATTTCAATTTCAAAATACGTTTGTCGTTTATAAGGAGGTAAAGTTTTCTTAACACACTTTTCTTGAATTGAAAAAGAAAGTTCTTTTTTTCTGTTGACTGACCTATAAAGAATTTAATATTAAAATATTCAAACACTATGTGCCCTCTATTCGAATGGATAAATAGCCTGAAACCATCCCATGACATAAGTTAAGCTTCCTAAATTAGAGAACCCAATCGGTTTATTAGTTATTACTTCTTTATATAAAAGGATAATGTTTCAGGACAGAGAAAAAGCTAAGATGACAATATTGAATAAAGGGGTCAGAGTTGAGGGGGTTTGTGTTGAATGGAGAGATACTTATGGATTCCTCAGGTATAGCTAGTTAAAGGGGGGGGGGGGAGTAGAATTTGTTTTTCTAACTTTCATAAAAACGTTTTCCTTTCCGTCGCCGCCTTTTGCATTTCTGATTAAAAAATCACTAGGTAGAGACTATATTATTTTTTTTTCAAAAAAATATCCCATTATAACTAACCCTACCTTTTCATTTTTTTTCTCTTCAAATTATCGTTTATCAAGGTATATCTTAAATTCAGTGCTTCTCCTGTGCATTTGAAGATATTGAAACAAAATCTTAGTTGGTTGGTTATTAAAAGAAATTAAGAATATTCAAATAAAAACAGCGGGGTGTTAATATATTAGGAGAATTAAAGTCACATTAACAAAATAAAGATATACCTAACGAAAAACATCACATTAATCGTTTTCTATATCTTTTAGATCTAGAAATGAGGGGCACGCATTGGGTCGAGTCTTTTTCCACAGAAAAAATATTCGCGGGCACGAGCACACCAGGTTCAAGACTGGGTGCAGTTTCAGCTACACAATCCAACCTGGCAGATATCCTGGTACATACCAGGCACATGATGTGAGTAACAAAATTGTTTTGTATAATTACTAAATAATTTTTTACGGTTAATTTTTATTAGTGTCTAAATATTTTGGGAACTAATCAAGTCAAATATTCGGAAACAAATATGAAAATGCCCAAGATTTCATTTTTTTCTCTCGATTCTTCGTGAAATTTACCATTTCTCGAAAAAAAAGTTGGCACTGGTGAAAAATGCTGTACAAACTCACAAAAAAACCTTACAATATTTTGAATTACCGAATAGGCAAATATATAGTTTTTAAAACCTGTTTAGGTACCTAATTTAGTTTATTTAAAGAAATTGTAGCTAATTTATAACATGGTCATTTATTTTTACTAGTCTTTCTATGATGAAGCTATGTGTTTTTATGAGATCTTGCCTATCTTAATCAAGGGGGGGCGGGGGAGTTCTGACACATTTGCGTAAACCTGGTATAAAAGCTTTATCTTTGGACTGAGAGGATAGGATATAAAAGATAAAATCATTCTTATATGATGAATTTTCCCAAGTTTAAAGATTTTTTGGATAGGTCTCCAGGTTCCGGAGACCACATGGAAGCATGGAGCTCCGGATTTTAAGAATTTCGGACTAACATCAATTAAATTTAATAGTTAATAATTTCCAATCTCTCTGAAATAAAAGGTAAAATTTTCTTTAGTTTTGTTTGTTTTGCTTCAAATAGCCTGTTTGATTTTATATATGTTTTGTAGATAACCTTGGTTTCAATGGAGGACAGCTTTGTCCGACTGTTCCATGGTGAAGATCCCCAGATGCCAGATCCTGTTGATGTAGAAATAGTGCTGCAGACAATGCGAATGCCTAAGGAGTTGGCCATGATGGAGCTACGTGGTGCCAATTTTGATCTACCCGCAGTTCTCCGCAGGTTTAGCCGGACTTGTATGTATTAATACAGTTTCCAAGTCATTATATACTATATTTAAATCATATGTAAGTTTATATTTTATGTTTATTTAAAGTTAAAAAGGATTGAAATACTTGTTCGGATCAAGTTGGATGTACATTTTTATGTCAGGTTTTGCTGATTCTAATGATATTCTATCCCTAGCTGTGCGGAGAGCTGTTTAAGCGTAGCAGCCCCCCTTAACTTTATCATATAAATGACATCCTGCTTGTATCTAAATTGACCCAACAATCTTTTTAATTTGCAAGTACGAGTAAGTACAATCATCTCAAAAACACTTAAAATATAACATTTAAGCTCTTTTTGTTGTTGTTGCGAAAATTGCATTTTTTAACTATATTGTATCGTTTTGTTGCTTTTAATTTTAATTTTAATTGAAAATTGCTCATTTTTGATATTAATAAGTTACCATTTTAAAAAGTTAATAAGGGCATTGAATCTCAATATTGTAAATTTATTATTAATGGTAGGAATGATAATTGACTTCAAAGGGGTAGTTGCAAGAAGTGCATTTAAACATAAATTTAGTAAACTGCATATTTTTTCCTATTCAATAGTTTAAACTACATCTAAAGGACATACATTTGAAAGAATTTAAATTTTCTTCCAGGTAGTTTTAGAATTATGAAGACTTAAAAACCATGCTTTTTTTATATATGCAACTAATATGGTTGTCCTATTTTTACAAAAACAGCACGATGACTATTTTGGTGGTGCCTTATTGATTGTTATTTATTGTAGTACAAAATTATGTATGTTAGATGGTATTCTTATAACTTATGATTGCAATCAAACTTTTCAAATGCACTTCATACAACTATCCATTTAGAATCAAAGTAAGCTTTTATAGTAAACATTTCGTTTATAATCAACATTGTATGAGAATATACATTTATTACTAAATTTTAGGGCCATATTAATCGGCATTTCATCAATTATAAAGTGCCTTTTTAAAATGCAAAGCAAAATGAACAATATCTTACTCATTTTAAACACAATATCTAGGTATTGCTTACACCTAAAGTTATTTTATAAAAGAAAAGAAAATTCCTATTCTGGTGATAATTTCGGGGGAAACGATATATGGAGATATATAAATTTTGTAGGTATTTTGTAATTTAGAAACGTCCTGGAAAGGTGAGAATTAAAGCTTTCTATAAACATAGGAAGATTACTGGACCAGTTCAATTTAACAAAAAAATCACATTTTTCTGATTTTTATGTTCAAAATCTTTCATAAGTGTAAAGTTTTTCTCGTTTCAGAGGGTTTGATGTTAATAGATAGATAAAATCAACTAACAACGAATTATTCCAGTTTTTACGGTGTTATATACGATAATACCTACTATTAACTGTTTTGAGTAAGCAATAAATGAATTTTCTCTCCATAAGTAGTTTCCTCCTTTGTGATTATGAAAAATATTGTAGTCTTTCCATGTATTAAAAATTAAAATATTTAACTAACAAATAAAAAAAGGGAAGGATAATGACCTGCAATAATCGACTGGACTGCAAAAGTGAGTCGATATTTACTACATTAAAATTTCACTTACTAAAATATTGATATTTTATTTACAGTGTTCTGCCCTTAGAAAAGGGGGTAGGCGGTTGTGACACTTTTTGAAACCAAAACTAAAAGACAAAGGAACTCAACTTAAAAAAAGAGTTACAGCACTAAAATTTGGTTTGGCAGTTGCTTTAAAGAGGTACAATGTGGAACTGAGAAGAAACCGCGGCGGAACCTCCGCTATCGCCGAATTTTTTTGGCGGGAAACAACTGTAGCGGCGGTTTCTCCAATTTTTTAAAACCACTGTAATTCCAAATTTCAGTGCTGTAATTCTTTTTTTAACTTGTAGTTTTGGTTTCAAAAAGTGTCTCAACCACCCCCTCTCTTTGTTCCTCTATTTGTAAACATGTTGCTTTTGTGCCAAAGTTAAATGGTAAAAACTTGCCGAAATGGCAAGACATATGCATTGATCATTAATCATTATACAAATATGTATGTAATGTACTTGTTTATTCAAATGATACCGTTTTACAGATAACAATGACTGCTGAGTTTGACCGCTTGGCCGGTCAGGTGGCCACTAATATCCAGAAGTTGGTGAATAATGTTTCTAGCATGCAGAGGATGGTTCAACATGTTGATACTCAAGGTGGGTCGATTTAAAAGTTTACCATTGCAGTTTTAAAATAAAGTCCTTTCTTAATTTGACTGCATTCCAAGAAGCATGAACTTAAACATTCATACATTTACAATTATTAAGAAATATATTTTTTGCATAAGAGAATTATTAGTTTGTAAATTCTCCTCATTTTTTTCCTTAAAACTTTAATTTTGTAATTTTTGGTTAAGGGGTAGTTTCCAGGGATCTGAAGGGATGTGACAATTGCCGATAAATTGATGTACATTTCCAATGATAATGCACAAACTTACCCCTTATAAAAATTAAAAATTAGTGGTTGAAACGTTTAAATAAAACTTAATAAATCAACCAAGCAAAAAGTTGTTAAGCCAACAAAAAAAGAATACAGTATTATAAAACATTGGGGACTAGTTTAATAAACAGCCCATTGTCTCCTCTCTCTCTGTGTAGTTTCACAAAATCCCTACGAGTACAAGTCTTGGACATTTTCCTAAAAATGTTTTTTTTATATAGGAGAGCAATTGCAGAAACAGTTATCACAGCTGCACCACTACACAGGCCAACTTGCTAAGGACACGGCACAGCAGCTCATGAAAATTGGCGAAATTCCCAACCTGGACGCCAGAGAAAAAATGCAAAAAGAAAGGCTGCAGGATGACTTTGGCAAAGCCTTGAACAGTTTTCAACGATTGCAGACCGAGGCGGCAGAAAGGGAGCGAGCTAAACTGGCGGCAGCCAGGCAGCAAAATTTGGGCGGCGGTGATGATGCATATTTACCGCCTCCATCAGATGGCGATGGAAACAAACAGAATAGAACTCAAATGATGATTCAGGTTAACTATAATACTAAATATCATCCAGAAAAATCTCTTAGTTCAAGTTTATTGTAATTTACTCATTTTTAAAAATCTAAGTTCTCCTTTTAAAGCCTTTAGCTTTTAACTAATTTAGCATGTCAGAATCATTAAATCGATGTCAAACTTTGCATTAGGATTCGTTTAATAAGTAGGTTCAATTTGAAGAAAGGGGGGGGGGGGAGGGGTTCTGACACATTTGCGTAAACCTGGTGCATAGACTTTATCTTTGGACTGAATTTTCCCAAGTTTTAAGATTTTTTGGATAGGCCTCCAGGTTCCGGAGCTCCAGGCCTCCAGGTGGTCTCTGTACAGGTAAAAATAAAAAAATATAAAAAAAATTTTAAGTTACAAATCAACTTATAAAACAAAATATGCATCTTTTTTCTTCAAATATGTAAATAATATTAAAAAAGATGCATATTTTGTTTTATAGGTTGACATGTAACTTAAAATTTTTTTATATTTTTTTTATTTTTACCTGTACAGAGACCACCTGGAGGCCTGGAGCTCCGGAACCTGGAGGCCTATCCAAAAAATCTTAAAACTTGGGAAAATTCACCATATAAGAATGATTTTGTCTTTAATAACCTATCCTCTCAGTCCAAAGATAAAGTCTATGCACCAGGTTTACGCAAATGTGTCAGAACCCCTCCCCCCCCCCCCCCCCTTGGTCATTCTAAACTCATAATATAATTGAAAATTCGTTTTAAAAAAGCTGCAATTTCATAATTTTTAAAAATTTACAGCTGTGTTATTAAAAATATTTGATTTTTAGCTAGCTTTGCTTTTTTATTGAAGGATGTTGTTATTCTTGTTAATTATAGGAAGAAGGTGATTTGCAAGCACTCCAGGAAAGGGAGAAAGCAGTAAGACAACTGGAGTCTGATATTGTTGATGTTAATACCATTTTCAAGGTAAAATTTTTGAAAATTATTTATTATTTCTATAACTATTTAATTTTTTTTATTGTACATACTTTTAGCTTGGCTATAAAAGAAAACAAATACATTGGTTTACCCTTAAATAAGAGATTAAGCCTGTCGAGGGAAAAAATTGCTTAGGTTCTTTAAAACTTGTTCGTATCGTAGCGTAGTTTCTTAGCGACAGACAAAGATAATAGTTAGACAAAATGCTATTAATTTATTTCATTTAATAACTTTTTTAGCATGTATTTGTAAATTACTTTCTGGTTTTAGAACCTTATATAATATAGAATTATTATTGTTTAGGACTTGGCCACAATGGTACACGACCAAGGAGATGTCATAGATAGCATAGAATCAAATATTGAGGCTGCCACGGTGCAAGTTACTGATGGTAATGATCAATTAAGACAGGTAAATAATCATTCTCAAAAGTGCATTGAAACATTTTGACACCTAGATAGTTAAAGAGGTTTAAAATCAATGGGAGTGCAGAGGAGTGCTCGCTTAAGGTGGTGTGTTATATAATATTCGTCTTTGGGGTGTAAGACAGACATGCGGTATGGGAGTAATTCAACATTCTCAATCGCAAATAAGCGTCCTGTCACATGAGATACCTGCATTTAGATAAGTAAGATAAATAATATATTCAGACAGTTTAAATTTTTTAAATTTTTACACACTCTCATTTTAAAGGGGTTTTGTCTCAAATTTTGGCCCGGGGGGAGGGGGGCTGGAGATCTGGGGGGTGTATCTAATCCCCTTAATTTTGCCAGAGGAGAGGATACGGTTGAGTTTGTTCCACTGGGAAGAAATTTTGGTTTTTTGATAACCCGTTTTACCCCATCCCTTATCCTCTACCCCACTTTCGCTTTCATTACAAAATTCTTCCATCCTAACTTAACAACGCTACTCAATAATGTAGCTCACCAAATTTACACATAAGGTGACGTTAACATGGGAAATACATATAATTAATTATGAAAATAATATATCCAAGTGCGTCTGTCGATAAAAAGAGAAAGACGCAATCAATCATTTAGCTCTTTATTTTTAATTTTTTAAGTTTAAAAATATTGTACTCGGCTATTCCTTGGCCGATTTAGGCTTTTAATCATATCCTGGCCGAGACAAATTTAGACCATTGACTAATCAAAAATCGGTTCAGTTAGAGGGATACCCAACGTCTCATTTTATTGCTACCCAAGTCTTATAACTACGTTGTAATAATATGTAACCCCCTAAATTAAGTTAAGATAAATGTGTACTATATATATATAAATCACGCCCCTACCGCGTGGGTTAGTTTGGCACTCCTTTGTCAACAACCGGGGATACTCCCCCCTCCTACTGCACATCTTTACCGTAAGGTGTGAGTTTTAAGACTTTAAAACAAGAGTGGAACGCAAATATTCACTTCATTGCTTTTTTTTTATTGAAAAGAACTATAGACAAAAATAAGGGGGGAGGCGGATGTGCCACTTATTGAAACCAAAAGTAAAACGTGCATGATCTCAGCCCATAAAAGAGTTATAACTTTAAAATTCGGCACAGCAGTTGCTTTTGTGGAGAACAATATGGAACTGTGAAGAAATTTTTTTTGCCTTTTTTCGCCCAATTCTCAATCATCTGAGATAAACTTTTTTCTTATAAAAGTTTCCCTTATATTTTCACGTATTTATATTTCAAACATGTCAATATTTTAAAAAATGCAAGTGTAAAAAAAAGTGTTAAGTGAAAATATAAGCGAAATTTTCATGAAAAAAAAAGTTTATCTCAGATGATTGAAAATTGTCTATTATGGCGAGAAAAGGAAAAAAATAAATTCGGCGGGAAACGACCCCCGGTGGGCTATGAGTTTGAAGTGGGGGAGGGGGGTGAGTGGCAGGGGATGACTCCTAAATAAAAAGTTAGTTTATATCTAAGGTAAAGTCAATGTATAGGGTTTTTGTGCCCTCAGAGGGCTAGGAGGAGGAGGGGGGGGGGGGGGTGGCTAGGGTGTTACTTGTTACTTTTACTATAGGTAATGACTATAACATCAAAAAAAAACTTCTCTAATTTTACTATACTATGTCAAAAATGAATTATTGGCAGTTTGACATAACCGAAGCGTTTGATGATTTTTTTTCACTTAAAAAAATTTTAATAGTTTAATAGTTATAATGATTACCTATCTAAATATTTTCAGCTGCTATGATTTTACTTAAATTTTTTTGCTGACTCTTCAAGTAGGTAGAAATTAGAGATAATTAATAAGCAATGAATTTTTGTTTATGAAGAGTTTCTTTGAAATAAGTTTATTTATTTACGATTTTTATATTTAAGGCATACAATTATCAAACATCAGCAAGGAAGAAAAAGTTAATTTTGGGTACTGTAGGCCTTATAATCCTAGGTAAGCTACTTTTTTAATTACTGGCGGCTTCGCCCATAGCTTATAGAGGTAATTGAAAAAAAAAACAACCTCCCCTAAAAAATTTAAATGGCCCCAATTTTTTTTTGGGGGGGAGGGTGTTAGATGTGTCCCACCTCTAAGAAAATAGCCTAAAACCACCACAGGACCAGTAGGTATATTCCCTGAAGAGTATAATCTAATCGGTTCAGTGATTACTGAGCTTCAGACGGACGGACGGACATCATTCTACTTTTTATAATAAATAAACATATTAGAATTTTTAATACACTATTTTTGGACAATTACATATATACCCTCCTTTGTCTAAATAACTATTGCTAAACATATTCTACCACTTGTAGAGACAACTGCGCTGCAAAAATATAAAAAAAGGCTATAGGTATGATAAATTGAAAACTGTATTTTTTTTCTCACAATCTCTCATTTAAAACTTGATCTTATCCAGTTTGATATCTCAGAATTATAAATGATATATAGGAGAAATACAGATTTAATCGCCTCCTCCAAATAAAATTTTAATGAAATTATTAGATAAAAAAGTTAAGAATTTTGTTGCAAAAACAGGTAAGTTTATAAAATTGATGTATTGTTATTTCAGTTGTCCTAGTGGTAATAATTGCTGTAGAGGCAAGCAAATAGCCAACAAAACATTCATTTTACTGACATTTTTAAAATTCATGTATCAGGTGTAGTTATAAAGAAGAAAGTTTATCCATTTAGGGTTCAACTTCTTCATCCCTGTCAATTCTGTAAAAATACATCAGATTGTAATTGTCCGGTTTGAAAAATCTCTTAGAGGATCCTTTTCAAACAGTCATATTTGAAAATCTTTTGTTTGCAATAAAATTGTCGAAAAATATAAGTGAATTAACCCCATAAGTCCTTAAAATGGATCTATTTGTTTGATTTCTTCTTTATAATTACACCACTATGTGGCAACCTGCACCGACTCCTAAACATGTGATAATGTAGAGATCTGTAGCATTTTTATACAAAAATATTTGCAATATTTTTCACATTACAGTATCAATATCAAATATCTTTGATTATAATTTTATGTATGATCTGAATATTAAACTCTATGAAGAGATCTGATGTCAATTATTTTTTGTTTAGCCATGACAAACACTAGTTTTATATTTAATTTTAAAGCTACCAATTTCTCCTTATTTTAAAAAATGATCAATTTTCTACAGCTTCATTTATTTCATGCTAAGAAATATAGCTAAAATTATCAAGACAGAATTTAGTTTTCTACAAATAATCTAAGTGCCTTTTTGAAATTTTGTTTCTATATCTTTCGGCTAAATTAGTTTTATCTAGTTTTTTGCCTATAAATAATTTATTTTAGCTTGATTTTAATTTGCTATTGTACATAAATTCGCCAAATTTACATTTTTAGATATTTTATTAATATTATTTTAGTATCCGATATCAGTGATTGGTATATTGTGGAAATTAATAGTTATATATTTTGTTTTATTTCAATCCCAAATGTCCTTAATACTTATAATAAAACCTGTTTCCATTAATTATGTGATCCACTTAAGAATGTGATTATTATTATTAGAAGAAAATCTTACCAGTTTGCAGTTTGATTTAATACAAAAACAAAAGTAATTTACAGTTTTAGAGATATTGCCAACAATTTTTTCTAGCTCAGAATTATTTGATACCTTTTCTTTTCCTACTTGTTAAGATTGAAAAATATTTAAATGATTAGCATAAATATAGAATAGAATAAGGTGAATCTTATTAATTTTGCTTATTATAGTTTTCTTCTGGGGATATATATATTTTATATTTCATAATAATTTTAATTTTATATTGCTTCTGCATAAAGTCATATTTCTAATCAATAATTGTAAACAAATAATATATTTCAGATTAAGTCTCAAAATAATCAAAAAATGAAAGACTTATGACAATAATATGTTCACAAAAATATAAATCTGCTAAAATAACATGGAGAAGTTTGATTGGGGAGATGATTCAGTGGCAGGGGGTGATGGGGAGGGGAAGAAGATCATCAGGGGAGGGGAGGAGGAAGAAGAGGCTTGGAATAAATCTTCATTTAAAAGATTTGATTGGGATGAAGGGATAGATGATAGAACCTTACAATTTCATGAAAAAAACAGGTAGTGCTTTTTATTAGATTAATGAGTTTTTTTACATGACTAAATCTTTTTTTTCATTCTAAGGATTATCTATTTCATTTGGTAAGCGTGTCAGATAATTGTTATTTTCTCTATCCTTGCCCAAATCTTTGTTGGAAAAAAGACCTAATGTACATATTTATTGTTTTTATTACCTAATATTTATCAATTTAAATAACTTCATGAAATTCACAAAATAATATTTCTTATTTATCCTTTTTTAACATTAAATATTATTTAAGTTCAGTATTGGGAGGATCAGCCTCTTGTGACGATGTTGTTTTTGAGGACAACACTAATAGCGGATCTTCCATCAGCAGCCGAGCTCTCGAGGCAAGAGTAAAGGAGGTTGCCAAACAGATTGCCAACAGCGATTCTTCAGCTGGAGGACAACAGGTTTCAATAAGGTTATAATCAATAATCATTCATATTAAAACTTTTAAGAATATGCTAGAATAAGTATATTTAAGTGGAAAAGAAAAATAGGTATTTTTGATAATTGGATTTATTGACAAATAGTTTTACTTATATTGCCTGAAAAAAAAACTTAACAATATTGATTTCGTCTCTTTAACAGTTTTTTTTTGTGGCTGAATTAAGCTTTGTTTTATAGTGATCAGCTTGAGAGCCGTGACCCTGTCCGCCTGGAGGCAGAGCTTAAGACTGTGAGGCGTAAACTTGAATCTTTACATACCTCCAGATATCAACCAGATCCCGCTGTTACAACTGTACAGAATATCATGCTTGGTAGGTACATCTTTCTTCATATGTGCTACTCATAAAGTAAGGTGCATTATTCCGTGTCTTACGATGATAAAAGCGGCACATTAGGTACTTCAGTTCCTTAAGACTATTCGTTTTTATGCTTAGGGTATTTAGCTTTTTTACTTTTCACGTAGATAAGATTTTTAAGCATGTCAAATCAATTCTTTTTAAAATTTTCTTATGTATAATTTTAATTTGTATACTAGGCAAGTTGTTTAGCCTGGATGGTTACAAGAGCTTAAAGAAGAAGGAAGACCTGTTAGATTGTGCTATAGAGATGGGGGATGGGGATGCTATATTGGCCATCACTCTCATGATTCGTCGCACTCTCAATCATCCCAAGTTTCTGGCTGTGATTAGCGCCAGACCCTTGGCAGCTCAACACTTGGTCAACTATATGATCACAAGGAAGGTTCACGTTTTTGCAGTTAAAGGGGGGGGGGGGGGGAAATGTGGTGACTCGTGCCACGACATACCAGCAATTTTATTTTGGGTGCTACTCCCTTAGTTTTAGAGATAATTGGGTGAAATCTTTTGGGCTGGGTCACTAATTACCCCAACTAGAGGTATCTTTCAAAAAAAACGGCGGCGGGTACGCCGCTCCCGCCGTTCGCCGCCATTTTCCGCCGCCGCCAAAAAAAATTTTTTTATTGCATTTCTCGCCGAATTAGGCAATTTGGAATCATTTGAGACCATGTTATTTTTTTCAAAAATTTTTCCCCTTATAACCAACCCTGCGGGGGGACTTAGTCATTTTTTTCAAATTCTCGTTTATCAAGGTATATCTTAAATTCAGTGCCTCTCCTAAGCTTTTAAAGATATTGAGACAAAACCTTTTGAGGTAGATCAGTAAAAAATATTTGAATAAAAAATGGCGGCGGTACCGCCGCTCCCGCCGTCGACCGCCATTTTCCGCCGCCAAAATTTTTTTTATTGCATTTCTCGCCGAATTAGGCAATTTGGAATCATTTGAGACCATGTTATTTTTTTCAAAAATTTTTCCCCTTACAAGCCGTCCTGTGGGCGGCGGAAAATGGCAGTGGATGGCGGGAGCGGTGGTACCGCCGCCATTTTTTATTCAAATATTTTTTTGCTGATCTACCTCAAAAGATTTTGTTTCAATATCTTTAAAAGCACAGGAGAAGCACTGAATTTAAGATATACCTTAATAAACGAGAATTTGAAAAAAATGACTAAGTCCCCCCGCAGGGTTGGTTATAAGGGGAAAAATTTTTGAAAAAAATAACATGGTCTCAAATGATTCCAAATTGCCTAATTCGGCGAGAAATGCAATAAAAAAATTTTTTTTGGCGGCGGCGGTAAAAGCTTAGGAGAGGCACTGAATTTAAGATATACCTTAATAAACGAGAATTTGAAAAAAATGACTAAGTCCCCCTGCAGGGTTGGTTATAAGGAGAAAAATTTTTGAAAAAAATAACATGGTCTCAAATGATTCCAAATTGCCTAATTCGGCGAGAAATGCAATAAAAAAAATTTTGGCGGCGGCGGCGGAAAATGGCGGTGGACGGCGGGAGCGGCGGTACCGCCGCCATTTTTTATTCAAATATTTTTTACTGATCTACCTCAAAAGGTTTTGTCTCAATATCTTTAAAAGCTTAGGAGAGGCACTGAATTTAAGATATACCTTGATAAACGAGAATTTGAATAAAATAATTAAGTCCCCCCGCAGGGTTGGTTATAAGGGGAAAAATTTTTGAAAAAAATAACATGGTCTCAAATGATTCCAAATTGCCTAATTCGGCGAGAAATGCAATAAAATTTTTTTTTTGGCGGCGGCGGAAAATGGCGGCGAACGGCGGGAGCGGCGGACCCGCCGCCGTTTTTTTTGAAAGATACCTCTAGTTGGGGTAATTAGTGACCCAGCCCAAAAGATTTCACCCAATTATCTCTAAAACTAAGGGAGTAGCACCCAAAATAAAATTGCTGGTATGTCGTGGCACGAGTCACCACATTTCCCCCCCCCCCTTTTCTATTCTTTAAATAATTTTAAAAATAAATTTACCAAAACAAATATGCTTTCACGGAAACAAGAACCCTTACAATCGCAGGCATGAAATGAATCAAGTTACAGACCTGTTGCATGCACTGGGAAGGTTTCACTATGCCGGAATAATCTCATACAAGCAGGCCACTGCCAGGGGAAGTATTGAAGAAAAAACTAAAAAGTTGAAGAAATTGCTCCATGCTCAAATGTCAGGTAACAGTTAAACAGTTAACAGTGAAACCTTTCTTTATTTAGAGTCTCTCCTTGCGTCTCAAAATATATTAAACCTTCACTTATTTACCTACATACATTAGGTATGATTTTTTTAAGTAGTAATAAATTTATAGTCTATTTTAAATAAATTTCTTTATTTGAACACTAACAGCCATTTATTAAGGTTTGGAATTTTTTTATTATTATTCAGGTCATGAAGACAGTGGACTGGTCATGGAACAGATAAACTTGTATGAACGGGTCTCGCCTCTTTTACCTGGAGAAAATGCGTTTCCAGAAAGACAGGTATGTGAAGAGATAGACTTCATTAGAATTACTAATCTTACTGTTTACTGGGATTTGAGAAAGCTTTTTCATTGTTACTGTCCTTTCTTATTCCTATGCAATGCATGTGTGCTAAAAGACTAAAGTCACTCAATAATTTAAAAAAATTTAAAGGTGTCCCAGTTGAGCTCAAGTATTCTACAGTGTCTGAGCTACCTGTCCACGTGGTACTACAATGAACCAGAGAACCATCTGTACTCGCCTCTGGCCCTCATGAAGATGCACAAGTTGACCAGAACCCAGTCAACCTGGGTCCAGGTCAGAGCCAGGGCTTTCTCTCAATCCTGGAAGGATTGTGAAACCTTGCTAGGTGACAATTTTATTATACAACTGATTTTGAGCCGAGTGATTATTAATCATTAAAATTATATCTTCCTAGTTTAGCCTTAATGGAACTACTTTTGTTTTGTAGTGGGAAAAGGTTGGATGGGTGGAGTAAGAGCTAAAGGAGAGGTGAACATCACAGAGATGGCCACGGTTCTCCACGATGCTAAGGTGAATAGAATTTACATATTTCACTTTTAAAAACATTTTCTGATTTTACAGTTTATATAATAGCTATTTTGTTAAGATGTTAAAAGCAGTTTTCTCCCAAAAGTTTGTTTGTTCGTCCTTCTGTCTGTTATTTCGTGCAATTATTTATATTCACCCGATTAATAGAAATAAAAAAAATAGAATCGATTTATTTTATTAATATTTTAACAACAGACATTGCTTTAGTGTCCAACAGAAACATTGAGCCTAATCTTACAAGCTGTTGAGAGTCCATCAGACAGACTGGACTTAGCCAAGAAGCTCGGGGCTGCCAGGATTGTTGTTGATGTGATGTTAGCTCAGAAAGACAGAGTCTCGCTACTCGCCTATAGGGACAGTCTTACACGTAATTCTGAAGGCTGGATGTATGCTGATAATATTCTTAGCAAGAATAATGTCAAGTGGAAAAATTAGTATGCATAATATTATTTTTAGATATTTGAAATTTTGTTTAAATTGCACTTATTGCCGGTGAATTTGTAAAAATATTTGTGTACTTTTATAAACATTTTATTTTTACAAAACTTAGATAAATGAATCCACTTCTGTGATAATTAAAGTTTATAAGAATATGTTATATTATGTAATTTACATTTTAGTAGATTTGTGATTCGCAACAAATAATTTTCATTTTTTTTGTGTTTAAATGGAGGGAATTGATGTGGCAGTTCTTTATATCTAATCTAAAACAAACAAACAAGAATATGGTTCTCAAAATGAACACATTTGGCCACTCCATATAAGAATCTATGATCAACTCTCATGATTTTTATTTTTTTTATTAAACTGTCTGGTGGTATTAAGGAAAGATATGAGAGTTTATGAGATATTTTTGATATTTTCAGAAAACATATTAATCATTGTGAGGTAACAAACATGGATCCTGATCTATACGACGAGTTTGGAAATTATGTTGGACCTGATCTTGAGTCTGAGGAGGACTCGAGTGAGGAGGAGAGAGAGGATAGGGATGAGGAGGAGAGGATGGATGATGAAGAGGATCAGGTTAGTTACTCATAATTCATCAGTGGTGGAAGAGAGGAAGTTTTGTGACATAAGATTTTAAGACAAAAAGCTTTTTATTTTGTTGGTACACTTACAATGACATAAAAAAAGTTTTTTTTGTAAAAAGCAAATCTTAAGAACTGTTGGGTTAATTTGGATTGTGGAAAATTTTCATGTTATGTGTTGGTCTATGTTCTCCTTTCCTGAAACACCTAGCTCTAAATGTTAAGCCATTAAGTCATAGCATCTGCTGATTATACGATTAAGTTTTAAAGAAATCAATTTGATCTTCGAAAATGCATCTAATTTCAAAAATTGGCATGATATGTTTTATTTAGAGAAAAAAACAAATCATTTTTACATATTAATGTAGTAATGCTGTCTAGAATGATTCCTAAAAGTGTTCAATTGATGCATGACAACAAAATATTCGTTTGATTGTGCAATGTGCATGGCGGTTAAATTAAAATCTTGCAGGCGAGACATAGTCTTGTTTAGTTCCACTCAGAAGCTTAGACAGTCACCTCCTTTTGCATAAACCATTGTCTTGACTAAGAGATCTCAAGTTGGTTCTTCGTTGAATTTTTCTCATCTCATAAATTGTTTTCTAGGAGCGGGGAGAAGATGAGGATATAGAGGGTGGTCAGTCCATGGCTATTGTTCTACATGAGGATAAGAAGTATTATCCAACTCCTGGGGAGGTATTCGGTCCTGATGTTGAAACTATCACCCATGAAGAAGATACTCAACCGTTAACAAAACCCATTATTGGTAATATATGTCATATTTCTTTTCTTAGTTTTTGTAATTTTCTGTTTCACAAGCTGACTTAAAATTATCTTTATTTTAGAACCCGTAAAGAAAAATAAGTTTGAGCATGTAGAGCAGGAGTTGCCCACCACTATCTATCACACCGAGTTCTTGGCAGATCTGATGGACAATGCCAACCTGATCAGAAATGTTGCCATTGTTGGCCACCTGCACCATGGTAAAACTTCCTTTGTTGATTGCCTCATGCAGCAGACACATCCAGATCTCAGAACTAAGGTATTTATTTGTTCTTAATCACTTTATACTTAATTTTTGACCGAAAAAGTTTGTATACTGTCGTTAGGAGGACGTTATAATATTTTTGCAATTAGATGATTTGAAGAGAGGACAAATACTATTTTCGGTTTCTTGTGTTATCAAAAAAATGTTTAATTGGACTTCTTAAGTTATCTACTTTTATTCTGTTATATCTTAAAAGTTTTACAGTTGCAAATCGGCTACACAATTTTATATTTAGGATGACAAGCCTATAAGGTACACAGACACTTTGTTTACTGAACAAGAACGTGGCGTATCCATCAAAGCTGTACCTGTCACCCTAGTCTGCCAGGATATCAGGTTCATACTTTTTTAACTTAACAAATATTTGAAAAAGGAAATATGCTTATATTTGTACAAACATGGTTTACTAGCTAAACATCTTTAATATTTTGTACCTAGTAATTTGGATAATTTATCAGGGAAAAGTCGCATCTGATGAACGTATTTGACACTCCTGGCCACGTCAACTTTTCCGACGAGGTTACAGCGGCCATGAGGTTGGCGGATGGTGTCTGTGTGTTCATTGATGCTGCTGAGGGCGTTATGCTGAACACAGAGCGTGTGATCAAGCAGGCTGTGCAGGAGAAGTTGGCAGTCACTATCTGTATTAATAAGATTGACAGACTTATTCTGGAACTGAAGCTACCACCTCAGGTTTAATACCTATATTTTTATACAATTTAGAATAGATTATAAAGATATTTTTTTTATTTATTTTGGGACAAGATATTTAGGAAAACTATAGAAAAGTATAAATGAAGGATCTCTTCCAACCAACTTTTCTTTAATTCCCATTCTTTTGGTTAAATCTCAACACCATGCCGAAAAAATATCCAAATTTTCGACAATTTCAGGTTAAATTAGATTTCTGCGCATATGTCTTTAATTTTTAGTTTGCCTGTCTACATTATTTATTATTATCGTTTATTTGTCTCGGTTATTAGGGAATAAAGTTTTAAATGATAAAATTGTTTAGGACGCTTACTACAAGCTGAGACATATTGTTGAAGAAGTGAATGGATTAATGAGTCTCTATTCAGAGGATGAGACTCTACAGACTCTATCACCTATTCAGGTACTTAATTTGAACAAAAAAATATTTTGCCGCAATCTTGCTCGAATACATGCACAGTGGGATCTTTTGCCAAAAAACGGGACATTAAGGGTAGACAAAAGTAAACATCAATAAAAAAGCTTGTATTTGACGAAATGATGTAATTTCTTTTGCTTTAACTCAAAAATAACATAAATTTTGCTCCTGTTAACTTCTAATGTGCATTTGGTATGTACGTCTTGCTGTTTTGGAGGAGCGAAGCTACCCTATTTTTAAAAAATCTATAAAACTTCATAACTTTAGTTAAGATAGGAATATTTTAACAAAATCAACGTCTATGTAAATATTTCTTCAATGCAAACAATGTTTGTGAACATGAATATAGCGTTAGGTGCACCCAGTTCGAGTCCCGGCATTTTTAGGTAGGTCCAGTATAAGTAAAATAGGACACTTATAAGGCATGTTTTCAAATGTTTTTTTTTACAGATATAAACAACAATAACATAATTTTCAAAACACTTTTGATTTTGTGTTAATACCTTTATTCTAAGTCTAGCTATCTTCATTTAAAGTTTGTATAAGAATATAAACATAATAACTAATATTATATTCTCTCTCAAATGTATATTTCTCTCTCTCTCTCTGATGCGTATATAATGTTTTTGCAATATTATAATTAATTCGTACATTTGAATTTCTGCTGGACCAAAACCAGTTAGAAATACAATTTTTTTTAGAACACATGAAATTTAGCAAATTTAATTGCTAAAATAAAAGTATTTATAAGTCATTTTTATTAAACGAGTCCTTTAACCCTTAAATGTCCATTAAAACCGCGAGAACGGCAAAAATCGTTAAAAATCTCGCCAACGGCGGCAAATAACGGGGTAACGGTTGGCCGGAGGCAAATAATGCAGAAGTAAAGAAAGTTCCGCCTCAAAAAGTTAGAAAACATTGCAGAGATGACATTGGGCTCTAAAATGACTCCTTCCCCCTCTAACGGAGGAAAATTTGAAATTAACAAGAACAAAATTGTTCAAACCATGCAATGTAAAATGCTCAATTACTCAAAAACGGACAAGAGGCCCCAGGTTGTGAAAACTGTTTAATACACAATACATGTTGTATATTGATATTATTATTGCAAAACCCGGGGCCTCCTGTCCGTTTTTGTGTAAAATGGAGAAAACTGATTTTTTGGGGTTAAAAATCTTAATATTTTTGGTGAAATTTTCTCACAAAATGTCAATTTACACCACCAAAAAAATATTTTTTTAAAATTTTTCTTTAATTAGACATTGGTACAGGTATCTGAAAAGTACCTCAACCAAAAATTATTTTCATAAGATGAACATAAATGTATTTTTTGTTGCTTTGAAAAAATTGTGTAAAAAAATCTGGAAAATCATCAAAACTGAAAAGAAATTTTTCACTACCTTTTTTAAAAATGGCATAAATCCGCCAAAAATGAATATTTTTTAAAAATTTCTGTTTAAGCTGTCTACTTACAGCCATTATTAATTCCTAGGATAGATAAAAGTCAATTTTAAATTTTTTGGATGTCCCGATTTTTTTCAAAAGATCCCACTGTGACATGATTCTAAATGTGGACGTCGTTGATGACGTGATTTTATTTATCAAGGGGGGGGGGGGGAAGTTCTGACACTTTTGCGTAAACAGTGATTATAGGCTTTGTCTTTGGAGTGAGAGGATAGGTTATTTGACAAAAAAGTTTCCTTTTGGGATGTAGTTTTCCTATTTTTAAAAAAAATTTGGATTCGGCCTCCAGGTTCCGGTACTCCAGGCCTCCAGGTGGATTCTGGACAGGTAAAAAAAAAATTTCAAGTTAGAACAAAACTTATTTAACAAAAGTTGCTACTTTATGGATGGTATGAACTAATTTGAAGAAAATTTTGAAATCGGGCTCCAGGTTCAGGTACTGCAGGCCTCCAGGTGGATCCTGGACAGGTAAAAACTGAAAAAAATTTCTATTAAAGTTAGAACAAAACTTATTGAACAAAAGTGGCTTCTTTATAGATGGTATTAACTAATTTGAAGAAAATTTTGAAATCGGGCTCTAGGTTCAGGTACTGCAGGCCTCCAGGTGGATCCTGGACAGGTAAAAATTGAAAATTTTTAGTTTAAAAGTTAAAACAAAACTTATTTAACAAAAGTAGCTTTTTTATAGATGGTATTAACTAATTTGAAGAAAATTTTGAAATCGGGCTCCAGGTTCAGGTACTGCAGGCCTCCAGGTGGATCCTGGACAGGTAAAAATTGAAAATTTTTACTTTAAAAGTTAAAACAAAACTTATTTAACAAAAGTAGCTTCTTTAAAGATGGTATTAACTAATTTGAAGAAAATTTTGAAATCAGGCTCCAGGTTCAGGTACTGCAGGCCTCCAGATGGACCCTGGACAGGTAAAAAACTGAAATTTTTTTCTATTAAAGTTAGAACATATTATTTATGGATGGTATTAACTATTTTTTAAAAAAATTTGAAATTGGGCTCCAGGTATAGGTACTGCAGGCCTCCAGGTGGATCCTGGACGGGTAAAAATTGAAAATTCTACTTTAAAAGTAAGAACAAAACTTATTTAACAAAAGTGGCTTCTTTATAGATGGTATTAACTAATTTGAAGAAAATTTTGAAATCGGGCTCCAGGTTCAGGTACTGCAGGCCTCCAGGTGGATCCTGGACAGGTAAAAATTGAAATTTTTTACTTTAAAAGTTAGAACAAAACTTATTTAACAAAAGTGGTTTCTTTATGGATGGTAGGAACTAATTTAAAGAAAATTTTAAAATCGGGCTCCAGGTCAAGGTACTGGTAGGATCAAGGTGGATCCTGAACGGGTAAAAACAGAAATTATTTACTATTTAATTTAAGACAAAATTTGTTTAACAAAAGTTGTTAATTTTTAGCTAGTATTACCTAATTTGAAGAAAAAGACGAAATCAAGTTTTGTTCTAACTTTTAAAGTAAAAAATTTCAATTTTTACCTGTCCAGGATCTACTTGGAGGCCTGCAGTACCTATACCTGGAGCCCGATTTCAAAATTTTCTTTAAATTAGTTAATACCATCTATAAAGAAGCTACTTTTGTTAAATAAGTTTTGTTTTAACTTTTAAACCAAAAAAATTCAATTTTTACCTGTCCAGGATCTACCTGGAACCCGATTTCAAAATTTTCTTCAAATTAGTTAATACTATCTATAAAGAAGCTACTTTTGTTAAATAAGTTTTGTTCTAACTTTTAAAGTAAAAAATTTCAATTTTTACCTGTTCAGGATCTACCTGGAGGCCTGCAGTACCTGAACCTGGAGCCCAATTTCAAAATTTTCTTTAGATTAGTTAATACCATCCATTAAGTATCAATTTTTGTTAAATAAGTTTTGTTCTAACTTTAATAGAAATTTTTTTCAGTTTTTACCTGTCCAGGATCCACCTGGAGGCCTGCAGTACCTGAACCTGGAGCCCAATTTCAAAATTTTCTTTAAATTAGTTAATACCATCCATAAAGTATCAACTTTTGTTAAATAAGTTTTGTTCTAACTTTAATAGAAAAATTTTTCAGTTTTTACCTGTCCAGGATCCACCTGGAGGCCTGCAGTACCTGGACCTGGAGCCCGATTTCAAAATTTTTTTCAAATTAGTTCCTACCATCAATAAAGAAGCAATTTTTGTTAAATAAGTTTTGTTCCAACTTTTAAACTAAAGATTTTCAATTTTTACCTGTCCAGGATCCACCTGGAGGCCTGTAATACCTGAACCTGGAGCCCGATTTCAAAATTTTCTTAAATTAGTTAATACCATCTTTAAAGAAGCTACTTTTGTTAAATAAGTTTTGTTTTAACTTTTAAACTAAAAATTTTCAATTTTTACCTGTCCAGGATCCACCTGGAGGCCTGCAGTACCTGAACCTGGAGCCCGATTTCAAAATTTTCTTCAAATTAGTTAATACCATCTATAAAGAAGCCACTTTTGTTCAATAAGTTTTGTTCTAACTTTTAGAGTAAAATTTTCAATTTTTACCTGTCCAGGATCCACCTGGAGGCCTGCAGTACCTGAACCTGGAGCCCGATTTCAAAATTTTCTTCAAATTAGTTCATACCATCCATAAAGTAGCAACTTTTGTTAAATAAGTTTTGTTCTAACTTGAAATTTTTTTTTTACCTGTCCAGAATCCACCTGGAGGCCTGGAGTACCGGAACCTGGAGGCCGAATCCAAAATTTTTTTAGAAATAGGAAAACTACATCCCAAAAGGAAACTTTTTTGTCAAATAACCTATCCTCTCACTCCAAAGACAAAGCCTATAATCACTGTTTACGCAAAAGTGTCAGAACTTCCCCCCCCCCCCCTTGATGGTAGTTCTATCAATGAATTTATTATTATTACTTAGATCTTACACCAGATTATCATGTACTCTAATAAAGTAAAACTTAGAGTAGGTTAAAAAAACGATCTACCCGATTCCTACCTTTTTACCCCATCCCCTTTTCTCCTACATGATTAACGACCCGACCAATAAATGACAGGGAAAACAGCAACTAAAATTGATTAAAATATTTCCCCTGTCATAATATCCACGTTAATTTCACACCCATCGTTCTATCATGCAAAGTAGGTACTATTATTAATAAATGAACATGGTTGAAACGAACGTAATGATTATAGAGTTGCTACGCTTTCAAAATTTGACTTAATTCTTACAACAATCCTCATGCAAAGTTCAGAATAATGAAATGGGAAACTTCTAACATGCAATATCAAGTTAAGATGGAACTGTAAGAAGATCTTTTTTTTGGGGGGGGGGGGCATTTCTTAATTTTAACTAATTAAGGCTAAAACATATAGCCTAAAATTTCACCTAAATATTGCATGTTTGTTGACATTTTGTTACTATGGAACATATTTGTCCTCGTTATTTACGATGAGTGAAACCTTGCAAGGTTTTTACTTTAGATACGGGATAAGTATAAGAAATAAGTTTTTAATTCAAGTTATTTGCTTTATTTTAATTTGATTGCCTCAAATTTACGTTCTATGTTAGGATTGATAGTAATTTTTTTTTTTGTATTTTACTATTTTTTTTTAGAAATAATGATATGATCATAAGTAGGTATATGTATACACGCATACAAATATGTATTATGTATTGCATAATAATTTTATAAAATATATATAGAATATACTAAGTACTATAATTTAGTGAGTCATGATTTATGTGAAATAAAACATCTACAGTCAAGTATTTGTGTATTGTTAAGTTAGGAAATATATATATATATCTTTTTATTCTTCTGCAAGAGATAAGATAATTGAATAAAGTTGTTATAGTAATTGTAGGATTTATTATCATTTTTTAAACATGAAGTTGAACAAGATAAATGTATTTTAATTCGTGAAATTTTTATAAAAAAAAACAGATTATAGTATATGTCTTAATAATAGGAGATATGTAATATCTTTCAAGTTATAAAGTATTTTTTTAGGGAAATGTATGTTTTGCCAGTTCACAATATGGTGTATGCTTCACCCTCAAGTCATTTGCTTCCCTGTACAACGATACGTACGGCGGAATTAACGTTTCCGAGTTTGCTCGCCGTCTCTGGGGCGACATTTACTTCAACTCTCGCACACGGAAATTCACCAAGAAACCCTCGCATGGCTCCGCACAGAGAAGCTTTGTCGAGTTCATCCTTGAGCCCTTGTACAAGCTCTTCTCCCACGTTGTGGGTGATGTTGACACGTGTCTGCCTGCCATGTGCTCCGAGCTGGGCATCCGTCTCTCCAAGGAGGAGTCCAAGATGAATGTGAGACCTCTGCTGCGTCTAATTTGTTCTCGGTTTCTGGGAAGTTTTACCGGATTTACTGACATGTGTGTAGAGCATATACCAAGTCCTGTGGAAAATTCGAAGGTATGTGTTTATTTTTGCGCCGAATATTTTTTGGATTTTAATCTATAAAACAATTTGTTAGCTACTCTTAAAGTGGATTGAAATTGGCGGATCGTGGAAAGGAACCAAAGTAGGGGGTTTTGTCGGTATTTTCACAGAAGCTTTTGAAAGGTCATTTTAGGTTAGCTTAGGTAAATGTTAATGATTGCCCCGCAAGGTTAGTAAATAGAAGAAAAGTTATATAATAATATGACGAAACCCACTACTTCGTTTTCTTTCCACGATACAGATTGGCTAAAAAAATACGAATCTTTCCTAAAAAGCAAAGATACATTACCTAGGCAAGTCAACAAATAAGAAGTAAAATAAATAGATATTTTAAACAAAAAAATAATATTTTATCAAAGCCTGTAGGCAGTCTTTCGTTTACTTTAAGCTTCTAAATAAACAAAAAAAATTTCCTAGGCTAAGGTGGAGCAGATCTACAGTGGAACAAATGAAACCCAAAGATATGATGACATGCTGGCATGCGACCAGGAGGGAAGATTGATGGTCCACACAACCAAGCAATATCCGACAGAGGACACGACCTGTTTCCATGTTCTGGGCAGAATAATGAGTGGCACGCTGTATGCTGGACAAGAGGTTAATTTTTAATAATTATTCAGTCTATTTTATCATCTATTTTTCTTTTGCAAGTGTCTGTTATTGATGTTATAAAAGATATCTAAAATGAAATTTCTGCTGCAGTTGTTATATCAAAATTGAGAATTTGAAATTATTTTAGGTCCGCCTTCTGGGAGAAAACTACACTGTCTTCGACGAGGAGGACAGTCGTAATCTCCGCGTGGGTAGGCTCTGGATCTACGAGGCCAGATACAAGATAGAGGTGAACCGTGTACCAGCTGGAAACTGGGTTCTCATAGAAGGAATTGATCAACCTATTGTAAAGACATCGACCATTACAGATTTGCACGGTAAGACATTTTTTTTTTAATTAAGATTTTTTTCAGTTGCATTAAAAAAAATCGCATTAGGTATTAAATGTTTTTTTTTGTTACAGGAAACGAAGAGCTGTACATTTTCCGGCCGCTTAAATTCAGCACCCAGTCAGTCATAAAGATTGCTGTAGAGCCTGTGAACCCGAGTGAATTGCCCAAAATGTTGGACGGACTCAGAAAGGTTAACAAGTCATATCCCTTGCTATCAACAAGAGTTGAAGAATCAGGAGAACATGTCGTCTTAGGTATGATTTAGTTGAAGCTTCATTTAAATGATATTTTATACGCCTTAATTTGGTCTCCTTATTTACATGAAAAAAGTTTTGGTTATTTTAATAGTCTAATTTGAATTTATTTTGCATTAACCATTAAAAAAGAATATTTTTTTTCTTCAGGAACTGGTGAGTTGTATCTTGACTGTGTTATGCATGATCTAAGGAAACTATATTCTGAGATTGATATCAAGGTGGCCGATCCTGTCGTTTCTTTTTGTGAAACTGTAGTCGAGACATCCAGCTTGAAGTGTTTCGCCGAGACTCCAAACAAAAAGAACAAGATGACCATGATTGCCGAACCGTTAGAGAAAGGCCTGTCTGAGGATATTGAGAATGAGGTTGTGTCTATCACATGGAATAAGAAGAGACTTGGAGAGTTTTTCCAGACCAAGTATGACTGGGATCTCTTGGCTGCCAGATCTATCTGGGCATTTGGTCCTGATGCAACAGGTCCAAACATTCTTGTCGATGATACCCTTCCTTCAGAGGTAGACAAGGGCCTTCTTGGCTCAGTTAAAGAGAGTATTGTGCAAGGTTTCCAGTGGGGCACTAGGGAGGGACCATTGTGTGAAGAGCCCATCAGAAACGTCAAGTTTAAGATCCTTGATGCTGTCATTGCGAACGAGCCAATTCATCGTGGTGGCGGTCAAATCATCCCCACATCTCGTCGCGTTGCCTACTCTGCCTTCTTGATGGCAACTCCAAGACTCATGGAGCCGTACCTGTTTGTTGAAGTGAGTGCGCCAGCTGATTGTGTGTCTGCTGTTTACACTGTGCTGGCCAGACGACGAGGTCACGTGACTCAGGACGCACCAGTGCCTGGCTCACCACTCTACACAATCAAGGCTTTTATCCCGGCCATTGACTCATTTGGATTTGAGACAGACTTGCGTACCCACACACAAGGTCAGGCATTTTGCTTGTCAGTATTCCACCACTGGCAGATTGTACCTGGAGACCCACTGGACAAATCTATCACCATCAGGCCTCTAGAACCACAGACAGGTACAGCTCTGGCCAGAGAGTTTATGGTGAAGACAAGGAGGCGCAAGGGATTGTCAGAGGATGTCAGTATCAACAAGTTCTTCGACGATCCTATGTTGTTGGAGTTGGCAAGGCAAGATGTCATGCTCAATTATCCAATGTAAACACAATCCCTCTTTGCATTATGTATCTCATTATTATTTTTTTTTGTCATGTATTATGTGTAAATGTTGAACTTATGAAGTTACCTGATGTATTTATAGATGAAATGATGTTATATGTTTTCCTTGCATTTTTTTGGTATTTTGCAGATAATACGTTTAAAATGTTTCTTTAATACATCCGCAAATGGTTCAGAACTAAAATAAAAATGGAGGCCATACCAAAGTTACCCATGATTAGCTTCCAAGCCAAGCTAAGTCCGGATAACAATGATATTAATGCTAAATTGAAAGCTCTGATTAGTGAACGATTTGGCGAGAATCCTTCTGCATTTGCTAATGAAATTAAGGAATTTGAAACCTTGCGGTAAGATATTTTACATACATTCATATTAGTACAATGATGTAGGAAGAAGAAAAGGGTGTGGGGCATAGACGTCCAAGGGGGGGGGGGGTAAAGGGGTGATTTCCCCCCCCCCCCACAAAATTTTACCCCCCCAAATAAAAAATCTTGGACGCCCCTGGGGTGGGGGGTTATCTTCTAAGATATCCATCATAAACAAGTGTTTAGGTTGCATTTTTAGGCTATACTAGAAAGCTATAATTTGATTAATAGTTTTATAGCTTCCTGTTCTTGATCGCCTAAATACCGCAATTTATATCTATTTGAATAATTTTTACCCATAAAATAACATCAATCATACAACAACAACAACAAAATATGGGTAACTTTAAATATAAGCTATAGTTTCTAGAATGTTTGTTTTATGGAATCCAATAGCATATTTAGTCACTCAGCAAATGAAAAATAAAATTTCAGGGCAAATACATGTATTCGTGCATCAGAAACAATAGAAGGAGTAGCTGCCCTCAAGAAATACTACTGTCAAGTTGTATTTCTAAAAAACAGGTATTACATTTTATTTACTGAATATTATCATATATCATTTTACTATATTTCACCTATGTAACTTGTTAAATATATTTGTATTCAGGTTTAAGATATCCAGTGTGATGGCATTCCCCTTCAGCTGGAATGAGTTGTTCTCACAGAGTAACTTCGCCAGTACAGACATTGATTATGAGCTTGCTTCTGTTCTTTATAATATAGGTAGGCAGTTTTTTTTAAATGTCAGGTAGATAATAAGCCATTTAGATTATATTGAAAATATTATATCAAATAAAGTTAACGCTTATCTCAATTAAGACTCGATACCTTGCCAAAAAAATATTATTTTTAGATTAAAGATTTTACTCTCATTGTCTGTAAGTTTGCAGAATTTAAGATACTAGAGAACCAGTAAATTGACTGTAGTTTGATAAACTCTATTCATAAGATAAAGAAAATATAATTTCAGGAGCATTACACTCTCGTCTTGGGGCCACTGAAAGTCGGGATGAGGCGGAGGGCATGAAGATGGCTGTGGCACACTTCCAGTGCGCGGCATGGGCTTTCCACTCACTTCCAGATCTGTATGCTCAGGTAAAATAAGATGCTTAAAGGGATAGGTCAATGGCATAAAAAATAAACAAGAGATAGTTACATTAAGTACATTAAAGAATTAGGATTCATAAAGTAGTCGCCCTGCGGAAAATTTGAAAAAACAAAATATTTTTTTTTTATATTTAGGATATAGAATCTGATTTGAATGGAGACTTGATGGGGATTATTTCCCAAATATCTCTAGCCCAGGCTCAAGAGTGTATCATGGAGAAGAGTATTTTGGATAACAGAAAACCTACCATCATATCCAAGGTAGGAAAGTTAGACTCTTAATTATATTTAATCTTTTAAAATTTTAATTATTATTACTCTACATCTTCAATTATCCTGATAACTATAAGTTGTCCACTATCCATTCCTAGCATCCTTAAAAACACAGACCATTACAAGTTTTGGTATAGGTAACACAGAGAAGGACGCAAAATCAACTACTTAATAATTTTAATGAGAGCTTTCGCTCCAGGCCGCTTGATTGTAATTTCCTTCTTACCCACTCCCCTTCAGTTATATGAAAATATGTTTTACACCGACACTACGCCAACAAAATATTCAATTTTCGGCAATTTCAAATGGAATTAATTGGCTGAATAGCAGCCCCCGGTTTTTAGGAATTACAGGCAAATTTAAAGACATGCACTGTAGCGCTTCATATTAGGATTATTATTTTCTTAAGGTTGGAGGACAAGTAGTGGAGTATTACAAGCAGGCAATCAAGTCTATAGAACATTCAAATTCAAAGGAGCACGGAGATAGAATTATTGATTTTATTGGAAATAAACAACAAAATCAGTGGGCTGCACTCATCAAGTTTAAGGTAATTAGTCTATATTAATTAGGTACATTTTTTCAATTTCCATTCAATTATCTTATTACCTAACAAAATGATTTGAATTTTCAAATCATTTAAAGATGATTTTTTTGCTATATAGTATCTTCTGCATTTAAAACTAAATGCTTCAGACTTAAATACATATTTTAATTTATCTTAGATTAAATACTATGCAAGCCTTAGTCTGTTACACATGGGTATGTTGTCAGAAGAAAATCAGAAAATGGGAGAACGAGTTTCATATTATCAGGTAGCCTTTTGGTTAGAAAAGAAGGATGTTTGTCTGTTCGCCGTTTTCATTATGCCAAATAGGCTTTTAATAGTTTTTGGACTAAACGTTTTAAGGAACCTAATAATGTTTTTAAGTCATAAATCAAGCTGACTTTTTTTACTAAGTAAATATCTTTAGCCAATGAAGTTAACTAATTCCTAATTATAAATGAAGAGAATGGAATTATGTAGAGTATAGGTAACCTTTTCTATGAAGCTATAATAAAGAGAAGGTAGGTTTCTGGTAGAATCCGTAAAGGTGTATGTTTTAAGGCTTAAAAATAGTAGTAGAACGATAATATTCACTAAATATGTGTATTTCTTATTGAAAAGAACTACCTATAGACAAAAAATTTTTTTTTAAAGTTAACATAAACTTTTATCGTTCTACTACTGGTTTTAATATATAACACATAACCTTTACGGATTTTACCAGAAACCTACCCCTCTCTTTCAGCTTTAGTAGTATTATCTAAGATATTCTTGAATTACGAGGGATCCTTTCTATAATTTCCTCCCCTTTTTTAGGCTGCAGGTGACGCCTTGGCAGAGGCAGCTAAACTTGCCAAAAAGCTTGATTCTATCCACAAAAATGTAGCAGAACCTTTGATGTACGCCAGTGACGTCATAAACGGCAAGCTCGACAATGCCAAGAAGGAAAACGAATTTATCTACCATGAGAAAGTTCCCGACATTGACACTTTGCCAGAGATTAAGGGAGCAAGTCTGGTGAAAGGGATTCCGTTTGATGTGTCAGATCCTGAAGTATCGGGACAGGATATATTTCATAGACTTGTTCCTCTAGAGGCGCACGAGGCCAGCTCACTTTACAGTGAAGAACAAGCAAAACTTCTTAGGTATGTATTTTTCGGTTCCAGGACAAACGTAGGAGTCATAAACGTCTGAGTGGACAAACGCAGGATTGCCTTAATATTAAAAAGATAAAGTATTTTTTGTAAAGGTTAGGTTAAGATATGAATATATAAATGAGCCCCTGTTAGTGTTTAGGGTAGGTTACATGTCCTTGTCCACTCTGACTCTGATAGTCCTAGGACCTATTTTTCCAGACAGGTATACATTTTTTGAGAAGGTGAGATGTTACATCCATGTATTTTTTATAGGCATTTATATAAATTCAGCATTATGGCAGCTGAAATAAATATAATCTAAATTTCAGGACAATCTTGAGTGAGACAGAGAGTGCTAATAACGAGCTTACAGTCTACATGTCTGCTCTGCAGCTAGAAGATATACCAAGTGAGGAGGAATATGCAAACATTCCTCAACAACTGATAGAGTGTGCGGCTGGCCTCAGCCTCAGGTATGCTTAACAAAAGAACACGTAAAAATGTGAAGAGAATTTTGCTTCTGCATTTATCTGTAGACTTACTAGATTAAAACGAATTAGATACTTTTGTTAACTCGATAATATAATTGGATCATGGATAGAAAACAAAGTAGCAGGTTTATTCGTATTTTCACAGTAGCTTTTCTCCTATTTCTAGCCACTGCGGGGGGCTCTATGCCTACGGGGCAATCATTAACATTTACCTAAAATAACTATCAAAAGTTACTGTGAAAATACGACAAAACCTGCTACTTCGTTTTATTTCCATTGTTCATATATTTTATTACCTTTATTTGTTGCATACTTATTTTAATTACTCAGAACCACGGCAGTGAGTCAGCTGCAGGAAGGCATGGCAAGTTTAGCAGGTGTATCTGCTGACGTAGAGGCAAGCATCATTGAAATACAAAAACTCCTAACAGAGGAAAAGGATAAAGAAAAACAGTTCCAGGTAACTTATATAAAAGGACATTGTAATTTAGAGACGAGCTAAATATATTCAGACATTCTTGACATTTTTTGATTGATCGGTATTCAGGGGTGTATATTCTACATGGGATCAGGGCTCAGGGGGGGGGGGGGGGGTAAAAATAAGTGGTTGGAGGGAAAAAAGTGTAAAAATTAAGAAAACTGAAAACATTTGTTCTATTCCCCTCCTTGGTGAAAAAAACTAAAAAAATGTGTGGTGGGAGGGATAAAGAAATAAAATATAGAGTTCTTTAAATATTTTTCTATTTTCCCCTCTACTTGGTGAGAAAAAACTAAGGAGGGAAAAAATAAAAAAAATTATAGCCGGGAAAAAAAATAAATCTTGTGCAGAATATACACCCCCTGTCGGTATTATTCACTTTAACAATCTTGTTCAATTGCAGGAAATAGTTGGACCCAGACCCAGTCATATAATCTCTGAGCTTGAGAAAGAAACTCAGAAGTACCAAGAGGCACATTCAATGGCATCTGAGTCTAACTTGACTTTGAATAAGGTACATTATAAAGTGACCGCTAACAGAAAGGTTGGTGTAAAACCTTGGTCAAACCGTGTCATAACAAAAGACAAATAACTTTTAAGTCTACTTTATCGTTATTGTAGTAGATTATCGGAATTTTGTCTTGAATGATAAATTACTTAAGTAAAAGGTTTTAATATCTTTTTTGCTGTCATAGGATTAGTTGTCTGTTGGCTTAAGAGCAAAGGGCATTGTAAAGATACGTTTTTTAGTCTTTAACAACTGGCAGCTGTTATTTAAACTTTGAGCATGACCTTTCTTGCTTATTTAGTCGTATAGTAATATTCGTTTAAAAATGTAAATAAAACCTGCTTACTATTAATGGTGATAGATATGGTTTAAAAATGTATAAATAAACATTAATTTAGGCAATGAGACTTCACGTGAAAAATCTTCAGCTGTTAAGCAAACCTTTGTCCGAGATAGAGGCCCAGATACCACAAGTTTCTAGCTTAGATCAATCTGTCCTACATTCACTAACAAGTATTAAGGAAATTATTTCAAAGGTAAGAATTATTTACCTTTCACGCATATGCAGACTCATTCATATTTTTTAATAGTAAAATTAGAAATATTAGATTGTAGGTATCTTTTTAATTGTCCATATTGAAGGGGGGGGGGGGGGAGGTACACCTATAGGAGATAATATTTTAGTATAAAATTTTGCACTGGACGTACGGGCTTGTTTTTATAGTTATCAATCCAACTCTTTTTGCAAAATCTCTTATAACATTATACAAGTCATACTAGGATGATTTTTTTTAATGTGTAATCTTTTACGTTAAATGGGAAAAAACTTTTTTGGGATCTAGTGCACATCACGGTAAAATGTTCCTTGTAACGATTATCTCCAAATATCTTAAAGGCTGCTAACAGTCAAACGGTTGTACAGTGAACATAAATACACGAAAAAGATTTTTATATTTAGTTTTTTCTTCATTGAAGCTTTCCCTGTGCATCATGTGATCTTAGCTATTCAAGATTATTTGTAGGCCTTTTTTTGCAGCCTAACACGGTGTGCGATTGATGTCGTTCAGCCGTTTTGCAGTTAGAAGCCTTTAAAGTAAATAGATTTTTGGAGATAATCGTTACCAGGAACATTTTACCGTGAACTGCTTTAGATCCCGATTTTGACTAGAAAATCATTCTGAACTCGTTTACAAGGTTGAGGAAATGAGAGGTCAGCGACAACATCTACTTGATAATTTGCGGGAAGCAATCAAGAACGATGACATTACTAACAGTCTAGCCAGCAAGGGGAACAAGGACAATGAAAAAGTATTTGAGGAAGAGCTAAAGAAACATCAGGCCACTATTGATTATATTAGGTAACCAAAATTATAATGATAAATTGCAATGCGGATCTATGATATTATGAGAATATAATAAGTAGGACAACTTTCATTATAAAAGATAAAATGCAATACATATCCTTACATAAAAGTAGTATGATGTATATGAGTCTGTCTGTGTACCAAAGGATCTCGTTAACCGTTGTACCGATATGGTTCATCTTTTTATTGCAGTTTCTCATGGGTTTCGGGGGAGGTTACCTCCTCCCTCTCCTCTCCTTTCTTCAAGTGCATCTAGAGGCCTCTAGGTGCGTAGCCCTATGTGTATTTGAATTATAATAGGTATCTTGTTATGCATTACAAAATGTATTTTGATCCAGACAAAATATACGAGCACAGAACAATATCCTTGCTGCGCTAACAGAGAAGAACGCCGAGTATGCTATTGCCAGAGAAAAGGTTGGAACTTTTGTCAGAGAGAGGAATGAAATGATTGGAGGATTAGTGGCCAGCTTTCATGTTTATGAAGATTTATTAGACAAAACTACAAAAGGACTGGAGTTTTATACAAGGTAAGAGGAGAAATACCTTTTTATTATTTGTATCTTTTTTGTAAGAGATGTTTTCATTTTTAGATACCTTTGCTGTTTTTGACGGATTTGTATGAAAATTTTAACTTCGATATTTTTTGTTTAACTACGAGCTTTTTTGTTTGTTCGCCCCAATAGACGTAGTCAACAGCCCAAAATCGCCATCGTCTGCACTATGTAATTTACATAAACACGTCGATTTTTATGAAATATTTGCGTCTATTTATCTTGTAACAAATTATAAGATTTAATACCTAGTATGACGGTCAACAATTTTATTATAATAAAAAGTAGGCAATTCTAAGGTTTATTTGTATAATCTACATTTGTACACTTGTGTTTAGGTTGGAGCAAAACGTATCTAAATTATCTTCACGAGTGGAAGGAGTTGTAAAAGTTCAGGAAGAAGAAAGAGAACAGCTAATTTCAACGTCAACCAAAAAGATGGCAGAAGCCAGAGAAAAGTCCTTGGCGCTCATTTCTGGTCAGCAGCAAAGCATTCCATCCGCAGCAAGTTCTATTCAGAAACCCCCATCACTCTCCATCCCCGAGTATAAACCAGAATTTGCGCCAGGTGCTCCGCCTCCGGATACACCTGAGAATCCACCAATTGGAGCTCCAAGCATTATCAATAAACCAGCAACAAGTTGCAGACCAAAGCTGAAGGATTATCTTGCCGCCAGAAAAGAGGGATCCAAAGAGGAAAAGGATCAATTGCCAGGTGTGAGGCCTCCTCCAGTTGGCTCAGAAGCTGAACCTGATAATACTACGCATTCAGCTGCTGCTATAAGTTTAGCTGGGTATCAAGGCCAATATCCAGGTATGCAAGGTCATCATACAACTATGCAATTTCCAGGAATGCCAGGACAATATGCAGGAATGCCAAGTTATCCGGGAATGGCATATCCTCCTACCTTCTATCAAAATCCACAATTTGCAGCTATGTATGCGCAAAGCCTTAACATGGTAAAAGGTTTACAAGGTGGAGCTAATGCAGTTTCAACATCAGATTCCAATGCACCAGGTCCATCAGTTTCAACAACTACGACCCAGCCAACAACTAATACTTGTCAAGCCCAGAATACCAATGTAAGTCAGCCACAGCAAAATAGGCAGCAGCAAGACCCAAATATTCAGCAATTGCCAGGACAAAATTTACAGCAACAGCAAGGACAAAATTCACAGCAACACCAAGGTCAATTTATACAACAAGGGCAAAATATGCAACAACAGCAAGGGCAGAATATGCAGCAACAGCAAGGACAAAATATACAGCAACAGCAAGGACAAAATTCACAGCACCAAACAGGTCAAAATACACACCAACAGCAAAGTCAAAATATACAGCAGAAGCCGAGCGTGCAGTTACAAGGTCAAAATGTGCAGCCACAACAAAGTCACAATTATAGACAAAATTTTCAGCAATTCCAAGGCCTAAATTTACAGCAGTATCAAAGTTATCAGTTACAACAGACTCAAGGCCAACAAACACAGATGCCTCCAAACCAACAGACACAGATGTCTGCAGGCCATCAGTCACAGTTGCCTGCTGCAACAAGTCAGCAGCAACCCAGTTATCAGATTTTGCAGCAACAGCAATCTCAGATTTCACAATCTACTCAGGCTACTCCATCTACTGGATCTGCTGTTAAAACTACAGCTGGCCAACAGATCCAACCAATATATTCTTCTGGTTATACAATGCCTTACAGTCCAGTAAATGTGACTCAGTCTTACCAACCGAATCCTACAAATGTTTTGCCCCAACATATTCAAAATCAACAGACTTACCTATACTCAAATCAACAGCCAGTGTCAGGCAGCCCCACAGTAGGAAATCAGACACAGTTTCAACAGCAAACCCAACAATTTTATTTAAATAACCAAAATTATATGAACTATCATTTAAGTCCTCAACACAGAGCACCAAACACAAATAATCGTTTAGTTGGGCAGCCAAAAATGAACCCTGTAGTGCCCCAGCCTGGATCAATACAACATCAAGATGGTATGCTTCAACAAGGACAGTTCAACACAAACAACAATACATCAGTATCTACAGTTCAAAATCCTACTAGTGTAACAAATTCATACATGGCGGGTGTAAATTTTTCAAACCCTTCAACAACGATGGCAAATACTTATGGTATAACACAAACAAGTCAAGGACAAACAACATTGACTCAGATTTACGGTCAGCAAGGCCAAATTTACCAACAAAAACCTGGACAAAATCCAATGGGAATGGCCTCTGTTCAACCAGGCTTTGTTGGACAGTTACCAGGACAAGTTAGACAACAGGTTCCAGGAACAGTTCCTCAACAAATGACCACCCAATCAAGCCTACAACAGCCTGGACATGTTTTTCAACAAATGCCTGGTCAAGTAAGACCACACTTTCTCGGTCAAAATAGTCAACAGACGCATGGGCAAGTAAGAACACAAGCACCTGGAAATTTTATTCAACAAACGTCCAGTAAAGTTGGTCAGCAGATGCCCGGTCAAGTTGTTCAGCAGATGCCCGGTCAAGTGGGCCAACAAATGCCTGGACAAATGGGTCAACAAATGCCTGGCCAAGTGGGCCAACAAATGCCTGGCCAAGTGGGCCAACAAATGCCTGGTCAAGTGGGCCAACAAATGCCTGGCCAAGTGGGCCAACAAATGCCTGGCCAAGTGGGCCAACAAATGCCTGGCCAAGTGGGCCAACAAATGCCTCAGCAAGTTGGTCAACAAATGCCAGCGCAAATGGGCCAACGAATGCCTGGGCAAATGGGTCAACAAATGCCTGGGCAAATGGGTCAACGAATGCCTGGGCAAATGGGTCAACAAATGCCTGGCCAAATTGGTCAACAAATGCCAGGGCAAATTGGTCAACAAATGGTTGGACAAAAGGGTCAACAAATACCTGGCCAAGTAGGTCAACACATGCCTAGACAAATTGGACAACAAATGCCTGGCCAAGTAGGTCAACAGATATCTGGCCAAGTAGGTCAACAGATGTCTGGCCAAGTAGGTCAACAGATGTCTAACCAAATGAGTCAACAAATGCCTGGCCAAGTGGGTCAACAACTGTTTAGACAAGTAAATCAGCAAAGGCCTGGCCAAGTAGTTCAACAAATGCCTGGCCAAATGGGTCAACAAATACCTGGCCAAATGGGTCAACAAATACCTGGCCAAGTGGGCAAACAAATACCTGGCCAAGTGGGTCATCAAATACCTGGCCAAGTGGGTCAACAAATACCTGGCCAGGTAGGTCAACATTTACCTGGCCAAGTAGGTCAACAAATACCTGGCCAGGTAGGTCACCAATTATCTGGCCAAGTGGGTCAACAAATGCCTGGCCAGGTACATCAACAACCGCCTGGCCAGGTACATCAACAACCGCCGTCAGGACAGACACATTTACAGGAGAATAAAGATATAAATCCTAGGTCAGCTATAGATTCAGATACAAAGCTAGGATCAAATTTAGATCTCCTATCCGGACTAAATATTGAAGGAAACAGAAGTGTATCACAGTTATCCTCTTCAACCATCACAGGAATTTCATCCACAAACCCACCTCAGCAGGAAAATGGTGTTTTTAACTTATCATCTGGTAATAGAAAGATACAAGATCCTGAAATTCAAAGCTCTGTCAGCAAAGAGAAACTTAAAGAGGTAATTTTTAAAAATGATTTGTATAGCTACTCTTTAACTGGAAACTTAATATTTGTAAAAACAAAAAAAAATAGAAATTGTAATATGATCTTAATTATTTTTAAGGTATATTTAGTATTTTACTACGCTATTTAAACGTGCAATGTTAGAAACAAGAATAAACATAGTATGGAGAGTATTATAACATTTACTGTCCTGATTTTGTTATAATAACTTTACTTTAAATCCTTATTTATGTATTTTGTTCAGGAAAAGATGAAACTAGATTCTATGTTGTCAACCCTGGACATTCAAACTACTTGGAAACAAATTTTGGAAAGTGTAGAGAAAAATGTTGCCATCAAGAAGTTAAGTGTTTCTGTCGCCAGATGTTATCCAACTAAGAATAGGTCGTCAGATGTACTTCCATATGATCAGTCAAGAGTTGCGCTTTTGAATTCCAAGGTTTGTTGTAACTTAATTTTTTTCTAATAGGGTTGAGGAATTATAGCATAATTGTCCAAAATTGTTTCCAACCACCAAAAATACTTGAGACTAAATGCGAAAAACTTGTTGTAAATGTAATTATCCAATAATTGTTATATTAGAAATAGTAAAATCACAGGCTTTTCTTGAGTTTTCAGTGAATATATTAACCACTTACATATAAATCTTAAGAGTAAAGACAATGAAAGATAAACATCCCATATGATTAAAAATAATTCCTTCTGTAGATTAATTAAAAAACTTGGACCCTAGGAGGCTAAACCAACTAAGAAAGTACCCCCATTCTTTAAAGCTATGGAACTAGAAAACGTTTAGTTTATAAAATTTGGGTTGCCATAATAATTTATGGACCATTGTCATTCCTTAGTAGCTATCTACTTGCCATGTGATATAGTTCCATTCTAAATAGAGGGGCTAGAAAATATTTGATGCATCATTTTACTTAACATTAAATATTATATTTATTAAGGATGATTACATAAATGCCTCTAGCATAAAAAGCCTGACGCCAGGATGTGGTGACTTGATAGTGACTCAGTTACCAGTCAGAGCATATCTGTGTGAGCTACTGAAGCTTGTGTGGCAGGAGGGTATAGAGACCATGGTGAGTCTGGTTCCGCAACAGGACATGGCGGACTCTGCATACCTTCCTCTAGCCAAACAAAGCTTGGCGGTTGAGGAGTTTACAATTACATGTCAATCATTAAAGGTAAACTTTTTATCAAACAGGACTGACAGACTTTTTTAGAGAAAAAAGGGAGATTTTTTTCCTTTATATCTTCCAAAATTGTATATTTATGTGTTATTTTTTAACCCACAAAGATTAAAAAAACATGTCTCAATGGAGTTTTTATTGTAAGGTTGATAATCGTTAAAGTGTCCCTCTTTCATGTACATATTTATACCTAATATACATGTCTTCTAGGAATGTTCTGGTTATCGAGAAAGGGTCCTCAATATCTGCTGTAGCCTAACCCGCCAAACACGAGCTATCCTCCACATTGAGATGACTGGATGGTCAGGTCCAGATCTGCCTCCAGTTGACCGGGTTCAACAGCTTCTCCTACCTGGAGTGTTGCGAGTAATTGCTCTTAGAAAACTGCAGAGATATCCTGGCAAGCCTGTTTTGGTGCATTGTAAAGATGGTGGCTCTAAATCTGGCACTGTGTGTCTTATTTTGGCGGCATTGGCCCAATTACAGGTATTTAAACATCCTCTTATTTAAAGCAGAAATGTATTTTGTCTGAAATTATCTCAATAACTACTTGGGTTCTCTATTTTACGTAAGCTTCTTATATGCCATTTGGTGGTTTTAGGCTATTTTATTTTCTTGGCGTAGTTTTAAGCTATTTTGATTTTTGGTAGCAGCGTTTCTTTGCAAATGCCACCTTTTTTCATCTGCCCCCCCCCCCCCCCCCCCCCGATTTATTTTGCATGTTGGCTGTACCTTATTCCTATAGTTCATAATTTATCTGATAATGGCCTCGGATCACTGAATAAGTCCTACTTTTATTGTTTATTGAATTCTCTTGTCTCAATTGTGTCAATTTATTAAGGTTACTAGTACATTGCCAGACACTGTATCTTTATTTTCAAATATTCTACAAACAAGGAAGGGAGTTATCAGAGATAAAGTTTATGTCAGGTAATCCAGGTTTATAATTATAGGTTTATAGGAGATCACTAACATACATTTTAGTATGATTTACGATTTATATTAACATATAAAAAAAATTAAGTTACCCTATTTGTTTTTCTTCAAGTTTTTCACCGAGTCGAAGATGACTTTATGCAAAATCATATTTTATATTATGATCAAAAAAAATTTAATATATTAAACGAAATTAATATTTTGACAAGGAATATAATTAAATGTATTTTGAATTTGTTTATTTTTACAGATTTTATTTGAGTGTGATTGAGCAGTATATGTGTTCAGAACTTGGTTTATCAAATAATTCAGGTCAGTTCAGCCTATTCATCATAACCAGCGCAGCTACTTTTTAATTATAATTTGTCCTTTTAACTCGTTGCTAACTAGGATTGGTGGATTATAAACATCCAGTTCTTTATTTTTCAAGAACATTAGATTGGAACTTAAATTCATATTTACCTGATGATATTAATTAATTTATGATATTTTCTAAGTTACGTTGGTGTTAATCTCTCTAGACTAAAGGGGGGGGGGGGGGGGGGGGTAATGCAACCATCTCGTAATCAGTGATTAAATGGCACTTAGAATTAGAATTTCGATCTGAAATTTTGCATGAATAATCCTTGGTAGGTCTATTTTCCCTAAATCGAACAAAAAGTTGGAAAAGTAACGGCTGACGGCTCAGCCGTTTTGCCAATTTTTGCCAATCTTATGAGCATATTAGTCACGAAACCAATCTCCACATAATACTTTTTGTCGCTCAAAAACCTTATCAAACGGTTCTAGCCGGTTGCTGTTGGTACTAGAAATTTAAAAAATGGTTATTGCTATCATTTAACATGAATTAAACCAAAAATATGTTTTAAAAAGTTGATTCCTACGTAATTAATGATGAATTTGCCCTGAAAATAGGCAAAAAACGGCTAAACGGCTGAGCCGCCAGCCGTTACTTTTCCAACTTTTTGTTCGATTTAGGGAAAATAGACCTACCAAGGATTACTCGTGAAAAATTTCAGATCGAAATTCGAATTCTAAGTGCCATTTAGTCATTGATTACGAGATGGTTGCATTAAAAATAAACCTTTTATTTTAGGATTAAAAGCAGACCCTATAAATGCACCTATTGCATTAGAACCAAGTTTATCATCAACTAGTGTGCCCAGTATTTATGGTGAACAAGGACAAACTATTGTCTCTAGCATACAATCAGAGCAGGCAGTTTTAGATCAAGCTAAACAAAAAATACAAGCTTCTGTTGTTAAAAATATTGGAGCTGGTGACATTTCAATACAACCTGGAGTGGAACAGAAAATTCAAGTTGAATTTGTTGATGATAACAATGTAGAAGTTAACGATGATGATAATATTCCTGTAACTATAACAGAAGAAGTTGACGCTGGAAATGGAAATATTATTGGGGGACAATCAAGTCAACAGAACTCGCAAAGCTTTAGTAAAGTTGAAGAGTTGACTAGATTTGAAGGTCTGAGCCTGACTGACTCGCCAGCTAAACGGAGAATAAGCAAGGAGGATTTTAAGAAATCGACAACCAGCTTAGGATCAAGTTCAGGTGATCCCTCTGATCCTCTAAGTCAGCTGGATCCCTTGTGGTCGCTTGGGAAAAAGTAATACACTACACAGTACACACACACAGCATATAAAAGATATTCACTCAAATTTATTCAATGTAAACATGCTTGGATGGATTATGATATCGGAAGAAAGTTGGTTTGCCTGAAACTCCGAAATATTTTCTTGCTGAAGCAACTACATTAGCACACATAACATTATACAGTGACATTCAGAAAAACTGAAAATTTTGTATAAAGATTGTTTGTTTTTTTATCTGGCAGCATAGTTAGAGGCGAAATGGTAAACCTGTTTTTCTAAAATTTGATCTTATTATTTATATCGGTCAAAAGTCTGAATATTAGAAAATAAGAATTGTTTATAAATTAAAATTACACCTAAAATTTTGAAAATTTTGATTCGTCTATTTTTATTTAGAAATATATATACTATTCATATAGATTATTATAATATTTAGTAACATTAGTTTTTAAAAATAGTAAGATTTAATTTAAATATAGCTGGATTTCAGTATCTTTTTATTTTACTAAGTCCATCATGTGTCAAATCCTATTTTTCTTTTATTAAATTCCACGAATATTTGTTTATTGTGCATTTCTATTGCTTTTTTTGTAAATTTTTGAAATAACGACTACGTGATTATTTATGCTTAAATAATAGTTTAAATATAATATTATATCAAATATATATGTAGAAAATATTGTATTGTGTATTTTAATGGCTAAAAGTCAAACATGAACAAAATTTATATTAAATATATTTTTAACCTCAGATATTCCTTTTTTTTGCTTACTTAAAAAATGAAATTAAATCCACACGGTTAAAAGTGATGGAAGGTGCCTTAAATGATAAAAAGTAGTTTTTGGGTGAATATTCTAGAATTGTGTTAGGACTCTTTTAAACAAGGATGACAGCATCCTTAAAAGCGAAGCTCTGTAACTATGAAACTAACGATCATAAAGACTTGTAGAGTGTCTGAACGAATAAGCAGAAAAAAAGTAAAGCATAAGCAAAATTTTAAGTTTATTCTTATAAAAAACTGCTTAAAATGGATACTGTTAAAGGACAAACTTACATTTTTAGGACTTTTTTATAGAGATGCTTTCCTTATAACGTTGTTCCTTGTTGTAACAGGAATCAGTATTTCAAAATTGAAATGAGGTGATGGGTTAGATTTTCGGTACAACTGCGTCTTACCTGAAGATGTTAATGATGGTCCTTATTGCTGTTATGCACAACATAAATAGACGGTGTATGAGGATGAGGAATGCCTTGGCCTAAAACAGACGCAACTCATTACCACGCACTTCCAGACAAGTCGTGCAATCAAAGAGTTTGTTGTCTTATGGTTGTTACTTCGGCCGTATAAGGTAATTAATTAAGATGTAGGAGTTAAAAACTTTGGCAAAGTATTTGATAATTTTTATTATCCGTTCGCGGTTATAGTATATAGCTAGAATTATTTTTTAGAAGTTTTTGCTCTGTATATGTAAATACAATTTCACAATAAGTCTGGTTTTAGGTCAAAATTCATAACAATTGGTACCCTAAAAAATAAGACGCCTTTGCATTGCATTAACATGTTGATTTTTATAAACTAAAAAACAAGAATAGTTATTTAGAATATAGAATGTACAATTATAAGATTAAAACCAATTTTTTAGCCCCGAGGTGCCGAATTCGCGAAGGCACGAGCTAAAAAAATTGGTTTTAATTTTTTTATTCGTAGAAAGATGGATATAATACGATGCTAGACATAGTTTTTTTTTGTATGGATGAGAACCGGTTCCTATCCACCAGATTCGAATGAATACAAGAATTTTTTTTAAAATTTTCAATATATAACTTTTTGGCATTTATTGCCTTGAAATAGAAGAAAATTGTCAAATTATATTTGTATAATGTATTTTTCTCTGTTAGTTTACTAAAAGAGTTAAAAATAAGAAATACATCATTATCACTAAGCGTAAAAAAAATTCCCTCTTGAATAAGGATTAAAGCGCTGAATACCGCGTACTATTATATCGGAATATTTCCCGAAAATTCCTAAGCCATTACAACAATTTCATTATATACACTCATTATTATCTATCTATTTCTAAAATATTGAAGGTTGACAGTTAAAATACTTGATTTGTATTTAATCGGAAGCAGTTTGAACTAAAAAAATAGCAATAATCTTATATAACATAATTATTTTTGTTTATATATATTAATCTGTTGGATGCATTAGTCTCGTGATCTTATAAGGGCGCATAGCAACCCTTCTTTACCCCCTAGGTTAAAACATATGAATATGCTTGCTACTATTTTCTTATAGATTTACGAGTAAAAGTTAATTTAATCTATTTAAGATTGAATTGTTGAAAAACAAAGTAAAACGTTTTAGTTCGGTATATGTTTATTTTTACTTTTTAAAAAAAAATTACCTGGTAATTTTGTCTTTGTTATATTACGAATGGCCGCACAGTAGTAAAACTATCTGAACTATCACGTAAGAAGTATGGTATAAACATTTGTCTTCCATCCACGAAGTAATTTATAAGACTACCTGTTAAGAGATAAAAAGAAGCTGCAATATTTTAATACTTTTTTGAAGTTTTTAGATATATATCCCTCCTTAATTTACATGATAAAACATATTACACATTCTACATAGGTAAATTTGTTTAAATTGTCAGGACTTACATTCAAAAAACTTGCTTGATCCTTAGGTTTAAATTGAAATATTTCAGAACTGAAATATGTGGAGGATAGTCCCCATCTAAGTTCCCTACCCTCCCCTACCTACTTGGACTTCTTTAATTGATATTAAGTCATTTGTCATCATTTTTATTATTATTATTTAACTCGTATTTATTTGATAACATCTTTCAGATAATCTAAAATGGGCGAGGACGAAATAAAGCCGGCAGATTCAGCTGTTGATATCTCTCCCAATCAAGATGGAGGAGTCTTGAAACAAATAATGACTGAAGGATCTGGAGAATCTCCTCTGACCGGTGACAAAGTAACCGTCCACTATGTTGGTAAGCTAACGGACGGGTCACAGTTTGATTCCAGCCGCGACAGGGATGACAAGTTTACCTTCAACTTGGGTAAGGGCGAGGTTATTAAAGGATGGGATATTGGTGTGGCCACTATGAAAATTGGAGAACGCTGTCTGTTGTTTATAAAGTCTGACTATGGTTATGGGCCCACTGGCAGCCCGCCCAGGATTCCTGGTGGAGCAACTCTTGTATTTGATGTGGAATTATTTTCGTTTACCGGTGAGGATATAACCAAAGAGAAAGATGGCGGAATTGTAAAACGTGTGATGACTGCTGGTAAAGGTTATGAAACTCCAAATGACGGCGCCCGCCTTGTTTGTGATGTCAAGGGTACCTGTAAGGGAATTGTCTTTGATGAAAGAAGTGTTGAATTTGAACTAGGAGAGGGGCGTGATATTGATCTGCCACGAGGTCTGGAGTTGGGCTTAGAGAAAATGAAGTGCGAGGAGACAGCACAACTGTCAATCAGATCAGATTATGGATTTGGAAAAGCTGGCTTGCCAGCAAAATCCATCGAACCCCACGCAGATCTGAAGTACGAGGTTACTCTAAAGAGCTTTGAGCAATCCAAAGAAAGCTGGCAGCTAGACGCTGATCAAAAGTTGACCCAAGCAAAAATTCTGAAAGAGAAGGGAACCAAATTTTTCAAAAACGGCAAATATGAAATTGCTGCCTCACGCTACATGAAAGTCATAGATTTTCTTGAGCACGAAATTGCCTTGAAGGGTGACGAGGAGGTTGAACGAAAAGATTTATTACAGGCTGGCCGCTTGAATGCTGCTCTCTGCAAATTAAAACTTGGTGATTTTCTGGGCAGTAAAGATCTTTGCTCAAAGGTTTTGGAAGAAAACAGTGACAATCCCAAGGCATGGTTTCGCCGTGGAGAGGCTTTCTACGCTCTTAACGATTGGGAGAATGCCAAGGCTGATTTTGAACAAACCTTAAAGCTGGAAACTGATAACAAGGCAGCTAAGAACAAGATTGCTCAGTGCGAACTGGAGATTAAAAAGTACAAGCTCAAAGAGAAGAAGACATTTGCCAACATGTTTGACAAGTTTGCTGCTATGGATTCTAAAAAAGAAAATGCTGACAGCAGAAACAGAAGTGATCCTTTGAAGAATATCAGCGAATGGGAAAGTTCTCAGACAAGCATGGAGCCGGCCCTTGACTCGAATTCCATCAAGGTTGGCGGGGACGTGTCCATGAACATGGATATTGATCAAGCAATCCAGGAGGATAAAGTGAATGGAGAACAGGAATAATCTCTTAACAACCGGAAAGAACATCATACAGTGATTTTTTTTATAGCCAAACTTTTTAAAGGGTTATAATCATTTTATCTTCTTATTTTAATTCAAACATGTGTTAAATGATAATTATATTGTGATCTCTATGTATTTAAACTTAAACTTGTCAATTTTTCGTTAATTGGTGTTATGTTTGTTGTGGGTAAAAGTGTATTTAACATTTAAAGTCTTAAGATTAAGCATACCAAAATGCAATTAATGTTTTTTTAAATCAGATATTATAAGCAATAAAAATGAAATCGCAACTCATGATATTTAGTCTAATATCATTGATTAAGTACTGTTAAAATGTAAAACCAAGAAAAAAAGTCAAGATCCATGTAAACTATTAAAAATGAATTGATGTAAATTGTAAGTCAATTATTTATATGTTCTATATTGTAATTGTTAAAGCATTTTAAAAATTAATATCAAGCACATTTTTAAAAAAATAATTCAATCTTTTTTGTTACTTTCAGTTAAACTTGCACACACAAAATGGCGGCGTTTCAGATGCCGGAGGCTGCCCTAGCCCAACTGAAAGGTTTCATATCTTTGTGCCAGGCACAGCCACAGATAATTCACAGGCCGGAGCTCAAGTTTTTTAAAGACTACCTGGAGAGCATGGGTGCCACGCTTCCTGCCCCTGCTCCAGAACCAAAACAGGACAAGACAAGTTCTGGCGAGGCTAAGGATGAAGAGAAGACCGCAAAGGAAGAACCTGAGGTAAACTTATTTCGGATATATATTTAAATCTTCTTTCAGCCACTAAAATATTTATTACATATTTTTTTTGAGATATCGGTTTTATTGATAGACGGATGTTTCACCTTTCAAAGAAAATAGTTATCTATTAGCCAGCGGGATATTGACAGATGGAAATCGTTTTACTTTGAAATTTTACTGTCTATTGATATTTTAGTTAAATCAAATTGATAGGTATAATATTACCTTTACATTTTTTTCAAGAATGAAGCTGAGATGAGCAGCGAGGAAAGTGACGTAGAGCTTGATATGGAGGGAGTTATTGCTGACAATGAAACTGAAGATACTCATGAGATGGGAGATCCTGACAAGAAAGAAATGACTGATGATGAGATGACAAAGTTTGACGAGGCCAGAGGTCAAGCTATGAGCATTTTTTCAGAGGTAATATTTTAAGTCTGTATACAGTCCTTTAAAAAAAAGAGGGGTGTGGAGGGGGGTTCTCAGTATGTCAGTCTTTTTAAAAATGGGGAGTTTTTATCAATGAGAAATCTTTTAAGTTCGAATTTCATTAGTATTGTTGGCAGAAGTAGGCGTTGGTAGGTTTCTCTAAGTTACAGGTAATAGATTGTCTATAGTTCAGCTGTTTCCCGTTTTCGTATTTAAACCGTTATGAATGTCACCGTGAAACCTTCCATACTCAAGCCTGGGTTAGAAATAGAAAAACCGCGACACGCTAGGACATTTGATAGTAAGAATAGGGGAAATGCCTTAAAAATAATTCAGCTCGGACTTGCAACTTGTAAATATTATTATTCTTCAAGAAATTAGGCAGGATGATTTCTGTCTGCCTGTAACGTAATATCTCACTAACTACTGAACCGATGACTAAGGCTCCTCTCTTCAGTGAAGCTTTTGTTTAAAAAAAGGTTTAAATTACTTGGAGAGTTCTTCAAACCTCCCATTAGAAATTAACCCTAGAAATATAATCCAGCCTTTCTTGAAGTTCTTGAGTAATGGGCGTTTGGATGTGATGACATAGGGCAAATTCCCTAGAATTTAAAGTATCTGCTCAAAAGCATGAATAACATTTTTTTAATTGCAGGGAGAGTGGGAGCAGGCTATTGAAAAGTTTACAGAGGCAATTAAACTGAATCCGAACTCAGCTGCAATGTTTGCTAAACGCGGAGCTTGTTTCCTTAAGATGAAGAGATTAAAGGCTTGTATTAGAGATTGTACAAGGTAAATCTAGCCATAATATTTTAATGCATTTTTAGTCTAATAAGTTTGGGTCTATACTCTTAAAATAATGTATGTTGATAAGAATTTTGCGTGTTTTTTTTTCATTGAAAATTTAGATATAATATACAATAGGTAGGTATTTTCTTTTGATTAACCTTTATTATTACTTAAGAGCTATTGAACTGAATCCTGACAATGCATCTGCGTACAAGTTCAGAGGAAGATCTCACCGTCTGCTTGGAAACTTCAAAGATGCGGCATCAGATCTCAGAACTGCTTGCAAAATTGATTTTGACGAGCAGGTAAGAATGTTACAATTACCCCGTCTAATTTGTTTAAATTTGCAACAATAACAAAAATATTTGTGTATTCATTTTTTTTGTAATTTTCTACAAACCAAACTGAACCAGTATTTGTTTTTTAAAAATCCGTCAAGTTGAAAAAGGTTCCCTTTTAAACTTGAAATGGAGCAAAAGAAAGTCCCCCCCCCCCCCCTCTTCTGCGGAGTAGCCACTTGTATGTTTACATTATTATATCAAGGCTGACGAATGGTTGAGAGAAGTGACTCCCAACGCCAAGAAGTTGGAAGAACATGAGAGAAAACAGGACCGCAAGCGGGCGGAGAAGGAGTTGAAGGAAAAGAAAGAGAGGGTGAGAGCAGCCCAGGAGGCCAGGAAAGCTGCTGCAGAGGCGGCTGCTGCGGGTGATGATGATGTAAGTGATTTTTAATTAATCGTATGACACAACTAATAGGATGTCTCTCTGTTTGACAGCAATATAAAAAGATGTCATATTGGTATGAGGTTTGTCTGTATGCAACTAGCAAAAGATTCACTAGCCATTTTACCACTAGATTATTTCCCTTTTGATTAATCATATTATTTTATCAGGATGATATGGGTGGTATGGGAGGAATGGGCGGACTTGGTGGTCTCTTCAGCGATCCAGAACTCTTGGCAGCCCTCTCTGATCCAGAGGTCGCCAAGGCTTTCCAGGATATTCAGTCCAACCCAGCAAACATCATGAAGTATCAAGGCAATCCAAAAATAATGGCATTAATCACAAAGATGGCATCCAAGATGGGCGGCGGTGGTGGAATGGGTGGTAGGCCCGGTATGGGCGGCATGGGAGGAATGCCTGGAATGGGCGGCATGGGAATGCCAGGTATGGGGGGAATGCCTGGAATGGGTGGAATGCCAGGTATGGGGGGAATGGGTGGAGGAGCTAGTTCTGGAGGAGCACCACCACCACCACCAGCATCTTCTACAGATGATCTAGATTAACTCAATAATTGCAGATATCAACACCAAAACTACAAGACTTCAATTCTTATATTAAAATTTTTCTCTATATATTTAGAATTCAAAAATTTTGTGTTTGTTAAACTATCCATGATTGCAGTACTTAGCAATTTTTTGTTTATCTGCAACAAAATTACCTAAATATTTTATGTATTTTTTTGCATTTTTGTGTAGGTTTTCTCTTCGTAGTAGAGGGGTGACAAGTCAATTCTAGTTCAGTCGCAAAGGGGGGGGGGGGGCGTAATGACATAAGCTCTTAAACCGTGAGCAAAATGGTCTAAATATTGAGCTAGACCCTTCAAACTTGGTATATAAGCCTAGTCCTATAGGTAATACATCTAAATGGCAAAAAAATCCAAAATTTTTTATTTTTAGGTTAGGTTAGGTAAGAAAAACCCTGCGGAAATGGGGTTTTTAGGCTTTTTTTGGTCTATTTTGATGTGGAAACTTGCCTTAAATTGTTTTTTCTTAGGGTTTTAACTTAAATACACTGTATCTATTCATATGGACATTATTTAAGATGATTCAGCAAGTCGGGGACCGACCCCAGGGGGCTAGGTGGGTGGCCCGCAGGGGTTAAGTTCATTTTTCCTAATATATTTGTTGTGATACATCAAATTATAGGTTTTTTAGGTCAAGGAACTCAAATTCAGAGCTAAAATAAGCATTAGACTAATCTGAAGCTAGCCCCAGCGGGCTAGGTTGGTGGCCCGCAGGGGTTAAGTGCATTTTTTCTAATATATATCTTGTTATATATCAAACTATAGGTTTTTTAGGTCAAGAAACTCAAATTCTGAGCGAAAATTAGCATTAGACTGACCTGAAGCTAACCCCACCGGGCTAGGTTGGTTTTCTGCAGGGCTTAAGAGCATTTACCTAACCTAACCTAGAAACTTACTCATATTTTTACAGGTTTCTTTCTTGAATAAACTGTGTCTATTAATAAAGACTTTATTTAAGATGATCCAGCAAGTCGGGGACCGACCCCAGTGGGCTAGGTGGGTGGCCCGCAGGGATTAAGTGCATTTTCCCCAATATATATGATGTGATACATCAAATGATATGTTTTTTAGGTCAAAGAAATTCAGAGCTAAAATAAGCATTAGAATAATCTGAAGCTAACCCCAGCGGGCTAGCTGGGTTGCCCACAGGGCTTAAGTGCATTTTACCTAAGCTAACCTAGAAACTTACATTTATTATTTTTTTAGGTTTTTTTTCTAGAATAAACTGTCCATTCATGAGGACCTTATGAATAAACTGTGTCTATTAATGAAGACTTTATTTAAGATGATCCAGCAAGTCGGGGACCGACCCCAGCGGGCTAAGTGGGTGGCCCGCTGGGGTTAAGTGCATTTTCCCCAATATATATGTTGTGATAAATCCAATTATAGGTTTTTTAGGTCGAAGAACTCAAATTCAGAGCTGAAATAAGCATTAGACTAATCTGAAGCTAACCCCAGCGGGCTAGATAGGTAGCCCACAGGGCTTAAGTGCATTTTACCTAACCTAACATAGAAACTTACGTTTAATATTTTTTTCAAATAAACTGTCCATTCATGAGGACCTTATTTCAGATGATCCAGCAAGTCGAAGACCGACCCCAGCGGGCTAGGTGGGTGTCCCTCAGGGGTTAAATGCAAGTATGTGTTGTCATACATCAAACTATAGGTTTTTAAGGTCAAGAAACTCAAATTTACAGCTAATAAAAGCATCAGACTAATCTGAAGCTAGCCCCAGCGGGCTAGGTGGGTTGCCTGCAAGTCTTAAGTGCATTTTACCTAACCTAACCTAGAACCTTACTTGTTTTTTTTATGGTTTTTTTCTGGAATAAACTGTGTCTATTTATTAGAACAAGATTTAAGACCCCAGCAGGCTAGGTGCGTGGTCCGCAGGGGTTAAGTGCATTTTTAGTTGTCATACATAAAATTATAGGTTTTTTAGATCCAGAAATTCAAAAAATGCATTTGAACTTCATTTAGTGAACTGCATATTTTTTCCTGGTTAATTGGTTAAACTACATTTATATGGCATATATTTGAAAGAATTTAAATTTTGATAGTACAATGTTAGCGGTGGAAGAATTTAATATGCTAATAGGATACAATTTTTTTATTTAATGTATACCACATACCACGAAAAAACTAGCATCAGGTTGCTATTGTGTTTTTTTAGCTCCAAATTGACTTTAAAAACCTATAGTTTGATGTATAACAACACATAATTTGGAAAATTTACCCCTGCAGGCCACCCACCTAATCCGCGGGGGTTAGCCTTAGGTCAGTCTAATGCTTAAAATAGCTCTGAATTTGAGTTTCTTGACATAAAAAACCTATAATTTGATGTATGACAACACATACTTTAGAAAAAATGCACTACACCCCTGTGGGCCACCCACCTAGCCCGCTGGTGTCGGTCCCCAACTTGCTGGATTATCTAAAATAATGTCCTCATTAATAGACACAGTTTATTCAAGGAAAAAACCAAAAAAGAATAAGTAAGTTTCTAGGTCAGGTTAGGTAAAATGCACATAAGCCCTGTGGAAAATCTACCTAGCCCGCAGGGGTTAGCTTCAGGTAAGTCTTATGCCAATTGTAGCTCTGAATTTGAGTTTCTTGACCTTAAAAACCTTTATTTTGATATATAACAAGATCTATATTGGAAATAATGCTTTTAACCCCTGTGGGCCACCAACCTAGCCCGCTGGGGCTAGTTTCAGAATAGTCTTATGCTAATTCTAGCTCTGAATTTGAGTTAACTGACCTAAAAAACTTATAATTTGATGTATCACAACATATGTATTGGAAAAAAATGCACTTAACCCCTGCGGGCCACCCACCTAGCCCGCTGGGGTCGGTCCCCGACTTGCTGGATCATCTTAAATAAAGTCCTCATTAATAGACACAGTTGATTCAAGAAAAAAAACCTGTGAAAATATAAGTAAGTTTCTAGGTTAGGTTAGGTAAATGCTCTTAAGCCCTGCAGAAAACCAACCTAGCCCGGGGGGGTTAGCTTCAAGTCAGTCTAATGCTAATTTTCGCTCAGAATTTGCGTTTCTTGACCTAAAAAACCTATAGTTTGATATATAACAAGATATATATTAGAAAAAATGCACTTAACCCCTGCGGGCCACCAACCTAGCCCGCTGGGGCTAGCTTCAGATTAGTCTAATGCTTATTTTAGCTCTGAATTTGAGTTCCTTGACCTAAAAAACCTATAATTTGATGTATCACAACAAATATATTGGGAAAAATGAACTTAACCCCTGCGGGCCACCCACCTAGCCCCCTGGGGTCGGTCCCCGACTTGCTGAATCATCTTAAATAATGTCCATATGAATAGATACAGTGTATTTAAGTTAAACCCCTAAGAAAAAACAATTTAAGGCAATTTTCCACATCAAAATAGACCAAAAAAAGCCTAAAAACCCCATTTCCGCAGGGTTTTTCTTACCTAACCTAACCTAAAAATAAAAAATTTTGGATTTTTTTGCCATTTAGATGTAATACCTATAGGACTAAGCTTATATACCAAGTTTGAAGGGTCTAGCTCAATATTTAGACCATTTTGCTCACGGTTTAAGAGCTTATGTCATTACGCCCCCCCCCCCCCCCCCCTTTTATTAAAATAATATATGTCTACCAAGTTAATAGATTGTCATTTATACATTACTTGGTAGTTTTTATTTATTTTTTATGTGATAATAATGGAAATAATTTTTTTGGATTATTTTTTTTATCTTTTGTCTTGCAATTCTTAATATGAAACAATTGAATTTTTCTTAATTGTTAAATTAATAACCTTTTCTTGGAATTTTTTATGTATTTATTTTATAATTCATTAAGAAATGAAAAGTTACTGTTCTTTTTAATAAAATCTCTTCATTCCTTACTTTGTATTTTATCGCTAAAATATCAATTTTTTTCAGAATTTAATAAAGTTGAAAATGTTGTTGAGCCTCTTGGGGTTCGCCAGGCAGGCGACTAATAATAATATTCCCACCATTGCTCGCAGGAAGCATATTTTTACATTTAAGATGCACGTCATCCTGGCTTATTTTTAGGTTTGTTTTGAGCATTTTTTTTAAGAAAGGAGAGGTTGGTCGTATAAAGGTTCATTTTATGTTATAGGTAGTAAATTACAACACTATAGAATTAAAATATAGAATAAACTTAAAGAAAAAATGGTCATTCTTTTTCACCAACCTTACAGAGCACACTGTGGGCTACAATTGAATCAAGACAAAAGTAAGTGCCGAGCCCTGGGACCTATGTAGGGTGAAAATAGACATCAATCCTTGATGATTCCAGGTGGAGACAAAATATTTCAGCGGGGTCTTTTGTTTTTTTTTCAATTTTAAGTTCTGAAAAAAAATTGAAAAAAATATGAAAATCTTTAATAAAAAACAAACAAAAAATAATTTTCAATATTTTTTTTCACAAAAAGATTCAAACAACTTATATAAATACTATAAGCTTTAAAAAAATCACAATTTTCAAATTTAGACTTTCAATAAAAAGATTTGTAGAAAAAACCTAACAACATATTCTAACATATTTCTGATCAACATAGCAATAAAACATCTTTTGCAAAATCTTTATCATCAAAAATAAATAGCACTTACTAAAGACTTTTTTTCATTTAAACTTATACTTTTCACATTAATTAACTTTAAAGATTGATTTTTTTAAAAAGAAAGGTTGCGTGATTTTTTTATTCATAATTAATTGCCTAATTTTGAGATTCAGATAAAAAACTTTACTGCTTTATATCATGGGATACTCTACTAGCAGCGGCTACGCCTCTAGAGGCATATGAGGCCCTTAGGTTGGGGGGGAAGACGAACCCTCCCTTATAATTACAGTTTTTTTAATGAAAAAGTTAAAAACATTTATTTTTGAGAGTTAATTCTCTTGGGATAGTGATGGTACCCTTCCCCAAAATAGTAATAAACCTTACCAGGACATATAAGAAGCTACCATGTAAAGGAGAACCATATTGGTTCAGTAATTAGTGAGATCCCTTGGTGCACAAAGACTCACATAGAACCTGTTACTTTATTATAAAGATACATATATACACAGAAACTCTACAATCAGAGTATGTCTGTTTGTTCATCCGTCTGTATAAAAATATTACAGAATATATTTATTTGGTACTAGCGGCTACGCCCCTAGAGGCCTTTAGGGGCACTTGAGAGGGGAAGAAGTGGTTGAATTCTACAACTAGATTTTTATTTCAGACTTAAAAAGAAAAAGTTATTTTTTGTGTGTGAAATGGGGTCCTTTTTTAGGGGTTGATTTCTCCTAGGATGGTGGAGGTACCCTCCCAAAAAAGTTATAGAACTTCCAAGAACCAATGAGAAGCTACATAGAAAAAAAAGAACCATTGATCATTGTTAATTACTATTCAGGGATCTAAAGGGATAAGACAATGACCGCTAAATTGATTTACATTCCCAAATATGATACATGGATAACCCTTCTGTATGTTTCAGTTAATGGTTGAAACGTTGGGCACTTAATTTAATAATCTAACCAAACAAAAATCGCAACAAGTCCCCTAAGTAGTTAAGGCAACGAATAACAAATTGCTATATTAAACTATGGGGACTAGTGTAATAAACAGTCCATTGTCCCATCTCGCTCTGATTAATATATCTTTGCATCTGTATATTACACTTGCTATTTTCTTTATTTGTATTCTTTTAAACTTAACAGCTTCACTAATTATGGATGTTGTCTTTTTCCCTTGTTAAATCCAATTACCTAATTCTGGATATTCTTTGAGGTTGATAATTACAATTATATTTTATTAAATGGAAAAAGAACAATTTAATCAAAATTCAAGATAAAAATTATTTTATCACTAGCGGTTTTGCCCCTAGAGGCATCTAGGGGCCCTTGATAAGTGGGGGGAAGTTGACCCCTCCCCTACTTTCAGTTATAGTATGTAAAAGAAAAAGTTTTTTTTTAAATGTTGGGTAGGAACTCATTTTTTTCTAAACTCAAAACTTCTCAGGACCATGAAAAGCTGGAACCAAAAGGAGAACTACATCAGTTAAGCGGTTACAAAGAATCTTCGGTACCGACAGACACCCTCACACACACACACACACACAAACAGACAGACACAGAAACTGTTACTTTTATGTAAGGATTAATAGACACTAAACTACTCCTTAATATGTTGATCCTATCAGTCTAAAAGATAGGTCAATAAAGAAGAACTAAATTGGTCCAGTGGTTAGCAAGAACTTTAGGCACAGACAGAAAAAACACACGGACATCCTATCTTTTTTATACAGGGATATAACTTTTAAACGATAGGAAAATTATTTTTTTCCAGATGATATTTCTCTCACTGCTTTAAAGCACTATTTATGATACAAAATAGATTGATGTCTGTTTGTCCATCTTTCTGATGCTTAAGAACTAATATGGTTCTTTTTTTACTTTACTATGTAGCTTCTCATTGGTCCTTGGAAGGTTCATAACTTTTTTTGAGAAAGAGAAGAGAAATCGCCCCTTAAAAAAGGACCACAACACACAAACAAAACTTTTCCTTTTTAAGCCTAAAATAAAAATATAGTTGTAGAATTAAACCCCTTATTTCCCTCTTAAGTGCCCCTAAAGGCCTCTAAGGGCGTAGCCGCTTTAGCAAAAAAAATATATTCTGTATTGTTTTTATACAGACGGATGAACAAACAGACATACTCTGATTGTAGAGTTTCTGTGTATATATGTATCTTTATAATAAAGTAACAGGTTCTATGTGAGTCTTTGTGCACCAAGGAATCTCACTAACCACTGAACCAATATGGTTCTCCTTTACATGGTAGCTTCTTATATGTCCTGGTAAGGTTTATTACTATTTTGGGGAAGGGTACCATCACTATCCCAAGAGAATTAACTCTCAAATTAAATGTTTTTAACTTTTTCATTAAAAAAAAACTGTAATTGTAAGGGGGGTTCGACTTCCCCCCCAACCCAATGGCCTCATATGCCTCTAGAGGCGTAGCCGCTGCTAGTAGATTATCAATTAATATAAAGTAGTAAAGTTTTTTATCTGAATCTCAAAATTAGGCAATTAATTATGAATAAAAAAATCACGCAACCTTTCTTTTTAAAAAAATCAATCTTTAAAGTTAATTAATGTGAAAAGTATAAGTTTAAATGAAAAAAAGTCTTTAGTAAGTGCTATTTATTTTTGATGATAAAGATTTTGCAAAAGATGTTTTATTGCTATGTTGATCAGAAATATGTTAGAATTTGTTGTTAGGTTTTTTCTACAAATCTTTTTATTGAAAGTCTAAATTTGAAAATTGTGATTTTTTTAAAGCTTATAGTATTTATATAAGTTGTTTGAATCTTTTTGTGAAAAAAAATATTGAAAATTATTTTTTGTTTGTTTTTTATTAAAGATTTTCATATTTTTTTCAATTTTTTTTCAGAACTTAAAATTGAAAAAAAAACCAAAAGACCCCGCTGAAATATTTTGTCTCCACCTGGAATCATCAAGGATTTATGTCTATTTTCACCCTACATAGGTCCCAGGGCTCGGCACTTACTTTTGTCTTGATTCAATTGTAGCCCACAGTGAGCAACAACAATTTTACATAGAATAGAAAACAAGTCTTAACTGAGGAATAATATCAGGACTAGCCAAATCCAATTTTTTAACCAAAACTCCGTATCCGAAATCCGTAAAATATTTGGATATAGCTCGGATTAATCTAGAATCCGCAAATATCTTGTTACACAGTGGTCCTCAAGGCAAAAAAAGTTTGACAAAACCCACCAGAAAAACGGACTATATGGCCATCATATATACCCATTGGGGGGCCAGAAACTGACGTTTTTGCAGATCTTTGGTGGGCCGGTGCAGCCAGGCCATTTGGCCGACCAGTTCAGGACACATATCCGCCAAAAACAGTGTTTTTAGACGGTTAGATGGTTTTGGCCGCACTGGCCCACCAAAAATCCGCAAAAACGTTGATTTTTAACAATTTTTGCAACCTTTGACGGCCGCTGTCGGCCAAACGGCTGGGCCGACCGCCTCCGGCCGCACATCTGCTGAATTGGCTTGGGATGGCCTACAAAAAAGTTGGAATACATGTGGCTGCGCCCTGCACACATGCCGTGCTATGCGCAAAAAACACGTCAAAAAATGGTCATTTTTGGGATGCGCTGATTTTGCCGCCACTTAAAGGCAGGAAGGAGGCCGGCCATCGTCTCCGGCAACTTTAAATCATAGTTAGAGCCAGCCATTGTGGTTCTATAGGTACCTTTAGATTTCTGCTAGATCCTCTGGGAGGCCCTCTGGGGCCAATACACCAGGGCATGGTTAAAAAAACTTTGAGGTGCTCTAACTTTTCCGCCAATGGGGGGAAAATGTTGGGTCATGACTTTTTGTGATCTACCCGAGCCAGATTTTCAGGGTTTATAAGGATTTTTACTAATCTGAAACCATAGCAACAAAAATAGTGACAAACAACCTTATTTTTTTAAGGAATTCGGTCTATTATCTTTAAAATGGAATAAATCCCAAGAAGGAACAGCTATGATTTTAAGAAAATCAGTTTCTGGCCCCCCAATGGGTATATATGATGGCCATATAGTCCGTTTTTCTGGTGGGTTTTGTCAAACTTTTTTTGCCTTGAGGACCACTGTGGTTAATGCGATTGAAATCCGATGCTGTGTTAAGTTCCTCTGATTGCCATCCCTGATATAAATCCTCATCATACACTAGATCTAGAACCTTTATTATCGTGTAAATAAATAAATATGATTGTCTCAGATTTTTTGCAACCTCAAATCCGAGATCTGGACTCGAAGAATTTTTCGAGGACAAATCAGTACTTGGCGAGCAGAAGATTCGAGTGGGCAGGTCATGGAAACTAGATGAATTACGTCTCAAAAGTAACAGCGACCTTCACAAGCTGTGGTATATCCTGCTGAAGGAGAGGAACATGTTGTTAACTATGAAGCATGCATACGACGACGCTTTTGTGGCCATGCCAAATGATGAGAGGATTGATAAGGTTGCGGAGAGCATGGAAAACCTGGAGGAGGTTGTTAAGGAGAGGAACAGGGCCTATTATGAGCTGGAATGTGGCGTTACAGGTAGTGTTTGGCCGGATATCCGGCAAATTACCGGATATTGAAGTAGAAAAAAACAAAATTTTCTTCCATGACATATTAAATTTTTTTTTAATCCGTCGCCTTTCACCCTCCGACCGCCAGCCGCGGCGGCTGGAAACTGCAAATAAAAATTTATGTTTTAGGGTTCTAATATAAAATTTACACGAAGATAAACATATGCATTGCAATATTTGCTGTTATTCTTATGTTATCAATTTCAAGTATACCTGATAATGTTATATTTTGGACAAGTTCATAGAAATTAGCTGTGTTGAAGACATCCTAATCTTACCCATTACCAATACCTAAGCTTTTTGTAATAGAATGAAAATATTTAAAATTTATGTAGGTACATTTTACAGTAATAAAATGAATATTAAGGTGAAAGGGACAGATTTATCCGACGAGATGGTCTGGGTCAGTTAGTTCACTATAAGCCAAGGGAACACGCAATCCATCCAATTCTGAACACATCTTACAGAAACAAATTAAAGTTTAGGTAGGTTTTTATTTTATTTTAAATTCCTGTAAAAATTGATAAGTATATATGAAAACTAATGTTCGTATGCTTTATTTAAAAAAAGGTTGGTAATATTTAATCATTGTTCCTTTATTATATTTGCATAGGTATTATTGAAAATACAATATAACTTTTCATTTGAAAAAAAACTTTAAAGAGAATTATGCACGAACTGAAGCGAGTGATGTTTAGCAACTTACTTATTGATTGATTGATTATACATAGTTTCTTAGTGCTTGGACCTAAGTCGTTATGGAGTAGGTCAATATGGCCAGCTTAAGCTCCACGTTCAAGCTTATTTTAACTCGACCCGCTATCTGTCGAGTATGGAAAGGTCACCGGTATGAATGACGGTATTCGCAGAGGAGTTTGGGATAAGGGTTTTTAGAACTCATACCGTTGCCAAAAATAATCAATGACCAAAAACGACAACTCATGACTATAATATTTACTTTTTTCTTGTAACCACTTTAAGCAGCCACTTTAATTTAAAATTATAAGGTACTAGTAATTAAATTATAATATTGAAACTTTACAGGTTTGGTAATAGTATGAATGAAGACGTCATAGATTTCCTCCAAAAATTAAGTGAAAAAACTACCAGAGAACAAAATAGAAAACAATTGATACAATTAAGAGAGGTAATTGACTTCATTTATTATTTTTAAAATGTATGTATGTTCGTTCTATTATTTGTAACTAGCACAGCCACTTTACATCATGTAAAGACATTATTTCTATTGGATTTACGATATTTTTTCAAAAAGATTTTAATTTGACGAAATTAATTTGAATTTGAATAAATAGCGTACCAAAGCACTTTTTTCTATTAAAGTGTTACATATAATTTATACTGCAAATAACCGAAATGCTAGACATTTTTAAGATTTTATTTTTCAAATTATCATTATATTTTACGTATTCTTGCGACATAGGTATAAATGAGCTTTTAAATGTTTCTTATTTTAGTCAGCATCACTGAATACAAATATTAAATAGTTCACTCTTAATCCTTACTCAGAAGTTGTTACTACCACTTACAAATTCAATATTTTTATCTGACTTAAAAATAGCAGTGTTTATTTTTCTGGATATCATCCTGGAAAAACTATCCTAGAATTTTCATATTCTAAAAAACACAAAATATTCTTTTATTCACTTCGTGGAACTATCATGTTTAAAGGTACCTAGGGATTTCTCTTTTTTATATATCTTTTTATTTCTTCAAAGCTTCTTACCGTTGGACTAAATTTTTCTTGATATTTTTTTGAATAGCCACCTTGCATATATTGCATCCGACAATTGCATGTTTTCTATTGATAATATTATTTTGTGTAGGCTGCCAGAGTGGTGAGAAGATTTCCTAATGTAGACATGGAGGCTCTAGTTGAGAAATACCCGCTTGTTGACCCAAACAAATTAATCAGATGGAAAAAGATCAGAGGCCAAAACTTTGTAACAAATCAAGATGTTTGATTTATATGCAAAATTATTAAATAGAGTTGTTCAATTAAATTTCTGATTTCAGAACAAAATGTAAAAAGTGGCATAAAGTAAAAGTTATTAACCATCAATTTAATGTATTAAGATGGTTTTGTTACAAAAACTTCATGCCAGAAGTTTACTTCATCATATAAATGACATTATTGTAAAAAGAAAAGTGCATGGAACAAAGTCATGTATGGCTTTGAACCAATTTGGCGTTGACCTCCTACCAGACAGTTACAATAAAGTATTATTCAATAAAGTCAAGACAAACACAGTTACTGATGATGTTATTGATTCCTCTCTGAAAGAATTAGAAAAGTTTGGTCTCCTATCATCTGGCAATGAAGTAAACACACCAGACATAAGTAATTTAATGCCACCTCTGCGTGGCAAAAATGTTCTTGATCACTTTCGAATTATTGCCGACGAACAAATAGCTCCGTACCTGGATTTACTAAAATCAATGTTGATCCTGCAGCCGCCAGCAGTTCCAACTAAATTACGGATAGAAGCAGGTTGGGTCAGGTATGGATTTGATGGAAAGATTACCAATGTGCCATATCCAACAGGTAAAAAAGTTTTTTTTTACCAATCTGGTTCGCGCTATGATCATTTCATAATCAACTATGATGTGGGGACATTATTAAGAGTTTTTATACAAAAAATATAGTTAATAAATTAAGCTCTACTCCTTAAAACTTCAAAGAGAATAAATTTAGCTGTCGCAGTTTTTTTTAGTGAATGTTACCAATCATTAGCTTAGATAAGATGCACCCAAAAATATTGTTGTCGTATGTAACTTGATGTTAAATTCACGTACCCCGTCATCCTGTTTTAACAACAGATCGTCATTAAGATCAATTGTAGAAGTATTTTTTATTTGAAATAAAGAACTGCTATTTTTTACGAGTTGAAAGTTATTCATAACTAAATTAATTTTGCATCATATCTTTTGCCTAACATAATTGTAATTAAATTTGAAAATGTTTCAGAGAATTGCATGGTATTTGATGTTGAAGTAAGCGTTTTAACCGACAGTAGAGCGGTTATGGCCGCATGTGTAACAGATAAAGCTTGGTACACCTGGCTGGCACCAAACCTTATATCTGGCCACCCATTTCCAGCCAACATGAACCCCGACACCATGATACCGTTGGGCAGCACACCAGAAACGCCCAAGCTAGTCATTGGTCATAATGTGTCATACGACAGAATTAGGGTTGGTGACGAGTACGGGATTGAGCTAACTGGCACCAGATACCTGGACACAATGTCGCTACACATAGCTTACAGCGGGATGACCAGCAGTCAGCGCATTATGAAGATGGGAGAAAAAAATATAGAGTTGTCGGCGCGGCCCAAATGGCTGGGCAGAACCTCACTAAACAACCTGGCGGACATACATGAGCATTACTGCCAGACTGACAACAAAATGAGCAAAGACGTGCGTAACGCGTTTGTTAAGTGCACTATTGCTGAGCTCAAAGATGATATTCCAAATTTATTGAATTACTGTTTAAAGGAAAGAGATAATGCTTAATGAATAGATACTCCAAAGAGGCCTTTTATAGCATGCTGTATTTTAAAGTTCATATGGCCGTTTTGTATACTTTTATAGGTTTTGTTATAATAACTTTAAATAATGTACAAATAATGCTTTTTTAGGTTTAAGTAACCTCTAAAAACCGTATTTTGGTGAATTTAAAATCTAGCCAAATATACTACTCATGAATCCTTCCTTTTTCTTTATATTTTAATCACGCAATTACACAGTGGGATCTTTTGAAAAAAAACGGGACATCCAAAAATTCTAAAATCGACTTTTATCTATCCTAGGACCTAATAATGGCTGTAAGTAGACAGCTAGAAAAGAAATTTTTGAAAAAATATTATTTTTTGGCGGGTTTATGCCATTTTTAAAAAAGGTAGTGAAAAATTTCTTTTTAGTTTTGATGATTTTCCAGATTTTTTTACACAATTTTTTCAAATCAACAAAAATACATTTATGTTCAGCTTATGCAAATAATTTTTGATTCAGGTACTTTTCAGATACCTGTACCAATGTCTAATTAAAGAAAAAATTTTAAAAAATATTTTTTTGGTGGTGTAAATTGACATTTTGTGAGAAAATTTCACCAAAAATATTTAGATTTTTAACCCCAAAAAATCAGTTTTCTCCATTTTACCCAAAAACGGACAGGAGGCCCCGGGTTTTGCAATAATAATATCAATATACAATATGTATTGTGTATAAAACAGTTTTCACAACCTGGGGCCTCTTGTCCGTTTTTGAGTAATTGAGCATTTTACATTGCATGGTTTGAACAATTTCGTTCTTGTTAATTTCAAATTTTCCCCCGTTAGAGGGGGAAGGAGTCATTTTAGAGCCCAAAGTCATCTCTGCAATATTTTCAAACTTTTTAAGGCGGATCTTTCTTTACTTCTGCATTATTTGCCTCCGGCCAACCGTTACGCCGTTATTTGCCGCCGTTGGCGTGATTTTTAACGATTTTTGCCGTTCTCGCGGTTTTAATGGACATTTAAGGGATAAAGGAGTCGTTTAATAAAGATGACTTATAAATACTTTTATTTTAGCAATTAAATTTGCTAAATTTCATGTGTTCTAAAATAAATTGTAGTTCTAACTGGTTTTGGCCCAGCAGAAATTCAAATTTGGTTATTAAGGGGGGGGGGGAAGTTTGTACACTTATAGGAAATGAAATTCAGTACCAATGTTTGGGAGGGTCGTATGGGCTTGTTTTTAAAGTTATCAACCTAATTCTTTTTGTAGACTCTCTTATATGACTTGATATACACGTATTTCTTTGAAAATTGAATTTCAGTACTTTCCTTCTAGGGGCTTGTGGAGCAAAAGACCCCCCAAAACACTAAAAATATGAGTTCTGACCTTATTTTTAAAGATATCGACCTGATTTTTTCTTTATAATACTTTTTTAACATACCCGAATCAACGAAGCATTACAGATTTCATTTTGGGACTTTCCTTCTAGGGGCTTGTGGAGCAAGAGACCCCCAAAACACAAAAATATGAGTACTGGGCTTATTTTTGAAGATATCGACCTGATTTTTTTTTATAATACTTTTTTAACTTAACCGAATTTACGAACCATTACAGATTTCATTTTGGGACTTTCCTCTTAGGGGCTTTTGGAGCAAGAGACCCCCAAAACACAAAAATATGAGTACTGGGCTTATTTTTGAAGATATCAACCTGCTTTTTTTTATATAAAAATAATATTTAAACATAACCGAATCTACGAACCATTACAGATTTCATTTTGGGACTTTCCTTCTAGGGGCTTGTGGAGCAAGAGACCCCCAAAAATCATAAAAATATGAGTTGTGGGCTTTTCTTTTAAGATATCAACCTTATTTTTTATATAATAAAAAAATACTATTTTAACATAACCGAATCTACGAACCATTACAGATTTCATTTTGGGACTTTCCTTCTACGGGCTTGTGGAGCAAAAGACAACAAAAACACTAAAAATATGAGTTCTGAGCTTATTTTTAAAGATATCAACCTGATTTTTTTTTATAAAAATACTATTTTAACATAACCGAATCTACGAACCATTATAGATTTCATTTTGGGACTTTCCTTCTAGGGGCTTGTGGAGCAAAAGACCCCAAAAACACTAAAAATATGAGTTCTGACCTTATTTTTAAATATATCAACCTGATTTTTTTAGGAACACTGTTTTTAACATAACCGAACTAAGAAACCATTACAGATTTCATTTTGGGATTTTCCTTCTAGAAGCTAAGTGGGGCAAAAGACCCCCAAAAAATATTTTTAGAGATATTGAGCTGATTTTTTTCATGAAAACTTTTTTCACATGTTTGAACTAGGTAGCCACTAATAACTTTATTTTGGCACTTTCCTTTTAGGGGAGTAGTAGGGTAAAACACCTCCAAAACAAAATAAATTGAGTTCTCAGGTTATCTTTAAAAATAAGCTCAGAACTCATATTTTTAGTGTTTTGGGGGTCTTTTGCTCCACAAGCCCCTAGAAGGAAAGTCCCAAAATGAAATCCTTAATGGTTTCTTAATTTGGTTATGTTAAAACAGTATTATTTTTTAAAAATCAGGTTGATATCTTAAAAAATAAGCTCAGAACTCATATTTTTAGTGTTTTTGGGGTCTTTTGCTCCACAAGCCCGTAGAAGGAAAGTCCAAAAATGAAATCTGTAATGGTTCGTAGATTCGGTTATGTTAAAATAGTATTTTTATATAAAAAATCAGGTTGATATCTTAAAAAAGAAGCCCACAACTCATATTTTTATGATTTTTGGGGGTCTCTTGCTCCACAAGCCCCTAGAAGGAAAGTCTTAAAATGAAATCTGTAATGGTTCGTAGATTCGGTTATGTTTAAATATTATTTTTATATAAAAAAAAAGCAGGTTGATATCTTCAAAAATAAGCCCAGTACTCATATTTTTGTGTTTTGGGGGTCTCTTGCTCCAAAAGCCCCTAAGAGGAAAGTCCCAAAATAAAATCTGTAATGGTTCGTTAATTCGGTTAAGTTAAAAAAGTATTATTAAAAAAATCAGGTCGATATCTTCAAAAATAAGCCCAGTACTCATATTTTTGTGTTTTGGGGGTCTCTTGCTCCACAAGCCCCTAGAAGGAAAGTCCCAAAATGAAATCTGTAATGGTTCGTTGATTCTGGTATGTTAAAAAAGTATTATAAAGAAAAAATCAGGTCGATATCTTTAAAAATAAGGTCAGAACTCATATTTTTAGTGTTTTGGGGGGTCTTTTGCTCCACAAGCCCCTAGAAGGAAAGTACCGAAATTCAATTTTCAAAGAAATACGTGTATATCAAGTCATATAAGAGAGCCTACAAAAAGAATTAGGTTGATAACTTTAAAAACAAGCCCATACGACCCTCCCAAACTTTGGTACTGAATTTCATTTCCTATAAGTGTACAAACTCCCCCCCCCCCCCCCCCCTTATAATATTGCAAAAACATTATATACGCATCAGAGAGAGAGAGAAATATACATCTGAGAGAGAATATAATTTAAGTAATTATGTTTATATTCTTATACAAACTTTAAATGAAGATAGCTAGACTTAGAATAAAGGTATTAACACAAAATCAAAAGTGTTCTGAAAATTATGTTATTGTTGTTTATATCTGTAAAAAAATATTTGAAAACATGCCTTATAAGTGTCCTATTTTACTTATACTGGACCTACCTAAAAATGCCGGGACTCGAACTGGGTGCACCTGACGCTATATTCTTGTAAACAAACATTGTTTGCATTGAAGAAATATTTACATAGACGTTGATTTTGTTAAAATATTCCTATCGTAACTAAAGTTATGAAGGTTTATAGATTTTTTAAAAATAGGGTAGCTTCGCTCCTCCAAAACCGCCAGACGTACTTACCAAATGCACATTAGAAGTTAACAGAGGCAAAATTTAAGTTATTTCCTGGCTAAAGCAAAAAAAATTTCATCATTTCTTCAAATACAAGCTTATTTATTGAAGTTTACTTTTGTCTACTCTTAATGTCCCGTTTTTTGGCAAAAGATCCCACTGTGAATTATCTCAGTTGTTGTGTCCAGGACGTGTATGCCACCTTGGAAGTGGTGAAAGTTTTGGTTCCGAAATTTTTGAAAAATTGTGAACACCCTGCTTCACTAAGTGGTATGCTCACTATGTCGACTTCTTTCCTACCAACTAATCAAGCTTGGGAGAGGTGACATTAATGTTTTTTTTTCTAATTTAAAATCTCCGCTAATTAGCCAAAAACAAATTAATAGCTAAATATTTTTAAATGGGTAGATTTTTAATGCTGCTGTCAGGTGTAAGATATTTAGAATAAGGAAAATTATTACCTTACCCAAATCCATTGGCAACTTTACTATATATAACTTTTTAAGTCTTCCAGATATAGAACGTAAGAACCTTTTTTGTAACGTTAAACATAGGTAACTATTAGATGAGTCACCAATGATCATTGCAAATAATGAAAATTTTATGTTAATTGTAAAACTGATTAGGTATTTTTTAAAAATTCTTCATTTTAAAGAATAGAAAAAAACTTGTATATAACGTTAATAATTTAATTTTTTAAGGTACATAGAGTCATCAGATGCAGAATATGACAAGTAAGCAATTTATATTTATACTAGCATCTAGGAGCTTTATATTCGAAGGAATGTGGAGGGGCAGAAAACGGCGGTTCCGCTGCCGTTTTTTTTTTGAAAGATACCAAAAAAATGCCTAGTGACACAACCCAAAAGATTTTACCCAATTATCTCTAAAACTATGGAAGTAGCGCCCAAAATAAAATTGCTGTATGTCGTGTTACCACATTTTACCCCCCCCCCCCCCTTTCGTTGATATGTTTTTGTATTATAATTTCTAAAAGAAAAAATAATCAAAATATATTATTTTCAGAATGGACAAAGAGATGCAAGAGCTGTTGGAAAAAGAAGTTTGGAAATCCCTGTCTCTTTACAAGACTAAGGAATACAAGAAAGATCCATGGTTGTGGGATCTAGACTGGACACCTGCCTCTACTAGGGGCATAAGAAGACAAAGGATGTTGGACCTGATTGCTAAGGTTGGACTCGAGGATACTGAATTTCCAGCTTGGCTCCAGCTACTTGTCAGCGAGAACGAGGATGGAGCACCATACCTGGATATTTCGACAAGTAAACGATTTGTCCCCAAGGTGTTACGCCTAACATGGAAAGGATATCCTATGCATTTTGATACTGAACACAAGTGGGGATTTCTGATGCCCTGTGATGATATCGAGGATATAATTGAACAGATTCAAACAGGACAGATACAAACAGACTTTCCTCTGGTCCAATATTACGAGTCAATTTCTAGAGAAGGAAGTAACGGGTATAAAGAGAGCACGGAATTATTTGTTGATCAGATAGCTGATTTCTCGGGCTATAAAAGTTCTGCTTCCTCTGAACTTCCTGATCCTAAGGAGGGTATAGATGTTGGTATACCAGGTAAATGTATATACAATCTTCACACTCAACATTAGGGTAATTGGTATGTTTTTAGGGGAAAGGTTCGTTTCAGGAACACACCGCCTTCGCCTAAAGACGTTAAAAATGATATCTACTTCTTCCATAACATATATGCTATCAACCAACAGACGCAATAGACATGCACAGTTAGGACATAAAATGACGAAATTTTAAAGTTAGTCTCACAACATATGTCACTTTTAGTAATATTCCAGGTACAGGTAGGATGGTGTCAGTGAGAGGTCTGAAGAGTGAAAACGGCCTATTTATATGTTTCTTATTACAATTTTTCTATAAACTACTTTATGTTTTTTATTTTTGTAGGAGTGTTGTATTACAAGTTACCTCACAAGAATGGTCCCAAACACCGAGTTGGAAATCCTCTTGGCAAAGATTTTCTGTCCGCCTGTAGCGAGGGTGGTAGTCTGGCTTCAAAAATAAAAAATCTGGCACGAGATTTGCTCGGCACAAACTCTACAATGGTTTACTGGAGGAACTCTCGTGGCAGAATTCTGGAGCAGGTCAAAGTGGACCAGCCGGACCATGGGTACAGTGCCATAATACCAAGTCTCGTTGTTTGTGGCACTGTCACGCGGAGAGCTGTCGAGAAAACTTGGCTGACCGCCAGCAATGCAAAGAGCAACAGAATTGGATCGGAGCTGAAGACTGCCATACGTTGTCCACCTGGATATCACTTCGTAGGGGCTGACGTAGACAGTCAGGAGCTATGGCTGGCCAGTGTGCTAGGAGATAGTGAACGAGGGGGACACGGAGCAACCCCCCTTGGTTGGATGAGTCTCCAGGGAGAGAAGAGCAAAGGGACTGATCTTCACAGCAAGACTGCTGGTGCTGCTCAAGTTTCAAGAGATCAGGCCAAAGTTCTTAATTATGCCAGAATTTACGGTGCTGGGGAACCATTTGCTAGACAGCTGCTAAAGCAATTCAACCCTGACTTAACTGACGAAGAAGTTGCAGCCAGGGCCAAACATATGTATGAACAAACTAAAGGACTCCGCGGATACAAGCTGAACGAGAAAGGCAGGTGGCTGCATCAGTTGCTTATGCCAGAAACTGAATTGAAAGATGATAAGATCAAGAAAAAGATGATATATTATCTCACAAAGCAAATGGTATTCCTTAATCGAATAGTTGGAAAGAGCAAGAATATTAATCACAATGGTAGAAATATTCTTTGCCATGTTCTTACATCCGAGGGAAAATTTTTGTACGAAAAATTCTCAGGAAGGCCAGTGGACATGGAAAAAAATTTATTGTTGGATGATTCTTCATTAAGAGAGTTCCATAAACATTTAGAAGATACCTATGGAAATAATTGCAGGAAGGATTTCATTTTTATATACAGATTATTATCTAAGATAAGTCTTCTCTATTCAAAATAAAAAAGAAAAAGATAGAAAAAATAATAGAGTAACTTTTTAAAGTCTTATTTATTTTGAATTACTTAGAAATGATAAATAAAATAAATATCATCTCTAAATTATATGATAGTTTTACTTCTTATCTTTACTGTTTCAGAAAACTAGTAATAATACCTATTACCTTTTAGCTCAATTCCCTAATCCCTATTTCCTATTTTTTTGACACATTTAGGAGCAAAAAATAAATTATGTCAGAGGTGTATATTTTGCATGGTTGACCCTGCTAAATGGGGGGGGGGGGGGGGGTATGATAATTAAGAGAAATGAAAAAAAAAATTCCTTATTTTTCCCTCCTTTTGGTGAAAAAACTAATAAAATATGTGGGAGGGGGGAGAATATGAATAAAATAAAGAGTTGGAAAAAAGTTTAAAAATTTGCAGCAGGGGAAAAAAAGAATCTTGTTGAGAATATACACCCCTGAATTATGTTATAGTAATAGGTACTTATTTATTTGAAATGAAATCTATGCGTTAAAACCAGGTGGGATTTTGATGTGATGAACTCTTTAATTCACCAAACTATTTGGTATGGGGGTAGTGAATCCCACACTTTCAATAGGCTGGAACATATTGCAATGTTGTCTCTTCCTAAAACTCCAGTTCTAGGCAAGTTTTTAGTTTCAGTTGTTCTTGTAACTCACTTCTAATCAGCGGCGTTAAAGAATTAAGGACAACCTTTAAGCAGTTTTGACAAAAAGTGTTTGGAAATGATTTCTAGTCGTACTAAGATTTTTATCCTTATACTAAAGTAACAGGATGTTTGTCTGTCTGTGTGTCTGTCTGTGTGTACCGAAGGATCTCGCTAACCGCTGAACCGATCGGGTTCTCCTTAACAGGGTAGATTCTCATATGTCCTGGGAAGGTTTTTAACTATTTTGGGGGAGGGTACTACCACCCTCCCAAAAGAAATGACAAAAAAATTGAATATTTTCTTAAAATCTGCGAGACTTCAACGTAACATTAAGAGGTATCCGTAATATAAAGAATTATCGTAGACTTTAACAAACAAAAACATTTAAAGTGCCACTAGAGGCCTCTAGGGGGCGTAGCCGCTAGTCTATTCATAAAGTAAAGGGATTATTGTTGAAAATTGGAGATTTCAAGCGAAGTACTAAATTAAATATTTGCCTCTTATTTATGAAATTTTTATTATAATTTTCTTATTAGAATTAAAAGGTATATTTCTTTTTTTTTTAGGTGTGAATATATCACGTGCTCTGGACACAAAACTAATCGGCCGCAACTTCCTGCCATCTCGTATCAACTGGGTGGTGCAGAGCACAGCTGTTGACTTCCTACACCTGCTCCTTGTCTCCATGCAGTGGCTCATACAGGAGATGAATATTAGGGTATAACACATATTTTTAAAATCGAAATTTATCTATGACTAGGCTCGGTATGTTTTCCGTGAAAGATAGCTATTATCATTGATTTAGGCATGATAGAATTGTCCTATCGATTTCAAACTTTGCATAATGATTTCTGTAACAGTTAGGTAAAATTAAGAAAGCAGCAACACTTTTGATAGATACAAGTAAGTACCTAAGCATGTTCATTTTAAAAAAGGTGATTTTTAACATTTTGACAACAATTTCTTTTATGATAAAATTATCCCCTTTATCTGATGGGAAATGGTCTCGTTAGAAAGAAATCGAGGCGTTTGGGATAAAAATAAGTTTAAATTTGACCTGTCTTGGAAAATAAATAATAATGTTTTTAGGGAAGATATTGCATCAGTATCCATGATGAAGTGCGCTACTTAGTTGTCTCCGAGGACAGGTACAAGGCGGCCCTGGCCATGCATCTCTCCAACCTGTTGGTCAGATCTCACGTGGTTGCCAGCCTGGGTCTGTCCAACCTGCCCGCCTCCATAGCATATTTCTCCAGTGTCGACGTTGATACAGTGCTCAGAAAGGAACCAAATAGTGACTGTGTCACACCCAGCAATCCCCTGGGCCTGGAGAAAGGCCAAGGAATTCCACCTGGAGAAGGACTGGACATATTCCAGACCCTTGATAAATTAAATGAAACCAGTGCCTTACATACAAAGAAAGATGATATATTTGTGGAGAAAGTTGAAGATTTAAGAGTAATGAAAGTAGTATAAGATAATGGAAATTCTTACTGACAATTTACTTGTTATATTTCACGTGATAATACAATCTTATTAAAAAAAATAAATTAACACTTTAAATACATTTGTTTTATTCTGTTTATTATTCTATTTATTTATTTCTTCTAAAAACAGGACCGATTACTTTTATCTTGTAAAATCTTTTAAACAGCAGTCCTTTACACATTATTTAATTGGCCTCAAAATTCTATATTATATACTTGAATGTGCAGGGTGGCCACTGTGTACTATATAGTCAAATTTTTGGTACTATATTATGTGTAATTTCAAAGTGGATTTTGAACCAACCAAAAGTGCAAGGAAATAAACGAATCGAATAAATGCCACTTTATTGATTTACATATTTGCGTCAATAATTCCTTGATTTTATCGAAGCATTTGATTTAGAATTTAATTTTAAGAACAACTAATGAAGGAAATTATCTTTCTCGTATTCATTCGAATCCGGTGGATAGGAACCTGTTCTCATCAATACGAAAAAACTATAATGTCTAGCATCGTATTGTATCCAGCTTTCTACGAATATAAAAATGTACAAAACCAGATTTTTTAGCCCCGAGGTGCCGAAGGCGAAAAGCTGTTTATAATACGATGCGAGAAATAACTTAATTTTCCTGGAAAAAAATGCGAGGATTTAAAAAAAATAACGCTAGATTGAACACATACTATTTAAAAGAACTGTCGACCAATTGTTATGACAAAGGTCTAGTTTTAAGACCGAATAGTCTTTGTTAATGACATAAAGACAACGATGACAACATCCATGATTAGTGAAGCACAAAAATTTATGTAATGAAAAACGGATAAAGTGAATTGGAGAGGTAGATGTCTAGGTGAAAATAAAATATTAAAAATCACGAAAATAAAAAGCATTTTTAATGTAATAATCCATGACGGACCGTGTAAATTACATACAGGTAGCTCATTGATACAAGGAATCTTCACTAAGGGGCGTCGTAGCTCAGTGGTAACGCACTGAGTTACGGTGATGAGAGTTCGAGTCTTAGTCCCCATATGGCAACTCGAATTTCTCAGTTGAATACATTCACGCAACTTCCCCTGGTTGTGTAAGAAGGGAATTATTGAGTAAGTTTGGATACTTAATAGTCAAGTACATAATATCAGTACTACCCTTATCCCAAGCTCCTCTGCGGAGAGCGTCATTCATTACGGTGACTTAATTTGGGACACCTGCCATACTCGGCGAGGGTGAGGTAATAATGAGTAGGTCCCTTGAGACAGCGGGTCAAGTACTTGTACTTGAGCGTGGACCTTGAGCTGGCCCTGGTGTTAGCATACAAAAGTGTCTCGTCCTACTCCATGACTACTTAGGTCCAAACACTAAGAAACTATGGCTACACACACACACACACACAGGAATCTTCACTAAAAATCTTCAGCCATCTATCTTTAATAGCGACCTAGAAAATCGTATTTTCCCCTTACGAACGGACAAATTGAAATATAGAGACGGTTAGCTAATAATAATACTCGGTTGCACTAAGTCATAACGTGCGAGGCTTCTCTGAAAAATTCAGATCAAAGAGACAAACAAACATCCTACTTCCACTTTTTATTTAAAACTGAATTATTATTTAATGAAAAGATATGTTGCTTACAGATATTAAGATCAATAAATATATGAATAAAATATCAAACAAATATATTAGCAGAGGCGCACTTTATGTATATTTTGTAAGTGATATAACAATGAATTTGGTGATTTAGGGGATAATTTACATAATGTACAATAAAGACTTGGCTTAGGATCAGCTACTTGTTGTCTGACTGGAGTTTTGGTACAACCCAAACTATCCTCTACACACTGGTCAGTCTGAGCCATTGTTTGGTGACTTCTTGCTTTATGTTCAATAAATGAGTAAATATCCGCCAATGGAAATATTTTTGAACAGTGTCCGCATGTGATAAAATCCTGCAGGTATAGTCCTCCAACCTCAAGTTCATCCTAAAAAAAAAGAAATATTTTAGGGTCAACCTCAATAACAGAAGAAAAGGCTTGCATAAGCCATGAATGTTTTTAATTTATTTTTGTGGAAAATTGTCTGTAATGTGATTCTATACATATTTTTTTAGAATGGTGGAGAACTGATTCTAATCCAGTGGATAAAAATTGGTTTCGAAGCCATACTGGAAAAAAAAATAAATTATACATTGCTTAACAAAGGCTTGGAGTGGTGATTGATATAAAAAAACCCTAGTTACTTAAAAGCATCTTATAAAGCTAAAAATGTATTCATTTCCATGTTGGCTACAAGAAGATTATTTGAAATAATTATAGTTTGTTATTATAAAATTGGGTGTTTTAAAGATGATACAATATTCTAATATTTTTTAGGAAAAGGAATTGTAAGAACGCGTAAAAATTGAAAAACCTGTAATGTAGAATTTTGAGGCTGCCGTAGATATTCTCCTGCTTTATCTGGATTTTGTACAGGTATGTCTGAAAGTCTTCTAGAAGTTTTAGCTGATGATTCAAGGTTGTTTTTCCTCTCAGGGCTTGAATTGTGTCGTGGCATTCTCCCTGATCTCTTAGATAGTTTCCTGTTGGGAGTTCTTCTCAGCATTGGTGACTTTCCTCCTGTCGTATTTACATGGGCTGAATTTCTTCTAGCTCTGAGGTTATATCTCGAGGTTTGTGCCTTGGCCTTGCTGAAGCTTGGCTGTTGAGATCTAGTTGAAGTGCCATATCTTCTTGTTAGAGGTGTTTCTGTTGATCCAATTTTCATTTCAGTTCCCATAATTTCCTATAATTAGACAAAGAATATTATTTTGAGTGGAATGAAATATTTGTGATAATCTTAAAATTTTCATTGTGTTTCTATTTGCAGTATGTTATTTTTACTTTTCCTTATAGCCTAGTTTAGTAATTTTATTAAAATCAGGGATCGGAAGCCGCGCATAAGCCTCAGTTTTAAACCTTCTTGTGAGCAGAAAAAAAAATTTCAGAAAGAAGGATTGTCTGCTAAAGAGCCGTTTTATACATACAGCTGAATTTTATAGTGATAAAATCACGATTTTACTTAGGCTTACACGCGGCTTACGTGAGGCTTACGATCCCTGATTAAAATTGATAACGCCTACATTAACTGAAGAGCTAACAGTTGTCAGTATCAAAATGTTATTGTAACTGAAGAGTATCATTGCGAAACACAGTGTATTACCTATAACTTTTTGTTATTCATTCTATGTTAAATCATAAATATATTTATATATATATTATGTTTGACAATATTATACGTAAATTTGTTGCAAAACTCTTTAAATACAGAATTCTGTTAAGGACATACTGACATTTTTAGGACTTGATTATAGAGATGCTTCGCTTATCATATTGTACCTTATTGTAATAGGAATCAGTACTCCAAAAATCAAATCAATCGGATGATTATATCCCATAAAAAAATTTTATTAAAAAAGTTAAAAAATCAACATGTTTAAAATGGATGTACGGACATTCTGGTTACAATTATAGAGTTGCTACGCTTTCTAAATCATACCTAACTACAACAGGAATCATCATGCAAAGTTTGAAATCGATAGGACAATTCTAACATGCCTAAATGAATGAAAAAAGCTATGCGTTACGGACGTACGAACGGACCGACCCTAATCAGGAATCATCATGCAAAGTTTGAAATCGATAGGACAATTCTAACATGCCTAAATTAATTTAAAAAGCTATCCGTTATGGACGGACGGACCGACCCTAATTATAGAAAAACTTTGCTTTTAAAAACAAATTATCTTATATTGAACTATCCCTGGTTATTTTATGTAACATCTTTTTTATACAGCTCTCTTTAGTAGTTATCGAAATCTTAAGCTAAATACAAAAAAAACCTTACTACTTTATATAATACAATATACATGTACAAGAAGAAAATATGTAATTACAACAAATTTCCAAGTTTAGAACAAATTTTGGTTGAAAATCTAAATATGTGCAAATATCTTATAAATTGTTTCTTCCCCAAACCCCTCTTTCCTTCTCTTCTTATTCTTATAAATGTGTCCATTTATTTCCGCGGAAATTATTATTTTTCTTTAAATATTATATTTTCAATTTGTGGTCTCAGGTTTTTAGCGATAAGAAAAAACTGTAAATGAATGCTATGACACTTGAGCAAAAACTTAGGCACTCTGCAGATTTGAATACAACTAGAGGGGGAAGGGGTTAAATAACTGTGTATCTCTGGGCCAAAAAAACTGGTTTTAATCTTATAACTGTACTTTTTATATCCGCGGAAAACTGTTTATAATACGATGTGAGAAATAACTATTTTGTTATTTGATACTACATTTGTGACTTTATCAATCAATTTTATTTATGTTTTGAACAAGGACGATAACATCTATAAGTTTCGAAACACAAGAAAATAATGTTATTTTTATCTTCAGTTGTCTTTAATAAAGAAAAGAGAAAATAGGAAATAACAATTAAAGAAAATCACGAAACCTTATTATATCTTTTGGAGCAAAACCGACAGATAGACAATGTTTTGGCAAGATACGCATTTATAGTCCAAAATCTTCAACTATCTTTCGTCAGTAGCTGCCGCGAAAATCATATTTACCCAATAGCTTTACGGACTGACTAAGTTAATTACAGAGTAGCTTTGCTACACCAAATAATAATAGAGAAACTAGTAAAGTTTGTGTACGTGATCAAACACCTTTCTCATATCTCTATAAATCTCTGGATTCAAATATTAAATTCAACAACATCACAAGAGCTGGATTTAAAGGCTTCAACGAAATTCTGATACAAAAGGTTTCTCAGAGGGATCATCATCCGCTCTAGTATGGAAACAGCAGGGATCTTCAGGGATAAGACAATGTACGATAAATTGAGATACATCCCTAATGATGATAAAGAAAATTACCCCTATTGCAGATTTTGAAAAAGATGACACTATACATATGTAACGAAGCACCCAAAATCATGGAAATACGGAAAAGGATAATGCAAGGGCTTTGGTAAAGTCAAGAATACTTTCTTTCTTCATGAAAAATTTATCACGTATTTTTATATTTTTAGTATAATTTATAAATAGTAGATGAAATTGATATAATTTTAATTTATTGTGTAATACAATACATGATTTTTTCGTATGGCTCAAATCCAGTTTCAATAAAGCGGATATTAGTAGGTTTGGAAACCGTACAGGAAAGAAAAATTTTCATATCTGATTAGTCGAGTCTCTTGTGTATTTCAGGAAAGCTCAATTGAATATAAAGAGGCTTAAATCTTTAGAGGATAATCGCAAAAATAGTAAAGAATTAAGTAGGTTTTTAATGATACATATTTAATACAGGACATGGGGGCGGGGGTAGATTTCAAAAGAGCGAAAAAGCTGGGGGAGGGTAAGGTGGTATGTAAGAGAACAAATTGTGTATTGCAACCATATCTAACATATTCAAACTTTACATCAACTTTAACAAGGCATCCAATCACAAGTTTCAAGCCATATTTACAAGTTGAAACTTTAAACACAAGCTATTCCATCCATTCCACACCCTGACTGATTTGATAGCAACCTCAAAATAAAATGGCATTGCTATGTCAAAGATTATTTGAATCGTCTTAGATCGAACTTTATAGGCTGCTAGCTGCCAAACGGCTAAATGTACATGTCATGCCCACACACCAGCAAGAGAATGAATAATCTGGAATAGCCAAGATCAAAATATACACAGGGAAAGCTTCACTAAAGAAAAAACGTGTAAAATAAGTCTTTTTCGCGCATTTATGTATACTGCGAGTGAAATGTGCATTATTGAGTAATGACTTTTCTAGATTATTTGTAGCCCTTCTTTTGTGCGAGCATAGTCTGTACGTTCAACAGTTTGACCATTAGCAGCCTTTAATGTTCATACATTTTTGGAGATAATCGTTAGCAGAAACATTTTAACGTAAACTGCAATAGATCCAATATGTTCATAAAGGATCTTGGACAAAGTAGCTTCAGGACTAAGGAAAGTAGCCTTCACTGTTAATAATGGTCATGGCCGCAGCACTCGGCCCCCTGGCCTGCATAGCCGCGGGCGCTCGGTTAAAAATTGCAAAAATAATATTAAAAATTGTAAAAATCTATCTACAACTTTTTTGCAAAATCCACGAAATTCTAAACCACCTATGTATTATCAGTTGATGATATTTCTATTAAATAAATGTTCTGAGGCTAACATAGGTTAGGTTAGGTTATAGGCTAGGGGGCCGAGCGCTGCGGCCATATTGGACATTATTTTTCTTAGGAAGCTACTTTTCTTAAGTAAATGTCCTGAAGCTACTTTGTCCTGAAGCTACTTTGTCCGAAGCTACTTTGTCTGAAGCTACTTTGTCCTTCATAAAAGCCAAATATCAAGGGGAAGTCAACTTTCATATTAATGTATGGTTAAAATGCTGTTTTTTTTTAGAACTTTCGAATGATTAGTGGGTCAAATGATTTTACATTCTTGCGGTAACTATAGCACACCTAAATACAAGGATACTGTAGGGGGGGGGGGAGGCTCACACCCAACTTTGAGCAAAATATGAATATGAAAGTATGTATAGATACATCACACACATACACTTTATCTTACAATATATCAATAATAATTGGAACAAGTTTTTTTCATGAAAAAATGTAATTTTAAAATATTTTGGTTGGTTTTAATTTTAAATTTGTGATGGGGATGGGGTTTCATAATTCAAAACATACCATTACCACTAAAAACTATTTTAAAATGATTTTTTAGCTGCTTTTTTAATATTAAAGAAACACCGATTATTATTTTTAAGTCTATTCAAAATTTCAAAATCAACAATATTTTTCTAAAAAAAAATAAGATTTTGTTTACAGACAAAACCATAATATAACGTATATAAATGTTTACTTACAATCTTCATGAAAGGTTTGAAATCGATAGGATAAATATATCATGCCTAACATTAGGATCAGAGATACAAACAATCGGACGGACATGCCATGAATATAAATAAAAATACTTTGCTTCTAAAAAAAAAGAAATAAAAAATCTTTTTAACTTGAAATAAAGTAAGTAAATTGTGTAATGAAATGAATGAGTGGCTTCCAAGTTTGTGACAAGAATTTAGAAATTTCAATCTTTATCTTGAAAGGTGTTCTAAGTAGAACATATTCTTCACAATAGGCGTGTCACGATATAACAATTTATATTAATTGCTTGGTGGGTCTTTTAAATTGCTGTATAACCCAACAAAAATAATCCAATTAATTGCACGCCATTGTCTGGAAGTCCTTACTGTGCCTGTGTTGGACCTTTTTATAGGCCAAGACATCCCCCCCCCCCCCACCTACCTAACTATAACTATTCATGTAGTAGCACACCCTTCATAACAACAAGATGAACTATTTTTAACGGTTTTAGTTTTGACGTGGTGTTGGGCCGAGATTCGAACCAATCACCATACCGACAAGTGGAAGTTTATGGAATTTTATTAAAGGAAGTCATTATTTGACCTACTTTAAATAATACTAGTTGCTTCGCTCCTCTCATTTAGGGGAGGATAAATGTAATCAGGATAAAAGCATATAACCATCAATCACATTTATAAAGCTTCCATTCAAAGTACAACCTATTCGGATAAGCATTTTTCCGAGATATTTAGCTTCAGACAAAAACCATACTACTTCCTGTTAAACAGGGTGTAAAATAGCAGTCTGACTATATACTAAGAGTCGTTTACATTTCATTTAAGCTATGTGACGACCAAAATCACTAAGACGAAAATACCTTAATTATAGAATTACTGTGCTTGAATTTTTATTTAGTATTTCTCTTCAGACACAATTCTACGAAAGTTGCCAAAAATATTTTAAAATTTTAGCATCAAGCCTAGCAATCCTAATTCTAAGGATGCCAGCAGATTTTATGTTAATGGAAGTTTGTAATTCCAGGATTAAAGTAATGTCAGGTTCTTCTCATATACCAACAAATTTCAGGGATCTAAAGGGATAAGACATTGGCCGATAAATTGATGCATATCTCCAAAAATGATTACAATTAGTGGTTGAAACGTTTGGGCACTCATCTTAATGAACCAACCTATCAAAAATAAATTAACTTCTTCTCATATACCAACAGATTTCAGGGACCTAAAGGGATAAGACATTGGCCGATAAATTGATGCACATCTCCAAAAATGATTACAATTAGTGGTTGAAACGTTTGGGCACTCGTCTTAATGAACCAACCTATAAAAAATAAATAAACTTCTTCTCATATACCAACAAATTTCAGGGATCTAAAGGGATAAGACATTGGCCGATAAATTGATGCACATCTCCAAAAATGATTACAATTAGTGGTTGAAACGTTTGGGCACTCATCTTAATGAACCAAACTATATAATAAAATAAATAAACTTCTTCTCATATACCAACAAATTTCAGGGATCTAAAGGGATAAGACAATGGCCGATAAATTCATGTACATCTTAAAATGATACACAAAATCATTCCATCTGTAGATTACAATTAGTAGTTGAAACGTTTGGACACTCATCCTAATGAACCAACCAATCACAACTTAATAAATGTCCCTAAAGCTGTTAAGCCAACGAATGTGAAAACGATGTAATAAAACTTTGGGGACTAGTGAAATAATCAGCTTAATGTCCCCACCCTCACTGAAGAAATGTACACATCTTTCTGTGCTTGAGTGCTTATAATATTTTAAGCACTCATCAACTATTTATATGTAAAACTATTTGAATGTAAATTTGCCGTTATTAATAGAATTTTTAAAATGACACAACCCAATCTTTCCCGATTTTGTATAATTTTTGATGGAACACGACTCCAGTGACGTCATATTTTTCTTTCCCGAAAAAGGGAAGGGGGGAAGAAAATCTCTTCAAAAGAGATGGGGAAAACCCCCTTTTCTCCCATCTCTTTTTTTCTTCCCCCCTTCCCTTTCTCGGGAAAGAAAAATATGACGTCACTGGAGTCGTGTTCCATCAAAAATTATACAAAATCGGGAAAGATTGGGTTGTGTCTTTAAAATAAGTCAGCGCTGGCCGCTTTTTAAACTATCCTATACTTGATAAAAAATCATAGAAAAAATCACTATACAATATTTCTAGGTTTCAACTTATATTTATTGAACTTACAATTATGTGTTGGCAAAGGCCTCAAGCCATTTTGGGCCAACAAAAAAGAGATTATCCTTAAATATTTATTTTCGTATCCATGGAAAACCAGTAGATGATAAAATACAACAAATAAGTTTGTGTTCAATTCAAAATCAGAAAAAATATTTTAATTAAAATCACGCAACCTTGGGGTTGTAATTTCATATCTAACTGACCTAATATCGAAATTTATGTTTAAAGTCTCAACATGTTTATATCTAAAAACACCAACCAATGAGAAGTTCTTAAAAGCCCTTAATAACGAAAGAAAGAAGAAAATATCATTTGAACTGAAATTCAACAAAAAAATCTTTTTCAAGAAATGTATTTTTTATGCTTATCTTATGTTATTTATTTGTATTTTAATACATTATTATTTACAACTAGCGGCTACGTCTCTAGAGGCCTCTAGGGGCACTTAAGGGGGGGGGGGAGTCAACCTCACCTATAATCTCGATTTTAGTTTTTAAAAGAAACAGGAAAAAAATTGGGGGAGGGGTTATTTTTTTCCATGACGATTTCTCTTGGGAGTGTGGAGGTACCCTTATTCGAAATAGTAATAAACCTTTCCAGAACCAAGACCATATCGGTCCAGCGGTTAGTGACATCCTTCGACAAAGACAGACACAAACACAGGCATCCTGTTACTTGTACTGAAGGATTGGTATATAATAATTATCATATATTTTATCCTTTTCATTTTGTTCCTTTCAAACTTATAGAAGAAAATATATTAAATCTAAATTTTAATTCTGGAATATTTGCCAAAGAAATTTGGTTGGAGAATATTTAAATCTCCTTTGAGCTTCTCATTTATTGTGCAGCCTTTGTATCTAGAATTAAATCTTAGTTAAATTAGGAAACATAGAAGAAAAGGAGAATAACTCCACGGAGTATCCCCCCCCCCCATCTGGCCATTTCCTTACACAATTTCATTCTTTTAAACATTGCCCCCCCCCCCCCTTCCCCAATCTTTGTATTAACCCCCTCCTCAAGTTTCTTCTCGGAGATCTGTAGTAGTATAAGAATATATGTTATATATAAATATGTAGAAGATGTTTAGACTCTCCACGGAAAATATAATGTCATGTACCGAATAAAAAGATGCGCGAAGCGTGCTTAAAATTTGAAAAAAACCACGGTGAAGGATTTAAGACTTCCTTAAACTTTTGTAAAAGTATCAGAATGTCTAAAGGAGTCTTACATCTATACAGAAAATCATCAAATAATATTTGGTATCAGGCTTAAGTTTTACTCTTTACATTATATAATAAAAATTTAGATTTATATTTTTCCTTTTTTTCGGGACGGGGGGGGGGGGAGGGTGAAATTGCGCGGCGAACATTTTTTAACCCGACTCAAACATTTTACTTTGTTGAAGGGGGGGGGGGGTTAATTCCCCCCCTTACAATGATTAAGGGGTAATGTAATCATGTAAAATAATGAACTTTTAATATATTTATTGGGAGGGGTATGATTGAAAAGGCTGCTGTGAAAATTCTTTTTTCATATGTTTCATTAAAATCTTGATACTATTATCTTTCATATAAAATTATGAATCCCTGGAACATTATGTGTGTGTGTGTGTTGGGTGTACGTGTGTCTGCATGTGTGTCTGAGTTTGTGTGTATTGATCAGAAAAGTCCAAGATGTTGCCACACAGAAAGAGTTTGGGTACCTCCCCTCTCTCCCTTGACCCCCCCCCCAAGCCCACTATCACACACATACACCAAAACTTTACCAGCCTCAAGATTTTTATAAGTTAAGCTTTTCTTCATATTAGGTCGGTCCTTCTGTATGTCCATAGCTGTTTTCATTTTTTTAGACATGTTAGAATATTCCTATGGATTTCAAACTTGGCGCGATGAATCTTGTAAAATTTAGGTATAATTTAGAAAGCGTAGCAACTCTATACTCATATAACCAGACATGTCAATTTAAACATGATGTTTTTGGGCTTTAAAAAAAAAACGATTTTATATATGATATCATCATCCTAGGAGTTAGGGCCTTTAGGTATGGCTGCGTGGTGTTGGGGGGTGTCAACACTCCTTTTAGAATGATATTTAGAAGATCTTCTTCCTCCCTTTTTTCTCCCTAATGGTTTCACATACCCCTGGTGAATTGATGTGCACGCCACCGATAAGGTATAATGTTATTTAGGCGATCAATCTTTATTATCAGGTTTTAAAAAGTAATTATGTGCATATTAAAAATTTTGTTATATATTATTTTTTTAGGATATTTATTATGTTCTAATAAGAAAATTTGTGTCTCTATAGAATCAGCTGTCCAATTTTTTATCCTTCGAAATGGAATTTCCTAAATGCTAAGGAAGCTAAGTTAGAATTGTAGCAACTCTAATCTATAAATAAGCCTTTAAAAAATAAGTAAGCCTGCCAAAATTACAATGCATTTTAAGCAAGTTTGTTAAAGACGTTAATAGTTTATTTTATTTGAACTATTAATTGAATTTTTTATTCGATATTTTAAGCAGTGACACTTCATTATAATTGTTAGTGATCATTCTTGAGTAAAGTATGATTTTATTAAGCAACCAAAAAATTGAAATTAAATTTAATGCATAAAAGTTTTTTTCTAGAAATTTTGGACACTTTGTCTTACAAGGAAAGAGAATAAGAAAGATGAAATATAGGGGGGGGGGGGGCAATCTGGAGAAACAACATGAAAATATTTTAAAGTGGATGGTTGTGCGAGGGGAGAGAGTTGGGGACAAAGAGGGAGGGGGGGGGGGGATTGGAAGAATCCCCAAGGGAACTATTTTTTCTATAAGGAAAGAGTTTTACTTGACTATGATTGGCTGAGATTATAAGTTTTCCTGTCTTGTCATTGGCTGAGATATTTTAGATGTTATGTTGTGTAATGTTGTATGTACCCTGAATGTTTTACAGAAAAAAATCAATACAAACCACATACACAGTGTATTCACAATATAAATGTCTTTTATATGGAGATTAAGCTTGATTTTCTTAATGTAAACTTAATAAAAAATTAGATTTACTTAAGCTAAATATTTTTAATGTAATTTTCCTTGTAAATAAAAAGATTACTTTTATTTTATTTTACAAATAAACTAACTTCAAATTATTATTTTTTGTTTAAATAAAACGTTTCAGACGGACGGACAGACGGACATTTCAAATTATAGAGTAGTTTCGCTATTAAAAATATAATAATTTAAACAATATATATTTATCAAACAATTATATAAGAGACCCCAGCAGAAATCTTAAGGAAGTTTAGCCTAACTAATCATAGGTTTATCTCGACTGTTTGACATTAATAAAAGAGGACATAGCTGACATACTATTGACATGACATTTTTAAAATCATATTATGGTAATCTTTATGTCGACCATGGGGTTTTTAATAGAAATGGTCTTGATGTCGATATAACAGTATTCTAAATACATTAAAATGACTGCTTATGAAAACTACACATTTTACATGCTTTTTTCATTTAAAAATGACATTGTATAAAAACATTTAGTAATTTTTAAACGAAATTTTTATTATTGGCTATAGAAAAATCATATTATATTTATTCGTCGCAACGTATAATTGACAGGCTATAGCAGTTGGTAAAATGAAAAATTGTCAGATTGTTACAAGTTTTGTTAGCCCAGAGGGGCCGAAATCCCTGGCTATCAAAACTGGTTATAATATTCAATTGCTATTTTACAATTCTTAGAAAATTGCTGTAATATGATACGATACACGGTATTTCAGTATGGCTCAGAACCCTTTCTTAACAAGCAAATTTAAATCTTTTTCAAAACAATACTGGGAAAAAATATTATCATATCAATATTTTAGTTGAATTATCAAAAAATTGTAAATGCGCTTATATTTATCTCTTATACAATTTCATAGACAGTTGACCACAGATATGTATTTTAAAATACTCATCGATAACAGCAAATTAAGTCCTATTTTTTTATTAACCTAAATGCAGGACAATATATATATGCATAAACTATGGAAGATTTTCAAAATTATCACTTTAATCGTTCAACCTAATTTAATGTTTTGATTCAGATTTTATTTTTTAGGTTTCTCTATTAAAAATGATCTAGTTTTCCTTTAAAAATTTTAGGTAAGACATTTTTAATCGGATTGTTAAATCTTATTATATAAAATACAGAAAGACTTTTTGTCTGAAGCTTAAAAATTCTTTAACTATTAAACCGATTTAGTTCTCCAATCTAGTTATTCATCACAGAGGTTCTAGGAAGGTTTTAAGCTATTTTTTCAGATTAAAGTCTAGTGATAGGTTTTGTACTCTTCCCTTCGAATATAGAGCATCTTATTGCTAGGGGCGCAGCAGCTAATTTACATAAAAAGTGCTTAAGAATTAAAATTAATTTGAATGAAAATTGAAGACTCTACGCAACCCAAAGGGTGAAGAAAATGAAAGAGAGAGGAGGGGATTTAAGTATTGGGGGTGAGCGTATAAATTGGGGTGAGGGGATATTCCCGCTTTAAAATTCAAATTAAGAGAAACCCCACTCCCTCTTCTATAGCGGAGAAAAACACGCTACTCCTGGGATATTCTAAACTATTTTACAAACAAGGACAATTATATCCACAATATGCATTAACGATAAAAGAACAAAAAGTTATAATATTGAAATAATTGTTATAGAAAAGGTTATGGGTATAGTCCCTTTCGTGGCAACGCAACTTAAGGGTGATTCTTCGTATTTTTCACAGTAGCTTTTCTCCTATTTCTAGCCCCTGCAGAGGGCTCTAACCCTGCGGGGCCAATTGCCTAACCCTGTGGGCCAATCACTTAACCCATAATAACCTAACCTAACCTAAAATAACCTATTAAAAGTCATTTTAAAAATACGACGAATAGCCCCTTAATTGGCGTTGCCATGAAAGGGACTATTCCTAAGGTTATCAAATAGCAAACGCTATCAGGCCTGCTTTAGCATATTTAAGAAGTTTTTTTTTAAAGTAAGATAATATTACTAGAAAGAAACTTAAAGGGCATATACAATACATCTACAAATATAATTTGTTGTAAAATAGGACAAAATTATCACTTCATCACATTTACTAGCGACTAAGCCCATGGTTTAAAAAAGGGGGGGATTTTTAGAGTTGTTTTCTTTTAGTAGTTTGAAGGTCAAAAAGGTTAGAACCCTTCACTGGACCTATATGAAGCCCCAGTGCAAAGGAAAACCATATGGGTCCAACAGTTAGCGAAATCTCATAAGTTACACAAACAGACAGACAAACAAACTGCTACTTTTATATTATGTGATTTTGTCATATTTCAAATCATTTTAATACATACATTTCAAAATTTTGCAGCTTTCAACACATTGTTATTATTAGCAATATATTATTTCTTTTTTTAACATTATTCGTTTAATAATAGATTTATCGAAGACTGTGGATAATTTAAAAATGAAACAATCAATGCTTTAGATTAATTGAGCTCTCCTCTGGTAAAACTATCATAATAAGTCATAAATATAAAACATTTATAGAACTGGAATTTAAAAAGATTAAAAACACAAAAAAATATATAATTACTTACAAGAAGAATGTAACACTAAAAATGGAATTTTGATGTGATGTGCACTTCTCATGGATTTTTTGTAATAGGTTATACCAGATATCTTTTTGACCCTTCAATTTTAATTTTTATGAAGTGTGGACTAGGGTGGGCCCATTTCACCCTTTTTTTAGATTTCACTGTTATCATAAGTTGTGGAAGTCATATATATGTATGATAAGCCCCATTCAAGTTTCAAAAGTGACTTGGCTCTTATGGTTGCCGGCGCGCGGGGGGTATAAATAGTACCCACCCCCTTATAAAACCAAAAATTGAAATTCCTTTAAACACAGGCATGTTGCATATCAAAATGACTGCATTGAAATGCTGATTACGAATCTGAAAACCGTTTTTAAAAATATTGCTCCTAGTTCGAATAAGATCTCATTAAGTACCTAAAAACAGCTGATTTAGTCAAAATTGTTCATTTTATTAGGTTATTTGAAAATCATTTCATACTGAATCAATATTTTTCAAAACGATTTTCAGATCTGTAATCAGCATTTCAACGCGGTCATTTTGATATGCAATATGCCTGTGTTTGGAAGAATTTCAATTTTTGGTTTTATAAGGGGGCACATTTTAAACCCCCCGCGCGCCCGTTGTTTTTGGATTAAAAAACTTCTTTCAAGTTTTACAGGGTTTTATACTGGCCCAGTAGTCCTTGCCAATGTGTACTAATGTGTTATTCCAAAATCGACCCACCCTAGTGTGGACAGAGAATGGACTGCGAGCTGTTTGACAGATAGCGTATTTTAAATTGTACTGTCAATACTATCACCTTGTAAATTTGTCTTGATTCATCAATATTTCAAAAACCAATATTTTTTAACATAAAAAAACCCAAGCCAATGAGGATTAATTTCTGTAAAGTGTAAGTGGGTTAAATTGATTTTGTTCCATTAAATAAATCTGTAAATCTGGTTAAAGATTTATAGAGATGCTTTGTTTATAACATACTGCCTATTTAATCTATAGTGGAAACAATAATTCTAAAAATCAGATGAATTGAATAGAACCATTATATCATACGTATTTTTGAGGTCAAAATAGGCAAAAAATCAAGATATTTTAATTAAACTTACAAACTTTCTGATAATGATTATAGAGGCTTTCTTAATTGTACCTAAACATTAAAAGAATTACCAAGTTTGAAATTGCTAGAACAATTATTACAAGCCTAAGTGAAAATAAGGCTTATCCGTTACAGACCAATCCTGGTTATAGAAAAGCTTTGCTTTGAAAAATCTATAACTGATAACCACAAAATGGAATAAAAGTTTTTTTTTCGAAATAGAAATGTCCAAACACTAAACTTTTAGATATTATTTTGAAATATTTATGGAGTACAATTTGAGAAAATGAAGAAACTGCCTACAGATGTCGTTAGTGTATGCACATTTCTATCTAATAAAATATTGTGGAAAATTATCCTATAATAAATATATTTATTATTTATTTTACATATTACTATGCAAAATCATATTTTATAAAGTTGAAAGAAAGGCAAAAATTCTTGTGTATTGTTGTTAAATATGAATATTAAAATGAGATATTTCAGAGATAATATTCCCTTCTTTTGTTTTGATGTAAATTTCTTGTCAGAACTCTCAAGTTTAGACCAGAAAAATTTGACATATTCAGAAACAGATTTCTTTAATATTCAAGAAAAAAATTGATTATGAATAGAAACAGTTAAAATCTTCAGGGATCTAAAGAGATAAGACAATGGCTGATAAATTGATGCACATCCACAAATATGATACACAAAATTAACTTTTTTGTAGATTACAATAAATAGTCGAAACGTTTGAACACTCACCATAATGAACCAACAAATCAAATATCAATGAAAGTTCCCAAAGTTATTAAGCCATCGAATAAGTAAACATTATTATAAGACTTTGGGGACTACTATTATAAACAGCCTAATGTCCCCTCCCTCCCTAATAAAAAGAAACAGTGAAACTCTTTCATTGCCTGTTGTGTTTAAAACTAGATTTATAGTAGTGCATCGACTTTATAATTAGGGTTTATCATGTAATATATCCGTCCGTCTCTTTATTTTGGAGTATTTTAGAGATTGGCAAGTTTTTCGTAACATATACTAAGCTTTCCTGATTATTGTGGAACTTCTGTCCAACTACATTAGTAAAATAATGTTTTTTTGTGATGTAAGGGGTGGGAAAGAAGGGGAGGAAAAGGGAAGGGGGTTTTGTGGGGAAATTTTCCTTTAGAGTTTTTTGTCAGAATATCATTCCCTGGTTGTGTTTAAAACTAGATTTATGGTAGTGCATCGACTTTATAATTAGGGTTTATCATCTAATATATCCGTCCGTCTCTTTATTTTGGAGTATTTTAGAGATTGGCAAGTTTTTCGTAACATATACTAAGCTTTCCTGATTATTGTGGAACTTCTGTCCAGCTGTTTGTGAGATCTTTGAAGACACGCATACATACATAATACATATACATCCAGCTACTTTAGTATTTCAGCAGCCATGATCTTTTGGAGTGGGGGGGAGGGGTTGACATATAACTTATAAGGGTTAATAGTTGATATAGACACCCTTCCTCTTTTATAATATATCATGATAGACAGCTTTCTGCGGATAGTAAAATGAACAAAAATATATAGTATATAAGATTAATTCCAGTTTAGTTGACTCGAAGGCCCGGCCCATTTAAACTGGTATCAATTTTATGATTTTCTAAAAAATTGTCTTCAATACGATACATAATTTTTCAGTATGGGTCAGAACTGGTTCTAAACAAGCGGAAATTTATCGATTTCAAAGCCAAACTGGAAAATCAGACATATTTATTTAAGCTGAAGGCATACTTACAATTTTTCATTTATGACTCATTTAATAACAGGTAACCTTTTAAATTGGTAAAAAATATTATAACATAATCTTAAGACTTACCACTGCAATGGTTAGATTACTGAATGTAATTGTTTTTATGCACAGATTCAAATCTAAGTTGCAACTGAGCAGACTTGCTTGGTAATGCTGGGCCAATGTCTGTAGGGAATACTAAATAAAAATATTTATGTCCAGCGCAAACAAATTACATGTGTGTGTGTGTGTGTCTGATGTGTGTGTGTACGCATTGGTCTACAGTTTTCAGGCTGGCTTAGAATGTATTTTTCAATAAAACAAGAATGACAACTTCCAAAAAAGGGAACTTAAACAAAACAAGTCAGTTAAACGTATATTTACAATTAGCAAGTACATATCTATTTATAAAAACAAGGATGACAACATCCATAAAAGCGAATCACTGAAACGGTAGGACAAACGGACATTAACACTTGCAAAGTGTTAGAACTTAATTATCATAATATAAATTTATAAGAGTCAAAGCAAAATTGTAAGTAAATTTGTTGAAAAATTGCTTGATACAGGATAATTTTTATGGACATACTTACATTTTTAGGACTTCATTATAGAGTTGCTTCGCTTATTACATTATACTTTGTTTCCCAGGAATCAATATACCAAAAATCAGATCAATCCGATGATTAGATCACATGAAAAATTGTTGTTAAAAAAGTAAAAAATCAACATGTTTAAAATGAACGTACGGACATTTTGGTAATGATTATAGAGTTGCTACGCTTTCTAAATCGTACCTAACTACTAAAGGAATCACCATGCAAAATTTGAAATCGATAGGACAATTCTAACATGCCTAAATTAACGGAAAAAGCTATCCGTTACGGACGTACGGACGGACGGACGTACGGACGGACCAACCCTAATTATAGAAAAGCTTCGCTTTTAATAAATACAGTCAATCCGTTTTTGTTATACAGGAAAAACATTTGGGTAAAAAAAATCCATAAAGATTTTTTTCGCATAATTTTTTATTTGCAATATAAATTTTTTCCCACAATAAAAGTAATACTGTTTTTGTTTGTAGCTTAAGATTTCGAAAACTACTGAACCGATTGAGTTCTCCATTTTATGGAAGCTTCATATAGGGCCTAGGATAGTTTTAGGCTATCTTTGTCCTATACCCCTATGAAAACAGAGCTCCTAGATGTTAGGTGCGCAGCTACGAGTATGATAAATAAGATCAACTAATATCTTTTTAACGGAAAATAAGCAACAAAGTAACTTTCTAGGACTACCTTTTTATTTAGGTTAGGTTAGATAAAATAAGGACAAAGATAGCCCACAGGGAATACAGTGCAATACAGAAGGAAAAAAGTCAAATTATTTATAGAGTAGCCTCGATAAAATAATAATTGATTTATAGTGATGGCTAGACCATTTATGATCAGTTAGAAGCTAGAAGCTACTCTATAATTTGAAATGTCCGTCTGTCTGTCAGCTATGTTTGGTGAGCAATTTTCAGGCTGGCTTAGTATTGTCTTTTTCAATAAAGCAAGGATGACAACTTCCAAAAAATCTATACAGATTTTTTTCTCATGAATTACTAAATAAGATTAGTTAATTAATATCTTATACTAACGGAAAATGAACCACAAAGTATCTTTCTAAGAATACCGTTTTTTATATTCTTATTTTAGGTTAGTTTAGAAATTGGGGTAAAGAGAGCCTGCTGGAAATACAGGGAAATACAGACATAAGGAAAAAAGACAAAACATTTATAAAGTAGCCTCGCTACTAAAAATTAATTATTTACAGTGACGGCCTATCATATCCTCTAATCAAAAACTAGACCTTTTTTGACCAGTTAGAATAGAAGCTACTCTATAATATGAAATGTCCGTCTGTTTGTCAGTTAAATTTAAAGGAAACGTATTTTTTCAAGATAGGCGGCTGATTTTTTTTTGTAGATTCCGTTTACCAATGTATATATTTTACTTGGTCCTTCAGGCTGTATCGATAATACTCTGATGGTAATTTGATTTATTTAAGAAATTTTATTTCTCGTATTCATTCGAATCCGGTGGATAGGAACCGGTTCTCATCCATACGAAAAAACTATGTCTAGCATCGTATTATATCCAGCTTTCTACGAATATAGAAATGTACAATCATAAGATTAAAACTAGTTTTTTTAGCCGGTGACTTCGTCACCTCGGGGCTAAAAAAACTAGTTTTAATCTCATAATTTCTCTTTGGAAAATGTGTTTTTAATTCTGATATTCAAGATAAAATTAAATTTTTTTGAAAAAATTTTATGACCATTGCACATCAACTCTTGAAATTACTTTTACCTGTAAACAAGAAGATAAAGTATAGAATAGAATCCAGGTAGAATATTCTGCCTGGCTAGCCTGAATTAAAATTGGAACATTTGAAAGACCAAAACGGCTATAAGGCTGTTAGTAAATCACATGATTAAAGTAATTATTCTGAAAAAATATTCAAAATAAATTCCTTTTGCAATAATTTACTAAAAGCCTTGTAGCCGAGTGTCCAGCTTTCTTTACCCTATTCACAATGCAATGGATTAAAATCGAATTTTATGTGCAAAGCCTTAAAAATTTTAATTAAGTAAGCAACTTACTTTTCAAAAATGTACCAAAATTATTGGTCTCAGCATTTATATGATAGGTTTTGCTCCTATGCTGTTTTCAAACAGCTGATTATACATACTAGCAACTACATCCATACATGAACTTGAGGTAGGGGAGGAGGGGGGGGGGGGATTGTACCCATTTAGCTGACCCTTAAAAATTATAAACGTGGTCAATTATACTTATCAAAACAAGGTGTACATTAAAAGTAACTTTTCGTCTTCGTCTAAAATGACTATGCATCTAATGCTAGAATCACCTCCACATGAGGAGTGTTATATTGATGGTTTTCTAAGTATGACACTTATAAATTAAAGGGATAATTTGTACCCACTATCAACAGTAAATGATAGCAATATATTTAAGGACAATTCTAACAATACACAATATAAAACTAAATTTAAAGGCTTTAAACAAATATTTAACAGTATCTATTAGATTTTGATACAAATTAAACTTTTTAAATTTTGTCCAACTAGTCAGTGTGATTTGTACTTTAGCATTATTGTCTTTACTGCGCAAGTCAAAGATTCCTTCAAATTTCCCAGAAATATTTAGGGTTTTCACTTCTATTCCTCCTTATTCTATGCCTGTAAACCTCTGTAATACAACAATTCTTAGGAAATATGACATGTACCTTTATTATAGATGGTCTGCAGTAATTTTGTGATTTGAGATTTGTATAACCACTTAGTATCACTACTCTACAGTACATCCATCTGTCTGTTATGCACATTTCCCCCCCCATTTTCTTTGCTGGTCTTGTTTTATATTAAAGAGCTCCGTTACTTATAAATGTTGTGATGACCATGACCTCTAGGGGGCATTTTTGATTGCACGACCTTTGTCTGAAAAAACCTAACTGTGCACAGTAATAAGTTGCGCCTGTTTTGGGCCAAGGAATTCCCCCTAATCTAACTATTTATGTCTCGCACCTGACGTGACATATCAGAAGTAGGAACCATTTTTAACTCCTTTAGTTATGACGCGGTGTCGGGCCAAGATTCGAACTTATCCCCTTCCCGACAACAAACGGATGCGTTACGTCAGAGTCGCGTGTTTAATGCTGTGATCCTTGCTTAATATTTAAAATAATTATTAAGATAGCTGAGCTGGACCTTTAAATCATTTTAGTGGTGAGCCAGATCGGAGTGAGCTGAATTTCAGCCAATCACAGAGCGGCATTTCATAAAATGCTGTACTCTCATTGGTGGAAAGTTGGCTCACCCCAATCTGGCTCACCACTAAAATGATTTAAAGATCCAGCTCTAAATAACTAAGACAAATAAATGTAACTCTTAGATTGATGTTTATATTTTCAGCTATTTGTGTTTATTATAATTTTCAATTCATAGAACGGCAGCTACGTGGATAACGATAAGGATGTCTGGGTTGGCTGTTGGTGGGGGTCGCTTGGGATGAGTGAGGATTCGGTTGGTTGCAGCTGAGAATGTGGGATAGACTAGGTAAGATTTAGAGGCTGAGGGCAGTGGAATTAAAATTTGGTGGCTACATCTGAGGGCGACTGAACCTGAATGTGGCCACGATTGGCTCTATCTGAGGCTTTGTCCTTTTGTATGGCTTAGTACGGCTAACGACGAGATTCTGTCGGCAGGGCGGCTGACGGTGAGCCCTGTGTATGTCACGCCGCTAAATGTAGCTTAGGTTATGGTTGCTGAGCCCTTATTAGCTTTGTTTAACTTAATTGGGCGGAATGACACAAAACATTATAATACCTTAGTTATTTGTCAGAACGATCATTAGAAAAAAAAGATAGTAGCAAATAAAGTAAACATTTTCTACAGATATATATTGTCCGTACATCATAGCTTTACCAACATACCACGGATAAAAAAAAATATTCTAGATGATAGAGTAGCCTAGATACTGAAATACCCCGTTTATAAATGTTCTAGTTGTTACTTGTTCTTAAATTAAATAAATTATTTTCAGTAACATATCCCACCTTTTTCGTTAGTATATTAGATTTAGGGCTCAGCAGCCGCGCGTCCACCGTCTATAAGAAATATTAAGAATCATGACTCAAATATGCCAATCCATCCTTTTAATAAAAATTCAAAGCATTAAAATGGTTTTAAATCTGAGGCTTAGTTGCGGCTGACGCGCTGCTACCGATCCATAAATTTATTATTAGATTTACACCCCCACATTTACTACAACCCTCTCGATTTTGGTTTAGGAATGTGTCAAAATTTTAGGATGCATTTGCTCAACCCCTTTGCTGAGCATTGCGTAAAAATACTATAAAAAATTATATAGATTCAAATATCTCCAAAGATAATCAAATTTTCGTTTAGACATCTTCAAAAATAAGGTCTAAGCAGTGCCTTAAGTTTTCCTCCCAAATCAATACTCAAAACACATGTATTTTTATTGGATAAAGTAACTTGTATGTAAGTTACCATTTGCGTGATAAATGGACTGACCCAAATTATGTTGTATCTACCCCAGATAGAGAGAGTGGACAAAAGGCTGTTTATTACACTAGTCCCCAAAGGTTTTAAATTTATAATAACGTTTTCTTATTCGTTGGCTTAACAACTTTGGGGACTTCAGTGAATTTTGATTTGTTCATTTTTTGAGTTAAATGTTCAAACATTTCAATCACTAATTGTAATCTACAAAAGGGTAATGTTGTGTAACATAATTGGGGATGTACATAAATTTATCAGCCATTGTCTTATCCCTTTAGATCCCTGAGTATTTACGCTAGTAGTAAATACAAGCAAATATTCTATGAATTAATATCTCATATGTACATGTTGTATATGTGAGCCAAACAAAAATTATATATGGGATAATTCCCAACACTTAAAAGGGATCGCAAAGAGGGGAGAGGGGGAATAATAATGAAAGGGACATAGTTTGAAACAATAGTAATTACCCACACCCTTCCCTCTCTTTTTTATTAAATTATTAACCCTTCCCCTCTTTTTTCAGATTCTATTATTCTTTTTTTTTCATGGGCATATAGAATGACCATAGTTGTGCTGGGAAAACTGATACCCCAAGTCTAATTTGCATATTATTGCATTGTGTGCCCAGTTCTGCTGCCCCTAATACTTCTCATGTAGTTAGAGGTTAGGGGACACATCAAGCTTCTTTAATAAGGTTTACCTTTTACGTCTGAACGCGTAAAACAAATTATTAAGGCATTAATAACAAAATAAAATAAATTAACATACTTTGCAGCCGTCAATTTTTAAGAAGAAAGTATTGCGGCTTGAATAGTTATATTGGCCGCTGTTTACCATTTTGTTATATACAACTTTTGTTATACATAAGTATAGCGTAGTGCACAGGAATTTTCTACGGGAGAGTGATACTTAACAGTGTAAAGAAGCGTGATACTTTTTGGTTTAACCGTTAATATCACGCTAACCACTGAAGCGATTGAGTTCTCCATTTTTGGAAGCCTCCATTATGCCACTTGAGGGTTTTCGGCTTTTTTTGTGTTTAATTCTAAGTCTTAGAATGGCTTTGGGATAATTAACCACCCTCCCTCCCCTACGAAGCTAGCGGAACAGCCGTTAATAAACCCAAAAAATAATTTTACACAACCTTGAGAAGAAAAAAATAATCCTTTGATGAGAAAAGGGTTGGGTCACATATGAAGGGTCAGAAAGAGAACATGATAGAACATAATAGAATATATTCCCATATAATCAAAAGATTGCTCCCCTAGCCCTTTCTTGTTTTATGTTTACTATAACACACACACAAACACTCATACACATTCAAACAAGTAAATTCGCAAAGGCTGAGAAATAAAAGATTTGATGGGAAATAATGCCATAGTATACCCATTCTTATGCAATTAGCCACTATGGTTTTACTCTCTATATAAATATACATACTTTTTATATTAGAAATATTTTTTAAAATCTTCGAAAACCTGAAACAAAAATCTTCTAAAATCTGCAACAAAAATCTTGTAAAAATTAGTTGAGTGTTGAAAATGGTTTCGAAAACATCGTTTTGTAATTGGTGTTGCTGCTCACTAGTTAAGGTATATTAATACAGGGCGTTTAAAAAAAACTGCGTTTTCCAAATTTGGAAAACAACCATTAGGAGTAGAAAAAAAATAATTATATGTCAATATTCTCTATAAAAGTATGCATCGAAATTGTTACAGGTGTTTTTTAATATCTCTAAAAATAACGGCGCATTTTAAAGCATAAATATTTTAAAAGATGTGTATGATGCTTTTTTCTGGTAGAATTTTGTGCCTTAAGGTTGGTTTTCAAAAATTTATTCACTTGAAAACAACATCTTAATACGGCCAATACAATTTTCTACCAATTACACTAAAAATTTTTTATATTTTTATAGCATCGCATTATAGACAGTTGTCCGTCCATGGACAAAAAATTAATCAAGCAAATCAGTTTTAAATATAAAGTTCTTACAACTAGGCTTGTATCAATGACAGTTGTGGCTAAGCAATTGGAAAAAAAAACTGTTGTTTTTTTTTCAGGTGAGAATGCTGGCCATGGGCTTGTTATCTTGGGCTCTTCTACTCTTTATAACAAAGCAGTTCGTCAAGGTATTAACAATTCTATAATATATTATCTGTATAAGATTAAAACTACAAGACTTCCAAACTTAACCGGTTTTAAAACTGAGTTGGTATGTTTATTACACTAGTCCCCAAAGTCTAAAAATAATGTTTTCTTATTCGTTGACTTAACTACGTTGGGGACTTTTATTGAATTTTGAATGGTTGGTTCATTTAGTTGAGTGTACAATCGTTTCAACAATCTTTGTAAAAGCAGTAAATAAAAAAACCTCGGTATCTCTTGTAGAAGTCAATATATTTAAACATGCGCCTGCAAATAATTTTTAGGGTACAAACAAATTTAAGAATTTTTGTTAGGGTAAAACCATCATTACATTCTGTTATCCTTCTTAAAAAATATGAAGGTTAAAAAAATTTCCATTGCCAAATTTTTTAAAAATCCTTGCATTTTTTTTATCGCATTTCAAACCATAAACCTAAATAACATTGATATAAATTGCTTAGTGATTAATTTAGTATCTTATAGAGTAAAGTAGGAAAATTAAATATACTTCAGGCTGGAGATTTTGATTGCACAGAAGGTGTCTGGACTGGCCTTGTTGGACTTGTATGTGCTATAGCAGTCGGTGCTATCATAGCAGCAGTTGTTACAGATGTTAGAAATAAGAACTCATACAAGTCTCTGAGTCTGCACAATCATAAGTAAGATAATTTTTAGTAGCGCTGTTACTCTGTAAATATAAAGTTTATCACTATAAGAATATTGTTAAGAATACTGTCCCTAAGCTTACTATTTTCTCACAAAACAAAACTGGCTACATAGTCGAACTAATTGTAATTCATATTCCTACTACAAAAATTTATCCTGCTTTTTAAATTAAATTTATCTACAAATATGATATATTTTAAATTTCAGGCATTGTGGTTCTCATGACCATTGTAGCTGTCAGTGCACATCCAGATGCTTCCTATTTGGCCAATAATAACTTTAATTTGTAAAAAATCTTTCATCAATTATACACATGACAAAGTTTATAATTTAAAAAAATCTGTATTTGTAGCTTATTGTAATGCCAACACTAAGAGATATAAGTTTTCCGGAATTTTAATGTAGGGAGTAGATTTGAAATCTGCATCAAATTTTAAGGATTTTTTTTTATAAAATTCGTTTTTTGTATAATTCTTTATCTAAAAGCGGAAATATATTTTAAGTTAATTAATTTTGACCAATAGGATAGTTGGATTTTAAACTACCTGCGCTCTAATTGGTTGAATGATGTACGACATCCAATCAGAGCGCAGATTTTTTAAATCCACCAATCACGGATGCCAAAATTAATTAACTTAATTTGTATTTCCGCTTTTAGATAAAGAATTATACAAAAAATGAATTTTATAAAAAATCCTTAAAATTTGATGCAGATTTCAAATCTACTCCCTACATTTAAATTCCGGAAAACTTATATCTCTTAGCCAACACTAAAAATTATTTAACTAAAATAAATTATATAATAGAGAAGTGGTTGATTATGATTTTTTTTTGTAAGTGAATTTAATTATTATAAGCGAAGTAAAAGTTACTCTTTATTTAGTTTCTGCCTTAACATTAATGTGATATTGTAGGGTAACAAAATACATATATCTTCTCTGTTATTGATTCAATTGTCACCACGTTGGTAGATCTGAATTTGTATCACCTCGAACCTGTACTGTTGCCAGAGAGGGTGGAGACATTGGACTATAAATTACAATTGTACCCTAAGGTTTAGACACACGTTCTCTCATTCGCTGTCTTAAAATATTTGTGGAGTTTTATAAATCTATTGCAGTATCGAAGATTTTTTCACCAATAATCTTAATCTACAGAATGGATTGTTTGGTTTCTAATTGGGAATAAACATAAATTTATCGTCAATTGTATTTTCCCTTATCATCCCTGACTGTTAAGTTCCTTAATTAATTGTTTTATAGAAGAATTAAAGGTTCACTTTATTATCTACATTTTTTTAAGAGAAGCTTTTCTATAGGTCCGTAGGGTAGGTCCGTACGGATGCCCGAAACGGTTAGCTCTTTTCGTTAATTTATACATGTTAGAACAATTAGGTATGATAAAGGAAGCGTAGCAACTCTATAACCGTTAACAGAAAGTCCGTTAAAACATTGTGATCTTTCAATTTTTGACAACTAATTTTTTAGAGCTTCACTTTCGTGGATGTTGTCATCCTTGTTTAATTTAAAATCTTAATTTTACTTAATTTGTTACAACTAAGCGCTGTAAATTATTCTGTTTGTCCCATATGAAGTGCCCTGCTTTTAATTATACATCAACATGTCTCTTAATTTTAATATGGTTTATCAAATTATCTTAGAAGTTTAGATATATTCTGATTTAATTTGAAATTAAATCCATTATTTACTTTGAAAACAAGAAATATTATTAAATGTCGGACATTTAGGTAGAATTTAGATATGCATTAGGATTAAAGGAATAGTTTTTTCTTTCATCGTATTATAAACCGCTTTCCGCGGATATGGAATGTACAATTATTAGATTAAAACCGGTTTTTTTACCCCCGAGGTGCCGAAGGCACGGGCTAAATAAAATGGTTTTAATCTTATGATTGTACATTTCTATATTCATAGAAAGCGGTTTATAATACGATGCTAGACATAGTTTTTTCGTATTGATGAGAACCGGTTCCTGTCCACCGGATTCGAATAAATACGAGAAAGTAATTTACTGCACCAAAATAAAACTATATTGCCTCTAATTTTGATGTGAACAAATAACAGGAAAACATTTACTCTGTAACATTATAATATTATTAATGTTGCGCTACTTTTGACATAAATTACATTGTTCAAAGTTAGAAGAAAAGTATGAAAGAAAATGGTTGTTGTTATCTAAGCCATTAAAGTAAATTAATAGAGGGGGAAAACTGTATTTCGTCAACCACTGGACCCTGTGTCGACTTTCAATTGGGTTATTGAATATCAGCCAATAGCGTCAGAAATATTGACACAGCCAAGTCGCTAGCAGAGACGGTAAAGGTCCCCACCACTGGATCCAAATAGTTAGCTGGGTTATACATTTATTTTTAATATATTTATCCCTAAGCCCTGCACTGTAATCTATTTAGTGGGCAAAACAAATTAAATCTTAAATTAAACTGTTTGATGTTTACAATGGTATAATAGTTTTTAATATTTTATTAATGTAAAAAATGTTTTTTAACCTAAAAAATTATGTTGTCGATGGTATTTATGCGTTGGTTAAATGACTTATCAGAAGGTTCTGTGATTATAGCCAAGTAAAAAAAACTATAGAGGGTTTATATTCGTGAGGTAGCTGGGGGTGAGGGTAATTTTTGCTCATGGGATCTTCGCCCAAAAGTGTGGTTGGGGTTCCCCACCACCTTTATTTGTTTTTGACGGAGCAAGTTTATTTTATTGGGGTTTTACAGAAAATAGCTTAAAACCAGTAGCTATATTCCCTGAAAAAAACGATCGGTTCATCGGTAAAACAGACGGTCATGATTAATAAACAATTCCCGCGATCGTGGATCAACAAGTAGCGCATCCGTTCATAGTTGGGAAAGTGATAGGTTCGAATCTCTGTCTGACACCGCGTCATAACTAAAGACGTTGAAAATGGTTCCTCTTGCAGCTATATCAGATGCGCGACATAAATAGTTAGAGTAGGGGAAACGCCCAGACCCAAAACAGGCGCACTCATTACTATACACAGTTAGGACTTCTTAGACAAAAGTCGTGCATCCAAAGGGTTGGTTGTCTGATAGGTGTTGATACATTACAATTTAAAATGCAGAGTAGGTTCAAAGGTGACGTGGAGATGACTTTTACCTGAAGCGTGACCACACCCTTAGAGTCAATAGTCAATGATTAAATCTAAACTTCTTTATTTTATGAATTTGCTTGGTCCTATACGAACCCATTACCTCTTCGACACCCGGCAGTTACACATCTGTGTACCTTTACAGTGCACGGCCACTTTAGGCTAGTGGCAAAGCAAATAAATAAATAATATATTTAGCCCATACCATATTTTATTTATACACGGACAAATCCGAAATTTGAGAACTTATATAAACATTTTATGCATTTTACACTGGGAGAGGGATGCCACACATGAAAATAAATACCTTAAAACTTTTCCGTTCGTAAAAACTAGGTCAGTCACTATTAAACCTTAAATTTAATCCCGTTCGGATGCCATATTTGGGTAAGGTGTGGATTTTTAGCTGATTTATATAATTGTGAAATGTTGATTTCCATGAGGCTTATACGCGGAGGAAACGCGGCTGCTTAGGCCTGAAAAAAAAGAATAATATTGAGAAACGGATATAATTTTAAGTGATTAATGGAGTATATGCTTATTGGACACAAAATTGTTATCAATTTCTTTTGGTTTGATTCTAGAAAAGTCAATTTACTTTGCAAAACTAAAATTTCTTTTCAACGGCTATTGACATTCAAACTGACAAAGTTAGTTATTGAGTAGATACCCATTTGTCAGGGGATTTTTGTTAAAAACATCAGATTTATATCTTTTGTATGGTAGTAAAGTATATTTTATATCCTCATAAAAGTTTATTTTCCTTGGATCATTGTACTGACGGACGGACGTTCATTGTTTTGGGATCTTTACAAAGTATCTAAAAAATCAGCCATGTGACGTCATAAAAATGAGGGATTATCTATTTCTTTTTTAGGGGTTTTCTTTCCCACTTTTCTCTCATCCCTCATTTTGATGAAGTCACATGGCTGATTTTTTGAAACACTAAAAATCAATTGGAGCTTGTCTGACAGATAGAAACAGAAGAAAGCACAGATTATGGAGAATAGCTAAATACTATATTATGTGAAACTTATTTTTTATTTATCGACAAACAAATATTTTTTTCTGCTTTGATATCTCTGTCTCTGATTTATTATTAATGACTTTAGTGAATCCTGTTTAGCATAAAATCACACATTTGTTGTTGCAAATATAAATAGATTAATTACCACCCTGGATATATTTACACTTTTTTTGTTCATAAAATTATTTTTTTTATAGAAATATTATTTTCTTCACATTGATTTGAGAGAGAGAGAGAGAGAGAGAGAGAGAGAGAGAGAGAGAGAGAGAGAGAGAGAGAGAGAGAGAGAGAGAGAAAATGCTTGTTGAACACACAAAAAACTACAACCAACCAAAATTTTATAATTTTATAACAAACTGCCATTATGATTGGTTAGGTTAAACTGGAACTCAATGATTTATAACTACGTTAACTATGGCTTATAGACATTAGGCACTTAAAATCTTGATTGTTTAAAACTAGCAGTGCCCAAACTTTTCAACCTGTATTATTAATTTACAGAGGGAGTAAATTATTTCATCATCATTGCGGATAAACAGCAATTTATAGTCAATTGTCTTTCCCATTAAGATTTCTGGTTAGGTTAGGTTTGATTAAGTTTACATTGTTGGTTAAATAGTTCAGCTCCTGTAAGGAGTTTATTTACAACGCATTGGTTAATATTATTATCTTAATAAAAAAAGAGCAATATTACAATGTAATAATAGTTATTTCTTTCATCGTATTATAAACGGCTTTCCGCGGATATAGAATGTACAATTATGAGATTAAAACTAGTTTTTTTAGTCCCGAGGTGCCGAAGGCACCGGCAAAAAAACTGGTTTTAATCTTATGATTGTACATTTTTATATTCGTAGAAAGCTGGATATGATACTATGCTAGACATAGTTTTTTCGTATGGATGAGAACCGATTCCTATCCACCGGATTCGAATGAATACGAGAAAAAACTTTATTGTAATAATAAATTGTTTGTTCTATTTGTACTGACAACCTTAATTATAGAGTATCTTGCTTATGCATAAGATCTTTTAATAAAATGTATTTTTAAAGTCAATTCTATAGGATAGTTTTGTTTAATTTTCCAAACTATGTATATTAATCTAATCATGATGTTAATATATCCTTCCTTCACTCTTTCTTTTTCAATTATCTATTTCTTTCTCTCTTTCTTTTCTTTTCGCTCTGTTTCATTTTCTGTGCCTCTAAGATCTATGGTATCTACTTTTGAAAGGGTAGGGAAAGAAGAAAAATAGCCAAAACCCATCCCAATTTTTAAATGTAGAACTAAACCATCCTTGGACCTATTTGATAATTCCATAAAATGAAGAACTCAATCATTACATTGTAATTATCAAGATCTTAAGCTACAAAGAAAAAAAACCTGACAACTTTATAAAATACTAGAGGCTTCGCCACTAGAGGCCTCTACGGGCACTTGAAGTTAAACCCAAAACTAAAAAAAATTATTTTAGTTAAAAAAAAAAAATTGAGGTGGGGTAATTTTTTTCTGAGGCGATTTCTCTTGGGAGCGTGGTGGTACCCTCCCTCAAAATAGTTTTAAACCTTCCCGGGACCTATGAGAAGCTACCCTTTTAAGGAGAACCCGATCGGTTCAGCAGTTAGCGAGATCCTTCGGTACAAACAAACAAACAGACAGACATCGTTTACTTTGTATTATAGACTAGCGGCTGTGCCCCTAGCATCCAGAGGCTCTGTATTTAGGGAAGTGAAAAGGGAGCAGAAAATTAGCCTAAAACCAAACTAATGCTAAAATCCACAATTAAATAGCCTAAAACCATTCTTGGACCTTTGTAAAGCTTTCTTCAAAAGGAGAACTAAATTCAGTAGTTCAGTAGTTGCCGAAATCTTAAGCTTCAGACAACTAAAAACCTTAATCCTTTATATAATAGGATACTACCGGCTACGCCCCTAGAGGCCTCTAGGGGCACTTGAGAAGGGGGGAGTAGAATTTGATAACCCAATTTCTTATTTTAGATTTTAAAAGAAAAATTTTCAAAAAAAAATTTGGGGGGTGGAAAAACTTTTTTTTTTTTTTTGGGGGGGAGGGGGTTGCCGTGCCCCCCCCCCCATAACTTTAATTTTTTTTTTTTTGGGGGGGGGTTATTTTGGGGGGGGTTGGGGATGGCCCACCCCCAAGACAATAGTTATAAACCTTCCTGGGACCTATGAGAATCTACCCTGTTAAGCAGAACCCGATCGGTTCAGCGGTTATCGAGATCCTTCGGTACAGACACACAGACAAACAAACATCCTGTTACTTTAGTATAAGGATTGTGAATTTTGAATGCTGCGCTACTTATTAACATTATTGTTCTTGTTGTATTTTTTCATAATGTTAGTAAATTTACATTAAAGGTTTTCTAAAGAGCTTAGCTTCACCATCCTTTATCGAAATAGTTTATTTCAAGTCTAATTTGTTAAAACTAATCAAACATTAAAATGGTTATAGAGGCTTTACAAGGTCTGTGGATGAATAAGCCAAAAAGCTGACGAGATATATTCGCTTAACAAGAATAACAACATCCAAAGGTAGCGAAGCATTTTAATGTAGATGTAAGAACAACAGGAAAAAGATGCACAAAACACATTCTACATAAATTTTGATGTCCTCTAGAGCATTACAGTCATATGTACTTCCCGACTAGGTGAAGTAGATACTAATTGATCAGAAAATCTTCACTCGAAAAAATCATCTGTCTATCTATATTGGCATCTGTGAAAATCTTTTTTTTTCCAGTATAAAATAAATGACTTCTCAGGCCATTATCGACAGACTAACGGACTCAGTAAATTATATATTGGGTGCTCATAGATTTAGGAATCATTTACAAAAAATTTCAGCCGTCCATCTTGAATGGCAGCTACGAAAAACATGTCTCCCCCTTAACGTATATGACGAAAGGACAGACGGACATTTCGAATTGTGGTGCAGCATCAATTCTAAGAAGTAGTCATATCGTGTTATAGAAAGTTTTCCACTGATTGTAAAATAATAAATTGTAGGTTTAATTTAGTTTTGTTGGCCTCAAGGGATTATTCAAGCGGATTTGAATTGGGTTCGGAGTCATGCTCTAAAAGGATTTATGGTAGCTGAAACTTTTCTCGTATTCATTCGAATACGGTGGATAAGAACCGTTTCTCTTCCATACGAAAAAAACTATGTCTAGCATCATATTATATCCAGCTTTCTACGAATATAAAAATATACAAAAATATAATTGTACATTCTATATCCACGGAAAGCTGTTAATAATACGATGCGAGAAATAACTAAAAATTATTTGCTTTTTATTCCGTCAAAAATGAAAATGGTCTGCGCTAAACTAAAAGAATCGTTTTTTTCTAACATTTTTACATATTTTTTTGTCTTTGGTTCATACACGTCCTTGTTTTTAATATAACATATATAAAAAGTGTGGAACATTAATGAGAAAAATACTCATAATTAAACCAGGGGGATTAATATTCCCTCTACCTCCCCCCCCCCCTCCAATCCTCTACCACCACCTTGTGCCCTCTCCCTATATTTTAATTTAATTGTTTCCCCTGTAAACTGACCAAGGCTTGTGGGAATGTTGGCCCAGCAGGCCAAAAAGCCTGTAAAACAAAGGAATCTTCGCTGACCAATGCCCTTTCTCACTAATTTATGTGTAAATCATTTGTTTCAGCATACAGATTACACGAAAAATATTTACATTTTTCCGATGGGGGAACTACAAAAATGGGGGAGTGGGGAGGGGGCAAAGATTGGTCAAATATAATTCTAAAAAGACAAAAAGAATAAGGAGAAGGGTAAAGGGTTTTGGGGGGTAGGGGGTCTCTTGGTCAACAAGTAGAATAATGCCAGCCAAAACTGACCAATGCCGTTGCTAATTCTTTTTTTTAATACTTTTTTGCTCAGTTGCTTTTTTGGATCCATGTTGTGCAAGTTTATAAATGATTAATTAAAATAGTTAAAAAAAACATACATTATTATTAAGTGATTAAGTTTATGGAAATTATTACAGGTAAGGATTATTCATTTTACGTAACTTTTGATGTTAATAAGATTTTTCCAATATCTGACATATAATCATTTTTAAAACGTACCTTTGATAAGATTTTCTAAAACGCTTTGAACTTCTATTAGAGCTTATATTATATTCTTAGAACTATACCTATACTAATTACTAGTTTATATTTTTGAGATGGAATTTTTTTTCCAGTAGTGATTCCTCTTGGGATAGTCGAGGTGCCCTCCTTAAAAATAGTTATAAATCTTCCCTGGTAATATAAAAAGCTTCACTGTAAAGGAGAATTATAAAAGAGATCTTTTGCTACAAACACATAGACATCATGTTACTTTATTTATAAAGATTTTTCATGATTATACCTATATTAATTACTACAGAAGTGACCCTGCTAGCCCCAAGACCATGGACCTTTTTTGAATGTGAGTCTTAATTGGAAACTATAACTTTTTTACTAGGCATGTGTATTAGAGGGTGGCAAAATATTAAGAATTTGTTGATTTAATCTCTAATTAGACCATAAACATTTATGGGCTCACATGAAGGAGACTAGCACCGGTGCTAGTTTCCTTCATTCTACACCATTTGGTGCTAGGGTTCTTCATCCTTAAGATTTACAATATTTCTAATAGTAAGAGGGACTTTAGGTGTACAAGGGCCGGGACATATTTTGTGTGAGAAAGAGGGAGGAGCAATTTATGCATTACTTGCGGCTACGCCCCTAGAAGCCTCTAGGGGCACTGCACTGGTAGGAGAAGGAAAAGTCGACCTCATCCTATTTTAAATTTGAGTTTCCAAAGAGTTATAAAAATTATTTTTTGGGGGAGAGGGGGGTTAAGACACCCTCTCAAAAAATAGTTTAAAACCTTCCCAGGACCTATAAGAAGCTTCACTGTAAAGGAGAACAATATCGGTTCAGCGGTTAGCGAGATCCTTAGGAAAGACAAAAAACGCTTACTACTTTATATAATAGGATTAATACATAATACAATTAAGAAGGGTCAAAACATTAGGTGCTAGCTTTCTTCATTTTAAGACATTTGGTGCTAGCTTTCTTCATTCTTCGATTTCGGTGCTAGTCTCCTTCATGTGAGCCCATTTATGTATGTTTGCAGAAATTTAATTGGATCTGGAAATACTCTTCAATCAATATAAAGCAAAAAGAAAAGTTTTAAAATTTAAATAAATAAAGTTTTTGTCTTTAAAAGGAAATTTAAGTTTATCGACATCTTATGTTCAAAGTCGAATTTGATCATTTTTTGCCCGCTTTCAACATTTTTGAGACACTCTAATGTGCATATTTAATGTTCTTCATAGAAATAGTATTTTTTAAGAAAAAGATATAATTGCGTAGCTACTCTGTAACCCAATTTTTAATATAAAATTACTTGGAAGCCAACTTAATAGAAACTTTTAGAAAAGACTGTAAGGCCTATAATATCCCTGCGGGGCTTGCATAACTCTTGGAGTAAGGTATCAAAATTTTGAATTTTCAAAAAAAATCGTCCATAAACTTGTAAAGAAAATCTTAAATTTATTAAAATATCACTGTCTCAGCTACATGTAAATTTTTAAAATTAATTATTGCTGCTAAGAAAGGCTGTTCTTGTGTGTGTATAATCCAGGTAATTATAGCTGTGCCTGCCAGCAATATACCATTCACACACAGATAGAACAAGATGCAGGATTATAGTAGGAATCATCCTGTGCCTGCCAGCAATATACCATTCACACACAGATAGAACAAGATGCAGGATTATAGCTGTGCCTGCCAGCAATATACCATTCACACACAGATAGAACAAGCTGCAGGATTATAGCAGGATTATAGCTGTGCCTGCCAGCAATATACCATTCACACACAGATAGAACAAGATGCAGGATTATAGTAGGAATCATCCCTGCAATTAAAACCCTCCCCTCATAGCGGATGGTAATAAACAAATCTTTTGACTTTTTTATATGTGCAGGTCTATTTATTGAATACAAACAATTTTGTGAAAAGTAAACGATTACATCATAAACATGTAGAAATGTCTAAAAAATTTAATTCAATTTAATATTAAATTTTTAAACCAATGCAATGTTGGCAGAAGTAACAGTTTAAATCCATTTTTCATTTTATAAGAGCTGTGCCTTCTTCAACCAAATACACACTGACACACACACATACACACACACACACACACACACACACACACACAAACACACATTATTATTAAAAACTGATCTTGGAACAAAACAATAAGCATAAAAAAGTTTTACGAACCATTTTTGGCCATAATACGATTGTTATACGTAATTATGGAAAATGCACTTTAGCTATTATACATTATTAAGGCGCACAGACACAAACAAGCGTGCACAAACGCGCGCACGTGCAAACACACACAAAGCTGTAAATATAATAATCCTATAAACTCTTGATTTAGTAAATTTGTTGAATGAAAGTTGTCAGAACTAAATATAAATAAGTGCACTGTAAAAAAAGAATATTTAAATATATCTCTGACATAAATGGAAAAGTAAATAAGCCATAAGATTCAAACCATGGCATAAAATTAGATAAATATCTTTTTGCAAACAAAAATCTTATTCGGATGAATGTTTTTAATTAAAGATTGACTTTAGATCCTCTACAATGCCTGAATGGTGTTTGTCTATAGATATTTCACAAGGTGTTTGTAAGAATAGATTAGAGATATGTTTATCCATTTATTTATGAGAAATATGCAATCCCAGGCCCATTACCCATTTACCATTCACAGTTAATAATTTCAAGAAATTTTCATTATTTAACAAACAATACTAATATCTTATTATATAAAGTATAATCTATAATACAAAGTAGAACGATGTCTGTCTGTCTGTCTGTCCGTGTGTCTGTCCGTCTGAAGCTTAAGATCTCAGTAAACACTGAACCGATTGGGCTCTACTCTTCAGGGAATATACCTACTGGTCCTGTGATGGTTTTAAGCTATTTTCTTGGGTGGTGGGACACCCCCAACCCCCCAAAAAATGAAAAATCCCTCGCCCCCCCCAAAAATTGTTTTTACTTTTTCTTTTTAAATCTAAAATACGAAAAATTATGTTGATCAAACCTCTTGGGGCACAGCCCCTAGAGGCTAGGGGCGAAGCCGCTAGTATTATATAAAGTAGTAAGGGTTTTTTGTCCAAACCTTAGGGTATCAATAACCGCTGAACCGACTGGATTCTCTAATTTAGGTGCTAAGGTGGTTTTAGGCTATATTATTTTCAGATTTAAGTCTAAAGATAGTTTTAAGCTACTTTTTAAGAACTTCTAATCGGAGCCCATAGAATCTAGGGCCATATCCGCTAGTTTAGTATCTCAAATAGAATTAGATGTTGGGTAAGGAGTAATAGAAATTAATGAAAAGTTATGCCCTTAAAAAATTAAATAAACTATTCAATTTAAAATAAAAAATTTCCTTTTTTTGTATATTTCTACTTTGATTTAGTTCATTTCAGAAGCAAACAACCATTCTTACATTTTCGAATGCCTTCTTTCTTTTCTTTAAAAGTACCTTTAGGTTCCATTTTAAGGGAAGCCCTCCCTCTCCCCCTCCTCCCTAACTCGCCCCTATGCCCAAAACTGTGTGCATGGTCCTCTCTCTGGTTGTAACTGCAAAGTGCAAACCATTTTAAATGTAAAAAAAATGTTTTTACGAACTTGAATAGGTTTCCAAGAACTTGTAAAATTTTGTGTGCATCTAAGAAATTTTATTTTTGGGGAGGGGGGGGGGGGGGGCGTAGTTTAACATTCCTCTGATAGATGGAGTGAGTGAGGCATATAGCTAGAAAATTTATAGCGCTAGCAAAAAACATAGTTTGTCTAAATTGATTACATTTTTAAAAAGATTTTTACAGAACTCCGTCTATGTTACTTAACAAGTTATTTAATAGTTATAATCTAACAATCTAAATCTACCAGCTATCCGTGATTTTTTTGATTATAGAGCAGCTTTGCAACAAATGATGTAAGTAGAAAACACGACTTTAAATGCAGCTGAACAAGAAAAATGCAAAAACTATTAAAAATTTTGCTGTGAAACTTTAAGAAGTAAAACTTTATGAAAAATAACTTCATACAAAGTATTATTACAAATAAAAACTCTCTCAATTACAAAATTTTAAAATGGGCCTAAGCTTAACATTAAAAAATTTACAAAACTAAAAGTTTAAACAAAATTATAATAATATAACCAAAAGGTCTATTTCATTTGAATTTTAAAAATATTGCGAAGAAATCATATATCATTTTTTTTATACACCACCCTTTGATTTCAAGGGGTGTATGACTTTTTTAATTGACACACCCCTTGGCTGCATTATAGGGGTGTAGACCTCTGTCAAGGGGGATATGCTTTAAAAGGGGTGTGTACATCCCCCTTATTTTGCCAGGGGGTGGATACACTGCCTTTCTGCACGCCTCTGCAAGGAAGAATTGTTTTATCATTAGGAAAGGTTTTTTGATAAAAAGTCAAAATAAAACTATATTCCTTATTAGGCATGCCCCCACACCGACGAAGCCCATTTTGTTCCGAATTTGTATCACTTTTGAAAAGTGCGACTCCAGTTACGTCATATTTTTCTTTCCCGAAAAAGGGAAGGGGGGAAGAAAAAAGAGATGAGAGAAAAGGGGGTTTTCCCCATCTCTTTTGAAGAGATTTTCTTCCCCCCTTCCCTTTTTCGGGAAAGAAAAATATGACGTAACTGGAGTCGCACTTTTCAAAAGTGATACAAATTCGGAACAAAATGGGCTTCGTCCCCCACACCCATACACCATAACTAATTAATAACAAAGCAAAAATCTATTATAATATAGGCCCAAAATTGATAATTTTGGAAGGCTGAAAGAAAGAGGCAAATAATATATTTGCTTTTAAAATTATCCCTCCCTTATAATATGAGTAATTTCCAACTTAATCTAAGTTTGAAAGAAAATAAATTAGGAATAAATTGCCGCCGATATTTTGTAAATTATTGATTTATTACAAATGTAAAAAGGAATTTAGCGGCAAGAGGTAAACCTGATTAAGTTCTTATTACAAAGTAGTGGGATGTGTGTCTGTAATTTTTTTACATAATATATCTAAAATGGATAAAATAATAAAACAGTATTTTTTCTGAGTATACCCCTCCAAAATGGATGTAGAATATACGTGGATATTAGGACAGGGGAACAATTATCGTCAATTTATGTAGCTAACATGGTCATTATTTATTGGTCAGTTCGTTCATCCAGTAGGAGGGAAGAGGATGGCAAAGGCGGTTGGTGGGGGGGGGGGGGGGGGGACGTTTCACTTTATTAGAGTAAATGATTATCTGCTGTAATATCTAATAATAAAAATTCCATTCCCTCCAAGTAACCTCCGGATCTGTAGACCCTGTAGAGTTAATATATCATCAATAGGGACAAAAATATCATAAAAGTTATTTATTGCATCGTATTATAGACAGCTTTCTGTAGATATTAAATTATTTTTTGTACATTTTAGTGTCTTTATATCTGACACCAGTATCTCTGTGTTCAACTTTCTGTTCAACACATTGTGTATTAATTAAATAACAATATCGAGACAACCAATTCGTTGATTGCACGTCTTTTCTCTGGAAGTTCTAACTGTACATGATAATTAGTTGTGCCTGTTTATGTGCAAAGACATTTCCTTCTACTCTTACTTTGGGTCATGTGAAGGAAACGAAGTTGCGGGTTTCGTCATATTTTCACCGTAGCTTCTCCTATTTCTAGCCCCTGAGGAGGGCTACTGTGAAAATACGACGAAACCCGCAACTTCGTTTCCTTTACATGACCTCCTACTTTTAATGTAATGTGATTGACATAGTAGCAGTGGATGCAACAGTAAGACATGTTTCCAGTTATGATACTACTACTTGTTGTTACTACTTGGATCCTGCACCAGATTATTACATATCTAAAAAAGAGAAACTTGAAGCTGGCAAAAATAACGATTACCCCCATCCACCCCTTCTAAAACCCTATCCCCTCCCCTCCTACTAGATGAACGAACAGACCAGTAAATGATCCCATGTTAGCAATCAAAATTGACGACAATTTTTCTCTGTCATAATATCCACGTATATTCTATATTCATCTTTGAGGGAAATACTGAGAAAAATAGCTTAAACCTGCAATCATTTGACCCGTTTATAAGATGAGTAGAATTGTTTCGTGATATAGTCTGGTTAAGCATCATGTCCACCCTCTTTATCTTACAACAACATCTTACATATCACATTATAACAAGCATCAAAATATACATTTCTAGTAATCTTATAATTAAATAAAAAATTAAATATTTACATACTTAGTACTTAATAGAGGTAAAACGACGCATATCTTTGTAAATAACATACATTTTACGTAAATAATTATGTTATTAATTTTTATTTAAAAAGGTATTTATGTAGAATAGCTGTTCTCCATATATTACATTGTTAACAAATACACTAAAAGTCCTACTAAAATTACAAAGAATATCTGTTGTTCGAGAAAAGATTACAAACTGCTAGAATTTTATGATTTTTGAACATGGAGTTTTGGCTAGGGTTGATTAACTTGCAATAGATCTCACATTGAAGTGCAAATGAACTGACATCCCTCAATACAGACTCATAACACCTAATTATAGAAAAGCCTCGCTTAAAAAAAATTATTTTTCCACTATTAGATCAAAGCGTGAATAATTTGCATTTTGATTCTAGCTTGCACTGTTGCAACAGGAGGAGGGGGAGGGAAAAGAGAACAGAGAACAGAGAGAAAAAGAAGGAGAAAGAGAGAAAACAAGAAAAAGAAAGAAAAAAGGATAAGAAGATACAATTATACTTTTAGTACTTGTTTTAACACATATCATCCAATTAAAACCATAAAATTAACAATGCCTTACAAGAGATTTTAAGTGATACTTAATGTAAAACTTTAGCCAACAAATTTATCTTTTTATCCCTTGATTAAGCGCGGAACATTTTTTTATGTCAGACATAGAAAATTATAAATTTTAATTGGTAGATAACAGAATGAAGCAAGTGTGTTAAAAAAGGGTTGTTACATCAGCAAAAACTATTGGGTATTATCCTATTTGTCAAGTATATTTGTAAAATTGCAAGACCATACCAGCACCTTCATTCTAAAAAAAATGATTTTAAGTTAGTGATGTTTGTAAAAACAAGGATGACAATTTGATTAAGATACATTCTGAAAAAAGGTCCATAAGCACCAAAGATATGTGGTAATCGGTAAAAAAAGTTTAAAAATTCTAAAATGCTGCTTACAAGCAGTCAGACAACTATAAATGTTACTTACTTAAATATGCTCAATAATCATGAGGATATTGTTAAGAAGAGGTCTAGCTTTCTCATTTCCCCCATAGCATTGCGGACTTACAGACTGACGGACGGACAAACATAGTAAATTATAGAGCAGCTTCGCTACTAAAAAATACCTTTCTTTTACCCATACAATGCCATATTTGTTTTGGATGGCAATCATTGGACTAAGTACAATGTACATTTAATATGAAGATTTTCTTCTTAAAAAGATTAAATTAAGATAAATATAGCTAAAAATATTGAACGAAAAAGTGAACGGTGCTAATATATAACTGAAACTGAACGGTTCTAATATGGTATTAAAGATATAACTACTAGGTAGAGTGACGTCTAGACGAATTCTAATACTTGTTTTCAATTTGAAATCATAAATACATATTTTAAACAGTTATTCAAATTTAAACCTACGCTACTAGCTTTCATCACTTTTTGATTGCAAAGCTTATAAATAATCATGGTACATCCGTCTGTGTATACCATAGTTGCGTAAAATAACTTTGTATATAATTCTCCAGTGTGGCTTGGAAACCTATTAATATCTGTTGTATTAGAACCGGTTCTCAGCGATATTGAAAAAATCATGTATATCATCGTATTACAGACAAATTTCCACGAATATAAGATAAAAATTATATAATTAATACCAGTTTTGTTAGCCAGGGTCTTTGGCCCCTTAGGGCTATTATCATATTTATTTATCAACTAACTATATTAAATTAAACTTCTACTGTCCTTTTTTCAAAGAAAAGGTTTTATTTGCTGCTTAAATGGTTAATATCTTATTGTTTATGCTCATCTATTGCCGTTTGCGGTCTTTTTTTTATTTATCTATATCCATCTAATAAACCCATTAACCAATTCAATTATCAAATAATTTTCTATCTGTCTATTGTCTTAGTTAAAATTATTGAATTATTATCAATCAACCTAAAAGTATGATAGTAAACCATTAAACACTGCTTTAAGAACAATAATGTTGTGAGTCATACCATTGCTGGTGAAAGGCTAAATAAGTTTTCTTAGGTTAGTATGGTGCTTTTTTTCCTCCTATGTTGGTTTGTTTGGTAAATGATCTGGAGGATCAGTGCATCAACGAACAACTTACAGACCAACTTTTTGAATATTCTCATGTCTTGACAACCTACCTGAATTCCTCTGACCTGACAACCTACCTGAATTCCTCTGACCTGACAACCTACCTGAATTCCTCCGACCTGACAACCTATCTGACTTTAATACCAGAATTCCTATGATCTGACAACCTACCTGAATTCCTCTGACCTGAAAACCTACCTGAATTCCTCTGACCTGACAACTTGCCTGAATTCCTTATGGTCTGACTTTAATACCAGAATTCCTATGATCTGACAACCTACCTGAATTTCTCTGATCTGACAACCTACCTGAATTCCTCTGACCTGACAACCTACCTGAATTCCTCTGACCTGACAACCTACCTGAATTCCTCTGACCTGACAACCTACCTGAATTCCTCTGACCTGACAACCTACCCGAAATCCTCTGACCAGACAACCTACCTGAATTCCAATGATCTGACAACCTATATGAATTTCTCTGACTTGAAAACCTACCTGAATTCCTCTGATCTGACTTTAATACCAGAATTCCTATGATCTGACAACCTACCTGAATTCCTCTGATCTGACAACTTACCTGAATTCCTCTGACCTGACAACCTACCTGAATTCTTCTGACCTGACAACCTGCCTGAATTACGCCTTTACAGACCTTGCAAGAAATTTGCTTAAAATTGCATCAAGATTTAACATTTGCACTTTTACACACACACGCACACACATACACACACACACACACACACACACACACACACACTCTTTTCTTTCTATCCCCGTCCCCCACAATACTAAATGCATAAAAAGTGTCTGAATGTCCGCAAGATTGTTAAATAGATAGACAGACAGACAGACAGATAGATAGATAAACACTTCTTTCAACCCTTTTTATGTTGTCGTAAGATTTAGACCGTAAAAAATCCATTTAAGGGCATTCTGTAAATGTACGACACCGCAAAATGAGATAAAATTCTCTAACACTGGAATGTTATAAGATATATCTGGGTATTTATAATAGATTGGGTTTAAATTCAAATAGTTTAGGTTATTGTCATATATTTGGGTTAAGCTTTTATTTTTGAACTTTTTAAAGCTGTTCTGATAAGGATTTTTTTGTATACTTTTTTATAAAAGCATCTCTATAACTAAGAAAATGAGGTCCAAGCATTTATTTTTTTTTTGAGAGGGGGAGGAGGGGGGGGGGATTTGAGGTGTTTTAAATGTTGGGGAAAGGAGAGTGGAGTAATCTAATTTATTTCCAAAATTTGTTTTTGGGGGAGGTAAACACCCCATTACCTCTTTGGACATTCTTGTGACGATTTGACTTGTGACCCAAGCTTAAATATTTTATCCACATTTTCTCCTTTTCTAAAAAAAGATTTTTGATAATTAGGGTCTGTCCAACTGTACGCTTGTCCGTTATATTTTATTTCCAAACAATTTTCTCCATGTTTTTTTAGGATGTCTTTTTTTAATCGAAATTGTGCAGATTGCACATGCGTCTTTTATTTTTTTTATTTGGTCACAGTTATTGCCTATGATAATGTGATTAAAGTTCACTAATAACTAAAAATATCATTTATTATTTCACTGTAGAAATGTCTAAAATGTCCGTACTTTCTTTAATATTGTCGTACTTGTTAAGTGGACATTTATACGTTGACGTTTTTCTTTCAGAAAAGATGTTTTTTTTTCTGAAATAACACATAAAACTCAGAATATTGCACTATTTTATATACTACTGGCTTTGCCTGTAGCTTTCAGTGTCTTCGCTTACGACGGCAGTTGCAAATAAAGATCCAGGGATTTTTTTGGAGGTGTTGATAGACTGACGGACAAACCACTAGAAATTCTTTTAATTTTTAAAAAATTTTAATACAAAAAAATCTTTGTTTTTAAGAACTACAAAGAAAACAAGAACAATAATAGCAAAGTTAATAAAATTTTAGTCTAACCATCATGTTCAAACATATTTACTGTAATTCACTGAGCGGAAGGTAGTCAAATTTAAGGATTGGGCAGTGAAGGCAAAGAGAAGGGGAAGTAAAGAGTTAGTGTAGTGATGGGCAAGTAATGTGATTCTGAGCGCTAAAAAAAATGTAGCTTCCATCACTTTAACCCTTTACAGTCGGGTCCCTTCCCGCACCTTAATCGGTCGGGGGGGGGGGGGGGGGGGCGTTCAACGCCCCCCTTATTATCTCAGTTCCTATTAGAGCTAGAGTGCTAATTTTTTCCGTGCAAGTCCCCTGTTTGATAATGAATTTCCGACCTTTTATAAGTCTAAGTCAATTTTCGCTTCCTTCACCCTTTTATTAAACAACCTTTGTTTTTAGGTCTTTTTTTACTTAAAAATTTCAAACGGCTGTAATTTTCTTATTTTTGAAGCTAGAAGAAAATTTTTTTTCCAGAAAATGTTTATCTTTATGTAAATTTTACATTAGAAATATCAAAATATAAATTTCAGCGGCCGCAGCTGTACTTGGCAGCTGCCAGCCGCCGCAGTCGGCGGTCGGCGGGAAAACGGAGGCGGATCTTCATGAAATTTTAATACGTTATGTAGACATGTAAGAAAAGCTTAAGTTTAAAATTTGAAGTCTCTAAGTCGAAAATTGCGGCCACAGGAGCCTTTTAAAGATTTCTGGAGACCTGGAGGATCAGGACCTGCAGGATTATACCTGGAACCTGAAAACGACTTGAACACCTGTATTTGATATAAGGATGTACTACTAGAGGATTTTTTAGTATTTTGGTATGATAAAATGCTTTGTTTTAGTCAAAAAATATTTTTGCTCTTTACCTGGATGACCCTGCCAGGTTTGCTGGCATCCTGTGCCCGCCAGGATTGAGATATTCAAAAAATTTCAACTCTCAGTTATGTGTCATACCCATACTTAAAAAGTCAAGCAGTTTGGGCTCTTTATCTTTCACACACAGAAAATGAGACAGAAAAAACCGGATGGGAGGCGTTCAACGCCCCCCCCCCCCCCCCCCCGACCGTTAAGGGTTAAGGACAAGAGGACAGATAGATACACGTATTTAGTAGCTTCGCTATTTCAAAAATTAAATGCTTCTTAAAGTATTACAATTACGGTTAACATTAATATAAACTTTATTAATAAGATACTTGGTGTTATATTATTCTTTATATGGCTTATCATATTGTGGTGTAGAAAATAAACACTCCCCTGACCAATGAAATTGCTAAGGATTTCACAGTTACTATTCTCTTTAAGGCCCACACACATTAAATTTCTATGCACGATCCTTTATCTCAATTAACAACGTTTTTTAAACTCCCATAAAGATTGTTTTTAGATTTTGAAATGTTTAAATCATTTCATTAATTGAAACTACCAAATGCTTTTTTGTCCCTTATTATCTCGAGAACTGCAGGTAATCATTGCCTGTGTCTCAGAAAAATTCTGGGACTATTTCTTAAAATTTATGATAATATGCATTTTGTCATTTATAATTAACAAAATAAGAAAATTAAGTTCTTTAAAGATAAAAGAAAATCCTTATAAATCATACACGAACAAACAATAATAAATGCACCATTTAACACTTACACACACACGCACACACACACACACACACACACACTCACACACACACACACACACACATATACACTCAGACTTGTATGTCAAATTGCGAGACTCGTCTGACACTATGTGCATGGTAAACCTATGCAATAATCCCATTAAAGATGCTTCCAACCCTTCCAGCTCCCCCCCCCCCCACCCTCCACCATCATCTTTCCCTCTTGAAGAGTTTATCTTAAGCTCAAATCTTTCTCCCCCTGGTGCACGCTCCCCGTCCCTTTAATTGTGAAGGGTGCACGCTGCACATTGAAATAGATTCTCAGAAATTGTGCCAAAATTCTAAATGTTTTTTTTTTTACTATTTGCATGTTCTTATGCTTTTTAACATTATTTTAATTTGCTACAGGTTCTTACCCCTATTAGTTAGTAATATGAAATATAGCATTTATATTAGTAGCACATCTTCCTTATAGATAATTTCTGTCCGTCCGTCTTTATATCATATGTCTTATTTTACTGTAGTACTATGTACAATAAGCATCCAGTATATTTATAATTTACTTGGTCCGTCAGTCTGTCGGTAATGGTCTGACAGTCATTTGATTTCTGTAGGAAAGATTTTATTCCCTCGGCTGCTATTGGAGATAAACGGCTGAATTTTTTTTGTTGAAATTGCATTTTTCTCTTCTGCTTTATTTGGTGAATGTTTTAAAGAAGCATGTACTACTTATAAATAACTTTGTCTGTCGGTATATCAGTACTAATTTGAAATACTATACAAATTATTAGGTCCGTCTGTCCGTTTGTTTTTCTTACCTTTTCCTTTCATTTGGTTCGCTACTTATAGATGTTGTCATCCTTGTTTATGTAAAGATAAAATAAAAATGGTATATTTTATGTTGATTAAGAGAAGGACAATAGAAATTTAAAAGAAAACATAATTTTATATGGATAAAATTAGACCAATTTGTTTAATTTTTATCCACTGGTAATTCAGAGTGTTTTTTTGGTGCACAATACGTCTCTCATGTCACATCTCTAGATTATATGAGCACCACTGTTAACCAAGATTGATATACAGATAAAAGAAAATTGTTTTCTCCGCACTGCATCCAACCCTCACATTTTCTGTAAGCTAAAATTCATTGGGATAGCCAGTGGGGATCATCTCCCCCCCCCCCCTTTTATCAGAATTATATTATTTTTCAAAAATTTAACTGTTATGATGCTTATTTTAGGTTTGGGTCAGAATAATTAAAGTCCCACAGGGTAAATGGCCGCAAAGTTAGGTCCCTACATTTTAGAGATTTGTAAATTAATTACAGGATGTTTTTATACTCATTTTATATTAGGTTATCCTATCATATAAAGAAAATTGATTTTTTGTCTGTAGCTTAATATTTTGATAACTTCTCAACTGACCGAGTTCTTTATTGTATGGAAGCCCAAAGAGGTCCTCGGATGGTTTTAGGCTATTTTCTTGCTCCCTAGATGCTAGGCACGCAGTTACTAGTGTAACATAAGGCACCGCAAGGCTAACGCTTCCACAAAACAAAGTCCTTACAGGGGATAGAATAATCTGAAACAAAGGTTGTTTACTTGTGATATATGGGATTTTTTCTTCTTTATTTTAAACCAGAAAGGAAGTTTTTTTCGTTTGTGTGGTGCATGGTCTTTTGAATTAATCTACACAATCATAATCTATACTTTCAATTAATCCTAAATTAGTATAAAGTAGTAAGGTTTTTTTATTGTCTGAAAATGGCTGGTAGAATTGGTTGTACTTATCAGGAAAGCTTTCTAAATATCTTGAAGGTGGTTTTAAGATATTTTCTGACATCCCTCGCCCTACCCTAGAGGCTAAGAGCGAAGCAACTAGTCATTTTTATGAGGTGTTAACTTCGTTAGAAATCAACAAAGTCAGTTGCGAGGCTTGACGAAAAAACAAGTCATTCTAAGCCTCAGCTTTTCTGTCCGTTTGTTATACTCACTTTTTTCATCGTTTCCTAGCAACTAGTCATTTTTATGAGGTGTTAACTTCGTTAGAAATCAACAAAGTCAGTTGCGAGGCTTGACGAAAAAACAAGTCATTCTAAGCCTCAGCTTTTCTGTCCGTTTGTTATACTCACTTTTTTCATCGTTTCCTTCACTACTTGTTTGTGTAAATTTAAAATGGCATACTTTATGTTAAAATAAAAAAAATAAAAGGTATGTAACTACAGGGGGTTATTAGCTTTTTGGGTTTAAAAAGCTTATATGTATGATTTTTTTATTAGTATTAAAGTTTGATGTAAATATTGTCTATTAATCACTAAATATGACATTTTTTCAGGACAGCTTAGAAAATTTAATATGTTTTTTGAAATAAATTATGAAAGTTAACGTTATTTTCAAATCATGCTGGAACAGTGAGACAGACATTATTGCTTGTTCATAGAGTAGGTACACTAACTATCCATTTTAGATGCTTAAGTCAAAAGAAAATCCACAAAAGGTTTGAAAAGTTGATGAGAAATTGCATTTAAACATTATTATTCATATTACTGCGATTATTTTTTTTATTTCAGTCAAATATTTATTTGGTTGGGGTTTCCCTCCATGTACCCGTTGAGCACTAAAACCCATGTTTTAACAAAAAATATTTCACAGTTTTGAACTCTTATATAAGCCTAGGGCAGGTTTTCGGCTATTTTGTTGTAAATTTGATAGGGCTAGGTAAGAATATCATTCTCCAAAAGAATAAGTCTCTTGAAATTTTACAACTTTCATTGAAAATAAAATATATAACTCTTTTTTATTATTTAAAATTTTATAATGTCTTCCTTAAACCTTAATAAAATTAGAAATATTGCATCCCATTTACATTCAAACATTTAATATATTCATGAAAATGCAGTGTTAAAACAAATTATACATTTACAAGAAGTGTGATTTCCATAAAAGCAAAGCTCAAAAATTAAAATCTGTCTGAACTTTGTGATAAAGATTCAAAGTAACTTTGCTTTCAATTTCATTAGTTATTGAAATATATATGTGGCCTGTACAAAGATGTTAGTTTGATAAAGTAGTCTTGGGTTGAGATGGATCAATAGCTTTTAAAACTTTCAATTTCATGATTATTAATTACTATGAGAGATAAAACAATTTTTAATGTCTAAAGATACAAACAAATGTAACTGATGTAAGTGATGTTCTGACGTCGTTCATACTTCAATTTTAGATTAGCTTGGCTTTTAACATTACAGTGCGTTAAGAAACCTATCATGTACTTACTTACAATACTACAACTAAAGGTATAAGAAAATCGCCGATGAATTAATGTTTGTCCTCAATGATGTTACACAAAATTAACCTTCTGTAAATTACAATTAGCTGTTTAACTATTGGACACTGAACTTCATGAACCAACTATAAAAATATAATAAAAGTCCTATAAGTTTTTGATCCAATGTTATCATAAAACTTTGGGGACTAGTTTAGTAAACAGCTCATTGTCCCATCCCTCCCCCTGACTACAACTATTGTTCCTTTATCATTTAAAAAAAAAAAAAAAAAATTTTTTTTTGAAAATATTAACTTTCATGAGCCTAAAAACCAATACAATAAAATTAAATTGCTATTTTATTATTAGACAGAGAAAATCAATATCTTGTGTGAGTCTATGTTTTTGTCAAGAACCAATTATAGAAAAGTAATAAGCTTATGCATTACCAACAACTATATCATCAAATAAAACAAAATATTCTACTTTTTATCTTGCTCAAACAATTTAGAATTTTTACAAAAATTTAAATTTTAATATATTTTTAGGCATCAATTATCTTATTTTAAACAATATATAAGATTTTGAGAGATATTTGAATTATCTTAAATTTGGAAATACTCAACCAAACACAAATATAAACACACACACACACTCATAAATACACACACACACACACACTCACACTCACACATAAACAAACACACACACAAATATAATTTGAAATCTTACTAATTTCCAAGACAAATAATATTAAACAAATTCCAATATTCCTTTAAATATTGTACATAGGGTAACTTTGAGTGGATGGGGTAGGGGGGGGGGGGGTAAGAAAGGGGGTTCTTCTGTAAAAGTTTTTAACCAATGAGAGTAAAAGAAAGTGCCCCCTCTGAGTGTGTGAGAACCAATGACAAACCAGAGTTTAACCCCTCTGGGAATTTTCCCCTCTTGGGAACTTTACATTTCTTCAATAAAATTTTAACCCTTTTTCATCTTTTTGTGAATATAATATTTAATTTTTTTTTCAATTTACAAACAAAAGGAAAAATTTTTAATGTTTATCAAAAATTTATACATAAGAATATTTTTTTATTCAAAAAATTTTTTATTTTAATTTTTTAAATGTTGTGTGTATAGGGTAAAAATTTGTTGGGTGAAATTAAATGAAACTTTGCGCCAATGTTGGGCCAAGAAAGTTTAATACTATCTCACACACACACAAACACCATCACACCCTCTCACACACACACACCCTCTCACAGACACACACACACATACACACACAAAAACAAATTCAGATAGATCAAAGAAGCAAACTAATTTGCTTAGATAAAACTTTTTTTAATATCCTACCTTAAATATTAAAAGTATAACAAAACAACTATTGGACCAGTAGAAAGCTTTCATGAAAGTAAAAGGCCAAATAGTCAAGCCATTACTGAGATCTTTTAATTACAACAGACAGAAAGGCTGACAAACTTTTAGCCCCTAGCCTCAAGTGACTTTGCTTGGATTAACTAAATTGAACCATCCATTTTACCTATTAATGAAAACTCTTTTTCTATATCGTTTCTTTTTTGTGTTGTAGACTTTAGACATTAAAACTTTTTTAGAGTGAGAAATTAATTGTACATCACATTTTTTATAGCTTATGAACAGCACAGTTTTAAAAATTACATGCAGTTTCTCTATGTCCACTTTGTATTAATCAGGGCTCGGATGGCGCGCGCCAGCCGCCTGTTTGACCTTTTATGAATTAGAAAATCAGCTGAAAGTCTAAACCTGACCCAATTATGGCAATCCCAATTTTCAAAAATTTTCAAAGCATCCAAACGGGTTTAAAAAGTGTCTTTTTATACAGTTTCTGTACAGTTTTTTATTATCTATGATATGATGTTTTTCTTTTTTATCCGTAGTGCTTCATTTTCAATTTAAAATATTATAGTCTTGATGTTGCAGCACTACTGAAGGACAAAATTGTCCTTGGTAATGGTTTTTAAAAGTAAGCCAGGAAATAATTTTAAAAAAGCAGTGTCCCTTTTTTATGTTGGTTAAGTTTACTTTTGTAAAGGCGCACATTTCTGAGCTCTTATGTGCGCGGTTTTCTTTGCTCGCGTCACAAGATTTGTAGGTATAGTAAACATACAATGCATACAAACTAGTATTAACTTAAATTTGGAGATATTTAATAACATATAATAATATTTTTTCTCGCTGTTGCAAGATTGGCTTTGGTCGCCGCCCACTCAGGGTCTACCCCCCCCCCCCATCCCCCAAATTTGGTAGAACATAGGTTAAATTTGTCTGTCCTCCTCCCCTTCCCCAGGTGTAACCCGTGTGGTGCACTTTTTTACTAAGATTTTTTTTGCAAAGAATTAGAGAGAGAGAGAGAGATTAAGCGAGAAAGAGAGGTGGAGAGAGAGATGGGCCTAGACTTGCATTCATTTGCTTCAAAGAATCAGAGACAACCCACAAAAAATTGCTAAGGGGGAATTAAGAAAAAAAATATGAACAAAAAAAAATTATTTGGTCTACTAAATAATTTTAAATATTGTGTTAATTATATTCAAAAAATTTTATTTAAAAAAATTTTAGAAAAAATTGTTTTTAAAAACATCTTTTAACATGTTTGAAGTCTGGGCACTGTAAAGTGATGCATTTACTTAAATTTGACTCAGTTCGCTCTTGTCTTTCATAGTCATACGTTATCTCTCTTTCTCTCCCTCACTCACTCCTCTCTCTTTCTCTCTCACTCTCTCTTTCTCCCTCACTCACTCCTTCTCTCTCTCTCTCACTCTCTCTTTCTCCCTCACTCCCTCCTCTCTCTTTTAACTCTTTCTTTTTTTGATCCTGTTTCTTTCTTTTAAATCCTCACCCAAATATTTTTTAAAAAAATCAAATTCCTTAAAAGAGGACAACCTTTTAAAATAAATATTAAAATTTTTTTACAAATAACTCCCAACGCACTGTTTCTTCAGGAGCTTACCAGAAATTGACAATATAAATGTAGCAGCTATAAACGAGATCTTTTGGCTCATAAGAAAACCTTACAGAAAATTGGTAATTAAGGGATTGGATATATGTATATTATTATCAAATTATCATGAATTTAACAAAATAACTCAGTTTTAATTTAAAAGTAACAACTGCTAATAATTAGATGAAATAATACAACAAATTATGACCAATGTTTTATTAATATAATTTCAAAGAACAACAAACTTAATAAAATATTTTATTCTTGATCTTTAGAAGATATGAAAAAAAATGTTTCAATGTTGAATCTTTCTAGTGCATATTTGCCAAAAAAAAGTTTTTCTTCTTATTTGAACAAAATTGGTTGATAATTTTTTTGTTCATATTTGTATGTTGAGAACCAAGCCACCCAAAAAAATGTACATATCTCCTATAACCTGATTCACCTACATTTTTAACAGCGGGACTACTTAATAACTAGCATAGGACTGTACGTTCGCCACAACGTCACTAGGTGAGAGTAAGTTACGTAAACTAATTGTATCTTCTTTGTGACTTCCAAGTTTTTTTTCATTAAATTTCAAGCATAAGTTTAAATATAAAAAAAATGACATGCCTTTCTTATGAAATAACTGGACTTTGTAATGATAACTTTTTTTGAACGATGGCTTAGTGTCCTGCTAAAGCTTTTCTTGCTGAACTGCCGTAACCAACATCTGTTTCCCTGCGGTATTTCCCCTATGCCGCCTCATACCTAGCTGAAGCTAAGGTTCTTGGTCTGACCGCTCCCACCCCCCCCCCCCCCAAAAAAAAGAAAATCTGCACCCGAGTTGCAAAAATTAAACGCCGCGAACTGCCAATCCAGAACTGGAATTTGCAAACATTGAATTCCTTGAACAACTTTATTTATACTTACTTCATTAAATTTTAATAAACTTTATTAACTAAAAAAACTACTATGATTTATTGATAATACTTACCAATGATTGACTGTAAATTCTTAATATATATATTATATAAATATATATTTCACCTTTAAAAAGCTATTGTTACATCCAAAACCTTCTTATTGAGACAAAATGTTTTTTCTTTTCTGTGTGTTTGTGTAATATTCTCATAAATTAAACTTTGAATAAAAATGAAATTAGTGTAATTTACTGGAGGACAGAAACTTAATAAACATAATTTATAACAAAACAAGGATGACAACATCTATCAAAGCTTTTGGAATGTCAGAATTTTAATCTTAAGGTATACACAGTATTGTATATAAGTTTGCTGTAAAATTGCTTAGATTTCGAATTCTGTTTAAGGACAACTTGATTATAGAGTATCCTGCTTAAAACATTCTACCTTGTTGTCCTAGGATCGATTTTTAAAAAATTATATAAATAGGATGATTATATCATACAAAAAGTTGTTGTCAAAAAAGTAAAGAAATTAGCTTGTTTTAAATGGACGTACGGACTTTCTGGTAACGATATAGAGTTGCTACGCTTTTAAAATTTTAACAAACTGTTATAGGAATAATCATCTAAAGTTTGAATTGATAGGACAATTATAACATGCCTAAATTAGATAAAAGAACTAATCGTTACGTACGGACGTACAGATCCTAATTATAGAATATAAAATGTTTTCCATCTATTTAACTTTTTGTTTTATTACAATTTATTTTCATGTATTTTTAATTTATAACCAAAATATTTTTAATCCTTAAGGAAAAAACGAAAAAAAATGTTTAAATTAATAACTGTTATATATTTAATTATAAGTGTCCCTTTAATAAATATAAACATTAAATAGACACACACACACACCCTCACACACAAATACACAGACACACACAAATACACATACATGTGAAACACATGAACTCTTTTTGGCATGAAATTACACAGAATATCTGTGAAAAATCCATAATTACTAGAAATGTCTTTGTTTTGTGGCCCAGGCATAAAAAATAATATTAATCTCAAATTCCTAGAATTTGTTGAATTCCTAGAGATGGAACATTTTAGATGCACCAGTCTACTTTTTAGCCCTTCCCCTTTTTTTCTTTATCCTTAGCTGCAGGCTTTTTCTCCTTTTCTTGTTTCATGTTTCAACTTCTATTCCCTAGTTTTTATCCACAGACAAGCAACAAAAAGTGTGCTTGCTTGGTTAGACGACTTAGAAAAATGGCAAAATTGTAAAAAAGGCTTATTAGATCAATTATGTCTATGCTCAGATATTAGATATTACAGATTTAAACTAAACAGTTTTGGTTTGTCTAGTAGATATTCTACATCTTCGTCTTGTACGTCGGCTAAAACAAAAAGACCTAAAAAATAAAAGTTTATAAATTTCAATAATGTATGATATTGTATCACCATCTAGATAGTATAAGAAAACTAATTATTCTTGTAATATTGTATCACCATCTAGATAGTATAAGAAAACTAATTATTCTTGTAATATTGTATCACCATCTAGATAATATAAGAAAACTAATTATTGTTGTAATATTGTATCACCATCTAGATAGTATAAGAAAAGTAATTGTTCTTGTAATATTATAACCATCTAGATTCTAGATAGTATAAGAAAATTAATTATTCTTGTAATATTGTATCACCATCTAGATAGTATAAGAAAACTAATTATTCTTGTAATATTGAATAACCATCTAGATAGTATAAGAAAATTAATTATTGTTGTAATATTGTATCACCATCTAGATAGTATAAGAAAACTAATTATTCTTGTAATATTGTATCACCATCTAGATAGTATAAGAAAATTAATTATTGTTGTAATATTGTATCACCATCTCGATAGTATAAGAAAACTAATTATTGTTGTAATATTGTATCACCATCTAGATAGTATAAGAAAACTAATTAGTGTTGTAATATTGTATCACCATCTAGATAGTATAAGAAAAGTAATTGTTCTAGTAATATTATAACCATCTAGTTCTAGATAGTATAAGAAAACTAATTATTCTTGTAATATTGTATCACCTTCTAGATAGTATAAGAAAACTAATTATTTTTGTTATATTGTATCTCCGTCTAGATAATATTATAAAACTATTTATTCTTGCAATATTGTATCACCAACTAGATAGTATAAGAAAACTAATTATTGTTGTAATATTGTATCACCATCTAGATAGTATAAGAAAACCAACCAATTGCAGAAAACGTATAATTTCTTGGAATTTGAGTGCATGTCTCACAAGTCTGTGTAAAAAATTTATGAAAAACACGGAGGGTCTATCCAAAAGAGCCAAGGAAAGGCTGCAAAAAAGCGTAGAAAAACAGTGCACACACACATACAGACGTGCATATACACAAAAACTACCACACACACACACACACACACACAGAGTTTTATGCACATATACATTAATATACATTTACATATGCACAAAACATTTAAAATTGCAGCAAAGTGGAGATATATAAATATATATGACATACATACATATAATCATATTAAGATCTCGCTAACAGCTTGCCCAATGTTTTTTTTTCGGGGGTGGGGGGGGGGGGGAGCTCTAGTGGTTTAATTTTTTGGTGGTGGATTACTCCCATAGCTTCTCCTACCAAAACCTCTAACCCCCCAACCCCCCAAAAATACTGATCTTTAAGGAGAAAAAAGAAAAACAAAAGAGAAGAGGTAACAACCGTCACCTCTTATATGAAAGTCCCTTGAGACTAGGGCAAAAAAAGTTGTTGAGTTATTAGAAGTAACTCTCAAAAACATTCTTTTATTTGCATATGTTTCTCCATTTTCATGGAAAGTATCACTGAAGAAAGAAAGAAAATAAGAAATCTAGTGGGAGAGAAAGATAGATAGAGAGAGAGAGAGAGTGAGTAAGAGTGAGAGCAAAGAAAGAAAAGGATTTTAATATTTTTGTTCCTCTGTAGCTCACCTACCTAAGCTAGACGTACTCACATGCACCTGTAAAGCTAAAATGCCATTTTTTGCAAACCCCTCTTGCCCCTTCCTTAATTCCTTCCCATTTTGGTGCAACCAAAGTGCATAAATATGATCATCCCCCACCCCCCTCATAAAAAATACTCCATATCGGACGCAAAACTCTTTTTAGTTTTCAAAGTTCTTGGCGCATTTCTTCTATAGTCGGATGTTTTTCAGTCCAGTTATTCTTTACTTTTCTTATAGGCCTCTTCAAATAACAAATAACCTGGAAAAATTATAAAAAAGAGAGAGGGGAAAATGAAGGGGTTAAAAAATGTTTTTTTTTGTGAGGTGATGTTGCAAAACATTATATGCAACTTCTTCAGATAAAACTTTCCTCTTTTCTGCTCCTCAATCTCAAGACCAAAAAAGAAATTTGTTTTTTTTTCTGTTGTGTTTTGTTGCTGAAGACAGCAGGAGGCAAAAAAGCTATTTTTGGTTCTATTAACCTTCAATCCAAAAGGTGGATTATATTTTTATATTTTACACTAAAACAATGTTTTTTAAGTATTAATCTCGGTGTATGGAGATATTTTGAAAAATAGTAAACTTGAAACTCAAACTTTTTTATAGCTCCACTTTCATGCATTTTATTAAAACATTTATTTTACATAAACCATTTAAATTTTTAAAATAACTTTTAAATTTTATTTCAGGTTCTTGATTTACAGACAATACCTGCAAGAAACTGTTACAAATAGTGAATAAAGTTACGAAAAGTTAATTTGAAGTGATTATAAAAAAAGAATATTGTCAAGATGGATTACAACCAGTATTCGTCTGCAGCAGCTTACCAGTACCAGTATTCTGGGTACCCGCCTTACTCTTCTCAACATTCACATTTCAATCTCAAGGTAAGGACAGTTTTTTTGAGTTATATTGACATGATTTCGTCTATTATCCACTGAAATAAAACCGGTTCTGAAACGGATAGAAAATGTATGTCGTTCATAGTTTTTTTTGTCATCAATAGAAATCCTATGACAACTATCTATTTTTTACGGGAATAAAAATCGTTATAGTCTTAAAAAGATATATCTTTAAATTATTGAAAAAATAGCTATTTTAAACATTATATTATTATGTCAAGAATTGAAAGTTTTGAACAAAACTTTACAAGGAATATTACAAAATATGACTAAAAAATAATGTTTTCGAGTATTGGGTCAAACCGATTAATTTCCATTGGATTAGAAGTCATACTGAAAACTCCTGTAGAGCATCGTATTACAGATAATTTTCCACGAATATTAAAAGAAAAATCTTGAAATTTATAACAGTTTTGTTAGCCTCACGTGGCTAACAAAACTGATTTTAACCTTATATTCTTTTAATATTCGCAGAAATCTGTTTATGATACGATGCGATAATTAACAATTACCGTTTTTAATTTGATTGATATTAGATAATATTGTGTAGAAATATTGATATTATTGAAAAATATAATTTAATTCAGTAATTATAAAGTTTTAGGTAGCTTTTTCAGCTAAATTTAAATGTTATTTTCAAGAAAATGCACTAAATTATTTTTTATTTTTGTTTTAAAGATAAATTTGTTTATGTGGGTTAAATAAAGACTCAATTAAGATGTAAATTATTTGTTTGCCAAAGAATATAAAGTAAGTTTTGATGGAAGCAAATATAATCAGAGCCCCCCCCAAGAGCCCCCACGACCCAGCCAAGTTAACCCCCATTCTTTCTCCCTCTCAAAGATCCAACCTTTCCTTTAGATTAAGAAAGTTGAGCTTCAAACTTCTAGAATTAAATTAGGATGTTGGTTGGATGGGTTCTGAATAGGGATTTATTTTAGTAGATTAGGATATCTTATTGGTTGGATTTATTTCCAGGTTACTAATTGTCAATGCTGCTATCTTTGGACACTTCAGATACTTTGGATATAATCATTATCAAACATCGCTTCAAAACTGGTGCATAACAACCGGTTCTTAGACATACTGAAAAATCATGTATGGCATCGAATTACAGACTATTTTTTTTGAATATTAAAATAAAATATTATAAATTCTATTATAACGGGCCTGTGGCCCCAAGGGTTTAATAAAACTGGTTTTAATCTTTTTCATTCCAGTAGCCACGGAAAGCTGTCTATAATATGATACGATCAATAACTATTTTTTATCGGTAGAATTTATAATACTAGTATAGAAGGGGGACAGAGTGTCTCAAAAATCAGCCATGTGACGTCATAAAAATGAGGGAGATGAGAGGAGAAGTGGGAAAAAATCCCCTTAAAATGAGATAGATAATCCCTAATTTTTCTGACGTCACATGGCTGATTTTTGAGACACTTTGTCCCACTAAATACATCCTATTCGACACCTCGGGGCTAAAAAAACTAGTTTTAATCTTATAATTGTACATTCTATATCCGCGGAAAGCCGTTTATTGTATATCAAGACTGGTCGATTATGTCGATTTTATGATTAAGTGTATTAATGGCCGACATATTTTAAGTTTTATTTTATTTATTTAATAATTTATTCCTTTAAGAACAAACTATACATAATATTTTAATGATTATATACTGATAATTAAAAAACTAATTTTTAACCTTTGTCAATATTTATTGAATAAAATATTAAATTTTATGAAAATATTCTAATTATCCCAAACAACAATCATTTAGAACACAAAGCATTTTATTATATAATATTTTTTACAATTATATCATGAAATATTTTATAATTTTGAAATTATACTTAAAATATAAATATAATACTAATAACATAACATTTTATTTTTTTTCCATTTATCATAATGGTTTAATTTTGTTCAATAACACGAATATCAATTTCAAATAGTGTATGAAAGATTCCTGTTGCAATGATGCATAATCTTATTTGTCTTTCTAATCAATGATTATTATTAGAATGTCTGAATGTCCATTTAAACATGTCATTTTTTTAGCAACTTAATACCAAATATGTCGTACTAATTATTATTTAAGATGGTTATTTCTGGAATAAGTAGGCACATATTTATAATTAAGATTTAAAAGGAATGAATTTTTAGTACAATTAAACAATAAGATTTGATTAGATTTATAAATAATGTTTTTTTAAGATTAATTTTAAAATCATGGTTACACAGGGAGGGAGGGGACAATAGACTGCTTATTACACTAGTCCCCAAAGTTTTCTAATAACGTTTTCTTATTCGTTGGCTTAACAACTTTGAAGACTTTATATGAATTTGATTTGTTGGTTCAATCAGTTAAGTATCCAAACGATTCAACCACTAATTGTAATCAACAGAAGAGGTAATTTTGTTCACCATTGTTGGGGATGTACATCAATTTATCGGCCATTGTATTGTATTTTAATCCAGATTTTTTTGCTTCGTTTTTGAAGATGTTTCTATTCTTGTTTTTATATTCATAATCATAAACAGAATTTATTAAACCTTTCTAATACATAAATCTACAGGAAACTTCAGGGGTATATTCATTAAACATGTAAAGTGTTCTTTTTGTATAAACTAGCGGTTGCCAGGGAGTAAGGGAGGGGACAATGGATCAAATATTCAATTTTTAGGAGTCTCAGACTTTGGGGACTGGCTTAAAGGGAATGTGCAAGAATTTAGCAGTTTCTGACTGAGTTTGGGGACTTGCGCATAGAATGCCGCTACTCGTTATGTATGTTTTGAATATTGCAGACGGGGAGAAGGGATAAGGGAAGTGGGGGGAAGGGAAATAAACACTCGTTGTGTTAGTTTGGAATGTAGCAGACGGGGAGAAGGGACAAGGGAAGTGGGGGGAAGGGAAATAAACACTTGTTGTGTTAGTTTGGAATGTAGCAGACGGGGAGAAGGGAGGTGGGGGCAAGGGAAATAAACAGAATAAAAAGGGGCAGTCATATTCTTGCTAGCAGCTGGCCGGGTCCAATAATCTTTTAATATAAAAATCACACCAAAAAAACCTCAATATATTTAATCAAAAACAATTTGTGATTTCACTTTACATGAAATGGAAATCTATTATTCAATTAACAATCCCTTTATAATTTCCTACAAATTTATTGGATTAAACTGGATTTCATGCCCTTTCTTTGATAACTCGTATATTGAATTAATTGCCCATTGTCCCCTCCCTTACTCCCTGAGCGGTTGCGCCCCTAGTATCTAGGAAATATGCATTAAAAGGGGTTTATAATTGGTAGAAAATTAGTCTAAAATCTTCCCAAGAATGAAAATAAAAAAAGAGTCTTTAAACATCCCGAGACCTAAGTGATAGTTCCCTAAAAAGAAGAAGTCAATCAGTTCATTAGATACTGAGATCTTAAGATTCAGACAAAAAACTTACTAGTTTGTATAATAGGATAGGTAAACTAATTTGGGAGACAGGTACACCTATTCCTGAGATTTTTTAGATAAATATTTTTAAGAAAAGTAAATATTTTTTTTATAAAGATGTACGCATTAAGTAGATTTAGTACATATATTAGGTAGATTAATACAAAGTACATAGGTACACAATTACATATCTGAAAGTTTTTAAGTTATATTATTTAGTTATTTTATTTATTAATTCGTATTCTTCTTTGTCTTTATCTGAGGGAATAAGTTACCAAACACCATTTTAAGGTTAAACTTACAAAAGGATTTACTATTACTCTCATCATGTACTCTAATAAAGTGAATCTAAAATAACGATTCCCATCATCCAACTCCTTTACCCCATCCCCTCCTAGTGGATGAACGAACTGACCAATAATTGATGTCCCTATGATCAACCCAGATTGACGACAATTTTTGCCCTGTTATAATATCCACGTATATTCTACATTTATTGTATTATAATATCACAATAATGCATAGCACCTCTATAAGTATCCTTATCAATTCTAAACTTTATGAATAGAGGCTATTATTTTGAAATGTGGTAAAAGCTGCAGGCTCTTTCCTTAACTTTAATCCACAAATGTATTTAATATGTTATTTATTTTATATGTATATTGTAATATGTATTAGAGCTATCCATTATTCTCACATTTTTGGATGTATTGATAAAAACAAATTGCTCCTTTTCCTTTATTATAAACTAGCGGCTTCGCCGCCCCTAGCCTCTAGGGGCTTTGCCCCAAGAGATGATCAAAACAAATTTTGGTGAAATTCGTAAAAGGACCAAGGAAATCTTCAGCAAAAAAAAAAACAAGGAAATCTTTAGCAAAAAAAAGGACCAAGGAAATCTTTAGGAAAAAAAAATGGGGGGGATTTTTTTGTTTTTTGGGTGGGTGGGGGTCAGTGGCGTGCGAACCGAAGGGGGCATTTGGGGCAATCGCCCCCCCCTAGCGACCAAAACGCCCCCCCCTGCCCCCCCCTAGCCAACGCCCCCCCTGCCCCCCCCTAAATGTTGAAAAATGCCCCATTTTGCCCCCCCCTGGTCAACAAAAATGCCCCTTTTTGCCCCCTACCCTACAAAAAGCAAAACTATCCCAGTTTCAAAAAAAAAAGATCAAGAAATACTCAAAAAAAAAATTTTTGGCGCTTCGCGCCAAACAGACAGTTACTATTCATTTAACCTTACCAAATTTTTTAATTAGTGTAGAAATTAGGTTATAATCTTTTTTCACTGAACATAACAAACCAGGTAATAGGAAGTATTTTATTTTGTATAATATAAACTTTTTACCAAAGAAAATATTACCCCTTATATAGATTACAATTAGTGGATGAAATGTATGGAAACTCGACTTAATTAACCAACCAATCAAAATTCCATTAAAGTCCCCAAAGTTAATGAGCCAATGAATAAGAAAATTTTATATGAAATATTGGGGACTAGTGTAATGAATAGCCCAAAAACCCCTCTCTCCCTGCATATTTGAAGCAAAAAATTTGCGCTTCGCGCCCTTCCAAATGGTTTCTGCTTTTTATCACATTGTATATTTTGTTTTTATTTCTATATTTATCTAAGACTTTTTTCTCAACACTGTATGTCTGTCTAAATGAATAACTATATATGATGTCATATTATATTTTTTGTGTACATACCCTTGCAAAAAGACATGTTTTTTTTATGGCAATTTTCATTAAAAACCCTTAAAACTAACTAAACTCTATATTCATAACTTGATAAAATACGCCACTCTTGTTGTCTTTAATTGATTTTAATTCAAAGGGGGAGTAAATATTTTTAGGTGCGCTTCACGCACCGCCCTTATAAATCATTGGAAACACCACTTAATCAAAAATTAACAGAGTTCTAAAGTGACATTTAAAGAGGGTAGGATATGTTGATATAACTTTTTAGCTTCTCTATAATTCACTATGGCTGTCAGTACATAATGCTAAGGGGGAAATGTGATTTTTTCAACTGCAATTAAAGATAGAAGGCTAAAACTTAATGTTAACATTCCCATCATTATGGAGTATAATTATTACTATTAAAAATTCATGGAGGTCGGACTGCTTTTCAGGACGTTTTTGGCTATTTTTGTATCTTTTAAATTTCGGGTATAGTCCCTTTTGTGACATTGCCTCTTAAGGTGCATTTCATCGTATTTTCACCTATTTATAGCTCCTGCGGGGCCAATTGCATAACCCTGCGGGGAAATCACCTGACCTAACTTAACCTAGAATAACATATTAAAAGCTACTATGAAAATACGACAAAATGCCCCTTAAGAGGCGTTGCCACAAAAGAGACTATACCCCAAAGTTTTCCATATTTCTAAGAGATTTTCATATCTGTAGATGAAAGGACAAGTGATTTTTTTTATTTTTTACATAGTTCTTTATATCTTTGGTTTTTATGGTACGATAAATTTTTTGGTAAATTATAAGATTAAAAAAAAAAAAAAAATTCTTGCTGTTTCGAGCATCCAGTATGTAATTTACTTTGACTGTCATCACACAACATACAGGAAAAAGGATTTGTGACTTTTTCTATCTAAAATATATATTTATTTCTACAGATGCTCTTTAAATCTACTTGTCTGTATTTTTATTAATGATTTTTTGTGCTTTGCTACTTAAAGATGTTGTCATCCTTGTTGTCATACAATAAAGAAATATTTAAAATCAGTTTTACATATTAGGTTAATTTTTGGTAAATTATTTCCAAAATGAGTGTTTTTATCTCCCCCCCCCCAAAATTTTTTTAATGGGGTTATTCATCCTTCCTGCTTAGATTTTATAACATCACCTTCCACCCAAAAAAAATGTTTTGTGGTGGGGGGGGGGGGGGGGAAGGTTAAATTATCTTCTGTACTTTTTTTTCGAAGATGCTTTCTAGCTCCCTTCCCTTCGGTCATTGCAGGGTGGGGAGAAGGGATGGGGAAGAAGAGATGGGGGATATAAATGGGAAATAGGGATGGGGAAGAAGGGATAAAGACTAGAAGGCCCATAATCAAATAATCCCACCCCTTAAAACGCCCTTATTTAAAATTAGTATATATAATCAAAATGCCCCCCCCTAAAGCAAAGTGCCCCCCCGGGGCACTTTGCTTTAGGGGGGGGCAAAATTTTACAAAATCTTCAAAATGCCCCCCCCCTAGCCAAAGTGCTTCGCACGCCACTGGTGGGGGTGTCCCTAAAACCACCACAGGACCAGTAGGTATATTCCCTGAAGACTAGATGGACAGACGGACAGACATCATTCTACTCTATTATAGATAAAAAATATATTTTGATAATTGTATAACACGAGAAAGCTTAAAGTGTCATATGTGACGCAGAAAAAATACGTCTAAAAAGAAAGGAATAGAGGAGAAGTGGGAAAGGAAACCTCCCTTCCCCCCTAAAAAAAGATAGATTTTTATGACGTCACAATACCACTTTAGGCTTTCTCGTATAACACAGCTTAAATTTTTGACAGTTGCACTAAAAAAGATGACCTTTTGCTTATATAAAATAAATTTGGCTACATTTACAACAAGTTAATTTAGAATAGATCTAATTATCCATAATATAAGCATTAAGTGGAAATATTTCATTGTAATTTGATTTGTTAATCATATTACAATAAAACGCTAATCAGTTTCATTTTACCGAATTTGAAACTCAAATATTAAAGTTTTGGACAGGTCTAGCATACATGAAACAGAGTTTAAATTATTATTATGGAACACACTTAGTTTGCGCAATATAAACATGTTTCAAACACTCTTCCAAGTAGTTAGACAACACATTTACATCATTAATACTTTAATTCAAATTAAAACAGAAAATGGACGGTTGCCCGTGTCAAACTTGTAAGCAGAAGCGTGCAAAAAGGGGGTGTATATCCACCTTTTTGCAAAATTAAGAGGAGTGAACACCTCAGGAGGTTGGTCCATCCCGCTGACAATAAATAACCACCCTTGTTGTCTGAAGCTCGCACCCCCTAAACCCCCTTGATTTTGGTTTAAGGTGGTGTCAAATTTTCACCCGGACAAATTCTGAGCACCCCATTGCACTGCTTATAAGTTTTTAAAAGCGAAGCTTTTCTATAATTAGGGTCGGTCCGTACGTCCGTCCGTCCGAGATAGATAGCTTTTATTCGTTGATTTAGGCATGTTAGAATTGTCCTATCGATTTCAAACTTTGCATGATGATTCCTGTAGTAGTTAGGTACGATTTAGAAAGCGTAGCAACTCTATAATCATTACCAGAATGTCCGTACGTTCATTTTAAACATGTTGATTTTTCTAATTTTTTAACAGCAAATTTTTATGTGATCTAATTATCCGTTTGATCTGATTTTTGGTATATTGATTCCTGGGACAACAAAGAACAATATTTTAAGCGAAGCAACTCTATAATCAAATCCTAAAAATGTAAGTATGTCCATAAACTCAATAAACATTATCCTGTATCAAGAAGTTTTTCAACAAATTTACTTACAATTTTGCTTCGACTCTTATACTTTTATATTCTGATAATTCAGTTTAGACACTATACAAGTGTTAATGTCCGTTTGTCCTACCGTTTCAGTGCTTCGCTTTTATGGATGTTGTCATCCTTGTTAATCAACATTGCACTTTGGTCTTATTGTCATATAATAGTTATCTATAGCATTATTTTATAGACAACTTTCCGCGGAAATTAAAATGAAAAAATATACGGTTAAAGTAAGTTTTGTTAGCCTCGAAAACTGGGATTAAATTTATGATGGGCCGAAAATAATCCATAAGCTATCCTGTATCATTTATACACAGTAATAGTGTCTGACTGATTATGACGTAACAAAAAAAATTAGCCAATGAGAGGCCACTATAAATTATACCATAGGTCAATAACGGCCTCTCATTGGCTAATTTTTTTTTGTTACGTCATAATCAGTCAGACACTTTTACTGTGTTCGTATCATTTAGTATCAGAAAAATATTTATATTCCAGCTTACTAGTTCAAGATTGTTTTGTACTTTTCCTATACTTTCTTTTACTTCCGACAAAAGTTCTCTGAAGAATAGCAGTGCTTTAAATGGAAAATAGATATTCGGCGGCAGCCAGTCAAAACTTGATATAAAAGCAATTAAATCTTACTTCAAAAGTAAAGAACCAAATTTCCATTTTCTTTAAATTTGTATATTCCCCTCCGGGAGAATAGCCACGGGGGGAAACTTTGTTGGAGGGGTTTATATTCTACATAGAAAACTTTATAAACAACACTTTCGGGGGGTGGTGAGGTGGGGGGGGGGGAGGTAGTAACCTTGATTGATGTCTAAGAAAATAGCTCGGAGGAGAGAGTAAGTGGAGGGGGAGGGGGGGGGGTAGTACTCCGAAGAGCCAAGATTATGTGAATTCTCTGAAATCTTAACCAATCACAGATGGCTCTCAACTCTTAGCCAATAGGAGGTCGGCTTTTCAAGAAAATTTTGGATCAATACTTATAAACTTTTAAATTAAAGAATTTTTTCAAGAACTTAAAAGAATCCTTTATAATTTCTAATTAGAAAGAAAATAAGGGAAAAACAATTTTTTTTAATTCTGAATGTTTTGATTATAAAGATTTTTTTTAGTAAACTATTTCTTATTTCGTATTATTCTCTTAATTTTATGTAATGGAGTTTTGTTCGGGGTGGGGTGGATATAACTAAACAAGGATGACAACATCCATAAAAGCGAAGCGCTGAAACGGTAGGACAAATAGACATTAACACTTTAATAGTGTCAGAACTGAATAATCCGAATATGAATGTATAAAAGTCGATGCAAAATTGTAAGTAAATTTGTTGAAAAACTGCTTGATACAGAATAATGTTTATGGACATACTTACATTTTTAGGACTTAATTATAGAGTTGCTTTGCTTATAATATTGTACTTTATTGTCCCAGGAATCAGTATACTAAAAATCAGATCAATCGGATAATTAGATCACATAAAAATTTGTTGTTAAAAAAGTAAAAAAATCAACATGTTTAAAATGGACGTACGGACATTTTGGTGATGATTATAGAGTTGCTACGCTTATAAATCGTACCTAACTACTAGAGGAATCACCATGCAAAGTTTAAAATCGATAGGACAATTCTAACATGCCTAAATTAACGAAAAAAGCTATCCGTTACGGACGGACGGACCTATCCTAATTATAGAAAAGCTTCGCTTTTAAAAACTTAAGGTATTCTATCAAGCTAATTGTTCAGGCTTCCTAAAGTTTATAAACAAGTTCTGCTATTCGCAGTTTAAAGTATATTAATGGTTAATCAACAACTTTCAACCAATAATTGAATCAATATAAGGGATAAATTTTTCATAATAAATGGGAGGTAATAATTATGTTAATTTATGTCCACTTTTTCTAAAGTCACAATTGGTACAGGTACGTAATAATGTGTAAATCTTCATAAAAAAAAATTATAATAACTAGTCCCCACAGTTTTATAATAACGTTTTCTTGGGGACTTTTATTGCTTTGTTGGTTCATTGAGTTAAGTATCCAAACGTTTCAACCACTTGAATGTATACCAATATTGTTTTCACTAATTTCACAAATAGTATATAACCAAATATAATCTCATTACCCTTTAACAAATTATATCCAACTAACTTGACCAAATTTACTTTCAATTTTATATTCAAATTATTTTAAATAAAAATTTAGAAAATCCCCTTTGATACGCCTAGCCTATATCTACACATCTCTCGTATACGCATTTTTTTCTAAAAAAATTGAATTAAATTTAAATACGAATTCTACGTTTTCAGAAAAAAAATAAGCTCCGGAATTTATTCAAAATCGATACAACGTTTCATTTGTACAGAAATAGGATAAAGAAACAGTTTGATGAGTTTTTTTATGTAGAATTAACAGATAGAAATGAAATATTAAAATAAATAGTAAATAAAATAGAAAATTAAATAAATAATATAAGACTATTTTTTAAAAATATGTAGGTTAAACATATTGTGTTGTTTTATTTAATGTAACAACTCAGAAGAACACAAGTTCAAGAACGTCCAAGCTTTTTATTAAAAAAATAATAACACGGATTTTTATTACAGCAGTCCCCAGAGTTTTATATTAACGTTTTCTTATTGGCTAGGTCAAAAACTTTGGGGACTTTTATTAAGTTTTGATTGGTTGGTTCTTTAATTTGTGTGTCCAAACATTTCAACCACAAATTATAATCTACAAAAGGGATAATTTTGTGTGTCATCTTATCCTTTTATACCCCTGCAAATATTATCTAAATAATATTTGCCCAATATAAGGTGGCCATGGCTGACATAATATCGACACATTAACAGTATAACTACATACACCATTTTTTAACAGTTTAACAAGATTACGTCTCGAACCTGGGATCAATCCGTAACAGACATACGTACAATCATACAAACCCTAAATGAAGAAAAGCTTTACATCCAAACACGCGCGAGTGGTTGCTTTAACTACATACACCATTTTTTGACAGGGTATCAAGATTACGTCCTAAAACATGTGGGCTATCCATAACCGACATGCGTACAATCGTACAAACCCTAAATGAAGAAAAGCTTCACATTTAAACACGCGAATGGTTGCTTTAACAAGAATATGTCAGTTCTTATTTCCTACTTAATTAGTAATCACAAGTCAAGCGATAAAATGATAAAAATTGACAACTTAAAGTTCGATACTTAAAACTTTTTTCAAGCGAAGTTTTTCTACATATATGGCGGGAAAGTAGGTTCGTCCGTAGTAAAATAGAAAACTTATACATGTTAAAGTTGTCCTATATACTTAAATGGAGGGTTATTATATTCTGGGGAGAGTTAAAATATTTTATCCAACAAGGCTAATACAAGTTTAGCCAAAAGATAGCTAAAAATCAATTTGAATAGATATTGCTGAAAAATTAAGCTTGAGACTTTTAGCTTAATTATATCGAACATACGTTTGTCTATCATATCGTACAATTTTTAAAACAATTCTTCATGTGAATTTCACTTAAAGCAAATATTAAGTATTGGATTTTGGACCTTTTAGTCCAATTTTTTTTGTAACAGAGCGTCTGCAGTCTGGGATAGGTAGTGGAATAATACATACAAAAATGTGATGTGCTGAAAATGGATTGCCTATTTCTTCCCTAACTTCCAAAGTTGTACAGCAGATAACCCAATTATTACAAATGTTATTTTCAGCTTCTCCGGTCAAAGGGAAAAGCGATATAATGTATAAACGATTTATACATTATACATTCAAAATTATAATTTTTCAAATTTTCATTGTTTTAAAAGTTTGAAGCTTTTTTTAGCTATTAGCAAATATTGAGATAGGACGCGGAAGCTAGGTACACTTTCGGAAACTAAAATTCAGTACATCATAAATGTATTTCAGCTTGACTTACAGGAATACAGAGATAAGACAATGGATAATAAATTAATGTTCTTCCTAATTATTATGTCTTATTAAGTATTTATCTACCATTATTTAACCCCCCCCCCCCCTTAACTATTTGATTTAAGATTTATATTTTAAAATTAAAAAAATATTGCTTAGAATACAAATTTTAGATTATTTGTAACAATGTCTTATGTTACTTTTTAAGTTTTAAAAAATGAAAATATTATTTTAAAGCTTTAATGAAAATTAACAAGAGAAAATAACAACAAAATAAATTATTATCTTGATTGATTTTTTAAAGATAAAATGACTTGTCATATTTGAATATTAGATCAGTTATATCCTGTCAGTGAAACTAGAAACATCTATATATTTATAACAATAGAACAAGAATGACAACATCCATAAAAGCGAAGCTATAAAATCATAAGGAAAGACAAACGAACAATAACTCTTTTCAGAACTGAATAAGCAGAACATTTATTTGTAAGTCCAAACAAAATTGTACATTAATTTGTTGCAAAACTGCTTTAATACAGAATACAGTAAAAGAACATACTTTCATTTTTAAGATTTTTATTATAGAGATACCTCGCTTATAAAAATGTACCTCGTTGTCCTAGGAATCACTTTTCCAAAAATCGGATGAATTGGAATACAAAAAGTTAAAATCAGCATGTTTGAAATGGACGTACGTAGCGTATAGAGTTACTACGCTTCCTAAATCGTACCTAACTGTTATAAGAATCATTATGCAAAATTTGAAATCCATAGGACAGTTCTAAAAGTAAAGAGCTGGTTCTAAGCTATTTAAATCTTTTAAACATAAAAAAGTGTGTAAGGGGTATTAAAGATAAAAAAATATTTTTAAAACTTTTTTCTTTAATTGTCCTATCCCCACTCTCCTCCTGAAGAATACATGTTATTATAAGCAGAAAAAGTAAGATAAAAGGCATATTGTAGATATTACCTTTCCTCTCAGTGACAGGAAAATTAGAGAGTAACTAACCTCAGGTTATGAGAGTTTCTGTAATACACAGATATATTTACATGTGTACACATATATGTATAAATATATACATGAGATGAGCCCTTAGTTTTTAGGTTTTGTTGGGTAGATGGGGAGGAGATGGTGTTTCTGCAATTAGGAAGATTATGTCAATTATCTCAATGTAGCTCTCAGGATTTGATCTCAAAATTTAAAATTTATAGCTTAAAGACCACCTTAGATCCTTGCTACCATAATCCTATAATATGAAGTAGTAAGAGAAGCTTAACTTAAATCCCTGGAGGATTTTAGGTTATTTTACTTATTAAAATCTGAACAATCAGATTTTTTGTTACAGATTACAGATCTGATATGCTATTATAAATTTACCAAATTTCTTTTTACAGGAATCATAATGTTAAGTTTAATATCGATAAGATTACTCTAAAATACCAAAATTTACGACATGGAAATCCCTTACGAACAAACGGACGTACTGACCCCTCACTGTTAAAAATAAAAGGTACGTTACAAAATAATGTACCTTGTCGGTTAATCTAATGCTTTCATTTGTTTATATTTTTCCGTAGTGTGGATCTGGATAATTTTTTCTATTTAGAAAAAAAGGAATAGGAGTAATTAAAAAAGGTGTATAGCATCGTATTACAGACAATTTTCCATCAATATTCGATATTTTTAATATCCGTGGAAAGATGTCTATAATATAACTCTCTTCAAATGAGCTTCTTTGTAAATTTTATTGACAACAAGGATGACAACATCCATAAAAGCAAAGGACAAACGTACATTAATACTTGTATAGTGTCAGAACTGAATAATCAGAATATATGTAAATGTATAAGAGTCGAAGCAAAATTGTAAGTAAATTTGTTGTAAAACTGCTTGATACAAGATAATGTTTATGGATGGACATACTTACATTTTTAGGACTTGATTATAGAGTTGATTCGCTTATAATATTATACATTGTTGTCTAAGGAATCAACATACAAAAAATCAGATCAATCGGATGATTAGATCACATAAAAAATTGTTGTTTAAAAAGTAAAAAAATCAACATGTTTAAAATGGACGTACGGACATTCTTGTTATGATTATAGAGTTGCTACGCTTTCTAAATCGTACTTAACTACTAGAGGAATCACCATGCAAAGTTTAAAATCGAAAGGACAATTCTAACATGCCTAAATTAACGGAAAAAGCTATCCGTTTGTGTCGGACGTACGGACGGACCGACCCTAATTATAGAAAAGCTTCGCTTTTAAAAATTAAGAAAGTAAATGGAAAGTTTTATTTATGTTTGAGATATAGCTGCAATATTTATCTTTTAGCGCTGTTCATTTTTTACACTTTATTCATTTTCAGTGCTGTATCACTAAAGCCTAAATGAGTTTAAAATAATTTTTTCAAAATGGATAACATAACCCTAAATATAAGAAGGATTTTTCTATCATTACCGACAGAAAAAAAAACAGACTGCGCGACTAAAAATACAGGCTTCATTTGACTTAAGTTTTTAAAAAAGGTACAAAGTTTCTCTAGACCCAGTTGAAATTCAAAAGCCAAATTTATATCTTTTTCTCAAACCGTGAAGTTTAGTCAAACACAAAAAAATGAACAGCTCTAATAGTGTACATAGAGAAATGTTTATAATTTAGGAAGCTTTGAAATCAATTCAATCAGAATGTGTATCTTATATTTCTAAGAATATAATTTAGTGAACAATTCAACAGTGGTTACGCATTTTTAAAGAAAAGAATCTCCCCTACAGTTAAAGATGTACATCAACGACAGATGGAATATCCTGTACATGTGAATTTTTGCTGCTGATTTTTATTTTCAGTATGAATTCGACACCGATTAATATCCGCTGGATTAGAATCTGTTCCCAGCCATACTGAAAAATCATGTATAGCAACTAATCACAGATAATTTTTCAAAAATATCAAAATAAAAATCATGAAATTTTAATATACGCAAAAATCTGTCTATAATTCGATGTGTTAAAAAATATTAAATTTTGATGTAATTTTTTAATAATTTTGCTTAAGGGAAGGGCAATACAATGCAGAAAAGGCATTATAGATTGTCTTTTAATCAAATATGCCTTAGGTTATGGATGTAGTTTATCCTTGTTACTTTATATATAGTCAACCCTGATCACGTTTCTGTGAATACATAAAATATTTATTATTAATGCAAGAATTAAATCATGAAAGTCAAAGATTCAAAGTAAGCAAAATACGTTAAATACGTTTAAAATAAACACGTAAAAGTTGATTTTAACTATGTTGCCAAGAAAAATGAATGTTTTTTTACAAATCCGGTAAATTTTTGACTGAAAATAGTTTTAAGGGGTTATTACCCCCACCCCCCTCATGTAAATTTTGCTCTTCCTAAACTTGTACTATATTAAAATTTTGTTACCCCAAACATAGGTAAAGCTTTGACGTCCTCGGTTTAGCGAATATTTTACTACATCAAAATTATTTTAGAACGATTTCAGATGAATAAAATTATAATTTAGAAAATAAAAATGTTTGCAGACAAAAATAAAATTCTGATGTTTCTGGTTTTGACTGTTGTACAGATATCAAAAGGTAAACCAACTTTGTGAAACTTTTCCCCAGTTTTATTTGAAAAAGTCTGATTTTTCAGAGATTAGAGGGGAATATCACTATGGGCCTTTGTTATAAATGGTAAAATTGAAAATGTTTATCCTTATATAAAATAAACTAAAACCTGTCGAATGCTAAGCTTAGACGAAGCGTTCAATTCATTTTCAAGATTTTAAGGTAACACGTGCAGTTTTGATTTTCTTTTTTTCTGAATTAATATCTTTATTTGTTCACGTCAACCTATCGGTACGGTAGGTAACATTTTATTTCATGTTGTTGCTTGTTTGGTCTTGTGTTGGGTTTAAGCTATTTTCTGAATTCTTACTGTCGGGTTTATTTATTAATTGACCTCTAGAATCTTGAGAATGAAGCAACAATAAGTAACATATGATTTTAATCTGCTGTTAACTTTAAGGACGGTATGCCCCACGAGATCTTATTTTAACGTAAACTTTACATAATCAAACATTTAATTACAAAACCTTTGTCTTAGAAGTCTTTACTGTGCATTGTAATGAGTTGCGCCAGTTTTTGACCCAAGATATTCCCTTTTACTCTACCTAATTAATATTTATGTCGCGCACCTGACATCGCAGCAGTAGGAACCATTTTAACGTCTTTAGTTATTAAGCCGAGATTCGAACCTATCACCTCCCCGACGACGAATGGAAACGCTACGTGTTGGGCCATTGTCGTTATTTTTAACCCGCTGTTGGGCCAGTGGTGAAATAATTGAAAACTTTTTTTCTGTGTCCAGGATATTTGAGACTGAGAAGAGAGGTGAGTGCAGTTCGTCCAGCAGTGTACAGTCTCACACACACAAACACACACACAAACAAGTCACAGGTTATTTTTAGTTACACCGTAGCTATTCCATAATTAGGATCTGTATCATCCGTTAACAATCTCAAAATTTTCACTTTTGAGTAGTTTTTGATATTGATAGACAAGAACAAGCAATCAGCTTATACCAACAACGAAATTAATTAGAAAAAATATTAAAAAAGCCTATACGTGCTTTTCATTCGTCGTTGGGGGGCAACACATTTTAGAATTGACGAACTCTCCTTCTGCCCCCAAAATATCATTTAAGATTTATTTCGCTTTTTGGTTTTACCTTATTCCTGACTAGCAACGTGTTGGGCTTGTTAACCCACAAAGATAAACACACGTAGAACACGTTAAAGCTACGGTTTAATAAATTCTCAAATGATATTACAGTTTCATAAACGATATTGTTAGACATTAATCTGCTACACTTTTATGGACGTAGACTTTCTAGTTTCATTAGATCTAAAAGATAATTTAGAATCATAAGTTAAACTAGATTTACACTGCTCAGACAGAGAATTGTAAATAAACAAGGACGACAACATACACAAGTAACGAAGAACAAACGGACAAAGTGAATTACAAAGCAGATGTTCAGTGGTAGAAACTATTGCTAACTTTATATACATATGTATTTATAATGTACTTTTGTTGTATGATTGACAGACCAATAATAGTAATAACTATTATAGAAGCATATTGTTATAGGGAATCTTCACCAAAATTAAGGCATTTATCTTGAATAGATGCAGAGAAATTTACAGTTCCCCCTAAATGTTTCTGACGGATAGATGGACATGTGCACATACAGACGGACCTTTCCAATCCTTATACTAAAGTAACAGGATGTTTGTCTGTGTGTCTGTCTGTCTGTGTGTACCGAAGGATCTCGCTAACCGCTGAACTGATTGGGTTCTCCTTAACAGGGTAGATTCTCATATGTCCCGGGAAGGTTTATAACTATTTTGGGGGATGGTACCACCTCCCTCCCTAGAGAAATTAAATTTTTTTAAAATTTACCAATTTTAGAAAGAGAGTTCAACGAAAAATAAACGTCAAACGTAAATTTTTTTAACTTTTTCTTTTAAAATCTAAAATAAGAAATTGAATTATCAAATTCGACTCTCTCCTCCTCAAGTGCCCCTAGAGGCCTCTAGGGGCGTAGCCGCTAGTTATTAATATTTTAATGATTATATTGTAGGTTACTGGAGTGTATCCTGTTGGTATTTTAGTTGATCAGAAAGACTCACTTATGAAATTAGATGTAAAAGAATCGGTGGCAGCTTTCAATGAGGTAATTTATGCTTTCATGTCATTCGGTCCGTCCATAACGCTATGGGAAAAATGAGATTTAAATCTAGAACTCTGATTTTTTTGTCAACATTCTCATCATTATGGGGTATATTTAAGTATATAACATCCATAGCAGTACGACTGCTTTGAAGCATCTTTTTAACCGCTTTTACTTTTTACAACAGATTTTTTGGCTCCTACAAAAGATACACGGTTGAAACTTCTTGACAATATTCCCTTCATTATGCCCCATAATTAGGTATACAAATCTAAGGTAGTTTGACTGCTTTCAGCTGCTTTTCTTTTTACAACTTTGAAAGTGAACCTCGTAAAAGTGTCGAACTATGACGTCAGAAAAAAATAACAATTAACCAATGAGAAGCCAGTATCCAGTGTAATTGACCAATTGTAAAATATATAGCGGTCTCTCATTGGTTAATTGTTAATTTTTTCTGACGTCATAGTCAGACACTTTTACTGGGTTCTTCAAAGTCAAAAACCTTAATTTTTAAGCTTTTGCATATTCTCTCTCTGTCTTTTCTTTGCTATGATAACAGATAATCTGCTCTATAACTCAAGTTTGTCAATTGTTTATTTAATAATAGATTTTGTGGTTTGCTACTTATGGATGTTGTCATCCTTGTTTATTTTTTTATTATTTAGTGTGATAAGCTGTTTTTGTACATAAGAAAATTTCTCAATTATCTAATTATCCATATAATAGTTCTACAATTTTAGGTAGAAAGCTGGCTACAGTTAGAGTTTGTTCTTGTTGAAGTACGTCAGGATGATATTCTTGGTCTAACCAAATCAGTGTGCCAGCTCATAGAAGCTGGATCTGTTGCAATACTCTCCACACTACAGGATAATAAACCTGTTCAATCAATAGGTCAGCACATAAAAATATTTCTTGTTCTAAAATAACTGTTTTGCATGTATATTAAGAGATATAAGTTTTCCGGAATTTTAATGTAGGGAGTAGATTTGAAATCTGCATCAAATTTTAAGGATTTTTTTTATAAAATTCGTTTTTTGTATAATTCTTTATCTAAAAGCGGAAATACATTTTAAGTTAATTAATTTTGACCAATAGGATAGTTGGATTTTAAACTACCTGCGCTCTAATTGGTTGAATGATGTACGACATCCAATCAGAGCGCAGATTTTTTAAATCCACCAATCACGGATGCCAAAATTAATTAACTTAATTTGCATTTCCGCTTTTAAATAAAGAATTATACAAAAAATGAATTTTATAAAAAATCCTTAAAATTTGATGCAGATTTCAAATCTACTCCCTACATTAAAATTCCGGAAAACTTATATCTCTTAATGTATATGCATCTCTAATTTTAATTGTCTTATAAACAGCTTTCCGCGGATAAAAATGTACAATTATAAGATTGAACCCAGTTTTGTTGGCACGGTCTAATAAAACTGGTTTTAATATTATGATTGTACATTTTCATATTCTTAGAAAACTGCATGTAATACGATATGATACTTGATTTTTCAATGTGGCTGAGAATCGAGTCTTATCTACCGGATATTAATCGGTTTCGAAGCCATACTGGAAATATCTTCAATTATCCTTTTCCCTCACTCACTGACTCTGTATCTCAGTCTCTCATACTCTGCATCAGGTTTTTGTTGGAGATTTAATTTTGAAATCGATCATTTTTTTCTATCTTATTTCTATCTCTTATCCTTTTTTTTCGTGTTCTGAAATCTTTCTTGTATAATATTCAATTTTAAAAAATAACCACTTCAAGTCTTACAGAAAATAATAATACTTTATAATAAACTAGCGGCTTCGCCCCTAGCCTCTAGGGGCTTTACCCCAATAGGTGATAAAAAAAATTAAGGCGAAATTCGTTAAAGGACCAAGGAAATCTTCAGCAAAAAAAAAATATAAAAAAAATGGGGGGGGGGGATTTTTTTTGTTTTTTGGGGGGTTGGGGGTGTCCCACCCCCTAAGAAAATAGCTTGAATCCACCACAGGACCAATAGGAATATACCCTGAAGAGTAGATTCCGATCGGTTCAGTGGTTACCGAGATCTTAAGCTTTAGACGGACGGACGGACAGACAGACATCAAGCTACTTTGTATTATAGATAACATTTGTTTTTAGTGTCAAAATTTGGCCTGCCCTTGTTTGTGTTAAACCCTGGGAATCATGATCAACTTAAAGAAAATAACAACATATTAAGCCTGACCCCAAGTCAACAATCTGTAACAGAAGCTGCAATGGCATTAGTTGACACAGACTCTGATGTCAAGATGATTTATTACTATGAATCATCAGATATATATCCTTATCTTGATTACTTGAACAACAATGGAAATTATGGGCAGATCAGTTTTCAGCAAGCTAGTAACATTTCAATACAGCCAACAGAATACATGAAAACAAAAACTATAATTCTAAGTAATTGTGATAGAGAAAGTGGTGTGATGTTTCTAGAAGAAGCCATGCTCAAAGGAAAATTAGCACAATTATTTTAATTTTTACAAACAGTTTATTTACTTGCTCAAATAGTTCTAAATAAAATGAAATTAGTTAAGCTTCAAAACAAATAACCAAATCTGTTTTATCTAAAATATAATTGTGCTTTTTTTTTAGGTTTATTGGCTCCAAAAAATTCAATAATACTACCATGTCTTGATTTGCAAGAATCAGATTTATCAAGGTATTTCAAACTTGGTGCAGATATTTATATCCTTAAACTTAAATTTGATGAAAATAAAACTCTGGCTCCAATGCTGATCTTGGATACTTTCAACCACATATCAACAAACCTTGCCGCTCTGCTGATGATCAATCAGCTGCAACCACCCCTTCCTAACACATGCAAGTCTCCACAATATTGGGGGGATAGTTTCAAATTTGTGAGTAAGATGATCAATTCCTCCTTTCTTGGAAAGACTGGTAAGGTGGAGCTTGACAAATTTGGCAGAAGATCAAATTTTGACCTTGAAGTCATTCAATATAAGCTTGGAGTTAGGGTGCTAGAAGGACTGTGGACTCATGATGAAGGTCTCTTCCAAGCAAGGTAAGATATATCAAATAAAAACATTACAGATTTATCAACTTGGTTTATTTTTTAAATCTTTACTTTGTATTGTACAACTTATTATTTAGGCAGCTCCATGTGAAGGACAATGTATTGAAAGAAGTTAGTCATGATACAGAAAAGGATAACCTTATAGTTGCAACAATCCTTAGTGCGCCATATGCAATGAAATCACAAACCTCATCAAATCAAAATGGCACAAGATATGAGGGTTATGCTATGGATCTTATTGCAGAAGTTGCAAAACTGGTTGGATTTAAATATTCCCTATTAATTGTTGATGAATATGGTGCTAAAGATGCCAATGGTAATTGGTCAGGAATAATTGGTGAGGTTGTGTCTGGAGGAGCAGACCTGGCTATTGCAGATTTGACAATCAATTCTGAAAGAGAGAAGGTGGTTGACTTTTCTATGCCATTTTTGGATCTTGGAATTTCAATTTTATTTACATCAGACACATCAAAATCAATCAACTTGTTTTCTTTCATGACCCCACTTTCTCCTATGGTCTGGGGAATGATGCTTGTAAGTGGGTTGGCTGTGTCCTTGGTATTGTTTCTGATTGCCAAAATTTCCCCATTTGAAACAGCTGAATTGGATACAGAAGAAGGAGAAAGTCCTTTTATGTCACTGAGGCACTGTTTATGGTTCTCAGTTGCTAGCTGGGTCCAGCAGGGGTGTGATTTTCTACCTCGTGCCTTTTCTACCAGAATTATTGCCAGCTTCTGGTGGTTCTTTACCTTAATCATGATAAGCTCATATACAGCTAATCTTGCCGCATTTTTAACCATAGAAAGAATGGAATCTCCAATTTCTTCTGTGCAAGATCTGGCTAGGTCTGATATCAAATATGGATCTATCCAATCTGGATCTACACTTGGATTCTTCAGGGACAGCTCAGATCCATTCTATAAGAAAATGTTTAATAAAATGACCCAGTGTGATGACTGCTTGACTGAATCAAATGGAAAAGGAATAGACAAGGTTATGCAGGAAAGTGGTCAATATGCCTTCTTCATGGAATCTGTAACCATTGAATATCACATTGAAAGAAATTGTAAACTATCTAAAATTGGAGAAAACCTGGACTCAAAAAGCTATGGAATTGCAATGAAAAAGGGATCAGTTCTCAGACAATACATAACAAGTGCTATTATAAAACTGAGACAAGAGGGAGTTCTGGACAGACTCAAGAAGAAATGGTGGAAGGAGGAAAGGGGTGGAGGATCCTGTGAGGAGGAGGAGCAGTCAAGTGATGGTGTCAGCACTCTGAGTCTGAAGAATCTGGGTGGTATATTTCTGGTGCTGCTACTTGGTCTCATTATGGGGCTGGTTGTTGTTGGGCTAGAAATATTATGGGTCAACTGTAAGAAGAAGAACTTTCTAATTTAAAGTATTTCTTTATTGTAATGTATATTTTACAAATTTTATGTGTATTTATGTAAGTTTAACATATATTTATTTTACAAATACAAAATGATAATAAAATCTGTTTTATTAAACATTTTTCCAGTATGACTGTGAAACCGATTAATATCCGCTGGATTAGAACCTGTTCTAAGCAATACTGAAAAATCATAAATCGTATTACATTAAAGCCAAAGTAAAGATTGTATTATTTATCAGTTTTGTTAGCCTAGGCCTTTGGCCCCTTTGAGCTCACAAAACTGATTTGTAATTTGTTAAAAATTCAAGGAAATGAAATGCTTAATTGCCAAGTGTATAATAAAATGAAATAAACAGAATATTTGGATACATTGACAATATGAACCCATGTACATGTAATCAAATTATTTTACAATTTATCCATCTTCAAATGAACAATTTGTCCTACATTTATTTCAGTTCTGATTTTATTTGGCTGGGAATCATATGTTTAAAAAATATTTCAAAAATTAGGGAAATATTTTTAGAGATATCTTAAAAAGACACATCCCAATCTGTCCCGATTTTGTATCACTTTTGAAAAGTGTGATTCCTGTGACGTCATATAAAAAGGGAAGGGGGGGAAGGAAATCTCTTCCCTTTTCTCCCGTCTCTTTTGAAGAGATTTTCGTCCCCCCTTCCCTTTTTCTTTCCCTAAACGTATATGACGTAACTGGAATCGCACTTTTCAAAGTGATACAAAATCGGTACAGATTGGGGTGTGTCTTTTAAAAAGAAAATATAAGAAATAAGTAACGTATCTATAAAAATGGTAAAATTTTTTTTTTTATAAAATAGAACATTAGATTTTTGTGGAAAATTAATCTAAAACTATTTAATTTTTAAAACCTATTTATTTTACTTTGATAAGTTGTTTGATGGACGGACCTAGTTTTAAAATTCTGCACTTCAAAATAGAAATCCTTGTCTGTCAAAATTATCCATAAGCCAAATATAAGCTAAAGAATTAAACGTAACTTTTAAATAATTGAAAATATTCCAATTGAATAATCAGAAAAAAGTCAACTTTTGTGATTTGATACTCAGCCCATGGGTTAGCTAAAATAATACTTTTGTGAGTATGTGGGTGTGTGTGTGTGTGTGTGTGTGTGTTCTATTTGTGAGTAAAATGTGATCCTATATGAAAATTCACATATTTGATATGTATAACATATAATACCAAAATCCTGGCATATTTGAATTTCACCAACTTTTCAATTTTGCCCGCTATGAAAATATTAGTTTTGATATGAATTTAAAATTAGAATTTAGTTTTGTGCTGAAACTTTATCTATTCTGCTGTCAGAGTTTTAGATAGATTCTACATACATACATACAATATTGTACATATACAATTGTTATGAAAATATTTATTCATACAATAACAGACACACAAACATATACACAAAAACTAGAATCATCTGATGTATGTTAGTAAATAAGTTCATTACATATGAAACAGCTTGTATTGCCTATAAAAATGACGTCATACAATACAAATGACCAATGATAGGCAAGTCTGCATTTTCTAAATAGTTTTGCCTCTACCTTTAAGGGTAAAACTTATCAAAGTATCTTTATAAACAAAGCAGTTTTTAGATTTAATTGCTGCGCTACTTTTTGCCATAATTGTCCTTGTTTTTATTATTCCTAAATTTCTTTTGAAAAGTGAAATTAAAATTTCCCCTGGAGTTGCCAGTGTAAAGTATAAATTTGAATACTAATTTTCATTAATTCTCAGATGAAAATTGAAGATAAATATTGTAAAAATTACATTATAGTGATGGAAATTAGCATAAAAGTATTTTTCACCCAGAAATTTGATTTTAACCACCAGAATTATTGAATTCATTAAATTATATTCTACATGTCATGTCCCTCTCTTTTATTTGATAGGGGTAAAAAAATCTTTTTTTTATAATATTCGAAATAGTCTGTAAAAAATAATAATTTTTTTTTTAATTGATTGAAGAATTAAATACTAAATGCCTTTTTTAAAAAACAAGGATGACAACATCCATAAAAGCAAAGCACTGAAACGGTAGGACAAACGGACATTAACACTTGTATAGTATCTGAACTGAAAAATCGGAACATAAATGTATAAATGTCGAATCAAAATTGTAAGTAAATTTGTTGAAAAACTGCTTAAAAATACGATATTGTTTATGGACATACTTACATTTTGGACTTGATTATAGAGTTGCTTCGCTTATAATATTGTTCTTTGTTGTCCCAGGAATCAATATACCAAAAATCAGATCAAACGGATAAATAGAACACTTGAAAATTTGTTGTTAAAAAAGTAAAAAAATCAACATGTTTAAAATGGACGTACGGACATTCTGGTAATGATTATAGAGTTGCTACGCTTTCTAAATCGTACCTAACTACTACAGGAATCATCAAGCAAAGTTTAAAATCGATAGGACAATTCTAACATGCCTAAATTAACGAATAAAAGCTATCTATCTCGGACGGACGGACGTACGGACGGACGTACGGACCGACCCTAATTATAGAAAAGCTTCGCTTTTAAAAAAAGTTAATAAGTATACATATTTACCTCGACTTTATGGCTATAATAAAAAGTGGTCGTGGCTGACATAAAAATCATAAGATTAAAACCAGTTTTGTTAGCCCTATTGGCTAAAGACCCAGACTAACAAAATTGATATTAATATAAATCTTTATCTGAATAATCCTGGAAAATTGTCTGTCTTCGATATTACACATGATTTTTCAGTATAGCTGAGAACCGGTTCTAATCCAGCAGATGTTAATCGGTTTGGAAGCCATACTGGAAAATCATTAATTGTTTCTAAGTTATTCTAAAAATTCAGTAAGTTTTATTATTTTGTTTTATTTTGCAACTTCTGCATGTTTGCTTTTGTCTCATTTTTGGTGTAAAACAGTTTGAGATGCATTTATTCCAAGAAATTTAGCTCTAATTTGAGAACGTCAAGTCCAATGACAGAAAATAGGAAATGGTATATGTATGTATGTATAATTTATATATACAGGGTTGTCAAACAATTTTCCTCAAGAATGAAAAATTACTTTATGCAGTACAAAATTAGTTATCCTTATACTAAAGTAACAGGATGTCTGTGTGTCTGTGTGTGTGTCTGTACCAAAGGATCTCGCTAACCGCTGAACCGATCGGGTTCTCCTTAACAGGGTAGCTTCTCATAAGTCCCGGGAAGGTTTATAACTATTTTGGGGGAGGGTACCAACACCCTCCCAAGAGAAATGACAAAAAAATCAAAAATTTTTCAAATTTAGAGGAGACTTCAACGTCAAAAGAGGTGGTATCGTACATAAAAAATTAACTTTAACAAACAACAACATTTAAAGTGCCACTAGAGGCCTCTAGGGGCGTAGCCGCTAGTTTTTAATAGTGTAGCAATTGAAGGTATGTTGGTCCGTTTATATGCAGTACTTGTAGGGATCTAAAGGGATAAGACGATGGGTGATAAATTGATGCACATCCCCAATATTACCCCATTTTGTAACTTACAATTAGTATTGGAAACGTTTGGACACTCATTTCAGTGAACTAACCAATCAAAATAAATGTCTTCAACGTTGTAAAGCCAACGAATAAGTAAACGTTATGTAAAACTTTGGGGACCAGTGTAATCAACAGCCCTGTGAAACAAATAGATCAATGTTTTTATGAATTATTATACAAAAGTATTTTATTCTATTTTTTAATTAATTATTTCCCTAGTATATTTAGAAAATTATTAGTTGTTAACAATTTTATGGGATAACCCTGTATATACATTTTGTATATTATATATTATAAATATGTATATTATTATTTCTCGTATTCATTCGAATCCGGTGGACAGGAACCGGTTCTCATCCATACGAGAAAACTATGTCTAGCATCGTATTATATCCAGTTTTCTACGAATATAGAAATGTACAATCATAAGATTAAAACTAGTTTTTTTTAGCCGGTGCCTTTGCACCACGGGGCTAAAAAAAACTAGTTTTAATCTTACAATTGTACATTCTATATCCGCGGAAAGCCGTTTATAATACGATACGAGAAATAACTATTACAGCATGCACTCAAAGAGAAGCTGGTAAAAGAATATACATTATATTGATAATAAACGTAATCCTATAATATAAAGAATAAGTTATTTTTGTCTTATGTTAAAGATATCGAAAAATACTGGTCCGAATTAGTTATTATCTTCAGGAAAACTTTTTATATGTGGTTTTATGCTATTTTCCTTACCTATTCCGCCTTTCCCTAGAGGCTAGGGTAAAAACATTAAGTAGGTTAATATTTTAAGTATTAACAAGGACAGGAACACCCATAAGTCATGGTGCATGGATTTACGAATATTGAATTATTAGACCGAAACAAATTAATATCCAGGGGATTAGAACCCCTAACAAAACTAGTATAAATTTTATGATTTTTATATTATTGTTATTCGCGGAAAATTGTCTATTATAATTGTATAAATTTTTTTTCGTAATGCTTAGGAATGGTCCAAAACCAATTTTTGGTTCAAATATAAAAAAAATGTCTATTTTAGTTTAATTACTTTTTGGTGGTTTAATCCAAGTTATGCATTTTACAAAGTCTAGCCCGATTTGATATAAAAATTTCTTTAAACTAATAAACTACATTTAGGATTAATAGATGTTATTGGAATTTTTTATTTTAAAATTACACTTCTTAACAGACGGTAGGACAAACGAACACAAACATTTATAGAGTATCACAACTTAAAAAGCATTGTGTTATTTATAAGTCTTAACTAAATTGTATATAACTTTGTTGCAAAGTAGTGTAAATACAGGAATCCGTTTATTAAAATATTTTCAATCAGCATGTTTTAAATGGACGGACGGACTTTCTGGTAACGATTCTAGAAATGCTCCACTTTTAAAAAGATACAAAACAACCATTATTAAAATTAAAAATTTATTTTTTGTCTATTATCTAATAAAATCGTTATAATTTCTAAAATACAGTAATGTGATTTAATATAATCTATAAATCACTTTGTCTGTCCGACATTCCGTCAGTCATGGAGGAAATGTTTTTGCATAATTTTTCTTTTTCTTTTATAACAACTGAACATCTGCTCTTTTATTCACTGTGTCCGTTTGTCCATTCGTTGATTTCTTTGCTTCGCTGCTTTGCATTTTAATTTTGTCATACTCTATATAATTTTTCTAAAATATATAAAAATGTTAAAAATAAAACAAACAGTGTACATATAATATTATCATGATTAACTATTATAATGACGCCGAATTTAATCTTAATTTTTGTACAACCTTAGGATAATCTAGTTTTACGTATGGCTCCGAATCCAGAACATTTCCGCTGGATATAAACTGGTTCTGTACTATACTAAAAAATAATGTATTTAGATAATAAAATGAAAATATTAGAATTTATCTTTGTTTTGTTTGTCCGATGTGATAAATAACAAATCTTTTATAAAAAAAAATTCAACATTACAAAAATCATTATATGATTAAAATGAGCAAGTAATATTTTAATAAAAAAAACATTGTTTACTATCTATTAAAACTTATATACTAACATGTATATATGGAACCAAAAAAAAGTTTACGCAGTGAATGCGTAGAAACTGTTTGACCAACGCCATCCATTGTTAATGGTCAAAACAATTCAGAAGAAAAAAAATATTGATTTTAAAAATGTATTTCAACTCTTGAAAAAAATCAATGGAATCGGATTTGATATGTAGAAACGAAATAGAAAAATGTTTAGAAAGGGGGGTAAGACTGTTCCAAGGGGGGGGGGGGGTGGAGTGATTTTTTCCGTAAATGTATGTGTCTGTGTGTGAGTGGGTGTGTGTGTGTAAATGTGTGCTTTTGAAAAAAAATGTTCTTCATCTATTGGTTGAAAGAAAATGGGGGAATTTTAAGTGTACGATACTCCTGAACACATTCAAAATTTGGTGCATAAAATATTTTGTAAAAATTAAAAGTCTAAAAATAAGATTTATTTGTATTTTAGGTAAGTAAAAAAAGAAGAAAATAACTTTTTCCAGAATGGCTTCAAAACCATAATATCCGCTGGATTAGAACCGGTTCCTAGCCATCCTGAAAAATCCTGTACAGCATCGTATTACAGACAATTTTCCACAAATATAAAATAAATTATAAAATTAATACTAGTTTTGTAATCCCGGCCTTCCGCTTCTCGGGGCTAGCAAAACCAGTTTTAATATTTTTTTATTTTATTATCTGTGGAAAGCTGTCTATGATACGATGCGATAAATAACTATTCTACCCAGGTTTAGTATTTTGTTGTTGTTGTACTTTAAAAGTTGCTCCGCCTCTAACTCAAGGAGCTTAACATTTAGCTGTTTTAGCATAAAAGTTAAAATAATTATGTGGCATGGATTAGGGTTGTTATATCAAGCAATTCCAAATAGTTCACCAAATCTTCCTTAAATATATTATAAATGGTAAACCTAGGATACAGCTGTTTTAAAGATTTTTTATAGATTTTGTTTTTATAAAAGGAGAAATAAATCTTGATTTTTTTTGGTCAGGGGTACGTACTTATATTCTGTTCAAACTATTCTTGCATTTAATTAAGAAAATGAGAAAATGGAGGGATGGACTATTTAGGAGAGAATAAGAGGGGGACTCAAGAAAGAAAGGGAAGATTGGTGAAATAGTGAGGAAAAGGGAAATAATACACTTGGGGGTTTTGGACCAAGTTCCGTCTACGACATATTTCAAAGTTATGATTTTTAAGCCAAACAAATGTAATGTTTTGTTATATTTGTTATTTTTTCAATAAAGTAAAGTATTGATTGATTATCATAATAACCATAAACAAAAATTATTCATTAAAATCAATTGATTTATTGTTACTTGGACCTTACACCAGATTATCATATACTCTATTAAAGTGGAACTTGTAGATGGCTAAAATAACGATCTCCCCCATCCAACAGCTTTACCCCATCCCCTCACCTCCTATTGGATGAATGAACTGACATCTATTACATCTATTACATATACATCTATTTTAATATCTTATTTTTTTTATAGCCTAATAGAGTTTTGTACCAAAAAAATATTTCACAGTATAAATTATTTTTTATTACTCCATAAATAAAATAACTTAACAAAATTAAGTTAAAAATTCCAGTTGATTGTTTAACTTTATTAATATAAATATTACATTTTAAACAATTTCAATTCAAGCTTTATCTAAAAAATGAAGCTTTATGATACAAAATGAGAAAAGAATTTTGGATTTGATTGCTAAAGTCGGAAGCAGCCTATAGTGCCTATAAAAATGACGTCGTTACTACAAGCTGCTTAATAAAGTCGAACATTCAAAAAAACAAAAAAAACACATTATATGCTGCTAGGGGCAAAATTAATAAACATAAATTTTCGCCCATTGTTATAATTGATATAAAAAGGGACCATAGATTGTAGTTCTAAAATATAATTTGAAGATGAAGCCCTAAACTAGATTTGATTAATATAAAATACATTCTTTCCTTGTTATACCAACCAAACAAGAAAGAATGGTTAGATTTTAAACTCAAGGAGGGTAACAAGAAAAATGGAGAAATGGTTTTGGCTGATATTTGGAAGGTAGAGGGGAAGGATAAAACGCAAATGTCCGTCAATATTCTGGAAATGTTTCCGAAAGGCTAGGAGCATTCTCCGGGAGACAACTTACACGGCATTGTCAGAGGGGACGGAGAAGGGGAACAATTTAGTAAAGGGAGGGGGGGGGGGAGAGAGATTTTCAATGGATTGAATTTTAGGGTGGGGATTTTTGGGGGGTCTTACGCTTCTATTTTTCTTCTTGGAGGTTAGACAATAGAATATATGTACATTTTTAAAATAGAAAATTTTAGTCAAGTGAAACCATTTTTAGTGAAACTTAAAAATTTAAACAAAACATCTTTTAAAAAATAATCATAATTTTTTTCTAAAGTGATGTGAAATTTAATAAAAATTCTGTCTTATATCTCAAGAAAGGGGTAAAAAGAATGGGGGTGGGGTGAATGGGCTAAATAAGGGAGATGGGTATTAAAAATGGAGAAGAAAATATTGTGTGTGAGAGGTGCTAGAAAAGAAATAGGAGAGCTTTGAAGACACTACACTCATACAGCCAAGGGATTCTACCAAGCCGCCCAAAATTCGGAGGCCAAGATGTAAATTTTTTCAAAAATTTTGTCAAGAAGAAACGAGGAGGTGGTGAGGGCGGAGGAGGGGGGGGGGGCTGAGATTATTGTTCTCTCTCTAATTCTGTATAAGAGTCGGCCTCTTCAACACTTGGAGTCTAGGCTCTCAAGGATCATACATAGTTTCTTAGATATCCTCTATCAATGAGTTACCCATGATAAGGTGGATTCTTCTTATCATCCTGGATGTTGTCTAGCTCTTGTTGTCACACAGAGTCTACGCGGCAACAACTTCACAAAAGTATTTTGTCAACAAAATTTTTATAAAACTAATTCAAGAAAAATCTGCATAGACTTTTAAAAGCATTTGATTGTGTTCATTGTCAAAAAATGGCATCGTTCGGTGCGCTGGAGCGATTGCAAAAATTTGATTGGTTAATTCAAAGACTTCATTCGTTACGTTCACCCCTACAGCATGACAAAGGCCTGGACGAGCTTCGCAAGCTACAAGCTTTGCAGCTTCTGCATAAACCTGAACTTATGTTCCATCAGCGTCACCATGATGAAGGCCACAGTGGGTCAGATGGTAGTGCCAGTGCCGGGCAGGGTCAGGCCATGCATCAACACATGGAGGAGGATAGTGATGATATCCACAATATTGAGGAACTTGAGGAGGATATTGAAGAAGAGGATATTGAGGAAGACGAAGAGATGCTTGATGAAGAGCTTGAAAAGGATGAGCTAGAAGAGGGTGCTGGTGACACACCAAGCAAGGAAGAACACAATAGAGATCTACTATTCCGGTTTGGGGCTGGCAGAGAAAGGAACAGCCAGGACGACTGCCTGTCGGCTGATCGTCAATCTGATCCCAAGCATGATATTTTCTCCCCGTTCTCCCAACACCGCTACGACTTCCATCATGTTAATAATGGTGGTGCTAAACACGATCAAAATAACGGTATGTCCCGGTTTTCAACTGGGTTGTTTCCGCCATTGCCTTTCAAAGAAATCCTGCCCTTATTGGAAAACTCAGCAATTAAGGTAGGCACTTTTTTTCATCTTCTAAAAAACTTAACAGAAAAAATTACAACTTTTTAAAGTTTTAAAAATGATATGAGCATAAATAATTTTTCTGTTTTGTTTTCTAATAATTGTTGGCTTTTATAGAACCTTTTTAAAAGCGAAGCTTTTCTATAATTAGGGTCGGTCCGTCCGTCCGTCCGTACGTCCGTCCGTAACGGATAGCTTATTTCATTAATTTAGGCATGTTAGAATTGTTCTATCGATTTCAAATTTTGCATGGTGATTCCTTTAGTAGTTAGGTACGATTTAGAAAGCGTAGCAACTCTATAATCATTACCAAAATGTCCGTACGTCCATTTTAAACATGTTGATTTTTTTTACTTTTTTAACAACAAATTTTTATGTGAACTAATCATCTGATTAATCTAATTTTTGGTATATTGATTCCTGAAACAACAAAGTATAATGTAATAAGCGAAGCAACTCTATAATCAAGTCCTAAAATGTAAGTATGTCCAAAAACATTATCCCGAATCAAGCAATTTTTTTTAACAAATTTACTTACAATTTTGCTTTGACCCTTATACATTTATATTATGATTATTCAGTTCTGACACTATACAAGTGTTAATGTCCGTTTGTCCTACCGTTTTAGTGCTTCGCTTTTATGGATGTTGTCATCCTTGTTATTATGAATATTTACTGATGATTTTGAGGATTTGTGCAGGATAATTTTAATTAATTATTTGTTTCTTTTTATATTCGTCAATTGTTATTTTTTTTCATTATAAAATTTAGTCTTTCTTTTAAAGCACACATGAACACAGACTTATAAGTTGTATAAAATATTTTAATATTTATTCTAACATTTGTTTGCCTTTGCTTCTAAAAAGAAGCTAAGCAAAGTTTTTAGAACATAAACCAATATTTAGCGACGGTTCCCTCTATATATTTTATATGATATGGTTCTTACTTTAATACATACACAATTTTTAGAAGAGCAGATACTCTATAAGCAGGTTCTTGCGGTTGTTACTACGTCTCTAAAAAATCCTTGTTTAATAAATTAGTACCTTTTTTAAAATGCATTGTTTGAATTACATTTATTTTTCTATACCAAAAAGTAAAATATTTCGTTATTTATTTATTTAAAAAATTTAAATCATCAATACACTAAACAATAGTCTTCTTTTACTTATACTATTATTTTACTATTCTTTTTTTATATAAAATGTTATCCAATGGACCTAACTGTCCTTGTTTAGTATACATTTGTGGCTCAGAATTGATAAATTTTGAAAGCACGGAAAAGTTTTTGCGAGTAGGAGGGGGGGGGGGGAGGATAGGATCTAGAAGTTCAATATTTGCTAGTAAAGAATTTTGCAGCGACCATAGTTTTTTTTTATATTCTACCAGATTACACAGTTATTGGCTTTTTAGAAATAGATAGGGGAGAATGGAAGGGGATGTTGGAAGAGGGGTTAGAGTTTGACCAATATATAATATATATGTATAGATGCCTCATTTTTGTAATGAGTTTGCCCTTTGTTTATTCTTTTTGTTTGAATGTAAACCCAAGCTGAATAATTCTCACATATATATCAAATATGTAGTATATAGTGTATGCTGGGATCAAGGCATAGGATTATGGACAATGCATTATTTAGTATTTGTCTGTATTATTATTTGTATAAAAAATCTGTCTTTGAAAGGTACAATGGAAATTTATTTTCTTTCAACGATGAATAGTTAAGATACATTATTATAATGAGAAAAAGAGATTTTTTTATCAATGATTGTCTTTCCATAAGAAAGATTATTTTATGGTTTATTGTTGAATCCTTATATCCCTTTATGTATGCAACCCTATCTTTGAAAGATTTGCCACACTCAGCTACATTCAAATCAAGGACAATTTGTCAAAACCAACACCATTTTCTAAAATTGTCTTTAAATCAAAATTTTCTTTTTAAAAATATTAGAAAACATTATTTTGCTATATACTGTTGTCCCTAAGATGTAAATTGTCTAAAAAATAGCTATTATTCTTTAAATCTTCAAATATTAGAAAACATTATTTTTCTTGATACTGTTGTCCATTAAACTAAAATTAGATAATCAAGATGATATAATTAGAAATATTATTTCGTAATTTTTTGGAAGGTTTTTACTAGGATAAAAATTAATTAAAATCATATGACAGACACGTTCATTATAAGAGACAATAACGGAGGTATGCAACGAAAAGACAAAGGTTGTAAAGTAGCTGTAAATGTTTGGAAGTAATTCGACGAAATGTTCATAAAAAATTGTTGGCCGCCATTTGTTCTTTGTATTTTAGTTTGACCATAAGGCCAGAGAGAGAGAATCAATATGTATTTACAAATGTTTGACCATCTGCAATAAAAAAACTCAAATGTAGTGGCAAAGCTATTCTTTATCTCACTTTGTCCGTCTGTCTGTCTGTATGTGCGAAATGTGAAAATGGGATTTTTTTGAGGGTTATTTAATTTTAGACTTTTACAATTTCTTGTGGAGATTTCCCTGGATTTTTTTATTTTATTTGTTTTCGTGTCTTTTTTTCGCTGCTCATGGATGTTATAATCCTTGTTTCACATTTGAATGTTTTATTGAAGTACAGCAGTTTTATTTAAATTAATTTATACAGCATCTGTACTTATTATTTTGGTCAATTCAAATACTCTTTCATTGATAGATAATCTAATTAACAAGAAAATAACTGGTTTACAAAAATAACTTTTTCCTTCTATAAGCTTTTTAGAAATAAGACAAAATTTACATTAACTAGAACTGTTAGATATAAAGAATTACTATTAAGATGATATAGCCCTTTGATAATACAACCTTAGTCTGTATTTTCAACCTTTACAGGTCTAATATTTTTATTCTAATATTTTATTATGTCCACATTTCTCTATATCTTTATATTTTTTATAATTTAAACTTAGTGGTAATTACCTCTTATTTTTAGGCTTTGAGAAAAGCCTAAAAACTTTCAGCTGCGCCTTAGCATATAGTAGAAAGAACAGTAAAATGACCCTAATCCAACACACGACTTAAATTTAAAACTTAATAGCCTAAAACCTCCCGAAACCTATGTGAACTTTCGGCTAAATGAAGAACTCAATCAGTTCATTGATTACAACATTTTGAGGGTGGCATTATGGGTGGTCCACTGGCGCTATAAGTGTTTTTGTGAGGTATTGTGCAAATATTGATAATATGTTGTGTCCGCAATATTATTGCAATAATATTGCATGCCCCAAAACAATTTACAATACCAAATTATGAATGCACGTACGTTTTTTTTTTACAGAAAAAAATGTAGAAAATTTTGTGTGCCACAAAGAGTGCGGTTTCTTTTCATACTGGAGTGGGGGACATACATGTAAAGAAAAGAAATATTATAAAAATTATAGAGAAATACTTGTTGAGGTTTACCATTCCAATGGATGTAGAAACTACGTGGATATTATGGCAGGGGAAAAATTGTGGTCAATATAAAGGTTGCTATCATGGATATCACTTATTGGTCAGATCATTCATCTAGTAGGAGGGAAGCGGGTGGGGTTGATGGGGATGATTGTTATTTTAGCAAGCTATAAGTTTTACTTTGTTAGAGTACATGATAATTTTTGGTAGGATCCAAGATATAATAAATCCATTATCATTCCATACTTTTATTTTATATTTGTAAAAATTTGAGTATTTATTAAAAACAAGATATATAAATAATAAGCTTTTAAACATTTATTACTTCAATTCTTCTTTTTTTTTGGAAAATTGTATCGAAGATGTTTGAATCTACTCCGGGATGGAGGTGGGGGATTGAATGAAAAAGGTCAATAAATCAAAAAATGTATAATTTTTTCATGTTTACATTCATTCTGTCTGATATTTCTTAATTATTTTGTTCATTTAACTTTTTTTTGAAAAAAGTCCATAATTACAATTAGGTGTATTGAAATTGAGCTTAGTTTTTCTTATATTATAAAAAAAGATAATAATTTTAGTAATAACTTTAAAAAAACTAAATTTTATTAAAAAGCCCCCTAAACTAAAAGTAATAATTTTTCTTACATAAAAAATGGCATTTTCACTTTCTTATTTCTTTTTTTTTACAAATTGCTTGATAGTAAAATTAATTGGCAAGAAAAAGTCAGTGTTATAGTTTTTAAAAATTGTACAAAAACCAAATATTTTGTGTAAGAGTGTGTGTGTGTGTGTGTGATGTTGCGTAGAGTCTAGGATTTGTAATCTTGGCGGAGAAAATTTTCTAGTTTGGCGGTAAATTTATATTTTCCATTAGGAACACTATAGACACCTAGCGACTTGATTCAACAATAAAACCAACTTTTACATTGCAGGGGGGTTGGGGGAATATTTCTTTTAGAACATAATGAAGGTTATGGAGGGGGGGGGGGGAGGGAGGGGTAAGACAGTTTTTTTTCTCTTTAAATTTAAAGATTCCTGTATAAAAATTCAACATTTTCTTTAACAAAACTTTAAAGATGTTTAAGTAGTTCGATGTATTTGTATGTCTTTTTTGAATAAGTGTCTGTTTGTCAAATAAGATCTCACAAATGTCTTAATTGTGTCCCTTTGTAGGGGTCAAGCCCTAAAATTAAAAAAAAGTTATATACACAGTTTAATTCCTTGTCGTGCACAGGTTTTTGACAGGGGTGCATGCGAAAATGTTGACAATCCCCTTAAACCAAAATCAAGGGGGATGTAATACAGATAACAATAGAGGTGTAATTTTATTGTGAGGGGGGTGATTACATTCCGCTAAACTCCCCTACTGATTACCTTACTCAAGCAATTTTTTATCAAACTATATGTCCATTTCAAATTTGAAGGGTTTGTGACCTTTAGAACATAAACCCTCTTGGCTGTTTTAGGGGGTTGTAACGTGAAGGTATTGATTCCAATAAATAGGGTTTTAGGAGGGTTGACTCCTTGGGGGTGTATCCACCCCTGTGACACATTGACAAAAATTTATTTCGTTACCTTTTTGGATAATCTGTTTTACCCCCTAGGCTAACCCCCCCCCCCCCTAATGTCCATTTTAAAATTAAAAAGGAGACAAGTCGACGGATCAGAAAATACATAGGTCTACTTTACTTTTTGAAGTCCTGTAGTGCAAAAATATAAATGATTTTTGAGGTTTCGTGAATTTTTAATACTTTTTAAATTCGAAGCTTTTATAAATAGGATCGATCCGTACGTCCATAACGGATATTTTTAATTGTGAGATCGATTTCAACTTGTCATTATGAATTCTGTAACAATTATGAACAATATAGAAATCATAACTCTATAATCGTTACCAGAAATTCCGTAGGTCCATTTAAAACATGATGATTTTTAATTTCTTTTTGACAATATTTTTTTATATATATTATACTTATCCTATTTATCTGATTTTTGGAATTATCATTTCTTGGACAACAAGGTACAATGTTTTAAGTGACGCATCTCTATAATTAGGTTCTAAAAATTTAGGCATGTCCTCCCAGCATCTACTAAAGTGGTTTTGTTTCTTTAGAAATGTTGCATTGACATGTCGTTAATTTTCAATACGTCTTTTTTGTGACATATTTAAAGAAAATGACTTATTAATATGGTCTTAATTGTTTTTTATTTGCCATTATTTTTCTTAAAAAAAGAAATTACAAATTAATGCCTGATTAAATATAAATTTAAGGTTGTTTCAATACGTCATATTCTATTTTTTCCACATATTAATATATATGTTATGGAATACATATCAATGTGACAGTAAATAAAATAAATAATGTGGATTCAAAACGTCCTTTATTTGTAATAAGTCATCTTTATTAATTAAATAATTTAAATGACGTATTGATAAATAAGGACGCATTAAAATGATCTTATCTAAATTTAATAAGGAAATGGATCAAATAGTTACTGATTTTGACACTAGATGGCAGTTGAAATCACTAATTGTTTAGCTTTGTTTTCTCAATGTTTTGACCTTATTTTTAGTTTGACAATTATTATTTTTTAATGAAATGAAGGATATTAGTACTACAGACACCACTATGAATTTATATTTTAGTTCCTTTATGCATGTATATTATGAAAACTAATTTTTTTGGTGAGACCTTCTAGAAAGAATAGAACCATATATATAGGTCATGAAACTTTTCAGTAAGCAATGAAATTATAGAAACATATTATGTGTTTGATTCAAAATTGTTAGATTAATTTTAACCCTGAATTATTTCTACTATTTTGTTTGTAAGTAAATAATACATTACCAAATTTGGTAGCCATATTGTTTTTTTTGACGTTTTATAAAAATTTGACGTCTTAATACAGCCTTAAATGATTTAAATTGAATTAAATTTAATCATTTTATTTACCACAAATAATAAAAAATTATAATACAATTTTGAAAGTTTGGCGGCCATCTTGTTTTTCTGGACGTTTTAAAGGAAAAATTGACGTTTTAATGCGCCGTTATTTAAGATAAAATGTCATTAATTAAATTCAAAATATTGTTATTATTTATATTTTTTTTGGTGACGTTTTTTTAAAGATAACGACGTGTTTTTGGTACACAACACGTCCTTTAAAAAAAAATTAAAAAATATGAAACGTCATTTGTATAGTAATAAAAAAGTTACGTCATTAAGGACGTATTAATGCGACATGTTTCTTAAAATAATGCGATAAAAGTATATGCTGGGCTTAAACAGTATGCTTTATAGTTTTTACTTATAAATTTACATTCTATTTTTTAAGTTTTGATATTCTAAAAGTGTTAATGTTCGTTTGTCTAACTGTCTGATTTAAGATTTTTGAACTCCGCTTTTTGTTGATGTTGTCCTTGTTATTATTATACTGACCATTTTTAAAGAAAACTAGAGGCCAATTTTTACTAACTAAAGTCGGATATACGATCTTAAAATTACCAGAATTGTTTTTGTTAAAAACTTTTTATCCTTCTATGACACATAATAGCAAGGAATTTTTTGGAACACAGTAATAGTGTCTGACTGATTATGACGTAACAAAAAAAATTAGCCAATGAGAGGCCGTTATTGACCAATGGTAAAATTTAGAGTGGCCTCTCATTGGCTAATTTTTTTTGTTACGTCATAATCAGTCAGACACTATTACTGTGTTCATTTTTTGAAACAAAATCTCGTAAATGGTCCATCTAATAGAGTCAGGTTTTTTTCAGTCCTTATATATATCTTAGGGTGGTTTTATGTTATTTTCTTGTCCCAAGAGGCATGAATAGCATTTGCTTGAAATATCTTTAGCCAGAAAAACTTTCATAACATTTTGAAAGGTTTTGTGATTTTTCTCTGAAAACTTAAAATATATATTTGATTTTTAAAAACTTTGAATAAAAAAATAAATATAAATATGAAATTATACAATTTTCATCTGTCTTTCTGATACATAGAATTTACAAGACGAGTTTGAAAGTCAGTATTTAAGAATTATTAAATAGATATTTCTTGCAAACAAACAACTTTATCAAAAAATTAAAAAAAATGTTACAGCAGAATTATTACTTTATTAGTCACATTTTTATTACAATATACTCCAACTTGCAACTAATTGTTTTACTGAATTGATTTTGTAATTTTATTTATTGCGCGTCTATTGACATTTACATCCTTGTTTTATGATTAATCGCGAAACTATAATCAAAAGTTCATATCATTACTATTTGCAAAGCAAAACAAAACACAGTTGTTTGGTTTAAGTCAGGCTCATATTGCTTCATATATCAGAATAAAAAAATAATGTTATTTGAATTTGATTTAACATAAGTGTAAGGGGAATGTCCTCTAGGGGCACTTGCAGGAAGTGGAGGGGAGTTGGGCACAAACTAACTTTATTTAATTTAAATAAAACATTCCCTCGAAATAGTTATAAACATATAAGAAGCTTCACAATAAAGAAGAGTTCAGCAATTAGGGAGTTACTTCAGTACACAGAGACAGACCGACAAATAGACATCATGTTCACTTATATATGGATTTAAGCTACTCTATAACTAGCGCCCCTTTATCTGTCCGCCTGTTGGACAATTTACAAAAAAGAGACTGTATCTCAGCTGCTATAGAAAATAGTTTTCTGGGGTTTCCTTAGTTTTATTTATAGTGATGTTAATTCGGAGCTAGAGCCGAAGCTGGAACGGAGCTATCCAAAAAAGGCGGCTAAACATCGCTTTTTATTTTAAGACATTTAAACTGTTCCGGACGACTTTTAGCTGCTTTATTGTTGCCCTTCAGTTTGGACGTTACAAAAATCATTTAAGATAAAACTATTTTGTGTTTTGGGATATTTTCAGCAAGATTATTCTTACACTACGACTTTTTCAAATTTATAACGCTTTAAATCTTTTTTTTCAAAAAAAAGCACAAATCACATTTTACTTAATATTTAGATCTTTTTGATCTTACAGCAATATTTACAAATTGCTTTAATTGTAAATAATTTGAAGTGTTAATTACATCAATTAACTTGTATCAGAGTATTAGAATGTCGTCATATAGAAAAGTAATTTCAAACTTAATTCAAATTTAAATTCCCTTGACAATTTTCCTTGTTTAAAACGTTCATTTTAACAAACTATATCAACAAAAATCACGAAACCTCCTTACTTAAAAAATCACTAAACCTATCAACATGAATCCAATACATGAAGGTTGTGTAGGATGTTCGGCTGTCTGTCTGTCAGCCTATTCATCTGTCTGTCTATCATCGTATCTGTCTATCTGTCTAATTGCACCAAAAGAACTCTTGTTTAATAAGTGTTTCCTTAACCTTGAAGCTTCCTATAGGTTCATGAAAGGTTTTTGAGGGTTGTATGGGGGAGTCAACAACCCCCCTAAGTTAAGAAATTGATAAGGTTGCCTTCTCTAAACCCCACAAGGGACAAAATCTACAATAAGTCCATGTGCACACCACTGGTTAGCTACAATGTGATTTTATCAAAAAAAATTAAATTTATACTACTTTTATTCACTAAACCTATTCGTTAAAAAAATATCAAGTGCTCCTGTAATAAATCTTTGTTACACCTTTTTGAGAGTGGTTGAGGAGGGTGGGGGGGGGGGTCAATTGTCACCCCTTGTTATAAAACGAAAGCTTTTTTTGGTTATTGGTATAAGTAAAATTGTTTTTTCTTTTCTTTTTTTTCTCTCTAAATCGATCATTTTTATAGCTTTTTCATTTTCTCTGTGTCTTCCACACCGCTTTCTCCTTATAATAAAAAACTCTCTTTTTAAAGAAGCGAAGCAACTCTTTTATACTTAATGCCAACCTTTCTGTCTGAAAAATTCTATTGGAAACGCGATATTGTCAGCCGCTATATAAGATAGAGATTTTCTGTGTAAAGTCAGCTTCAACTTTATAGTTTACTTGGTCCATTGGTCTATCTGTAATTTTTCTTTGAGAACACATGAAAGTTCTTTAAGATAATTTTTCTGTGGACTGTAAGGCTTTGTTGGATATAAAATTTCGTTGGAAGGATAGTTTTATAAATTTTATTGTGAAATTTATACCCAATAACTAACTGTAAATTATACAAAAAAATGTTTTGGAAAATGTTTTTTTTTAAACTTTGTAACTTATGCGTGAATTCATCCTTGTTATGTTGTTTAGCTGGTCGACAGCATAACAACGAAGATAAACTCTTTTGACAATTGCAAGAACCAAGGTTGGGGTCTACAGTCATTCTAAACCCTATAGTCACTCATAAAACTTTTAATGAGTAAATTAATAAATAACAATCCCAACCTGTCAAAATTTTGCATAGCTATTTTATCCTCATCAGTTTAAAGTCGGAATTTCATTAGAATATCGTTATTATTATGTCGGTAAAATGTCATCAATGCCTATCCTTATTTATTTTATTAATCATTTGATATTGATGCAGTAGTTCTTATTCAACGGCTCTAATCTTACGGGGACCATTCAACATAACCTCGACCTAAAAAACATTAATAAGAGAGGATTCCAAAATATTACTGTATATATTTTTACTTTGATTATTTCTAGTGTGGGGGGGGGGGGGAGCAGATATTTCTATCCCGACTAGATTGACTATACTCTTTAACTGGTAAGGTACCTGTCATGTTAAGCACATTTTTAAACTGTGATTGTAGTTTACGAATTGTCCTTAGGACCCACATGATGTTAAGTTTGAAGTTGAGCCACAAAATCATATCAGACAAGTGCTTACAACCCAGTGTGCATTCACATCCGCATATAATTAAATACGTGATGTTTCTTATTCGCAAATAACTGAGCAGAAAAATCATAAGGAAGGTATATCCTTATACTAGAAAAGTAACAGAATGTACATTGTACATCTGTCTGTGTTTGTAGGATCTCGCTAACAGTTGAACTGATATGATTGAAAAATCCAACCCTCTTAAAATATTGTAACATTCTTATATAAAAAAGATAAAAAGTACTTTGTATGGAATTGAAAGAACTCACATCTTGCCAATCAGGGATACAGGGATAAGAAATAAACTCAACCTCATTTGTGAGAGATACGGAAAGTGTCATGTGTGACGTCATAAATATACATCTAAAAAGGAATAATGAGAACCCCTAAAAGATAGATGTATTTTTATGACGTCACACATGACACTTTCCGTAACTACTCATTTGTCAAGACTTGTTCAAAGAATTTAATTCTATTTAATTTACCTAAGATATTTTTGAAATTACCCATTTCTAAAAATATATCCAAAACATTATGGGAAAATAAAGTTAGAATTTGTAAAACCACGCAACCTTTCCCAAAACAAATTTGTAATATAATTACTATTTCATTGTTAAATGTGGTTTAAAAAGGTGATTTTACTATCATTAATTTTCTCAAAAAGGTTTAAACAAAAATTACATTTTTTGAGTTTATTAAATAAAAAATGAGCTATATATTTGGACATTAATATTAATTTGCTCATGTCTACACTTTTGCCTGCCTTCACAAGTATAAAAAAAGTGTAACCTATTAATGTTTTTTTTTTTACCATGAAGTTCAATAAATATATCAGAAATAAGTAAAATTTATTTATTTATTAGGAGCATATCTTTCTACATTTCTACTTACAGTATACTGGATTCTATTTAAACTGTACTAAAGTCTACTGATCTTTTTTCTCTTGTTAGCTCTTTATTGTTGCGCATCTTGTGAACATAATTGTCCTTATTTAGGATTTAGTTATTTCTTTTTTTAAATAAATAGGTAGCTTTGCTCATTTATGATAAAATTTTCAACTGTTAAAACTGCGGCCAGTATACGTTATAGGAATACATAAAAAGAAAACAGCATTTTATGCTTTTACACTCTTAAAACTATTTTTTATTTACATATATAAAAGCTATAATCCATTTTATTTTTACTAAATTGCTAAGAAAAGTTCAAATCCTTAGTTCAGTTTAGTGTGTCTTTTGTATTTTAAAATAAATTCCAGCAAGACTTTAAACTATAGATAGCCAAAATTGGTTATATTTTATTGGTTGGTGTTATAAGCGGGGGGTTAGAACATGTATTTTTCATTTACTTGCTTATTTTGTTAAAAACAATATAGATGACCACTAAGACCATTTTATATTTCAACTTTTAATTTATGACATATGTAAAACTTTGAAGTAAAATCTCTAAAGAGAGTGAGGGCAATTTGCTGTTTATTACACTAGTTTATAATAACGTTTCCTTATTTGTTGACTTAACAACTTTGGCGACTTCAGTGAATTTTGATTAATTCGTTCATTAAGTTCAAACCACTAATTTTAATCTACAAAAGGGGTAGTGTTGTGTATCATAATTGGGGATGTACATCATTTTATCGGTCATTGTCTTATCCCGTTAGATCCCTGAAATTCTCATATTTGTCAAAATTTTTAAGAGTGTGGGATTTTCAAGTAGTCTGGGCACCTATACAATATCTATCCAGTTGGTTGATGGTTGTTATGCGCGCAGTCTGGCTGCACTGGTCTGTATGGCTGATGGTTGTTATGCGCGCAGTCTGGCTGGTCTGTATGGCTGGCGCACGGCTAGGCTGCACACAAGTGCATACAAAGAGTCGTCGCAATTGCGTTCGCATTCGTCGGACAGATTTCAAAAATGCATAAAGGTTCACAATGGTCCATTTATTACAAATATATATATATATTTTAAAATTTGCATTTAAGAAACCAACATAAAAGATATGCTTATATAGGTTTACCTATGTGTAACATATCAGCCGAATATCCATAGATAAGTATACTTTCGAAGTATGTAATTCTAGTTATTGTATGTTTTCATACCTAATTGTTTAGTATTAATTATCCACTATGGCTTCGAAACCAATTCGGTGGATTAGAATCGGTTCTCAGCCATACTGAAAAATCATGTATAGCATCGAATTACAGACAATTTTCCACTACTTAAGTAAAAATCATAAGATTAATAACAGTTTTGTGAACCCGGGCCTACGGCCACTCGGGGATAACAAGGTTTTATTTTTTTTTAACATTCACGGAAATCTATCTATAATACGATGCGATAAATAACTTTTCCTATGCTTTAAATATAATTTCAAAAGTTTTAAATTTGGAACAATGTGAAGTTTTATTTTTACCATTGGGCTAAGTTTACAACACTGCAATGCAAAGGCAGAGGTTTCCTTGGTTTTAGGATACACAATTACCAGCAACCTATTACACTCATAAAATTAGAAACTAAGACCAATCTTACTTAGTTGACCTTATACATGCAGTCATATGTACTTAAACTTATATTTTTTATACAAAAAGAAATAAGAAATAATAACAATTGGCAGAATAAAAAGTCATAGAAATTCTAGACCTATAATTTAGCTTTTCAGGAGAACCTAATTCTTTTCTTATGATATGAAAAATGGACCATTTATTTTAAAGCAAATTATGTTAGATATTTTAAGGAGGTCCCTCGTTTTTTTTACTATAATTATACAAAGAAGTTCATGCAAAAAAATTATAGAACATACCATGAAAATTATGAAGTAATTCTAAACGCTGCAGGTCCTTTCAACATTTTTTTTATAAAAAAAATTGTTAATGAGCTTATTTAAGTCCTCACCGGGAAACTTTAGATGAATAAAATGCAAAGAAAAATTAAGAAATGATTAAATTTTAAACGTTTAAATGGCCAGTTGCCTAGTTTCATTTTCAACCATGGTTAAATTGAATTTAAATAAATGCATTTATATTATTAGACCTAATATTTTAAAAAGTTGGACGACTTATGTGTAAAAAAGTATATCTACCATCTAATCTTTTGATTGGTAAAATTCTAGTTTTGAGCTATTGTCAAAATTGTGATTAATTTATAAAAAAAATAATATATTTAAGTAATAACCATAATAATAGAAGTTTTGTACAGCTTTTTAAAAGGTTAAATAACAATCGTTTTATCAAAACATATATCAAAAACCTATCAAGATATTATAAAATACTTTGTTTGCAATGCTTGTCAAACGTCCTGTATATAATAGCTTTATGACACATTGTATAGTACACAACTAGGCGGCCACCCTGTACAGAACACAGCTAGACAGACAGTTACCCTGTATAATAGTACACAATTATACAAACACCCTGTATAATATACAGATAGACAGACACCCTGTATAGTACACAGCTAGGCAGACACAATGTTCATTATACAGCTAGGCAGACACACTGTATAGTACACAGCTAGGCAGACACACTGTATAGTACACAGCTAGGCAGACACAATGTTCATTATACAGCTAGGCAGACACACTCTATGTTATACAGCTAGGCATAAGGCAGGCACCCTGTATATTGCACAGCTAGGCAGACACACTCTATGTTATACAGCTAGGCAGGCACCCTGTATACACAGTCAGTTGGAAAGAATTAAATTTGCAATGTAAATTGTCATGAGAATAAATGTGTGTACACTCAATAAAACTGCATTCGCACAATTATACAGTTGGAACAAAGAAATAATTATTATTTATTTAAAGATAATCTCAGATTACTATTAAATGTAAAAGCTGCGCTCATTTTGGGCTGCGCCTTGTTTTACGGTTTGAAATTAATACTAAAAACAAGCGGTTTTTGGCTGGCTTAGTATTGTTAACTTCCTAGCAATTTTAGCTGTAAATTACACAGCGGCTGAGATGATTTGTATTTGAATTTAGAAAATTCGCAAAAATCCTTAATATGAAGTGAACTAAATTGAATACATTATGATTTATGTAGAATGAAATTATTTGTAATCCCTAACTGTTATATGGACTACATCCTATATAAGAAGACAGGCATGCATGGACAGAATAATAAGCTTCCAGTTACCAAACCACCATTCAAATACTTGCAAAATAGTAATCTGTATTTTTTTCAAAATTAATATATCAGCTTTAAAGAAAAGTTTAAATAATCCTAATTGATCTGATCATTAAATAATATAAAGTTTAAAGCATAAATAAAATAAATTATTAAATATTTTCTTAAATATCCATATAAGACATAGTACTTAGTTTGTAAGCCAAACAAGTAGTAACTAACAAAAAAGATACAATTCAAGTTGCTTTAGAAAATGATAAATTATATAATCAAAACACGTATGCTCAAAATTGGATAAATATATAGAGGAATAGGACCTGGTAATATAAGAAGTATTTGCTTTCATGGCCGTCAGCATGAGAACAAAGTGTATTAAGATATCAATGGAATAAAATTTTGTTTTACATTTGTGTAATTGCATATTTTGGCTACTCGCCAGCTCCCAATGCAAACTATCGACCAACACAAGACACACAAACACACCCCACCTTAATGTACATACACAACTGTCGCGAATTTTTTCATTTCTGCACAAGTTGTTTTTGCATAAAATTTCAGACAAAGATTTTATTATTAAAAATTTAAAACTATTTCTACCTATTAATATCAATATTTTAATTTAATGTTCAATGGAATTAAGTCATTAATTGATGATCTGTGACCTAACATAACTTTTAATTACATGAAGTGAAATTATTTTCTAAAAAAATCTAGTTCAAGAACTCGCCGCATTTTCTTCACTGTGGCCTTGGGCGAGCCAAAAATGCATTCGAACTGGGACAGAAAAATAGCAAAACCTGTTCTTATATATGTCAATAGAAAAAAAACATTTTTGTACTTTTTTCCAATATCTACAAAGATGTAACTTCTTTATTTATGATTTTTATGTTAATTGTTGAATAATAATGTTAATATACGCCCCTTAAAATCTGAGTAATTCTTGTGTTGCTTTCAAATGCATTTACAACACACCCCAGGCACTAAACTGGTGCAGTTGGGGGGGGGGGGGGGGGGGCAGATTAACAACAATTGGGCAGAGAGAGAGAGAGAGTAATATTTGGGCCTATAGCATTTTTTTACAAGAAGGCAAATCAGAGGGACATCTCTTAAATAAGGAGAAAAGTTAAAAATTAACCTTGGGCATCTACCAGGCAAAAAAGGGGAAAATGTGTAGAAAAGGGGAGGAGTGTATAGGATAGGGAAGGTAAAAAGAGAGCTGGAAATGCACTAAAAGTATGAGAAAAGAGGAATAAGGAAAAAAGATAAGGATCTGTAATATGAAAAAATTAAAAATTTCATAAAAAATTTAAATAAATTAAAGCTTAAAATGATTGATTATTTGTAGTGCAGTTTTTAATATTTTGTTCTAAGAAATATGTCTTTTAAAATCTAAAAAGTTTACAGAATTTTTATTCTTTTTTGTTGTCAAGCCCTAAAAAGTCCCCCCTCTCCCACGCTCCCCCTCCCCTGAAATATTTTGGGAGAGTTTTTATTTGAAGAGTAAGTCCTGATTGATCATATTTAAATTTTATTCTTATAATTAATAAATGTTATTTTATCATTCTCTTGCGAGCATATAATTTGATTTCTACTTTTGGATTGAAAATAATATAATTTTTTTTCCAGTATAGCTTTGAAACCGATTAATATCCGATGGATTAGAACCGGTTCTCAGCAATACTGAAAAATCATGTATAGCATAGTATTACAGGTAATTTGTACGAATATTTAAAAAATATATATATAAAATTAATACCAGTAGCCTGGGCCTTGGGCCTCTCGGGGCTAACAAAAAAGCTTTTAATCTTATAATTTTTATATTGATATTCGCTAAAAGCTGTCTATAGTACGATGCCTTAATCATCTATTTTAAATTTTTTAATTTTTAAAAATTATGGAATTAATTTATTTGCCATTTAAAATGATAAATAGACCTTAAACTAAATATATCTAACAATGGCAAAAAACAAGGAAAAACAAGTCTGAAGTTTAGACAGCAATTATAGAATTCAAAAAGAACAAAAATATATTTTCTTATTTATACATGAATTAAATGACCTTTATGGAATAGAGCAACCATTGTAAGTAAGAATATATATATATGTGTGTCTGTGTCTGTGTGTGTGTCTAAGTACTGGTCTGTAAAGGTGGGTTTAGCTCAGCATATGGGATAGTTAGTGGTGATTAGCATGAGAATAGTTAAAATCAATATACTTTGTAAATATAGAAGCCATGGTCCTTTTTCTATACCTAATTAGATGATGTATTGACGTTCGGACATATAAAGAGTTATAGAGTAGCTATGCTACCAGAAATGTTTTCCATATATGCATGTACCTAATACATATAATACAAACACCCAAATCAGACTAAACAATTTGCAAAAACAGAAAAGATTTGCATTTTTTTTATGCATTTCTTTACGAGAAAGTTTATGATATTTTAGCTTTAATGGCGAGTTAATGAGGTAAAATATGAGTTCTTGTTATTTTTTAATTAAAAAATTATCATTTTTGTTTAATAACTTTATCCTTACAGCAAACAAATTATAGCTTTTATGTTTCTTTTCAAGATATCCTATTAAATTAGGTTTTTTTTGTTTCACTTTGAAAATCTTACTATCTATTTTTTGGAAGCTTCACATATATCCCAAGATGTTTTTATACTAGTTCTTCGGTGGCTTTTGGCTATTTTTCTGTCCAATGCCTTCCTGTTCGAATACAGAGTCTCTAGGTGCTAAGGACGCATCTGCTAGTATCTAACGAATATTCGTTAAATAGTTTATACACGATACGTTAATGGCTTAAGTTTTTATTTACTTTACTTTGGAATTTGTTAATGTTTTATAATTTCCAAAATATTTTGTCCGTTTATTTTATGCTCTGGGTGATTAGTTTTATTTTGTTGAGTCACTTTTAACTCATTATCTACGCTATTACCTCGTCTTTCATAATGTCCCTCCTCACTAGCAGCGTAGATACTCTATACACGACACACTTGTCAGTATTTTAATTGTCTTTATCTTCTGTCCTTTAATTCAGTGTGTTTAACAAATTTAAAAACAATTAGCTATCTCACTACAGGATGGGGGGGGGGGGGGGCTAACCCAACGAGTCCTATATCTGTGGTACACTAACTATGCAGGGCTACAGCAATACCCAATTTAACCTAACCTGGCATGTTCAGTTCTCAGCTTTTTGAGAAAAAAACACTCATGTTTCTTGTACAATTTACTGCTCTTTTTGCACATTTCTGAGCTACTTATGGTTTTAATTGTTCTTGTTTCCCCCTTTATATGCTGTGTGAGTTAGTTGCTTATTTACTTTTGATATTTGTCATGTACTGGTTTTTTCATTCAATTTTTATAACCAATTCACAACAAGTCAAACATTAGTTGATAAAACGCGCGTTATTTTCATGTTTTTAAGTATATTTTGTTAGAAAAATAAGAATTTTTTTAATTGTTATTAAACATAAAAAAAACTATAAAATTTTAGATTTTTTGATGCTATATTTTGATTATTATGTGTAGGTGTTTGTGTGTGTGTGTGTGTGTGAGTATGTGTGTGTGTGTGTGCTTGTCTAGCTCCCAGACACGGGATTGGACAAAAAATCAATTATTCTTTCTTTCTGTGTGTGTGTGTTTATAAGAGCCTGGGGGTCTTCCTCAAATTTCACTCCTCTCTCCCTCTCCAACCTTCTCCTTTCCTTCTCCGTCCCTTGGGTAGGGAAATACATATATTGTTGTTGAATAATATCCCCCGTGGGGTGGGAGGGCCAATAGGAAAACTAGAAATAAAATTGTGCCACGTTCTCGGAATAAATTAATAGCCGAGGGTGGGGATTGGCTGAAATATACTCAAACATAAATTTATGCTCTCAAAACAAACCTTTTCTAAATATATGATTGATTATATCTGTATGGTCGCCAGTCATGTTAATAGTTCAAAAATATTTTTTTTGAAGAAATATCCATAAACAGTTTGAATTAATTTATTATTATTATATTATGTGATGTAGCAGTCAGGAATTTTTGAAATATATCATGAAAATAGATTTTCTATTGAGTTATGCTCTCTATTGGAAGCAAAAGAACCTGCCAACTGCTGGTCTGATCGTGCTTATGCTATTATGCTTATGCTTTATTAGTGTATTAAAATAGTTTTTGACGATTTATAATGTTGATAATATTAATAAAGAAGTAACAAGGTTTCTTCTAACTTTTTATTTTCTTTCAAACTTCTTTCTTTGACTTTGTGATTGTATGCAGAAGAATTTCTAAATATGCTTAACATGCCTGAAAGAATGAGATCTTATGATTGTATTGGACAAAGAATTTTTGCAGCATGGTAGTGTCCATATACGGCTGGACTGATGCAAGAATTACATGACTGACAGGGATGCACTAGTTGTAATACCCTCTCACTCTGTGTGCCACTGGGTAGCCCTAGTTTTTAGAAAGTCCATTCCTCCTACTTGGTGTCTTGCTAATATCAATCCCTCTTAACTGGGTCCTCTTGCTGGTGGCCATCCCTCTTATTTAGCTCCCCTTGCTGGTGTTTATCCCTTTTAAGTAGGTCCCCTTGCTGGTGTCTACCATTCTTCACTAGGTACCCTTGCTGGTGGTCATCCCTCTTAACTAGACCCCTTGCTGGTGGCCATCCCTCTTATCTGGCTCCCCTTGCTGGTGTTATCCCTTTTAAGTAGGTCCCCTTGCTGGTGTACATCCCTCTTAACTAGGTCCCCTTGCTGGTGGCCATCCCTCTTAACTAGGTCCTCTTGCTGGTGTCCATCAATCTTAACTAGGTCCTCTTGCTGGTGTCCATCAATCTTAACTAGGTCCACTTGCTGGTGTACATCCCTCTTAATTAGGTATTCTTGCTGGTGGTCATCCCTCTTAACTAGGTCCCCTTGCTGGTGTCTACCCTTCTTCACTAGGTCCTCTCGCTGGTGTCCATCCCTCTTAACTAGGTCCACTTGCAGGTGTCCATTCCTCTTAACGAGGTTTACTTGCTGGTGTCCATCTCTTTCCACAGGGTCATCTTGCTGTTGGCTATCCCTCCTAACTAGGTCCTCTTGCTGGTGCCTATCCCTGTTGTCTCTGTGCATGTATTCCTAGTTGGACACTGTGTAGTGTATCACAGACAAATATGGATGGACAACCAAAAGTGCATCCTATAAAGCACCAAACAATCAATTGTGTCCAACTCAGCTAGGGAGGGATGTTTAATCTAAAAAAAATCTAAGAAAAAGTATTTTACCTCCAATTTGCTGCCATAAAAGAAAAAGAATATATATTATTTAATACTTTAAACTATATATTTTGCTAATTGTTTTTTTTAATCTTCACAACAATATTACCTATTTCAAATATACAGGTTGTAAGAATATTATTATTAAAGTAGTAATTAGTACCCACAACTTTTTTATTAGGCATCATTAATAGTTTCGTTATGAATAAAATCTGAAGATTTTTAACGTTTTAAGTATTAATGAATCACCAATAAAAGCACTAAATTTAGATTTCACTTAAAAAAATAAGGTTCTCACTACTTTGAACGCAATTCGCTTTGACAATTGAATGCTATCTGAGATCTGCCTTTGTATTTTTTATGTATTCTGGACAATATTATTAACCATACTTGCGCGGCTTGCTCTGATTTTAATTGTTTTTATTAAAGTATATTATAAAACACTTAGATTCCCCTCATCTTTATTGAGGATATCTGTAGGAAAAAATATTAAAGGTACTCTGATAATAATTCTATTGAAAAAATAAGACATTTTAATATCAAAACCTGTTTGTGCATATGGTGTTTTTAATACATGCAGAATTGATGTAGCGAATCTACGTGTTATGACCGTATGCCAAGTAAGGGGTCTGGTTTGTATTAAACAAATTTCGCGTTTTTTTTTTTTTGTAATTACAATTAGGTAAAAGTGTTGTAGCTTTAAGTGCTCTAACCTGAATATGCAAATTTATTTTCAATCAGAACAGAAATTCTATGAATTTGTCCGGAAAAATGGTAAAAATTTTGATGGGTGGGGGTATTTGGAAAATTCAGGCCAACTAAAAATTGCATGTAAAGAATTTTTGGACAAGTGGTAAAGGGAATTCACGTTACCTTAATTCTAGTTTAATTGCTTTATTTGTTACATATTTAAAGATTGAATTTGTTAGGGGCGCAGCCCCTAGGTACACCTACTTTTTTAAAATTTGATATTATGGAATTCACGGCTGAGTTTCTGGATTTATGCACGAATATTTAAATGAGTTAGTGACAACTACAGCATTCAATTCACACTCTCTTGCAAACTTATCAAGATAATTTTTTAAAATGCTAATAATATTTCTAAAACTAAATAAAATACAAAATGAAATTGCAGCTCTACTGAAATATAAGCAACATGTTTGTTTTGATTAAATTTAATTCCAAGCTAACTTCTGTGGGGTCAAAAGTATAAGATTTTAAATTAAAAGAGGTTAAATGTGAAGCATCTACTTTACTTTACAGTGGTCTCCCGTGCATTAATGTAAACATACAAAGATAGGTCAATTGAAGATTATTTTTCCTTAAATATTGTTGATGGTTTGCCAAGTTATACATTACACACACAGATTATTACTAAAAAACTCTATTTAAGATAAAATAGATTTATGTGAATTTGTTTTAATTATTATTTGTTAAAACTTAAGGAGTTGCGTATAGTGAAGTACTTTATGAAAAAGCCCCTGTAAAGAAAGCCGGAGAGAAAAGAGTAAGGAGTTGCTATCTCCCTCCCCCCCCCCCCTCCTGTCTCTCTCTCACTGCCTTGCCTGAGGTCTAAGAAGTGACGCAACTATCTGCCTTCAAAGGGCAGGGGAATCAAAATAAGGAGAGGGGGGGGGCACTTTCTTGAGGCGAAGGAGTGGGTTAGGATCCGTGAGTAAAAGGGAAGGGGGAAGATTGAATTTTCTTAAGAAAAAAAGAAGGAAAATAGGGGATGGGGAAATGAAGAAAAATTTGCAGGGTTTAGTGCAGAGTGCAAGTCTACTGCAGTTTACATTTTGCATGTGTTCCCATACCTTCCAAATACGCGGCAAATATTATTTCAAACACATAGTATACTTTTAACAAACAAATTTAGTAATTTAACAAACCATAAAATCAACAAGTTACAAATTCAAATGAACCCAATGAACAAAAATTCCAGTTTCCACAAAAATCAAATGAATTGAAATGTGCAAAAATCATCTGTTGAGATTTATTTTCTTTATTCAATGATCAAATGAACTGTTTAAACTAGTTTTTTCTTCTAAATTTGCACCAAAGTTGATATTGAATAATGTAGTCATGTGTAGTTATCATTAGCAAAAATCAACATTTTAATAAAAATAGATATTTCTAATAATAAAGTTTCAAGTGAAAAAATTGTGCTAATCTTTGCAAATCCATGAACCCTTGTTTATTGTAATACTGTGAGAGATATAAACATAGTCATAGTAAAGATATTGTTAAAACAAGTGAATAATATATCTGTAGATTGTGAAGGATACCTGAGCAAACAAATGATAAGGAAATTGCAAGCTCCAAGAACCTCTCCTTTGCTTGTTATATCTGCAGCTCACCTCCACTCCATAGCCTTATACTTGCTGCAAGAGTTGTAAAGTTAATTTGCACACCAACACTTAAACACTTACAACACCCTGTGCAAATGAAATATTGTTTATTGCAAAATTAACTTTACTCAAATTATATTATTGATTATTCATTAAGCTGAAGTTGTATAGTGAAAATCTAGTTGTAAAAGTGGGGGCTAGTGAATAATTGTTTGTTGTAGCTGTGGTGAACCTTACTGCATAGATTTAGTGTACCATTAACAATCTTTCATGATAGGTAGTCCTGCAGGATCTTTCTGAGTTATACCGACTATTATATTTCTAGATTTGTACAGTTTGTACATTCTTTACACATAAACTAGAAATAGTTAAACAAACTAGAGTGGTTGTACATGTACATAATGTACAACTCATAAAGAACCAAATGCTTCTTAATCAACAGAACTTGTGATATTATCTAGTTAAATAAAATTAGTCAAGCTGTTTGCCACAACGTCCGCGTTTAACGGCATGCACCCGTACGACAACTTTAAGCTGTCGGGTGCAGGCGGGGTGCCGGGGCCGACCGGCGGCCTCGGCATCCCCGGCTCCGCCGCCGACGAACGCTATGAGGATAGGAATTATCACTATCCGCTGTCGGATAAACAAAGACAGAGCTTCCAGGAACCTGTTGATGATAAAGAGGTAAGGAAGGATAAAGGAGTCCAGTTGCGCCAGCTTTTTCGTATTTATCAAGTTTTAGGTTTATGACAATAAAAGCTTCGTGTTTCATTAGAACACTGCTGTCTTATATTTGTATTCATTGAAGCTTTACCCAATCTTAAATCTTATAACCAAAGCCTTCATGGATTTCTAAAACAATATAGTTGTCGGATTTAATTGAATGATGACCTCTGAGAGTTGAAAGGTCAAGAAAGATATGTAAAAAAAGATATTTATTGATATCCATTGATCATTGTCCATTGTCCATTATGTCACCATTTAAATAGTTCTATTAAAATGATTTCATAAAAGAAAATAAATATTCTTAAAGATGGGAGAAAATTTTAAAAAAGATTTTAAACGAACAAAAATAATGCTTTGCATTTTTATTATTAAACAAATAACTTTTATTGCTTGATAAAAATTATCGCAAATATTTCTTTGATAAAATAATTTTGTATGCACAAAACTGAAGTATTGATAAAAAATATCACATGATTTTACCAGGGCTCGGCAGCCGATCACTTTTAAGTAGTGTCGTCTGATTATACGGGTTCCGTTGATTGTTGGCATAACGTCCGCTGTTGTATTTAATGCCAGCTGTGAAATGTATAGGCTTGGGCAAATTTTAAAGAAGGCGACTTGTTTGCGGCTAAAAAAATTATTAGGCTTTTTACGGCTGACGTGCATAATTCGGTAGTGAGCTTTTGACTTTATCTATATAGGTTAGGCATCCGATTGCAGCTTGCTTCAGCAAATATGGCCGATCAATATAATTGCATATGACGATTTCAATTAAATGAAGTAAATTCAAAAACAAATGTATAAATAAAACAGCTGTGCTAGTTACCATTTAAACATTTTATCAATAGCAGAATAAAATTTGTAGGAAGAGATTATTTGTTTTGTCCATTTTTTTTTCATTTGTATTACAGTCACGTATTACGGAGGGGGGATTTGACCCTGCCATCTGCCCGATACTTTTGTTCTGTAGGGGCTATGTATTCAATATTGTTTTGCGTATCTAGCCAGGGACCTCAAGGGATAAGATAATGGACGACAAATTGTTATGTATACCCAATTATGATAAACAAGATTATTGTATCTCAGGATTTAAATTTTTATTTTAAAGTTCTGTTGCTAATAGTTTGGAACCAACCAATCAATTTAAAAAAATTACCCAAAGTTTTTGATCCAACTAATAAGGTAACAGGGTTATAAAAGCTTGGGTACCATTGTAAATTAGAGTCCAATGTCCCCTGCCTCCATGGTATCTAGCACATACTCATTACCAACAAACGAAACTTTTCTACCCTATCCTATCCTATAACATAAAGAAGAAAAGTTTTTTTTTTGTCCGAAGCTAAATATCTATTAACTTGCTAGTTGAAATGTATTGCATTTTTCAGGGAAGCTTTAATTTTGTCTTTTGTGTTTGGTTTTCGTCTATTTATCTGACTCCTTTCACCACCTTGAGGCTAGGGGCAAAGCAACTGGTAATCATAATGCAAGATAATTATATCTATTTTCTTCTTATTTGCTGTAAAGTTGTGTGATAGAATCGTCCTTTTAATTAAAAGCATTGAATGTGACCATTAATTGAAATAATAGAAATTGTAAATCCATTCTTTTTTGCCCTGCAAATCACCCAAAAAAATACCTTATCATCCTACAAGCAAATTAGTAATTTTATTTATAAAAAAGATAATTACTTTTTAAAGAGTGTTTTCTCTCTTTTTTCTATAAGACAAAGTATTATGTAGGAAATGTGGATTTTTAAAATGATTCAGATTTAAACTATACAAAAAAAGCATAATTACCAATTGATAGGAAAATTCTAATTTTTCCTGCGTCTGGCAAAATAATGGAAATATTTTTACTTGGATCTTACACCAGATATTCATGTTCTGTCATAAAGTGAAACGCGCAGCAGGCTAAAATAATGATTTCACCCCTTCCACTCCCTTTACCTCATCCTCTCCCCTCCTACTGGATGAAAGAACTGACCAATAAATTACGACAATTTTTCATTTGTCATAATATCCACGTATATTTTACATCCATTGGTAAAATCTTTGTCAAAGATATAATTTATAATTGTCCTGCAAAGTGAATGCAATAATGGTTTATTTGCACACAGTTGTACATACAATAATACAATAAGTATTTATGCATAATTTTATTTGTTTGTTTTTATATCATTGTTTGTATGTGTGTGTCTGTATGTGTGTGTGTGTTTACATATGCCAAATAATTTGCAGTGGGAAAAGTATTAAATTCAAATTTGAATTGTGCGCGTTGGATGTGTCCATGTGTCTGATTGTGTGGTGTGTGCGCGCGCGCAGCCAGACCTTATTCTCTTTAGGAATATTGTGTATGGGAAAATGCATTTTGTTGTTTGTAGGTGACTTATTCACTAAATAACTTTAAATAAAAAATAAAACATTAATAATACTAAAATAAAAATTATTTAAATTATGTATCACAACCACTTTTTGAAACTGCATGTTACTTTTTTTTGTCTCAAAAACTTAACCTAATTATCATATGATGATTGACTATTTTATTTTTTTCGAAAAAAAATATTTTTTTAAGTTTGCGAAATCATTATTGCCCTTTATGAATCTTCTTAGGTTTGCAGAATGGTTTCGTTTTGATGTTGCATTTGATATAGTCGCGCATTCGACCAGACAAGGGGGTAGACACTACACTCCACAATCAGGGGGTTGTTAACCAGGAGGGGGGGGACAATGGGGTGCACTCTGGCCCAAGCAATACAGACGGTAGTTCATGCAGTAAAAAAGGACTGAATCAAACTAAAAAATATTGTCAGTACATTTATGCTTATACAAAAATTATTTCTAAAAACATTTTTAAAGGTCAAAAAAGTTTAATTTAGAGATAAGATTTAATCAAATAATGCTGCAAAATTAAGATATTTTTTTTATATAGTTTGTATTCAAATTAGTTTATATATCATATCAATTACAACAAAAAAAAGTTTTATAAGCACAGTCCTTCTAGAGCAAAAGAGGGTAGAAAAAAAGGGACTTTGTTAAAAGTAAGAAAAGAAGTTAAAATCTGAGAAGAAAGTGGGGAGTGGGGGTTTTGGGGGTGGCGGGTTCGAATGCATTTATTAACATGCAAGGTCTCAGACAAAACTATCTTTAATAATCAGACTATAAAACAAAACACATTAATATTATTTGAGCCCATATATCTTGTATTTTTTTACTTTTGAACAGATTATCTAATCTTTTGAGTATTATTGTTATATGTTTTAATGCATATATTTGGCAAAAGTACATATTTGTTTATATGCAAGAAAAGCAAGGACAACGTTATTTGAAGCTTTTCAAATCCTACTAACGACAATTATCAATTTTAAAAAGATTAGCAGAATAGAGTTCTTTTAATAAAGAAATTTACTTTTTATACAAAATTTATGTCTAATCTTCCTAGAAATCACTATTTCCAGAGTCAAATGATTGAAATTATTCTATCTTTTCAAATGTTATGAAATTGATATGTTTGTACATACAATAGAGTTCCTATTCAACTGTTAATAGATATCTGTTACGTCGTAACGACGGACGGACACTACCTAAACTTTAGAAAAGCCGGTTGAGTTATTCAATGTTCTGCCTCACTTTTCCCATAGCCTTTAAGTTTTGGACAAAATTAACTGGCGAATATTCTTGCTGTTTAGATACAAAATGATTGTCATAAATGACCCCGATTCCGCCGGATTAAAACGGTTTTAAGCCGTACTGAAAAACCATGTATCGTTTTGTTTTGTAGTCAGCTACTTAAAAATAAAAATGATATTTAGGATGACCCGAACCTTTCCCAAACAAAACAGGAATTAATCTTATTTTATTTTCCTATCCGTGGACAACTGTTTATAATATACTGTGATATGTTTATAAGTTTTTGACATATACATTTTGCTTTACTTTAAATTTTATTAATTCATATAAAAAATTTAAGTTGTATTCTGCTTATTGTTTCTTTAGCTCTCCATTTAACTTATCGATTGAGATAACAAAGATTGAAAAGCCTTTGCTTTCTTACAGTACAAAGTAAAGCCAAAAATATCATAGATTTGAGATTAAAATGTTAGATGTAATTCAAGCCAGGACAAAGGGAGTTATTTATGACAATTTTCTGCCCAATTATGAACACTTTCTTGGTTCCTTTTATGTAAAGAAAAGAGGAAAGTGGGATTGAACTTTGAAGGATACTTTTTACATTTTTTTGGAGGGGGCTTGTGGGGTATTAGATATTTACTTGCTGACCAGGCCCTATACAAAGGTTCCATAAGAACTAAATTAGCTAAATTCTTCAATTTTAATATAAATTTTATAATATTCATAAGTTTAAATCTTTAATTCTTAAGCTATATAGGACATTTTATTTCTTATAAAAAAAACAAAAGATTTAAACAAAGAAATTTGCAAATGTATTTACTGGTAAAATCCAAATCTAAGGCAAAATGCACTCTTAAATGTAAAAAATACAGGGTGCTGCCTGTTTTTACACACAGCGACATTTTAAATATTTTATTGATAAAGTTATAATTGTTACGAAGAAAATAGAAAGATTTGTACAAATTATTGGTAATTTTGACTGGCAGAAAAGAAGGAGCAAAAAATCTTTATTAGGTTTGACATCTGTTTGTATGTACTTTTTAGTGACCCTGTAGTTTGAAAAAAATAGGACATAGAATTTATATATCTTTGTATGGTTTGGGTTTGCAAATTATCTTTAGTTACACAATGTTTGTTAAAATATATACATATGTATATATTTTCTTTACATACTACATATTGTCCAATAAGTCAATTGGAATGCATATATGTCCTTTTCAAGTGACAGCCAAACCAGGGGCGCAGCTACTATTTAATGGGGAGATAGAAAAAAATTTCTAGTATGGCTTCGAAACCGATTAATATCCAGTGGTAAAGAACCGGTTCTAAGCTATACTGAAAAATCATGTATAGTATGGTATTACAAACAATTTTCCACGAATTAAAATAAAGATAATAGAATTAATACCAGTTATGTTAGCCCGGACCTTCGGCGACTATGGGCTAACAAAACTGGTTTGATATCATATTTTTTAATTTGACATACATATAATTTTAATAATATTTTAATTATTTGATAACAAAATAATCTTTTAAGAATCCTTGAAATGAAATGAATATCTTGGTAGTCAGATGTAGGAAGAACTTTTTCTAAGGGGGGATTTAATATCAAAGAAAGAATAAATTTTAAATTAGGAAAAAAATATACAGGGGGAATATTATGTACAGGCTCTTAAAAGCTGTAAGAGTATGTAAAAATTACATGGGGTAGTTAAAATAAGAAAAGAAAAAAGGGAAAGAAATAGTTCTTGGTTTAATTAAAAGTTTTAAGGAGGGGGGGGGAGGGTTCAGTCTAAAAGGAAAGAAAAAGAGTAGTTGTAGTAGACAATATAAAATTTATATTGCAAGAGGGAAAAGAAATCAATGTCTTCCATACAAAACCTTTCCCTTTTAATAAATCTTCTTTTTGACTTTTTCTTCCCTTTCTCTAAGCCCCCAACCCCCCTAAAACTCTTTTTTGATATAATGGTTTAAAATATACATTACAAAAATTATATATTTAATCAAAAGGGTAAATAATATTCCTTTACAGCTCAGAATCTGCTTCATTTCCGCTGGATACAAACTGGTTTTGATCCATGGGGACTAATGGTTTCATAGAAATTGGCCACGGATACGCAAATAAAAATCATAGTAATAATTCCCATTTTAGGACGTTGGGAATTAATCTTAAATTTTAATTTTCTTTGCTCTAGAAGCCAAACAACAAATAGATATCCTAGATGATTTTAGCTGGACATTTATTTCTTTTTGTGGTATTTTTAGTCCATGAATGGAGGTTTAAAAAAGTAAACTTTAAGCACACGAAGTCCTTTCTTGATGAGTGAGTCTAAAAAAATACATGAAAGTATTTTGCATTAGGTCCTTCTTGGAATACCATAAAAAAAAAAAAAGTTTACTAATCTAATAAGTTATTGTCTTAATCTTTTGTTACTGCAATGCTATAAAAAATTATACTTATTTCGAGAGGTATCTATACTCTTGAATAAGTATTTCTATAGAACCTAAAATCTTGTATCTTATAACTTTTATGTGTTAATCTTATTTTCAAATGGAAAAAATATGATGATTAGACATACTTAAATAGTTTTAGAAGGACATGATTTAAAAATAATTAACTATAGAGTTTTTCGTTCATTGTAAGGTCCAAACTAATGCATCTATATGAATAAATCCACATAGGAATGTATGTTTCTAAATGGATATAGGAATGTGTAAAATTGTAATTATTAAAATTATTGCTGTATGGCTTTAAAATATAATTTCTGACTTCACCCTGTAAATATAGCATAATTTTTAAGGGTATCATGTAGCGCATAATTTATCAAACAATTTCTCGCTTATAGGACTATTAATTGCCCCATGGCCTAAAATTAGAATATTCCATTCTTCTTCGGGAGAAAATAATCTTTTTGCCTTTATTTCAGGACTAAAAATTCGCCTGGATAATTATTGAAGTGTGTAAACATTGTTGTTTTTTTAAACACATTTACTTTTGTTACATTCCTGATGTACTTATAGTATAGTGTACATGTACAGAAATGAAAAATTCTTTAGAAAAACAAGTAGATCCCTAATAACCACTCTAACATATTTTTTTATGAAAACTTACTTTTAGCACCTATGGGACTTTCCTAAACCTACATAATCTAAAAAGTCTCACAAGTATGTTTTAAAAAGTAATTGGGGTGGGTGGTTCAGAAGGGTCTTTTGGCAATTTTGTGGATTTTGTTTAAATGCATGTACATGTTACAAGTGCATAGCTCTGCCAAGAAGGATTACCAGAGTCCATGATTGATATACACAAACAAAAATTCAAGACAAATAGCATCAAGTACATTTAGGGATCAACTTGCTTGCCTTGTCCTCTCATTTATTGGTCAGTTTATTTTGTAAGTTAATGAGTTCTTAAAAGTTACAGTAATTTAATGAAAAAATTAAAGCAACTGAGAAAAAAATATTTTTTTTGCAATTATTAAGTAACTAAAGTAAACATAAACCAATCAAATTTAAAATAAGAATTTAATCATTTCTAATTCTAATCAAAAGTATTTAATCCATGAGAGTTTTTGGTTGTTGATAAAAATAAATCGCTGAATAAGACATTTAGCTATAAAGTTTTTTTTTAATTTTGGAATGAGGGAAGTTTATTTCGAATATATCTTCTCTTTATAGTAGCTGATCTGCTTATAAAATATAAAAGTCGTGTAATAGAAACAAAAAAATTAAACTTCAGCGGAGAAAAATTTCAATTGACATTTGATTTTATCGATTCCTAGAAAGGACTTTTTTCTACAGTAGTTGGTTATTTGGAAATGCCATTTATATAAAATGTTTTATATTTGGTTTCAAAATATTCAACTTATAGAACTTTTATTGTATGTATAACTTAAAAGAAGGGGGAAATTAAACGTTGTTATATTAAAAAGTTCCATTTACTTAGATCAATTTAATAGTATGTTTTTTATCCTTAAATTAAAATTATCTTAGGAGTGGGAAGGGGTAAAAAGGATATAAAAAGATTAGGGGTTTAAAGGGATAAGACAATGGCCGATAAATCGATATACATCCCCAATAATAATACACAGAAATACCTTTTTTTGTAGATTTCAATTATTGGTTCAATCAACTTAGGAAAAATTCAATAAGGTCCCCAAAGTTATTAAGCCAATGAATAAGAAAACGTTATTATAAAACTTTAGGGACTAGTATAATAAATATTTCATTGTCCTCTCCCTCCCTGATAAAAAAAAATACTTATAAATTCTTACTGAAGAGGGGAGGGGAGTATAAATCTAGGTTTCTATATCTCAGTGAAATGGATGAAAGGAAAAGAAGTGAGAAAAGGACAAGAATTTGGGTGTGGCCCCTTTTTTATCAGAACATCAATACAAATTCAAGGTGACAATTATTGCACACAATTTTTTGGGCTAAAGAAATATAGTTCAACCATTGAAAATAATTGTAAAAAGAGCATTTTCTTTGTACATTTTTTTCGTCAATAAGATTCTAAAGTGGGTATTTTTTTCTGGCATCAGTAGTCGTATTTAGCAGCTTTTTTTAGCATGCTACAGCTGCAAGAAAAATTGCAGATTTAACCCAGCCGTCTTTACTTCGGCCATTCTGCAGCCTGCAGTGCGGTGGTTGGAAAAAGTTGGCGGCTGTCGAAGCTTGATTTTTATTCAATAATTGTGACAAAGAGAGAAAGAGACAATAGCAGATTTCTTTAATTGGCATAATGAGCCTGTCTTGTCCATAAAGAAAGTATAAAGAGATATTGATGCACAATCACATTATGCATTTTTTATGATTTTTATCATTCTTTTTATTGGTTTTTAATAGTGGTTTCTAACTATTGAAATAAATGAACTTTACTAATTTTATTTTCATTTGAGTGTTTAGAAATGTATAAAAAGCAAGATTATGTCAAGTAGTAGCGCAAAAATAAGAATCATATACAGAAATCATCTAAACACTTAAAAGTCAAATAAAAAATCGGTTAAAAGGCAAAAGGCAATCAATATTTAAGCAAAAGTTCTTAAATCAAAATTATATTGTTAAACAAATCCTAGAAATGTATTTACAACAGATATTTAGTGTTAGATATTGATATGGCATTTTCTCCTCTTTTTCTGCTGCATACAATAATTATCCTCTGTCAATCTTGCAGACTGCATAATGCCTCCCCCCCCCCCCTACCCCCTGTCTTGCAGTCTGTCTGTAGCAAATTAGGTTTGAAAAATTGTTGAAGCAGAAAATTTCGTGTCAAGACTCTACAAAGAAAAATTGACTTGTTTCCTAGAGTTACACCAATACTTCAAAAAATATAAAAAAAATACCCAATTCACAAAAAATTGTAAAGTTACAATATTAGATTATAAAAAATATCAACGGCACCAAAATAGATGAGGTTATTTGTTTAATTATCATTTAATACAGTCATCTAAAAACGTCAGAAAATAGACAAATTGTCAATTTGTAAAGGCTTTAAAACTGTTATATTTCCTAAAATAGTTTTTCAGCTCATTGTGATGCATATGTCCACTAATGATGTTTTAAATATGCAATATTTATCTAAAAATAATTTGGTGCTGTTTTCTTATTTCTTATTTATGTGTTCAATGTTTATATGTTACTTAAGGTATCTGAAACGGCTGTACTGGCATGATTTTAATCCATCCTAACAATAACCTCTCTTTATTAATTTCATTTATTTTTGTATAATAAACAAAAACGGTTTAATGCATTTTAAATGCTTAATACTCTTATGTAAAATGAGTTATATAATTAACAAATTTGAATTTTTTGAAATTATATTGTTTTAAAATTAGGTAGGAAATCCCTTCTTAAAAGTTAATTTAGCTTTGCACGATTATACGATAGCGTAACTAGGAGAGACTTTGAAAAAGCAAAATGATTATAAATATATAAAATGTGTTTTTCTTGTAAAACTGATAGCCAAAAGAAATAAAGACGCAAATATTTTAAAGCTACAAAATACAAAATCTTGTTTGACGACAGGGCCTCTTTGAATAACTGATTCCTATTACAACAAGGTAAAATGTTAAAAGCGAAGCATCTTTATAATCAAGTCCTAAAAATGTAAGTATGGCTTTAAACAATATCCTGTAATTAAGCAGTTTTGCAACAAATTTTCTTACAACTTTGTTTAAACTTATACATTTATATTCTGCTTATTCAGTTCTGACACTCTTCAAGCGTTAATATTTGTTTGTCCTACCGTTTCAGAGCTTAGTTTTTATGGATGTTGTCATCCTTGTTTACATTGTTAATATCTGGAATTCAAGGATGAGACAATTCTTGCCCTAATTCTTATTATAAGTACTGCCTTGATTATCTAGTGACAATGGTAATAGTGGGAGGAAAGTGTTGTAGATCAATATTCTTTCATTAATCTTTCCCTCCTTGGCTATAAATCTTCTCTATGTTGGATGTAAGATATTTTCCATGGAATAAAAAATGTTGCTACGCCCTGGCAAGGATTATTATTATTACAGCATCGAGTTGGTCTTGCGTAACAATTATTGGCCGGATGGTTTCACAGATACCAGATACACTTTCTTAATAATTATTCATTCAATTCAAACTATAGTTGGTTGATCATATATTTGTCTAATTGGAAACAAAAAAAATCAAGGAAACTCGTTTAACCAAGTAGAACAGCAATATATATGTTAAATTATAAAAGTATTGACTAAAAAGACAGAATATTACAATTCGATAATTTTTATATACTTTTTATCAAAATTTTAAATCTGAGAAAATCAAGGAGGTTCAAAGTTAATTTTCTTTTTATCTAATTCGGTTTATTTATTATATGACATTTCAACTCGCAGAATTGCTTTTAATGATAGCGTTCCCTTTCTTTGAATGATGTTCCATCTTCTTATAACCAGAGATTATTACAACAAATTCAATTATGAATTACACTAATACACATTCCATTTATTGTTTATAAAATGTATTGATAGAATCAGCCAACATACTAAAGGATTCATTTCTATTTTGATTCTGATTTTAATTTGGGTAGATTTGGGATTAAGTCGGTTATTCCAAAAAAAAAGACTTTCTAGTCGCTCGCGGTGTATTGCTGTTAAAGTGAACGGCCAGTCGTCCAGCCGCTGCTGTTAGTATTGAAATCTAGCTGTTTGGCTTCTTTTAGCCCGCACACATAGCTAATTAGACGCTATTAGTTCTTATGCCAATTTGTATGGACGTTGTTAGTTTATACATCCAGCCGTTTGGCCGCAGTCAGTTTATATTTCCAGCTGTCAGCATACACAGTTGTGAGGAAAATCTTTTCCTGTTCTGTTGATTAAAACTCTATTATATTATCAATGCATTAAATTACTTTAAAATGTTATAAATATGTATACATTCTATGTGATTGTACTAGAAGAAAAGAAAAGTTTGTTTATACTTTAGGTCAGGTTAGGTTGGGTTGTAATGGCCCCGCTGTTTTATGACCACCTGATTGGGTTGGGCACAGGCCCCTTCTTCTTTTCTTGATATTTTTTTCCAAAAGATTACCTTCTTATGCAAATAAGTTTTTTGAGTTATAAAAAAACCTTTCAAATCTAATGAAATAAAATGAGATATAAAATTTCATGCTGAGGTAGGTGGGTCAAATTTATTAATACTTTTATTCAATAAGGGACCATATTGTTACGGACAAACGGACAGTCAGACAAATTAAATTACAGAGTAGCTTTGCTTCCAAAATTACCTTAAACTACCTCGAACCTGTTTAGTTTAGTGGCACACTGTGTACATTATACATGACAAAATATGCATGTTCCAAGTATAGATATTCTATAATCAATAGTTCTGTCCCACTAAACTTTTTTAATTTCAACAACAAAACCTAATTATAATTACTTCTTTTTAATCATTTCAATGCATTCTTTGAAATTAATTTATAAATGATTTAATTAAAGGTCTCTTCTATAAAAGAATACTTATCTACAATAAAGATATACCTAAGTTGTAAAAAGAATGGGCACTTTTTATATAATTTCTAATAATTAAAATATTCCTATCTAAATTCTACCATGATATTAGCTAATAAAAGAAGTTTTTATAAAAAATTCGAAATTAGATCTATATATCTTCCAAAAAGTTTATATTCCCTCCTACCAACCCCGACCTCACCCCATCCCCCCCCCCCCCACTTCTCCATTTCATTTTCTTCCTTCCGCTAGAATTTTTCTTTTATAAAAATGTGAAGCCATCTAGAAATATATATTATATACATACCTATACATTCTACAGCTTTTAGAAAGACTCCCCCCCCCCCGAATTTTATCCCCAACCTCTTTTACCCTTTAAAATTCAGCTTTAGCCATTAACTCTATTTCTATTCTTTCCCTCATTCTTTTATCTTCCCTTTCACCTTTGACAAGCCCTTGGGACCCCTGTCACCCCCTACATTCCCCCGCCTCCTTTCTTATTCTCTCTTGAGTTTAATTAAAATTTGTTGAAAGACTTTCAAAGACGGAGAAAGGGCCTCAGCTCTGGAAGAAAAGTTTTTATAAAATATTCTTTAAAACTCTGAGGGGGAACTTTCTGTTCCATACCTCCCCCATCCCCCCCTCCCTTAGCCAGCTCTGACTATTTTATTCCTCCCTGTTCTTTTATACCTTCACAATGAGCTTAGTTTTTTTTCAATAAAAAAATGGAGCATAATAAAAAAATTTCATTTTTTTTATTTACTACATGTTGCCTCATCCTTAGGCTAATAAATAGTCTAAAATAACTCCAGACCTAATTGAAGCTTCAGTTTTGCCAAATCATGCATTGACAAACTTGAAAGAAAACCTTACATTAAATATTTCAAAATAATTAATTGCTTTAAGATAATAATGTAATATAAGTTAAGATGAAATTGTACGTTGATTTTTTTTGGTCACTTAGAGAATGTAATTAAAATTTGGACAATTAATTTTTTATTTGCTTAAATACATTTTTACGCCTTATTAAATTGTTTCATCTTTTTTTTAAATTATGCAATTTTTTGATTTATAAAAAAAAATAAAATTTTTTTTTTGCCTTTATCTATAAAAGTGTGTATTGGCCTCCTTCTCCTTCTTCCTTAAGATACCATCTCCCCCCCCCCCCACCCCCAGCTTATTTCAACCATTTCTTGAAGCTCCCCTCATTCTAACTTTTCTTTCTCCCTACTTTTAATCTTAATGCTATCTATCTTTGGGGAATTTTAAATCTTTCTGTGAAGGACCAGAGAAGCGAGGCTAAGGCTCCACATTTTATAACAAACTTCTGGAATTTTAAATTATCAAAGGAGAATGACAATTTATATGATTAGGTTGGATGTATATGGAGATAATTTTAATAAAATTAGATCAATTTAATGATTAATATCAAATAAAATAAAAGCATGACTTTTAAAATCTAACATATTTGACAAACAAATGAAGTTATATAAAAGTAAGGTATATCTATTTTGATGGAATGATATAACCCACATATTTGACATGATAGATATTGTAAGCAAAATAAGTTGATGGCTGCAATGTTTTGTGGTTAGAGTAACAAAAGCAAACAATGTTTATTAAGAGATAAATGATAGATAGATAAAATATAAATGGGGAGATGGAAATATGAAAATAGGGCTGTCAGTTTTGGTTCAAAGTTTCTCTTAGATTTTGCCATATTTACATTTAACAAAATTTACTTCACACTCAGTTTTAATAATGTTTCACAAACTCCGCAAGTTTGATGCTAAATTTTATGGATGAGGGGGCGGGGGGAGGGGGTTGTAAGTCTTCAAATAGCTAAAGGCAAATCTTTGGCGGGGTGCGGGGGGGTTGATTTCTTATATTCAAGAGAGGGGGGGAACTCATCTAAACTTTCATATTAAGTCAGAAAAAATTAATCATTAATAATATTTTAAATAAAACTTGAAATTACAATTTTAACTCAATTAAAGTGTTGAAAAATAATAAATCTTAAAGCTGTATTTTTTAAATACACTACTAGCGGCGGTATCCCTAGCTATAGGTTATAATAGCTTAAAACCTGCCCAAAACTTTTTCTATTTTGGTTCTAAATTCAATTTTCATATTCACTGGATTAAAACCGATTCTTAGCCACACTGAAATAATAAAATCATAGGAGTAATTTTCATATCCGCGGTCAATTGTCTATAATGGGATGCGATGAATATATATTAATCATTGCTCTAAAAATATTTGTATTACAGTTCCACATGATGTAAATATTTCAACTTTTCAAGTTTCCTTTAATCTTGAATTTTACTCCAAATATTCTCTCTTATTCATCTACAATTAAAACAGGAATAGAGCGCTTCTAAAAGTTAAAGAGTTTTTAGATGTTTATTTAAACATGCTGCAGAGTATTTGTTCGACATACCGTCTGACCGAAAACACCTTTACAAAAAGTATCATTCTGATGTTGTAAAAGATGAAACTTTAAATTAAAGATATATAAAATTGAAGTAAAAAATTACAAAAATTACTGTATTGCTGCGCTACTTATGGACGTAATTGTCCTAGATTTGTGACATATTCATACAATTTACTAAATCTAGCGTTCTAACAGATTTTTTTAATTTATCAGCCTCTGTGGTATTCTTCCAACCTTAGCCTAACCTAGCCTAAGATAAGCAAATTTATTTGTTTCCATTGTCTATTTTAGGGAAAACACTCTTTATTGTATAAATAGGTATTTTAGCTTTAGATGATTATAAAGAGAGCTTTCATAAATTAAATTTGCTATACTCATTATATTTCTAATTAAACAAACTAGATTTCTTAATATTCAACGAGTGGGGGTAAGGGGGGGGGGAGTGGAGGGTATGTATGTAAAATACAAATTGTTCCCGTATAAATGCTTATTTTAAATTATAACATACATATTTAGTTAGATTTCAGCTTTTATGTTTTTTAAGTCCTAAATATGAAATGTTTGTCTATATTTCCACGAAGATATTTAAAGCGCTAAGATTATTGGCTCTTTCCTTTTCAGGAAAGCTATGAACAGTCAGATACTTTTTAAGAAGGCTATAATTCTACTTCTATTTTTTTCATTTTATGGAATTTTAGGGGCTATAATACAACCATTTAGTTCAGCATCACTGGAATGGGTGGTTTTAGGCTATTTATATTAGGTTAAGTTAAGTCTCTGAATGGTTTTAGGCTATTGGACTGCCCTTGAATGCTATAATTAAAGGATTTTTTTTATCATATAATGATGATTTTACATCAAAATTTCATCTTTTTTCTCTAGTTGTTATCTATTTCTAATATGAGATTTATATGGGTGACACATGTCACCTGTAAAATCTTTATCATTTCTTTCCTCATTGTCCATGACAAGCGCAGTAAAAACTACTTAAATATATTCTAAGTAGTTTTTATAAACTGTATTACAGCTATGAAAATCATATACAAATCAAGCTTAAGACTAAACTTTATTGAATTGAAAGGAATTATATTAATTATATAATATTGAGTGTGTGTTAGAAATAATGCATGTTTTAAAAAATGGACGTACTGACATAGGCTAGTAGTAGAGTATCAGCGCTACTGATAATACATATATGTACAAATGCACTGCCTTTACAACAACGCTTTGCTTCGGATTCAAATTGCAATCCTCTTTTTTTGTATTGTTTCAGTTTGTAAAATGTAAAAAGAGGGGAAACCCTTTGTTTTGTTTACTATGTGTGGATCTTAATCACAATGGAATAAAACGCACAAAAATCTAAAAAATTGTTTACTATAAAATAATTTTTGAATACCCCTTGGGTTCGGATCCTCTAGGCTCAGTCTAACTTTAATTATCCCTTAATCAAAGCTGTAGGATTTGGGGATTTTGGACTTTTGCTCAATAATACCTCATAAAAAACACATTTGACAATTCCTGCTTTTTGTGTAGATTTACCCCACTGTGGATTTTGGTTGTTAGTATTGCAAGTAAAAGACAAAAGAAGAAAAGAGTTGTCCGATACACTTTCAATATCATACAAGTTGTCTACACTCATTTCTTTAGTTTCACTGCTTTCTTCAGATTTTTGGATTAAGTATCTCCATTTTTATAAGTTGTTTATTTTTTTTATGTTTAACATGCAATAATCAAACTAATTTGGTCAATTTTATATTATAGAATAGAGACAATCTTATATTATAGAATAGAGGTTAGTTAAAGAAATATTTTTTATTAAAGTAATTTTTTTTGGGAGATTGAAATAGGTATTATACTTCTAGAAACCTAAAGCAAGCTTCATTGTAAAGTAGAGCTTATCGGTCCAGTAGTTAGCAAGATATTCCGCTATAAACAGACATCCTTTTACTTTTATGTAAGGATAAGTTGGTTTCCATATAACTTTCTTTCATTGTATTTTAAAACATTTGGAAATTTAAGTTTTTTAGTTTTAGTGAAGCTTTAAACTAGCCTTTCAATAATTTTAGAATCTAATAGAACAAATTAGTATTTGTTACAATATAGCATCCAAAGTATTTAATGTTTGGACAACCCTGGTTTTAAGGGGCACCTGTCCCTCAACACTATTTTATAGAGTAGCCCTCTGACCTAGGCTCTTGCTTTTTTGGCTATATATAGATATATAAATCTTTACTTTTATATTGCAAAATAAACCATTTCTTTACCTAAAATTCATAATAACTTTAATACCTATTTAACTAGGTTTAAATTTTTTTAAAAAAGCAGTGTACATGTAATGAGTTTTTAGATCCAATTAGATAATTTTTACTTTACTTATAGCTTTGTATTTTTGGTTGGTGTGTGTTTGTGTGTGTGTGCAAGTGTATTTTTTTGGGCATCTGCTCTTGTTATAATGTTTGCAATCTGCTGTACTCCAAAGTTGACCTCTATTCTACCCCTATCCCCACTCTGTTCTATTCAAATGACCCCTTCCCAAAGTGTAAATAAAAGCAATGGGTTTGTAATGAATAGAAAAAGCCCTCCTATGTGGTATTGATGTTGTTTTGTTTGCATCAGTTTTAATTTATTAGTTAGATGGGGAAGACATAAAATCAAAACCATAGTTGTAAATTTTTGGTTGATGTACTAAAGAAGTACTACTAGAAGAACCACAGAAGACCAGTTTGCTACCAGCTTTATAACTAGTATACCAACACCTACAGAAGTTTAGTATGCTACAGCTATATAACTAGCATACCCACACCTACAGAAGTTTAGTATGCTACCAGCTATATAACTAGTATACCCACACCTACAGAAGACTATACTAACAGCAATATAACTAGTATACCCACACCTACAGAAGACTATGTTACCAGCTATATAACTAGTATACCCACACCTACAGAAGTTTAGTATGCTACCAGCTATATAACTAGCATACCCACACCTACAGAAGTTTAGTATGCTACCAGCTATATAACTAGTATACCCACACCTACAGAAGACTAGTATGCTAACAGCTATATAACTAGTATACCCACACCTACAGAAGACTATGTTACCAGCTATATAACTGGTATACCCACACCTACAGAAAACTAGTATGCTACCAGCTATATAACTAGTATACCCACACCTACAGAAGACTAGTATGCTACTAGCTATATAACTAGTATACCCACACCTACAGAAGACTAGTATGCTACCAGCTATATAACTAGTATACCCACACCTACAGAAGACTAGTATGCTACCAGCTACACAACTAGTATACCCACACCTACAGAAGACTATTATGCTACCAGCTATTTAATTAGTATACCCACACCTACAGAAGACTATTATGGTACGAGCTATATAACTACTTTACCCACACCTACAAAAGACTTTTATGCTACCAGCTATATAACTAACATACCCACACCTACAGAAGACCTGTATGCTACCAACAATATAACTAGTATACCCACACCTACAGAAGACCTGTATGCTACCAGCTATATAACTAGTATACCCACACCTACAGAAGACTAGTATGCTACCAGCTATATAACTAGTATACCCACACCTACAGAAGACTAGTATGCTACCAGCTATATAACTAGTATACCCACACCTACAGAAGACTAGTATGCTACCAGCTATATAACTAGTATACCCACACCTACAGAAGACTATGTTACCAGCTATATAACTAGTATACCCACACCTACAGAAGACTAGTATGCTACCAGCTATATAACTAGTATACCCACACCTACAGAAGACTAGTATGCTACCAGCTATATAACTAGTATACCCAAACCTACAGAAGACTAGTATGCTACCAGCTATATAACTAGTATACCCACACCTACAGAAGACTAGTATGCTACTAGCTATACAACTAGTATACCCACACCTACAGAAGACTAGTATGCTACCAGCTATATAACTAGTATACCCACACCTACAGAAGACTAGTATGCTACCAGCTACACAACTAGTATACCCACACCTACAGAAGACTATTATGCTACCAGCTATATAATTAGTATACCCACACCTTCAGAAGACTATTATGGTACGAGCTATATAACTACTTTACCAACACCTACAAAAGACTTTTATGCTACCAGCTATATAACTAATATACCCACACCTACAGAAGACCTGTATGCTACCAACAATATAACTAGTATACCCACACCTACAGAAGACCTGTATGCTACCAGCTATATAACTAGTATACCCACACCTACAGAAGACTAGTATGCTACCAGCTATATAACTAGTATACCCACACCTACAGAAGACTAGTATGCTACCAGCTATATAACTAATACCACACCTACAGAAGACTATTATGCTACCAGCAATATAACAAGTATACCCACACTTACAGAAGACTTTTATGCTACCAGCTATTCTACATAATGCCCCACAAAATTATAAATACAAAATACGCCAGCAACAACAAACATTTTCTGTCAACAAAGAAAATATTCCACCAATAGAAGAAGAGAAAAAGAATTTCTTGTCCAATAAGAATTCTTCCACACTCTTTCCATTTGTGCCAAGAAAAGTTTGAGAATGAGTGTGTGCGTGTGTTTGCGTGTAGTTTTGAGCATGTGTGTGTGTGAGTGTGTGTATGTGATGAAAGAGGCAGGAGACACATACATATGAGATCAGAGAATTGACAAATATTTTTCTTTAAAAATAAAACTTAATTCAAGTATTAATTTAAAGGATTTCAAGAATCTTTTAATGTTTTATATTGTCTAATAAATGTTTTAATAAATAATCTAAATAAAAAAGGTCTTAGTATTCTTATTTTATATAATTTAGATTACATTGATTTAGTAGAATATAAGGAATCAAAATGCTTTAAAAACATTCAAAAAGAATAGGAAAACTTTAAAAGATTAAACTAAAGCACATGTAAAAAGCAATTTCTGTAATTTCTAATTATAATTTTGTGTAATTTATTTTCTTTGGCTAATATGTTTTGGTGGGTGGGAAAAGCCTTTTATCCACGATAATATATCTTAGGACAGAACTTTAATCAAATTAATCACATCAAAACCCTTTTGTGTTAGCGCGACAATTAGATCTTTAAAAAAGATAAAATATTTCTCAATAAGTTATGTCATTAATCATCAATTATCTTTCTATCTAGCCTTGAGTATTAAATTTAAGTTGTAATGTTTTTAGAAATATGTTAGGAAAATTTAACTTTATATCTATTAAAATAGATATTTTTTATTGAAATCTTTATTGTGGTTGACCTCCATATTTTTTTTCTAAAGTAAGGTTATTTTTTCTTTAGCAGTTAAAATTAATTATTTTTTATCGCATCGTATTATAGACAATTTTCTGCGGATAGTAAAATAAAATCAAAATATTAATTCAGTATTGATAGCCTCGAGGTGCCGAAGACACGGGCTAACAAAACAGGTATTAATACTATGATTTTTTTATTTTACTATTCGTAGAAAATTGTCAACAATATAATACAATACATGATTTTTCAGTATTGCTAAGAACAGGTTCTAATCCAGCGGATATTAATCGGTTTTGAAGCAATAGTGTAAAATATTTTATGAATAAAGTAGACAGAAAAATACAAACAAACACACACACACACACACATACACACATTAGAACCCCCAGAAGCCAAGACAGAAAATATTGATTTTTGTTTGGGTGTGGTGTGGCGACCAATGGGAGGAGGACTTTTTATATTAATCTTACTTCTTCTGGGGAAGAGGGGGGGGGGGGGGGGGTAGAAAGAAAGGGGGACAGGGAAAAACTTTTAGCGGACATTAACTGACATTTTTGGTGGATTTTTCAACAAGCTGACTTTAATTTTTTTCTTCAAAATAACTAAATCACACATACATTTAAAGTAAATTTATTTCTGAAGTCTTTTAGATTTAGTGTTTTAGATCAAAAAAGTTATGAAATGAGTAAAAATTATTATTAAGGATAGAAGGTATTTTTCAAATATTGAAATACAAGTCTTTTTGTATTTTTTTTAAAGGCATTGAATAAATAGTTACAACTTCTAAAAATACTGATAGAATTGCTATTGTAAAATGAATCTTGATGGTTAGTTTTAAATCGATTATAAGCCTAATTTGCAGCTTAAAGCTATCCTGCATAGAATAATAGAATATACGGACAAAACTTAAATATAGAAAAGCTAGGTATTCTTCTAAAAATGTACAATAATAATTTTGTATTTAAATTTAAACATATGACCTTTCTAAATAGGATAAACAATGAGTGTTTTTATACAAATTTTAATAATAGAACTTTTTAACAAAAAAAAATAAAAGAGGGGGAAATTTGGTTACACTTGTGTTATTAGAGGAAAGGAAGGTTTAAAAATGTCCAAAGGGTAAGCTATAAAAAGGGAAAGAAAATAAATATTTTATAAAAAAGAAAAAAGGGGGGATTTTTAATGCACGTAGAAAAGGGAACAAACATGGCAATGGAAAGTTTTTTTTAGGCACAACAAAAGACGAAAAGTGAATGAATAAACCCTTTTTTATACATGATGAATAAACATTGTATTCAATATACCAGAGAGAGAGAGAGAGTAGACAATGGGCTGTTTATTCCACTTGTCCCCAAAGTTTTATGATAACGTTTTCTTATTCTGCTTAACAACTTTGGGGAATTTTGATTGGTTGATTAAGTTAAGTGTTCAATAATTTCAATCACTTATTTTATTCTACAGAGGGGTGGGAATTTTGTGTATCATCATAAGGGATGTACATAAATTTCTTAGTCATTTTCTTATCCCTTTAGATCCCTGACAATCTGTATGTATTGTATACTCTGTACCTGCCATAAAATTTCAATATATTTTACGCAGATAAAAAGAAATATCCCAACTTTTGGTGTACCCAGGGATCTAAAGGGATAAGACAATGGCCTATAAATTGATGTACATCCCCTATGATGATACACAAATTACCCCTTCTATAGATTACAATAATTTGTTAAAACGTCTGGACCCTCAACTAATGAAAAAAAAATCAAAATTTAATAAAAGTCCAAAAGTTGTTAAGCCAACGAATAAGAAATAAAACTTTGGGGGCTAGTGTAATAAACAGCCCAATATCCCCTCCCTTCATGAATGTACTAACCATTCCCTACCCTTTATCCCATGTTAATTGTTTGTGCTGTTATGATATCAACAAAAGAATTAAAGCTTCATTGCTTCATATTATAAATGCATGTCGAATGTATTTGCGTTAATAATGCTTCAAACCAAAAAGATCAATAAGTTTTGCCATTTTTCTACATCCTGTGCGCGGATAACCTCTCATTGGACGATTTTTTTTCTGTTTTGTTTTAAAAAAATCAATATTATAATGATCAATACTTTTTAAATGTCTAGAAGATGATTTTTAAATAAAAGAAAGTCTGTAAAGGAAGGGAGGGGGTTGTTATGGGGAAAACAGCAAAATTATTGTTAATAGCATATAACTTTTTAAAACAAAGTTTCTCTACAATAAGGTTTTGTTCCATTAAGAAATAAGGATAATTTTCATAATAAGCTTAGGTATTTTAATTTATTTGTTTAATAATCATATTTTATTTTATCCTTACAAAGTCGAATCAATAAAGGTTTATCAAGGATGAAAAGGAATAAAAACAGGATAAAAAGGATAAAAACAGGCATGTAAGCAATTAAGACACGGACAAAAAATTATAGCATTTCCTTTTCCCACTAGGAATCAGTTTCATATTGTTTCTTTTCAAATAAGGTATAGTTAGTGTGTGTGTGTGTTCGTCACGGACAGACGGACCAACCATGTCAGAAAATTGTAGAGTTGCATCACTACTTTAAAAAAAAACTCCAAAAAAATGAGCATACTTTACACACCTCGAGTTAATGAGAGCAGATTATATAATAACCGGAGAAAAAAATAATATAAAAATTGTTTAATTATGCAGTTCTGAGCTGCAAAGCTTATCTACATTTATACGTCTGACATATCCGTAACGGATAGTGCATATGGTTTAATTAGGAATCTTAGATATATCATTGATGATTCCCGTAATAGTTAGGTATTATAACAAAAGCTACTGAATGATTATAGTTATCTAACGTCGTACCCTATTTAACAAATTATATCAGAATGACCGTCATCGATGAGTTGCTTTTGTTATTATACCTAATCATTGCCTGAATCATCATACTTTCAACTATTTGGATATCACAGTTTTTAATGACGAATACTGAGACGATTAAGAAAAATTGCCTTGCGTTTAATCAATCTTACAAACATTGACTAAATCTTGTTTCTTGAACTTTTATTCTTGTTAATAATTTGATTACAAGTATGAAAGAGGGTATTGCTTAATAAAACAAGGATTTCAACATCCATAAGAGCAAATCTCTAACATTCAAAGACAAACTAACATCAATAAATATAGAGTAACAAAACATTTAATATTCAACATTATTTAGAAGTCTAAACGTGTGTTGTGTTTTAAATGATTTATTCTTCTTATTAGACAAATCATAAATAAATTAAACATGATAATTACATTTTAAGACTTGTTTATAATAATACTTTTCTTATATCGTTATGTCTGAGCATCTTAGAAATAAGTATGAAGTAAATAGGATAATTACAAATTTTAATAAAATGTCAATCATACTGTTTACAAAGGCATGCAGACTTTATTGATATGATTATTGAGTCGATAGGCTTCCTAAATTCTACCTACCTGTTTCATGAAACATCATGCCACTTTAAAAATCTATAGAACAATTCTAACAGATCAATCTTAATTACGGACGAACTGACCCTGAATATAAAAAAAGCTTCGCTTTTCATAAAACATATGAGATTTTCTTTGTTCTGTCACATAAAAAAATCACGAAACCAATCCCTCAAAAGCAATTAAATACTCAATACTTCAGTAAGATTATTAAACAGAAACGAATATTATATTTTTAGATCTTTTATTCTTTTATTGTTTAATACAGTTCATTTACCTACAAAAGAGTATTTTTGGTTTCTAATTTTATGAAAATATTATTACACATATATTAAATGTAGTGTAAGTGTAATAGAATGGGATAACGAAAAAAAATAAATACGATGGTTTTCTTAAAAATATGGCTTAGGTTATTAAATGGATTTTCGACTTAGCTATGAACCATAATTCTTATTTCTTTATTCGTTCTCAAAAAAAATATTTAGCTAAGTTTATTTGCACTATCAAGTTATTTTCATAATTGTTAGGGTTTTGCAAATTTCTTATCAAATAGATTTTTGCGGAAACATGTGCTGAATGGACACTGCTTACCTCAAGAGAGGAGGGGAGGGGGTCAAAGGAAGCAGAAGGGGGGGGTTTATGCAAATTTGAACTAAATTGTAACCTTTTGTGAAATCAGACAAAATAAAGGTTTGATAAAACTCACAATGGTACAATAATTTACACTGAAGGCAAAAATAAAAGCGTAGCAAAACTTTTATCTACAGTTTATATAAACAAAAACGTATTTGGATGGTGGGGGTAGATTATGTGTACTATTATCGAGATATTCTCGTTTTCTCTATAACGTATATGACATAATGACAGACTGACCAATATTTCGAATTGTGGAGTAAATTTGTTAATTTAAATATCAAAACTGTTTTTAATCGAAGCCATTGTGAATTAAAATGGCACCACAAATGTAATGTAAATTACTAATGCCAAAAAAATTGAACAAAAAAATGGGTTTAGAATTTAGCACAAATAATTACCAAGAAGCCAAAATTACATTTTTAGGACAGGGATATGGTACCTAGAAGAAAACTTATAAGCCCCAAACTTGTCTGCCCATTTAAGATGATTACTATAAAAAAATTATATTAAGTAGTAAGGTTCTTTTGTCTGTAGCTGAATATTTGATAACTACTCAAACGATCGAGTTCTCCAAGGGAAGCTTCATATTGGTCCCGGTATGGTTTTAGAATATTTAAGATTTAAGTCTTAGGATGGTTTTAGTCTATTTGCCTGCCTTTTCCTAACGCTGTTAATGCAGAGCCCCTAGATGCTAGGGGCAAAGCCGCTAATGCTTGATGAAACAAATAGTGAAATAAATGATATTTTTTCTTCAGTTGACATATTCCTCTCACTGTCCTAAATACATTCGCCTAAATTACCTATATTTTAAATAGGGAATATAAAAACGGTTTGACGAAATAAGAAATTTTAAATACAATTAAACTATTAAGTAATTTATATTGCAACCTCTTGTTAAAACCAAAATAAATCCTACTTATATCATATATTTCGTTTAATCTTAATTTTTTTGTATTTAAAAAGTCGAACAAGCGCTTTTAACGCTAAAATCAGAAGGAGAGAGAGAGAGAGAGAGAGAGAGAGAGAGAGAGAGAGAGAGAGAGAGAGAGTGGGGTGGGGGAGGGGAGGGGAGGGGAGGAGAGACAAAAGTAGACCGAGAGAAAAAAAAGTATTATAGGTCATGTAATTAATAAACCAAAGCACGTAAAGTTCTTTCTTTTTCAACCCTAATTCTATTGAGTCTAGGACATAAAACCAAATTTTAACGAGCAAAATACTGCGTTGAATTAAAGCATATTTAAGTTAAAATATACTTGATTAAAATGTGTTGGGTGCACAGTTTACTACTTGTCTTCATACAGACATCATTACATTAAAAATCTGCCAAAAAAATAGCCTACCAAAGTTCATTCATATAGTGCTTTAAAACAGGCTGTAAATGGCTTTGTATGGTGTACTAAAAAGTCATAAAAAATGTGCAAAAAGTAAAGTAATGATAATTGTGTATGTATATTATTACATGGTTCTATTCTGTACCATTCCCTTCTCTACAGTGATCATGTGGGGTAACAAATATGGAGGAGATGGTAGAAAAGAACAATTGGTTTGTGTCCATTTAAACTGGACACAAAAGGGAAGGCAATTTTTTAAGGAAAGTGTGGTGCACTTAAAAAGAAGAAAAGTGGAGGGAGACACAAAATTGTTGAAGAGAAGCCCCAGCACCCCCAACGGAGCAAGAGAAAGGAACGTCTCCGATACTGCAGAAAAATTGTCTGGATAAACTACCATGCGCAGGCTAAGGTCTTCCGTTGTTATGGAAAGGATAAGGAGTCAAGCAAACTGGGAATACGACACAGAACAATAACTTGGGGGGAACAAGGTTCCCTTTCCTGACTTCCCCACAATCAGAAGAAAAAAATTATGAATGTTACTCCCCCTCCCTTTTTACTTCCTTCTGGACATAACCATCGTAAGGTAAATAAGACAACGGAGGTACTGCTGGAGGGCTGGACAGATGGAGGGGAGGACCTCTGGACTCCTCCGGCATCTTCTTATAATTCCCTATTTCAAGATGACACTTTTCACCGCACGTCCTTATTTCTGGCCGTACTCTTTATCAGAAAGAAGTTGAGAGAGAAAGAATTTTGTTTTCTGTTTTGTTATATTCTGGTGGTATACCTACATACATACATACATACACATACACACTCATACACAGATACATGCACAATTTAACTCAAATGAATTGATTGCAGCCAATAAATTGAATCATTTACTTTTGTAAAAAATGTAATATTATTTGTGGAAGTGCTGAGCCAGGCTATTAAAAGAGAAATAATTAAATAGAGAGACTTGAAGATAAATGAGAAACTCAGATAAAAGTGTTTTTAAACTGCAAACCTGAAAATTAAGAAACCTTCTTCTCTGAATAGAAAGATAGTTCTTCTATTTGTATCTAGTTCTGGCCTAGAGAAAACAAATTGCTCCAATTTTGCAAATTTGCCAATCTGGAAAATTGAAGATTTGCTACACAAGTCAAGTTATTAAAGAACATACATATTCAAAACAAAACAGAAATTAAAGCCGGAAAAATAATGGACTGACAAATAGTCAAAACATTCGGGTGCGTGTAGAAAAATTTCAAGCCAATTAGTTTGTTTTCCGGATAAAATCTTTGAGATATTTTCAAGAATTTGCAAGCGGTTGGCCAGTCATACCTGGAAAGAATAATCTGGACCAGGAAAACTATTTTGCTGCCACAATGATGCAAGTTCAGGGGGCCAACATGATGGATATGGGAACAAATCCGGCAGCAGCCTTTTGGGGCGCCTCCCGCCACACTGGCTGGCCGAATCAGGCGGCAGTGGCGGCTGCTGGACATCATATTCCAACTTCCAGTTCGTCTGATCCAAAGATGGCGGAGAAATTAATGACAGAACTACAGGTTAGAATTTATCAAGGAACAAAAAGGATTTGTTACAGGAAAACTGATTTCAGTGGTATCAAAAAAAAGTTTATCTATAAGTATTAGAGAATTTAGATTTTCAGGAAAGTAAGTTTTATAATCTTTGAATTTGCTTGGTATTTATTTTTAATGTGTTTAAATTATTGTACATGCAATAATTATGAGAAAAAAAAACAATGTGTAAGCTGCAGCTGTATGTAAAGGATTTTATCAGCTATAATCTTGACGTACCCTTAAAAAGTAATATTTCACTTGAAAAAAAGAGATGGCCATTTTCTAATTTTAATCTTTGTTTGCAAGCATTTTTTTATAAAGCAAACATGGAAGAGTGATTTATGTGTAGTTTTTTTTACATGTTTTATTTATAATCTATTTAGTTATTTAATTCATTTTATAGTAGAACTCTATTCTGATGCGTGGATTCGAAATGGTATAATATAAAACTTAATTTAAACAAAAGTTTTATTACTTTTGCTTGATTGATTGATTTGTGTAAGCGAATAGGAAAAAAATGAGCTTATTGACATCATGTGATAATGTGTAATATGTTATTTTTATATTTAAAGTACATGCTTAATGCATATTAAAAGACTCAAAAAAATATAATTTGATGAAATATAGAAATATATTTTTGAAACCGAGAAATATATTAGGAATTACAAAATTAAACTAAATGGAAGAGGCGAAAATTAGGCGAATGTGATTATAAACCTCTCCTGATTACGCTGCTGTGGCCTGCCTTATGAAATCTAATCCGTTTAACCGGTTGTCATTGTTTGCATATATTCTGCTGCATAAAGTGTTGCATAGGAGGGCGGCCACCTCATTCTTAGGGGAGGCGGGGAGAGGATCTGTCAGTACAAAGGGGCTACTTATTTGGGTGTATAGTGAGTGGGGGAAGGGGGGGGGGATTGGCCGGACATATGCACATAGTACTCTATATACACATCTACATATGCTGTATGCACATATATGCACTAACTATCATTCTGCAAAATCTAGGCCTAGGCATTTCTTTACTTTTATATTTTAAGCAGATTTGAAGCATTTTTTCTAGTTTCTTCTTTGCTTTTCCTTGCTCAGTTGGACACTTGAATTAGGCTTGGTTAAATCCTATTAGCCCATGCTGCAACAAATTAGTCCCCCTTTCTTAGACCTCCATCTATCCCCCCTTTATCATGTCCTCCGTTTAGAGCAGATTTCTTTTTGTCTGTCTTTCCAAGTTTGGAAAGTTAAATTGTTAAAAAATGTTCATATTATAAGCTAAAATTTTTCTATTCTTATATAACATACTTTTTTTAAAAATTATCCCAACTTGAGATATTTGTTAAAAAGGAAAAAAATCAATATTTGCATATCTTCTAAAGTTCTAATACAAATTCTTAAGGTGTACAAATTAAATAATGTGGTCGTTACGCATGGAATAAGATCCAATTATTTCCTTCAAATACTCAACCATTGGGCATAAAAAAATGTTTTACTATAGTAAAATGTGGGGAAAGGGGAGGGTAAAACTAAAAAAAAACAGGCCATCTTCTAGAGAGCTAAAATATGAAATTTTAATATACTAAACTTAATAATAATTTTTTTTTTTTGGGGGGGGGGAGACAAGCACGAGCTAAAATGTGGTAGCTTGAAAAGCTTTTTAGCCCTAATTTTTTTCTGTAAGTCAAACCTACATCGTATTTTGCATCTTATAAAATCAGATATAAAAAAGGTAAAATATTCCCTTTTCATAGGTTATTATTTTCTTTGGATAGGAATCTAAAGTAAAATATCTATTGTATGATCGCTTTGTGGTTAATGAATACCATTCATTTTAATGCTCTAAACTCATGATGTAACTTGAAAATAATATGAAAAAAAATTTGTTGAATGGGAACCCAAAATTTAATCTGTTCTCTTTCACATCAATTAGGTCTTTGTCTTCAGAGGTTAGAAATCAAAGGCGCCCTAACTGACAACCTTAATAATAAATTAATTTCACAATATTAAACCTAATGATATTATTGTCAGAGAGAGAGGGGACAATGGGCTGTTTATAACACTAGTCCCCAAAGTTTTATAATAACGTTTTCTTTTTCGTTGGCTAAAGAACTTTTTGGATATTGGATATTGATTGGTTGGTTAATTAAGTATTCAAACGTTTCATCTACTGAATTTAATCTAATCTAAAGAGGGGGGTTATTTTGTAAGTCCTTATTGGGGATGTATGTCAATTTAACGGCCATTGTCTCTTTAGATCAGTGTATTATTGCACTAGGAAAATCTTAGTTTTCATAAAGTTAAATCTTAAATTGGCTGACATGTATGTAAGTTAATGCGCTTGGCTTACTAATAATGCCGCTTATTATGTTTTATTTTAAATGGTTATATGCTATTAAATGATGCGCTATCGCTCCATCATTTAATACCTTGGGATGTAAAAATGCGATAGGCTAAATTTTGTTTTAGCATAAACAAACCTTCGATCGAAACCATATTCATTTTTATACAAGTACATATGTTTATTAATTCATTAATGATACACAATGAGATACTTCTTTTGGTTCGCCTAAATCTTTCAAATTTTAGTTTATAGGCTTTAATGATTCTGTTGGTTTTGGATAATTGATAGAGTCCCTTAATAAATTTATAATACAAAAGTATGATTTTTTTTATTAAATGAATGATTTGTTGACATATTAAGAAATATTTAGAGAACAAGGATTCATACATCCATTGTAAGTATATGAATTAAGACAATCAGGGGTAAGTCACAACTCAAATTAAAACAATTAAGACAAACTAAGATTTTTTAAGTAATTAAAGTAAAGAAATTAGAAAAATAGCTGACTGACGGAATGAGAAATTTATACATGAGTTACGCGCCTAAAAAAATGTATTGCAAATTTCCACAATCAATTTTATTTGCATAACACTTGGTACAGGCAAAAAAAATAGCCATTAAATGCAATATTATTTACCAATTGTTTTCCACGGTAATATTCAAAATTCTTCAGTGGAAAATGAAATAACTTAACTTATATGAAAATAATACAATAAAATAATAAAGGTAAACTCCATAATAGCTTTTTTTTATTTTTAGCACCAGAATCCATATTTTCCATATGAATAAAACCAGTTCTAAACCGTCTTCTTCATTTGTCCTGAAGAAGACTTTAATTGTGTAATTACTTTTTAAAAGCGAAGCTTTTCTTTAATTAGGGTCGGTCCGTTCCTCCGTAACAGTTAGCTGTTTTTGTTAATTGAGACATGTTCGAATTATCCTATCGATTGTAAATTTCTCATGATGATTCCTTTAACAGTTAGGTACGATTTAGAAAGCATAGCAACTCTATAAACGTTACCAAAATGTCAGTACATACTTTCAAAACATGCTGATTTTTAACTTTTTACACAAATATTGCTGTTGCTTTTTATATACTAAAACTGAATATAATATTTTGACTTATTTGTCTGTACTGTTATGCAACTATTGGACTTAATCGTCCTTCCCTAATTTCCAATGCATAAATGACATCTGGTATACAGTACTTGTGCGCAAATATATAAAATTATTACTTTAATTAATACAACTATAATTTCCACCCAATTATACACATTACACTATTTTATACAAAATGTATTTTGGTTACAAACTGATAGTCTAGAATTAATTTTTTTGGTTTTATCTTAAATTTAAATGTTTTTGTATATAAAAATGCAGGTAAAGGCCAATGAAAGAATAAAATTAAAATTTATAAGCTTTAAATTTCTTTTTATGATTTAGACAATATTTATTTTTTTTAATAATCAGAGTTCCTAAACTTCAGCCACCTTCCTTTCATCTATGAAATATTTTATTTTTAAAAGAGGTGGCTTAATATTATCATAAAAGAAGAAAAATTCTTTGCATTACACGCCAAAAGATTTTAAGATTATTTTTTTATTGACTTAATTATTGATAAAACAATCAGAGATTTTTAACTACAAAAAAGAAAAGTATTTGAATGTTAAAAAGTAATCTTAAACTTTTTTTTGCATCTAGATAAAGAAAGATTTTTTTGTGACTGTAATCTATGTTTGAGTAAATTAGTCCATTTGGCAATGTTGGTTTGTTTTGGCAGTTATACTTTACTTTGTTCTCCTTATTTTTTATTAATCAGGGATATACGATAGGTGAATATGAACTAATCTTCCCACATTTCCCCTATCTAATATTTATATGTGAAGGTGAATAGTGAGAGGAAAAAAGGGCGTATGTTAACTTTGGCGTAATATCTACTATTTCCCGGATTTTTTGGACGCGTTGAAATTTTATGCATTAAGAAATTAGTAAAAATCAAAAAGTAGATATGAAGGGAAAAAGTTTTTTACCAGATTCATTATTCCTGAATTTAGTAGGGTGTGGGTTATTTATAGCAAGATTTAATTTGCAAAATTGTCACTAGAATTATTTATCTACATTAAATTTATCAATAATTAAAAATATTTTGGATGTTTATTGGCAATGAATGTCTCCAAGAAAGATTAAATTTTGTCCGGGCGAGTTTTAAATGGCGGTTTATGTGTGGTTGAAAAGTCTTAATATAAATATATGTATTTATAAAGATAAATTATAAATGTTTGAAATAGTCTGTTTGTATGAAATAAAATAGATAAAAAGAATCTTTGAATATTATTTTAATGCAAGATTCTATCGTTTAGTATTTGACGACATATATATTTAAAGTAGTAAGGTTTTTTGTCTTAAGCTTAGGATTTTGATAATTACTGAACCGATTGAGTTCTCCATTCTTAACATATACCCTAGGCTAATTTTAGGGAAATTTATTTTTAATTTTTTGGTGGTGTAACATTTATTCAATTTTAGCATGGTTAAATACATATAATAATAATAACAATCAATAATCACAAAGTCAACTAGGACCTTACAAATGCGTTATAAGTGACGTACAGACGGTAGAACGTTCAAAATAGACTAATTGTATAGAAGTAACACCACTAAAAATAATATTAGAATGAAATAGAAATTACTTTTCTTTTATTTTATACAACATAAAATTTCTTCTCCCTTACCTTTCTAATATTAAATTCTTAGAAATAGTATATATTCATTATCAAAGTGAAGTGGGTTTTACTTTTTTTCCATGAAAGTTAGCAAATTTCTCATCAAGAAATGAGAAAGAAATGTATTATAAGAAATTTTTACTTTGTATATTCAGCTCCGTGGCTAACCTTTTTCGTGTATAAAGAGAAAAATTAATTAAAATTTTAACTCGAGCTTTGAAATTCTTTAATTGTTTCCCTCTTTCTTTTTACTTACCCTCACTTTTCATACATTCACACACACATACACATATATACATTCAAGTACACACACACACACACACACACACACACACACACACACACACACACTCACACACACACACACACACACACACACACAAACATACACACACTCACACATATTCACATTCAAGTACACACACACACACACACACACACACACACACACACAAACATACACACACTCACACTCACACACATTCACATTCAAGTACACATACACACAAACACACAGAGAAAATAAAAGAAATTTTAGAGAAGAATTTGAAAAAGAATGTTTTATTAGATTTTGCATGAAGCTTTTAGAATCTTGATCTTGACCTGGACAAATAAAATTTATGGATAAACAAAAGTAGGGAATGAGGGTTACTCGTATTCATTCGAATCCGGTGGACAGGAACCGGTTCTCATCCATACGAAAAAAACTATGTCTAGCATCGTATTATATCCAGTTTTCTACGAATATAGAAATGTACAATCACAAGATTAAAACCAGTTTTTTTAGCCGGTGCCTGCGGCACCACGGGGCTAAAAAAACTAGTTTTAATCTCATAATTGTACATTCTATATCCGCGGAAAGCCGTTTATAGTACGATGCGAGAAATAACTATACTTGCAAACAGAAAGAAAATTTTAATTTTTATGTTTTAAGAAGCAACTCTATAATAATAGTTTGCTATTTTATCCTTTATTTAAATTAATTATTGACGGATTGTAAAATATAACAACATGATTGTTGAAAATTCATATTATTGTTCTTTTTAATAGCAAAGCTACTCGAAACTATAAAAATCAATTTTAGATAGACGTCTGATTTTTACATACTTGTAAAGGTTTCCATAAACCCGCTGAGCATCTGCTCTATAATTCGCTTTGCCAATTCATCATTCCAAGATTTTTTTGGTGCTAGGCTAAATATGGATTTTGTCCCCATTGTTATATATACAAAATTCAGATTGATATTATTATACCATTCTAAGCTCAATATTTCCTTAAGTTTGATTAAATCTTGATGTTTCGCCTTAGCTAAAAGTAAGTTACAGAGTAGCTATTGTACAATGACACTATATCAGGTACTAAGGTAAAATTCTGTAAAAGAAAGTCCCAATATTTACATTTATACCCTTTTTCTTCTGCCTCTGCAACTTTTTTCTTGTATTGCATTGCTTTGCTGCAATTCTTTCTATGTATGTTAGCCCTGTTCAATATGATTCATTTTTAGTTTTTCTGTGTTATACTAGCGGTGCAAAATTTAATTTTATTTTTCTTATTAATGATTCTAATATTTATAATACAAACTATGTTTATAAAAGACAGAAAGATATTTTTTATACAGGTCCTGGTAAAAAAAGACATGAATACATTCTAAACTATCTTATGCAAATAAAAAAAACGTATTTTGGATTTCGACTTCAACAAAACTAATTAAGTGTGAGTAAGTCAATTTAAAAATATTGAATTCTTGGCATAAAAAATGTTCAATATCTTCTTTGACAATAGAGTGTAAATTTTATAATAGATTTTTATATTATAGGTGCTAAAGTGTTTTTTAAGCCTTGAAAAAGTATGCATTTTGTACCTGTCTATTGTACATTTTTGTGTATGTTGTAAAGTGTAGAATGATTGCGCTGAAATGCAAATACTTGGCCTGTCTTAACTTTCCATATCAAATGTCCTTTTTTGTACAAAAAAATTATGGTCAATTTTTTAATTACATTTCTAATTTTAAATGAGGGTAATATAAATTAGTATAGTAATTTAGACTCAGACAGTTGTCCGCGGATAGGAAAACAAAACTGTATGTAAATATATCAAATTTTAAATAAAATGAGATACCTCTTGTATATAGTAGATAAAAAAAAGGTGTGGGATTTACTTTAGATTATTTAATTATTATGAAAATTCACGTTTTTTAAATCAACTATATCAAGTTCGCTCATTTTTCTTTTAAACGTTTAGATGCTTTTTTTTGGTGAAAAAGATTAAGTATTTTGTAAGTGACCTCCGGATTTTTTATGAAAATATATTTAAATGCACATTTGTTTCTCTGGAATTACTTAAAAGTCAAAACTGAGATATTTTTTAAATTTTTTTTACTCTTTAAGTCTTCGTTAACTTTGGTTTAAATAGTTTAAAATGAAATTCCTATATTTTGTGTAAAAAGACATTTTCTTTGTATATTTTTAAACTAAATTATCCTAATAGGATGTATGGGATTAAGATAAGCTACATGGGCGTGCGAATTTGAGGCAATTAACCCCATCCCCAAACGCCTAAAACTGCCCCTCCCCTTGAATTAAAATGCTTAGTGCAATCTAGAAATAGAAGTAGAAACGACTTGTCGGTCTTTTTACCCGAAAAATTATTTGCTTCTTGCTTCTTATCAATTCTGAACTAAAATCTAAAAGTTTGATGTTTTGGTTTCTTTATATGATAAATATACAAACTAATATTCGGTGTAAAGATATTCTACTCATTTAAAATAAGATAAAAACAAGCTAAAGCTACCCTAATTGTGGAAAAAAAAGTTTTGCGGTATAAAATACCATTGGTTGCCTAGAATGGTTTGTTGTTGTGTTGTTGTTGGTCCGCCACAACTTCTCATCAACTAATCTGTAATTACCACAAATTAGAGGCATTAACTACCTCGTGTAAATCTAACCGGATTGTCGTTTAATGTTCTTTAACTGCCCGCAATTACCTATTAAGACTGGTCATTATCATTTCAGTAGAAAAAAAATAAATGATTCTACTACAACTAAATTGTCTGTGATTATGTGTGTTTTAACTATAAAAGCCAACAATTAACATTTATTATCAAAATTATTATAGAATTTATGAAACAAATCTAAACATTTCTATTATTTATTTGAAATTAGAAAGCTCATGAGAAGCCTGAGGTGAGTAGTTCCTCCCCTGGACACCCCAACAATAGTGCACATGATATTCCATACCATCATGAAAGATACCATCCGTGGGCATTTCATTCTAAAAACCACAACTTTTTTGATCCAGCCTCAAGAAAAGATCATGCTAGTCTACATCAACAACTTAGGGAGGATAGACAGGCAAATAAGGATAATAATGAAGCCACGGAAGCAACAAGAAAGTCAGGTGAAGGTAAAGAGGACAGTGCTAGTTGTAACGATGGTTCCAACGCCGACAGATCAGCTCCCAAACATGCTCGTAGAGAGAGTATTGAAGAAGAGGATAGCTTGGTTGAGCCCATTGAGAAAGACCATGATGCAAGCAATGATAAATCAACGCCGGACATTATGGCTCTTTTCCCGCCGACACCGTCGTATTTTCATCCGCCGTTAGCCCTGCCCAAAGTGCCAAAGCAAGAAGTGGTAGAACGACCGGATTCGAGCCAGTCATTCCATCACGACAAAGGAATGTCGCCAGCTGCCGATGACTTGCTTCTTCCGCCGCCGTTGTTGCCCTCGCCGTTTCGTGGCCTCGGTGGAACTCCGCCGTTTCTTGACGAGGCTGGCCTACTTGATCCACGTCATATAATTCAATTATTGACTAGGAAGGTTTGTATACGATTAGACAGTGTTTCGCTTTTATTTATATTTCATTATTTATTCTAATATGTCTTCATTTTTGTGAAGTTAGGATAACAGTGAGCTTAGTAAAGAGAATATAATGTCTTGAATTTGTAGAACTATTTTAATTACACAGTTTTAGCAAATTCCATACAAACAAATTGGGCGGGATGTATGAAAATATTTTCGCAGAAGAATGGACGAAGGGCAAGCAGGGAAGGGGGGTGAAACATGTTGATAAAATAGTTGTATGCAAACTTGTTATAAAATTTCCTATTTGTCATAAATTCTTGTAAGTTGATCAAAATTAAATAAGTAGAAAATTGATGAAATTCTTCAAGTCTTTAACTTTAAAAGGCCATCTCTTTAATTTTTCCCCCTTAAATCTGTAAAATGTCGTTAACATATGATTTTAAAATTATCAATTGATATATGTATTTCTTTTTATTTACACTTTTCTCCTTCTTCGCTCCCTCTTTATGCTCTTAAAGCAATTTTGTTCAATTATGATCTAATCCAACTTAAAATGGTCTAGTTTAAGTTTTGAAATTTAAAAACATGTAATCAAGACCAGGTGATTCAACTTTATGCAGTTTTTTAATCTCATTTTTACACAGTGTTCCCTTAAATTAGTAAAAAAAATATAAAAATTATTTTAATATTAACTAAATTTTACAAACATTTAAACTCGACTTATGACTAAAATATTGAAAAGATATTTGTTATTTAATTAAAAACGGAATAAGCTCTAATTGAACTTTAAGAATTTTTTGAGTAAAATTTTTGTTGTAATATGTAATTACTCTTTCAAAGTCTGTCTTGGATTGACAGAAATGCATAAAAAAATTTTACTAAAAGTAACTGAACAAAATTACATTTACCTTTAATAAACTTGAATTATTTGAGTTTTTATTTAAGAATAAGAAACTTTTTAATATTTTTTTTTGTAAAACCTTTAACTAAAAATTTTAGGTATAACAGCAACTATAAAAAGCGCAGGAAAAAAATAGAATAATATAATTATCAACAGTTTAGCTTTAAAAAAATAACTAAATAATCATAGCTCTTATTTTTTCAAAGGTTGTTAACGGGTAGACGGTAGATTGCCGGGAAAACACAGTTATAGAGTAGCTATAAAACAAACAAAAACAATTTTCTTTGATCATTAACAAAAAAAACTTTACCATTATCATAATTGGTACTTCAAAAAACAATAATAATTTTAGTTGGGCGAAAGATATGAACAACTAGATTAAATGCAGCGTTTTCGTGATTGTATGTGTGTGCGCGCGAGTGTGTGTGTGTATGTGTGTGTGTCAAGTAGTAATATAAAGATTATGGCTTAGTCTAGAACAGGTATAGACGCTTCATACTTAAAGATGCAAATACTGTCTGAGATTTACCCCTCTAGCTTCACACCTCTCCCTTTTCTCATTTTTACTAGACTAATAAAAAAAACAGTGTTCCTCACAATTCGCAACGTTTTACTACAGCTAAAAATTAATTAATTTACTACTAAACAAGGATGACAACATCCATAAGTAGCGAAGCATAAACAATTAAATAAGAATTTAGAATTAGTTGACAAAAGCATGTATATTAGGAAAAAATCACGAAACCTTATCAACATTTGTTTTTAATTTCTTAATATTTATTTATATTTCAGTACTATGACTAACAGACTGACGGTCAAAGTAAATTACATACTGCATGCTCAGAACAACGGGAAATTTAATTTTGATATTTTTAACTACAAAAATTAAAAAAAAAACGGACCATAAACAATAAAGATATGAAGAAAAATGTGAAAAATATAAAAAAATAGCCAAAAACCTGCAAAAAGGCAGTCTGACCGCCATTGATGTGTTCTTGAAACGAAAGAAAATTTAATTTTGATATCTATAACTGAAAAACTTTGGAAATTGGGCCTTAAACACCAAAGGTATGGATAAAAATGTGAAAAATACAAAAATAGCCTAAAACCTGCTTAAAGACAGTCTGACCGTCATAGTTGTTTTCTTGAAACGACAGGAAATTTAATTTTGATTCTATAACTGAAAAAACTTTGGAAATCGGACCATAAACACCAAAGATATGGAGAAAAATGTGAAAAATACAAAAATAGCCTAAAACCTGCTAAAAAGCGGTCCTATCGCCATTGATGTTTTATAGTTAATTGTGCTCCTTGATAATGGGAATGTTGTCAAAAAATTTCAGCCTTTTATCTTTTATAGGAGCCGAGAAAATCACGTTTCCCCCAAACTAAGACGGACAGACGGACAGACGGACATACGGACAGACGGACATACGGACATACGGACAGACGGACAGACGGACATTTCAAATTATAGAGTAGCTTCGCTACTAAAAAAGTAATCAGATAGCTATTTATTTTAAAAATTTAATACTTAAAAATTGACACAAAATAATAAAACTCCCAAACCAAATTATACAAGCAAGTGAAATTTTTTTATGGTTGAAAGAAGGGAAGTATGTTGTATATGTACAATAAAGGGTTCCCAAAAGGCTAGTATAGTATCAGTGGATGCAAAAAAGTGTGTGTGTGTGTGTGTGTGTGTGCGTGCACGCCATATGCAATAGTCAAGGGTTTAATGATCTTAAAGCCACAATTATTTTGATATAGAATAGACATGAAGTATGAACACAGTAATAGTGTCTGACTGATTATGACGTAACAAAAAAAAATTAGCCAATGAGAGGCCACTATAAATTTTACCATTGGTCAATAACGGCCTCTCATTGGCTAATTTTTTTTTGTTACGTCATAATCAGTCAGACACTATTACTGTGTCCATGAAGTATTATTAAACTAAATCTTATTATGATCTTCTCATTTTTGTTAAAATAGAAATTTTTAGAAGCTGAGGAGTATTTTTCATAAAAAATGCAACTTTTAAAACAAATTTTCATTCTACTATATGAAGAAATAAGGATTTTTGGTTTGTCCATTTAGATCTTACAAACCACTGAACTAATTGAGTTTTCTATATTCAGGAAGATGTAGTTCATGAAATGGTTTTAAGCCATTTTATTTAATATGAGTCAGTGATACTTTCGGGCTATTTTTCTGCCTTCGGACAGAGGAAAACGAGATGCTAGAGGCGCAGCCGCTAGTTTATAATAATTTACTTATTAGCTACATTGAAACTTTCAAAATGAAATGTTTATTTTAGACTGTTTTTTGTAGCATGGTGCAGTGGTGGGTAAAAAAGTGTTAATGGGGATTTTTTGGGTGAAGTTGGGGAGGGGGGGATAAAAATGAAGGTTGCAGGTGGATGAATTTTCACTTAAGCATTGTCTGCCCCTTTTTCATACGTGCACTGCTTACTACTGCGGGCTTAACATTAAAAACATAAACATATATACATATGTTCATGCTGAAAATTAAATCTTTTCTCAAATGAATAGAACAAAGCATCACAAAAAAAGGTTTTAAGTTTCTAAAAAAGGGCAGAAGTGGGAAATAATAAAAAAATGGACTTTTAAAAGATATTTTAGATATCGAGATTTGAAAATTTGTAAATAAAGATTCTTATTCAATAATGTCAAGCAAAAAAATTAGCATTTGATATTTCTTATATTTATCTTTATAATTCCACAAATTTCCCACTGTTTATTCGTAGTTTGGTTAAAAGCACTTGTATTGTTTTAATCTAGAAATGAGTAAAAGCACAAATAAAGCAGATTAAAGTATCAAGTAAAAGATTTATTTTAAAATCAAAACAAATGGATTATTTTGAAAGAAAACCTAAATTTTTGTATCAATTTAAATAATCATTTAGTATGTTTGTCTTTTAAACTGATAACTGACAGGGTGTGTTTATACCTTGCTTTCAAAGAAGCTTGTTTGTTTCAAGATTTTTTTCGAAACCGATTAATATCCGCTGGATTAAAACTAGTTCTAATCATAATATTATAACCAGTTTTGATAGCCCATGTCTTTGGCATCTCAGGTCTAACAAAACTGGTTTTAAACTTATAATTTTACATTTTGATATCCGCCGAAAACTGCGATAACTAACTAATAAAAAGTATTTTAAAGCAATGTTGAAGTAACTTACGGAAAATTCTATTAAATCTAATTTAGATAAATTTCTTTGAAACTGATTTGTCTTTTATTTTTAGTACTTGATGACGAAGACAGCCATGCAGCTTGGCCGGGAAGGACTGGGGCGGCCAGAAGTGAAGCCACACCAATGCCAGCAATGTCTCAAGTCATTCTCAAGCAACCATCAACTTGTTCAACATATAAGGTTAGTTGTGCTGATTGTATGTTAGCTGCGCTACTCCACAAATTACTTTATGTACTATACACATAATCACTAGTTGATTTGCACCTGGCCTCCAGGAGAGGGCAAAACAGTTTAGAAAAAATGGCTTAAAACCATCCCAAGATATATATATATAAAGCTTCCCTGAAAATTACAACCACTTTGGAACAGTATTTTCCGAGATCTTAAGCTTCAGCCAAAAAAAAACTTACTTCTTTATATTATAGGATTGTATAGGTTGTCCTTTTTTTTACTCATTTCTATAAATGTTGGGACAAAGTCATTCTTGTTACCATATTCATAAAACAAGGATGATATGATTCATTTAGAGCAGGTCAAGACACTAATAAATTATTGAGAAATAAAGCATTTAAAATTTAAAGCATCAAATTTTTCTATAATTTAAAAAAAAATGACAGACACTAAAGAATTTTGAAATGAAGAAATAAACCAGACTTTATATTGGTATGCACTTTTTTATGCACATATAAAAAACTTCCCATGGTATTACAGTTGGTGGGGAGGGGGGAGGGTCATTTTATGGCTTTTACCTCTAATGCCGTATTTTGGCAAATTACGTGCATTTTTATGGTTTGATTATATTGTTAATTAATAAGGAATTTAATCTGCATTAGACTATCTTGGTATTTTTTCTAAAGTTTTCTAAAATATACTTGATTTATTTTTTAAAAATTCATATTTATTAAAATACAAAAGCTGAATAATGGTTATAATGTTATTCATGACCTTTGAATAGATATAAATGGAATCGTATTATAAACAGCTTTCCGCGGACATTAAATGAAATATTATAAGATTAAAACCAGTTTTATTAACCCCGAGGGGCCGAAGGCTCAGGATAACAAAACTGGTATTAATTTTATGATTTTTATTCTAATATTCATGACAAATTATCTGTAATACGATGCTCTACATAATATTTCAGTATGGCCGGAGAACCGGTTTTAATCCAGCAGATATTAATTAGTTTCTAAGCCATACTGGAAAATAAATTCCATGTAGTAAGTTGACACTGATAACTCATAGCAAATCCTTTCCTACTCCCATCATGAGTAGAGACGTGGGAATCTGAAAATTTGTACGTGAATAAAATAATTGCAGTTAGAAAATAATAAAGTATACACAATACTTTGCCTTTAGTGGGGAATTTTAGTTGTCTAGTACATACTTAAGCGGATATTTTACATTTCCCATTTAGCTATTAAGACATTTAGGCAGAATTAATTTTTATATTTTAATTGAAATGAAGCGGTATAATGAAAAAACCATAGTAGGCACAAAACAATTGTATTTTCACAATACACTGCTTAAGTGTACTTACATATTTTCATACTCTTCACTGTAGTTATATAGTATGAGTATAGTTATACCAGAGAGAGGGACGATGGGCTGTCCCCAAAGTTTTATAAGTCGTATTGGTTTGCTAACAACTTTGGGGAATTTTGTGAATTTGAATGGTTGATTTATCAAGTTTATTGTTCAAACGTTTCAACCACAATTTTTAATCTACAGCAGGATTAATTTTGTGTAACATAACTGGGGATGTACATCAATTTTTCTGCCATTGTTTTATCCCTTTAGATGCCTGGGTTATACAGAATATACATAATAGTTTGATGAAAGATTTGTACAAGTATGGAATACAACACTGGAATATTATTTTCAGTGGGGGCACAAATATAACAAAGATACCATCTCATCCCTGTTAAGCCAAGAAGCATTGGGTTGACCTTCAATTTCATGGGTTTATGTCGACTTAATGTTATATATTGAAGTTGTAAGGGAGAAAAATATTAACATTTTCAATAAAAGATCAAATTGCCTTTCAAAAAGTCGACTACAAATGTAAAAAAATTGGCAATATTTTAAGAAAGATCAATCTGGGCGCTTTCACTCATATTATAACTGGACCACATTTGATACTTATGTTAGGTTAGGTTAAGTAAAGGTTAAAAGAACCCCTCAGGGATAGTACACCGTCAGAGTAGAACCCTACCCCAACCCCCTCGGCACACACCTAAAAATCTATGGCTTTTAAAGGAAATGGGGTGGGATGGTTTGGTGGTAAAGAATTACATTTGAGTTAAAGCACCTAAATATATCTGTAATTCTATTACTTACCTTAAACCAGTAATCGGCTGCCGTCAACATATTCTTATGTTGATATAATAAAACCTCCAAAGTTTAACATGGGTCTAGTTAGGGACCAAATTAGTGAAGGGAAGGAATTGTGATACGTGACTTGTAATGAAGCTATTAGGTTTATGTGTCATTAAGCAACAAGTAAATACACATGTATGTATATATATGTACTATAATATGTATTTTATATGATTCCCACACAATTCAATTTCTCTTCTATGCATTTGCATACAAGGACAATTATATGTCCATACGTAGCGCACTAGTTTTAATAAATAAGGATTAATAGGGTATTAAACAAATTATTTATTAGTGGTTTCCATCAACGCATCAATTTAAAATTATTGGGTAGTTACTCGTGTTTTTTTTTTTTTTACTTTAAGTATTGATAGGTTAGGTTATATTCAGTACAGGGGAGCCCTGCAGGAAAAGGCTCCGGAAATAGACGGACGGATTGACAGACTGTAAGCTCATTCTTTATTTTTTTAAAATTAAGGGGCTCAAGTCCCTTAGATTAATTAATTAATCGTAGTAAACGATACAATATATGATTTTTAAGTAGGAATAAGAACTAGTTCTAATTAAAAGGCATTAATCGTTTTCGAATCCATACTTGAAATAAATTTACAAAATCGAGAGAAAAGAAAAACAAAAAGGTTCAGTATTAAAATATTATGAATACAATAAAATTCTGAATTGTCCAACCCCGATTTTAAAAAAAATGATTTCAAGTGTGACTTAAAATTCTGTTGAAAAAATGCATTTCTCGTTCATTGATACATTTGCTACACATATGTTATCAGGCTTGTGTCGATATTATCAAAATATTCAAATATTCTTGAATAATAGTGTAGTTGGAAGTTTGTTTCATTTATCAATCATCTTTATAACAATTTATACAGATTAATCCTCACTCTTTGGGGACGATTTGAATTGATCTTTTAATAGTTATTAATCGCATTGTAATAGATAGCTTTTCGCAGATATTAAAATTAAAACAAAACTGGTATTAATTTTATGATTTTTATTTGAATACTCATGGAGATTGTTAGTATACTTAATTTTTTAGTATGGCAGAGAACTAGTTCTAATCCAGCGGTTCGTAGCCGTACTGGGAATTTTATTTTTTTGTTAGAAGGAGGGTTATTTTGATTTAACAATTTACCGAAAAAAATGCTTAAAATACCGAATTTTTATTTTTTAAATAGAGAAAGCTTGACATTCAATTTAAATTATGAAATATCGTTGCAACCCCTGTCTATAAATGCAATTACATATTTGATATTTAATATGAATTAAAGATGACAATAAGATGGTGTAGCCACTAGCCTGCTGCATAATTGTGTGCCCAAGCGTAAATTCAGAGAAAGAGAGCCAAATTTTATTAATTTTGGCAGCGCATAAATCTTTCACTAGTATTACTAAGTACAGGCCGTTTGCCAGCCTTATGCAAAATAATTTTTTCTCTCAATAATTTGCCTGGACTTTTTTTTCATTGATTTAAAATTTAATTATTTAATGTTGTAATTTGGTCAAATAGGTTTGAAATCAACCATTGGTTGAGCTTATAAAATGATTCAGAACATAGGGTTCAAATAATAATGTTTATATTACTATAGGGTTCACACTGGGGAGAAACCGTACAAGTGCTCGTACTACGACATAGTGTTCAAATAATACTGTTTATATTACTATAGGGTTCACATTGGGGAGAAACCGTACAAGTGTCCGGACTGCAATATAGGGTTAAAATAATAATATTTATATTACTATAGGGTTCACACCGGGGAGAAACCGTACAAGTGCTCGTACTGCGACAGAAGGTTCAAATAATAATATTTATATTACTATAGGGTTCACACTGGGGAGAAACCGTACAAGTGCTCGTACTGCGACATAGGGTTCAAATAATAATGTTTATATTACTATAGGGTTCACACTGGGGAGAAACCGTACAAGTGCTCGTACTGTGACATAGGGTTCAAATAATAATGTTTATATTACTATAGGGTTCACACTGGGGAGAAACCGTACAAGTGCTCGTACTGTGACATAGGGTTCAAATAATAATGTTTATATTACTATAGGGTTCACACTGGGGAGAAACCGTACAAGTGCTCGTACTGCGACACAGGGTTCAAATAATAATGTTTATATTACTATAGGGTTCACACCGGGGAGAAACCGTACAAGTGTTCGTACTGCGACAGAAGGTTCAAACAATTATCTCATGTACAACAGCATACAAGACTCCATACAGGTAAATTTTATTCCATAGCAAGCTCTTGATACAGAATATATGTGGATATTATGACAGAGGAAAATTTTTCGCCAATTTAGGTTGCTATTTCCCCTATCATTTATATGTCAAGTCGGTTATTCAGTGGGAGAGTAAAGGATAGGGTAAAGGAAGGGGAAGGGTGAAACGTCGTTTTAGCCTGCTGTGTGTTCTGCTTTAAAAGAGAACATGAAAATCTGGTGTAAGATAAAAGTAATAAGATATCCATTTTAACCCCTGAACGAAGAGAAAATCGGAGTCCTGTATAAACATTAAAATTTTGTCTTATCTGATTCTTTATTATGCGGGTTATTTGATTTGATAGCTTTCCTGATTGAATGAAAAAGATTGTGTCTCTAAAAAACATATTCATAAAAGCTTATTCTTTTGCTAAAATTTAAAAGTAGGGAAAGTTTAAGGCTCGCCCAATAAAAGTGTATTATATATAATGTATCTTCTTTATAAGCAACCCATCAATGGTTTTGTCTTATATTTTCCTAGCATTTTACGTTTTATTGATCAAATTAACATATAATATGTGTATAAATGTAAAAGTCGTAAATTGCCTCACCACCAAACTATAAAAAAAAACATTTAAAAGTTTCTTCACGACTAAAGTGCATCCAGTCAATTACAATTATAAAGCATTGTATGTGTGTGTGTATGTCAGGTGAGCGACCATACAAATGTCACATTCCTGAGTGCGGGCGCGCCTTCATCCAGCTGTCAAATCTGCAACAACACCTGAGAAACCACGAGTCCCAGATAGAGCGGCTCAAGAATCGGCCATTTCATTGTAATATTTGTGGTAAAGGATTTGCCACAGAGTCTAGTCTGAGAACACATACTGGCAAGGTAACTTTTAGATTTATTTTTATATTTTCCAATGGCAATCTTGTACGCATAGAAAAAAAAGCGAATAAATCAATCTTCAATAAATGTAAAATTCTCCGTTCCATCAATTTTAAATGGATAAATAAAGAACTTATTAGTTTTTTTACCATGTATGGGTATATTATGCCTTTGGTAGCTTGCAAATAGGATAGACAGGAATGAATTAATTAAATCAACCGTCATTGTCTTCTCCCCTGTGGTATTTTTCGTTGTTTAATGAGGAAAAAAATGTAATGTCATGTTTTTAGAATCACTTCATATGGTTATTACTGAGATGAAAATATGATATCATACTAATTATGTAATGAAATTAACTATATATATATATATATATATATTTGTTTTTGGCTTTTAATATGAATAACATGTTAAATATCAAGATTAACATATGTAATTGTATATAAAAAACTAAAAATTATATTTTCCAAGGCGGCGAAAAGAACTTAAATTAAATTAAACCAGTCTTCCATATTTTTGCAGTCATTATAACAAATCTTTTATTTTTTTATTTTTGAAATAGTTTTCGTCTGTCAATACAAAAAAAAACATGCTAATAAACCCTCCATTTAATTGAAGTTATTGATGTCATACCATTAATAATATTTTTTTTGCAAAAATGAATTGTAAATATGAAAGTTTCTCCAGCAAATGTTATCCTTTCCAATCCGAGGCAAACAAATTTCAAGTTGGTTAGAAAAACTTTTTTTTCTGTGTGTGTGTGTATGTGTGTGTGTGTGTGTGTGTGTGTGTGAGGGGATCTGTGTGTGTGTGTTGAAACCACACTGTGCAGTGGCGGCAAGTGACGAAAAAATGCTTCTATCAAAAATTCCCTCATTTTTAACAGTTTTTTTTTGTCGCCTTGATTTTTTTTTACTTTAAACTAATTAGCATTAAAGTCAATCTTTTTACAACCTTCGGCATAAAATTTTTTTTAAAATGTACTTTATTTTCTAAGTCTAGATTTGTTTTTAAATAATGACAAGTTTTATATGTGTCTTTTTTTATTGGCGGTTTCCCGTATAGATCGTATGTTTTTTATGCTTATTTTAGGTTTGGTAAAGAACCTTTATGAAATAGTACCCCATAAGGATAGGTCCTGAAGGGTTAAAACATTTCCAGGGGCTACAAACATATTTTTCTCAAAATTTCAAAAAGTTTAAAGCGGAAATATTTGTGTTATATCATATAATTGTTATTTATATTTCAGAATTGTACCGCGATAAAGGTGAACGATGGCTTTGGTTTCTCTTCATCAAAAGTAAGCCTAGGCAGATCTATTCAGTCTTCTTATTACAACCATAATATTAATCATTTACACTTTTAGAAAAATAGGTTTTTCATACAATTTTTCGTAGTCAACCCATGCTATATATAATTACTACATTTCACATGAAAAATTTAAATCCAAAGACAAAGTGATAATTTTTCACTATAAAATAATGCTATTAATTAAAAGAATAGAACAACTTCAACCAAAGAGGGGAAGAATCAGTCTAGGCTTGCTACATTTATGTTTTTTTATTCATATTTCTCTTTCTTCCATATTATTAAATGTTCTTGTAGTGGATAGTTTATTATCATTATGTAGCGGCAATTTCTGGAGAGAGGTTGCGCGATTTTTTCTTTTATTTATAAATACTCTTAGGCCTTGAGTTTAAGTTTAATAGCATGCAATTTAAATAGCATTATTTTTTATTTTTGCATTTTACTATAGAATTTATTTTTTTAAGTAGCTTAATAGTAATAATTTATTCTTTTTAAGATGGTGTATTATAATTGATACTTTAGCTTAGATTTAAATATGTATATAAAAATAAAAATTTATTTCTTTTAAAAATTTTAATCTTTTGAACTAAAATTATTTTAAAAATAATTTTTTTCTTAGGCTAAAGAAATATAATATTGCTTTCTTGTATCAAATTTTAAACATTTGACTATAACATAACATTCTCGACAAAATAAAATAAGAATAATCTTACATAATTATTTACATTAACATAATTGAATTATGATTACTTATTGATAAAAAAATGTTCCTTTTTATATATCTCTAAAAAAAATTGTTTTAATTTTAGAAACTTAAAAAAAGTCTTTTTGTGTATTTCCCCTCTGAAAGTATTTACTCTATGTCCATATTTTCCCTTGGTGGTGGTGGTGTGACTAAATTGAGAAGGACATATTAAGTTTAAAAGTGTATTAACTATGCACAACTATTCATCAAATTATAATTACATTTTGTCAGCTTTTAGGCGCAGCAAGCTTTTAAAACAAATTAAACAATTTTGGGGGGAGATGATTAAACTTGTGTGTTTAAATTCGGACACTTTTGTCCAAACTATGAAAGGGCTCTTTTAAATTCTATTATGTCTGAAAAAAAAAAGATTTTAATATTTATTTCTGAATTATTTAAACGCAGGAGTGACAAACGTCGGAGTGGATACTTAACCTAACCTAACTAACCTTTATAGAAATGTTTAATTGATTTAATATTTCAGACACTTTTTGTCCACTCCGACGTTTGTCACTCCTGTTAAAGTAAATAACGCGCGAAGCGTCCAGCATATTTTTTTAAAATAAAAGCATCGGTGGGTTTCAGAGATATTGGAGACAAATTTGTTATGAGGAAGAGTAAAATCTAATATATACCAAGTATAATCTAAATATTTAAAATTAAAGCATGGTTAATTGCATATTTTATTTTATTTATTACAATTTCGCTTTTTGAAATGATTTTTATTATACACGGTTGATTTTTTATTAAATGAATAAGTTAGGGTACAATGTTTGGCACTTTCGATATAAGTAAATGATAATAACAAAGCCACAGAATACGATAATACCTTCAGAAAAATCGATGAAAATAGTTTTCATACTAAATTTTGGTTTTTTATATTTTTTCTAAAATGTCATGACAGAAGATGCAAAATGTCGTCTTAGTTTTTTGAAAGGATTAATCTTCTCTGAAATCTAAATTATCAAAATATTTTTTTTGGTAAATGATTATACGATATATGTCAAACATTTTATCAAAAAGAAATATTTAAAATTGTGAAGTAGAAACCTGAATAATTTTTCTTGTGGAAATAGTTTTCTGCAAATGTTGATAAACATATGTCTGCTAGCATTAAGATGTTTGTACTGCCAATACTCGTTGGGTTTTATTTAAAGAATTTCTTAAAAATGTTTTTTTTTTACATTGTATACCAATAACGCAATATTTGCTATCAGAAAACCCCCGACTAAGACTTGCCTACGACCCGATCTTTTAGGATTGCTTTGTAATTTACATTTTTGAAAGTCTTTTAACAGTATACACAACAAATTCTCTCTTTTTTAACTAACTTTCCGAATAATATACCTAAAGCATTTGAATTGACAAAGGCTATGCTAATATTTTTACCATTCAAGTTTATTTAATATTCTAATAAATAGCGCAACCCTCCAAGTTTATGACTACTTTTCATGAACATATGATCTAAAGAATAAGCTCTGACGCAATGTCATATAAGGATATTATAATATTCATTAAAAAAATTGTTATTTTTGCATATATGTTACATTTTACAGTGTTTTGTGGCTCAAAAGAAAGACAATTAAAAATTATTTCATATTATATAGTTTAAAGTACATAAGATAACCTAGAAATAGTAAAAAATTCCCTTTCTTTTTTTGTCGCAAAAGAGAATTCAACAAAGATTTTCATTAAAAAACACCTTAGTGTAAAAATTAAAAAGTTTAAACATGGTCACAAAAAGATTCAATTAGTTTATTAAATGTTTCATTTTCAGCAAATGACGATTAATCTCTATTACAAAGAATAAAGTGTAAAAAGATATTCTCGTTTTAATTTTAAGCAACTTAAAATGCATTTTAATACCTTTTAATGATTTATTTTTTAAAACATCATTTTATAAAATGTTATTGATTTTTAAAGTTATATATTAGAATGTTTTTAAATTTTGTTAACATTTTGTTTTAAATGTAGAAATTTGGTAATTCTAAACATTCAAAAAATGATTTTATTAAATTTTCATCACTTAAATTGCATGTTTGATGAAATTTTCAACTGATAATTCAAGAAAAATCGTTTAAGTTTTATTATATTTTACTTTGAAATGTTAAAAAAATATATTATTGTCAAAAATGTGGAAGTTATACTTTCCTCAAAAAAAGACCTAAAACATGCAAATTAACATGTGTAATGAGATTTTTTTTCTTTCAGGTTTAATTTTAAGTAATTATTGATATTTTTTGTAAAAAGGATTTTATATAAAAAGTTTTAAAACTCGAGTTATGTAGTGGTTCTAAAATAGGTTGCGAATTTATGAAATTTTCTTGCAAAAAAAATTTTCTAGGATTTTAAAAATAGCAAAGGGTGTTATTAGACGTACTTACAGATACAATTGCTAAGTCATTTTGGCCAAACACTAAAATAAAGTTTTGACATCTGAGGGTCCAACCGTGTATAGTTAAATTATCTTTCAACTTTTTAGAAAAATGAAATTTACATTATGAAAGTTTTGCAACAAGGACAGTTATATAAATAAGTCGCGCTCCAATAACATGCAAAGATATTTTACTTGTGAAATAAAAGCAACCGCAAAAAAATTGCCATAAAGTGTAAGACAAGTAATCGAAAAAGTACATACATTTTTATTTTAACATTATAAACAGATCATAGTCATTTATCGAATCGAATTATGGACAACTTTCCGCGGATATAAAAAAAAACTAAAACATTAAAACCAGTTTTGTTAGACTCGAGATGCCAAAGTCTCGGGCTAACAAAACTAAATTTTTATTTTATTATTCGTGGAAAATTGTCTGTAAAACGATGCTATACATGATTTTTCAGTGTGGATAAGAACCAGTTATAATTCAGCGGATATTAATTGGTTTCGGAGCCATACTGGAAAAAGATTTCTTTTTTTTCTATTTGTTAGATTTAATTATTCATTTCGCTTCAAAGAATGACATTTTATCTTTTGATTTTTTATATAATGAAATAAAATATAATAATGAAATGTTTAGCATCAGTCTCTGGTTGGTGGTCCGAATCCCAGCTGTTGTCCTCTGTGTAACAAATTGTGTATGAGTGGTGAGCTCTTGATGGAGCATATGAAGTATGTTCATAAGGATCCGAATGCCTCTGGTGTTCCAGGTAACGAACAATTTTTTCCTTTTTATGAAAAATCACGAAACCTTTCACAAAATCATATCTGTCAGGTTTTTTTTTATTAAAATCATCATGAAAGTGTAGATAGACAAAAAATATTGTTATGCATTTTTTTCATTTTCTTTTGAATTTGAATGTGATATTTTTGAGAATATTCATTTCCAGAAAATTAATTTTTAATATAAAAGACGACATTTAATTTCAGCAAAGAGGCGCAGTGCAAACCATCCGTGTCCGGTGTGTGGAAAATTCTATGTTAACGAGGGCAGTCTGAGGAAACATCTGGCCTGCCACCCCGAGATGACCAGCCAGCTGGCATCCAGCCTCAGGATGTGGCCCTGCACGGTCTGCACTGCTGTATTCACTCATGAAAACGGTTATTATTAACTTATTTTATCTGAACTTTTATGATGGTATTCTAAAAGACCTATACTGAAACATACTCCAACTTACTGTAATAACATAGACTTTAAGAGAGGGATAATCTATTGTCGATTAATTAATATACCCCCAAATTTTGATAACCAAATTACATTTATGTAGATGATAATTATTGGTGGAAAAATTTATACACTGATACACTGTACTGTGCAGTGTTCATTAAGATTATATAAGAATCAATATTACCCCTCCCCCCTAAAGTTTTAAAATATAATAAATACTTAAATTTTTTGCTTTGAATTACATTTATTTTTTTATTTATAGGTTTACTGGCACATATGGACCAAATGCGAATGGACCCAAAACATCAGTTTGCAGCACAGTACGTGTTGCAGCGGGCAGCCGCAGAGCGTCGGGACCGCGAAGCCTTGTTGGCCGCCGCAATGTCGGCCGGAATGTCTGCCTGGGGCATGGGTGGCATGGGAGGAATGGGTGGAATGGGCGGAATGGGGGGAATGGGAATGACTGGCAGTCCCATTCACTCAGACGCGTCCACGCGAATCTCAACGCCACAGGAGATGAAGATGGAGAACGCGCCGCCGTCGCTGAGGTCTCCGCTGACCCACCACCAGTCCAACATGGATGGATACATGGCCAGGATGCCATTTTCCGGCTTTCACTCCATGCAAAATCATTCAAGGTATAGACAATGAATATTTAACTACCCTAAATTTAATGTTTTGAAAAATATCATGTCTTTAAAAGTAATTGCTTTAATTATGGTTGGATACAAATATGTTAACATCGCATTGACTGGTGGGTTTTAATGGGTGTTTAATCTTGTGTGTGTGTGTGAGTGAGTGTGTGTGTGTTTGTGTGTGTGTGTGTGTGTGTGTGTGTGTGTGTGTAAATGATGTTGTATATACACATGTATGCACTCTCAATGCAATTAATTTAAATAGATGTTCAATAAATAAACGTTTAAATAGTCCGGGCACAATCTTATTACATTTGCAATGAAGACAGGATCAATGCAAATTTGTTACAATTTTAATCTTAAATATTAATTTAGAGATTTATTTGCAATTTAAATTTCATGTATTAATACTTACTTTATGTATCAAAATTGTACCTCAGCTGCTTTTTAATTATGCCAGAACGTTCGTTTGGAAGTCAAATCTATTTTATTGCATTTGTTCAAAAATAACACTGATAACGTAAATTTGATGGGAAAAAGTACTTGAATTGACGTATAATGACATTTGAGTTCTTAAATGGTATACCAATTGATCTAAAGGATATATTGCCTGTTTTCTACATTATAAACCTGCTATAACTATCTGTCTATTTTAGCGGATTAGCTGGTGGCCAGGCAGCCGGGCATCCCCATCCGCAGCAGGAGCCTGCAGCTCAAAACCGCGACAACCTTAACAGATTGAACAGCGGGGAGGCTGATATCCAGCAGAGCGCGGCCAACATGGCTGGCCACTTGATGAGTCCAGGACAGGAACATGCTAGAAATCCACAAGAAAATAGGTATGCATCACTTTAATTTGCTATCAATATTTAAGTTTAGCACCACAAAAAATAAGAATATAAAAAAGAGATGACGAAATCTTAAGGCTCTATTGTATTGAATTGTGTCTAATCTATACTTAGCTACTGAAAAATTATCATTTCTGAAATATTTTCTAATACTCACGACGACATACAAAAATGTTTCCCACTCATATCAATAATATTATATTTTTAAATTGATGTAATGATGTTACTATGTGCAAGTAAATACATTGTTATTGGTTAATTATACATTATACAGTTAGGGAGTTGAATCCATTTTTATAGAAGCAGAAATATAATCTACGATTATGGTTTGGACCCTCTAAAACTGTAATCTACCTTTCCACTTTCCCCTCTCTTGGTGAAGATATCTTCAACGCCGATACGATTTTTGAAATGTAAGATTCTACTTTCCCTTCTCTTGGTGAAGATATCTTCAACACCGATACGATTTTTGAAATGTAAGATTCCACTTTCCCCTCTCTTGGTGAAGATATCTTTAACGCCGATACGATTTTTGAAATTTAAGATTCCACATTTGCCTCTCTTAGTGAAGATATCTTCAACAAGAGAGACAAAAGTGGAATCTTATATTTCAAAAATCGTATCGCCGTTGAAGATATCTTCACCAAGAGAGGGGAAAGTGGAAGGGTAGATTACAGTTTTAGAGGGTCCAAACCATAATCATAGATTATATTTCTGCTTCTATAAAAATGGATTCAACTCCCTAACTGTTATAGGGATAAAAAAAATGAAACAAAAATGTACATTAAAAACAAGTTTTTTTTATTCTATCTTATCTGATTTTTTTGGTGAAACTTAAATATTCCAATGCCTGTATTACATCAGGGTTGTAAACGGTGAGATGGGAGCACCTGGTTCCGCGCCATCAGCCGTGTCTGACGCCAGGGAAGGTGTATCAGACTCGCCAACGGCCGCGGCTGCAGCAGCAAACAGCATGGACCCCAACAACGCTGCCTACCTGGCCCTGAGAAATCATCCGGAGACCACAATTAGACCCATCGCTGGGGAGGGAGGTGAGGAGGGGGGACATGAGACTAGACATCACACAGCTGGGGAGAATAATATTTTTAAACAGGTAAACTTTATTGCTAAAATTCCTTATTTCACCAACCAATTTAGCTCTTTTTGAATTTAAAGAAACCCTGAATCTGATTAATACCTCCATTGTCTTAAGACTTTTTTGCTTAAGGGAGGATAAAAGTGTCAAAAGTGTTTCATCCATCTTGGAAAATGTTTTGGGGGAGGGGAGGTAGCACAAATTTTGTCTGGAAGTTATGAAGTTTTTGTGCCTGTTTAAGACAAAGGCATCTCCCTTACTGTAATTATGAATGTCCCCGCGACTATGAATGGATTAAGGATATAATTTTTACTGGCTATGTAAATTAACAATAATGACATTGACAACATACTAAATACGATAAATTATATTCAATTATTCATACTAGCGGCTTCGCCCCTAGCCTCTAGGGGCTTTGCCCCAAGAGATGATAAAAAAAAGTTAAGGTGAAATTCGTAAATAAAAAAGGACCAAGGATATCTCCTACAAAAAAAAATTGGGGGGGATTTTTTTTTGTTTTTTGGGGGGTTGGGGGTGCCCCACCCCCAAGAAAATAGCCTAAAATCACCACAGGACCAGTAGGTATATTCCCTGAAGAGTAGAATCCGATCGGTTCAGTGGTTACTGAGATCTTAAGCTTTAGACGGACGGACGGACAGACATCAAGCTACTTTGTATCATAGATATACAATCTAAATTTTTTTTTATCAGGGAATGAACGGTTTTGGAAACGGACAGGAGACAAAATATTCAGCTGAGCAAAGCTTCCAGGGCCAGCAGGAGCACCATCCGCCAGCCTCGGAGACGCCTCCCGCCTCAACTACCGCCTATCACCAGGCCGCCGGGGCAGACATCTTTAGCCGTTACAAGCTTGAACAAACAATCCGCCAGCTGCACGGGATCCATTCTGCGGATCAACGGCCCAGCTTCGGCGATACACCGTTTACTGGCGTTTAAATTTAATTTTATACAAATTTAAAACAATTTAAAGGGCGGCACAGTGACAGTAATTTATCGCCATGATATGTGCTCTGAACAAGGACGCGCGCGTGCACTGTGTGCAACTCTCCCAGCGCTCATACACACACACAGACTCACTCTTATTGTATTCTTCTTTTATAGTACTTAATATATTTCATAACTACTTAGATTATTCAATGGTATGTAAATAGACAACTTTTTTTTGTAAATTATATAATGGTCTAAACAATACTCAACTTAAAACTTATTTAAAATATTTTGTTAATATTGCTACATAGAAAAAGAGTTTGTTTAAGACTAAATATTAAAATTTGTTGTGTAAATATATGGAAAAATTGTAGTTGAATTAGTGCTGGAATTCGATCTCATGAACTCAAAGTAAAGATAGATAGAATTAGTTTTAAAATGCTTTACAACATACATAATGTGAAATAAAAATGCTCGGCTTCCCCAAATATTTTGTGATTTTTAATTATTATTACATTATTATTATTATGAATATTCTTACTAGTACAACTGGATGGTATAAAAATATTGTATCACTAGCTAATCTACTTAAGTAGAAAAGAACAAATATTTAGGTTTAATTGAAAATACTTTATCTTTTTATAAAGACTTAATATTTAGAATTTATTAAAAATGCGCAAAAAATCTTTATAAAATAGATAAAGTTATAACGAGTTTATTGAAATTATACAAGGTATGCTTAGAATCAAAAATATTAACATAATTAAAGACTTATACATAATTTATTTATAAAATTTGTTCTTTTCTACTGAACGGTTAGGATAATAAATATTTCTGCCCTTTATGTCTTTAAAAAGTCAATTTCAATTTATTAGATTAAACTGTATTTTTAAAATTTTCTAACAACTTATATTTTTTGTATAATTTTGAAAATTTTCAGAAGGGCAATAAATGATATTATAGTTAGTAAATAATGTTTTAGCTTTCCTTTATGTGTATAAATTCACTATAATTTTAAAGTCTGCGAACTTAAATTTTTGCAAACATTATGTTGATATATATGTGTGCATTTTTATCATTATTATACTTTATTCTCATATGAAAATGTCATAAACATAATCAAATTTAGGAGCAAGAAGGTGCAGCTTATATAGTTTTAGTTATTCAAAATTATTAAAACATATTTATTTTTTTTTTTAAATAAGCAGTTTTTGATTTATTTCAACAAAAAAGATATAAAGAAAATCATTAAGCTGCCCCTCATACCTTTTTTAGAACCAAACATTCCAGGTTAAAAAACTTTTTGGACATATCTTTTACTTCTGTACTTTTTTTAGTATAAAGACATTTCATATGAGAATTTTTTAACCAAAAATCTTTGATGTCTTCCTTAAAGATATATTGATTTTCTAATTTTATTAAAACGTAGTTAAGTTAAAGCAAAAAATCATTACAATTTAAAAATCAATTGGGTCTCTAACACTTAAAATTATAGGGATTTTTTGGACAATTAGAAAGATGCTCTTTTTTCATAAATAGACACGTACTTTCCTAATTTTTAGAAAGGCCATAGGAGATGGGATTTTTATTTCAAAAGTTAACAAAGAGTTGATACAAAAATATCGAAGTGTCGAAACATTGAAATTTAAAACTAAAAATATTGAGAAATATGTAAATTTTTATTATTTACGAAGATTTTTCAAATACTTTCAACGATTTTTCTCAACAATAATTTCAAAAAATGAACTCTAAAATCCCCATTTTAAAAAACTTTTGTTCTACTTTAAACTGTCAGACGAAAAAAGTTAAAATAGAAAATAGAAAGGTTAAATTGTAACCTAACTATACAAAGTACAAATTTTATATAGTTTCTAGGTCTCGTGTAGACAGAAATAAAGCATTCATTGAATTAGAATGACTTTGCTATACTATCTTCATAAACCTTCATACATAGTTCACATATGAACCAGTGGACCATTTCAAACAAACATTAATTCAGAATTCATGGGATTTTTAGACAAACTATTCTAAAATGGGTCAATGTTTCTCCTGTTTTAATAATATTTTTAGAAATTACACAGAGAATGAATGAAAAAAAAAAATTTTCTCTAAAATTCATTAAATTATACAACCTGTATGATCTGTTAATGAAGAATATGATCATGTGGTCAACGTTTTTCAAACCTTTGGTGGCATTACTTTTGTCTTGAAGTTCCAAACGTGCTCCATAGTAATAGGCCAATACTTTTCTTTCCTCTTTAATAATAATTTACATCACACGCCGAACTTTTAAAAATATAAATCATCTTAAGCAATTTAAGATGCGTTTTGGTCTGAGACTCGAACCAATGACCTCCCCAAAAATATTAGATAATCAATATATCTCAACATGACAGCTTTAGTAACAAAACCATCATGAAGAAAATAGTTATCATGTATTTTTTATATTTTGGCTTTAAACAAATAATTGTAATAATTTTCTTATCTCTAGTATCACACATTTTCCCATCAATATGTATAATTTATATTTTATGTAGTCAGAAATAAGATAGGTTTGTGAAATAAGGAAAAATACAAACACAAGGACTTGCAGTATTACTTAGTAGCGCAGCAAGCAAGTTTTTAATTCAATCTTAATGGCTTCGACCGTATTAAAGTTATTTATCGCGTCGTATTTTTTTCAGTATGAATGAGAACTGGTTCTAATACAGCCGTTATCAATCGATTTCAAAGACAACTGAAAATTTTGAAAAATTGGGTACTTGGCCAATTTTCAAGATTCTTTTTTAGACTATACAGATTTTTTGTGTGGGGAACACATTATTTTTTAAGAAGAGCCACCAAATAATAAGATTCTTCGAAGGGTTGAAGAAAGATATTTAGAGTAGCAGCACTGCTACAATAATAATACATTGGAGGAGATGGTATTTCTCACTATAGGTATACCAAATGATTTTCTTGCTAGATTGGATTTGAATCATAAAAATAGTTTTGCATGTATATGACATTCTATTTGAATAATCAGCAAAATTTAAGTGTTATTGTGTAAGTAATCAATATTATTTGAAATAATTATGGCACATTTAGTGAGAAAAACCATCACCCAACATTTTTTACTGATAAGAACTGAATATTTGACCGGTCTCATAATTTATAAGTTAAGTCCAATTTGCGTTAACTAGCCACATCTGTGGATTTTTAAAAATAAGCTCACTTTATATATATATTATATATTATTTTAAAGAAAGTTTGTAAGACTCCCTAAATTTACAATTACATCACTTTTTTATAACGCTTTTCTGGTAGCTTTATTAGGGAGAACTACAGCAAGAGATCACAAACTAAAGCTTTTTATTTAAAATTTTCATTATTTTTTTGTAATTGTCGTAATTATAATATTATTGCTTTAAATTTAGTTTAAAACTACGCTACAATAATATGTTATATTCATGTTTGTGTACGAAATAATAAATGGTTCATAACAAAGATTTAATACTTTTTTATTTTTTATTGATTTAAAATTATAAAGTTTTTTTTAGAATAAATACATATAAATATTATACTGTATGAAATCCATGACTACTGAAAGAATGTGAACACTTATATACAGGGTGCGGCCATAATGTTACATATAAATAAAATAAACTTTTTAAGTAAAAAATATATAAGTAGTGAAGAAGTTAACAATTATTGTCAATTTGTGTAAATTCCTATAAGGAATAAAAATATATTTTAAAAATATTTTGAAAGCCAGGTATTAAAGCTTTGGTCAAAGATAAATAAAATTATTTTTGATTGATATGAGGACTATGGTTTAAATACCAAATAAATACATAAATAATTACATAACTTACAAAAAAGAAAGACTAATTTTAATAAATAATATACACATTTGTGAAATAAAGAAAAAATTTCTCATTTCCCTCAGACACAAATTTCGCTTGGATGGTAAGGAGAAAATTTTTCTTTATAAAGATAGCAGTGATGTTTTTACTAGGGTTGGGCCGTAAACTTTTTGGCCGGATATCGGATATCCGGTATCCGGATAGTTTCAATATCCGGTATCCGGCCGGATATCTGGCCAACGCTCGATATCCGGCAAATTACCGGATAAACGAATATCCGGCAGTAAAAATCAGCCGGATATCCGGTATCCTGATATTTAATATCCAGTAACCGGCCGGATATCGAAAATGGCCGGATATCCGGCCAAACCGGATATCCGGCCCAACCCTAGTTTTTACTGTATCTAAACAATCTAATATTCATAATGAAGTATCACAAAAACAACAAATAATATTAGTCAAGAAATAAAAATACATAATTATTTTATCTTCATGAGTTTTAGATAAAATGTACATTACTTAATGCTAAAAATGCCTCTAGTGAAATAATAACAACAAAGAATTTGCTTTTTAAATATACTAAATAACAGCCTATATTTTTTCGGGCTTTTCAGTAATACACTCTTTCTCCTTTTCAATGTCTGTATCAACATTATGTTCAGTTTTCTCTTTCTCTTCCTTGACAGTTTTATCAGAGTTTCTGTTGAAGCATCTGAAGATTCTCATGTTGACGATTTTCTTCTCAAAGGTGATGGTAATGACGGTTATGAGTACGAGTCCAGCCCCCATCACATCTGTCCACATGGGCATCACATCAAACATGAAGATCTATAAAAAGAATACATTATTAACATAAAAATAAAATTTTGAGATTAGATTTAGAGGGGTCTATGCACGTATATGAGAACAATTGATTTTCAGGCTTCTTATTAGTAGCGAAGCTACTCTATTTAGTAGCGAAGCTACTCTATAATTCACAATGTCCTTCCGTCCGTAATTAATGAATTGGGGGAAACGTGATTTTCTCGGCTCCTATAAAAGATAGAGAGCTGATTTTTTGACAACATTCCCATCATTAAGGAGCACAATTAACTATAAAATATATATAAATGGCGGTCGGACTGCTTTTTAGGAGGTTTTAGGCTATTTTTTATATTTTCAAAATTTTCCCCATATCTTTGGTGTTTAAGGTCCAATTTTAAAATTTTTTTCAAATTAAGATATCAAAATTAAATTTTCCGTCATTTGAAGAAAACAACAATGACGGTCAGACTGCAGGGAGGAAGGGAGGGGACAATGGGCAATTAATTCAATTTTAGAGTTTTAACTCAATATCCTCAAAACCAGATATATCTGGAAAATTCCAAAAATTTAAAACTTTTTTGCATTAACAGTTTTAAAATATTTTTTCCATTGTTATGTGCATCTAGTATGTAATTTACTTTAACCGTCTTCATCATACAAAATAAAACAAGGTTTCGTGTTTATTTTCTCCAATAAATCTATTCTTGATTTAATAAATACACTTTAAATCTACTTCTACGTATTCCCATCCACAATTTTTTGTGCTTCGCTACTTATTGATGTTGTCATCCTTGTTGTTAAATTCTAAATTCTGTTAAATATTGTGAAAGGAACAAAAATAATATACTTCTACTACAGTCTTGTAAAAAAAAATAAGAAATGTTAAATAGTTGACATTAAAAATCATCAAATGCTTAGACACAAAATCAACAATATGTGAAAAATGTCAAGTATTTAGCTAAAGGGATGGCAATTTGTAATTATATGACCAAGGGATTAATGTACTTCTGCCTAGTAAAAAATTCGATGACTTAAGAGATATAAAAATACTCTTTTTTCGAATCCATCAGGATTTTAATTAAGATATAATATTATGATCACTGTATAATGTATAAAGATTAAATCTTTAACGTCTTCTTATTTGAAGATTGTAAATTTATTTTGAAATTATTTAACATTAATTTTGGTTTATTGACCCTACAAACATCCACAAAATTGTTCAAGTACCCATAAGGAAAGCAGCATAAAAATAAGAAAATTATAGAAGATCCCGGCGTTAGAAACTAGTTCTGTTCCACAAAGAACAGGAAAAATTATTGGCCGATATCATATGGTATCATGTATGTGTGTGTGTGTGTGTGTGTGTGTGTGTGTGTGTGTGTGTAGGGGTAGAGGGGAGTAGGTGGCCGAAGGGTGATATGTGGTATACGCATTGTTACGCATCTTCAATTAAACATCAATGGTTTTTCATGCACAAAGAAGGAGAAGGGAGGGAGGGGACAGTCGAGGGAAAGCATAAAAGAAACTTATGGGAAGCATAACGCATCTTTTAAAAGCAGTGTAAGCTGTGTATAAGTGCGTACACAAGGTCAACAACCCCCCTCCCCCCAAAATTTCTCGAACCCCAAAAAGAAAGTTTATTTTTGTGTACAAGTACATCTATAGCGAACACACCCAAATACAAATAAAATGCAATTCTTATAGATACTTATGACATTGGCCGATATATTAAAATTTAAACCAAAAACATCCAAAACCTATCATAAAATTAAGTATAAATATGCCAAAAAAAAGTAAATTTAAATTATAATTTATGTACAAAATCAAAACAAAACGTTTAACTTGAAATTCCTGACATTTGAAAAAATTGTCCAGAATCCAATTTTAGACGATACAAAAAATAGAGGGGGGTACATAAGTGACTTAGGCAACATATATTAATATTTTGAGAGAAACTAAAAATTTTTTTGAAAGATAGTCTGGAACAGCCAATTTTAAATTTAAGGGGGGGGGGTAGAGTAAAGTTTTATAGTTTTTATTTAGAAGAACCATCCAACACGTCCCTAGAAATTCCCAATATCATTTGACATTTTCAGACTAGAAGATTTCATAACGTCTAAAACAACTTTTTGTTACTATTAACAAAATTTGGCTAAAACAAGGATGACAACATCCATAAAAGCGACGCACCGAAACGGTGGGACAAACGGACATTAACACTTGTATAGTGTCTGAATTGAATAATCTGAACATAAAAGTATAAGGGTCGAAGGAAAATTGTAAGTATATTTGTTGAAAAGCTGCTTGATACAGGATAATGTTTATGGACATACTTACATTTTTAGGACTTTATTATAGAGTTGCTTCGCTTATAATATTGTTATTTGTTGTTCCAGGAATCAATATACCAAAAATCAGATCAAACGGATAATTAGATCACTTAAAAATTTGTTGTTAAAAAGTAGAAAAATCGACATGTTTAAAATGGACGTACGGACATTCTGGTAATGATTATAGAGTTGCTACGCTTTCTTAATCGTACCCAACTACTACAGGAACCATCATGCAAAGTTTGAAATCGATAAGACAATTCTAACATGCCTAAATTAACGAATAAAAGCTATCTATCTCGAACGGACGTACGGACGGACGTACGGACGTACGGACCGACCCTAATTATAGAAAAGCTTCGCTTTTAAAAATTAGAGAGCATAGCAACGAGATTTTCTGCTTAAAGAATGCATAAAATTACCTGAACAACGTAAGCCAGAACAATTTGAAGTTGTCTGATGATAGTGACTCTGGCAGGAGACTCCAGAGTGACGGCATAGATGAGGCAGTACTGCTGGATAACACCCAGCACTGAGATGGCAGAGGCCAGGCCCCACTCCCACAGGGCGGGGTTGCTCGGGGTTCCAACGCTGAACAGTCCGGCACATCCGCAGATGACATAAGCAATGCCCATGTAGAAGAGGATGACAGTCTTCTCAACCTTCTTGGAGATCTTCTTGGTGAGGACGATGCCGAGTGCAGACATGAAGCAGGCAAGGCAAACCATTGTGTAACCTAGAATTATTTATCAGTTAGTTCCACGAATACATTACTGTTTACTACTTGTTTTGCTTCTTTTACCCGTTTTTTTATATTTTTTTTTACATTTATTAGAAATAATCTTGTTTCTTAGACTTGATACATCCTAAGCGTAGAATTTTAGAAAACCATTCCCTAGATTGCACAACATTTGTTTGCAAGTCCTAACTATGAATGTAAAAAATTGGAACACTTTTAGGCATTCCTTTTACTATATATATTACTAGCAGCTACGCTCCTAGAGGCCTATAGTGGCACTTTAAATGTTTGTTTTTTATTTCAAATATCTAATTTTAGGGGGGGGGGGGAATTGTCTATGTTGCGTTCAAGTCTCTACCCTTTTAAGGAAAACCCGATCGGTTCGGCGGTTAGCGAGATCCTTCGGTACAAACATACTCACAAACACACAGACAAACAGACATACTGTTACTTTATTAGAAGGATTGACAAGCATATTGTAGTAGCAAACTCTGTTATACGTCATTTGTAAAGGAATGGTTGGCACTGAGACTCATGCACATCACCTCCTGGACATTTTGCAGACATTAACCAAATAACTCTTACCTATGAAGTCATAAGTGGTGTCGGCTGAACCAAAAATGAATGGTGGCTTGGCGATCAGAACTACACCGGTCAACAAACTGGCACCAGCACAAATACGGAACAGTCCGCATGGTTCCTAGAAACATAATATTATATACATGTAACAGATTTTCTATTTGTCTGTCTGTACTGAAGGATCTCTCTAATACTGCTGAGCAGATATGGTTCTCCTTTACAGTGTAGCTTCTCATAGGTCCTTAGCAGGTTTATAGATATTTTGGGGAAAGGAAACACCACTGCACCCTCAAGCCAAAAAATATTTACAGGCGGCGACACTGTATGACTTACTGGTTTTCCCTTCCTAAAAGGGTGCCGACAACTAAAATTGAAAGTGAGGAGAGTGGGACTTTTTTTACTTGTTATTATTGATCAAATTAAAAAGTTGGTCATCCAGACGTCTTTTATTTTTTTATGTCAAAAATTGGCAGTCATGCCTTCTTATTTCCTCACAGAATTTAAAAAAACAAGGATGACAACATCCATAAAAGCGAAGCACTGAAACGGTAGGACAAACGGACATTAACACTTGTATAGTGTCTGAACTGAATAATCAGAATATAAAAGTATAAGAGTCAAAGCAAAATTGTAAGTAAATTTGTTGAAAAACTGCTTGATATAGGATAATATTTATGGACATACTTACATTTTTAGGACTTTATTATAGAATTGCTTCGCTTATAATATTGTTCTTTGTTGTTCCAGGAATCAATATACCAAAAATCAGATCAAACGGATAAATAGTTCACATAAAAATTTGTTGTTTAAAAAGTAGAAAAATAAACATGTTTAAAATGGACGTATGGACATTCTGGTAATGATTATAGAGTTGCTACGCTTTCTAAATCGTACCTAACTACTACAGGAATCATCATGCAAAGTTTAAAATCGATAGGACAATTCTAACATGCCTAAATTAACGAATAAAAGCTATCTATCTCGGACGGACGTACGGACGGACCGACCCTAATTAAAGAAAAGCTTCGCTTTTAAAAACCATATAAGTAATAAGTATGCTTTAAAATATCAAATTTGAGAGGTTAATGTGTCATCAGATGGTCTTGTCTAACTAAATTTAATTATTCCTTTTAACTTGAAGTGAAAGTAAAACTTATTAATCTAGATTTGTTAATCATTCACCAAAAATCTAGAAGTTATATGTACAGTACATGTTTTTGTGAATATACTTATAAGTCTTTTCTGTTTATTGTGATTGAATAAAATAGAAAATTAAGGGAAATTAGTCGATTGCACACACTTTTAGTTTTAACGATTGAGGGAAGGGGGAGGTGTGTTGACTCCCTAAGAAAAAAAACCTGCCTTAAAACCAAAACAATATTTCAAAACAAAAAAAAAGGGTCGGGGGTCAAATCCAATTATTATATATATAATTAAACAAGTATGGACAAAAATTCTACAGAAATCTGTAGTCGTGAACTGTTTGAATACAGGATATATAAAATATAAGTACTTACATTTTAAGACATAATTATAGAATTGCTACGCTTTTAACATTATTCTTATTGACCTAGTATTCAACATTTCAAAATCAAATAATGGGATAATTATGTCAACTTAAATTTTTTTTATCAAGAAAGGTAATGAATAAAATTATTTTAAATGGACGTGCTGACATCTTTGCTATGACTATAGAACTGCTGCACTTTCTGTACGTTAATTCACTTATTGCAATTAACATGAATCTTAAGGGATAATACAATGAACCATAAGTTGATATATTGCACACCACCAATTTTAAACAAATGGTATTTTCTGTAAATTGAAATTATTGGTGCAAAAGTTGGACACTGCTAGAGTATACCTACTAATCAGGGATTAATAAAAGTTTCTATGTCAACAAACGAGAGAACGTGCTTATGAAACTTTAGATGAATGATGTATGATAATATTTTTAAATTTTTTTTATATTTTCAACAATCAAATAAAACCTTATGTAATGCTTTCAGCTTTCATTTGAAATTAAAGCTAAGCTTGGTATAGACTTTTGGACATAGAAGGGAAAATTTTCCACCAAATTGGTCATAATTTTTTGTCTTGTATGCTAGTTATTATTTGTAATTAGAACATAAATAAGGAATACTAAGATAGCTCAGAAACACTTATTAGAAGCGATAAACCTATTTCAATATGTGTGGTTAAACATAGGTAGACATTTCCATTATTTGGATAAGATAATGGAAGAACTTTCGGATTATGGAAAGAAAACGAAGTAGCAGGTTTCATCGTATTTTCAAATTAGCTTTTGATACGTTATTTTAGGTTAGGTAAATGTTAAGGATTGCCCCGCAGGAGAAAATAGGAGAAAATACGACGAGACCCACTACTTCTTTTTCTTTCCATGATCCGAACTTCCTTGTTTCTTATTTTATTCAAAATTCAACAACTTTGCTTTTACACTCAATTATTGGTTGATGGTTATGGATGTTGTTCAAAGCATCTTGTTTTGTCTAAACTTTTTATATTTTTGTATCTTTATATATAAACTCTAAGTCTCATATCTTCTTGACTTACCTTTAAAATACATATAGAAAAGAGCATAACCAACACGGGTGAGGAAAAGATGATAGTTGTTGAATCTCCCAGTGGTAGGCGAGAAAATGATGAAAAAATGAAAACCAATCTAAGTCCACCAGTGACGGCGACAAGGAATAAGAATATCAAAGTCATCCGTTTCTTGTCACCACAAAAACTTAAATTCTTGTACATGGCAACAACAAGCATAACAGCTATTTGTAAAGCACCACGCATGACAACAACTTGCAAACTGTCCATCTCGTCCAGCATCTTAATCATGCTGGAGTACGCAGTCATTAGCACCCCAGACATGAAAGCCAATAAGAGTCCAAGGGATCGCATACACAGACTTCTTGTTGCCTCAAAGTCCACCCGACTTGAAATATTTGACGAGGCTAAGGAAATAACTGAGATTGTGGATGAAAGTCTGCTTGAAGCTGATGAAAGTCTACTTGAGGATCGAGATGAACTTCTTTTGTGGCCATGTTCCGGCACTGAAAGAAAATCTGTATTGCCACTGTCATCTTTTTTGTCGAGTTCTGCCTGAAGTTCTGGTGGAAAGACTGGATCTTCTTCAATATCAATTGAAATTACAGGTATGCCGGGCTTTGGGTGGTTGCTGTTCACTTCAATAATTACCGGCTCATCATCTTTGTAGGCAGGATTCTTGCTCCCAGTAGTAGTCTCGTTCATTGTTTCTGCCTGTACTATATTTTCTTGTGAATCTGAAACAGTCATACACTGATTTATCCTATCAAGTGGCGACTTCTTTGGATACTCTGTTAGAACAGGGCTTTGGAGGATGTTGCTTAAAAAATGACTTTTCATCGCGACTTCCCGATTGGAACTAAAAGACCCAAAAGTTTATTTTCCAACAATTACTTGCTTTCTAGAATTGGAAATTTTGAAACTCGCGCAAATACACGCATGGTACTTACATCAACACACACACTAATGTTTCCCATTTACGTGAATACGCGTAAACGATTGACACCGCTTCCCCCTTTGTACATACTCTTGTTGCAATTGCACTAGATGCATTGTTAGGGGGAAAGAGGAAGAGGAGGGGGAGGAGGAAGCATAATTATTTTTAATATTTTTCTTTGACGTCATAATGTAAGATTCAGGGAGCTTGAATTTGAAGAAAAAAATTAAGAAAATATTTTAGTGTAGTTTAGTAAATATCTTTTTTCTTTATTTAAAAAGTTTTAAAAACCCTTTCAGAGCTCAGGAAAAGAATTTTAACACAATAGTTTTCTCAATTATTTTAGATTTTTTAAAATGTTTTAAAAATATTTTTAAAAGTGTAATTTTCTGTGTAGAATAAAGCCAGTTATTAAAACCAGAGTTTAGTCAGCAAATGATAAGGATAGCATAAGTTTATATTATAATTAATAATAAGGAATGGAGGTATAAGACCAAATTTTTTCAGAAGCATATGTGAACAAATCAGACAATAAATAAAACAACACTGGAGTCTGGACAAAAATTTAATTTAAGTCTCGTCATAAAATAGCCAAAAACAACAGAATGTATCATTTGACCTTAATTCTCACAAAATCATATAAACAAGTAACTCTTTAAAAAAAACTTCATATGAATCATTTTCTAAAAATATTAAATTAAGATAACAATTGAGTCATACAATCTTTATGTTAAAAACAAGGATGACAACATCCATAAGTAGCGAAGCACAAAAAGTGTGGATGCGAATACGTACATACAAGTAGAAAGAAAGAGTATTCTTTAAAATCAAGAATAGATTTATTGGAGAAAATAAACACAAAACCTTATTTTATTTAATATGATGACATACCAACGTTCAAACTAAATTACATACTGGATGCTCAGAACAACAGTAAAAATTTTATGATACTATCATCTCAAAAAAGTTTGAAAATCGGACCAAAAACACCAAAGATATTATAGAAATTATGTAGAAATATAAATAAAAATAGCTAAAAACCTGCTAAAAGGCAGTCCGATCACCATGAATGTTTTTTTTAAACATCTGAAAAATGAATTATGATATTCTTAACTACAAAAATTTTGAAAATCGGTCCATAAACACCAAAGATATGGGAAAATATGTAAAAATATAAAAATAGCCAAAAACCTGCTAAAAGCAGTTCAACCTCGATGGATGTTTCAAAAAACAGAGGGAAATTTAATTTAGATATCCATAACTAAAAATTTTTTGAAAATCGGACTATAAATACCAAAGTTATTGTGAAAAATACAAAAATAGCCTTAAACCTGCTAAAAAGCAGTCCGACCCTCATGGATGTGTTAGAGTTAACTATACTCCTTAGTAATGGGAATGTTGTCAAAAAGTTTCAGCCATCTATCTGTCAAAGGAGCCGAGAAAAGCACGTTTCCCTCACTTTGTCCCATACAGACGGACGGACGGACCTTTCAAATTATAGAGTAGCTTCGCTACTAAAACCAATGCAACACAACATCGGGAAATAGCGAAAATCATGATCTATAGTTAATTTGTGTAGAAAATTTGCAGCCAGACTGCCGGACTAAGAAAGTAATATGGTGGAATTTTATCTTAAATCAGTGGACTATCTTTTCTATACAAGCTGAAAACATTTTCCAAATTAAACTTTTATGATTATTTTGAATATAAGCGGAGAAAACTATGTTTCCCCTGTGCCGTTTCTTAAGGATAAACGGTTATTTCGAATTATAGAGTAGCTTTAAATTGCCAAGGCGTACGGACTTTGGGTTGCTACGCTTAGGATTAATTCTCATTCTTGCAGAAATCCTTTTGCATAGTTTTAAATTGATTGGACAATACTAACATGTCTAAATTTACGAATAAAGCTATCTATTATTGACAGACGGATGGATGGATTTATACGGATAGACACACAATAAAATTATAAAAGCTTTAAAAATGCAATATCTTTCTTTCAAAGCAATAAGCAATGATAAATAAATCCTTGGTTACTTATGGAATATTTCAGATTTTACTTGATTAAACCAGAATGTTTTTATACATTACATACTAAGTGAAGAGAACCATCATAACAAAATGTTTATTTTCTCATTAGCGTGAACACAAAACTTGGATTAACAATCATTTCAAAAGTTATTTAAAACTTAAAACGTAAAGAATTGATTTAAGATTTAATAATTTTCTTTAACATCATCAGAAAATTTTATACAAAATTTAAAAATAATTCTTCTAGCAGCTACGTCTCAAAAAACTTCTATGGGCACGGGGGGGGGGGGGGAGATAAGTCGAACCTCTTCTTTCATTTTTAGTTATAAAACGAAAATTAAAAAAAAATTAGGATAGATTTTTTTCCAGGGTCGATATATCTTTTTAGGGTGATGGTATCCTACCCCTAAAAGTCAGAAACCTTCCCTGGACCTTTAAAAATCTTCACCATATCTTTACTTAGTTCCAAAAAGTGTCTTATTCGCCTCCCCCATTTAGTTTTTAAACGTCCAATCCAACTACATAACAGATCGTCAATTTAGGCTTATTTAGAAGTGTTCTTTAAAATCATGTATGAGGATTCCTAAAATGATAAGAATGAACAAGTCTTTTATAAGATCTAAAATTACTTTTGAAACTTGAGGATCGAGGGGAGGGGTTGTTCCTATGGCGAATAAAGATTTTTGTCATTCATTGATATTTTTTAAAATGCCTAAAAAAATGAAATAATGAAAAACTTTTAAACTTAACAAAACTTTCCCTCTATAACTTAATCTAGTAACTGTATAGGTTATTTCGTCAAAGGTAACCAGTTATTTGAATATAAATCTGAGATAGAATCCCTGATTGCAGTTACAGAGATCATTAGTTACATCATCAAGAATGACACCATCAAGTTTCAAGTGTAAAGGGGATATGCATAGACGTCCAAGTGGGGGGGGGAGTAAAGGGGTGATTAACCCCCCCCCCACACACAAAAAAAAATGAGCTTGGGGGGGCCGTAGGCACCCCCAAAAATATTATTTTCAAAATTTTACCCCCCTCCCCCAAATAAAAAAGCTTGGACGCCCCTGATGCTAAGTCAAGTATTTCTATTTAAACTACAAGTTGCTTCGCCCCAAGAGGGAGTTAAGTTAAACCTCCATAATCAATAAATTTTTAGAAAGCATTTACTTCATGTAATTCAACATGTGCTGCTAAATAATTTCCAATTTTTTCAGAAGGAAATGTTTTCATCACCCAGGGAAATAGCTTACATCCACGAGAGGACCAATAGCTATATACGGGAAAAGCACAATTTAATCAGTTAAGCAATTGGTTATATTTCAGTTTTGCCTAGTCTAACAAAACTGGTATTATAAAATAATATTATCATTTTTATTTCATTATTCGTAGAAAATTGTCTATAATACAATACGCTACATAATTTTTCAGTTTGGCATAGAACCGGTTCTAATCCAGCTGATTATTAATCGGTTTCGAAGCAATACTGGAATAGTTATTTCTTTCATCGTATTATGAACCATTTTTTAGCCCGTGCCTTCGGCACCTCAGGGCTAAAAAAAACTGGTTTTAATCTTATGATTGTACATTTCTATATTCGTAGAAAGCGGTTTATAATACGATGCTAGACATAGTTTTTTCGTATTGATGAGAACCGGTTCCTGTCCACTGGATTCGAATGAATACGAGAAAATTTGTTCTCAAAATAATAAGCTTGGACATTATTATTAAGTATTTTTTAGGAAATAAACGTGAGGACCGACTAAAAACCTTCAACCTACATCTACCTCTAAAAGGGTTTCTTAAAACAATAAAATAGATAATACAAATAATTTCTGCTTTAAAAATCGTCTATTTAACTAAAATATTTAATTAAAATTGTAAAAACAATTAACTATATTATTATTAATACAATATGGATTAAAAGAAATGGCAATTTTAACTTTTCACTTTTCACTTAATATAACTTTTTCCTTATAAATGTTATTGTTTACATCAAAACAAGAAATGTACACTTTTTATGTTTTATGTACTGATATAATATATCTAGATAGATGGTCCATATGTCCCCAAAATTCGTCAAACTTAAAAAAGGTACTTCATAGCAGACAAACACCTTTGTTTATTTTTTTGTATTCAGGTTATACAAGGGATGATTTTTTAAAAAGATATAATTACTTGAAATCTAACTTTATTCTAAGCTAACTTAATTTAGGTTTTGTCATGTGCTTCACTAGGAAATAATTTTTACGCGATTTAATTAACCCAAAAAAGCTTGATCTTGAGAAATGCAACTCAATTGGCGAACGAAATGAAAAAAATATGCCCCTTCCTATCCATTCTCCTATTGGCTGATTTAGAGAGTATGTCTTCAGAAAATCTCTATTGTACAGGTTAAACAGCTGATTGAGGATTTTTGGTAAATTAAAAAATTGTTATTATAAAAAATAATTGTTTTATAAAAAAGTGTTTGTTTCATAAAAAAAAGTTGTGAATTATCAATGATTTATCGACCTTTATCGCACTGGAAAATTATAAATTGTTTGATTTAACGAAATTATACAAAGAGTTCAATCTAAAGTTTCATTTCTTTTTGTTATTGATGAGTAAAGCTCTAATAGACTCATAATTTTTAAAAATAAGTTGTGTAGTTTGACGTAAAGTTATAAGATCGACGTTGACTTGTGCCAATGTTCTTATTTACTTTATTTTTTTCTAAAGAATGTGTCCTAACTCTTGTATTTTTTTTTAAAAATAGCTAGTAGGTGTTTTTAGTAAGTAGTAGATGTAAAATGGTCCATAGAATTCAGATATGCAATCGTTTTTTTTATAGACCTCTTATTTTTCAAAAAAAATAGTTGGTTTTAATTTAATATACTAAAACGCAACAAAAAAAAAAGAAAATTGCCATTATGAACAAAAAATTGTAAGATCTTTAATGTGACACCTTACTTTTTCAATTCTGTTGAGTAATTATTGAAAAAAATCTATTTTGTTAAACCCCGTTAAATCAAAACTTTGAACTTTGTTAGCTCGTCACGAATGGGTTAAAACAAAATCACTAAAGTTAGGACACGTTCTTATTTTCCTGAGGAAATTGCTAAATTTTAAGTCAATAATCATGCTATTAAATAAAATTTAATATTACTTTTTAATAGGAAAGTTGGCAACCATGCTCATGTGAATTTCAAGATGGCGGCTTTCTTTCTATCCTTTATAGATATAAAGGACTAGTTGAATCAGACATTCCGCCGCGTAGACACGCAATTAACCCACAGTAACCAACTTACTTTCAATAAAGAAGGTATTCTACAAGATGGCCGCCGAAGCAAATAGTGATAATGTAAAAACTAATGAGGATCATGATAAAGGTATTCAAATTCAATTTTAATATTGATATAATTGTCCGGAATTAACGGCGTCACATAGTTTTTAGTATTGGCATAGCAAGGCATTTGCAAAGAAATGCGAAATTTAGTTCGAATAATGCGACTCTGTTAACTTCCGGGCAATATATCTATGATTCGACGTATAGTATAGTATAGTAATTTGAATTATATAAGATAGCATCTTGTTCCGAGAAATTTCGCATTTGGAGCAGGATAATAGTTCCTTACGAAACTACCTCAGTATCTCAAAGTGGAGTAAGGAACTTATTTTCCTGAGGAAATTGCTAAATTTTAAGTCAATAATCATGCTATTAAATAAAATTTAATATTACTTTTTAATAGGAAAGTTGGCAACCATGCTCATGTGAATTTCAAGATGGCGGCTTTCTTTCTATCCTTTATAGATATAAAGGACTAGTTGAATCAGACATTCCGCCGCGTAGACACGCAATTAACCCACCCCCCCACCCGAAATCATAAATAACATTGACGCAATAAAAAATTTATTTGAAATCGTTAATAACATAAGAGTTTTCATAAATAAATTCATGTATTATAATTTATATAATATGGAAGATGTTTTAAACAAGATAAAGGATTATAATAGAACAAATGAAATATTATATACATTATTATACATGAAATAGTTATCTTTAAAGTGATTCATTATCAGTATAGAAATTAATTAATATGTGAAGAGTATTTGATGTTTTGAATTAACAAACGAATAGAGAAATATCATGATAGTTTCAATGAAATTAGAAATTAATTTTAACATCATTTGAATATTTAATTAACGAATAGTTATTATTTCTCTATGTGTTTTTTAATTTAAATATGGAAAACTAAGTTCAAATTAAATAGTGATTGTTGAAAAAGAATTTCAGTAATATTAAAATGAATAAAGATTCTAAGAGAGGGAAAGAAATCCCTAAATTTGAATTGATAAGGGTGTAAACCCTGGCAGGGTATCGAGTCCCTAATAGTAGAATTGTAAGGGTATAAAGTCCCTAGGATATAAAGCATGGAAGGGTATAGAGTCCTTACGTTATTGTTGTTGTTAAAGAGGTATAAAGTCCTCAAAAATATATACACAAAGAATATATTAAATTCTTAAAATTAATAAGAATATTTGATTTGAAAACAGATTAGAATGCTTAGAGTACTTGAACAAATTCTAATTAAATTAGATATTAATCAAAATGATTAAAAATGAGTACAATTTGTTGTACTTTTAAGGATTTGATTTGAAATTTGATAGAAATATATATTAGCAGAGAAATCTAATAAGAATAAAGAAATAGTAAATGAAATTATTAAAAATCACATGATTAAAAACTTTTTCTATGTTTCAGATACTATCACGGAGGTTTTTAAGATTGAGCGGATGAGTAAGGAGGAATTTGATGCGAGAAGAACTCAGATTTTGTCAGAAGCACAGATATGCACACCTCAGTAAGTATAAAATAGATAGAATGAATAGATGAAAATAGAAAAATAATAGAATAGATTTATGCCTAAACAAAAGTAGGAAATTGACGAAAATACTGATTGAAACTTAATTATTACTGGAGCATGATATCAATAGAAAAAGAGAATACAAATAGATTGATTATAAGTTATAAATTAAAATATAAATTTTTAGTGTGTTCAACGCTGACAGACAGCGGATAGTGGCGGACGCCCAATTCCTCGTAACAACTGAGAACAACTTGGTTTTTCAGCCCAAGACTTTGGATGATGGTAAGAATAAAATAGATAGAAAACAGTAAATGTAGTAGTAAGATTAATAACCATAAACATGAGATATATAGTCCTTTATAAGATGATATGATAGCAAAGAAGAATATATTAATTAGCGACAACGTTCCTAAAGGCAATTTATGATAATTAAAGGATTAATTTATTTGAATTTATAGAAAAAAATAGATATTTTATCAGATTTATGATAATTTTTTGAGTAATGTTTGCAATATAATTGTAATAGTAAAGTAGATATTAAACCAGGTTTCGACTAATATATATTTCAAATGTTATAAATAAATAACAATTAAGAATTGTTCCAGATAGGACCACACACAATAGATCTTTATTATAGTGTTAAACTATAAATCCTATAGTGGAATACATATTGAATTAGAAATAAAGTTAAATATTTAAAAAATTATAAAAGTAAATAGCGTTTAAATTTGTCCTAAATATAGGCCATGTGCAATGGTTCCACATTAATCTTTGAATTGAAATCCTTATAGAGATGAAAGAATTTATAGAAATTGAATAAAAATAAATGTTAATTTATTTATCTAGATGCTCCAGAAGTAAAGGCGCAGAAAGAGAGCCAGAGGCAACAAGCGAGGAAATTGGTTCTCCAAACGCGCGATCGTTATAAACGATCGCTCGTGGAATTCATGTATGGAGCGGAGCTCATTCATCTCGTAAATACGGAACACTGTGAGTTCAGTATGTTGGGATCGAAATTGTCAAGGTATAATTATGATTAAATTAAATTGATAGATAGGGATAGATAAAATATGATAGATGTGAATTAATTCACACTTGGAAAATTAAAAGTTATAAATAACGTACTTGGAATCTACAATGAAATTTGAAGTAATTTATTGGAAATAATATATAAGATCATATTAAATGAAAGTCTTATATTTCAAAAGTGGTTAATTAATGTTAATTTCACAAAGGATAAATTATATCCTAATAAGATAGTTAGAAGTTTAGGAAATTTATGAAATTTAAAAGAACCACATCGGTTTCACAATTAAGATATCTTATTAAAAGGGAATAAACACCTTAAGAATTGATATAGAAAAACAATAGTAAACTATTAAATATAATAAAATGAACAATATTTTAGACAGTTGGAGACCCAGAAGTTAAAGATGAGAACACGAGGAACCTTTAATCGTGGAAGAGGGAGATATTCACCTGGATATCAGAGACCACAGAACCAGAACCAGAGCCAGAGTCAGGATGTTATGACTCTACTGCAGAATATCCTGCAGCCACAAGCCGGACCCTCTGGCGGCACGCGTTCGTCCTTGAACCAATTGAACATTCTAGCCCAAAAACGTACTTCACGTTGTAGTCGTTGTGGGCAGATTGGTCATTGGTACAAGGACAACGCGTGTAGGCCGGAGGACATCGCGGCACATGAGCAGAGACGTGCGGAATCAGGACGTGTTGCTGCTCTAAGCCTAGTACCGGGAACAAATACACCTAAAAGAAGTGAGTAAATGAATAGTAATTAGAACAATAGATAGATAAGGATGTTTCTAGAATTAAGATCTCAAAAGAAATGGATTAAGGGAATGAAATTCAGGATGTTTCTGAAATTAAGATCTCGAAAATGGGAAATAAATTGTAGAATTGATAAAGCTAGGAAGGGTCTGGAATTAAGATCTCTGTAAAGGAAATGATTATAATGAAATTAAATCAAATATATTATAATAGATTCCTATAAACAAATTGATATAATGTATAAATTATATTAATTAAAATAGGATCTTATAGAATGCCTTGTTTTTTGTAAATTAAGATCTCAACATAAATTATGAGAAATGAATTTATTGAATTAAATATATTGAATTCATTACATGAAATATTAGAGAAATTGTAGATTCAACAATTATTAATGAATTTGATAAAATAGGTCAGGAAAATTTTAAATTTTAAGGGATAGGGCAATGATGAATTAAATTTCATCATAATAGCAAATAAGAATTATAATAGCATATTATCATTTAGGAAAGTAAGGCTCATTTAAAATAAAATAGTAGACAATATTGATAAATCTATTAAATTAGATTGTACATAATAATCAATATTTAGTATAAATTTATAACATTAAGTTCAAATTTAGATGAACTTGTTGCCATAATAGAAGAAAAAGGATGGGATGATCCTAAAGCTACGGCAGAGGCCTTAACAAAATGGCTTGATGAAAATGGATATGCTCTTCCTCAGTCAACCCTTAGTATTCATTCGGAACTTAGCCGGCAATTTATGTTAAATGTAGTTCAGCCAGGTTTATTATATAATTTTAAAGTAACTTCAAAAATCATTATAATAAGAAATATAATTAGGATTGATAAGAAATAAAGAATTTATATGACTATTAAGATTATATAATATTTAAGAGGAGTGGGTTTTGGATACTATGGAAAACGGTCTTAGTTTGGATTTTGCTTCTAATCCTCCTGAATGTTATGAGGAAAATAATAATAAATCAGCACGAGATAATATGGAGGATTTAATTAAGACAGTAGAAAAATGGCAGTTAGAACAGGCCTGCGTTTCCGTAGAAAGCAAGCCTCTATGGGTCAGTCCTATGAGTGTCTCAATTGAATATGACGATACAGGTGCCATAAGGAAAAAACGGCCCTGTATCGATCTTAGTAGGAAATAAATAGTTTACTTAAGAAATTTATCATTTTTTCAATTTCAATTAGTACATTATATTTTTTAAAAAACAGCATATAGCATATGTTCATTCATTAATTGTAAGAGTTTTTTAATTTATGAATTCAAAATATCTTTAATAGTATAGAAATTTTGAAACTAAAAACTATTTATTTAATTACTTACAGAGGTCTGAATCCCCATATAACACAACATAAGACGAAAATGGAAAATCTTAAAGCGGTCGAGCATCAAATTGTCGAAGGTTGCTTTTTTGCAACCTTCGACATTAGTAATTGCTACTTCCACGTGAGATTAAATCCAAAACATAGAAAGTATTTTGGTTTTAAAATCACAACGGAAGACGACCTCGAAAGATATTTCATATTTCTTGTGATGTGTTATGGGTACTCGGCAGCTAGTGAAGTAATTTCAAGATTGACTCGGCCCTTAAAAAGTCTTATTCATCGGCTAGGAATCACTTTTTGCATTTATATAGGTGTATTGTTTTAATTTTCTATCTAAATCGTAGCATAATGGTAAGACATTTGTTTGTAGTATAAGATCTTGATAATTCAAATAGAATTAATTATTAAATGATTATTCCTTGGAAAACCTGAGCTCATTTATAAATTTATCATGAATTTTAAAGTAACAAAGTAAGTCCTTTGGAAATTTTGAAATTATGAATCTAAATAAGAAATATACTTAACATATAAGGAATCAATTAAATCTTGAATTATTGCTAAAAATTTTAATACAAATTGAGGATTAGCATATGCATTTAAATAAATTCTAGAGCAATTTAAATTTAACTTTGACTAAATATAGAAAATTAAAATGATATCTTAATATTAGATGACGGCAGGATTATAGCCGCAACGTATGAGGAATGTAAATACAAGATTCAAATTGTCATTCGCCTGTTCCAAACCGCTGGTTGGAACATCAACTTTAAGAAAAGTCAATTAGAACCTAGTCAGAAAGTATTATACCAAGGATTCTGGGCATGTTCCCAACGTATGATTTATTATTGTAGTGCTGATAAGGAAACCAAATATATAAACAGTATTAAACAGTTATTAGCCATGCATAAGTCTGAGGGATCTGTGCCTGCCAAGCAAGCAGCTAGTGTGCTTGGCAAGTTACAATCCCTCAGAATATCTCATGGGAATATTGTTATTATCTTACCTAGAAATTCCTATAATGAACTTGGGAAAACAGTCATTAAAAATGATGGCAATTGGAATTGTAGAGTGACATTTTGTGATGGAATAAAAGAATTAGAATTTTTAGCTAAACATTTACCATACTATAATAAGAAAGCAATAACGGGATGTAAAGAGGGAAGTCAAACAGTATATCAAAAAGAAGTACAAGAGATTATCAAACAGATTACTGACACTGACCTACCGACAGAAAACATTTTGATTTCAGATGCCTCTGAATCAAAAGTGTTTACGCTTTATCATGGAAACATCATTGAGCTACTGGACTATGAGTTTAATACTGAGGAGAGAGAATATAGTTCTGGAAGGCGTGAATTGTTAGGACTCATAAAATTTTTAGAAAATTGTGTAAAGATGAAACGCGAATTCCCTTATAAACTTTTATATTGGGAAACGGATAGTTCAGCATGCTATTATTTTCTCACACATGGTTCTAGGAAATCTTATATACAAAGAGATGTTGTTAAGGTTAAGAGCCTCGAGAAGAAACTTGGAATAACAACAGTACCAATCTGGACAGCCAGATCACACCTCCGAATACAGTTGGCGGATGCGGGATCAAGAACCTCTTTCAATTCAGACCGTTGGGGAGTACCTAGGATCTTTTGATCTACAATTTTTAAATACTTTCAAGTCAAACCTGATATTGATGCATTTGCATCAGAGGAGAGTAAAATATGCTCTACTTATTTTAGTGATTCATTGGACAAATCAAACGCCGGCATAAATTTTTTTGCACAATCTCTACTTTCTGACAAGATTTATTTCATGTGCCCACCAGTAAGTTTAGTGGGACCTACGATTAGGAGAATTCAGAATAATGATGCAACATGTATTTTACTTTGTCCTATGTGGACAAGTTCTCCATGGTGGACTCTACTCCATAATGGCCAACACTATCATCCCATGGTCAAAGCAGTATACATCTTTGAATCCCGCCCTATGTTATTCCATGAGTTGAAATTGGATTCAATCTTCAATCATAGCATGAAGTTCATTGCTTTACTATTTAAAAAATAAGTAAAGATTTCCAACTGTTTTATGATCATTTTAGTTTATAAGGATTATTCTTAAGATTATTTAGAATATAAGTAATATATATAATGGAAAAAAAATACACACAGTTTATAGTCTGCAATTATATTTATATATCATTATCAATTTTATGCACAAAAGTATGAAGTCACAATGGTCAAAAATATAGAATTTAGTAACAATGTCTAGAATGTAAGGGAGTCCATTAAACCAGCCTCAAAATTAATAGACTCATTAGATTAAGGGATTTTTTGTAATACATGTAATTTTGTTTATTTTCAAAGTAAAATGGCGGAAAATGAAGTGGAGGAGATAATACCTAATTTCGACGACATAGCTATAGTGGAGGAGATTATTGATATCCAGCCTGAACCTGTTCATCCCTTTGTGGTTTCTCAACAAAATGGCGTCGGCGATATGACAGGTAATAAGATAGATATAAAATAGAATAGATATAGAATAGTTAAAATAGAAATTTTACTTGGATAGATAAATTGATTGAGTAGAAAATTATTACTAGAATAGAGAATTAATATCTAAATGGGACTTTATAATAATTGAGAGGGACAATTGCAACCTAAAATACTTGTATTCAAAATTCTTCTAGTATAATTGATCTAAACATAAATATATTTAGGACAGAGGGGGTTTCAACCGCATGGTTTGAGTATTACAGATGTGGGCGGTATTGGGGAAATAATTGAATCCCACCCTGATCTTTATGATTCCTTTAAAACTCTTTTTTCGGGGCATTTAGCCTCTAGTACCCATAGCTCTTACGATTGGATTCTCCAAGAATTCAAAATATTTTGTGAAGCAAATGATTATCCATACCCCCATTTTAATAAGAAATCAACTTTACAATTTTTGGCATACGGGGTTTCTAGAAATAAAACTTATTCCTGGTTCAAAAAATACCGCCCATCATTAGTAAGTCTTGAAACTAGTTTAGCGCGCGAAACCTCCGAGATCCCGGCGGCCGTAGCAACTGGTTGTGCATGATGAGGCGTCTAGCGGCAACGAAGCCTGCTCCGAGAAAGGCAACTCCATTTGGACAGGAGGAACTCAAGATTCTGATTGACTCAATAATATGGAAGAAATATGAAGAAGGACAGCGACCGGATATAGTGGAGTTCCGAGCTTTGTTGAGAGTGGTCACATATTTCCACACTTGGCTGAGGTGAATATATTTATTTACTTCTATTCGGCGCGATAAATATCGAGTTAAAATGAAAAGGGGAAAGGGATTTATTTTAGCTGAAAGAATTTAAAAGCAAAATTCAATCTTAATTATTTAATTAACAATAAAATGAATAAAAGAGATTAAAAATGGCGGAAAATTTAGGAGGAAAGTTTACTAGATTTAAAATTTTTTACATGACTGTCATTTAGCTTTATAAAGAATTAAAGTATATATAATAAATATATATATATATTTAGATTCAGCGACTACGTACAGATCACGGAGAGAGATGTAGAGGACAAAGGACACTTTGTGAGGTTGAGGTTGCCCAAAACAAAACAAGACCAGCTATTCGAAGGCACTTATGCCTTTATCCCTGAAACAAAGTAAGTAAATTGAGTAGATAAAAACTCCGACAAAAAGGGAAATATTGAGGAGGGGCAATAAAATATTTAATAGGGTTATTATTTTTACACCATCCTCTTTAATTGCTATAATTAATTGATCTTTGATCGTTTATCGGACGCCTATAAATAGGAAAGAAAGAGTTAATAAGCTTACAATCATGAAATAAAATATATATGTTTTAGGGGAAAGTACTGTCCAGTGATGCTCTACAGGCTCTACGCTAGATACTATGGTCTAGAATACGGGGAGTCTGGAAATCCCCGCCATCATTTGAACTTTGTAGTCTACACACAGAATGGAATGACGTTTCCTAAGTTGACCCAAGCTCTACAGTACAGCTCGAGTATGGCCCAGGTCCGTGAAATACTGAAGAAATATGGCATCCAGAAGCCATATTCCGAAACGTCTTTTAAGTGCGGTGGAGTAACGGCCTACCTAGAAGCAGGCGCAACGCTCGAATCTACAATGATTCATGGGCGTTGGCGCAATTTGCATACGCCGTTATTTTATCTCAGGCAAACCACAGAATTTAGACTAAGATTAGCGAAACGTGTGCCGCTCATTTCGCCAGAGCAGTTCGAAATTTAATGGATTTGAATCGGTAAATTAGCCTACAAAAGTATATCTCGAATTTTATTATATTGAATATAAGCGTAATTTATTTCATTATCACACAAAATCGAATGTAATTTTATCTAATTTTATCCAATTATAGCCTTTGTGAATGAATGTTTTAAAATCGAATCTAGTTGGTGCCTTAAATGGAATTAAACCTCTCTCTCTTATAATGAAATGTTGGGCATTTTGAATTTCATAAAACTTACAAACCTGTGGAGAAGTGAACTTTAAATATGCACCTATATGTTCAAATATTATTTTTGTAATTTTTCAATAAACTTTCTATTTTTTTCAAACACTTGTTAGTTATTTTAGAAAAATTTTTTCAGATAAAAAATGTTTAAAATGGTTTATTATTGACAGAATTCAATATTTTATGTCACTTACAACAAATTCTGTGCGATTCTTACACACACGATTCACGCATTCTAGCATTTCTCGAGGTTGCGAATTTAGTTCGAATAATGCGACTCTGTTAACTTCCGGGCAATATATCTATGATTCGACGTATAGTATAGTATAGTAATTTGAATTATATAAGATAGCATCTTGTTCCGAGAAATTTCGCATTTGGAGCAGGATAATAGTTCCTTACGAAACTACCTCAGTATCTCAAAGTGGAGTAAGGAACTTTTGAAATCAATAGCCGTAATGGTTCTTGTCTTGAATAGCAATTCAAGATCTTGATAAATCTTGTTGGTTTCTTGTCAATTACGTTTATACTCTATATATATGATTGTCTTCTTTATATCTTTACTTATGTATAAACATGCACTGGGAAAGGGGGGCTAACCCAGTGTGGCATCCATGTACCTAAAATAACCCAGCCTAAGGTAAAGAACAAATACACGAAAAATTATCCCCTTCCCCTTTATTTTTAATTCATTTTAAAATAATGGTAAGGAAGAGGTTCTGTGCTCCACTAGGTCCTTTGAGGGAAGCCACCCTTATTTCTGTAAACGCTGTTCTTGATTTTTAAAATTGTTTGCTTTTTATTTTTGGTTCTTTTTGTTGTCATATTATTCAATGTTTTTAAAAGCGAAGCTTTTCTATAATTAGGATCGGTCCGTCCGTCCGTACGTCCGTAACGGATAGCTTTTTTAGCAAATTTAGGCATGTTAGAATTGTCCTATTGATTTCAAACTTTGCATGGTGATTCCTGTAGTAGTTAGGTACGATTTAGAAAGCGTAGCAACTCTATAATCATTACCAGAATGTCCGTACGTCCATTTTAAACATGTTGATTTTTTTTACTTTTTTAACAACAAATTTTTATGTGATCTAATAATCCGATTGATCTGATTTTTGGTATACTGATTTCTGGGACAACAAAGTACAATATTATAAGCGAAGCAACTCTATAATCAAGTCCTAAAAATGTAAGTATGTCCATAAACATTATTCTGTATCAAGCAGTTTTTCAACAATTTTACTTACAATTTTGCTTCGACATTTATACATTTATATTCTGATTATTCAGTTCTGACACTATACAAATGTTAGTGTCCGTTTGTCCTACCGTTTCAGTGCTTCGCTTTTATGGATGTTGTCATCCTTGTTAAATATCTACAGAATGCATAACCAAAACAGTATATACATATAAAAATTCTTTTGCACTAACAAGGGTTAATTGTAGAATAACTTCGTTACTTAAAATAATGATTCGAATACTCCTTTTTCTAAATTTTATATTTTTTATTTATAACTTAACATAACATACATAAAATAAATAAATAAAAAAGGAGTTTCAATGCTTTCCTTTATACCTATCATTGGACCATTTAATTGGGAATTCCACTCACACATATATAAATTTTCTAAACCTGCGGAGTTTTAGATCCTTAATAAGAACTAAACTTCAGGTTTCTTCTAAACTAATTTAAAATAATTATCGAAAAAATTGCATATGAGAGAAATCGTCGAAGTTTTATATCGAGTAGCTAGGCTTATTTATTGGAATCAAATTAATCAGCTTGTGGTGCGTCGCGTCGGATGTAAGCTATGCGATAAGATAAGATTATCCTTCGTGTAAAGACGAACAAAAACATAAAAATTCTTCGTTTAAAATAGAAATCTTAATGTTTATAATTTCTTGTTATTTCTAGAGATGGAAGTAATTTAAACGTTTAAATTTAAAAATAAAGATAAGAATTTGTTCTCTATGAAAATGGCCTGCAGGAAATTTTAGAGTTTGGTTATTATGGAACAAGGATGACAACATCCATATTAGCGAAGCTCTAAAACCGTAGGACAAACGAACATTAACACTTGTAGATTGTCAGAACTGAATAATTGAAATATAAATGTATAAAAGTAGAAACAAAAAAGTAAACTGTAAAAAAAATACAGCATAATGTTTAATGACATACTTACATTTTTTACTTGTTATAGAGATGCTTCGCTGATAGCATTGTCCTTTGTTGTCTTAGGAATCAGTATTCCAAAAAAACCAGATCAATCTGATAATTATATCACATAAAAATTTGTTGTTAAAAAAAGTTAAAAATTAACATGTTTAAAATGGACGTACGGACATTCTGGTAACGATTTAAGAGTTGCTACGCTTTCTAAATCGTACCTAAATACTACAAAAATCACCATGCAAAGTTTGAAATCGATAGGAAAATTTTAGCAAATCTGAATTAACGAAAAGAGCTAACCGTTCCACAAATAAGCTAACCGTTCCACGAAGAAAGCTAACCGTATAGAAAAGATTCGCATTTAATAATCTATCCCCTGCCATGCACACACACACACACAGACGCGCGCGCCCAGATACACACAAACCATTACGCACAAACAATGTCAAAACATACACTGACGCATTTCTCAAATAAAAGAGAAACTCTTTGCTAAAATTTTTATCTCTTAGGAGCGAAGCTACACTACAGTTTAAAGCTATTACACCTTAGTATGGCTCCGAATTTGATACATTTTGCTGGATTAAAACTGGTTCTTATCGTATACAGAATTTTCCACGAAAAATAACATAGAAATAAGTTGATCCTGCCCAAAAAATAATAGTATACTTTGCAGGGACCAATAATAAGCTTCAGAGCAAAGTAGAACCATACCATAGTGAGATCATTGGCTACAGAGACAGATAAATATCTCTAAAAGCTTAAAAGTTATTAAAATAATCGTCTTGATTTTAAAACTTAAAAAAACATGTAACATTCAATGGTTTCAATCTTTAATAATACATACTTTTGAGAAAACAAAAACCTTTTCAGTTTTTAAGCTGTTTAAATTAGTTCTTACTGAAAAATATGTCTTAATTCTATACTGAAATGTTAGAATTGCTCAACATATCTAAAATAAATAGCCTCCCTTGAAAGAAAGCATCGCTCACACATGTAAAGTCATGCCTCCCATACACAAAAATATGCTCACTTACTTTTTGCTGATATTTCTGGTTTTCAAGTAAAATAAATTAAAACAAGGAGCATTTTATCAATATGTAGCAATGAATGTTAACAACATTTTTAAAAAGAATAAAAGATGTAAACAATAACAAAACAAGGATTACAACATCCATAAGTAGCGAAGCTAAAAAATTATGAATGGATATCGGAAAAAAATTAAATAGAGCAGTGTCATACAATAAAAATCAAACTTATAAAATAGGGAAATCACGAAACCTTTAAAATCACGAAAACCAAAAATCTAGGAATCGATCTAGCACCGCAATAGACAAATCTTAATGAAACTTGATTAAATAACAGACATATGGACAAAACAATGTATAGATTAGATGGGCATATGTCATAGCAATCTTAACTAAACATTTCAGATCTTGAAAAGGTGCCGAGAAAATCATGTTTCCCCCAATGTTTCTCTTACGGACAGGCGAACATTTTGAACTATAGATTAGCTTCGCTACTAAAAACTTGCTAGTGTGTAAAGTATGGGATAGTTTGCTTATTTTTGAGTGTGTTTGAAACGTAGAAACTTGTGTGTGTGTGTGTTTCATTATCAATAAATGTGTTGATTATCTGGAGTAAGATAGTAACTTCCTATATGTGACGCACTAACAGACCCTCATCATACAGTTGCTGCGCTCCTGATATTACACAATAAAGAAAGCGAGCAACAAGTTTCTAGTTTCTACCCCCCACCCCACCCCTGCCTTACAAATCACCCTCCCCTGTTATTTGCTTACCAACATGAAATTTTAAATTAGACAAAGATGATTAAGGGCCATTTTTGTGAATGCCAAGAAACTTGGCTGGCCTAGCCTTCATTAAATGTAATAACAATTATAACAACATACTATTAATTCTATGGCAACCAAAAACCAGAGATTTTCTGATTTTATATAATAAGGACGTATTAGTACGTCGTTTGTGAAAAATATCTCTACTCGTCAATTTGGACATGTTGGAACCTTCCTATCGATGTTAAACTTTGTATAAAAAGCTCAGCAGACAGTTTGATTTACATTTTCTAAATGTTGATTATTCTTATCTGTTTTGGATCAAATTTGACATGGCATATATTTATTTTGAAAAAATGATTCTTAGGACGACTTGGCACATAATTATAGGCGCATTATCGTACTAATTTAGAGGTAATAATGTCATGATTGGTTATTTTTAAATAAATTAATTTATTTCAATATAATTACAAATAACATGAAATAAACTATAATATTTATGGATTTTTTTTTTATAATAAAATACAGTAAAATATTTCGCATTAATGAAACAATATGTATAATATTTTGTTTGTATTAATAGTTCAAATTTTATTTCATTGGAAAAAAAAACATTTTTAGGTTTGAAAGTAAGTAATATTATCTTTATATTGTAAAAGAAAATTCAAAAATTCAGATGCAATGTTGCTATATGAAGAAGTTTTTTCTAAAATTTTTATGGAAAATTGGGCAACAAAAAGAGTTTGAGAGTAGCAATTATTAACAGTCCATTTTTTTATAGCTTCGTCCTTGCTAGATTTCAATGCTCTGTCTTTGGCTACTAAAATGATTGTTGAAATTTGAAGAAAATCTTTATCATTGAATTGAGGATAAATGATGTTAAAAAGGAAAAAGTTTTCTTTTAAAAAAATGAATTCTGGATTCCCATCATTATATTTTTGGTCTAGAAATAGTGCCAATGCATGAATAAAGTACTTAGCAAAATAGCAATAAAAAATCCCATGTTCGGTTGTTGAATCTACATTGCATTTAGGACAAATTGCATTGTCAAGTAAGCCAAAATGCATTAACTTTTTTCTGCTTACAAGAGTTCTATTAAGCTGTTCTACTAAGAAAGATTTATAATGCAAAATTAAAGGTAATGACATTACTTTTTTAAAACTGTTTTCAAAACTTTCAATATCTGGAAAATAAAGACCATCTCTTTTCCTTGTTTTAATACTTGGGGCATGTTGATCGTACTTTTCTCTCTGCAACCATTTAAAATGCAATGATAAAATGGAAGGCTTAAAATCATTAACATTTATAAGAGGTAATCTTATCTTACTTAATTTCTTTTGGTCAATTGTATCTAGGCATAATATATTTTGTTTACTACTTATTACTTCTACATAAGATTGAAGTTTTTTAACTAATCTACTATCTTGTATTAAAGTATGAATGTCAGAACGAATAGTCGGTAAAAGCATAATTCTATCTCCTATTATTCTGTGTTCAAGTAAATCTAACAAAGTTACAAGTGAGTTATCTGCTAAAATTTGTATCTGATTTTTTGTAAACCTCTTTGCCCAAAAAGAAGAAACAATTAATGTTTTAAGCATTGTGTTTTTGTTTAATTCTAGATTTTTCAAAAATTGTACTGTTTTGTCAAAGTATATTTTGGTTGATCCTGGGTATAGGAGTTTTAAAAATTTGCGATTTTTTTGTAGTGACTTTACACCAAAATTGTTTAGTAAAAAATTGATGTCAACTTTGTAGAATTTGAGTAGTATACCCAGGGAAGAAGAGGGATATAGACGGGCATGGTTTAGGAGATGTAGTAGGCTTGGCATAAAAATTGAGATGCTTTGACTTTCGGGTTTTAAGATCTTTAAACCACCCTGCCAAAGATTAAGCTCAATTTGTTTAGATGCAACCTTGTATCTGTAACTTATTCCTTCATTCGATTTAGATGACCACAAGAATTTAGACATAACTTTCCATAGTTTTTTAGTTTGAGTACTATTAGGTGAGTAGACACGAAAAATATGAAAACACATGGAATTTAAAAGTGACATGCAAAGGTTTCTACGTTTTATTATACTATAGTTACTAAATAGTGGATACTGTTTTGCCTTCCTATCTAGTTTTTGGATAAGTTCATCATAAGTTAGTTTTGCTCCTTGTGTCATATCAAAAGAAATAATTATACCAAGGTGTTTAAAATAAGGTTGAACTTTTCCAATTATATCTAGGTTAGCAGGTTCAATACCATTAATTAATATCTTAGTTTTGGTGAAGTTTACTTTTAATCCAGTTGTTTCTTCTAATTTTGAAAGCAAGTTAAAAACTTTTTCAACATCTGTGTTATTTTTGAAGCAATAAAATTTCCAAGAATCATCTGCAAAAGCTGCTGCAGGTATAATTTTTGAATTTACATGCAAAGAAATGGCTTTAAATAATTTACTGTCAAGGCATGATATAAAAATATGATGAACAATATCATACAAAGTTGCAGCTGAGGGACCACCTTGAGGGGTCCCTAAAATGATATCAATAAACTCAGACACACGTTTGTTAGCAATTGCTCTAAATCTACCCTTAGAAATTAAATTGATCCATGAATCAGCAAAGTTTCCACTAGGAAAGATATGCTTAAGTATTCTATGAAGCACTTCTGGTAAAACACGGTCAAAAGCACGTTGAATGTCAAATGAAACTAATTGTGCATTTATTTCATGTTTTTTGATGTAGTTCATAGTAGCAGTCATTGAAACGCTTGCTGTGTGCATATGTCTTCCTGGTATAAAACCATGTTGATCAGGATGTACTATTTGGTCTAAATAAGGTTTAACTTTACAATTTAATGATTTAGAAGAAATCTTATACATAGTTTCCATCATGCAAATACCTCTCAGATTTTTGGCCAGTTTTGAAAAATAATCTTTTCTATATTTAGGGTCGTCCACTCGAACATAACAGATAGATCTTTTAATTTAATTTGGTATGTTAGAAACTTTCTATCAATGTAAAACTTTACAGTGTGATTCTTGGAGCAATGAGGTACAATTAAAAAAGCGTAGCAACTCTTTCATAATTACTAGAAGGTTCGTTTTATTTGATATAATTATCCATTATTTTTATTTATTTAAGGTTGATTCTTAGGCGGACAAATACAAGATTATACGCGAAGCATCTCTATAATTAATTTATGTAATTGTGCCATTACAAACATTCTGTAATAAGTAAATTTTGTAACTTATTTTTAAAAAAAAAAATTTTATAGACTTAATCAATATTCTGCTTCTTCAAGTGATGGTACTCAGTAATTATTAACGTTCGTTTGTACGACTATCTTATTTGTAGAGTAATTTTTTAGGGTTGTTGTCATCCTGGCCTCGTTTGTACAACTGTCTTGATTGTAGAGCTTCGCTTTTAGGCTTGTTGTCATCCTTGTTCTGTTCAGACTTCTAAAGATATTCTTTTTTATCAGCATCGCGCATGCCGTGTTCATTTGTCTAATTGTCTTATTTGTAAAACTACCTTTTTATTGATGACAATAAAAAAATGCTTATTCTTTTTGTCATTCTGGTTGCTTCACCTCTAGACCAAAAGGGGGTGTCAGTCCAAGGGGTGTCAGTCCAAGAAGTGAGGGGTAATGCCTAACCCCCATTCTTTGAGTTAGATTCTTTTGTATCTTTTAACTTGAGTTAATTCGACATGATTTAGATTTATATCTCTACTGGCAGCCTTAGTGACAGACATAGTGAGTTATAGAGTAACTTCGCAATATATGAAAATATTATAGGAATAAGGTATAGCCAACAAGCAAAATAAATCTAAAACGATAATTGGGGGGCAGATTAAAAGGTCATAAATTCTAACAACAACAGCTTAAAATCGCGTATAGGTTTCGTGATTTTAAAAAAATAATGTCGTTGTTGGTATAAGCTGTAAGAATACATTTGTTATTAAATTCTTTTTGGACTATCTGGCACCTTTCAAGGCGCCTTGTTTTAAACAAACTGCACAAATTTGAACTTTAATATCCCTCAAAGTGTCTAGTCAAGCACAGAAGGGTTTTCCCATCCCAAACCCCTCCTAATTATAAAATGAATTGAAAACAAAAAGGGTCAGTTTTTCGTTTGTTTGTTTAGGTTAGGTTATATTGGGTACATGGCAGCCCCATGCAGGTTTATAACCGCATTATGTCAAGCATAAGAAAAATATCTTTTTACTTTTTCTTTTTAAAACTAAAATTGAAAGAAGGCGATAGTAATAATAATATTTCTCGTATTTATTCGAATCCGGTGGACAGGAACCGGTTCTCATTAATACGAAAAAACTATGTCTAGCATCGTATTTTAAACCGCTTTCTACGAATATAGAAATGTACAATTATTAGATTAAAACCAGTTTTTTAGCCCCGAGGTGCCGAATAATTGTACATTCTATATCCGCGGAAAGAGGTTTATAATACGATGAAAGAAATAACTATACACACCCTTAAAAGGACACTCTGTGGTAAAAAGAACCTCATAAATTAAATACTATTTTTATTTATTTTAGATAAACAAAGAAATTCTTTTGTCATCATTTCGACTACGCAAAATGTATTAGCATCTTTATTGTCGATCTAGTCTATATTCACAATTATATAGAAAAAAAAATTATTTACTTGGCTGCTGGTCTAGATAGACGACTGATTTTTTCTGATTGATTAGTTTCTACTATTTTCTCACTTGGTATGTAGTCTGTCAGTAATACTTTAGGGTACATGGAATTTCTTTAGAGGAAATATTTTTTTTTCTATTTAAGAAAATTTTACTTACCAATGCATGTTTATAAATCACATTGTCCGTCGGTCTATCGGAAAAGCCCTACATTTTTTAAAGATAACTTCGAAAACAGTAAAAGTGTCTGACTATGAAATGTTAATTTTTTCTGACGTCATAGTCAGACACTTTTACTGTTTTCATAACTTCTTGTATGACTACAAAGCATTATTATTTACAATGTCCGTCTCTATGTTATGCACCTTATTTCTTTTTATTTGCTTTACTGTTCTTATTTTTAAATTCAAGAGCTTCGCTACTTATGGATGTTGTTATCCTTGTTATAATTAGGGTTGGCAAGATATTTATTGGAAGAATGTACAGCCTGGGATCTAAAGGGATAAGACCATGCACAGTCCAAATAATGATACACAAATTGCCCCTTCTGTAGATTATAATATATGGTTAAACGTTTGGACACTCAACTTAATGAACCAACCAATCAAATTTAATGAAAGTCTCCAAAGTTGTTAAGCCAAAGAATAAGAAATCGTTGTTTTAAAACTTTAAGGACTAGTGTAATACACATCCCAATGTCCCATCCATCCCTGGTGTATAGCGATGTGTAGTAACGATGTATAGTATAGCGCCTTATGGTAATGTAATCCAAAGGGCCGGCCTTTCATTAAAAAGGATGACAAAATCCATAAAAGCGAAGCACTGAAACGGTAGGACAAACGGACATTAACACTTGTATAGTGTCAGAACTGAATAATCATGATATAAATGTATAAGGGTCAAACAAAAATTGTAAGTAAATTTGTTGAAAAAAACTGCTTGATTCAGGATAATGTTTATGGACATTTTTAGGACTTGATTTCAGAGTTGCTTCAGATCAATCAGACGATTAGTTCACATAAAAATTTGTTGTTAAAAAAGTAAAAAAATCAACATGTTTAAAATAGACGTACGGACATTTTGGTAATGATTATAGAGTTGCTACGCTTTCTAATTCGTACCTAACTACTGAAGGAATCACCATGCAAAATTTGAAATCGATAGGACAATTCTAACATGCCTAAATTAATAAAAAAAGCTATCCGTTACGGTCGTACGGACGGACGTACGGAGTGACCGGCCCTAATTATAGAAAAGCTTCGCTTTTAAAAAGTAACTTAAAATGTACTATCTACAACTGCTCTGGTGGCTGGTATATGTAACAGTAGTATGATTGTCCTATCGATTTCAAACTTTCCATGATGATTCCTATAACAGTTAGGCACGATTTAGGAAGCGTAGCAACTCTACAATCGTTACCATAAGTGTCCGTAAGTCCATTTATAACATGTTGATTTTTTAACTATTTTTGACGTTAATTAATATTTTATGTGATATAATTATCCAATGATTTTTGGAATATTGTTGCCTAGGACAACAAAGTACAATGTAATAAGCAAAGCAACTCTATAATCATCTCCTAAAATATAAGTATGTCCGACTGTTTTAAGCAGTATTGCAAAATAAATACTTACAAATTTGCTTATGCTTACACATCATATTCTGCTAATTCAGTTCTGACACTGTACAAGAGTTTCAGAGCTTCGCTTTAATAGATGTTGTCATCCTTGTTAATCTATAAAGTTGATGAGTTTTTATTTCCCTTCTTATTCACTAATTGTCTGTCCTAGTTTATATCTTTTTGTCATGATTGTGTTTTAATTTGTTTTTTGAAAGTTTAAAGTTTTAAATGTATTTTCTATATACACTGAGATTTTTCCTTATTTTTTTTCTAGCACAATTCATTTCACAAAAAGTAAACAATTCCCTACTCACAATGTAAAAAGAACACTGCATATAAACAGTGTACGTTTATGTATAAAGAATATATTACATATAGTTCTGCGTTTTTTAGCGTACTTTTATCCTCTTGAATAGGAGCCAAAATATTTAGGCTGTCAATGACGACACAATTTCGACAAACGACGCGGCTGAAAGAAATTTGTCTCACGTGAGTTGTGTGCAAAACAGCAACATTGAAACATTCAAATAGTAGGATATATAGTACTTCATACAGGATTCTAAACAAACATTTAAATCACAAGATACACACTGGAAACACAAGAAAAGGTAAATTTCATCTCTTATGGGGGCTTTAATATTATAAAGGTGTGATTTTTAATAAATCATAATATTTATTAAAATGTGACTGATAAGTTACATTATAATTTATATTTTAAGTTATAATTAATTGTAAAAAATCTTTATATTATTTAAATCTTTAATTCTCATTCAAGTTAAGCTATTTTAGAAAGAATATATTTAAATGAGTATTGTTTGTCAAAATTTAATGTTTTGCAATGAAAATTTTTAATTAATTGTGTAAAAATTGATAATTAAAATGATGACGACATTTGTATTTTTATCTGGCGCGTATGCCGCTGATAAATTATTAAATGAGCTGTCTCATTTTATATCAATATAAACATTTGATGAATATATTATATAAAAGATGCATTTATATGGCTTTTTCGGTCAAAACTAATGAAAGTTGTATCTGAAGATTGATAAGTTCATTACTTTATTTATTTTTTAGTTAAGTTATTACCTATTATATTTCTAACTTTATATATGATGAAAATAATTTTTAACAAAATATAAAGATAGTTTTTAACGTGTATTATATTGATAATTTAAGACGTCGTTAATAAAAACATAAAAAACACAGGCTATTGGAATAAGGGTTTAGTGATAAATTCTTTGTTTTCTACTCTCAAATTATATTGTTTTTGTGCATTTTCTTAGTTAAGGTTTGGTATTTCATCATTTGAATCAAATTCATGAAGAAACCTATATATAGTGATAAAAAGACACAAATATAACTATATAATACATAAAATTCAGAATATCACGTACAAACACTCAAATTTGTTGCATATACATTTGTATGTTTATATTTTGTTAATATAAAAATTAGGGTTGGCAATCCGAATCCGACCAATTTTTGGGCCAATTTTGGAATCCGGATCCGAAATCCGTTTTTTAATAACGGATTCCGGATTCTTAATTGGTAGGCAAAAATTAACGCCTTGAGTTTTTTCTTTCAACTGCCTCTTTTTGAAAGCAAATATTCATCATTACATATAAAATCTGTTAAAACCTGGTTCGATTATCGAAAGTGAATTATAGAGAACACCAAGAACATTAATTTGTAGGACATATGTAGCACTTAATTTTTTAAATATTTTTAAAAATCCTTTTAAATACTGCTAGAATCCAAATCCGGAAACCGCTAAAATTAAGAATCCGGAATCCGCAAGGAATCCTCTATCACTAATAAAAGTATAATAATATAACATACTTATAAATTCATATAATATTATATCCTTTAAGATTAAAATATTAGAGTTGATTAGCGTTTTAATTTCAGATTGATAATGTTGATGTGTGGGGAGGAGCCCTGCCAAGACAAGAAGGCAGGGCCTGGATGGTATGGCCAGCTTCATAGCTCTCTGCACCTTCTGTGAATACCACGGACCTAGTGTCGTCATCTCTACTCAGACTCTGGATGCTCCAACTACAGATGAAATAGTGGTGGCTGAGAACTCCGCACCTGTTTATGATTGTATTAGTCAGTTAAAAAGATATCAAATTATCGAAGAACATTGTGATGCAGACAAGATCAAGATTGATAGAACATCAAAGTTATCGAGAAAGTTTAGCTTGCAGGATGGGCAGAGTAGTGTGAGATCTGGGTGTAGTTATTGTTCCTCTCTGGAGGCTGGTTTACAAGCTCTTGTGTCTCACGGAGCTCAAGCTAGCTATGTTAGTACCCAGGTATTGAAATTTTTTCTTTGCATTACGTGAATTTGTTTTTATTTTACCTATTAAGGACCACTTAGGGACAAGGGATGGTTTTCAGCTATTTAAACGGGTTGAAGAATTTCTTCCGTTCCCATTTCCTATAACATCAATTCAAGCCCAATGCGCCATAAGAATATCGGTCATTTCATATTTAAAAAATATCTGTATCCTCCAAGCTATTGATAACAATTTGCTTTTTTTTAGCATGGTCTTGGAGAGGTGTATGGCCTGGCCAAAGACGCGGCTGTCAAGTCTATCAGCTGCGAAGTTGTAGAAAATAGACATGGCAGAATATTGTTCACCAATGGACCTTCAGCTGCGACAGTTTTGACACAAACATTTAGACTACCTGACAAAAATGCGAGAGGATTTCATAGGTACCTATTAATATTAGATTTAATGAATCTCTTTGTGCTTTCTTTCAAAGTCGGAATTATGATTTGACAGGCCTAAAAAATTAAAGTTTATAGGCATTTTTGTTGAATTAGAATCTATAAATGATAATCAGAAACTTTTAAGAGTTTTAGTATATTTTTCCTGTTTTTGTCTAAATTAAAGAACATTTCAACAAATCTCACCCTTAGGTTAAGTGCATACCAAAAATTCTTTAAATTTAAGTTTGCAACTCTGTGACGTCAACATTTTATTGTACTGACGCACATAAAGAGATCAAAGCATCTTATGTTACTAATTTCTTTGCATCGAACAGACAGTGAATAAGTACGTTTTATTTTCTTCACATTTTATATGTTATAATGTTAGAATTAAACTCTCTTTTCTGTTTAGATATTTTAGCATTGTTGTTGGTTCAAAGATGCGTGGACACATGGTTAGATCCTGGCCATTTCTTTCACAGGTAAAAAAGTTATTACTGAAGTGCTACAAATACTAGTAATCTATTACAATTAAAAGATTACAATTTTTTATTAAAAAATAATAATTTGTGGCATCTCTAAAAGCTCTTAGCGACAACAGCCTCCCACCCCCCCCCCCCTCCTCCATTAAGTTTAAAAATAAGGGTGGGTGGGGGACAGATTTGATACTGGCCAAATGTAACATTATGAAATACATAAATTTTATAAATGTATTCAATCTTATACCTAAAGTCTTTTTCTTTCAGAAAATTGAGGACATTGTGACTTTGCTTGAGACAAAATGCGGACCTCCATTAACACAAAAAGGTGAACTTTTTTCACACAACAAAAATTTAATGTTTACTCTAAATGAATTATTAATAAATATTTTGATAATAAATGTAATACACAAATTAACCAAATCCATTTCTTCATAAGATATGATGGAGCTCGCAAAATCAAATGAGACCATCGGCCCGCAACGATCCAACCCAAACAGCCAACCATTTAACAACCTAAAGCAGCTGACTTCCGATCTCTCCATTTTTTTACGCTTGCACCAGAAATTCTGTAGCATCTTGACCTCCATAGCTACTGGGAAGACAGAGGCTGCAGTTATTGGCACTCCTGTACAATGCACCCTTTCTCTGGACGAGCCACGGATAGAGCTGTTGGCGAAGATAATATCTGGATTGTGCAGATGCCGATGTGGAAGTCTCTTTTATAATTTGCTCTCCGGCTCCGGACTTGAGATTAGGTCGCCTGACCGCGAGACTGGTAGAAAAGTGGCCGATGCTTTAGCCGTTATTCTGCCAAATAATAAAAAGAATGATTCTGTTTACTTTGCTAATGTTGTGATTATGACAGAAACTATAAAAAAGGAAACAAGCGAAAAGTCACAAAATTGTGAAAGACTTACTCCCCATTCTCTTGTAATAAACGATCTTAATATGTCTTCATTTTCATTTTATGATGACAAACAGTGTTTGTGCCTTGCATCAGAAAATTTACAATCAGGAACGCATGAAGCTGCTGAGCGTCCTGAACAACATTCGTGTTGTACGTGCAGCTCTTGTGACACAGCTACCTCAAGTAGATTAGTTAGCAAATTTATACACTTACTATACAGGACAGATTTGAGTACAACGATACTACATACCAAGATATTAACTATTGTCGAAGCAATTCTGAACAAAGCCAAAATATGGGCTAAGCTGAAGTCTGCCTATGAAGAAAGGAAATGTTTAAATCAGTTTGGTTTAGATGCCAGCGATGCATCTATTCTTTCTTTCTTTAAATTATTTATAAGATAAGTTTCTAGTTAAAAGTGTTTAGTGTGCCAAAGTAATTATAAAGTTCAAATTTTTAAAAGATTGTTATTGTATAATACCGTTTTTGTTGTATTTAATCATTGTGTGCAATTGACCCCTTTCATGTACGTTGATTTATAATGTTCTTTTAATTGACACAAAACACATAAACATAACACACAAACAAAACAGTATAAAAATGTTTAATTTATTTATTTAATTATAAGTAAACCAAATCTAGTCACTATTGTAAATAAATGAAGTATTATAATTACTATATTTATAAACTTTACAGATTTTGTAGTAGAAAAAAAATGTTGCTCAGCCAACAACTGTTAGGCTTTAGTATGTTGGCGGCGGTTACAGCTTCCACACAGGTTGAAGAAGGTGGAGATGGTGGCGGGGGAGGTGGTGGAGAGGGAACGTATGTCATACAGGGCAAGTTGACCCCACCAGACATAAAATCATTGACCTGGCTATCTGATACAACTGTGATAGTTGATGGGGGAAAGAGAAGGGTCTTTCTCAGGGAGGATAACAGTTTTGTGATACAGGTATAAACTAAAGTTGCACAGTTACAGGATTTTGTACAGTATACGTCATTTTCATCCGTTATTGTGTTGTCGGATATTTTTACATTAAACAATTTTTGGAAAGGAAAAGGGGTGGAAAAGTTTTATCTTTTTTCTAAATTGTTTTTTATATTCAAATCGATGATAATGTTTAAAAGTTTGCAATAAAGGGGGGGGGGGGGGGCGAAAGTGACACTTTTTGAAACCATAACTAAAAGTCAAAGGAACTCAACTAAAAAAAGAGTTACAGGTCTGATATTTTGCATGGCAGTTGCTTTATAGGGGTACAATATGGAACTGTGAAGAAACGGCGTGGCAACTGCCGAAAACCGCCGAGAAAATGCGGTTTTCGGCTGTTGCGCCGCCGTTTTTTCATAGTTCCATATTTTACCCATATAAAGCAACTGCCATGCAAAATCTCAGACCTGTAACTCTTTTTTTTTAGTTGAGTTCCTTTGTTGACTTTTAGTTTTGGTTCCAAAAAGTGTCACTTTCGCCCCCCCCCCCTTTCATAAACTAATACCTATCCAAAAATTTTGTTTTCTTCCTCTTTATTTTTGATTTTTTGTTGTAAAATACATACCTCGATGGTTATATTTTATTTATTTTTTTAATATGCTGATAGGATGAATTGTTCTTAATAATTTAGTTATTAAAGCTAACTAAAAAGAATTTTAGCTTTCTATTCAGATTAAAGGGGAGCTTTAACACATCGGTGTCATCTTGATTTCATATTTATCTTGATAACGTGTTTATAAATAATTCTCTTCATTTTTTACAGGGATTGAACTCTGGTAGTTACCTGGTTGAGGTTGTAAATCCTGATTATATGTATGAACCTGTCAGAGTAGACATCAACTCAAAGGGAAAACACAGAGCTAGAAAAAATAATCTTGTTCAGCCAAGCCAGGTAATATTGTTCAATGCATTATAGCGTTTAAGAGTTGTAAAAAAATATTAACAAGATTTATTTCGATTGTTGACTATGAATTATTTCTGATATTCTACCATTATCCCAGAATATTTAATCAAATGTTACAAAATGAAATGAAGCATAGGCTGTATAGTGTATAGTTGCCGTCAAATATATGGCCTAAATCATCTCTCATTATTTCTTGCATTGCATGTAGAGTAAACCTAATAAGAAACAATAAGAAAACAATGTATAATTTATGCCAGGTGTCCCAGATGCCCTATCCCTTGAGGTTGAAGCCCATGGGCAAGTTTCGTTACTTCCAGAAGAGAGAAGAGTGGAAGGTGACGGATGTGTTGTTTAACCCCATGGTAATGATGATGTTGCTCCCCCTGCTCCTAGTCACAATTCTACCAAAAATGATGCAGGTTTGTTACAAACTGTTAAATTTTTTTTATAACTTTTTGGTCAGTTTTTTAAAAATGATTTTAGTAATGTTCTTAAATACTTATAATAGATATTAGGATGAATCGAGCGCGATGTGTGAATTGGCATGGTTCTATTTTACAGTAAAGATTCTCATAAGTAAAGGGAAGGTTATGACCGTTTTAGGGAAGGGTACCACATTCCTCCCTAGATAAATCGCCCTTAGAAAACCTTGCCTCCCCTCCCCCCAGATTTTTTTTTTTACTTTTAAAGTTTGAATTAAAAGATGGCCGCCCACCCCTCTTCCTTCATATGGGCGTAGTTGCTAGTAATGAATAATTCGAAAGCTACCAAAAATCATTAATTTCTCATTATTAAACAACAAAATAAACATAAAATTGGAATTTTTTACTAATGTACTGTACCTATGTTGTTATTATTAGGATCCAGAGACAAAGAAAGAGATGGAAGAGCTGCAATCCAAGATGTCGGTCCAGAACCAGCTACCTGAAGTTTCAGAATTATTTGCCAACATGTTTGGCGGCCAGACACCTTCCCAGAAACAGCGGAAACCTACGACGGCCCAGAGGAAACGACAATGAGAGCATTTGGACCGGGTTGGGTATTGTAGAACATTCTGCTTTTACAGTAAACACATACTACATACACATTCAGATTAGAATTTTCAAATTTTGTAATGCTTGTCAACTTAGCATATTGCTATCCTTGTTTTAGATTTAATGTATGATTAAAATTTTCAATATCGGCATTCGGCCATAAAATGTTGAATTAAAAAGAAGGATATTTTTTGTTTAAAATGTTATTTGTGGAAAATCTTAACAGGTTAATAGGGTTAGATTATTTTGTGTTGTTATGTACTTTGATTTATTATTCATTCTTTTTCTACCTAATCAAGTTATTATCTCATTCTATCATTTAATATTGGCATTAGTTTCTTGTTTATTGTTATTTCAAAATTGTACATATATCTATTACTATTTAATCAATTGTTAAATTTTCCTTTTTCAAATTTTAGTTTCCTGATTTATCAAAATGAAATTCACTCTTTAAAAATAGTGGTGCAATAATGGTTTAAAATAGTTCAATAGAATTCTAAATTTGATTAAATGCTAGTCGCTAAGTTTTTAAAATGTTAAGTTTTTAGAAAATAATATAGAATTATAATTGAAACTTAAAACTTTCTTTTTATATTTTTTTTTACTCCTTTATGATTTTTTTTTATACTCGTATATTGTTTAAAGACTGTTGTCCCCAAACACGTAAATAAAAGGTCATACAATTACAATAAAAGTCATGACTTTTATTTAGTTTTATGTGGATAATATTTATAAAACCACGGAAAATTCTGATTTACTGCACGATTTATATCTGGTTTGAATTCGATGGAATAGAAGGAATTCTGGGCCGCAGGAATAATTTTGATATGTACTAAAAACTTGCCTTTTTAACCTTGGTTTAGTTTTAAGTTTAAATGATAAAGAAAAAAAATAACTGTTTTTTAATATAACTCCTCAATGATTATATTATTTATATAATTTTGCTCCGAACTTAATAAAATATTATTGTAATGTGTAATTTGTGTTGTATTAGAACCTATCAACTATTTCAGAAAAAATGCGGTAAAAACTATTAGTTATGACTTTCTTAAGTTTAACTTTTTATTGTGACTAAAATATTTGACAAACCATAATGGAGGATTCTATTGAGACAATGCTGGGGGTGGGTCCTGTGGGTGGAATCCTGGAGGAGACTATCAGCTGGCAAGAATTGTCACAAGTTGAGAAACAATATCACAAGTGCGTACAAACAAAAACAATTTTGTCGTATAGTAACAAATTTTGCAGACGAAATAAGACAACTTTCAACCTGAGTTTTACCTAAAACCCTTTATTCTTAAGATCATAAAGGCTATGTTTAATTGTTTAATTCAAAAGTACTAGTACACCCTGTAAGTGTTTAATGCGTAATTTGGCTTAATACGAAGACAATTCGTAATCTTAATAGCATTTGGTTTTATAATTATTAATATTTTGGAATTACCAAGGATTTTGCATGATCCATGATCTAACTTCTATATTCAGTGTTTTTAGGGGGGGGGGGGGGGCAATTAGGTCTTCATTTCTGGCAATTATAAACCATAAATTCAAATTTGATTATTAAAGTTTGAATTAGAGAGAATTTGCTATGCCTAATGTGAAATACAAATGAAAAAAACAAACAGAAATAATTGTTTTAGAGAAATAGGTGAAGGAAATTTACAAACATTCACAAGATTCCAATATGCTCAAAAACTAGTCAAATCTCAATATCAGGTTTGTGTAAATAAAGGGATAGTTCTATGAAGTGCAATTATCAAGTTATTTTACTTAAAATATGTATCCTATAAAAGCTTTTACAAAAATGATAAATATATCTATATTTATTTGCCAATAACAGCAATGTTTTATTTGTTAAATTAGGTACCTATCTCTTGATGTTTGTTTATAATCTAAACAGAGAGTCACTATTACAAATTAAGATAATTGGTCTTAGACTTCATTTCTACAATTTATTTAAATTCTTAAATGAATATTTTCACATATATAAAATTTAATACCTACCTATCAAAATAAAAAAATCATTTTTAGGCTGATATATTGAAAGGAATAAAAATACTTGAAGATATACTTGGTAAAGATACAATTGAAGTGGAAGTAGACGAAGTTTATCATTCTCTTGCCTTGGGTAAGATTTTGTATAACTTTCTATTTTTAAAGGACCAATAATACCAAAAAGTATTTTTCATGGATTCGGATATTTACAATCAGGCAAAAAGTTTGGATTCTATTCTTAATTTCTTGGGATAGTTCAGGATTAATGTTAATGAATATTGCTGCTGCTATAACAAACACGTGATAGTGAAAGAGAATAAGGATTTTTTTATCCCATTAACTTTTTAATTCCCTTAAGAGATGCTGGCATTAGTTTTTATATCTTATAGCAGAAATACAGCTGAATGTTTATTTTTGTCAAAATGTATAAACCTATTAACATGAACAAGAATTTGATAGGACTTACAGACAATTGCCGTGCAATAAAGTTTCCATTGGCTGTTTTTTTTCTCGCTCAAAAGAGTTCGGGTTGGGTTAGGAATGATTCAACTACGATTACAAATGCCAGTCAGCTGATTCTTAAGTCACTTTTAAATGCTGTAGGTTATGGACGATTAGGAGATTATAAGAATGGACTCTTCTATATCCGGCTCAGTTCAAACAGGTCATTATTTTTTTATTGTAGGATTATAGATTATTTTTATACTCTGGCAATGCATTTTTAGATTTTTTAGTAGCTTTGCACAAAGAATGATTGGAGGGGGGGGGGGGGGGTATTCATAAAAACACCAACCCATGTGTGTAAAAAAGCGAACCCTAGTTAAATATAGACTGTTATTCTTCCAATTTTCTTATTTAGGATGGATTGTTTCTTAATGAAATTCTTCAACTCTCCTCTATTGGGGATGTAATGTACATCTATTTATCGGCCATTATCTTATCCCTATATATCCCTGATAATTGTTTAACTTCTTCTTGAAATAATTCCCCCCAAAATTATCTTTTTATCAATGTTTCTTAGGTAACACAACAATGTTGATGTTAATAATAAGGTTCTTTTTTTAGCTGTGTTGGTCGAGAAGAGCTTGAAAATGAGCTGAGTAGCTGCCTGCAGAGAAATGGATGGATAGGAGTTGGTATTGTTGCAGGAGCCTCTATAGCTACTGCTCTTCTTATTGCACTCATTGTTAAGAAATGTAAAAAGTAGAATCAATGAAAAATCATTATTGTTAAAAATAACTTTTGCAATCCTATACATCTGTGCTTCTTTTGTACTTATAGTAAAAGAATGAATTACCTAATTTTTTTTTTAAATTCTTATATTAATAATGCTTTACAATATTGTATCTTTTATTAACCTTTAAACCAAAAAATATTTTTTTAATTGGCAATTATGTAAATGAAAATCAAAAGACATAAAAACAAATAAAAATTGATACCTACAAAATTATTTCTAAGCACAAAACCAATTAAATACAAAAGTACAAATTAATTTGTATTGAATCCTAATTCATGCTATCTAGTCTAGTCATTATGAGCTTTGTTGTCATTCTTAAGTAATACCTACTCATATTTAATGTATTATTTTCTTGTTCTGTGTTCAATGGTTCAATGAAGGATATTAGCTTAGTTTAGTAAAATACAGGTCACTCAGAAGATTCAGTAGATTTAACATAGTTATTGAGTAAAACAATATAATACTTGGAAAACTAGATCATAAAGTTGTTATTACCTATTCATGAACATTCAAAATCTGGGATTTCAAATAATAATACCCTTCATTGAAATATCCGTTTTGGTTATAATATATCTTTGATTGTAATTTTTATCTTAATTCATTCAGTAAATCAAACCTATTGTTATAAACTTATACAAACGATCATTCCTTGACTTTGTTATTCATTATTTCAGAAAAAATGCTAGCATCAACATTATGTACAAGTATAAGTAGAATACAAACCAAGATACCTTTATCATCATGGAGAACAATTTTGATAAATCAACAAAATTTATTGCGCCCCAGTCCACTTTTAATTGTAAAGCAGCAAGTTTATGAGTGTAGTACATCAGCTGTTGAAAATGCCGTGCAAAATTTTCAACCAGAAGAAACGTTTTCGTCACTAATGAGAAATTGCAAGTTTACCCAGATGGGCGATCCAGTGGGACGTGTTGTTGTGGGCAGAATTTATCACGTGGTGGAGGATGATCTTTATATAGATTTTGGACACAAGTTCCCCTGTGTCTGCCAACGTCCTAGGTATGGTAATACATATTTATTCAATAAACTGTAGTATTTATATGATTATGCCTGTTTGTATTCTAGATAATACCTTGAATTGCTGAACCGATAAGTCCAATTCGTGGTAAGGCTTCGCTGTAGTCCTGTGTAGGTTCTAAGCTATTTTGTAGGAGGAACACGTCAAACATGCCCCTTAGGAAATATAATGCAATTGAGATTTTGAGCAAATTTTTTTTAATTACAAAGTTTTCAAAAAATATATTTTTTTTGTAAATGTGTCCATTATTTTCAACCAATAGTAAGTAATTCTAATTTTTAATCAATTTTTATATTTTAGGGATGGCAGAGACAAATATGTACGTGGAACAGATGTTAAATTAAAGATTAAAAGTCTGGAATTATCACAAAAATTTCTTGGCCACGACAAGGAGCTGACTCTACTAGAAGCTGACTGCCAACTTTTGGGGCTTTATCAACAATAAAACTAAATCTAATACCTAATTAAATCAATATTTCATTAAAAATGCATCTGTTTCCATTTATTTAGATAAAAATGTGTTTGTTCAAAATAAATGTTTAAAAACTTTTTTTTATTACCTAGTTTTTGTTTAATTTCAGAACCAAAATGAATCTTGCAGAAGAGGTCATTGTTGCACTAAACAGGTTTGTATTAGGTTTTTTTTTGTCTGAAACTTGAGATTCCAATAACTACTGAACCGATGTGGTTCTCTTTTTTTTAGGCAAGCTTCACATAGTTCCAGTGATGGTTTTAGGTTTTTTTCTTCAGATTTAAGTCTTTGGGTTGCTTTGAGATATTTTCTAACCGCTTTCTGCTCCTTTAAATATAGAACCCCTAAATGCTAGGGTCGTATCCGCCAGTTTTGTTTTAAAGACTTCATTAAAATACCCAGCGTAGTTGTTTTAATCATGTCAGTGATCTTTTGCTTTAAATAAAGTATAACATCCAAAGCTTCTCAGGGGTTAGCAGTAAACAAAAAATTGATTAAAATGCAAGATTCAATAAGGACATACTTATTACTTACAGTTTGTGTTGTAACTATGAAAATGTCAATTTTGCGACATTATTCTTTATCGGCCATAGTAGGTTTTCATTTTTAGAAAATAAATCTATTAGGACTATTCGAACTTTATTCATTTACCAGTCATAGATATCGGACCACAGAAAAAGATAGCTTTTCATTTTTACAAAAAAATGTTTAATATTATTCAAATAGCTTTAAAAAATGTAATTGATGTTGAACTACAGGAAATTTTTATAATATCACCTGGAGGGGTAATCACAATGTTTAATTTCAGCGGTAACCAGAAGTTTCATACAAATAGCCAAACCGTTAATTTCGCCAACTACAAGATTATCAACTCCTTTTCAAAATTAAAAACTGAACAAAGCCAAAATGACGAAAGCAGTGATAAAGGAGATTTAGATGAAGATAAACCTAAAATATCAAATGTAAATGATATAACTGAAAACAGAATTAAGTTAGATTATAATCTTTCATTGCCTGAAAGTGAAAATAAAAATGTACCTGAAAATGAAAAATCTACTGAAATCCCTGAAAAAGAATTGAATAGATTTCAAGATATAAAGGAAACTTTACATACAAATGAAATGATCACTAATGAACCCATCACTGATACTAAAGAAGAAATGGAAATGATAAACAATGAAACAGACAGTAAAAGTGATATAAGATTTGTTGTAAGTGAAAGGTTACCGTCTCTTGTTGGTTATAATTTGAGTAGTTTTAATGATATTTGTACAAAGGGTTGTGATTGGTCGCCAAGTGGAGAAAAGCTTTTGGTTGCAGCTGAAGATGCAAGGAAAGATATTTTAGTTAGACTTGAAATTTAGTAATTTTTTTGTACCTATTTGTTTACCATTTAAAAGGCAAACTTTGTAAAAGTATTTCTGTAATATAAGCCAAGAAATAAAAACCAATTTAGCAAGACACTTTAATTTCTTCTCTTTGTGCTGCTATTATGTTGATATAAGTTTTCGTGTGATAGTTCTGTATTTAAATTGATTTTCTACTAAATGCAACCCTCCATTTTAAAATATTATTTACACATAAAATTAAAATATACCTACTCTTTCTTCTAGTGTATGAAATAACTTTCAGCTAAATAAGGGGGGGGGGGGGGGGTTTAATGCAACCATCTCGTAATCAATGTATAAATGGCACTTAGAATTCGAATTTTGATCTGAAATTTTGCATGAGTAATCCTTGGTAGGTCTATTTTCCCTAAATCGAACAAAAAGTTGGAAAAGTAGCGGCTAACGGCTGGCGGCTCATCTGTTTAGCCATTTGTTGGGTATTTTCAAGCGAAATCCATCACGAAACCTCTCTCTACATAATGCTCTTTTCCGATCCAAAACGTTTTCAAACTGTTCTAGCCGGTAGTTGCTGGTACTAGAAATCTAAAAAATGTTTTTTTTGTATCATTTCACATGATTTAAAGCAAAAATATGTTTCAAAAAGTTTATTTCTACGTAATTTATGACAGATTTGCCCTAAAAATAGCCAAAAAACGGCTAAACGGCTGAGCCGTTAGCAGTTACTTTTTCAACTTTTTTTTCGATTTAGGGAGAATAGACCTACCAAGGATTACTCATGCAAAATTTCAGATCAAAATTCGAATTTTAAGTGCCATTTATACATTGATTACGAGATGATTGCATTAAACCCCCCCCCCCCCTTATAGCTAGTGTCAAGGCCTGGCCCTATAATGTAATTGAAAATTTGATTTTTTTACACCAAAGTCCAACTAAAATTTTTGAAACAGATTTAGAATTTTCTCAACTCCAAGTCTTTCAGACAAAGATAATATTGAAGAACTGGAACCCATTGTTATGTTAAAAGAGACAGAAATGTTGTACAGCTGGACGTGGATACCTGGAGATAAGGAGAGACTGCTGAGTACAGGCAGGTACCAGCCTATACATCTCTGGGACACCAACACTGGCACAGTTATTGATTCATACAAGTGTTATGACCAGGTGGATGAAGTAACAAGTGCCTATTCTATAACACAAGTCGATAATCAATCATTTCTAGTTGGACTCAAGAATGAGATAACAATGTTCCGGTATGACCGACCAGGACGGGAAAATCAGTGTATAGCGAAGAGCAACAGAAATGAATTGGGAAAGATCGGTATTGTCTCGTGTTTGGACTATTCTCCAGAATCAGGATTACTTGCAGCTGGAAGTTATAATAAAACTGTTAATATATTTAATCTTGATGGAAAATATCTTGTGTACAGTTTGACTGGCCACTCGGGTGGTGTGACACAGGTAAATTCATTTTATTTTTGATTTTAAATAAAAGCAATGAAAAAAAATATTTTATTATTATTATATTTCTATAAAAATTTCGTTGAAAGTTTGAGATAAATGTAATATTGTTTTGAGTAATTCACTGAAAAGGAACAAAATTTCTATTAGGTATATCATTATTTTCAGGTGAAATTCAGTTCTGACGGCTATAGACTATACACTGGCGCCAGAAAAGACAATCAGCTGTTTGCATGGGACACTCGCAACATGAACACACATCTTTTTACCTTTCACAGAGAGGTTGCTACGAATCAACGCATTGAGTTTGATCTGATAGTCGAGGAACATCAGCAGTTACTGTTCTCTGGCGGCACTGATGGCGTCATTAGAGTCTGGGACACCCTTATAGGAGATATTGTTGGTGGCTATATGCTTCACCCTGATTCTATACCTGGATGTAGTCTCCATCCAAGCAGGCCTCTCCTGGCAACAACCTCAGGACAAAGACATCCAGATCAAGTAATTTCTATGGATGAAGAAGAGATCATCACTGAAAATTCCTTAAAAGTTTGGGATTTTGCAAAGAGATTGTATTGATTTTTTTTTACAATTTTTAACAGAAATCATTGCATTTAAAATTGTTGTTATATTGTTATTTTATAAGTAAAAAGACAAATTATAAGACATTTTTATGATTATTTCAGAAACTATTTTAAAATGTTATTTTATTCCATGGACCGTGGTATAAGCTTGGGCCAGCTTAGAAAAGAAGGTATTGATTGATTATTATTTTCCTAAATTAAATCGTAAGGAAATCTTATTTTAATGCTTTGTAAAAGGACACGGCTCAATAGGATCTATGCTTTTTTAGATGGCTTTAACTTTGTCTGGTGTTTGTCTTATGCCATTTTTAAGGAACTAAATGCTTGGAAATGTAATTCATTGTTAAATAGTTATTATATACTATATAGGTTTGCTAACTGATGTTGTGTTAGTTTCTGAAGGCGAGGAAATTCATGCTCATAAGCTTATATTATCTTTACACTCTTTCTACTTCAGGTTAGCTATAGTAATGTATGTAGAAAATATATGATCTTAATCTTATTTGGGGATTGCTGCTAATTTTACAACTAGTAAAAGTTTAGTTACTTTGTTCTTAACAATATTTGAGTGTTCTACCCTTTAATAATTCTATAGCATAAAGTTATCCACGAATGATAAATTAAGTTCATAAAATTCGGCCCTTCGGGGCTAATGAAATTTTTTTAAATTTTTTTTATGAAATTTATGTAGGTATTCATTTTAATATCCGCGAAAACGAATACAATGCGATAAATTGCTATAATTTTATTATTTGATTAAACTTTAGTTTTTTTCCTAGAACATTATTTCAGTCCTGTGGATTTTCTGAGTCGGAATGTGATAGAATTAATATGTCAAGGTATTGTTTTTAAAAGTTATTTTATAACGTTATGATAAATTCACTGAGTGAAAAAGTCTTTGATACTTCTTAGTTATTTATTGAAATATATTTCGGTGGACATTGCACCCTCTTCATTCTTGTAGTTTAACTGGGTGTTAAAACTTTATTTTTAATAAGCCTTAGGATGTCATTGTGGTTTATTAGTGCTTGATACACAAATATTAAGAAAGCTTTTTGTGTTTGTCTTGGAAGGGTTAAATTCTATGTTACTAAAGAAGTAGAGATCTTCACAAAGATGTAACCATATTTTAAAAAATAAAGGAATTTGGTCTCATTACAAGTTGATGAAGGCCTCAAGGTCTGTAATTTTTAGTAATACATATTTTTAGTTTGGAGCATAGCATCCTGCTTTGTATGATAGAATATATTTATACTGGTAAACTCTACCTGGATCCAGACCTTAGTATGGACCTGTCAGACTTGGAAACAGAAGATATTATCCTCGCCCTATTACAGGCTGAAACATTCCTTCAGGTTTGTTTACATTTAAAGCATTTATTAAATTCAGCTACAAATGTTAAATGTAAAGAATAACCTTATCGGTTCAGAAGTTAATGTGATTATTTGGTACAGAACGAAAGACAAACACATAGATAGACATCCTGTTACTTTTAAATAAAAATTCCTTTTTCATATTTTAACATTTTTGATGGAATATTTTAACATTTAGTTGAACGATGATGAGTTACGAAAAGAGCTTGAGCGTCATTTATTATTGAGCTTGAACAGATCACACAATTGTCCTCGCACTGTCCTCAGGATGGGACAGTACGCCAGCATTTTCCAGCTGATAAATCTCCAGGAACAGGTTTACAAGATCCTGGATGTCCAGCTTGCCTATTTTCTGCAGGATTCACAGTGTCTGGAGGTTCTGTATTCACTTGAAGCTCAGGTTGCCTTTTTATATTTGACATTCGTTTAATCTAGACATAATAGCCTAAAACCCCTTAAGATACTAATGTTCAGCATAACCTAACAAGTCCGAGATATTTTGCTTTAGATAAAAACTCAAGCTACTTTTTTCATAGATGAGTAGGATTATAAAAATTTCAGCTAAGAAGATTAGATTGGTACATTGGATAAACAAGTAAAAATGATGAATATTTTAATATTAAAAAATTAATAATTGTTCTTACCTTAGTATTTAAATTCTAACGTAATTATCTTTACAGAATTTTCTATGTGACAAAATAATACCTAAACTTGATAGAAGATATTTTTTTTCAGGATATTCAATCAATAATATCACGGCCTAGTCTTTGTGTTCCATGCCACAGCTTGCTTCTGGACTGGATCATAGAATGGGCAAAAAGAAAACTTTGCAAGGAAGAGAACGTAATTAATTTATTAGAATACCTTCAGCTGGACAGAAAATTCATTCAAAAGCAAACAGAGAAACTAAATACCTGGAACAATTTAGCCTCCAAAATTGCATTTAAACATAATCTTCAACGAGGCTGTCCTAAATATTGTTATTTGGTAGAATTTAAACTCAACAAATCTCAAGTTAGAAATATTGAAGAATTTGTTGACGGAGGAGAAAAATCAAATTTTTACTGTTTTACATTACCTGACGGTAATTTCAATAGAATTTCTGGTCTGACGTCCACTGCGTCCCTGGCAGGAACTTGTAATGCAAACTATTTTAGACCAATCACTCAGGTGACTGTTATAATTTCAAATAAATAATGTCATTCGCAAAAACACTCTTTCACTTTGTAACTAGGGGTTTGCCGTCCGTTTCTACTTGTAAAGTCATGGGCCGTGATTAAGCAAATTAGTTTAAATTGCTGAAAATTTGAATATTATTTAGGAAGTTTGGCGTGTTAGTTTCTCCCTGTGTGTAAGTGAGTTACATCACCTATATAGTGTACTTGTGGGTCTTGTGGGTCAAGGAGCTTATGATACCTGAATAAAAATAAATAATTTTCTATTAATTTTTTCAAAATATTTAGGGAAGTTATGTTCACTTTTATAAAGACAAACTAATCATTCTTGGCGGAGTAGAAGACTCACTGAAAGATAGCAGCACAACAAATCGTCACAGAAAAATCCGTAGAGACATTTTAGAATATGATCTAAGAGTGAAATCATGGCTGCCGCCCATCAAGAAAAGTTTTGTACCATCCAAGCATTACAAACGAATTTCATTAGAAACCATGACTGCAGTACTTAGCAAAGCATTTGTGATATTTCGAGGACAAAATAGTGATAATGACGACGCTTCCTACTTTATTGACTCAGTTAATTTAAATGAAGATATTTCAAAATCTGAGGCAAGAGTAAACTTTATTTCTAATGTGCCTGACTGGTTCTGTGGAGCCTGTGCTGTTCAATATGACAGTAGGAATCACCTATATGTGTGCAGCCCAACTATGTTTGGGCGTTTAGAGTTGGAGACAGTATCATGGGATAAACTTCCCCCTCCTATAGGGGATCTTGGTGATAGTAGAGTATGGTTGTGTGGTGTGCCTGGTCGTATTTACTTATTGACTGGCAAGCCACAGTCCGGAAGTCCAAGTTTGACTAACACTATACAGGTAAAATTATTTCATTTTCTTGTATTTTGTTCGTTTATAGAAAACAGCCTATGACAAAAAATGCCCTAAAAAACGTTCGCTCATTTCTAAATTCAAATTATCCTTGAACTTTACTACCTACCTATTGCAAATTATAATGTAAATTGTTAATAATTTAGGCCTTTGATGTTGACATAAACCGCTGGAGGCTAATTTGCAACACAGGATTAAGATTTACACCTTCTTCATTTGCTCTTCATTCTGGTCAGCTGTTTCTGTCTGGTTGGTGTCCTGCCAAGAATAATTTTGTAATGACAGTGCAGCCTGATACGGGAGCTGTAGAGGAGCTTGGCTCTGGTGTCGAAGGTGTAATGTCCACTGGAATTATTTTACATCCAAACGATGTATCTAGTTTGTTTTAAGATTAGTTATAGCAAGAAACTAATCCTTTAATTTATCAAAAAAAAATGGTTCTAAAAACTTTTTCTAGTGTCCTATTGTCGTAATCTATGATTGATTTCCATATTTTGTTTGAGTATTTCAAATTTTAAAAATGCCACTTTATTTCATTTATAATTTTTCCGCGACCTAATTTTCTTATTAGTTGAAAATCGATTTTAACAATATTTATATATGTAGGTGTGTATTAAAAAATTCTAATCAAGGGTTTTTGTAGATTTTAGATTTTATTAGAGGAAGCACTACTTAGTAGTTGATTGGGAAATGTTGTTTTAAGATTATAATATTAAAATACTCTTAATAAATTTATATGTTTAGTAAAAATTTTATTTTTATTAACTCTCTGTGATAACAATTGTTTCTATGATTAATAACCTAATTTGTCAAATAAACTTCAAACAATCAACACTTAGTTTTCATATTTTCAATTTTAGACAAAATGTAAGTAAAATACTAATACACAGCTAAAATGCCAAAACCAATATATAGCAGAATCTTCGCAGATAATGAAGATAATCTTCCTGCCAGCCAAATTATTGACGAGGTATATGCATTTAAATTAAGTGTGACGGCTCATAAGTCAAAAAGGCGAATAAAAAGCTTTCTTACGTTTAGTATTGGTCGGTATGTCTGTAGTGGAAAGCTTTAATTGGAAATACTGAAAAGTAAGAATCATCCATCTTTTTTTTGTTGCTACTTTTTTTGATTTTTTGTGTTTGATTCATTGAGCTTCGCTTTTAAGTATGTTCTCATCCTTGTGACATATTTTAAAATACATTAAAGCAAATGTATACCTTTTAGAATTAATCTTAAAGCCAAATAGAAATAATAAAACTCTGATCATATTAAATGTCTTCTTTAATCAAGCAACAAACAGCAAAATATAGGATTTAAAAATAGGTTTGATAGAATGGAATCAATAATATTGTCTAAAATTATTTCTAAAAAATCTGTCACATTTAGGTATGAATTGTTTTTATTTTTTAATTTCAGTTTCCATAATAATTTTTCATGTGAATTAGGGAGAAGAATCTGATGACGACTTTGCTGCGAAGCTTGCTCGTAGACAACCCAAGAGGATTATCCGCAAGGTGACTCCTAGAACAGACACCTCACCCATACTTGGTAAAACTAGGTATAGCGTTTCATATAAATTAGGAATAACGTTTTTTTATTGCTTAAAAAGGTCTTTTTTTAGTTGGCTTGTAGTTGTACAGTTTATGCATAAAAACCAAAGTTGTTTTTAGTTGAAAAATTTAATTATAATCTTCTAAAGTAACACAATTTGCTTTACTTAACTAAGTGTTAATTTTTTTATTTTAATCGCCTTCATATTGAAATCTATCTGCTTAGCCCTATTATTTCTCAATGTCAAATTTATTATGTATACAGAAAAACTCTGGAATGGGAGAATTTAGGAAGAACAGACATTAGTGCTCTCCTTGATAAAGATCTTGAAAGACTCAACGCCAAGGCTAGTTCTAGTATAAAAGCAAAAAATCATAATGGTAATTTTTAATTATATTTCATATGAAACTAACATAATATACATATACTTAAGAAACTAGGCACTGAAAATGATTTATTCTTTACATTTTCAAAAACATAACATGTTGATTTTAATACCTTCTAGATATTTTTGTTTTCTAGGAGCACCTAGAAGCTTATCAAGAAGTTTGCAAAAGCCAAGAAAAGAAACCACATTTAAAAATCATCAAACTAATCCAAAACAGCCATTGTCAGAAAAAAATAAACATCTAAGATCTTCAGAAACGCCAAAGAATACAAGTTCTGAAAAGGCAGGAACTAATAGTGTTGTGGCAAGCAACCTGACCACTCCTGTCACCAGCAACAATGTTGCTGCTGGCGCGGAGGAGCCCAGCTCTCCAATATTAACCTCCAGAATCAGATCCAAAGGTCCTTCCAAGCTCCAGCTACCAGTTATTCCAATTCTATCAGATTCAGACAATTCAGAAGATGAACTTATGTCCCCTGTTTTTTCCAGAAAAAGAAAACTCCCCGAAGATTATTCCAATCAAACTAGAAATGTTAGACGCAAGCTTATTGAATCCGTTGATGCTAGAGAAGAGATTGAATTGCATAATAATGGCGACGGTATACACATTAGAGAAAACAAAGAAAATGTTTCGAATTTAAATTCAATATTGTCAGATTCTTCCAGTGATTGTGATATAATTGAGGCAAGTGACACCGAGGAAAAATTACCCAAAAGAAAGTTGTTTTCAAGCCTAAAGAAGGATTTAGATGTCAAAATTATAGAGGATACTGAATCTGAAGGGAATGATTCTGCTGATTCTACAAATATTTTAGTTCCAGATTCCCCAGCAACTCCAGCAACCCCTGAAATTCCAGCCTCACAAATTATTCTTTCTGATGAGGAATTTTCAACTGAAGTGAAACCAGTACCGACTCCAGGAAAATGTAGAAGAATAACAAGGTATGCATTTGACGAGGAAGCAGAAAATGCTGTGGATCCTACCAGTGTGGCTGCTCTTATTAGATCTGAAAGCAAGGTGAGCATATCAAGTGCGGGCAGTGCATTTGCTTCACAACCTTCCACTTCCAGCTTACTATCTCCTCCTCTATCAGCCTACGAACAGGTTATGATGGAAAGATTGCTCAAGTCAGCAAAGAAGAAGAAGCCCATCAAAGGAGGGTTGCGTACACGGTTAGAAAAGACGGTTTCCCTGAGCAAGTCATTGCGTTCCATGAACTCTGATAAAATATCAGCACTGAAAACAAAACCAAAAAATGCCATTATTCTTCGGGTCACACATATTGAAATATCTCCTGTTTCTGTCTGCAAGATAACCGGTCATGATATTTTTACAAATAAGAATTATTTTCTCTTTGTAAACATAGATATTTGTTCCAAAACTTTAAAGCTCAACGATACAATTCGTATTTTACGGCCCTGGTCAATTGTTGAAAAGCAAGACAAGAATATGATCATTGGAGTTCTGAGGTTTGATATTCTCACAAAAAGGGAATTGAAGGAGTTACTTGGAGATAACTTTGAAATTGAACAGAATGATATTGATAGTCTTAGCGTTAAGGATTCTCCTGATAAAGATACTAAAACGTCTGTGGTGAAGAAGATTGATAAAACTATTGATATGAGATGTGAATGTATTGTAAAGGGAGTTGGCAATATTTGTTGTAAATATGACGGAGCTCCTTGTCATAGTCTAATCAAATTTAAAGCCCTGGACAGAAAAAGAAAAGCCACGCTGAAAAACCGATACAAGCTCCGACCGTCAAAATCGCGGCGTCCAGCAATTATTCACAGGATGGCATCTATTCATAGAAGGTAAGATGTTAAGCAGTTTACATCTGGTAAGTTGTTAAAGAAACTAAGAAATTTATGGATCATATTTTACAATCCTCATATAAAAGTAACAGGATCCCTGTCTGTCTGTACTGAAGGTTTCGTTAACCGCTGAACCTATTGGTACTCCTTTACAGATTTTCATAGGTCCTGGGAAGATTTATAGCTATTTTGGGGGAGGGTACCAAAACCCTCCCAAGAGAAAATGCCAAAAAAATTACTAACCCCACCTAACGACAAAATATTTTTTTTTTGGAAAACAACTGATCTTAACATAGATCGAAAAGAAAACATTTCACATGCCGCTAGAGGCCTCTAGGGGCGTGCCCGCTAGTTACAAATATAGTAAATAAGTAGCTCATTTAGCGAATTCAAGTAAAAGTTATTGATCCCAGTACTTAATTTGTAATAAAAAAAGAAACATATTTAATTTATTTAAATGCTCAGGTGCTCAATTTTTTAAAAAATGCATTTAATATTTAATATTTTCCTTGGAAAATTAATATCTACATGGCGAAAATTAATTTTTAGTTGATCAGATTTATAACTTATCCAAACTAAATGCAAAGTAAATAGGTATAAACTCGAAACTTATACTTTTGCAATCATTTTTAATATACCATTTCTATGTCATGTTATGAACATTTCTATTCTTATTTGTTACAGAGAAGCCGATTCTGCTTCTGAGTTAGTGAGAAGATATGGAGGCATGTTTGTCACCCCGGAGAGTCAAAGGTAGATTTTTTGGGGGGTGGACAAATGCGAAAACATTTTATGTCGAATTTTTTAAAAATTTCATTGATTAATTTGAAACTAATTGAAAATACCTCATTTGTTAAAAATAAAGAAATGATTATATAAATTGTAAGGTAACACTTAATCCCTTGACTCCCAACCGAAGCAATTATGCTCAGAGAATTGGCCCTTATCTTATAAGAATATTTATTTTTTAGCCTGTCCTACAACCCTCCTGGAATCTTGCAGCTTCGGATCCTGCAGCCACTTGTTCACCTTAAGAATTTTGGCTACAACAAGGACATTGATATTGGATTCATCGCAGAGGACAAGATTGGACATTTTGTTATTGTCAAGTTAGATGCAGATTTGACTCTAAAGCCTGGAGAATGGAAACAGTTTGTAGGTAAGCGTGTGGATATATGTTTCCAGAACCATTAAATAAATTGGTGATTTCTCTGTGGATTGAACATTATCAGGATAATTAGCTCCACCCAACCCGCTGATTTAAGGGGAAAGAAACCAGAACTCTATTTAATATCTACCTAGAATCATTCTTATGTAGTTGGGTTTAATTGATGTTGCTCCTAAAGGATCATCGATGCTGGATGAACACAGGGCACATCTTTCGTCTTTCCCTTACATATATTACCTTTATCAAATTAAGATTTGTCTAATTCCCCGAAAGTATTAACTTAAGTATTATAAATCATTAGAACAGTACAATAATACATTAAAACAAGCTTCTCTTCCCATTTTAAAGTTTTTTCATATTTTATATACAAACTTTCGACCTATGTACCTAGTTTAAATATAATCGAGACTATCACCTTAATCTACAATTTCTTATATTAAGACGGCTGCTGGGATGAGTTAGTAGGAAGTATTATCCGAATATGTGGAATTTATCCACTGAACCGCGTGCTAACCACAAGGTCCACCACGTTTTCCCGCTTTCTGTCCATGTTTCACAGGACTGACCAGACTTATGTTTATTCTCTCAAGGTAATCAATTCAATATTTGGTATTTTTTAGCAGGTAGTAAAGTTATTTAGTAAATTTTGAAGTAAATCAAAATAACTTTAATGGTCAGATTATTATATATTTTTTCACAAAAGATGTTATATAAGAAGTAAAAATTGTGATAACAAGGACGACAACATCCATAAAAGCGAAGCTCTTAAACGTTAGGACTAACGAACATTAACACTTGTAAAGTGTCAGAACTAAATAATCAGTATATAAATGTAAAAAAGTCGTCACAAAATTGTAAGTAAATCTGTTGAAAAAATCTTTAAACACAGGATAATGTTTAAGGATATACTTACATGTTTAGTACTTGATTATACAGCATGACCCTCGAAACGGTATTTTTAAGCATCTGCAGCCCTTATTTCTCAATGAATTATTAAAAAATGCATATGTCCTTGTTCTCTATAGTATTCCAAGTAAGTAGATATAAAAATATTTTTTTTACCTCCATTAACACCGGAGATTTTTAGTGCTAAAGTTTTGCAAAAGTGACTGAGGAAAAAGTAACTTTTAACATGATACGACTTTTTTAGCAAAATTAAGCTAGAAATCCTTTTATTTTTGTTACTAGCAGAAACTTTATACAAAAATGAAATAAAAAATTTAGTTTTTGAGTAAAAAGCATTTTTTTACACATATTTTTTGAGTCTTTTTAGTTTAATGATATTTTGAAAAACTTACTTATTAGGCAAAATTGTTTAAGATTAAAAAACCAAATAAATCTCTATGAATATAGCAGGAAAATTGTTTTTGTTTCACAATCCTAACTTTAATAACAAAAAAGTTATAAAGAAAATAAAAATAAAACATAATGATTTTTTAGTCTAAAAAGCTTAATTTACCCCTTATTAAATAATTGAGATGTCAGAAAAGTAGGCGGAGCAACTGTCATAATTAATCCTTTTCTATAAATAAGGGTTAATAAATAACCTAAAATTTGCAAATAATCAATTCATTCAGTAGTATTTTTTGCCATCAAAAATTTATATTTTTGGTAGAATAAAAAAGAAATATTTAGTTAACTTGTTTTTCTTTGTGTCTCATTATTCAGTTGCCAGAAAAACATAATATAACCGTCCAAAAAATAAGAGAAACAAAAAAAAATTCTTTTTCTCAGTCACTTTTTCAAAACTTTAGCTCTAAAAATCTCCGGTATTAATGGAGGTAAAAAAAATATTTTTATATCTACTTACGTGGAATACTATAGAGAACAAGGACATATGCATTTTTTAATAATTCATTGAGAAATAAGGGCTGCAGATGCTTAAAAATACTTTTTCTAGGGTCATGCTGTAGAGATGCTTCGCTTATAACATTGTACTTTGTTGTCCTGGGAATCAGTATTGCAAAAATCAGATCAATTGGATAATTATAAGTTAAAAATCAACATGTTTAAAATGGACGTACGGACATTCTGATAACTATTATAGAGTTGCTACGCTTTCTAAATCGTACCTATTTACTACAGGAACCACCATGCAAAGATTGAAATCGATAGGACAATTTAACATGCCTAAATTAAAGAAAAAAGCTATCCGTTACAGAGTGACGGACGGGCCGACCCTAATTATAGAAAAGCTTCGCTTTTAAAAATATCTATTCATTATCAGGTTGACATATCGGATTTAGTTTTTAATTTTATCTAGGTTTATCCTTCTTCATATCACAAAATAATTGGAAGGAACCTGACAAACCTGCAGGATACACTGTTGCTGGATATTTTAGACATTCCTAGGCCTATGAACTTCAGGTTTATTTTTAAATTACTTTTTTTTTCGATGTACCTATTTATTATATTTTCTTCGTACTTCGTAAAGTCGTTCATATTACATCCTGCTATTTTAGTAGGGTATTCTTTATAGTTTCCAACCAAGTTGAAGTTCTCCCCCCCCCTCTCTCTCTTCCAATTCTTTTTCCAATTCTGAGAAAAAAGCAAATAAAAAGTAGGCAGTTTATTTTGGCAGCGTCGGTTCCGCTGCCGGTTCGTCACATTTCCACATTTAGCAACTTTCATGGCTAATTATAGCGTTCTAATCCTGTTTTTAAGTCTAAGAACACATACTTAAATGAATACTTATCATTTTGGACCCCACCCTTCTAGTCCAATGATATAGGATCCAATTGAGATGTATAGTAGTGCACCACCACGAGGAGGAGTCAGGAAGATTTCTTCTTGTTCATACACAGAAACATATCACTCCTGTATTTACAAAGATCATGTATGCCAGGGTAAGCAATACAATATAAATTCAGCTAATTTAATTTAGGCCATTTATATTTATATCCCCTTTTCTCATAATTCTCTGATAAATTAAAACAAGTCAGTGTATTTTTTTAAAACCTGAACTAAACATCTCTTTTACTTGTTACCAGAACTACATTTAAATCTTAGAGCCGTCATTTCCCTTTTTAAGGTTTTTTAATTTATGGTTCATCAACTTAAACTCTTAAATTTCATTATTTGTTAAGATTTGTTAATCACATTAACTTTTATATAATATCAGGAAACAAAGGTGCCAAAGTTAGAAGAGTGTCCAGCCCTGCTGAGCCTGTATGGAGTATACCTGCATGGAAACAAATTCATCCTGGATGGATATTCTGCCTGTGTTGTTACACAGAGAAATATCTCCTTCCCTTACAGTAATACTCTACAAATATGGACACCTGATCCTAATTCGTTAGATAAGTTAAACGATGAGGTAACAGATGAAAAGACAAATGAAGGTGATTCTTCAGATGATGAGGCAACAAAAATGATGAAACTGAAAGAGGAACTGGCAAGGTTGTTGGATAAATCTAGAAAAGAACCAGTTGAAATAAAGCCAGAGATTCCAAACTTCCAATTATTGCGGATAAAAGGAGAGGTCAGTATTTATTTTTCTAGTAAACTAAAATTGTTTAATGCAAAATCTCTCAAACTGCTCATTTTAAGCGCGAATTCTCAAGTTGACTTTCAGTAATACAATGCTATTTTTATCGTAATTCTTAAAGTTGTAATTTTGTTATGCCTGTTCAAACAGTTCAACCTCTGAACCGATTAAGTTCTCCATTTAAGGAAGGCTTTAAATAGGTCCTGGCATGGTTCAAGTCTTTATATAGTTTGGGCTATATTTCTGTCCTCTCCCTTCAAATACAGAGCCCGTGGGAACTAGAAGGGCATCATCTAGTTTTTCAAATTTTTAGTTTTAGGTATACTTACAATTTTTTGATAATTTTTACATTTTTCTACAAATTTTTCTAGATTTCAAGTGTCTGTTATGAGGACTGTATTCAGTGGCTGGACTGTGGTGAGTGTACCTGTAAAGAAATTCTGGAGCTGCCAGATGAAAGACTTTGTAATAGGTGTCAGGCATCCTTTATCAGGTCAGGATTTCTATACATATATGGATGCAATAGCAATTTTGACCATTAAAGATTTTAATGAAATGGGTTGAAAATTATTTTTACTGGAGTAAAAGTTTCTCTACTGTCCAGTTTATTTTAGGCGTGTATTTTGACGGACGTACTGGCAGACCCAAATTGTAGAAAAGCTTCACTTAAAAATTGGGACAAAAACTGGTACTAAAGAATATTAGAAGAAATAAAGTCCTAATGTTTATCTGAAAATTATATACTTATGCATTTTATGCCATCGTGCAATTAAAACAATAATTTTTAAAAGGCATTTTAAACATATTTAAGTAGGTATATTTTATTACATTGTTAAATTCTAATTGGTTATTTTAGATATATTTTGTTTTAGTGCGTAAATAATAAACCAACCAAGTGTAATGTTGTTAAATTATAAATGATGTAGTGTTATATATTACAGGTCATATGACAAACCCAGGAGTGGACACTTGCCCTAACGTATTTTAAACCATCTTATGGGTTTTTTAAATGCCTAACCCTTGGGGCGGGGGGGAGCTTATTTGTAAATCATTATTCATATCTTAAACTAACCTAACCTGTATAGAAATACTGAATCATCTTAATATTTTAGACACTCCTGCGTTTGTCCACTCTGACGTTTGTCACTCCTGCGTTTGTCCTGGAATCATAATACACACATGTACAATTAAAGTACAATTAATCTTTAATTTGTTTAGAAATAACATCAAGCTTGTTGTGATGATTTGTGGTATAAAAGTTGAACTCCTTCAGTCAACAGCCTACAAACTGTTCTCTCCTGAAACAACCAGTATACAGCTCCATGATATGACTGACAACCCTGGGGAAGAAGAGCACGAGGCCCGGCTCAAGTTGTATGACTCCTCCCTGCAGCCTGGCATGGTTCTGGGCAAAACTGTCGATATTCTGGTTTTTAAGATGAATCATAGTAAAATATGGTTACAGGTTCCAAGTTAAAAATGTATGATTTATAATATAGAATACTCTCAAAGTTTATCTCAACCAACCAAATATTTTTTGGCGACATTAGAAATTTGTGTGTATCTAAGCATGTATTTAATTTAAAGGTATACCTACTTATTGCAAATTTTTTGTTATATTATATATTTTACATTCTCAAACTATTTGCCATTAAAAATTCTGTGATACTTTGATGTGAAAACAATACCTATTCTGCCATTTAAAATTTTTGTATAATTTGATAGTTTATTAAAGATTCTATTTATTTCAGATAATAAATTTTCATTCCGACGTGATTAATCTAAAAATTAGTTTATAAACAAATATTTTCAATAATGTTTTATGATGCATGCAGCTGGATTTCCTGAAATAAGAGAAAACCAGGTAATTTTAGTTTAGATTTTGTAGATTTTGTCATTAATACCATTTAATTTTGTACGTCTAACATTTATTAAAATACGTTGAACATGTAGATAGATAATTCACCTTCTGCTGGCCAATAGTTTATATAATTAAAAGATGTGTAAGTACTCGGGTTTATAAGGTTCTTGGCTTGGGAGCAGTACAATCCTTATATTTTTCCAGAATAATATTAAAATGATCCCAAAAATTTTTGCACTCAAGTGATAAGTAAATAGCATGTCTCAAAAATTGATGTTTGAAAACTTGATGCTATGATTAATATTTTTAATTTTTAATTATATATTCTGATATATGTACAAGGATGACACCATCTACAATTAGCGAAATAAATATAAAATGGACAAAGTGAGTTATAGAGCAGATGTTCAGTTGTCATAACAAAGAAAAGAAAGAGAGATAATATGCAAAAACTCAAAAAAATCACGAAACCTTTTAAAAATAAGGTTAATGTCTTTTAAAGCATGACAGACGGACAAAACGTTGTATATACTAGATGCATATGTCATAGGAATCTCTACTGAAAACTTCAGCTGTCTATCTTCAATTGCAACCGAGAAATTCTTATTTAATTTCCCCCATAGCGTTAAGGACTGACGGACAGACAAAATGAATTATAGAGCAGCTTCGCCAAAAAAAAATTTTTATAATCAGTTATAATATTATCTTAACTAGAAGGAAAACTATGGAAGGTTTTTTATGGAATCTAAAATTAAAATTCCTACGAGGTCCTCTTTCCTAAAGCTCAAATACTTTGCTATGCTGCCATAAATTCCTAGAATAATTGTTATCTTTCTATCTACTAAAATTTAATTGAATTTCTGCAAAAGCATTCTTGAAAGATATTTCAGGTTGCACAAATCTTTTAGCATTACATTGCATATACAAAGATATCGTTGGTCAATAATCATCTGCTCTGTAACTCACATGGTCCGTCTGTCTCTATACGACTTAAAATTTCTGTGAGGAAAATGTGTTTTGCCCAACTGCTCTTAAAGATAGATGCTTAGTTTTTTGTGTGAAGATTTTGCCGACATATTATATAGTCGTCGTCAGCCTGCCTGTAATGCTCCTTACGACTTAAAATTTAATTATTTAGCTACTATAGGTACACCACGGATTATTTGTGATGATTCTCTTGGTGCGACTGTTTTTATTTAATGCTTATAATACAAAGTTTAACATAAAGTATTTATTTTAAATTCAGAAATATCATAGATATATATTATACATACATCATTAAATAAAACAAGGATGAAAACATCCATAAAAGCGAAGCACTGAAACGGTAGGACAAACGGACTGTAAAGTGTCTGAACTGAATAATCAGAATAATGAATATAGAAGTATAAGAGTCGAAGCAAAATTGTAAGTAAATTTGTTGAAAAACTGCTTGATACAGGATAATGTTTATGGACACACTTACATTTTTAGGACTTGAATATAGAGTTGCTTCGCTTATAATATTTCCTTGTTTTCCCAGGAATCAATATACCAAAAATCTGATCAACCAGATAATTAGATCACATAAAAATTTGTTGTTAAAAAAGTAAAAAAATCAACATGTTGAAATGGACTTACGGACATTCTGGTAATGATTATAGAGTTGCTACGCTTTCTAAATCGTACCTAACTCCTACAGGAATCATCATGCAAAGTTAGAAATCGCTAGGACAATTCTAACATGCCTAAATTAACGAATTAAAGCTATCTATCTCGAACGGACGTACGGACCGACTTTAAGGGGGGGTTTTTTAATGCAACCATCTCGTAATCAATGTATAAATGGCACTTAGAATTCGAATTTCGATCTCAAATTTTGCATGAGTAATCCTTGGTAGGTCTATTTTCCCTAAATCGAACAAAAAGTTGGAAAAGTAACGGCTGGCAGCTGGCGGCTCAGCCGTTTAGCCGTTTTTGCCTATTTTCAGGGCAAATTCATCATTAATTATGTAGGAATCAACTTTTAAAAACAGATTTTTGGTTTAATTCATGTTAAATGATAGCAATAACCATTTTTTAAATTTCTAGTACCAGCTGCTAAACGGCTAGAACCGGCTGAAAACGGCTGGGAGCTGCCAAGAGTATGAAGAGTTGATAGGGCATGTGACATGTCTAGGGGTAGGTTTTTATGGTTGCTGAGCTCAAAAATGCTACCAAAAATAGTGGCAGCCCATCCATATGGCAGCTGGGTAACAGCTGCAGCTCAGCTGGTAGCGGCCAAGAGTAGAATGAGTAGATAGGGCTTGTAACGTGTCTAATGGTAGGTTTTTATGGGTGCTGAGCTCAAAAATACTACCAAAAATAGAGGCAGCTCAATCATATGGCAGCTGGGTAACGACCGCTGCTGAGCTGGGAGCGGCCAAGAGTAGAATGTGTAGATAGGGCTTGTGACGTGTCTAGGGGTAGGTTTTTAGGGGTGCTAAGCTCAAAAATACTACCAAAAATAGTGGCCGCCCATCCATATAGCAGCTGGGTAACAGCTGCAGCTCACCTTGGAGCGGCCAAGAGTAGAATGAGTAGATAGGGCTTGTGACATGTCTAGGGGTAGGTTTTTAGGGGTGCTGAACTCAAAAATGCTACCAAAAATAGTGGCAGCCCATCCATATGGCAGCTGGGTAACAGCTGCAGCTCAGCTGGGAGCGGACAAGAGTAGAATGAGTAGATAGGGCTTGTGACGTGTCTAGGGGTAGGTTTTAATGGGTGCTGAGCTCAATACTATTACAAAAAATAGTAGCCGCCCAACCATATGGCAGCTGGGTAATGGCCGCAGCTCAGCTGGGAGCGGCCAAGAGTAGAATGAGTAGATAGGGCTTTTGACGTGTCTAGGGATAGGTTTTTGGGGGTGCTAAGATCAAAAATACTACCAAAATTAGTGGCCTCCCATCCATATGGCAGCTGGGTAACGGCCGCAGCTCACCTTGGAGCAGCTAAGAGTAGAATAAGTAGATAGGACTTGTGACGTGTCTAGGGGTAGGTTTTCGGAGTGCTGAGCTCAAAAATACTACCAAAAATAGTGGCGGCCCATCCACATGGAGGGGCCAATAGAAGAATGAGTAGATGGGGCTTGTGACGTGACTAGGGGTAGGCTTTTATGGTTGCTTAGCTCAAAAAATACTACCAAAAATAGTGGCCGCCCATCCATATGGCAGCTGGGTAACAGCTGAAGCTCAGCTGGGAGTGGCCAAAAGTAGATGAGTAGATAGGGCTTCTGATGTGTCTAGGGGTAGGTTTTAATGGGCGCTGAGCACAAAAATACTACAAAAATTAGTGCCGTCCCTTCTATATGGCAGCTGGGTAATGGCCACAGCTCAGCTGTTTTTGAGGCTTAAAAAATTGATTATTTCAGTGGAATTAAACTTCTCCCAATTAACATTTTACCTTTTTTTCATGGATATATTACTAATAACTCTTTTTAATTACTAGATTTCACTGTTTCAAGAGTTGAAAACTACCAAAAAACGGCTGAGAACAGCTATCAATAGCCAAAAGTATATAGCATGTGACGTGTCTAGGGGTAGGTTTTTATGGATGTTGAGCTAAAATACTACCAATAAAAGTTTGGGCCTGTCTATATGGCAGCTGGGTAACAGCTACAGCTGAGCAGCAGCCCTTACCATGCTGCCATGTGGATGGGCTTTTCTATTTTTGGGAGTATTAATGAGCTTGGCACCTATAAAAACTTACACCTCTTTGACACATCACAAGCTATGTCTTAAACGTTTACTTTTATCTGTTGGTAACTGTTCTCAGCCAATTTCAGCCGTTTAACAACTAAATCAATACATTGATAAGGTGTTGTTATTAATAATATAAAATGACAATAGTGTATTTATACTGAAATATCCAATATTTGGTTATCCTTCAATAGTCAATAAGTCTTAAATAACGGCTTACTGCTAAGCTTAGCTGTTACCCAGCTGCAATATGGATGGGCGGCCACTTTTTTTAGTAGTATTTTTGAGCTCAGCACCCATGAAAACCTACCCCTAAACACGTCACAAGCCCTATGAACTCATTCTACTCTTGGCGCTCCCAGCTTAGATGCAGCTGTTACCCAGCTGCCATATTGATAGGCGGCCACTATTTTTGGTAGTATTTTTGAGCTCAGCACCCAATAAAACCTATCCCTAGACACCTTACAAGCGCTATGTACTCATTCTACTCTTGGCCGCTCCCAGCTGAGCTGTAGCTTTTACCCAGCTGCCATGTGGATGGGCCGCCATTATTTCTAATAGTATTTATGAGCTCAGCACCCCTAAAAACCTACCTTTTGACACATTAGAAGCCCCATCTACTCATTCTACTCTTGGCCGCTACCAGCTGAGCTGCAGCTGTTACCCAGCTGCCATATGGATGGGCTGCCACTATTTTTGGTAGCATTTTTGAGCTCAGTAACCATAAAAACCTACCCATAGACATGTCACATGCCCTATCAACTATTCATACTCTTGGCAGCTCCCAGCCGTTTTCAGCCGGTTCTAGCTGTTCTAGCTGAGCTGTAGCTTTTACCCAGTTGCCATGTGGATGGGCCGCCACTATTTCTAATAGTATTTATGAGCTCAGCACCCCTAAAAACCTACCCCTCGACACATCAGAAGCCCTATCTACTCATTCAACTTTTGGCTGCTCCCAGCTGAGCAGCGGCCGTTACCCAGCTGCCATATGATTGAGCTGCCACTATTTTTGATAGCATTTTTGAGCTCAGCACCCATAAAAACCTACCCCTAGACATGTCACAAGCCCTATCTACCCATTCTACTCTTGGCCGCTACCAGCTGAGCTGCAGCTGTTACCCAGCTGCCATATGGATGGGCTGCCACTATTTTTGGTAGCATTTTTGAGCTCAGTAACCATAAAAACCTACCCCTAGACATGTCACATGCCCTATCAACAATTCATACTCTTGGCAGCTCCCATCCGTTTTCAGCCGGTTCTAGCCGTTTAGCAGCTGGTACAAGAAATTTAAAAAATGGTTATTGCTATCATTTAACATGAAATAAACCAAAAAAATGTTATAAAAAGTTGATTCCTACGTAATTAATGATGAATTTGCCCTGAAAATAGGCAAAAAACAGCTAAACGGCTGAGCCGCCAGCTGCCAGCCGTTACTTTTCCAACTTTTTGTTCGATTTAGGGAAAATAGACCTACCAAGGATTACTCATGCCAAATTTGAGATCAAAATTCGAATTCTAAGTGCCATCTATACATTGATTACGAGATGGTTGCATTAAAAACCCCCCCCTTATAGAAAAAGCTTCGCTTTTAAAAATCATGTTTATTCTCATTTCAAGTCATTATTATATTTTAGCGCAGATGAATAGGAGAGGGGGGGTAAGGATAATTATAGCATAACAAGGATGAAAACTTCAATAAACGCGAACCCCTTAACCCTTTACAGTCGGGCCCCTTGCCGCACCTTAATCGGTCGGGGGGGGGGCGTTCAACGCCCCCCCTAATTATCTCAGTTCCTATTAGAGCTAGAGGGCTAAATTTTTTTGTGCAAGTCCCCTGTTTGATAATGAATTTCCGACCTTTTATAAGTCTAAGTCAATTTTCGCTTCCTTCACCCTTTTATTTAACAACCTTTGTTTTTAGGTCTTTTTTTACTTAAAAATTTCAAACAGCTGTAATTTTCTTATTTTTGAAGCTAGAAGAAAAATTTTTTCCCAGAAAATGTTTATCTTTATGTAAATTTTACATTAGAAATATCAAAATATAAATTTCAGCGGCCGCAGCTGTACTTGGCAGCTGCCAGCCGACGCAGTCGGCGGTCGGCGGGAAAACGGCGGCGGATCTTCATGAAATTTTACTACGTTATGTAGACATGTAAGAAAAGCTTAAGTTTAAAATTTGAAGTCTCTAAGTCAAAAATTGTGGCCACAGGAGCCATTTAAAGATTTCTGGAGACCTGGAGGATCAGGACCTGCAGGATCATACCTGGAACCTGAAAGTGACTTGAACACCTGTATTTTATATAAGGATGTACTACTAGAGGATTTTTTAGTATTTTGGTATGGTAAAATGCTTTGTTTTAGTCAAAAACATATTTTTGCTCTTTACCTGGATGACCCTGCCAGGTTTGCTGGCATCCTGTGCCCGCCAGGATGGAGATATTCAAAAAATTCCAACTCTCAGTTATGTGTCATACCCATACTTAAAAAGTCAAGCAGTTTGGGCTCTTTATCTTTCACACACAGAAAATGAGATAGAAAAAACCGGAGGGGGGGGCGTTCAACGCCCCCCCCCCCGACCGTTAAGGGTTAAGAAAGTGTCTATTTGAAGAATTGAGATATATGTACACAATAGATTGAAATTCTTTAGAAACGTGATTATGAATCAGATAAAAAAGACAATAAGAAGTTGAGACATTCTGTACTTTGATATATTGTTGTGGAGTAGTTTCGCTGGAACGTGTATAACATTTTTTAATAACTTAAAAGGTATTCACACAAAAATCTGCGATTTTGATTCTAAAGAAACTTCTATGCTCCATTTAATGTGGCGAAATACGCTTCAAACGCTCAGTTTCATTAAAAGAAAATAGTATTTACGTTAATACGTACGTACATACCTAAACCATAGAGAAGCTTTGCTATAATCGTGGTGTAACTTAAAAACAGGGTAATAGTAATTCTTATTATAGTTGAGAAACCAACATTATTTCATCCGGAGTTCTACGGAAGATTGCCTGGGGGTGGTGGTCTTTAAGAAAGGGGGGGGGGGGCGTCTTCGGGTTACCCCCTTTAACCACAAAAATGCTCGCACCCTCCGCCCCTTTAGAATATTGATGTGTGTGTGTGTACGTATATATGTACGTATAGTGGTTGTGTTATATTATGTACGTAAGATGAGAAAACGCGTGCGTATACTCACAATATGTTAGTTATGTAGTGCACCTCATCCCTATGTGATATCGATATGTTATACATATTAAATTTGTTATTAAGTATTGGGCTTAATTTTAAGTTAAAGGATATTTAAGGAGTTCTTAGATAATATTTGCCTTTAAATATAATATACATGCTTTAAGAAATATTTATTGTAGATAACATTCAAAAGTTGACCTCACATGAAACTTTTTTTAATGCAACTTTATTTTTAAATTAGTTACAAAGTTTTTTTTAGTGAAAAAAGGGTATGATAGGTAATTATGTGACAATTTTAGGCCAGCCAAAAACATAAAAAAAATTGATCATAGAAAACTATGTTTGGGGTTACGTCGTTTGTTCACAGTAGCTTTGGATATTTTTTTGGGGTTAGGTTAGGTAAATGTTAACGATTTTACCGCAGGGTTAAGAAATTGGCCCCGCAGGGGATAGAAATATGAGAAAAGCTACTGTGGAAATACGACAAAACCCACTACTTCGTTTTCTTTCCACATTATAGTCTTATTCTGATTCAAAAATGTGAATTGTTTAGAATAATTTTTTTATTACCTAGTTAAATCAAAGAATTCTACGTTAAAAATTGCAGTTATTAACAATTTAACACCGTCTATAAATAATAACATACAATTTACTCTATTTTGTTCTGGATCCCATGATATGTCATTATTTTCAAATTAAACCAAAGTATTTTCCGTATGTCGTTGCGCAACCAGACGTTGAAAAACTTTAAATATTTAGATTTTATTTTCCATATAAACAAATAAGGTTTTAGCTTAATCATGCGATTAAATATTACGAAATAAATATATGTTGGCATTCTCCAATTCATGCATAATCCATACATTTAAGATTTTGAGGGTCAGTTCTTAAATAAGGAACAATAACATTTTAGGAGTGAATAAAATGTTTATTATTTCTACAAGTTTAGGTTAGCTCCCGGCCCCGTAGGGTTGGGAATAGACAATACACGAACAGAGAAAACAGACTAAAAACTATCCCATGACTCAAATTGTAAAATTAAATAGCCTAAAACCACCCCGGATGTCGGACCTGTCTAGGTGCGAACTTCCGATAATGGACAACTTAGCGAGTGAATTACTTTTTTTGTATTTTCATGTATACTATTTTAAGAAAAGAATATAATATACAATCTAAAATAATATATCCAAAACTTTAGTTCACTCATTTTTTGTGTACTTTATGGCATTGGTAATTTTTATTTGAAGAATATGAAAAAGTTCTCATAAAATCAACAAATATGAACTCTTTTTTTTTCAATGTTTTCAATGGAGAAAGTTATTTAACAATATTTGGGCCTGTGCAATGTTAAAAGTGCATGAAAACAAGAACAAACATCATACACAGTCATGCACTTTGTTAGCGCAGCTAACTTTGATTTGAATTTTGCAAGAAAAGTTATTTTCATGAAATAAATTTTTGAGATGTGTCTAATAATTTTGATGGTTTGGGAAATACCATTTGTGTTCTTTTTTCTTTTAATTAAATACAGATGTTGTAGGATTTACTTGTTATTTATGGTTTTAATAAGTTATCCTAAATTGAAATGATTTTTCATTTGAAATAAAAAAACATTTGATAAAAGAAAATCTTCCGTTTTAAAAAATACATTTATATTTGTCAAAGAAAGCCTTCTAAAAGATACATATTATAATAATTGTAGCTATGAAAATTGTAAAAAGACACTTTTATCCTTCCAGCCAGATCCTTCAACACACTGCATACAAGAATTTGGGAAAAATCCAAGGGAGGGAGGGGACATTGGGCTGTTTATTACACAAGTCCCCAAAGTCACATAATGATGTTTTCTTATTTGTTGGCTTAATAACCTTGGGTACTTTTATTGAATTTTGATTGGTTAAATCATTTAATTGTTTGTCCAAATGTTTCAACCACTTATTGTAATCTTCAGAAGGGGTAATTTTGTGTATCATTATTGGGGATATACAATATACATCAATTTATCGGCCATTGTCTTAAGACGTCTTATCCCTCTAGATACTTAGAAAATCCCTTGAATTGAATGTTGGTCTTCCAATGTTCACCTTCTTTGATATTTTAGTTAGTTAAAATAAAAGTATGGGGGTGAATCTTTTGCTTTGTAAGTCCCACTGTTAATAGATCCCAAGATAGAAATATCAATAATTTTAGAAAGAGAAAAATTCTAAATAAAGGATTGTGGGTGAGGCGGAGGGGGGCTTAGTATTGCTTATTGGAGTTCATACAGGTGATTGTGCCGAATATTTTAAGTTTTAAAATTTTAGGAATTTACATTGTAATACCTAAATGTATACAAGAATTTATATTCTTCAACAAAATTCTAAGGTTTAATTGTTAAACGTTAAAATATCATAATCCAAAAATACCAATTTATATTAAATACAAACAATTTCATAAATCTTTTTTTTTAGTTTCTTTGTTGAAAAAAATGCCACAATTAGCTACTGGCTATTTCAAGCAACTAAAAAACAATACGATATTCATTCAATTTTATGTAATTTTAATGTATTGTTTTAGTTTAAATAGAGACTGTATCAAGCACGAATAAAGGATAAATTGTTTGTTTTTTTAATCTCACGATATAATTTGCGAAAAAATTACTTATTTTGACACTTGTTTTTATGAAATTGCTACTCATCTAAATTTCACGACAACGTCATGAGTTGAAAATTCGAATGTAGGACATCATTTGAAACTAACTTTTCATATTGTACACCAGCGTTTAACATAGTTATAAAAAGTAATAAACTTAAATTTTCTTTTAAAACTTAGAAATTGATTGTAAGCTTTATGAGTAAAAAAGAATTTTGTTGTAATTTTAGATGATGATAGTCCTACCTAATTATATTTTTTATAATTGAGTTGAGTAAAAAATATGCAATTACGATGTCAATATAACATAGTACAATATTAACAATGTCGATTATATCCAAACCATACCAAAGCTTTTTTGGGTACAAAGAAGATAAATACGACATAATTGTTTTTTTTTCTTCATAAAACAAGCATTTGCTAAGCTGTGGATAATTGTAAGGCTTGGTGATTTAATCTAGCGTGTTTTGTACTGCGATTCTTTTAAAAATGAGGATACACTATTACACACGGCAGCTAAAGTTAAAAGGTTTGCAAGATTCAGATAAAATATGCAACAAGAGGCCAACATTTTAGAATTGTTGAGTAGCTTCGCAAATAATAATAACCTGAGAGTCTAGCTGAGATTAATGATTACTTTTCAAATTGTAATAATTAGTCTTATTAACAGAACAATTTATTTCAAACATTCCATATACTTTACCAGGCCATAGACATGTACACAAAAAGTATAATATATTGTTACTGTGCAATAAAGGTTTGGTCTAATTTTGTAAGCTTAGCAATGCAATTTAGAACTAAATTTGTGGATTTTTCCCCTAAATTCTAAAAATTTTATGAGAGGTTTAAATATAGTTAAAATCTTATGTTTGATGTGAAGTTATTAATTTTGTTATTAATAAGACAATAAGTTTACATATTGAAAAGGAAAAATACTGATAAAGAAATAAAAATAAAGACATTAGAGCCAAAAATGAAGAATTTATGATATATGTACTTCCTTATAACTAAGGAATTCTAAGACTATTTTATATCCAAATAAAAAAGTTATGTACTTTGACCACTAAGTACTAAAGTCGGGCATATTGTTTAATCAAATTGCAACTAAGCAATATGTATGCATAGTTTGAATTTTGATACAGTAAAGACTTGATTTGTCAAATGGGAATAAGCATTTAAAGATTTAGGAATTAAGTTTAGTTTTTTAAAGTTCCTCAACGCACACAGAAAAAAAAAACTGCTAAAAACTGCTGAAGCTGTTAAGTTATTTTATTTTGTACTGGGAAACATTATTCATATAGGTGGATATTATTCAATTATGATAACTGTATTACTGGCCAGATTTAAATTGCAAATAGTGGTGTGGTGCATAATTCAATTATACCAAATGTGAATTTTAGATGATTTATTAATCTTTGTCAAGTAAGGATGTTAGAATCTAGACTGATCTTCTATACGACCCTACATTTAAGACTTTTTCTCATATCAAAAGAACACAAATAAGATTTATTTCAACTGAATCAATTTGATACAGACTTTTAAAATTGTTATTTTAAAATTAAGACCTAATCAATTTTTCTATAGTTATGAGCAATGTTGACCGAAAAATACACCAAGAAAAACAAAAATCTGGATCAGTGCAGTAATAAATCCAAGCAATCATTAAAACTAGTAGTGCACAATGACTAAAAATTCACCATATAAGATATATACACATATAGATTGATTTGATTTTTTTTAGTGAAAGGGCAGGGTTAAAGATAGGGCTACTTAGAAATTTTAGGGGAATAAAGTGATTATCTTAACACCCCTATGTGAAGGGTGCTAGGAAATTGAATTGCATGATACGTGGCATCATGCGCACACACACAGTCAACACACTTTATCATATGGAAAGAAAAATGTAAAAATTAATGTTTAAATTGATAGCTGACATGCAACTACTAACATTTACATTAGCTGTTTAACAAGTTGCAAAGAGAATAAAACATGACTATCTCGTTAAAACAAATATAACTCTCTGAATAGGGTTTGCTAATGACAAATTAATAACTTTGTTATGAAATCATTTTGGAATAAATTGTAAATAGTGGGGGGGAGGGGGGAGAAGGGGCATTTTTTTGTTTTTGTTTATTACTTTAGGTCAGGTTAGGTTAGGTTTTTTTTTATATCGGGTTAGGGTACCACAGGGTTTAGTAATAGAGGAAAAACTACCATCTCCTTATTTTCAGTTTATTTAAAAATAAGGGGTCTTAGTGCTCGATAGACAATATTTGCCAAACAAGTTGGGGCCATAGGGGAGATATCTTATGATTGGGTAACCTTTTTTCCTGCGTATATATGTGATTTGAACGTAAATCCTCACAATAGCGTAAAACCTTTCCTAGAACCAATATGAATATCACCAATAGCCCTAGTGGTTTTAATACCATTACTCATTAAAAAGAAACACAGTGACATATTTCTACTTTAGCTTATACTGCACCCTAGCATCTAGGGATATTCTACATTAATAAAAATTTTGACTTTCCTGAAATTGAGAACATAAATAGTCAAGGATCTAAAGGGATAAGACAATGGCCGATGAATTGATGTAAATCCCCCAAGGATGGTACACAAAATTACCCCTTCTTAAGATTACAAATAGTTGTTGATACGTTTGGACACTAACTGAATGAACCTTTCAATTAATATTCTATAAAATTCCCCAAATTTGTTAGGAAAACGAATAAGAAAACTTTGGGGACTAGTGTAATAAATGTCCTCTCCCTCCCTGATAAATTCTTCAGTGGTTATTAAGATCTTAACGAACAGACAATAAATCTAACTATTTTATTCTACGTATGATAAGCTGTTTTAAAAGAACATAAATGCAGCCTGTTCCTTATTTATTCCTTCCAGTCATTTTCAAATACAATTAAATCTCAATTTGAATACCCTACACTTTTCAACCTAGCTCTCTCTGTGTATAGCTCCGTATTCGCATTTAAAATGTGTTTGATTGTAACACGCTACTACATAAAAATGTTTCAAGGCTGAAATTGCAATGAAAAGGCTTCCTTTAACCATATTCATAATGTTCTCATTTTGTTATTGCTTTCATTCATGAACATATGTTCGGTTTAGTTATAGATGTTAACTATATACACATTAACATATTGCTTTTAAGCATACTTTTTAAAAGAAGCGAAGCTTTTTCTATAATTAAATTTATGATAGCTCCGTCAGTCTGGAACGGTTAGCTCTTTTCGTTAATTTAGACACGTTAAAATTGTCCTATCGATTTCAAACTTTGCATGTTGATTCCTATAATAGTTAGGAATGATTTAGGAAGCGTAGCAACTCTATAATCTTTACCAGAAAGTCCTTACGTCCATTAAAAACATGTTGGTTTTTTAACCTTCTTAACACAATTTTTTTGGAGCAGTTTTGCAATTTTACCTACAATTTTGTTAAGAAATATACATTTATATTCTGTGTAACATTCTGTGTAACATTATTGTGCTAATGAGTAGAATACTTAGCAAGAAGGTTCTAAATCATGTAATCCTTATAATAAAGTAACAGGATGTCTATCTGTGTGTTTGTGTATGTTTGTACTGAAGGATCTTGCTAACCGCTGACCCGATAGGGTTCTTCTTAACAGGGTAGCTTCTCATTGGTACCGAGAAGGTTTATAACTATTTTGGGGGAGGGTACCACCACCCTCCCAAGAGATATCACAAAAAAATCGAGAAAATTTTTTTTTACGTAGAGACTTGAACGCAACATAAAAAAACTAAAAAAACTTTTAAAGTGCCACTAGAGGCCTCAAGGGCGTAGCCGCTAGTTAACTATAAAGAAGGGTTTATAATTATTTAATCATAAATTAAAGTTTGTTGTCCTTCCTATTTGAATACATTCAAAAATAATTGAGTGTCGCTTGTGAACCTTAGCAGAATAAATTGATTGATCAGTGAGCATAAACTATAATTGATTTAAAGTATCATGATTCTCTTTCACACTCTCTCTTAAACCAATCAGAACATTTTGACAAAACACTAAAAACATGCTAGACTTTATCCTTAAAATATAATTTTTACATGTCTTTTTAAGTTATTTGAATTGAAAAAATTCTAATTAATTAACTTTATTTTCAAAAAAATATGTTTCTCTGAAATTTGAAATTTTAAAAGAAAAATTGCATATATTAAGTTAATAAAAAGTTAAGATAAATTCGAATTTTTTTTTCAGTATATTCAGAGGGATGCGCTTTAACTCAATTTTCTATGTTTTTATCTATTGGCAATATCTTGATTCTATAAAGTAACAGTGTGCTTCACAGATATGAATACTTTACACACATTGCTTATAATAGCTATTATTAGTAGCAAAGCTACTTTTTAAAGGGTGGGGGGCGAAAGTGACACTTTTTGTAACCAAAACTAAAAGTCAACAAAGGAACTCAACTAAAAAAAGAGTTACAGGTCTGAGATTTTGCATGGCAGTTGCTTTATAGGAGTACAATATGGAACTGTGAAGAAACGGCGGCGCAACCGCCGAAAACCGCCGTTTCCCGCCGAATTTTTTTTTGCCTTTTCTCGGCGGTTTTAGGCGGTTGCGCCGCCGTTTTTTCACAGTTCCATATTGTACTCCTATAAAGCAACTGCCATGCAAAATCTCAGACCTGTAACTCTTTTTTTAGTTGAGTACCTTTGACTTTTAGTTTTGGTTTCAAAAAGTGTCACTTTCGCCCCCCCCCCCTTTAAATGTCCCTCAGTCAGCTAGGTTTTAAGTTGATTTTATCTATCTTAATTATCAACTATTCCTAGATATATTGATATCTACTCTAGTGTTTAACCCTAAACTGATTATATTTTTAAGTTTGGTTATAAGGGTGATTCAAGATTTTTGTAATATAAAAACACCAAATAACCTGCTTAAAATAGTCAGATATTTACAAAATATTGGCGGCTTGAACAAAATTCAGATCAGTTTCATAGTTCAGTATATTTTATAAAAAAAACCTCTTTTTTTACAATGAAGTATTTATATGTTTGTTTTACGAATAGTATGTCGTACTACTTATTACTTTTTGTCGTCGACTTCAACTAATAATTTTAAAACTGGTCGCACCATATTGTAAAACCTTATTTTTAGTAGCGAAGCTACTCTAGAATTCACTTTGTCCGGCAGTCGTCCGTCCGTAACGCTATGGGGGAAACGTGATTTTCTCGGCTGTTATTCAAGATAGACTTCTAAAAATTTTTAGCGAAGATTCCCATTACATATGCCCATCTAATCTATATATTGTTTTGTCCATCTGTCTATTATTTGGGGTGTTAGATCGATTCCCAGATTTTCAAGTTTTCCTGATTTTCTCAACTTCTTCTCAAGATATAGGGCTGAAATTTTCATGGATTAATTAATTCTACATTCTACATATTATAGCTAAGTTTTATTGAGATTTGTCTATTAATTAGGGTGCTAGATAGTAAATTTTTCCCTGCTATCCCTTAATAATTTTTGAGCTTCGCTACTTATGGATGTTGTCATCCTTGTTGGTATATTATTATTATTATTATTCATGAGGTACAAGATCAGGTCGTGATAGCATTGATTAAGGTTTTGGCATAATTTTTATCTAAAATTATTTCTGTGCACTCATTCTCATCTACACTTGGCAATACATCAAAACATGTCAGATGACAGATAATTGGGACAATAAAAAGACTCGAATCAGTCACAAAGGGTTAAAAAGTTTTTTCCTCATCTTTGTTATGAGGTAGTGATGTTTTCAAATTACTAATCTGATAGGGTTGTTATTTTAGCAAAGCTTCTAGTGATTCTAGGGTTGTTTTTGGGTGTTTTAGGGTTTCGTTTCTTAAGTCCCTAGAGGCTTAAAGCAAACCATCTAGTATAGAAATGTTATTTAGAATGATGTACCTAATGCCATTTTATTTAATGAAACACGAATCAAAATTTTTAAAGTAGCATTCCGAGCAGCCCAGCTCTCTAATCTCTTTAAAGATTGTTATTTTATGAGATCTAAAGAGATGCTTCATGTTGAATACAATTGGTTTAGGATATGAGGAATCATAAAAGTGAACTATTTCAACACACGATTTCCTTCTTTAATTCTGTTGTGGTCTTCGTGGGGTGAAGGGGGGGGGGTGAGAGGGCATTAAGGATAGTTTTCAAAAGGAGATAATGGATTTTATGGTTAACAACAAGAAAAATAATTTATTGGTATGCATCTAAATAGATACTTTTAAGCTTAATTTTTTTTTAAACTTCTAGGATTTAATACCATTTTTCTAAAAAACTTTCATGTTACAAAAGACTGTTTTTTTTCAATGGAAAAAGAGTAAATTTGCCAATGATCTTTCCCTACCTATGTATTTTACTTTGTAATGCAAAGAAATGTTTGTGTCTCCTGCGCCAACTGATTAAAGGGCAACCTTATAAACAGCCGTAGGGCTGCAAATATAGATTTAGGTAACACAAACGGACACTTATATATATACAACTTCTTTAGAAAAAAGGATTAGCATAAAAATTTTTCACGTATTGATTCGAACCCGGTGGATAAGAACTGGTTCTCATCTATACGAAAAAACTATGTCTAGCATCGTATTATATCCAGTTTTCTACGAATATAAAAATGTACAATTATAAGATTAAAACCATTTCTTTTAGCCCGTGCCTCCGGCACCTCGGGGCTAGAAAAACTGGTTTTAATATTATAATTGTACATTCTATATCCGCGGAAAGCTGTTTATAATACGATGCGAGAAATAACTATTATATTTTCAATGATAAAATAAGGCTCTAAGATTCATTGTTAAAAATTAATTATGATGAATAAACTTAAAATGTATAAAATTAGTGGTTTTCCTCCCTCTCTACCCGAGGCATGAATCGACCACATCACCCTCGGGGAAAATATTAAAAATGACAAAATTCATACGGACAGAATTATGATGGTTATTCTCGCCACCATAGATGGCAGACAGATTTTATAATATCAAGGAAGTTGAAAAGATTACTGTGAATTTGTTCGGGTATTCTTAGGTCTTTTTGTTGTTTTAAATAGGTATAAAATTTACTAAACTGATGGAAATCTTATAAATTAAGGAATAATGATTAATACTTCAAGTAAGTCTTCAACTAGTACAATACATATATTATGTACTTTAATTGTCAATTGAAAGTCGATTGATAAGAAAATATTTAGAAAAATACTTACTAGTACGAAGCTTCTCTATAGTTTACTTTGTCCGTTCGTCATTCATTCAGTAACTCAGTCATTCTGAGGTTTTGTCAGGTTTTTTTTTTGCATATTCTCTCTCTCTCTTTCTTTTTATTACAACTAAACATATGCTCTATGACTCTCATTATCCTTTTGTCTATCCATATTTTTTAAGACCAACAACCAATGGGTTTTATCAACCTTGTTGTTAATTAGTTCTCCGTTTTTCAAGGCTTAGAAGTAACAGATTTATAGAGAAGAACAAGAACACTAAAATCCACTTAATTTTCACACTGATAAATGTGGGCGGAGCTGGAATGGAAAGAGATGAGGGGGGGGGGTTGAAGGAGGAGCTTGTGACCTTGCGACAATGTCCAGCGTAGTAAACACTGTGACCGCGAATTCTTGTCACGGACTATTTAGTGAACCGTATTAATGTTTGAGTGAACAAGCATGGTTCAGTGATTAACATTTTTTATATGTTTTTAAATCTTTTTGTAGCGTGGCTGCTTTATTTTATCACTCAAATGTCTGTTTTTTTCAATTCTTTAATAAGTTTCCAAATAAATTAATATAAAAATATTGATATTGCTGTTTAAGAGCTCTTACAGAACACTCGGCCGCATATTTTGCTATAGCATGTAGAATTTATAGAAAGAAAAATTGAACTTTTCATTTCTGTTTTTTTATACCTAAGAAAGGATAAATAACATAAAATATGTACAAATAGAAAGTTTACTTTTCATATGAAAAAAATGTAAAAAAATATCTTTTAAGTTCTGGTTTTGCATAAAGGATTACTAGTGCGTAAAGGTTCACAGTAATTTTGAATAGTTCCAGGGTTAATTGCTGAGCAGTTTTCCAGTAAAATGTTATCTTTATCATGGATAGGGACGTGTATTCTGGTAAATATAAACAATATACATTAATCCTTGTTAATTTCCATTAAAGTATCAGATTAATGTATAAAAATCCGCATATTTCTTGCTATTTAAATGGCGTTGCTACAAAAGACCTACTCTACAAAAAATCGTAATGCTAGAAGGTCATGGCCGCAGAGCTCGGCCCCCTGGCCTGCCTAGCCGCGGGCGCTCGGCCCCCTTGCCTATAACCTAACTTATATGTAATAATGTATGAATGTTTATCGTACATTAACTTAATTATATTTTAGAATTTCGTTGATTTACAAAAAGTGGTTGGTAGATTTTTTTTCAAATTTTAATATTTTTTTTTTTTACAATACTTAGGTAAGGTTAGGTTAGGTTATAGGCAAGGGGGCCGAGCGCCCGCGGCTATGTATTGATTATGTATTACTTTATTAATAAATTTGATGTTTATATAACAATATATATTCGTAGGTCTTTTGTAGAGTAGGTCTTATGTAGGGGTAGGTCTTTTGTAGAGTAGGTCTTTTGTAGAGTAGACCTTTTGTAGGGGTAGGTCTTTTGTAGAGTAGGTCTTTTGTAGCAACGCCATTTTAATGCCTTATAAATATTGGATTGAGGTGATAGATAGATAGGTTATCCAGAAAATGGTTTAAATTAATCACATAAATACTGAAATTAATACATCCGAATTTATGGCGACTAGTGGTCTTTGGTTACTGCTTTTCCTGCTTAATTTTTAATATCATAATTTTTTTTCACTACCAAGATCACCAAGACTTGGCTTAAGACATGAAGCTAAAAACTCTTTAAAGCTTACCCCTCATATAAACCACTTTCTTAAAAATGTAAAAAACTAAAAAAATTATTTTATTTTTATTCGCTTTTATCGTTTTTTCTTTCCTTTGCTTGGTACTTAACTTATTAAGATTACATTTCACTGTTCCTAATCTTGATATACTTTATGCCTTTTCCCTTAGACAGTAAATTTTGCATATACAATCCCCCCCCCCCCCCACTTCCTTATTAATCCCCCATCCCAACTCCATGACTTGACCTCTTTTGTGCATATACCAATTATTAGCAGTAGTGCACTTTATACGAAATTCAATTTTCATATTTTTATTTAAGTAACAAGGTTCTTTAATTCAAACTTTCTCATATTTAATCATTTTAATATAATCAAAATAGATTTTTTAAAAGATGTAACAGGGATACATTTTCTGAAAACAATAAATCTTTAAATATTTGGATAGATTTTGTGATACTGTTAATTTGTACTACTTTCACTTTAGATTTCTCAATCTATTAAATTCTGTAGATTCAATTTTCGAATTAACAAAAGAAAGAATTGTAAACATCATAAATGAATTCAAAACTTTAAGTATGACCAACATAAAGATTACCTTAAAGTAAAAATAAACATGTTCTGTTATTAAGTTCAGAAGTAAAATATTTCCTCTGATGTATATTTTTTTGCAAAATAAAGATTGTTTTTTAATGATAAAATGCCCTGGTAGGCACATGAAATAAAACAATTAATCATGGAGCCTAATCAACCTATATTTTCTACTTTCCACGGTATGGCATACATTCAAATAAAATTTCTTGCGGCAATATATTTATATATATTTCTACGTTTAATTTGATTTTTTAAATCATAGAAAGTTTCTATATTTATTTTTTATATTATATGAATTTTATGAAATCTCTAAAAAACTTTATAAACTTTTTTAAAAAGCGAATCTTTTCTATATTTGTGATAGATTTGTCCGCAAAAATGTAAGAATGTCCTTAAACAGGGTTTAAGCCATTTTGCAACAAATTGACATACAATTTTGTTTAATAACATTGAACAAGTTTTGATGTTTGTTCGTCCTGCCGTTCCAGAATTTCGCTTTTATGGATGTTGTCATGCTTGTTTTTTTTTTTACAGATTCCATACCAACACGTTTAAAAATCCCTCAAACTTTTTTTTGCTTCCTTTTGCTAATTTTAAAATGGCTTAAAGGCTTTCGTAAAATACTCAAAAGCCCTTTTTGTTTGTTCGTCGTTTCAACAGAAGAAGGGAGCATATGGCATCTGTATTGAAGATGAGAAATATGCCTGTGTTGTACAACAGTTTATGTTTGTGTTCTATACCACTTTCATTTTTATCAGGGAGCATCTTCCGCATTTTTTGGGTGGTTTCAAAATTTTGTACTTGTGATTACTTTTGCTTCATTTTAGACTTAGTTAACAAACTGCAAAACAGGAAAAAGTGATAGCCAACAAGCGAAATAAATCTAAAATAATATTTGGGGGGGCAGATATAAAGGTCGTCAATTTAACTCAGTATTGTCCCACGACGACAGCTGGAAATCACGTGTAGGTTTCGTTTTTACGGATTAACTTCGTTGTTGGTATAAAATGGTTGTAATAGAATGTAGGGAATTGAATTTTGTCAAGCCAGTTAAATTTTAGATGTATTAATAAGATTTCTTTATGAGATGTTTGCTTAAACCAAAGAAAAATATTTTATTTTCTTATCCGTTTAAAATTGTTTTAGTATTTCGTCTTACCTTCCCTCTAAATTCTTCTACTTTATCGCCATGATGAAAAATTAGAACTCATGAGCTTTTAAAAGCCCATTATTATTTTTTCTTTCACTTTTGACATATTTTTAGCGACAAAAATTAAAGAAGCTTTTAGGCTCTTCATTAAAGGGGGGGGGGGAAGTTTTGACACATTTGCGTAAACAGGGAGTGTAGGCTTTATCTTTGGACTGAGAGGATAGGTTATTAGGGATAAAATCATTCTTATATGATGAATTTTCCCAAGTTTTAAGATTTTTTGGATAGGCCTCCAGGTTCCGGAGCTCCAGGCCTCCAGGTCCTCTCTGTACAGGTAAAAATTAAAAAAATAATTTTTTTTTAAAGAGTTAGAAGTCAACCTTTAAAACAAAATATGCATATTTTTGAATGTTATTCACATATTTGAAGAAAAAAATGCATATTTTGTTTCATAAGTTTACTTCTAACTCTTCAAAAGTACAGAGAGGACCTGGAGGCCTGGAGCTCTGGAACCTGGAGGCCTATCCAAAAAATCTTAAAACTTGGGAAAATTCATCATATAAGAATGATTTTATCCCTAATAACCTATACTCTCAGTCCAAAGATAAAGCCTATACTCCCTGTTTACGCAAATGTGTCAAAACTTCCCCCCCCCTTCACTATAAGTAGCGCAGCTACTATTAATCAAGGATGCTTGCACACTTTAATATGTTTGAGTAAGTAAAAAAAATGCAATGCTCATCAAAACATTAGAATTATTTTGAACAGAGTTATCTCTAAATTTGACAAACTATCTACTGTAATACCTGTTGCTAGCTAGTGGTGGTCGTAATTGTTCTTGTTTTCAAATTATTCAGATATTTGGGATATTGCTAAATGTTATTAAAATATGAACACAAATTATGAAATAGTTTATCAAATTAAATGTTTAAAATAAATTTTATTTTATGGTGCTTCTAATGTTAAGATTGATGCACGAATATTCAAAAAAAAGTTTTATACAGAAATAAAGAGACAAATATACCTACAATAAATACTTAATTAGTCATCCTTGCTTTTCATTATTGTTACTTAGCTTAGCTACATTATCATCATGGTCAGCCTGAATACGTTAAGAAAACTAACAATATTGACGAAATTTTAAGAAATAATAAGCATAACTATAGAGCAATTTACATACCACTGAATTATTTACACGAATTGTAAATTGACTAAAGTAGGGTAGTCGTAATGAAGATTCGTCTTGAAAAAAATTATTTACCAAAAATATTTCTTTACCTGCTCAGCTTAAACCAACAACAAAATTAATTTCAATAAATCACGAAACCTATACGTGATTTTCAGCTGTCGTTGGTTGGGCAACACATATTAGAATAGGCGACCTTTTTATCTGCCCCCAAAATATTATTTTAGATTTATTTCGCTTGTTGGCTTTACCTTCTTACTGATATCTACTGTACATATACTTTTTGCTACCTGTCTGTCCTAATTTAAAGAGTTCTTACCTTTTCCCTAATTCTTGTATCATAAGTGATTAGCAATTTCTACAGTCATGCCAAAATGCCTCAAATCATATCTTAGTGTTTGATAGATGATCCATATTAAAATGGATGGAAGCCTATAAACCCAGGGAGGGAGGGGACATTGGACATTACACTAGTCCACAAAGTTTCATGATTTTCTTATTTGTTGACATAACAACTTTGGGGACTTTAATTGAATTTTGATTGGTTGGTTCATTAAGTTATATAAACGTTTCAACCACCAATTGTAATCTACAGAAGGGATAGTTTTGTGTATCATAATTGGGGATGCAAGTTTATTTATCAGCTATTGTCTTATCCCTTTAGATCCCTGCTATAAACTAAGCACCAGATAGTAGGAAGGTAGTGATCATCATAATATTATATTCTTATCTTTCTTTCATTTCAACTAACCAATAAATAGGATGTAGGTATGAATATATAACCTCTAACTTTTTTTATTAGCTTTATCTTTTCTCAGCTCTATAGGTTTCCTTTTCATTAATTAATTTTAAAAACTTAAGGACAAAAATTTTAAACAATTTGCAATTATAATCGAAATTAATTGCCAAAAATTTATTTTACATTTTTTAGGCAGCCATCATGTAAAATTAAAAAGATTTTTTTTACACATTTAATAATAAACTGAAAATATACTTAAATCTTTACAATTTCATTTATAATAAATAATCCTCAACAGGGACGTAAAAATTTGATTAAATACTTAGTATTAAAAATGCGCGCGAAGCGCGCAAAAATTTTCTTGTTAGGGATTTTTTTTTTGGGGGGGGGGGATTTACACCCCCAAAATTTTAAATGGGGCGGGTATAATGAAAAAAAGTTTGGGATTGCCGTAGGCACCCCCAAATTCGTTTGGGGGGGGGAGGGGGAATAATCCCCACTTTACCACCCCTTTGGACGTCCTTGATCCTCAATATTATTTTTCTTAAAAGATATTTCTAATTTTCATAAAAATAGTATAATATCATGTGTTTAGATTTCTATTATAAAGATTTTGAAAAAAACTTTTCTCTCTAACCCTGTATTTGTTAGCAATACTCAATTTTGGTTGGGAAATAAGTAAAATATGGATATTTGTTGAGAATATTGGCATACGCTCATACTCAGGAATATATACATAGGTAAATTTAAGAATACTTTCTTTCCAAATGCAGCATTTCACATCTTAGAATAGGGGAATGAAGTATAATACAAATTTAAAATCCAATCCTAATATTTTTGAATTAGTCACAAAGTACTATTACAATCACAGTTGATCTTACTAAAACAATATAAACTTATTCTCATATCTCTGGAGTGAAGTATGGAGCACAACTAATATGGAGTTATGCTTATAGTCAGATCATTTTATAAACAGAGATGAAAGCATAGAAAATTTGCGAGGCAAAAAAGTAAACTGTATATTTCTCGCATCGTTTTATATATACTGTAAAAGACTGTAAAGACATAATAAAGGATACTTATTAATCATAACACTCTTAATTAAGAGAGTTTTGAAGCCTGTTTTATATAACCGCTAAAAACATTCTTCATAACTCACAAAAATAAAATCTCGTCTTTTGATTTTTAGAAGAAGACGTAAAGAGTGGAGTATAGTGTAGACATTAAATTGTCAGAGAAGTTCAATATCTACAAATCTACTGATGTACATTTTAAGTTTTGACTGTTATGCTCTTTTATCATTTTAGCAGCCGAGAGAATGCATTTTATCTTATGGACGAACTGAAAACAACATGAGTAGAGTAGATTCACTGTTACGAAAAATAAAGTTCTAAGCTTATTTAATTTTTTTAATGTATTTTCTAGGCTTGTCCTTTGTGCAAAAAAGTCTATAATTAAAGATAATCCCACCCCTCCCAAGTATTTTTATCCTTTTATTACATCCTTTAGTAAACCTAATTAATTAGCGAGGTAGTGTTAAAATTTAAACAAAACAAAATAAAGTGCTTAAGAACTTGCGCTTTGCCCCTATTTCTTCAAGGGGATAATTTACGTTGGAGTGTGGAGGTAATTTCTTTTTAACCTTCCCTATACGAAGCTTCATTGTAAAGGAGAACCAAAGCAAGATCCTTCGTTACACAACAAAATACAACCAGTTACTTTTTTCTGAAGATAATGATTTTAAGGAAAGAAGGTGTATCAACTTTTTTTTTTATAGCTAGCCGGTTCTTTTAGTAAGTAGTAGATGTAAAATTTTTCATAGAATTCAGATATGCAATCGGTTTTTTTGTAGACCTCTTATTTTTTAAGTAATTTAAGTTTTTTAAAAAATTAATTAAGTCGGTTTTAAGGTACTAAAACGCAACAAAATAAAAGAAGAAAATGGCCAGTAAGAACAAAAATAGTAAGATCTTTAATTTGACACCTTACTTTTAAAATTCTGCTGAGTAATTATTGAATAAATCTATTTTTTTAACCTCGGTTTAATAAAAACTTTAGACCTAAATAATTTCTCAAACAGACATAAAAAACATGGGTTCATATATACCTTTAGAATCAGAAAAATATTACGAATCCATTGTAAGCAAAATTGAAAAAAAGTAAAAAAATAAAAAAATAAACAATTGGCCAATTATATTTTTTGTTCAGGCAACACTATCGTCTTCCCTTTTTTACCCCCTCTTTACCCCCTCTTTACCCCCTTCCCATTTTTATACTCAATTGAAGAATTAAGACGTTGCCTGTACAATATAATATGATATTTTCATATAATTCCTTTTATTGTAGTTTATATACTATATTGTAAACTTTTTTTTTCAATTTTGCTTACAATGGATTCGTAATATTTTTCTGATTCTAAAGGTATATATGAACCCATATTTTTTTACCTGTGAAATAATAAAAGTAAGTTCAAAGTTTTTATTCTCGTGGGTTTAAAAAAATCGATTTTTTCAATAATTACCTGACAGAATTGAAAAAGTAAGGTGTCAAATTAAAGATCTTACTATTTTTGTTCATAATGACCATTTTCTTTCTTTTTTTTGTTGCATTTTAGTACCTTAAATCGACTTAATTTTTTTTTTTTAAACTTAAATTACTTAAAAAATAAGAGGTCTACAAAAAAACCGATTGCATATCTGAATTCTATGAAAAATTTCACATCTACTACTTACTAAAAGAACCGGCTAGCTATAAAAAAAATAGTTGATACACCTTCTTTAATATAAAAAATAACTGTCCTTTAACAAAGCATATAAAACTTTCCTGAAAAAAAGCACATATTCCATATCATTTCAGAGATATTTTGCTTTGAACAAAATTCATTTTAGATTATATGATATTTTGAATATAAAACATACACCAATTTAAAATACAAAAATATGTTTGTATGGAAAATAGATTTATGGGTAGAACCCTCATCAAATAAAGTGGTCCACCCAAACCCCTCATTAATATTCAAAACTGGTTCTGCAAGTCCCTGCTGGGAACCCAAAACCCAGTGAAGTTCAGTAACATAAAAACCTGAAAAGATAAGCACCATTTTTAAAAGCTAGTTAGTTTTTCCCTTACTTTGATCGACTTCGCCTCAATAAGGGGCGGATGGTGGCCAACCCTCCCCCCCATCCAAATTACTACCCTGATTAAACATATATAAATAAGCTTTCTAGGAAATTATCACGCGAATGGTCCAGCTGGATGTGCCTCCAAATATCCATTGAATGACTCTTATATTTTCGGAGAAAGGGGGGTTCAATTGGTAGTCTAATGTGAATAAAAGGGATTTAACGAATAATGCAAAATATTGCACCAAGTTTTGCAAATATGATTGAGAGGTACCAATGAAAAAATAAAGAACATGAATAGACCATTCATTGGTTATTTGTTTCAATTGTTTTCCTTAAGATAAAATATTTTGGATGCTATTTGAAGTTTTACCATTTTTTCTGTTTTGTAATGTTTTCCATGCATCATTTGAAAAATATAAACAAATGTATTATCGTACAAAGTGAGTTTAAGAGTAGCATCTAAGACAATTTATTTTTTCTTCATAAAAATCCTAGCTCAAAGTAGGGTTGGGCCGGATATCCGGTGTGGCCGGATATCCGGCCATTTTCAATATCCGGCCGGATACCGGATATTGAAACTATCCGGCCGGATATCCGGCTCTATAATTTTTTATACTTTACACCTAAAATCTCTGCTTTTTAAAATCTTAAATGGCTATAATTTTCTTATTATTGAAGCTAGAAGAACATTTTTTCTGAATAAGTTTAACATTATGTAAATTTATATAAGATTTCTGAAGAAATTTTTTTTTACTACTTTAATATCTGGTAATTTGGCCGGTTATCCGGCCGGATATCCGGTAATTTGGCCGGATAACCGGATATTTGCTGGATATCCGGCGTTGGCCGGATATCCGGCCAGTTACCGGATATCCGGCATTTGAAATCAGCCGGGTATCCGGTATCCGGTATCCGGCCAAAAAAGTATCCGGCCCAACCCTACCTCAAAGTTAGTCTTTAGTACTTACCCATAGGTCATAGGAATCCTAACGAGACGCTTTTCTTTACCACTTTAAAAAATCCGGAATCTGATATAGATATACGATGTTCCTCACAGAATCATGGACAGGCCAACGGACAATCCTATTATATAAAGTATTAATTATGTTGTTTTGTCTGAAGCTTAAGATTTCAATAACTACTGAACCGATTGAGTTTAAAATCTTAGAAATGCTTCATATGGGTCCCAGGATGGTTTTAGGCTATTTTTCTGCCCTTTCCTTTCACAACCAATAAAGATCCCTTAGGGGCGCATAGAGTATTTGTATTTATCCATGGAAAATATAAAAAATAGACGTCCATCTATAGAAACAGCCAAATAAATTACATTTATTATTGACAGATGGACTAAGAATGTTATAGAGTAACTTCTAAACTAAAAAATAAAGAAGTGTATGATACATTTACATGAAAATAATACTGCTTAGCAATGGATATGATCCTAAAACTTGAAAAACATTACAAAGGGTTTGATTCCGAAAAAGGGAAAGATTATTTGGTGTAGGATTATTCAGCATGAATAATGTTAATAGTCTACAGGCGTATTCTGAACAGTTTTCAGGGTGGGTACCTAGTGTTTGTAAAATACGGCAAATTTTCAACTGTAAAATATAATATTTTACAGTTTTAATTAAAGTAAATAGGACAATTGTCATTTGGCAAGAAAGGACAATTTTTTAAAAAAATAGCCATAGAGAATTCGAAATGTTGTTGTTTAAGCTTGCCTCTTAGTAGTTCTACACGAGAAAAAAAATATTTGGATCTACTGCAGTTCACGGTAAAATATTGCCGGTAACGAATATTGTCAAAAATCTATGAATTTTAAAGGTGGCTAGCTGCCAAACGGCATAACGTACAGATCATACCCGCACACCATTTAAAGCGGTATAAAAAAGCCTACAAATAATCTGGAATAGCCAAGATCCAATGATGCACAGGGAAAGCTTCACTGAAGAAAAAACGCGTAAAATAGGCCTTTTTCGCGCATTTCTCTGCACTGCGAGATAATTATGCATTATTGATTTATGGCTATTCCAGATTATTTGTAGGCCTTCTTATGCTTCTTAAAACATTGGGCGGGCATGAACTGTACGTTCAGCCGTTTGGCAGCTAGCAGCCTTTAAAATTCATAGATTTTTGGCAATATTCGTTACCACCAATATTTTACCGTGAACTGCAGTAGATCCAAATATTTTCTATCTCATAAAGCAAGGGAATTACTTAAAGTGACCATTATGTATTGATGGATGTACGGACAGGTTCTGTTTATATTGAACCTCAGCAATTGAAAAAAAAAATTTTATTCGAACATTTTATATGTAAATAACCCTTTTTGCGCCTTTACCATTCAGAATCTACTTAAGGCCATGTATGCAATAACTGAGGTTTAGATTACTTCCGAATTTGTCTCTCTTTAAATGTTTTACTTTATGAATAGTAACCACGCCCCTCGCCTTACACCCCACGCCTGTTTGCATCATTCTTATGCATGATTACTTGGTAGAGATGCAGATTAGATTGCACAGTGACTTGAGTAATCTTGAATAGAAAATGTTACATTTTATTTAATTCTTGCACGTTACATACTAAACTAATTATGTATTTTAGTTAAAATATCTTTATTTTTTGTTCAGATATAGCCAAGCCACTTTAAAGTACTTTAAGTAGACGTGTCTCCAAATTTCATTTTGATGATTTTTGGGTCATTTCATTTAAAAACATTTATTTACTTGTCTTCTTATAGAAAAATAATTTTTTTTAAGCCTTTTTCATTGAACTATATGGTCACACTGTTGTTTCGTAATAATAATATTTCTTCTATCTTGAATATTTAAATATAAATAATATTCGCGTGTAATGTGTATTCCATATTCGTAGAATTCTATCCTCAATTTTGCAAAATCCATTTGAGCCTAAATGAATAGTTGTGTGCCGTATTGATAAGAGCTGGGTCAGGCCAATGGATTTATTATTACTTAGATTTTACTACAGATTTTCATGTTCTCTAAAAAAAGTTATAACAACTCTGTAGCGGGCTATATCCCCCATCCCCCCTCTTTATCCAATGCCCTCCTTTCCCACTTGATAAACGGCCCGACCGATAAATGCGAGGGGAAATTGCTACCTAAATTGACAACAATTTTCCCCCTGTCAAAATATCCACGTATATTCTACATCCATTGTCAGGCCAAATAAGTACTTGTGTTTTGTATTGGGGCGAGACGATGACTACATATCATATTCACATGCAAAATATGTTGAAAAATATCATCTACTTTATGGAGCAAATCTATCCTACAAGTTTTATTTTTTAGTTAGTCTGTTTGTCTACCAAGTATTTGATTCATGTACTAACTAAATAGAGAAAAAAAATAAAGAATTGTTTAGTATGAATTTTGAGTTTTAAATAGATAAAAAATAAGATGAAGTTGTCACAAGGTGGCTTAAAATAATTTTTTTGTCTAGTTTTGTTTCGCTGCTGTGAATATAATCGTTTCTAAAATAAATATCTTAATTGGTGGCTGAATTAAACTCCATGGTTCTTTATAAGTTTTTATTGAGTAGAAACTGCAGAAAGTATTTATGTACCTAATATCTTACAAACATTCATCTACTTTAATCTTGAACTAAATTAATATGAAAAAAATTTTTAAAGTGAAAGATATGATTTAGTTTCTTTGTATGATATTCTAATTTGAATCCTAGCGCCGAGTCCTTCTCGTGCGTTACGAATTTTTATTTCTTTGCTTCGTACAAGAGTTAAAACATTTGTATTAATAAGGACGATTACAATCAACAGTAGCGAAGCCAATTAAAGAAATTACTAAAACTTTAGTCAGAATGGAACCAAGATAATAAAATATGCTTTAGAAATAAAAAGGTTAAGTGTAGAATTAAGTATTAAAGTTTGTGCTTTGTTTGTGTATTAGTATCCGCTCATGTCTCATGCAGTCAAGAGGGGCGAAATTTGTAATAAAATGGCCAAGCTAATATTGCTTGATTCACTTTTGCAAGAGACAAACTGAATTGAAAATTATTGCTAACATCTATATATTTCCCTCATGCATGCTGCATTTGGATCACAAAAGAAAAAAAACCTTATATTTGATGCTTATTTTGGGTTAAGTTTATTAAGGTTGGAAGAGCCCCGCTAGGATAATGTCCCACAGAGATAGGGCTCCTCAGGGTTAGAGCTTACTTCACGTAGGAAGAAATAAGTGTTTATAAAAAATTTAAAATAAGAAGTGAGGGGTGGCCAAGAAATAGGATTAGGCAGTGATAGCATCAATATTTTTAGTAGCGAAGCTACTCTATAATTCACTTTGTCCGTCCGTCCGTCAGTCAGTCAGTCAGTCCGTCAGTCAGTCCGTCAGTCCGTAACGCTATGGGGGAAATAAGATTTACTCAGCTCCTATAAAAGATAGAATTCTGAAATTTTTTGACAACATTCCCATCATTAAGGAGCACAATTGACTATAAAACATCATTGGCGGTCGGACCGATTTTTAGCAGGTTTTAGGCTATTTTTCTATTTTTCACATTTTTCTCCATATCTTCAGTGTTTATGGTCCGATTTTCAAAATTTTTTCAGTTACAGACATCAAAATTAAATTTCCCGTCGTTTAAAGAAACAACCATGAAGGGCAGACTGCCATTTTAGCAGGTTTTAGGCTATTTTTATATTTTTCACATTTTCCTCCATATCTTCAGTGTTTATGGTCCGATTTTCAAAATTTTTTCAGTTATAGATATAAAAATTTAATTCCCGTCTTTTAAAGAAAACAACCATGACGACCAGACTGCCTTTTAGCAGGTTTTAGGCTGTTTTTTTATATTCTTAACATTTTTCTCCATATCTTCAGTGTTTATAGTCCGATTTTCAATTTTTTTTCAGTTATAGATATCAAAATTAAATTTCCCGTCTTTTAAAGAAAATAACCATGATGGCCAGACTGCCTTTTTGGCAGGTTTTAGGCTATTTTTATATATTTAACACTTTTTTCCATATCTTCAGTGTATATGGTCTGATTTTCTAAATTTTTTAAGTTAAGGATTTAAAAATAATTTTTTTGTCGTTTTAAGAAAACAACCATGGCGGCCAGACTGCCTTTTATCAGGTTTTTGGCTATTTTTATATGTTTTACATATTTTCCCATATCTTTGTTTATTTTGATCCAATTTTCAAACTTTTATGGGATATCAGTATCAAAATGATTTTTCTCATTGTTATGAGCATCTTTAATATAATTTACTTTGACCATCGTCATCATACAAAATAAAACAAGGTTTCATGTTGATTTTATACAATAAATCTATTCTTGATTTTAGTAAAAACCTTTTAAATCTACTTGTACGTATTCCCATCTACGATTTTTTGTGCTTCGCTACTTATGGATGTTGTCATCCTTGTTTATATTATCTTTTCACATAATTATGCATAGGACCAAAACAAAACTTATCTAATTTAGTGATGACAATTTTGGAGACTTTCACAGGACATATGAAAAGTTACCCTGTAAATGAGAACCATATCGGTTAAGTGGTTACCGAGATCCTTCGGTACACACAGACAGAGTTCCTTTTAAACTTATGATAAGGATATGAAAATGATACGATTAAATAAATTGAAAGGTTGCGCGATTAAATTTGTTTTAGAGTTGAGACTAACATGTTTCTTGCACGTCAATGATAAATAGGCATAAAATTATGGAGATGCCTTCATAGAACATCTTGACGAACAAGTGTTAAGAAGCATAGGAAACAACAATCATTATTATATCTATAATACAAAGTAGAACGATGTCTGTCTGTGTGTTTGTGTGTTTGTCTGTTTGTTTGTAGCGAAGGATCTCGCTAACCGCTGAACCGATCGGGTTCTCCTTTACAGGGTAGCTTCTCATAGGTCCCGGGAAGGTTTATAACTATTTTCTTGGGGGGTAGGACACCCCAACCCCCCCCCCCCTAAAATAAAAATACCCCCCCCAAAAAAAAAATAAAAAATATATATTTTTCTTTTTAAAACTAAAATTAAAATAGTGAAGCCGACTATTCCCCCCCCCCCCAAACAAAAAAAAGTTCTCCCCCCCAATTTTTTTTTTAAATTTTCCTTTAAATCTAAAATACGAAAAATTGGTTTGATCACTATCATAAGTGATTAGGACATACAATCAGGGATCTAAAGGGATAAGACAATGGCAGATAGATTGATGTACATCCCCAATAATACCCAAAATTACCCACTCCATAGACAAAAATTAGTGGTTGAAGCGATTGGACACTCAAATTAATGAACCAACCAATCAAAATTCAATAAAAGTCCTCAAAGTTGTTAGGCTAACCAATAACAAAACGTTATTACAAAAGAGCTCTATCAGGCGAACAAAATTTTATATAAATTCGTTGCAAAATTGCTTAGATATAGGGCACATTTTCAATTTTAGGACCTAATTATAGAAATGCTTTGCTTATAACAATGACCCGTTTGTCTTTGGAATCACTATCAGATGAAAAGGATAATAATAATTTTGTCAGAAAAAAAAATCAACATGTTTTGAATAAACATCTGGGCTTTCTGGTAACGATTATAGAGTTGCTACGATTTCTGAAATGTGATAGGAATCATTTTGTAAAGTAAGAAATCAATAGGATAATTCTAACCTATCTAAATTAACGATTAGAGGTTTCCGTTACGAACGTACCTTTTAATAGTGTGGTATATGCGTAATAAGTCATTTTCGACTTTTTCGTGGACATGAATAAACACCTTCAATATTCCTTTTTAAGGATTTGTGAGGAAGGAAATATAAATTATGGACATATTTGCATTTTCATATTCAATTTTTATGCATTACTTTCATCTTTTACATCATGCAACATAATTCAGAGCAAACCTTTACTATAAAATGTCTTTCAGTTAGTTCATTAGTCACGTCACATGAATTGTACATTTGTTTATGTACATACAATCCTTATAAACAAATTGTTATGTCTGGGAAACTTTTTGGTGTTGTTTCTTAATGTTTTTGCATTGACTAATTTTTTTTGGGTAGATGAAATAGAACCTCTCCCCACTAACATATTTTAACTATGATAACAAATTTTAACTAGGGGTCACCTAATGATAATAACATTTTTTATAAGTCATTCGTGATTTTAAATTTAAATAATAAAATACTATGTTTGTTTCTTCAGCAACTTTTCTTTCTTAAGTTTTGAGTACAAAGATTAACAAAAGATGTAAAAAATCCGTTGAATTTTTTTGCAGGTTATGTCCATGCCAGGGATTAAGGAATATGCCAACAAGGACGTCCCAAAAAAAAACTTTTGGTGATGTCTGTAGCACCCTGAGAGTAAAACCTTTAGGGGGTGGGGGGAAGGTAAAATCTCATTCCAAAAAAAATGTGATGCTGTGAGTATTGGTGCAAAAAATATGACGTAACAAAAAAAACTAGCCAATGAGAGGCCACTATAAATTTTACCATTGGTCAATAACGGCCTCTCATTGGCTAATTTTTTTTGTTACGTCATATTTTTTGCACCAATACTCACAGCATCAAAAAATGTTCTTATTTCAGGGGGTACTTACGGAACCCCTAAATTCGTTTGTGGGGGAAATACCCGTTTACATATTTTTCCCTTCTCTGTTTACCAATGGCCTAAATAATAATCTTTCCATCAAAGTCTACTGCGTTATTTGAGGAATTTAAATTTAAGTTTCTCCAAGAACAAGGATGACATTAAAGTGTAGCAAGACAATGGCAAAATGTTAAATCTCAATGTTTAATCTTATTCGTGAAGTCGTTAGTAGCTGGAAATAAATGACTGTGGTGAAGAAGGGGAAGTAAAGGTTATAAGTTATTCCAGTATGGCTTCGAAACCGATTAATATCCGGTGGACTAGAACAGCTTTACTAAAAATCATGTAAAGCATCGTATTATCAACAATTTTCTACGAATATTAAAATAAATATTCTTTTTCTCATGGTTTTCTTGCTCCCTGATATGTAAACAACATATATATGACTTCTTTAAAACGCTGCCTATTGTTTTATAAATAATGAGTAGCTTCTATGAAATTTAGCTAACAATAAAAAAAAATAATTGATAAAGGGGTAGTTGCACGAAATGCTTCTAAACTTGAATTTAGTTAACTGCATATTTTTTCCTGTTGTATGCTTTAAACTACATTTATAATACCATGTAGTTTCAAAAATATCAAGACTTGAAAATCGCATTTTGGGGATATATGAAAGGGGGGGGGGGGTTAATGCAACCATCTCGTAATCAATGATTAAATGGCACTTAGAATTCGAATTTCGATCTGAAATTTTTTATGAGTAATCCTTGGTAGGTCTATTTTCCTTAAATTGAACAAAAAGTTGGAAAAGTAACGGCTGGTGGCTCAGCCGTTTAGCCGTTTTTTGCCTATTTTCAGGGCAAATTTAACATTTATTACGTAGGAATCAACTTTTTAAAGCATATTTTTGGTTTAATTCATGTTAAATGATAGCAATAACCATTTTTTAAATTTCTAGTACCAACAGCTACAGGCTAGAACCGTTTGATAAGGTTTTTGAGCGACAAAAAGTATTTTGTGGAGATAGGTTTCGTGACTAATATGCTCTTAAGATTGGCAAAAATTGGCAAAACGGCTGAGCCGCCAGCCGTTAACCGTTACTTTTCCAACTTTTTGTTAGATTTAGGGAAAATAGACCTACCAAGGATTATTCATGCAAAATTTCAGATCGAAATTCGAATTCTAAGTGCCATTTAATCACTGATAACGAGATGGTTGCATTAAAAAAAAAACCTTTATATAGCTAGTTAATTTTCACAAAAACAGCCTGAAGACTAATATAATGATGTCTGATTGTTTGTTATATAATGTAATACAAATTGGATATGTTTGATGGTATAATTGTAACTTCTGCTTAAAATCAGTTTTCTGAAATGCCCTTCATGCAACTATCCCTTTAGAAAAGTCTATCGACTTGAAAGTTATTGAAAGGTCAATTGGATAATCTTCATGGATCTATCTTTGAATTTCTGTGGTGGCTGGTAATAGAATTCTTAAAATGAATAGCATTTAGTACAGATTTGTAGCTTATTCTTACTTATTCTTACTTTAAATAAAAGAGAATACTTTTTTGTTACTTTGAATTGAAACAAATTTAATTTAATTTTACTATTGTTATTTAATAAAAATAAACTTTAGATAATTTCGTAAAAGCCTTTTTTATATCCTGACAATTTATAAATCCAAGGATGTTAAGTGTATAGTTTTAAATACCGGGGGAAAGAAGGGCATTATATTAATTTGTTTTCTCTTTTAGTCCGGCTATAAATGCATGATTATTAGGTATATCTATAATACAAAGTAGAACGATGTCTGTCCGTCTGTCTGTCTGTCTGTCCGTCTGTCCGTCTGTCTGTCCGTCTGAAGCTTAAGATCTCAGTAACCACTGAACCGATTGGGCTCTACTCTTCAGGGAATATACCTACTGGTCCTGTGATGGTTTTAAGCTATTTTCTTGGGGGGTGGGACACCCCCAACCCCCCAAAAAATGAAAATACCCCCACAAAAAATTTTTTTTTTTACTTTTTCTTTTTAAATCTAAAATACGAAAAATTAAGCTGATCAAACCTCTTGGGGCAAAGCCCCTAGAGGCTAGGGGCGAAGCCGCTAGTTATTTTATAAACTACAATTACAACTACTTTTACAGGGCATCAATAACTTTTAAACAGTTTACAACTGTAATTATCCTTTTCAAAACTAAAATATTTACAAGCGCTCTAGAAATTATTTTCATGTTTGCTTGACATATTTGTTTGTGTGTGTGTGTTTGTAATACTCATGTTTGTGTGCGTGTGTTCTCATCTCTCCCAGTTTGCATTAAATTCCTGTATTTCAGAGTGTTGAAAGTTGACCAGTAGTAATAGTGAGGGGTAGGGGGGGGGACACACCACTCACACCCGTCCCACCCACCCAGGAGGAGGAGGAGAAGTGGGAAGGGGGGGATAGCCAGAGGCAACAGGTGGTTCCAGAGATAGCCCACAGTACCACTCTAACCAACCTGCACATACCACCACATCACAACAACAACAGTTAATTTAATCAACAAATCTGTTATAAAAAGAAATCAGTGAAATTGTTAACAAAAAAAGAAACCAAAGCTTTTAATGCTTGTTGTGATTTTATTATAAAATTCTCAAGTTTAAGTATACAGACTCACAGAGGGCGAGGGGAGGAGAGAAACTCGAATATATCAGGTATTTAAGTATTATTACTTGTTTTTATAAATTCATTCCTTCAACCCCTCACCCCCTTCCCTTTGATATACCCATTTCTATCCCCCCATTCTTGTATTGGTATGTTGGACTATTAATTTGTTGTGTAGGTATTTTAGGGCAGTTATTGTGTCATTATTTTGTAAATGGTAAAACATTATTTTTAAAATTAAATATTTATTTAACCCAAAACCAGAAATAATTTTGACAAGTTTTGTTTGATTTCCTGCAATAACATAAAAAATATGTCTGTCCTTAATTCTGAAATGTTTTAAAGCTCTTTGATCCTTTTGTGTATTTTTTTACATAATTGACAACTTTGAACTATTTATTTTGGTAATTCAAGTGCAGGTCACCCAACGCAGCAAGCAATTTAACATAGAATTAGATTAGATGGCCAGTTTGAGTCCACATGAATACGAAAATCGATTGCTATCTTGGGGGCAAAACCAGTTTTTTTTATGCATTTTAGATTTTTTTAGAGTGATCTTAAATTTCACAAAATACTTTTTACCTAAATCTTCAAAAGATCTTTTATTTTTCCTCTTTAACAGGTTGATTTTTATCATGCAATGAGGGACTGGGACTACAACATAATGTTAATCTCCCCTTAAAGTTAATGCATGATTAAAGCTGCCTTTGGAAGCTTGTATACTTATCTATACTGATGAACAAGAACATGAGAATTGTACTGTTTTTAGGGTTGAATTTACCTTAATTTTTATATAGATATTGAATACTACCAAGTTAGCGAAATGAATACTTTTTAATTAAAATTCAGCCTCACCCATAAGTTAATTAATCTTCAGTTATTTTGAATGAATGTAATTTTGGTAATCTGCAGATCTAGAGACTTAGATTTGCATTCCCGGATTATTCACTCACTCAACCACCCTCTCATAATTTCCCCTTCTTTCTTACCCCTATATTTTGGTGTTTCCACTTTCTGTCAAAATTTTATTTATCAACTCAAATTGCTAAAAAATTCACCAAAAAAGTTCCTTACAATCATTTATAATTATTTTGTAAAGTAGAAATGTTTTATTTCTATTATTTGGCATCTTTAAGTTTTTTGGTTATTTCTTTATAATTAGAAATATTAGATAGATAAAAAGGTGTATTGATTAATACTATACTAAAATCAGAATTTAAAAACAAGTCACATTTGTGTGAACACTCAACTTTCTTGTGCAGTTTCTTCTCTCTTCTTTTTTAAAAGCTGTTATTTAAATTGAAATGAAAGGGCTGAGCTCAAATGTAATGCATAATTCAAGTTATACGAGTATTTTTTTGCAAGTAGGAATTCAGATATTTTTACATTGCCTTTATGGAGTTCTTGTACATACTACTCATGAAGCTGTATAATAGCGCAGCTAGTCTTTAATTAGAATTTGTCTGTATGCCATTGCTTCAAAACAGAGTAAGTAAATTCAATTTGATAATTGACGATATTAAAAAAAACTTGAAACTTCATGTAAACAAATCAGAAACTTTTTACCTAGAGGAGATTTAACAATTTGATACTAGAAAAAAACATTCCATAACATGGAGAAACATATTGTTCTAGTGAAATATTTAAGTACAAACTCAAAGACAAAATAGACACACAAACTGCCTTTTTATATAAGAATTGTTTTTGTTTAAACACAAAACAGAAAAACTGTTTATTAAATGCCTATCCTAAAACTTGTTTCAACATAGTATAATACAGAATGTCATTTAGCACTCTTTGAATTAAGTTTAAAACAATATTTCTGCGTGCGCTGCACGTAAGCAAACTTCTTAAAGGAAGCCTGCAAGAAATACCACGCTTTAACTGCTGAAAGACTGCCACAAGTAGACCAAATACCCCAAATTTGAAGCCTTAAGCTTCTATAACAAAAAAGTTCTAGGCATTTTAAAATTACATTTTATGTACAATGAAAATTTTGAAAGAATTGCAATGCTCATGTTAAAAACTTTGAAATTAAACTACGTGGCCTAAAAACAAAATTCTAAGCTTATTTTTGTCATAAATTTAGGTTTCCAGCAACTAATTATATTTTTACAATAAAAATACCCATTTTTATAGTCAAAATCATTAAAAAAAATTAAGTTTTACTTGCGTTGTACCGAATGTACTGTAGCCAATCAGAAGGCTGAATCAGCTTAACAACCAATCACAGCTAAGCTTGTATTAGTTTACCCCTTTGTTTCCGCTATGATTTTCGTTTAAAAATGCAATTTAAATCGAATTTTTTTCATAGATTTTGACTTTAAATGTGGTGTTTTTATTGTAAAAATGTAATCAGTTACAGGCAATCTAAGTTTCTGACAAAGATAAGGTTATAATTTTGTGTCTAGGCGACGTAATTTAATATTGTTTTTTCTTTTATGAGCATTGGAAATCTTTCAAAAATTCCATTGTACATAAAATGCTATTTTGAAATGCCTAGAACTTTTTTGTTATTGAAGCTGAAGGCTTTAAATTTGGGGTATTGGGTCTTCTTGTGGCAGTCTTTCAGCAGTTAACGCGTGATATTTCTTGCAGGCGTCCTTTAAAATAAAACTGAATCTGGATATTGTGGTGCCAGGGTATGTTAGGAGTTGGAACAAATAATCAGAGTATTTCTAAAGTAGGGTTGGGCCGGATATCCGGTCTGGCCGGTTATCCGGCCGGAAAGCCGTTCATTTTCAATACCCGGCCGGATACCGGATATTAAAACTATCCGGTTACATGATATCCGGCTGATTTTTGACGCCGGATATCCGGTTATCCGGCCGGATATCGAACGTTGGCCAGATATCTGGCCGGAACCGGATATCCGGCATTATAAATCAGCCGCATATCCGGTATCCGGCCAAAAAAGTATCCGGCCCAATCCTAATATAAAGTTTTCCAAAATACAGGATGCCTTATGTAGGCACATTTACATTCAAATTTACTGTGCCTAATCGTTATAGAAATATCCTCAAGTTAATTGGATGATCATATTATGTGGTAATTACCTATCTATGCATGGAACTAGCTTTATTATAATGAATAATAATTTTTTTCTTCTTCAAAAGACAAAATATGTGAAACCAATAAGTGTATGAGAGCACTTAATAGTGTGTGTCTATTATTGTATGCATGCGAATATGCGTGCATGACACGTAATCGTGCTCAGAAAGTTGGCAAGAAATACTCAAGTCTATAGACACGAGCCATCAAAATAGATTTTATTAAACATGCCATCATTTTACTCACATGACAATTGACGAATAAACATAAAGTAATAACTTAATAAGGTCTTTCAAATAAAAGATAAATAAGTTGAAACCATTAGCCAATTTTCTACTTGAATAATGTATTTTAACAAGAGGGTAGATTATTTTTCTAATTATAAAATATGCATAAAATAAAAGATGCATACCTAAGCACTTGTCTTATAAAAGTCCTACTTTAAAAAAAACTTTTCACATATATTTTATGAGCTAATTGGAGAAGTTTATCAACATCATGATATTAAAATAACATAAAAACAAAATTCAGCGGCTATGAAAAAAATACTATGTTTTCCTTTAACGTGTTAAAATCTATTGAATATCAGAAAGGGAATGTCCCCAAAGTTTTATAATAACGTTTTCTTATTCGTAGGCTTATCAAATTTGGGGGCTTTTGTTGAATTTCTATTGGTTGGTTATTTAAGTTGAGTGTCCAAACGTTTCAACCACAAATTGTAATCTACAAAAGGGGTAATTTTTGTGTATCATCATTAGGAATGTACATCAAATAATCTCCATCGTCTTATCCCTTTAGATCCCTAATTGAATATAAACTATTTATTCATTTCATTTGACTTGTCGCAAAAAAAGTACAGATTGTAATATCTTAAGACATCTTATCTAACCAATGATGCCATGTATCTTTATAAAATTGTCCTTTTTTCAGGCCCACAGTAGCTGGGTACGGAGCCCTGTCTAAGCTGGAATCACACCATTTACTCCACCTTGATGAGAACTTGAACACGGTGTCCAGTGAGTGTGAAGGGTCTCCAGCCACCCTCACAACAACCTGCTCCACACCCTCGCCCTCCACTTCCTCCCACCACAACCCAAGCAAAATGGAGACTGTTCAGGTATGTAATCAATATTTAAATCGAAGGGCGTTATAATAATTTTCCTTCGATTCTTGCCAGTGATCCAGTGATTGTATCCTTTTTTTTATGTTAGCAAGTTGCTTTCTTCTCTTTTGTTTTTGTAGCATACAGTTATTTAACCCCTTCCTACTCTAATGTTTTACAATTATTTCTGAACCAATCTTTGCAAAGCATCGCTTATGTTTTAGTTATTTTTTTGCTTGTTCTTTGCATTGTTGGTTTGTACGTAGGTATTTATATTTATTTGTGATTCACCTTTTAAACGTTATCTTACAAGTAAAAACTAACAATTTTGTCGAGTAGCTGACGATAAAAAGATATAGATATTTATTTGAAATGTGAATTTAATTTTCACAAAAAAAACTGTAAAATAATGAATTTTAATTGATTGTTGCTGGAATCCTAAATTGATAGTTCCCAAAGATTTTGTTTTCTAGAAAGAAAATATTTATATAGATAATATACATTGAGAGAAATTTAAACAAAGATTTCTTCGAAGAACCGTTTTGTTTAACAAAAGTTTTTTTTATCGCATCGTATTATAGACAGCTTTCCGCGGATATTAGAATGAATAAGATTTAAAGCAGTTTGTTAGCACTTAAGAACTTATAGGTAGAATTTCATAATTTTCTTTTAATATGCGTGGAAAAAAGTTGTCGGTACTTATAGTGGCTGAAGGCCTGAAGTGATAAACTGATAAGATAGCGTGGAAAATATTATGAAATATTTCATCGGTTTCGAATCCATAGGAACTAGAAATAATAATAAAGTGTAAATAAAAATAGGAATATTCTGTAATTGTATAAAAATATATATATTCCAGTTTATCATTTTGTGTAAACAAACCAGATTTATTTGTGTATATATTAATTGCGCATCGTTCAATTTTTTTATATTTACAGGAACAACTTCGGTTGTTGTTGGAAGGCAGACCGTTCGAAGAGCTGCACGAATTCTGTGACTTTAGCCTGTCAGACCAGTACGAGGCGGCCGCAGCCAAGGGCGTGCAGCCCAATACTCCCACGGACTTCACCCCTGTGGTGAAGAAGAGTGTTGTCTACATAGTTGGAGCTATAATATTCAATGACAGGGGAGAGGTAAGTTTAGTAAATATTTTAAATTATGGAAAGAAAACGAAGTAGCGGGTTTAGTCGTATCTTCACAGTAGCTTTTTCTTCTATTTTAGTCCCTGCGTGTGGCTCTAACCCTGTGGGGGCAATCATTAACATTTATCTAACCTAAAATAACCTATTCAAAGCTACTGTGAAAATACGACGAAACAACCAACTTCGTTTTCTTTCCATGATCCATTCTTTTGACCTAAATCTTTTACCATAAATCAAAACACATGAGATTTATTTTATTTGCAATTTAACCTATTCCTTAAGTGCAAATATTGTCTTTGAATTTTTTGGTAACTTGTCAAAATTGAAATATTTTATTTGCCCAAATATAAACACCAGTAAAAATTGCAAATATTTATCTTTAACTGTCATGTATTCTTAAAAATGGGCATTTAAAATGGTATTTGTGATTCTTCGTGTCTGTTAGTTGATTAGTAATTCACTTGTGACGTTACCATTTATGAATAATCTTCACTGTCAATGTGACGCGTTGCAGTCTACAAAAATGTGTAATGGCAAAGAAGTAGAAACTTACAAAATTGGTTGTAAAAGCGAATGAAAATATGTGTTAAAATAATTCATTTGTCACTAATTTAATTTTAAAATATCTTTTTAAAACTTCGCTACTAAATGTTCTAATTGTCATATACTTAATTGTCTTCACTTATCTTTCCGTACGAAAATTTGTTGTCCAAGGATGTTTGATTTATTGACAAACACTTTGTCTTATTCTGCCATTTGATAATTACATTTAAGCTCATAGGTCCTTATGCCCAGGGAGGGAGTGGGACATTTAGCTGTTTATTACACTAGTCCTCAAAGTTTTATGATCACGTTTTCTAATGCGTTGGCTTAACAACTTTAGGGACTTTTGTTGAATTTGTTTGGTTATCTCATTGAGTTTGGTGTTCAAAAGTCTCAATTGATTTTGTGTATCATCATTGGGGATGTACTGTACATCAATTGTCTTATCTCTTTAGATCCCTGCCTTATGCCATTAGGTATTTTTTTTTGTATGATAGATAAAAATTGAAAAAAATAATCAAATCTAACAAACAATGAAAATAAAAATTGTTTTAAATTATACAAATTTAGAAAATGAAAAGTAATTTTTTTTCACAAAACCAAGACAATGATCTGTCATTGATTAGTATTAAAACTGATTTTCAAATAAATACAAAACACATAATTAATTGAAATTAAATATTTATATTTTCCAACTGTTATTTTTTCAAACATCCGTCATCCAATCATTCAATTGATTTTCTCTTTTTCCGTATATTTTGATTTTGTGAAGGCCAAATGTGGGAAAATCTGTAATAATGTTCTCACATATGTAATGCGCTTGGTTATGGTGGCCGAAATTCTATTATAAAATTGTTTTCATAGTCAAAATGCAAAGATTGTAACTATATACTTTTGAAGAGCATTTTAAAGTATAACAAGTACATTTTTGTCTATAAGTTTCGTAGCTGGGTTAAAAGTATGAAAATATGTTCAATTAAAATGTTTAGGCACGATGTCTAGTCAAGTCCATGCCTTTTCTATGAGTTTCTTTATTAATATACAACCTATAATGAGTCAAATTATTAAAAGTATAAGTTAAAAGTTAAAGTCAAACTAGAAAGGTCATTTTTCTTTTATTACCTCTACGGTCAGTTGTCATGGACTTGAAAAAAGAGCCAAATAAAAACTTAAATACATGTATTAATGTATTGAGAATAGATTTTTAAAAAGTTGGTAACCCTGTCTGTGTTATATTTACAAATTAGAGATATTATAACCAATATAAAACATTCATTTATTAGAATGCATAAATGACATAAAATAACTTAAAGTAATTGTTAAGTTAGTCTTTTTAGAATAGTTAATCACCCCTTTATCCCACCCCAACCCCTTCATGTACATCCTTATTTCTTGCCTATAAGTATTGAGTGTCTTTTTGTTTATTTCCTTCGTAGAATTGATAATTAGTATTGAAAAACTTCCTGTTCAAATTTGAAAATGGGTTTATCCTTTTTAGTTATTGTTGAACCCTGATTTTAACCCCCCATTCCCCAATAACATCAAATGAAATCACGGTATATATGCCCTAAAAAGTCGTTTTTTAGTATTGATTTTGGCTAACTAAATGGTTTAAAATACCAATTGCTGGTTTAAATGTGGATTATGTAAAAACCTTTTTTCATTGAAACTATAGGTATGAACTTCATATGCTACAAATTTTGAATAATGTTTCCTTAGTTGTTTTTGTTAGGGTTATCTTCACATGTAAATCAGCAGTCTACCTTAAATAAATTACATTTACCTCATAGCTTTACGGATGGACTTACTAAGTGAATTATACAATAGCACCGCCACCAAAGATACTGTTATAATTTTCTGTTCTAACAACTGACATATTTAGGTTTTAATGATGCAAGAAGCAAAGTCCTCGTGTGCGGGACAATGGTACCTGCCAGCTGGAAAGATGGAACCTGGAGAGGATATTGTAGAGGCTGCAGTCAGAGAGGTTAGGGAAGAAACTGGTCTAGAGTTTGAAGTCACCAGCCTTCTGTTAGGTAAGAAGAGACATCACTACTTTCATATCGTTGTGGTCTTTTATTTCCAATTTTACAAACCGATATAGTTCTTAACATAATGATGAGGGGGAGGGGGGGGGGCGGGATCGGAGACCCACAGCTTTTAAAAAGGATCCTAACTTTTTAAAGTTTATCGAGCAAGAAGTACATATATCAAAACCAAGATGATATGATTTGACACTTCTATATGATAGAATTAATCAAATTAATATAATTTATTCAGTTGAATCTGCTGGGGGTTGTTGGTTCAGATTTCTGGTGACCGGCCACGTTATTGGGGGCAGGTTGAAGACCCCAGCTGATGCTGATTCCGAGTCCCTGCAGGCCAAGTGGGTGGAGGACATCTCCAAGATGTCTTTGCGCGCCAACGACATCCTGCCCCATATTGAGCGTGGAAAATTAAACTTTCTGTCAACCACAGGGTAAGATTTTTGTTTATAGTAAGTAGCGTAATTACATTATAATAAACAATTTTTCTAACACCAGATATCATCATACTTAATTTTGCAATCTAAAATATTTTTTTCAAGGTTTCTTGACGGATATAAAGGTGTAGCTTAGTTCGACTACGCAGCCGTTTTCTTTATTGACCTCCGAGCCCTAGTTTTACGCAGCTGATAAAACTGTTTTTAGTTTTTACCCGTACTTAAAAATTTTTATCTTCAGGACTCGTCCTGAGCCGTGGCACCCACCCATCCTGCCAGCCCTGAGACCACACAAACGGCTTCTGTTGCGGGCGGTCATACTCATCAGAAAGAAATCCAACAACCGTGTACATGTGCTCGTGTCAGAGAAGGTTGGGGCCCACCTCCCCATTTGTGATATCAACCCAGCCAGATCTGTCCACTCAACACTTAAAAAATATCTGACGGAAATATTTGGCGCTGAAATACCTCAACATAAGGTAGTTTACTGTTAAAAATATCTATAAAAGTCCCTGCCATAAGTCTGAAGTCTACCAGATTAGTTTGTCGAAAACAACTCTAAAAATAGTTAACTCTAATCATTTAAGGCGAATTGCTAACTACATTTTAAATATTTTGGATCCTTTTAAATCTTTTTTTGTAAAAATGTAAGAAGCGAATAGAAGCTTTTTCGAGGGAATTCAATCATTTTAGGGGATATAATTACAGCGGCGCCCCGCTACACATTTTATTGGGATTTTATATAGGTTGGTAATACCCCCGCCCCCCCCTTCTCTCTCCTCATACCACGTAAATTATTGCATAATTTTCATTATTATTAATTGAAGCTTAATTGTTAATATAATTTAGTTGCATGGAATAATGAGCTGGGAGCATAGTGGAAGACCTGCAAATTCAAATGATGGCTCCTGTGTCACACTTCTCATTTCTGTTAAGGTTAGAACAGTTTTTTTTCTTCATCCTTTTATATAAAGTAGTAAGGTTTATTTGTCTGAATCTTAAGATTTCAATAACTATACTAAACAGATTGAGTTCCTTATTTTTAGGGTAGCTTCACAAATGCCCAGGGTTGGTTTTAGACTATTTTATTTGTAGAATTAAGCCTTAGGATGGTTTTAGGCTATTTTATTTGTAGATTGAAGCCTTGGGATAGTTTTAGGCTATTTTATTTGTAGATTGAAGCCTTGGGATAGTTTTTAGTTATTGTTCTACTTTTACCTACCCCTTGGAAAACAGACCAAAATAACTCTAGTATAACTATTAACTACAAACAATTAAAAAGTAGTAAAAAAAATTTAAAGTCAGTTTTTTTCACTCTTTCCAATATTTTGGGTCTTAACGCCAATATTTGAATCTAGCTTCTTTAGTAATGGGTAACAAACACTTTGATTGCACGGCGTTTGTCTGGAAGTCTTATCAGTGCATGATTACGATTTGCGCCTTTTTGGGGCAAAGGCATACTGTTACTATTAATTTCGCATACCATAATAAAGGGGGGGGGCGAAAGTGACACTTTTTGAAACCAAAACTAAAAGTCAAAGGAACTCAACTAAAAAAAGTGTTACAGGTCTGACATTTTGCATGGCAGTTGCTTTATAGGGGTACAATATGGAACTGTGAAGAAACGGCGGCGCAACCGCCGAAAACCGCCGAGAAACAGCAACAAAAATTACGGCGGGAAACGGCGGTTTTCGGCGGTTGCGCCGCCGTTTCTTCACAGTTCCATATTGTACCCCTATAAAGCAACTGCCATGCAAAATCTCAGACCTGTAACCCTTTTTTTAGTTCAGTTCCTTTGTTGACTCTTAGTTTTGGTTTCAAAAAGTGTCACTTTCGCCCCCCCCCTTTTGTTGTCCTAGGCCTGAAATTATTTTCTTCTTTGTTTTTTAGATTCCACTGGAGAGTGTGTGTCTCATAGACAAATATACCTGGATAGAAGTGGAGAGGGGACTTGGAGATCATCTCATTTCCAGGCTGGCAAAAAATATGACCGTACCTCTTATTGTCATCAGATAATTATCATGCATTTCAATATTTTATATAAATCAGGGATAAGGGATAGGAAACCTGGCCATAAATTAGGTCTCGGCCTGGTTTTGAAAGGGATCATGCAACTTTTACCATTTGCCTAATTTAATGACCTTACTGGCGGACGGCTCATATTGGCTACCGCTCTAAACCAATAGTGTTCTGTGATTTGGGCTTGTTTTGTATCAACCAATCACCAATTGGCGGAAATTTTACAAGCAGACAATTCTAGAAAAAATAATGATTTCGTCTGCTACGAAAAAATAAATATAAATGGTGTTAGATCACATTAGTTTAATTATTAAATCTGCTTAGAGTTAAACATTAAAAAAGGGCCACATAGAAAAAACAAAAATAACGGGATTATTTTTTTGGAAAGAAGGTAGCTACGAATTTTCATTTGGTAGTTTATAAATTAGATGTTGTATTTTGAATTTTAAAAATTTAGTACGGAGTTGATACAACACCTTCACCCTAATTTTTGTACAATACAACACAGTACAGATATATCATTACATTATATCCAGTATAGTATCCAAAGAACTTGATAGAATGTTACCCAAGTGCATATTTATTTATTTATTTTGAATTTTAATTAGCAATGAAATTTTCAAATAAAATTTTTACTCATTAATAAAAATGCAAATAATACAAACTAAAATCTGTCTGAGGGAAACCCAACGATAGCTTTCTGACAGTTCAAATTACCAAAGTAAAAGATAAAAAATTTTGGGAGAGAAAAAACTTCATTTTAACAAAAGCCATTAATATATAGGTTTATAAAAAGTTATGTTTTTTACTTTAAACTAGCTACCTGAATTTGATTCTATACTTTATCTACACACACACACACAGCTTTTTCATTAGCATTTTATACGAACCACTGCGCTATCCCAAAACTGGTTTATTAGGCTGGAAATAGGCCTAGGCTTGAAATAGGCCTGAAATAATATTTTCCTACGTTTCCCATCCCTTATCCCTGATATAAATTTGTTATTTTTAAAATCTGTATATGTATAAAACGGTGTGAGATTTTAATGGAAAAAAATCTACTGCTTAATTACATTTCCTAGATATTAATTGATTGATTGATTAATAGATATTAATTTGAAGCCTTATAAAAAGCAGAGTTTAGTTTGCCACGCAAGCATAAACTAATCCATTTAAATCCAAATATTTAAAAAGCCACAATTGTTTAAATTTAAAAAGAATATTATGCAATGATCTAATTGTAATATAATCTTTAATTATGTATATTTTACTTTTGATATGTTATGCAACTTCAACCTGTTTTATTTTGTTATTTATTATGGATTTATAAAAATTTCTTAAAATTATAAAACTGCTTCAATTGTTACAAAAATTTGATTACTTTAAGTTTATTTTTAAAATATATATTATTTACAATAATGTTATTTATTTTTGAAAGCAAAGCCTTTCGATCATTTGGGTCGGTCCGTCCGTAAAAGCTAGCTCTTTCGTTAAGTTAGACATGATAAAATTGTCCTATCGATTTCAAACTTTGCATGTTGATTCCTGTATTAGTTAGGTACGCTTAAGAAAGCGTAGCAACTTATCCGTACGTCCATGTTAATCATGTTAATTTTTAACTTTTTTATAGCAAATTCTATGTGATATAATTTTTTGATTAACTGATTCCTAGGACAACTAAGTAAAATGTTATAACTGAAGCATCTCTAATCTAGTACTAAAAATTTGAGTATGTCCTTTAACATTATCCTGTATTTTCGCAATTTTACAACAAATTACTTAAATTTTGTTTCGACTTTTATACATTTATATTCTGATTATTCTGTTCTGACACACTATGGGCAAAAAATAGCGATTTTCGTCATTTTTTTCCTGCTATACTTAAATGGATGAAATATGCACTATTGGTTAGCAAAATTCTTCTAGTATGATTCAAACATTTTTAAAAACTTAAAAATATTTCTATTTATATAAAAAAATCGATTTTATTTAATTTTTAAGTTTGGACCATTGACGACGATATTTTAAATTTCATACTTGCCTATGGAGCTTTAAATATTTTATAGCAGACAGAAAGCAACTTGTAGCAGACAGAGTAAGATTCAGGGGATTATATAAGTAGAAAATCTTAAAGTTTCACTAGTTTGGATTATTTATTCATACTTAAAAGGTGTTAATTCATAAATTGAGCCGCTAATTACTGAATAATGGGCGGGTTTTATTGGGGGGGGGGGGGGTGGTTCTTTAATTAAGATGTGTAATAAAATATCAAAGGCGGCAATTTAAACAGTAATGAGTAATGACAGAAGGGACAAAGGATGCATTAAACCTATCAGAATTACAGATTAAATTTATTAGGGTATAAGTCATTTTCATTAAACTCAATAGCATATCAATAAAAAGTTTTTTTTTAAGGGCCTTTAATAAATCAACATAAAAATAGACATTACAAAATAGTTATGGCATTGCTATGTATTTGCTACAGGAATCATCATGCTTAGTTTTAAATTGATAGGACAATTCTAATTTCTAAAGGCCTAAATTAATTTTAGGAGCTATCCATTTTACACGGACGGAGCCTATATGTAGAAAAACTTTGAAATAAAAAAAAAACATTATTTGAATCCATGAATAAAGATAGGCTATATTAACCCTTTCAACCCTTCCCCTTTCTTAGCACTAATCCTTTAATTGAGAAGTTTTAAACTCAAGTTTAGACCTATAATAACCTCTTATAACACGGTTAACATTATCTAGGAAACTTCGGTGTTCTTGCAAAACAGCATTTTGTAATTTATCATAGATAGGGTAGAAATCTTGAGTAATCACACACAAATTAACAAAGAAAAGGAAAAACAATATGAATCACAGGTTTCAAACTCATTTTACATTTTATATATTCATGTTATATATATACTATAAAAAAGAAAAAAGTTTCTAATATTATTTATTCATTAAATTAAGTCTTTGAATTTTATTTAAACAATTGCTGTTTATAAAACTTTGTCACCTTGATTTCAAATAGTTAGTAAATGTCAATGTGTAAACAATGAAATACGGATTAAACTTAATAAAGATTTATGACTTTATATCCTACCCTGTGGTGTAAAATGATATTAAGGAATTTATGACCAATCCAGGAGATAAAGAAAGGAAAAGAATTAAAGGATGTAGAATTACGGAAGTGGTGTTCAATCCAATCTGCAAAAATGAATCATCTTTCAAAGTTTGAAATCAATAGAATGATTTATATCTAACGTTCCAATTTTATGATTAAATAAATCCATTACTGAAGGACATATTAATCGACCATTAAAGTAGAAGAGCTCTACTGTTAAAAAGGAAGTATTTGCTTATAATTCTGGTCAATATAAGAGTTTATTTAAGTATTATTATGCATACCTATTTCACATTTGTATTTGCTTTTAAATGATAATTTAAAAATACATACCAAAGTACATATTAGAATATTCATGTATAACGCTAAAATGTCTATTTCTTGCTTTATCATATAATGTAAAAATATTTGTCTTTTTTAAGAAACATATAAATGGAAGAGAAGTGAGAAGCCCCTCCTCTCCTCTCAGTATGATAGCCACGTTATCAAGTTTTAAATCCCCCTATACGTGACGACGGTCATCTACATATACATTTATGCAATATGCAGATGTTACGACATACATCGTCTTACTTTTATTTTTCTTACAAAATATATCATTTTAATGAGTATTTTTAAGCACTAATATCTCCGCTAGTCGGCAAAACCGAGAAAAATGCCTTAAGTAAAGCTAATTCCTCATAATCTAAGCTACAAAATGGTGTCAAATTTTTTTTGAGAAAATGTGAGAAAAAAAGTTAATGTTTTTGATTTGCCCATAGTGTGACACTCTACAAATGTGTATGTTCGTTTGTCCTATCGTGTCAGAGCTTCGCTTTTATGGATGTTGTCATTAGTGTTAGGTTTTTACCTAAATTATGTATTTTTCCTAATTTTTAACAAATATCTATAAAAGGTTTTCATTGGAAACCGATTAGGTAATATCCGGTGGATAAGAACCGGTTCTCACCCATACAAAAAATGACGTTTTATCCAGATCTCTACGAATATAATTTTATAAAAATGTACAATTATAAGATTAAAACCAGTTTTTTAGCCCCGAGATGCCGAAGGCACGTGCATTTTATATCCGCGGAAAGCTGTTTATAATACGATGCGAGAAGTAACTATTCTTATTGCAATGATATCTTTAAATTAGAAAAAAAATTGTGTTAAAAGTTGTTTTCCCTGAGGCTTACCTGTTAATTGCCTCATACGGACGGCTGCTGTTCGTGATGTACAACCAAAATAGTTTTAAAGTGGATATAAATCCCTCTCTTCTGTCCAAACGCCCAGGGTATTAGGTAACACCCAACTCTTTGATTGCACGATCTTTGTTAGGAAGTCCTAACTGAGCATGGTAATGTGTGGCGCCTGTTTTGAACCAAGGCATTTCCTCTACTCTGTCTGTTTAGAATCTGACATAGCAGCAGTAGGAACCGTTTGCAACGTAGTTAGTTGTCGCAGTGTTGAGCAGATATTCGAGCTTATTACCTCCCCATCGACGAGCAGATGCGCTGAGTGCAAAGCCACGGTTGCGGGTTATCCCGACGAACCTTAATTTTTACACTAGCGAATATCTCGACCAACATTTGACGTAAAGTAAAAGGAAGCGTCAGGAATAAAACGATGGGCAATACTTTCTCTTAGTTCTATAGGCGCAGATACTGGTTAGGATTATGGTGACATTAAGCCACTTATGTAGATTAAAATTGTTGGTGGAAAAGTTTGGAAAATGATGCAAATGGTGCATTATTTGCCGAATGTACCACTTTTCTGCACTACCTCTCCGATTTTGTTAATACTCTATATTTTGGTCCGTTGGGTGATTCAAGGATGCTGGATGGCCAAAAAAAAGTTTCAGAGTCCCTGGATGTCTAGATATCTAGCTATCTATGAAGGTAGGTAACAAAAATTTAAAAAACACCCATTTTTTCACAATTTTAAAAATAAATTTTTTCATCAATCTTACATCCAACCTATACATTTTATACACCAAAATGTCGTTTATTCATGTAAAAAGCGCACATAATGCTATTTTGGCCAAAACTCTAATTTTACAGGGTGTCCAACAAAAAGTGTATTTTGGATATCTAGCGTAATACCCAAAATACCTGTCCGAAAAAAATCATTTTTTTTGGCTTTAATCCTGTGTTTTATCTGTGGGCATATGTGGTATATAACGGTTTGGAGGACCCGGGACTATAAGGTTGTCAAATTTCATTTTGGGACACCCTGTAAATGTGATTTTTGTGTCTGTAGAGCTAAAACTTGGTCCAAATTGGCTATTTTTTCAAATTACTCTAATATGTGTCTTAGTATGTTTGGCCATAGTGTTTTCTGACCAGATCAATATTTTCCTATTTTTTGGACACCCTGTATTTTCAAAAAAAGAGAAAAATTTTTTTGTTTTTTAAAAAATTTTTTTTCTATTTTTAAGTTACTTAAAACTGTCATATAGATACAGATTTTGACTAATAACAATAATATTTGCCTATTTTACAAATTTTTACACTTTTTGGACACCCTGTGCATGTTTTTAAAAAATGATGGTTTTTGCCCATTTTTGGGAGGAAGGAGTAGTTTTAGGGCCATAGACTATTTCTTTATTTTTGTAGAACTTTTCAAGATACATCATTTGTTATTTATGCAAAAAGCGCAAAAACCGAACCGTTTTGCCGTTATTCACTGCCAAAGGCGGAATTTTTTACGTTTTTTGCCGTTCCTGAGGTTCTAATGGGCATTTGAGGTAGGAAGACGTTGATTTTTCAAGATAACTGTGAAATACTTTTATTTAGGCATTTTAATTTACTAAATTTCATGTGAAGTAAAAATTTTTGTATATCCAACCGATTTTTGTCAAAAGGAATTTCAAATGCACATGGTTTATGTTTCTTTTATTACTTATGTTATAGCAATTATTCATATTATATTCACTTCATTTTCTTGTTTTAACAATTGAAATCCATCTCGACGAAAAACGGTTAGCTGCACAAAAAATTTGACTGCACATGAAATTTAGTAAATTAAAATGCCTAAATAAAAGTATTTCACAGTTATCTTGAAAAATCAACGTCTTCCTACCTCAAATGCCCATTAGAACCTCGAGAACGGCAAAAAACGTAAAAAATTCCGCCTTTGGCAGTGAATAACGGCAAAACGGTTCGGTTTTTGCGCTTTTTGCATAAATAACAAATGATGTGTCTTGAAAAGTTCTACTAAAATGAAGAAATAGTCTATGGCCCTAAAACGACTCCTTCCTCCCAAAAATAGGCAAAAACCATCATTTTTTAAAAACATGCACAGGGTGTCCCAAAAGTGTAGTCAAAATCTGTATCTATATGACAGTTTTAAGTAACTTAAAAATAGAAAAAAAAATTAAAAAAAAACAAGTTTTTTTTCTCTTTTTTTGAAAAATAGGAAAATATTGATCTGGTCAGAAAACACTATGGCCAAACATACTAAGACACATATTAGAGTAATTTGAAAAAAAATAGCCAATTTGGACCAAGTTTTAGCTCTACAGACACAAAAATCACATTTACAGGGTGTCCCAAAATGAAATTTGACAACCTTATAGTCCCGGGTCCTCCAAACCGTTATATACCACATATGCCTACAGATAAAACACAGGATTAAAGCCAAAAAAATGATTTTTTTCGGACAGGTATTTTGGGTATTACGCTAGATATCCAAAATACACTTTTTGTTGGACACCCTGTAAAATTAGAGTTTTGGCCAAAATAGCATTATGTGCGCTTTTTACATGAATAAACGATCATTTTGGTGTATAAAATGTATAGGTTGGATGTAAGATTGATGAAAAAATTTATTTTTAAAATTGTGAAAAAATGGGTGTTTTTTAAATTTTTGTTACCTACCTTCATAGATAGCTAGATATCTAGACATCCAGGGACTCTGAAACTTTTTTTTGGCCATCCAGCATCCTTGAATCACCCAACGGACCAAAATATAGAGTATTAACAAAATCGGAGAGTTAGTGCAGAAAAGTGGTACATTTGGCAAATAATGCACCAAATATAAGATTTAGGCCTTAGTATGGAACTTTGGGGACCAGTTTTTTTTCTTCCCTGTAAATCATTCAACCAAAGTACGTTACTTTAGCGAAGAAAGAAGCCCAGCTAATTTTTCTGAAACATGTATTTCAATAAAAATGATAAGTTTAGTTATACAATACCTACCTACATTTGTTTAAAATTAGGTTTTAATATTACTATAATTTAAACTTTTATTTAACAAAATATCACAAAGATGTACAAGCTTTATCATTTTTTTTAAATTTTCACGAAAATGGGTTAAAGTAAATATATTCTTTGGAGAGTTTAAAGTGTTTAAACTTCTAAGATCAGGGCTCGGCAACCTTTGCCACGACGTTATGCATATATTTATGTAACGTTCTACAATTGAAGCTGCAAGACAGCAAAATAAAACAGCGACTACCGAGCCCTGATCAAGAGGGAATAATGATTTCCGAATCCACAAGGTATACAGTTTTGTGAAGAATAAATATCTACAAATATTTATATAAAAAACTATTAGGTTAAAGGCAAGAACCTTAAAAAAATTAAATAGTACTGAATGAAACGTCGTATTAACAAGGATGACAACATCCATAAAAGCGAAGCACTGAAACAGTAGGAAAAACGGACGTTAACACTTGTATCGTTTCAGAACTCAATAATCCTAATATAAATGTATAAGAGTCAAAGCAAAATTGTGAGTAAATTTGTTAAAAAACTGCTTGATATAGGATAATGTTTATGGACATACTTACATTTTTGATTATAGAGTTGCTTCGTTTATTACATTATACTTTGTTGTCCCAGGAATCAATATACCAAAAATCAGATCAATCGGATAATTAGATCACATAAAAATTTGATGTTAAAAAAGTAAAAAATCATCATGTTTAAAATGGACGTACGGACATTTTGGTAATGATTATAGAGTTGCTACGCTTTCTAAATCGTACCTAACTGCTAAAGGAATCACCATGCAAAATTTGAAATCGATAGGACAATTCTAACATGCCTAAATTAACGAAAAAAGCTATCCGTTACGGACGGACGTACGGACGATCTGACCGACCCTAATTATAGAAAAGCTTCGCTTTTAAAAATATCTGTATTGAATGTAATACATTATTTTTAAGGGTCTTGTCTTAAGAAGAATAGTATGATTGTTAATAGGTAGAAAGGAAACATTGATGATATTTGACCACACTCAACCCTTCCATCAATTGTGCACATTGCTAATCTTAATTTAAAATCAGCATAAGTAGGTGAAACCAAAACCCAACGCTTTATCACTTCATGCATTTTAGGTAGCATCCATTTTATTACAGAAGAAAGGCATAATATATATATATATATATATTAAGATATATAAGTTTTCCGGAATTTTAATGTTAGGGGGAGATTTGAAATCAGCATCAAATTTTAAGGATTTTTTATAAAATTCGTTTTTTTGTATAATTCTTTATCTAAAAGTGGAAATGCATTTTAAGTTAATTAATTTTGACCAATAGGATAGGTGGATTTTGAACTACCTGCACTCTAATTGGTTGAATGATGTACGCCATCCAATCAGAGCGCAGATTTTTTAAATCCACCAATCACAGATGCCAAAATTAATTAACTTAAATTGCATTTCCGCTTTTAGATAAAGAAATATAAAATCCTCAAAATCTGATGCAGATTTCAAATCTCCCCCTAACTTTAAAATTCCGGAAAACTTATATATCTTAATATATATCCCTAAGACATAACAAAAGATAGTGTTAGTGAAGAAGCTAGAATATGACAGGAAAAGCAAGAAATAAAATCTAATAAGTCAGAGGGCTGCAGGGTCAAACATCAACTATGTTTCCTCCATTCCAGATCTATAATAATAAAAATAAAATAATTTAGATACAAATAAAAAATATAAAGATAAATAAGGTCGCTAATAAATTTTTAATTTACCTCCAGTTCAAATGCTTGTGATAATATGGCAATCAATCAATCAAGGGAGAAAGACAAAACATTAAGGGACTACAACTGCAGGAAGGAGCTATTGAAAGAGAAATAAGTGTCCATTGTACAAGTTGTTGGGTATTAAGTACAAACTACTCAAAACCAAAACCAAATGAAATGATACATCATAACTTACTTACCACTCCAATAGCCCCGTGTGAGAAAAGTACATAGTATTTTATATATACAGAATATTGTTTTACATTTTTATTAATAAATTACCAGACTGAGTATGCGACATCATCGTCCCCGAAGGCCACAAAGAAGCCAAAAATTGTGAGGAACATGACAAAGTTTGCGGTCAGCGTCAATCCGCAGGCCCCACCGGAGATCTGGAACAAAGAAAACTGTTAATTTAGCCCAAACAGATCATCAACTACAGTATTTCCTTTTCTGTTCATGCCAGTCCAGAGTGAAAATTTTAAATCACTTTGGAATGAGCAAAGAAACATACAATTCTATAAGTTGCGTGCACTAGGGTTTGACGCGGGAGCTGGTTTGAAGATAGAAAACAGTCCTTCCAAATAAAAATTTTGACATCCCCCCATCCGCACACACGCCCCTTATTCTAGGAAATGTCTTAGGTTTGATACATAAATTTTCGGATTTGGTTTGGTTTATTCAGCAATATTTGAATTAGGTTTGAATGAGACAAATGTCAATAGTTTAAATACAACGGATGTTCATAGCTCATCACATATATCAAAGTCATATATCAAATCATCCTGCTCCTTTTACAAACAGGAGATTCAACCAATATAAAAAAAGTCTATATATAAATGACAGATGAATTGAGTATTTTGATACTTTCAGGGATGTAATAAATACAATATCAACACCCAAAACCATTATGGATTAATCAGCCAGTTTCTTACTTAAAGATCGAATTCATCTGCAATACAATCAGCTTTATCCGCCCTTTTAGGACCAAATATTACAAAAAGAGTAAGAATCCGAATAAATACAAAAATTCTTGGAATGCCATCCTCCAATTTTTTGAAAAATAAATAATACTTACAATGCCCTCGTCAGGTAGATCAGGCTGAGTTGAATTATTAGGCCCAGCACTTGGTACCCCTGGAGCACGATGCAACACAACTGGCAGCGCAAACGCTGACACAACTATACCTGCACAAAAAAAAATAATTTTAAAATTATGTATAAAATGGATATATTATTTTATTTCTGGGACAGAAGGAATATTATCTCTTTGATTAATCTCACCCTTGCGCACCTAGCCAAAGGCATACTAATTGTGGGGGATATTAAACAGTCTTCAAGTTCAATGGTCCTGTCCTCATTTGCGATCTTTTCAATTACTGTAAATAACGGGGCAAGGAGATTCTATATCTCTTAATAAACATACTTCATCTTGTGAGTTATTGACAAAAATAAAACATTTTATATGTAAACTTGTTATTATTATCATAAATTTAGATAACAATACACAATTAATTTCAATTTATATATGGAAATAAGAATTGTATACCTGTTGTTAAAAACCATGCCAATTCTTTGCACTGGCCACTTTCTCCAGAAACATCTGTGTAGCGCTTGGCTATAAGGTTGGGGATGGGGGACAACAGGTAAAATATAATCACAGTCAGAGGATACCAATTACTAAATACAGACGATACAGAAACTTCAATCATTTATTACAACTGAATTTATTAATAAAACAATCTTTATCTGAAGTGGTAATAAGGTAAATAAGAATAAATAAAATCGAGGTTAATACAGGGAGAGGAGGGACACATTTGGATTGTAAATTACACTAGTACCCAAAGATTTTAAAACTACTTTTCTTATTTGTTGGCTGGTGTAACAGTGTAATTGGATTGGTTCTAAATTAAACTAGTAGTGTCCCAAAATTTCAACCAAAAAATTTGATCCACAAAAGGGATAACTTTGTTTATCATCATTGAGTATGTATATCAATCTATTGTCCATAAGAAAGAAAGATACTTACTCGTATTGTGGGAGAGCACAGGCTAGAAACAAGAACAGGAACCCAATTGAACCAGAAAAGGCCAACGCAACCAATGCTAGAATTAAAAGGTAAAATTATTTTAATCTTAAATTAAATATATAGATTTGTCATATATGACAAATATGAGAAAATAGTAGCACAATAGTACCATAAATTAAAAGAGCGAGCGAGAGAGAGAGATCATACCATTCCCGAAGGCTTAATATTATAAAGAGTAAGATATATTTTTCTCTCTCTCTCTCTCTCGCTTTTTTAATTTATGCTACTATTGTGCTACTTAATACGATATCGATGGCGAACTCGCATGCTACCTTTTTCTTGAAAGGCCGATTTTCTAACGTTTATCGCCAAAAAATTAGGTGGTAATTCATAAGCTACCATTTGAGATATCGAACAACGTAGCATGCTACCTTTATTCTAAAGTTTCGCTGGGTAAGTGCTTTAATTATGTCAGAGGGGAAGTAGTTTAAAAATTCTTTTAGATTCCATAAAGCGATTTTTATATGTTGGAAAAAAAACTTATTCTTAGTTATTTTATAGATTTAATATTTAGGTTTAGCTGCATGCTTGCATTTATTAATACTTACATTTTACGTACGCCATAGTGATTTCAGTAGAAAGTTATCTAGGCATTTATTTACATAATAATCTCCAACATCAGCTTCAATTCAGTTCTTCTTATAACAAAGCATTTATACTAAAAAATTGTAAACAAAACAGTTTATGATTCAACACTCTATAGAAACCTTTCTATGTTAACCTGTACACAAATAATATAACGGATAGGATTGGTTAAACCAATCGCAAAGCTTACTTATTTTTTCGACCAATAAAAATTGTGTAAAATAAAGTTATCCAATCAAAAATGAGAAAATATCGCATCAGCTGATCATGACGAAACCATGGACCAATCAAATTGCGAGAAGTTTCTCGATATTTAAATATAGAGTGCATCGTTTTAAGATTTTATTTAAAAATAAACGTTATCACTATTTAAGTCTTTTATTAAGGATTTACTTTTAAATAAAATATTTTGAATTTTTCCTTTAGTTTTTTGTTATAATCCCCCAACTTTGTTAGAAAAATCCTAATTAAATTTGGTCCCCCTGGACTCAAATTAGCCACTTCTTAATAAGTCTGAAAATTTAAGTATATTAAAATGTTATCCAAATCTATCCCAGGGGTATCCAAATCATGAGATGATAAAGGTTTGAGTCCCACTTTTGACTGTGAGGTTCTCAAAAGAATTTTATTTACTTATAAAAAATTATTTTTAACACTTGTGTACAAAAAAAGCTAGAAATCGAGTCATACTTTTTGTAAGAGAATAGCGGCATTTACCGCAGAAAATCAATCAATCAACTTTTATTTATGTTTTTCATTCGGCATTTTTTCGTGACTCACAAAAATTGACCGACCAACGGCGAATAACTTTCCTTTCAAAGCCGGCCGCTTTGAGGAATTTTCGAGATTTTTATTTCTATATTTTTAAAAGAAAATAATGTTTAATCAACATTTTTAGTAATAAGCTATTTCGTTTTTATGATGAAATGAAAATCATGACTTGTATATTTTTTAACAATTTGTATTAACAGAGTGATTATATTCATTTCAGATAAAACTTAAAGACTATTTTCAACATGGGAGACAAGAAGGGGTAAATTTATTTTATTTGCATTTTTAAAAGCGAAGCTTTTCTATAATTAGGGTCGGTCCGTCCGTCCGTCCGTACGTCCGTCCGTCCGTCCGTCCGTCCGAGATAGATAGCTTTTTTTCGTTAATTTAGGCATGTTAGAATTGTCCTATCGATTTCAAACTTTGCATGATGATTCCTTTAGTAGTTGGGTACGATTTAGAAAGCGTAGCAACTCTATAATCATTACCAAAATGTCCGTACGTCCATTTTAAACATGTTGATTTTTCTACTTTTTTAACAACAAATTTTAAAGTGTTTTAATTATCCGTTTGATCTGATTTTTGGTATATTGATTCCTGGGACAACAAAGAACAATATTATAAGCGAAGCAACTCTATATTCAAGTCCAAAAATGTAAGTATGTCCATAAACATTATCCTGTTTTTAAGCAGTTTTTCAATAAATTTACCTACAATTTTGATTCGAGATTTATACATTTATGTTCCGATTTTTCAGTTCAGATACTATACAAGTGTTTATGTCCGTTTGTCCTACCGTTTTAGTGCTTCGCTTTTATGGATGTTGTCATCCTTGTTTTATTGTATATCCATAGGGGAAAAGTAAAGTTCAATTGTTATTTTAAGTCTTTTTAGTAGTTCTTTCATATTGTCTTAAAACACGATGTCTTGGAGTTAAATATTAACTGTATAATATTGATTAAATTAGTTAGTAGATCTTTTATTCTAACGTAATATTTTGAAACTAGCGGCTGCGCCCCTAGCATCTAGGGGCTCTATAATTGAAGGGATATGGAAGGCAGAAAAGTATCCTAAAACCATCTCAGGGCCTATAAGAAGCCCCACTGTAAAGGAGATTTCGGTTCAGCGGCTAGCGAGATCCTTCGCTAGAGACTAAAAAGCTTACTACTTTATAATATTTTATAGGATATATTCCAATACAAAAGAGCTTCGTATCACCTGTGCTTTGAGGAAGTTGTATATATATATAAAATAATATTTCTTACTACACGTCGATATTGTGTTTTATGCATGGGATCTCAATATTTATGACTACCCCATTTGATAGTTTAATATTTTAAACTCTGTTTTTAAAGGCTGTATACATTTAACAGGTTTTAGTATATAGGTAATTCTCATTTAATATTGATATAAATTTACTTATTTGTTTAGAGATGAACTAGCTACAGCTATCCTGAACCGTAAAGCTAGACCCAACAGACTCTTGGTGGAAGATGCTGTCAATGACGATAATAGGTTTGTTGATTGTTTAAACTTTTTATTATTCTTTAATTAAGAATAATGATTATTATACCTAGATTTTAGTGACTTTTCTCCTACTCAATAATTGAATTAATATCTAACAAACCTAAATTATCAACAAATATTAACGTTTAATTTTAACATGTAACACTTAGTAAAAGCTACAGATTTTTAATCCAATATTGTTTTAGCGTGGTTGCATTGTCTGTTGCGAAAATGGACGAGCTCCAGCTGTTTAGAGGTGACACTGTACTTCTAAAGGTATATTTTTGGACAAAGACATTTTATCAAATGAATAATAAATATTAGGTATTGACATACTTTTACTCAGTTACGAGTACAATATTTTTTTTTGTATTATTAATTAAAATTTTTAGGGCAAAAAGAGGAAGGAAAGTGTTTGCATTGTTCTATCAGATGAAACTATTTCTGATGAAAAAATCCGCATGAACCGTGTTGTAAGAAACAACCTTCGTGTCAGACTTGGCGACATTGTGGCTATTCAATCTTGCCCTGACGTTAAGTACGGCAAGCGTGTTCAGGTTCTGCCCATCAATGACTCTGTCGAGGGTCTGACTGGCAACTGGTTCGAGATCTACTTGAAGCCCTACTTCTTGGAGGCCTACAGACCAGTGCACAAGGATGATACTTTTATTGTTCGTGGTGGTATGAGAGCAGTGGAATTCAAGGTTATTGAGACGGACCCATCTCCTTACTGTATAGTAGCACCCGATACTGTTATCCATTGTGAGGGTGAACCTGTCAATAGAGAAGACGAAGAAGATGCACTGAACGCTATTGGGTAGGTTTTACACATTTTTATCTTGAAGCACCAAAAATTCTTTTGTGGAACCTTCTTAAATTTTTTAAACAAATTATTTGATTAATGTCCAAGAAAAATAACAGTGGTGTATATTCCACACAAGATTCATTTTTTTCCCTGCTACAAATTTTTTTATAACAATATATTTTTAGTTATGATGACATTGGTGGGTGCAGAAAACAGTTGGCTCAGATCAAAGAAATGGTTGAACTTCCCCTCAGACACCCTACATTGTTCAAGGTAAAATATCAGATTTGTATTTGAATAAAAATATTATTTCAATTTTCAAAAAACTAAGTATTGGTAGGTATTATACAATGTTCCCTGTTATGCTGCGCTGGTATAAAATAAAGATAATTAATTTTAGGCTATTGGAGTGAAACCTCCCCGTGGTATTCTATTATACGGACCTCCAGGTACTGGTAAAACCTTGCTGGCCAGAGCTGTGGCAAATGAGACCGGTGCATTCTTTTTCTTGATTAATGGTCCTGAAATCATGTCCAAGTTGGCTGGTGAATCAGAGTCCAATCTTCGCAAAGCTTTTGAAGAGGCTGAAAAGAATTCTCCAGCTATTATTTTCATTGATGAAATTGATTCTATTGCTCCGAAAAGAGAGAAGACCCAGGGAGAAGTAGAGAGAAGGATTGTATCACAGCTCTTGACTCTTATGGATGGTCTGAAGCAAAGGTAGTTATGTTATATTTATTATTAATTTCTTTAGAGATATAGTTATAGAAACTTTAATTAGTAAAAAATCTTTATTTTGAAAATTAAAATTTTTCTATTTTTCTTTGGAATTAATACTTGGTTTAATTTTAAGATCTCATGTTATTGTGATGGCTGCCACAAACAGACCAAACTCAATCGACCCTGCCCTCCGTAGATTTGGCAGATTTGACCGTGAAGTTGATATTGGTATTCCCGATGCAGTTGGCAGACTCGAGATTCTTAGAATCCACACCAAGAACATGAAGCTGGCCGAGGACCTTGACCTGAACCAGGTGGCTGCTGAGACCCATGGTCACGTGGGTGCTGATCTGGCTGCTTTGTGCAGTGAAGCTGCTTTGCAGCAAATCAGAGAGAAGATGGATCTCATTGATCTTGAGGATGAAACCATTGATGCCGAAGTTTTGGACAGCTTGGCTGTTACAATGGAAAACTTCAGGTAATACTGGATCACTATTTAGGTCTAGATAAAGTTTATCAAAGGCACAACAGCCTTTTAAGATTATTTTTGTGATCATATCTTATTTTTTATCAAATTTTTTATTCTTAATTACCAATAGCATTTTTATCACAGAACATCTATGTTTTGGTTAGTTGAATAAAAAAATCCTTTTAAAGGTATGCAATGGGCAAGAGCACACCAAGCGCCATCAGAGAAACAGTTGTGGAGGTACCCACAGTCACCTGGCAGGATATTGGAGGCTTGGAGAATGTCAAGAAGGAGCTACAAGAGCTAGTCCAGTATCCGGTGGAACATCCAGAAAAGTTCCTCAAGTTTGGCATGATGCCTTCCAAGGGTGTTCTCTTCTATGGTCCCCCTGGTTGTGGTAAGACTCTGTTGGCCAAGGCTATTGCCAACGAGTGCCAGGCCAACTTTATCTCCATCAAGGGCCCAGAGTTGTTGACTATGTGGTTTGGTGAGTCCGAGGCTAATGTCAGAGATGTCTTTGATAAGGTAATTAGAATATCATTCCACTTGCACTAGACATTTTTTTTATCTATTTCTTTGGTAAAATACCCTCCCCTTTCTTCTGTTTTCAAATAATGTTTAAGGTGGTGGGTTAATCCTAATTCGATCCCCTTATCCTAACTTTTAAATTGCTTCTAGGGGTGTAGCATTCAAGTTGGTAAACAAACAAAGATTAAACATTGAACATGAAATTATAAATATGATTGATTTTAGGCGAGATCAGCCGCACCTTGTGTACTCTTCTTTGATGAATTGGACAGTATTGCCAAGTCTCGTGGTGGTACCTCCGGAGACGCCGGCGGTGCCAGTGACAGAGTCATCAACCAGATCCTAACAGAGATGGATGGTATGGGCAGCAAGAAGAATGTTTTCATCATTGGTGCTACCAACAGGCCTGATATTATTGATCCTGCTATTCTTAGGTATGAATAGTTTCTTTTGTTGTTAAAATAACTTATCATATGTTTAACCTATTAAATATCTTGGGTAATAAGTACAATTAAGGTATGTGTGTCCAATAAAATCTATATTTTTGGTTTGCAGTCTAGGTAGTTTTCCACATATCCAAGCTAATTCGCCGTGCTTGCAGCTGAGATTATCAATACAAAGACTTAAATTATAATATTATTGTCAACAATATTTACTTTTTTTTGCTTAGGTAAACTTTCCATCTATTTAAGATCTGTTATTTTTAAAAAGTTTGTTCTTATCCTCTAGATTATTGATGTCTTCTTATGGACAACATTTGCTCGTCACATTAAAATTCATAATTTTAGACCTGGCCGTTTGGATCAGTTGATCTACATTCCTCTGCCCGACGAAGCCTCCAGAATGTCCATCCTGAAGGCCAACTTGAGAAAGTCTCCTGTGGCCAAGGAGGTGGATGTTCCCTTCCTGGCCAAGATGACCAATGGATTCTCTGGTGCTGACCTGACAGAGATTTGCCAGAGAGCCTGTAAATTGGCCATCAGAGCCAGTATTAAGGCAGATATTGAAAGAGAGAAGGAAAAGCAGAAAGCGGTAATGATTTATTTATGCTGTTCATAATACGATTCCAAAGATATAAATAATATCAATATACAATCTCTGATAATTGGAAAAAAAAATAATCAGATAAAGATATAATAATTCTATTTTAAAAAGATTTTGCACCAATGTTACACTTTTTTTAAAGAGCGAACATAAATTAAAATTACTAAAGGTATTTTTGAATTAATGTATAGAATATTTTTATACTCAAACGTTTAAAGATCTATTAAGAGTCTATTGTTCCTACTTATAGCACTGTAAAATAAATACGTTGATGTATTAGGCAAAGAAAGCACCCGCGTCCAAGTGGTCTGCAAAGGTGACATGTACCATAAGTTTTGTTTTACTAACATCAATTTACCAAGTTGTACATCTATTTTATTATTTATGCTATTTGTTGAGACTTGTAGCATTTATAACAATGATTAAGTGAAACGAATTTATTTGGTGCTGTGTAAAATTAAAAGAAACTAAAAAAATTTTACTTCCACTTCTTCCCCAGAACTGAAGAAATGGGCGGATTAACTATTTAAATTTTAAGATGTTTGTTGCTGATTTTAAAACAAGGGTTATTCTTTATATTTTAAGTAATTTGTTGATTTTGTTTGTTTAGTAATATAACCAATATTTATTATCGCGTTGTGTTATAGACAGCTTTCCGCGGATATAAAAATAAATATTTATAAGATTACACTATTTTCTTAACCCCAAGGGTGCTAATCCAGCGGATAGTAATCGGTTTAGAAGCTATACTTGATAAGCCTTTCTTATTCAAACAAGGGCCTCCGTGACTATCATCTGTAATTAAAAAAAACTAAAATTTCAAATATCATGTAGAATGTAGATCTAATTAAATTATCTTTCCTAAATTATTGCGGGATCTAAAATTTTATGATTTAATTGTTATTTTTTATTTAATATTTGTGTACTTATCTATTCTTAATTAAGGGAGCCACAATGGATGTTGATGAAGAGGATCCTGTCCCAGAGATTACAAAGGCACACTTTGAGGAGTCCATGAAGTTTGCCAGGAGGTATTGTTTACTTTTAACTTATGTCTCAATCATTACATTTTAAAATGACAGTGTGACAAAACAAATTTTTTCTCGTATTCTTTCAGGGGTGTATATTCTGCACAAGATTAATTTTTTTCCCCTGCTGCAAATTTTTTTATTTTTTTCCCCTCCTATTTTTCTCCAGCAAGGAAGGGGATAAAATCAGAGATGGGAAAAAACAAGGTTTTTTAAAAAAAGATCAAACCAGTGTGGTTTATTTGGTTTAAACCGGTTTATATTGGTTTTTATTAATAAAAACCAGGTTTTTTTTGTTTTTTTTTAATATTTTTTTTGTTTTTTTTTAATAATATCCAAATTAAAGTATTCTAATTTAGTATAAAGGGGTAGTTTCACGAAATGCATTTGAACTTAATTTAGTGAACCGCATATTTTATCCTGGTTAAATGGTTAAACTACATTTATATGGCATATATCTAAAAAAAATTTCAATTTTCTACCACATAGTTTTTGAAATATCAAAACTTGAAAATCGTCTTTTTAAATTGCATATATCACAAAAAGACAATTTTCAGGTCTTGATATTTTAAAAACTACGTGGTAGAAAATTGAATTTATTTCAAATATATGCTATTTAAATGTAGTTTACCCCATTAACTAAGAAAAAAATTGCGGTTCACTAAATTAAGTTCAAATGCATTTCGTGAAACTACCCCTTTAGTATAAAGATTTAAACTATTAAAAGAATTTTGAATTAGGTATTTATGTTTTTGACTGTATTTTTTACATTATAAAAAGACTAGCGGCTAGGCCCCTAGAGGCCTCTAGGGGCACTTGAGGAGGAGAGAGTCGAATTTAATAATTGAATTTTTTATTTTATATTTTGTAAGAAAAAGTAAAAAAAAATTTTTTTTTTGGGGGGGGCGAACATTTTTTTTGGGGGGGGGGGGGTCGCCCCCCCCCTCTTTTAAATTTAGTTAAAAAGTTTTTTAAAAAAATTTTTCGGAGGGGGGGTTGGGGGTGTCCCACCCCCAAAGAAAATAGTTATAAACCTTCCCGGGACCTATGAGAAGCTACCCTGTTAAGGAGAACCCAATCGGTTCAGCGGTTAGCGAGATCCTTTGGTACAAACATACAAACATCCTGTTACTTTATTATATGGATATAACTGGAAAGATAGGCCTTTGTATTAAAAAAAAACCATTTAAACCATCCCACCTTGGTTTTTTTAGCTTTTTTTTTTGGTTTAAACCACTTGATTAAAACCACGTGGTTTTTATTTTGCCATCCCTGGATAAAATAAATATTTTCAAAACTTTTTGTTTTATTCATATTATTCCCACTCCCACATATTCTTTTCTCCAAAGGGGGGATAAATATGGAAAAAGAACTTTCAGTTCTCTGAATTTTTACATTGTTTTTCCTCACAGACACATTTTTTAATGTTTTTTACCTCCCCCCCCCCCCCCTTCAGCAGGGTCAAATTTGCAGAATATACACCCCTGTTTTCATTCAAAACCGATTATAATCCGGTGGATTAGAACCGGTGCTCGTCCATAAGAAAAAACTATGTCTAGCAGCGTATTATATAAAGTTTTCTACCAACATAAAAAAGTATAAGATTAAAACCAGTTTTTTGCCCATGCCTTAGCTTCGGCATCTCGGGGATAAAAACCGGTTTTACCTTATAATTTTACATATCCGCGGAAAGCTGTTTAAAATACGATGCGAGAAATAACTTTTTTAAGTATTTGTTTTAGCAGATTTAAAAGATTTTATTTAAAGTAGAACACACTTAAGTTAAAAAAAAAACTCACCAATTTGGTCTTAATAGGCGATATAGACAGATTAAAGGAACCCTGCAAGAAATATACCGCTTTTACTACTGAAAGACTGCCACGAGTAGATCCAATACCCAAAATTTAAAGCCTCTAGCTTCAATAACAAAAAAGTTAGACATATCAAAATCATATTTTTAGTACAATAAAAATTTTGAAAGTTTTTCATTGCTAATAATAAAAATAAAATACAATACAAAATTCAATAAAATACGTCGCCTACAAAGAAAATTATAAGCTTATTTTTATCATAAACTTAGGATGCCAGTAACTGATTATTTTTTTACAATGAAAACACCCTTCTTTATTGTCAAAATCATTCCAAAAAATTCAATTTAATTTACGTTGTACTGAGAGTACTGTAGTGTGAGAATGCCAGCCTTTGGGATTTCCAGCCAATTAGAAGGCTGAATCTGCGCTAAGTCCACTGAACAACCAATCACAGCTGAGCATCTGTATAACTTACATTAGTTTCATTTTTTACGGCTATGATTTTACACATACAAATGTAATTTAAACCGAATTTTTAAAAGAAATTTTGACTATGAAAAGGAGTGTTTTTATTGTAAAGATGTTATAAGTTACTGGCAGCCTAAGTTTCTGAAAAAATAAGCTTTTAATTTTGCTTCTAGACGACGTAATTTAATATTGAAATTTATATCATGAGCAATGAAAATCTTTCTAAATTTTCATTGTACTAAAAAAAATAATTTTGAAATATCTGTAACTTTTTTGTTATTGAAGCTGGTGGCTTCAAATTCTGGGTATTGGGTCTACTCGTGTGGCAGTATTTCAGTAGTTATAGCGGTGTATTTCCTGAAGGGTTCCTTTAAAATGTTTTACACTTATTGAGGCTTGGATGTGTTTTTACAAGTTTTAGTAGCTGAAAAACTTTACATCTCACCCGCATTGATACCTAATGCTTTTCTCTTATGGAGTTTGTCAGTATACAAATTTTGTCTGTTTGACTCTCAGCTAGCGAGGGAGATAGGGCATGGAAAAAAAATTTTAAGGGGGGGAATGGGTAAATTTATTATATTACCCTAAAAAAGCTAGATACATAATAAACCACAATTTATAACGTGTACAAAAAAGTATTGATTCATTCAGCCACAAGAATCAAAATTGTGTCTCTTAAGATTTGAAGCACCGCTGCTTGTGGACATAGTGTACCTTGTAAGAGAAAATGGCCCTTTATTTAGAACCTATTTTATTTTCTATATTTGGTGATAAATGTCTCCTACTCTCTATTTATATTTGGAAAGCTAAAAAACTAGTTAGATTATTAAAAAGTGAATTATTTACTATTAATATCCTGAACGGACGCACGGACAAATGTAAAATGTAGAGTAGCTATACTGTAAATATTTGTATTCACATACCATACAAACCTGTTATGTAATTACGGAAAATTCCATAAAAAAAAACAAGAGTTTTTTTTCTGTGGTCTACATTTACATTTCTCTTAATATTATGTAGTGTATTGCCTTATATCAACTTTACTCTTAAATTGATTTTGTTCAGGGGTACAGGTATAGGACAATAAAAGATAAAGTTATCTCTTATTCTTTAATTGTATCTAATATAGTCTGAAGAAGTTGGCGTGTAAATAAATGTATCATTAATTGTGACTATAATCTATCTCCCTGAATTGCAACCCTTTTATGGTGGGTGGAAATTTCCGCTCGCTGAACCGCCAAAATCTAAACAACTTTTCTCGTATTCATTTGAAACCCAATAATATCCTTTGGGGATTAGAACCGGTCACCATCTATACAAAAAAAAACTATGTCTTAGCATCGTTTTTTAAGAATATAAAACTGGTTTTAATCTTAGATACATTTATACATTTTTTATCCGCGGAAAGCTGTTTATAGTACGATACGAGAAATAACTATTCTCTAACTTCAGATCCGTATCAGACAACGACATCAAGAAGTACCAGATGTTCTCCCAGACTCTGCAGCAATCCCGTGGATTTGGAACGAACTTCAGGTTCCCTGACCAGGCCGGCGGCGGCCAGGGCGGTCAACCTGCTTCTAACAACTTTACCAACGATGACGAGGATGATCTTTACAACTAAGAGCGAAGCCCAGACAAATCAGTGGAAGCACAGTCTTATATTTGTATACAACACCCACAACCAATTAGTTCGTTCTTGTATTTATTTTTTAACTTATTTGAAAATTGTCCACCAGTCCGAGAATTATGTGAATTTTGTATGATTATGTGATTACTTAATTATTAAAATTTTAGTATCAGGTATCTTGTGTTCTTTCTTAGTAATTTATTTGACAATTAACGTACCTATAGTTTTCTAAATTTTAAATTAATATGTCCATTAAGGTTATTTTAATTGTAATAAGCGAATTCTATATTTTGATTGTTATAAACTAATATGACAAATAACGTTAGTGAAGGCTTGGATAATTTTATTTATGAAAGTGAGTGACTTGTTTCAATGTCTTTTCAACTGAACAAAAAAATATATTTGTTTTTACTGATCATGCTTTTGCTGCGTGATAAGATAACTCTACTACGCATTTAGACTGCCTTGTAAATTTATTTTGTATCCCTTTAAAACCTTCCCCATTTCCTAGGTTTTGTAAAATATATTTGGAGGCGCAACTTAATAAAATTGGAGGTGTGTTCGAGTATACATTATTCAATTCATTTTGGGTCTAAATGACTATTTCCGTGCGTACCTGATTAGTAGACATATATTTATGATAATTTTAGGGAACTGAAGGATGGGAGGGGAGGATAAATAAGTTAAAGGGGTGGAATAAATGGGAAGTTAGACCGGTTTAGATATACCTCAAGGATACCATATTTAAATCTTTGGTGAATTATTAAATTTTTTTTTTTTAAATTAAAAATTAAAACGTTTCATAAATAAATAAAGAGAAAAAATTATTTCAGATTATTTTCTAAAAATGTAATTTTTTTCATAGCTGGCCACCCTGTTCATAATACTTGTCCACTCCGCGCTTTAGGAAAGGAAGAAAGAGAGAGAGAGGGGGACCAACTCCACACTCGCAGCAGACAAAATTTTACATTTCTGCCTGCTTTAGTAGTGCGCTGCAGAGAGAACTGTTCACAGACAATTTAATACGCACACACACACACGAGGGCTCTATTCAGTGGTGCGTTATTTGTATATTTTTATACATACGCAGTATAACAGCTGATTAGGCCTTGTTGTTAGGCCATAGTCGTACATTGCGTACGGTAAATATAAATAAGAATAAAGTGATACTAAGTTATGGTGAAACTTTGAATTATTACATGTTTATGAAATGTGACGTTCATACATAATATAAGCAATTTTAAAAACTTGTATGCGTGAAGGAAATTTTTAGAACAGGTTTCTCAAACAACATTTGAGAATAGAGAGAGAGACGTGAGATTTATCTCATGTGAGAGGAGAGACAAGTTTTTAAAGGAGAAAAAATACCATATTTTCTCTTTATTTTTATTCTTTTTTTTTTGCCGACGTGCCCCAAAAGTTGAATTATCTATGAGAAGAGGGTTATTATGCGTGATCAGGATACGCTGATACATTTAGTTGGTGGCGGGTAAGTTTTTGTCTTTTATTTATACTTTTTAGATTACGTAACATTTTAATAATTAAATTGCTTTAAATAACGTTTATTTGCTAAATCACGTTATTTTTCAACGTTTTGTACAGTGAAGGCAATTCAAATCCATTTCGTGAAAATACAGATTTTTGGTTCGGATTTATCTGAAGGCGTTTTAATTAAATCCCCTAATAATCTGATCCCATTCCCATAAGTGAAAAGTACCACGGATTGCCATCCCTAAGTTTGCAGTTTATCAGATTCTTACATATGGAAAATAATGACACACCCCCATTGAGTGATTTGGGGGCAAGTTATCCTGTTTTTATATGTGTGTCTGTAAGTTTGAGTATACAAGATTCACACACGTACCTTTACAATAAACATACTTTCTAATATATCAAAGTTTATCAAGCCCCTAGATGGAAAGCCTACATGTGTAATTTACTTTTTTAAGATAGAAAATATGTTTATTTTCTATGATAATAATGATTTTTTCAAAATTTCAGAGTTGGTGGAACAGCTGGTGCAATATTCACATGTCCTCTGGAGGTTGTTAAAACCCGCCTTCAGTCATCAAATTCCGGGTTTGACGTGCCCGCCACTGCCACCACAACAGTCAACAGCACCGGCTCTAAGTCAACAAATAACAATGGAAACAAAAGCAAAAAGACAAAACTAAACTGGCATCGCTTGGAGCGTGTCACCCTGCGACCCGTTTTCGGATCACAATATTCCAGTGTTAATTTATTGTTACGAAGCGGTAACGGTTACAATTTTGGTTCAGCGACGCCGATTTTGTACTCGACACAGTCACAGCCATGCAGACCTATAAAGACCAAGCTGTCGTCGTTCCCGGACAGGGCAGGCGGAAAACATCTTCTGCACAGCAGTGTGTCAACGTCGGCGGCTTCCAAACGGTCTGTGCACACAATCCCTACAGCTGCCATGCGACGATGCGTTCACACAATTTCTATGCCAGAACCTGGTCCACCTAAACCAATCAGGATAGGGGTATGGACTTGTCTCAGGTAGAAAAGAATTAATTTGTTGTTTATTAATGCACACTAGAATTTATTTTATAATCAAGTATCATAGTAATCCTATTATATAAAATAGTTAGATGTTTTTTTGTCTGAACCGATAGAGTTCTCCATTTTAGGGAAGCTTTACATTGGTCCCGGGATAGTTTTAGGACATTTTGAATTTTAGATTTTAATCTTGGTATGGTTTTATGCTATATTTTTGACGATCCCTACCCCTTCGTATACGAACCCCCTTGATGCCATTAATCTTAAATTACCAATCTAACGCTGTAGGTAAACTAAAGATATGTTAAAATTATAAAGTTTCAACATTTAGGTAGACAACTGATAAAAGTAATTTACCTAAACATATTTCATTGGTTTAAATTAAATATTGAAATAATTTTTATGTTTCAGGCATATATGGATTCATGAAGGACCCAGAGGCCTCTTCCGAGGGTTGGGTCCCAACCTTGTTGGTGTTGCCCCGTCCAGAGCCATTTACTTCTGGTCATATTCAACAACCAAACAAAAACTGAATCTAAGTTTACCTCCAGCCAACAGGGACACTCCGTTTGTCCATGTCACGTCTGCCTTTTCTGCAGGTAGACATTTGAAAATGTGTTGGCCATTATGTTTTCATGTATAGGAATCATAAACAACTATGAGAACTTGAGAAGACAAGGAATATTTTTGAATGAAAGATGTTCGGTCTGTTATCTGAGGGATAAGTAAGATCACTGTCAGACCTAATTAGAGCTTTTTAAGTTCATTTACTGGCCTCTTATGACAGGTGTCGTACTTTAAACTGGTTCTCTAATAAAAGGAACCTAATACATGGAAAGGCCTAAGTTAAATCATTACTAGTTATGTTACAATATTTACTAAAAATTGTAGTTTGTGCGTTTCAAAAACTTCCTTAAGAAGTATTACTTTGATATCGTTTTTTTGTTAACGCTTTAAGCTCATTACGAAGTGTTTGTAAATCTTCAGAAGACTTTCATCCTATTTGTGACAGCTTTTTTAATGGATTTATTATTCAATGGATCTTACACCAGATTTTCATAAACTCATATAAAGTGAAACTTGTAGCTGGCAACCCCCTTTTACCCAATGCCCTCCCCTCCAATTAGATGAACGAACTCAAAATAAGTGATGTCCATGTTAGCAACCTTAAACGACGACAATTTTTCCCCTGTCATAATATCCACATGTATTCTATATCCTTTGCTTTTTCAATAGTTACTTATGATACCCATTTGTCAAATAGTATCCAATAATGACGTTTTTTGCTATAGTGATTTTTTAAGTTAATATTGGCGGATAAGTCTTAAAAAGATTCCTCATCCTTTTTTATTGTTTTCATAATTTAATTATTACCATTTTCAGGCTTTATATCCTCCTGTGTTACCAATCCAATCTGGTTGATAAAAACCCGGCTACAGTTGGACAGGTCAGAAGGGGGACTCATTTCTGTGATAAAGAAAATTCATTCTGAAAAGGTGATTACATAATATTTTCTCTTTCTTTACTAATGTTTTTGGCAGAACTATTAAGGTATTTAGGTTATGTCTGTTGGACTTTTACATGATTTTTCATACTACCTGATTTTTTGAAGAATATTGTTTCCGTTTTAACTGTAGTTAAATTGCCACTTTTATTAAAATAGGTTACTTTTCGTTTACAGTTTTACTAGCAGTGGTCAGGATTCAACAATTCAAAGGGATAGTTCTATGAAGTGTATTTAAAGAGTTAAGGTACTTAGAGTAGTGAACTTTTATATGTCTTAGTAGAATATATTAGGCATTGGATAGATATGATTATATGTTAAAGAATTTTTAACATTGACCAGACCAAACTTTTTTTATTTGACAATATCGAAAAAAGTAAAAGTGATTTGCCACATAAATTACATGAGAATGGTCTATTTTTTTCCAAATATGTATAGCCAAAACACCAATTTTAGTGAATCTTTTTCCACATATTTCACAAGAGTTATAAAAAAATTGAACAGGGGTTCCCCTTAGGACAAGTTACTTAAAAAACATAAAAAATAACGTCCGGTTCATTACAGGACAGGTTTTCTATAGATTCTTTTTTTTTAAATAAAGAAAACCGTCCGGTTTACTTACAATATACACATTATCTCACGCGGAAATACCAACTAACCATACAACATATATATATATATATAAAGACCATTCTCATGTAATTTATGTTGAAAATAACTAACTCTTAGATATTGTCAAATAAAAAAAGTTTGGTCAGGTCAATGTTAAAATTCTTTATCACAATCATATCTATCCAATGTCTAATATATTCTACTAAGACATATAAAAAGATCACTACTCTAAGTACCATACTGAATATTTTATCGGTCATTCTTTGTTGTTATGTGTATTTTGTTGTATAAAAAGTTTGAAGTTCTATTAACTAGTAAATGCTATCTAAAGTTGTATTTATGAGAAAAAAGTTTTTGCCATATATAACATGCAACGAAGTTGAAAATAAAAATGAAAAACTCATTTTTTAAGGAAAATCCCTGGTAAAATCTTTTAATTTTAATCAATAACTTTATATTATGCACTACTACGTTATCTAAAATAGAAAAAACTTACAGTTCACTATTTTTTTTTTAAATGCACTTCGTGAAACTATCCCTTTTATATTGGATATTATTAGGATAGACTTTTTATTTTTATTCAAGCGGAGATATGTACGAAGGCGAAAAAATATTTTGGGTTAAAAGAAATTATTTCACCATTTAATTAGCTAAATCCCTTTCTTGAATCGGTAATTGTCTTTGCTACCATGAGTAAACATTTGGTCCATTTTATTTCTGAACGTCTCATAAAATTTAAAGAATAAAATAAAGTAAAATATCGAGATAAAATATTTTCAAAGCTAAAAATTTGTTTCACCTGGCAATAGGGATCATAATTCAGCGTTTCTTCAAAAATAAATACTAGGTATGTGGCTTTGAAATTTCGTGATATTTTAAAATAAAAATAGAGAATTATTTTTGTAATGATCACCTAGTAACAAAGTCTAAAGCTCAAAAAGCACAATTTATATAGAAGAAAGAATGAGGATTTTTTTAGATTAAAGTCCAATGCAAACAACGATTGATTTTATTGTTTTTCTATATTTTTTTATTTAACTGTTTTGAGCGCAAAAATGCTTCTTTTTAATTGAGATAATGTACCCTTCCCCCTAAAAAAGGTGTGGGGGGTTACCCTCGTCTACCCATGGGGCGAAACTCTTGTAGGAAGCCAATAAACTTACTGTAAAATATAAATTAAGATTTCAAAGCAAAAATTATTTTGTATAATATATTGCGAATACATATTTAATATTGAAAATTCTGTTTCTGAAAAGAAATTGCGCAACAAAACAAATTCAAAATTTTATTGATGCTTGGGGCGCCTGGCTTACTTTCATGTCAATCACTAGACCATATGATTAAGCTGCAGACATAGGGGAAGGGAAGGTTGGTAGGGAGTTACTCTAATCCGTTGAAATGTTTCTGCTTTTAATTTAGTTCCTAGAAAAAGAAAACAACAATATGCGTACAGTTTTCAATGGAGGAAAATTGTTTTATAATTTTAGATATGTAATCACAATAACTTCACAAGTAATTTGTAAGATACTTTGGCAGAATCGCACATTCTGCAAATAAACTCAAATAATCCCCCTCCTTTCCTAGCTATAGTAAATGTAATAGTATTAGTATAGTGGGTACATACATGAATTTATCGTGTATGGTTATCACTTAAGATCAAACTTTACCCTCAGTAAACTTAGTTCTTCCGAATTACTGAAATAAACAAATTTAGACAGAGAGGGGCTAAGTAAGTTTGTCCCTAGACACACATATTTTATGATCTGTATAAAACTTCCGTTAAAAGTAAAACCAATCAAGTCTTTTTATAGAATTTTGGTTCAGACAAAAACAATCGAATTATTATATATGATAAATGACGTTCATATATAAATGTACTATGGATGTTATGTAAGTTGCTTGATATCTTGACGTTTAAACAGCGGTCAGTTAGCCAGCCAGCCAGTCGTCACAACTAAAAGTCGATAGCTGACCTGTGAGTGAGTGTTTGCGCGCGGGCGCGTTTGTGACTGAAAAAAAACTGAATTCTATTGCGCATTTGTAACCTAAAAATTTTCCAGCGGCTATAATGCAGTTTATATAGGCTTTACTGACGCAAGTTCGACACACATGTATTTGCTGACTTTCCATCTAAAATTACTTTTATTTCCATAATTCAGACTTTTTATTTTTTAATAATTTTAAAATTTTCATTCATTTATCTGAATATGAATTGCATCAAAATCTTTAAGCGAGTTTTGTAGAGTTCAATGTGTGTAATTTACGGCAAAATATCATGGAATGCTATAAAAGGCAAAATTTCTTTAAAAACCTGGGTAGAACTTTTTTCGTTAATTTAAAAAAGAATTGAGTATATTAACCTTAAAAAAATGCTATCATCACAGCTGGAAGATGCTTAGTTCCATTGGACTCGTTCTTGCATACCATACTCAATGTTAAGTTTGTTAAGTTTAAAAACGAAATTGGATTTTTGATTGGGTTTATTATTGTATCTTAAAATCTTGGAACAAGTGTAAATATTTCTTAGTGTTACAATCGGTCAGCTTATAACGCTTTATAATCAAGTAATAATAGTAAAATTTTGTTGCAGGGTATTCCTGGTTTCTGGAAGGGTGTAACAGCTTCTTGGTGGGGAATCAGTGAGACCATGATACACTTTGTCATCTACGAGTATCTAAAGAAGTCATTGTTTGAGTACCAGCAGAAGAAAAAGGACCAGGACCGGACGTTCATTGACTTTGCTGGGTACATGCTGTGCGGAGCCACTTCAAAAACGTGTGCTACGTGTGTAGCTTATCCACATGGTAAATTAAAAATCCTATTATAACCCTTAAATTACCCTATATTGTAAAGGACCAGCCAAGCAGCCGTGAAGTTTTTAGACTCGGGGCGACTCGAATATAAAGTTTAATTTCATCCCGCCGCCCATCTCAATATCTTTCCCCAATTTTATTTTTGAAAAATGGAATAATTCCCTTTTTAATTTTTTTTACTTTTGGAAAATGTAATTTTACAACCCCGTTCTAATATTGTGGATATGAACGTGAGCTTTGAAGAATTAACCGCTGTTCTACAATACAATTACATGCTATGCATTATTTAAAGTTACTTTCAAAAGTTTCAAATAATCATGTAGTTTAACTTAATATCATTGTTCTTTTGTCTGAATAAGCGAATAGTTAAAATCCCAACAATAATTTTTCAAATTAACCCATCTTAGTATATGAAAACATAATGTTGAAAAGTGATTTCTTTTCAGAGGTTGCACGAACACGAATGCGTGAAGCTGGTACCAAGTACAGATCATTCTGGCAGACCCTGTTCCTGGTTGGGCGGGAGGAGGGCCACCGGGGCCTGTACAGAGGGCTGGCTACACAACTGGTCAGACAGATACCCAACACCGCCATCATGATGGCAACATACGAGCTTACCGTGTACATGCTCACTAACTATCTCAGGTAATTTTATATTATTGGTACTATCAGAATAACTGATATGGAGAACCATCAGCTTTCGATAGTTGACCTGGCTCCAGCCCATCTATTGTGTGTATTATGACAAATTTAAACAAAACACTACTCAAACCTTAACCAATAAAATGAATCTTTATTATGTACTGTAGAACACCTAAATAAGCGTATAATCAAATAGATGGTGGACTTATTTTCTTAGAGTTCTAGTCAGTTGCCTTTAATTTAATCAGCTACAAATTTTATAGCACAAAAAAATAGGTATGTAATGTTTGAAAGTAAGGATGTAAGCCACCTGTGTTAAGTTTTAAAAACCTTTATCTAACATCACAAGCACATATACGGCATTGAAAAAAAACATGAGGACAATTCATGGGCGGGCGTACATTCATTAGGTGTATGCTATTAAGGAATTTTAAAAAACAAATGGAATTGAGGGTCAATTGATATCCTTTAAAAGAATTAAAGCGTCATACTGAGGTTGGACAATATAATGTTTATACTTTTTTTACTGATGGAAAGGAAGTTGAATTTGATATAGAGCAAATTACCAGAGAGGCTTTTTATACTTTTATCTAATTCTAACAACTTTTCAAGAAGGTGGCAAATTATCTTTAAATAATATGTTTGTGACATTTTTTAGAACTTAACACGATCGCCGATGGTTCTGTCGATTGATACCTATTAATATCCCAATTTTGATATTTTGTTTCATATCTTAAATAGGTGCTTGTAAATTTATGTTTGCTTGAAATGTGCAACTCTCGTTTATATCCTTGATCCAAAATAGTTTGCATTGTTGCAAAATTTTCATTTTTTATGTCCTTATCCCTGCAATAGAGATAGTTGGGTATCATTTTTATCTAAGAGATATCTACATTAACCACTGCACCCCTCCCCTTGTTTTCTCTGACACTGTTTTCCATTATACCAGTATTTGCATTGTTGTAATGTTTTCATTTTTGTCTACTTACAAGGAGAGTTGATTATTTGAAGTTCTCGTAATCGATGTATAGTTAGGTTAGGTTAGGTTATAGGCTAGGGGGCCGAGCGCCCGAGGCTAGGCATGCCAGGGGGCCGAGCGCTGCGGCCATGACCTTTATTAACAGTAGAGGCTACTTTCCTTAGGAGGCTACTTTGTCATGAAGCTACTTTGTCCTGAAGCTACTTTGTCCGAAGCTACTTTGTCCAAGATCCTAAAAAACACCTTAGAAGGATAAAAAGTCATATTATAGTAAAGGCATTATGATGACGAATGTCTTGGTCGTGAAGCTATAAGTGCAGTCTTAGCTTGCAGTAATGTTGTTATAAGTAAATAATATCTTGATTTACGAGATATCTACGTCAACCATGCACCCTCTTCACCCGTTTTCTCTGACAACGTATCAATACTTTTGTTTGCCAATGCAACAATATAATATTTTTGAGAACAAAACTTTCTACTTTTACCGAATAAGTAAACAATAGTTGATTCAAATGTTTCACTGTGTAACAATTGCATAATATATGCACGCCTAGGTCCTAGATTTTGTCCAGCTGTTATGCCCAAGGGAAATTTCCAAAACTGTATACTTATAATTGTATACACATACTAATTTATTTTTACCTAGTAACGCGCTTAGCTTGTAAGTGACAAGAATTTTGGGGAAATGAGAGGAGTCTGCAAAAGACTGCCCGGCCCCCCAAAAAATGAACATACCCTAACTATTTTGTTATTAACCTTCCACGCGTATTTTACAGCTTTAACTTGTCACTTAAATCATTTGAAAAAGTCTTTTAAAATTAGTTTGTTAATTTTTTGAATTACTTTGTTTTCTAGAATATTTTCTATTATAAAGACATACCTACGAATAAAGTTGAACTAAAAATGTAAAAAAAAGTTGTACATGTTGACCCTAGCGGCTAGCTGGCTCCTGCCTTTCTTTAAGCATCTTAGTGACGTCAATAATGTTTGGCCAACTTCTCTTTTCTTAATTATTTCCCCAAACTGAAAGTTTTTTATGCAAGCGCACTTTTTAAGGTATGTATGTAAAAAAGTAAAGGCAATCATTTGAGTCAATATATATAGTATATATGTAGTGTATGTAAATTCAGATTAAAGACTTTACGTATGAACTATAAATGTATCTTAAAAATGATAAGTTTTCAAAATACCTACATTATCTTTTAGGCAAAGTTTTTAATAATCCATTAAAAAAAAGAATTATTTTCCTTAAATAAGAAGGAAAGTCCTTTGATTAGAATATTTTAACAATCATTTTTTTTTATCTATAATAGGTATATTTTCGGTGTTATATTACTTCAGCATGCATAAATATCAAACATATAAATGACTTGTTCTTCAGATACTCATACGTCAAATTTACAAATTCTTTAAATAAATTGTAAATGCGACATAAATACTAGTTGGTCTTGAATTATCCAGTTTTGTAAACTTGTTATTTGTTTGATTACGCTATAATCACCTATTTTCCTTAATCTATTTTTTTGAATGTGTGTTTCTGTCACATTCTGCGATTAATATCAATATTCTAAAAATCAAAATATTAAATCAAAAAATTTTTTTTGTTATAATCTATTTTAATACACATTCGTTTTTTAATTGATATAAAAAATTGGACAATTTTGATTATAATAGATTAGTTGATTAATGATTAGGTATTTATAAGCTTATTTAAATAATTTCATCCAATATTAGTAATAATTTAAGAATTTCAACAAATAAGAGAAGATATGCCGTGCTTTTGATCAATTAAATTAGAAGTTGAGGGTACTTTAACCTATGATAACAAGAGTCACTTTTATGCCAGCTCAGCACACGAAACAGACATTTCTGATGTACTATTTAATTTTAGGGAACGACGTAATGAAGCAGCTGTGATGAACTCCACAATCTCTAACAAAAGCTCCCAGTAAACATTATTTAACAAGAACAACCCCAGACCAGAACAAGACAACACCCTGTCCACAAATAATGATTCTTCCAAGCTCTTGCAGAATATAATAAGCAGATATCAACACATTATAAACAGACAAGAACTTTCTCAAACTACTCAATTTAATTTTAAAAAGTAAATTTAGCGTCGGTTTCCGTAAGGTTGTAGAAAACACACAGGAGATATATTTATACAGTATACACATGTTAATATCTCTGTTCCAAGATTTTAAAAAGCCTTTAAGCATTTAGAAAATTTTTAGTAAACACGGTTTTATAACTACCTAATTTTTATATAAAATATTGTATTTATTTAAACAAAGAAAAAAATGTTGATACTTTTCTAAAACTTCATAAAGCCGGTTTTGTTTTTAAAATATATTGATACAAATATTTGGATCTACTGCAGTTCACGGTAAAATATTGCTGGTAACGCAATTTTCCAAAAAATCTATGAGTTTTAAAGGCTGCTAGCTGCCAAACGGCTGATCTGAACGTACAGATCATGCCCGCACACTGCTTTAAGCGGCATAAGAAGGCCTACAAATAATCTGGAATAGCCATAAATCAATAATGCATAATTATCTCGCAGTGCAGAGAAATGCGCGAAAAAGACCTATTTTACGCGTTTTTTCTTCAGTGAAGCTTTCCCTGTGCATAATTGGATCTTGGCTATTCCAGATTATTTGTAGGCCTTCTTATGCCGCTTAAAATGGTGTGCGGGTATGATCTGTACGTTCAGCCGTTTGGCAGCTAGCAGCCTTTAAAATTCATAGATTTTTGGAAAATTGCGTTACCAGCAATATTTTACCGTGAACTGCAGTAGATCCAAATATTTTATTTGTTCAGATATGATTATTTAAATAGGTGAGCATTGCATTGATCAATACTATGTATTCAGCGCAGCAAATAGTTGTCAGATGCATTTAAAATTCTTCTGCATCATAAGAATTTTATTATATTTGCTATCACTTAAGTTGATAGGTAGTACAGAAGTCTATAAACTCTAAAATTATTTCTCATTTAAGAAACTTTTTATTTTCTTAAACGAATGTGTTAAGTTGATTATACTGAAAGTTAAACATCATAGGTATAACATCTAGAAATACGAAATGATTAAAAATGATAAATGAGAATGATTTTTAGAGTTTTGATAGTAAAAACATTTTGCTGTATTGTTATAAAGTCAAACTTGTTTGTGTGCCATTTTTTTCTACTGGCATAGTTAAGTCATAAAAAATCTTTTGTTCGGCGATTTTCTTTTTATTATTAATCAAAATCTTACAAACTTATACTTTTCTTCAATTTCCAATTTTGACTCAATTTGTAAAAACCAGGGACGTACCTAGGGAAAATTTATATAAATGGGTTTTCTTGATAATATCCCGTGTGCGTCTTTGCCAACCATATTGTGATAAGTTAGACTAAACATGTGTTTTTCTTCTTCTTTGTTTTACCTATAGTAGTTTTAACTGTTACGAGCTAAAAATTTTTGTATAAGATATTATAGTTATTATCATATTATTTATCGTATAGTCCTGTATAAATATAATCATAATGTAATGAAAAAGTTAGAATATTCATGCAGAAATCGCTTTCATATTAAAAATATTTTGAGCTTCTAGAGTTTCGCCAACAAACAAATACAAAATATATTTTAATTATTGTATTTTGTCAATCATATCCTTAGTTTTGCCATTAAGAAATATGATTTTACATTTTCTAACAAATGTCTATTTTTTTTATTAACTAAGCATATGATAATGGATGCACGTGTTGCTCAAATAATTTTGGTTTAAGATATATATTTGCTTATTATTTTCATATGTTACTTATCAACCAAATACAAGTCAATACTAAACATGATCTGATATTTATTTGTTAATAATCAAAATATTAAAAATTGTTCTAAAATACTGTTCATAAAAAGAATAATAAAAACAATGGAACTGTCATTTGTTACAATTACCCTTACTTTCTTCCAATCAAACTTTACTCTATTTTGATAAGCTCTATATGGTATTTATTTATGTATGTTTTTGTTCAATTCAGTTAAAAACCATGGGCGTCTGGTTCGGATTTTATCTAGATGTCAGACAAAAAGTAAACAATAGTTTTTTTTCTAGAAATCTTCCTAAATTGCCTACGATTTTATCTCATTGTACAACATTTCGGAATGAAACCTTTAATGTTATTTATTTTCCCTGAAAATTTTAATAGCTAAGCATGTATTGTTCTCAATAAGTTTAGTCCTTTTCATATTTATAGGGTGTAGTTAAATTGAGAGCAGTTTCGTTCGCCTTTTTAATGATAAATATTAACCGACCAGTCCGGTAACAAATATGTGTACAATTAAACCTGAAATTGGTGCTTTGTTCCATACAAAAGTAATGATATCAATATTATACAGTAATTTATTGTAATCTAAACAATTGTATCAATCATGGTATAATTATTAATCAACAATAGACAAATATCATAATATTTACAAAAATTTTAATTTCTCTCTACGGTTTGTCTTAAACTTCCATTTAACTTCGAGATTTTTATCTTCAAATAATACTATAGCTAAGCCATGTTTATAATACTAAATAAGTCGCTAGTCAGTTAATAAATAGACAAAAGTAAAAAAATCTAAAGGTTTATTTTAAAATTTTATAATATTAAGAAACTAAACCTTTTAGGTACCAAACCTGTGTTATATAAATAAATATTAATATACAAACTTATTCTATGATTGACCATATTTAAAATTATGTTTTTCATTTATATATATTATTGAAAATAAATAAGCTAAACTAATTTTGTATCTTTGCTTTTTAATTTAAATATTTTTGTATTTAGATATTAAAAAGAGAATGTAGAATCATAGACAAAATGTTCAAAAATAACCATAATTTAAAAAACAATTTCAGAAAAAAAAACATCAAGCATTTGTAATACAGTAAAAGGTTGGTGTAAAAAAAACACATTAGTATCTCCGTATATTTTTAATGTAAGAAAATGTACAAATTGAGTCAAAACAAATGCGAATCTAAATGCATGAAATTAAGGAAAAAATATAATATTTATCGTTTCAGCTTTGCACTCTTTTTATTACTGGTTGGATTGCTGGGTTGTTTTTGGCTTGCTTTGGTTTGAGGTTGTACAACCATATTCTGAGAAGGTGTGGCCACACGAGGTAGGTAACTTTGGGTTATCTACAAGTAAATTAAAATACAGGGGTGTATATTCTGCACGGGATCCCCTGCTCAGGGGGGGGGGGGGATAAAAAATAAGTAGTTGGAGGAAAAAAAATGCAAAAATTAAGAAAACTGAAAACATTTTTTCCATTTAGCCCCCCTCCTTGGTTAAAAAAACTAAAAAAATGTGTGGTAGGAGGGATAAAATAAATAAAATATAGAGTTCTTTAAATATTTTTCTATTTTCCCCCCTACTTTTTAAGAAAAATCTAGGGGGGAAAAAAAATAAAAAAAATTGTAGCAGGGGAAAAAAAATCTTGTGCAGAATATACACCCCTGTTAAAATAATAACTTAAGTTGTTGAACTTTAATTAGTAGCTTAATTATTATACTGGGGAACCAAAAAGAAGTAATTTGATGAACTTTTTGTTCTTTGAGGACTTTAAATTGGATTAAATCATTAAAAGTAAACCCTGCGACAAAAAATCATATATTGTCAATCAGTGTTGTGCAAGCGGAGGAGTTCCTAAAATTTCAACACTCCCCTTGATCGAAATTCTATGGGTTGTGAGCATTAGTGAATTTAAATACATACAAACAGAAGCTGTTATTTTATTGTCATTTACTTTTAACTTGACACCCCCCTTGGCTGTTTTAGGGTTGGGTAGACCTATTACAAGAGGGTGTATAGTGGTGGACACCTAGGGGGGGGGGGGGGGGGTGTATCCACCACCTTAATTTTGTTATGGGGTGTGTGATACATCAACTTTTAAACGCCCTATGGTCAATATCATACCTGTCTAGCCATACAGACTGCCAGGACTATGGGTGTATAGAATGCCAGCCTCCAGAGGTATCCATCCACTCTGTTCTTAAACCAGTTAGAATAACAGGCCAGGCACATTGATACAATTGCTAGGGTGAAAGCTAAAACAAACAAAGCAAATATTTCAAATGGGTTAAAAAAGAATTTTTCTGTACTTCTGATATTCATTTTAACATTATGCATACTACAAACTAGGTTTCAAGAAAGGTCACGGTTTGATTAATTAGCAGTACTAGTTTATGCACTTTTTAGGAAAGAAAAACATTTACAATTGGTTCCTCCTTTCCTGGTTATACAATCCACGTTACAAAGTAATTAATATAATTCATCCAATAGTTGTATTGGCATAGTTAATACAACCAAATAAAAAAGCTGTTAAAATATTTTTTTCCAGAAAAAAATCTGAGACTAAAATGAAAATATTGAACTAACCTATGAGAGCAAAAGTTGCATGATATAGCTTCATATTGATGGGCTTCACCCAGTTCCTGAACGTTGAACTATACTTGGCGGCCACTCCCAGCCCGGCGGATAATAATACTGTAATGATGGCGGCCACACCAAACTTGCTGTGCCAGGATGTAAAATGTGGTTTCTCAGCTATGGTCTTATTCAGGTAGATGGACCCAAAGCCTCCAGCTATACCGAAAATGGAGAACAGATTCAAAATCCTGAATTACAAAAATGATTTTAGTAATTAAATCTATGTATTTCAGTTGCACCACCACTCCACTTATGATATACGAGACAAGCAAATAAATTCTTCAACAAAATAAATTATAGTTTCTAATCAAAAGACTGTTACTTGACACATTCAAATTCTATTTTACACTCTATATTATATACCAACTAGCGGCTACGCCCTCTAGAGGCCTCTAGGGGCACTTAGGGGGGGGGGGGGTAGTTGAATCCCAAAAACTATTTTTAAAATTTAGTTTACAAAAAAAAAGTTTTAAAAAAATTTATTTAATTTTTTTTGGAAGGGGGGGTTGATTTTTTTCTAGGGGCGATTACTCTTGGGAGGGTGGTTGTACCCTCTCCCAAAATAGTTATAAACCTTCCTCGGATCCATGAGAAGCTACTCTGTTAAGGAGAACCCGATCAGTTCAGCGGTTAGCGAGATCCTTCGCTACAGACAAATAAAGATTATTACTTTATATTATAGGATAAATCGTTAATGTATCACAGTTTTAATATTTTTGTTTCATATAGTTTTAGTTTATTGATGTTGCGCAACTTATAGACATAATTGTCCTTGTTAAATCATAAAGCGTCTTTGTACCAATGTACATATATTTAAAATATTTAAACTTAACAAAATGTTTTAACCTACCAGTGTAATTGTATTTTACTAGCTCTATCTGAATTCAGTATTAGTGAACTTTCTGGAGAAAATACTACGATTGCCTGAAAAAAATTAAAAATATGTTAGCACCTAATATTCTTTGTGATTTCATTTATTTGTAACTCAAATGCAATATTAGTAGCGTAGCTACTCTCTAATTCACTATGTCCGTAAGTCAGTCCAGCTGATATTCAAGATAGAAGACTGAAACTTCTTTTTTCCGCTGTCACATATTTTTCAACCCCCCCCCCCCCCCCCCTCCTTTTTACCCTTATAAAAAGGTTCCAGGTGCGCATTATTCTCCCTGTACTGAATTTCACCTACCTGGACCATAAGAAGTCCAAATCCTGCGGCCATCAGAGTTGGATGCCAGGAGAAGAGGTCAGTGCCAGGCCTGGCCAGGTAGGCTATGCCTCCCATCAACCCCAGGCTAAGAATATGGACCACCATTCTCAAAGTTTTAAAAGTGTATTGCAGCTTTTATTATTAAACTAAATTATAGTATTTTTATTTGTCACTTGAGGCTTATTCACATAAATATTTGAGTTAAATTTTCATTTTGTTCATTATTTTGTTGAAACATGAGAAAATTATGATAAAAAATTCACTTATAAAAGAAACATAATAACTGGTGAAATCTATGTGAAGTCAAGTGTTTTTAGTTTCACTGTTCATGCTCTACGCGCTGCACTGATAACGGGAAACTATACACAGTGTGCCACTAAAACTTCATTTTTTATAATATTTATGTATTATCTTCTTAAGATATTATATGCTATGCTCTTTGATATCTGAAATCAAGTATGTAATTATTTTATATACAATAAATTTTAACACTTCTCATTACTAACAAACGTAATAGTATATTTCAGTGCTCTGAAATTGCATAATAAAAAAAATAACAACTAATATTTTTAAAACTTGTAACAATAATCATATCTTAGAATTCAATTTAAAAGTCATGCTTAAAGAATTAATAAATAAATAAAATAATTATAAAACTATTCAATAAAACTCGTAAGTAATATTGTGTATTCTTTGAAGTGTAAACAATAACTGTTGCGGTGTGGTGAAATCTTTGGAGAAATTTTGTTGGTCATATTTACCTAGCGTATACAACACTTCTCCACGGAACTAGTCTTTCAAAACTATAAAATTGACTCAAAATTTTGAACTATTAAAAGTTGCTGCCCTGCGGATATTCTGAAATGAGATTACCATCTGCCTTTACTTGGTTTTTCCATTGTTAACAAACTTGAGTTCCAGGGAGGAGGATGTATAATAAGAGATATAAGTTTTCCGGAATTTTGAAATCTGCATCAAATTTTAAGGATTTTTTATAAAATTCGTTTTTTGTAAAATTCTTTATCTAAAAGCGAAAATACATTTTAAGTTAATTAATTTTGACCAATAGGATAGGTGGATTTTAAACTACCTGCGTTCTAATTGGTTGAATGATGTACGACATCCAATCAGAGCGCAGATTTTTCAAATCCACCAATCACAGATGCCAAAATTAATTAACTTAATTTGTATTTCCGCTTTTAGATAAAGAATTATACAAAAAACGAATTTTATAAAAAATCCTTAAAATTTGATGCAGATTTCAAATCTACTCCCTACATTACAATTCCGGAAAACTTATATCTCTTAATGTATAAACAGCAATAAACATTATTAGATTTATTTACAAAGTCTGAGTAGGATTTTTAAATAAAAAGCTTTTGCTTCAATATAGACGCTTAGAGTTATTGCATATATGTTTTATAATTGCCTCTTATATTTTAGAAATCATTACCAATGCAATGTAAAATTTAAGTTCTTATGTAAAAGTATAAATAATAAAATTAGACTTAACGCACTTGAAATGACTTCTTTTTTAATATACGTAAACCTAATTCATATGTGATTTCACTCTATTATTATATTATTTATATAGTTTTGTAGTTAGGAATAGTATAATAACCAATATTTTGTATGTAAATAAGTATAAAACTTTCTTCCTATTGTAGAGGCTTTCTTTTTCCCCCGGCTTTACTTTCATACTTTCCTTCTCTTATTTACAAATGTTTTGGGGGAATTATAAAAATTATAATGCAGATGAAATTAATTGTAGATGAATGAAAAACAACGTACATTTTTAAAGCGATGGATTTACGTAATCATGTTCGGTCTGTCCGTCCGTAATAGCTAATATTATTAATTTAGGCATGTTAAAATTGTCCTGTTGATTTCATACTTGGCATTATTCAACTGTAACAATAAAGTATTATTTAGAAATCGTCTATTATCAATATTTAAAAAGTTCTTTTATTGTGAAATTATCCAGTTCACTCTATTTTTTATCTGTGTATTAATACGTAGTGCATCCGCTTGTCGTTTGGGAGGCGATTGGTTCGAATCTCGGCTCAACACCGCATCGTTATAACTAAAGATGTTCCCTACTGCTGTTATATCAGATGCGCGACAACAATAGTAGGGCGAATGACTTGGCCCAAAATAGGCGCAATTCAGTACCATGCACAGTTAGGACTAACATACAAGGGGTCGTGTAGTCAAAGAGTTGGTTGTCTGTTGGGTGTTACAGATAGAAAAAGTGAAATTGGCTCCACTTGGTATTTGGTTGTTAGGCCTGTTAGAGGCAAAAAAATTACTTTCCTTGATTTACGATTAAATTGTATAAAGTACATAAAATATCGAGCAAAAACATGACATATCAGAATTTTATGTTACCATTTTTCTTAATACAGATGAAATTGAAAGAAAATGATTTGTTGGTGAGAATAAATGAGAATGGAATTGAGTTGCTGTCTGGTTCCTCTCCAGAACAATACCTGGATACAACTGACACTGATAGCCTCCCTAAACAGGTTCCATACTTAATGTTTATTGGTTGTATCGAAAATGTCAAATATAAAGAGAAGAATGAAAGGGAGGGGAGATTATATAAAGAAAACAGTTGGTAGAGACATAAGAGCTGACGAATAAAGAATCTTCGCTATCATCATTCAGTCTTCTGACTTTCATGCATACTAACTGCAATTCTGTATCCAAGTCGCCAGGAAGTTAGTTGCAGGGTAAAAATAACAAAAAGTGATAAATGCTTTGATATAATCCCATGAAATTGAACAGCCAAGAAGAAGTTAATTTTTCACTACCTAATTTTTAAATTTTGTGATGACCTATCACTCTACATGTCTCTAGTTAATTAGTAAAATTGAGGCGTGGCTCTTGCAATATTTGAAACAAGCGGTTAATCTTTGCACTTTTGGTATGTAGGGGGTAAAGTCGACCCTCCCCCCCCCCCCCTCTTTCAAATTTAGTTTAACAATTAAAGGTAGAAAAATTGGGGGTGGAGGGGAATTTATTTAGGGGCGATTTCTCTTGGGAGGGTGGTCATACTCGTACCCTCCCCAAAAATGGTCATAAACCTTCCAAGGACCTAAGGAAAGCTACACTGTAAAGGAGAACTATATCAGTTTAGCGGTTAGCGAGATCTTTCAGTATACAAAGACAAACAGACACACATTTAGGATAAGAATCCAAAAGGATTTTTTGTCCTATTTCTTTTTTAATACTGATTGTTTGTGGCCGCGGCTTTGATTTTTTAAATTTAAATAAAAAGAACAAATAAGATATTCATGAACATAAATTGGTTTTACTAGGAGGTATCAGATTTGGGCGCGAAATTTTACAAATACTTCCATCATGGCGCAACTTTACTCAGAAACTTTGAAAATTCTATTTTGAGACAAAATAGAAAAGCCATATTTGAAACAAGAATGAGAACAGATCAAAGAAATCCTAGAAATACGCACGGAAATGAAAGTAGTGAAGACACCTCAATGTCAATGACAAGCTTGGATGAATCTTTTCCCCAGGACGACCATTTGCTTTTTAGAGGTAATTGAAATTTTAAAAATATTTTAAACATAAGAAAACACCTAAATTAAAGGGGGGGGGGGGGAGTTCTGACACATTTGCGTAAACCTGGTGTAGAGGCTTTATCTTTGGACTGAGAGGATAGGTTATTAGGGATAAAATCATTCTTATATGATGAATTTCCCCCAGATTTAAGATTTTTTGGATAGGCCTCCAGGTTCCGGAGCTCCAGGCCTCCAGGTGGTCTCTGTACAGGTAAAAATGAAAAAAAAATTTTTTAAAAGAGTTAGATGTTAGCTTATGAGACAAAATATGTATATTTTCTCTTCAAATATGTGAATAACAATCAAAAAGAAGCAAAGTTTGTTTTATAAGTTAACCTCTAACTCTTCAAAGAAAATCTTATTTTTAATTTTTACCTATACTGAGACAACCTGGAGGCCTGGAGCTCCGGAACCTGGAGGCCTATCCAAAAAATCTTAAATCTGGGGGAAATTCATCATATAAGAAGGATTTTATCCCTAATAACCTATCTTCTCAGTCCAAAGATAAAGCCTATACACCAGGTTTACGCAAATGTGTCAGAACTCCCCCCGCCCCCCCCCCCCCTTTTTATCAATTTAATTGTCTCTCGGTTTTCCTTTAGCTTGTTTCCCATGACAAACGGATTGCCACCAGATTATCATGTACTCTAATAAAATCTAACTTGTAGCTTGCTAAAATATCGAACCCCCTTTACCCCATTCCTTCCCCTTCTACTGGATGAACGAACAGACCAATAAATGGTGTCCATGTTAGCATCCTAAATTGACGACAAGTTGTCCCCTGTCATGATATCCTCATATATTCTAAAACCATTCTTAGCACCCACCGACATGTCTATAAATAACCTAAATTCTCAAATAATTTATCAATGTTACGTATTCAATTGTCATTGTTTTATAAATTGTCCATCAAATTTTGTAGAGGATGGATGCTCGGATGAAAATGGATCAGTATCCAGCATTTCATTAAAACCAGATGATGAACGTATTCAACAATCAGCTGTAAAAGATTGCGCCAAAATTAAAGCTAGTAAAGAGTCTATGCCCTCAGAAAAGCTTGAAAATGATACTGAAAATCTCATTAATAATGTTAATGTATCCACTGAGGATGATAATGATGATGAATTTGAGAATATTTTTCAACAGCTGAAAAAGCAAGACAGAGTCAGGTATTCGTTGAATATTTTATTTATTTTGGTAGCGCAGCTACTATTAGATATTTGCACGTCCGTCATACCTTAAAACTGTCTTTCAACAGACCAAAATGTTTACACAAACACTCGCAAAAACAACTGCATAGAGAAAAATATATTAAGTGCTATTTTGCTTTGAATTGACACATTGTTATGTCGTGAAAATAGTACATTTACTAAATATTTTACAGCTGATTTTAATTTTTTTTTTCGTATTTCATTATTATGTTTTCTTCTTTAAAATACTGAAAAATAGCTTTAGATTGATTAGTTGTGATTCTTATAGAGTGTATTTTATATGTGTATGGTGTACCTGGTATAAATGGTTATGATAATAGTCCATAAACCTATTGTCCTTAAGTATACACTTTTAGGTATTGACTGTGTCATATTATTATATAGTCCCTTGTCCATCTCTGGATGACTATACACTCTTTAACTCTAACGACATATAAAACAAAAAATAAATGTGTTTTAAATTTTGACAGGGTTAAGGAACCCTTGAAATTAGAAAATACAAGACCAGTTACCTCAATATTTGATATTGATTTCAACACTCAAGATATGGATGATCTTGATTCACAAGTTATGCCTGCAGATAAAACTGAACAAGATAAACCTGCCAAAAAATTTAAATTTAAACCTACAACATCTGGAAGTAGTCTTATGAGTCAGGATAATCATAAATCAAGTGAAGCTCCAACAGCTAATGATAACATACTTGAAATCAATGATAAAGATGGCAATAAAACGTTGCTAGAGAAATCTAACAGTCAAAATTATCCCTTTAAAAAGATACCTCAGCCACTAAGCAAAAAAGGAAACATAAAGAAAACAAAAAACCAACTTGATGCCAAAATTGAGTGTGTACGAGAAACCCAGAATAATAAAAACATAGAGCCAATGAACACCTTGACACAGCCCAGAGTAACTGAAGCATTAAGCTTCCTCGCCCCTTCTTCAATAACTCCAGTTAAACGGTCAAGTTTCTCCTCCAGAAGAATATTGTCTGCTACGCCCACGCAATCAAGCATTACAGTTCCAAAGTTTCACAACAGCAAAACTGGCACAGCCACTCCAGTGGCGTCAGTGTCCATGAGTCAGCTGACACCCAGACCAACCTCCAGTCAAGGATTTGAGTGTCTGTCCCTGTCCTCCATCTTGGAGGATATTGGTTATGAGGAAAGTCAGATTAGAAAGATTGTTCCTGCAACGCCAGTCATGCCAGGGCTACAGCAGCAAGGCAAACGAAAGATGGATAATGAAGATCAGACCTGCTTAAATCCAGAATCTCCAGGTATTTTGGTTTACTTCTTAGGGAAATAATGGCATTGCCTCATTTTATGTACTTAGATTTTTTATCGATGTGGTAGGTACGATACCCCTTTCCCCAACCTAATAGCCTAAATCCTGCCCTGGACCAGTACAAACTTCCATGCAAATATAAAACAATCGTTCCCTCATTTTCTGGAAGGCTTAACTTGGGTTTTAGAAATCATAAAAATATCATTTCTGGTATAACTAAAGTTAATTTTAATCTAGATTTTGAAATGGATCTGAGCAGCCTCTCACAAGAAAGTGAATTCCAGTGTACTCAACAAGTTTCCTCAAAAAAGCACAAAATTGATACCGGAAATAATCTGGAAAACAAATCACGGTAATTTAATCTATTTCCATTTGTAACATTCCTCTATCGTTGACCCTACAAACTCCATAAAATAATATAAGAAAAAATGTTATTTGTACAAACCGAAATAAAATGTTTCTGGAATCTTTCAACAAAGACCTTGAATTTCTTCCATTCATATGAAACGCCTGGCTATAGAAAACAGGCGTTGTATATGTTTGCGGCGAAATAACTATGCATTAGTGAGTATTTAATTTTTCAAATTTTCGGTGGCCTTCTTATGCTAGTTAAAATTATGTGCAAAATTAATTTGTAAGTTTAGCAGCTTGGTCGCTATTAGCCTTTAAAGTTCTTATTTTTTTAAATAAAATTTTATTGGATCCTTTAAATATGTATTATCTTAAGCTATGAGTCAAGAGTAACAATACAGTCAGCTTCTCCACCAAACTCACCTACAGCCATTGCATTTAAATCTCCAATGGCATTCAAATCCTCTTCTCCAATTGAGGTATTATCTTTGCCATAACTCATTTTATTCTTATAATTCTACAATAGGAAAAATAACACTGTAAACTTTTTTTTTATTTTTAAAGCTTCTACAAACCAACTCGAGTGAAGGTGGGAGTGTGTGTGTGTGTGGGGGGGGGGGGGAGTAGTGAGTCAACCTCGTATTTTAAACTTTAGTCTTAAAATATTTTTTTAAAAAGTTTACCGTGTTCATGTTCAAGAGTCAATTTCTCTTTTGGGGGATAGTGGTACCCTTCATCTAAAAGCTTGCAACCCTTCTCTGGATCTATGTAAATCTGCACTATAAAGGAGAATCATATCGGTTCAGAGGTTAGTTCGATTCGTTGCTCGCTCCACATACGCATAACTAGCAGAATTCCCTACTACATGTATATAAGAAATAATCTTATTCGTTTCATTTTGTACACTTTGTAGAAGTCAGTCAGTGGTCTTCAAATTTAATCGTTACAAATATTTATATCTAAAAAATGTTTAATATTGAAGGATTTGAATCAACAACTTGCAGATAGTCTCAACGATACAATAGGCAAGTTTTTTTTTCAATCTTTAGTTAATGGAAAAAAAAACTATAATAGATACGTCAAACAACATTCAAAAGTACAAAATATATAATTTTGGTGTAGGTATTCAAAACTGTATATTTCTTAGATAATTTCGCACGTTTATCACAAATTTTTTTTTCGCCCCAATTTTCTAAGATTCAACAAGGATGACAAAGGCTAACCGTTTCGTACGGACGGACGCACAGACAGAGCTCCTGATTACAGAAAAGCTTCGCTTTTAAAAAGGTTGTGTATAAATTTAAACTTTTTATATTAGATGAATACATAAGTTCAAGAATAGACGCCATAGAAGATGAACTAAAAGAAAATACTGTAATAAGGAACAATAATACAACATCTGATTCTTCATCTAATGAATTAGATAATACAAAATTGTCGCATATAAAAGATGAACATAAAGTTCCTTTGTATGAAAAAATTAAATTAAAAATGAAGAAAAATGGATCAAAACAGGAAAAAGGTAGAATTTTTACAAATGTTTAAAGATAATACCTACAATTTTAACCTAACTAATCAGAAGTTAGTTGCAATTTTTTTCAAAACTATGCGGAGGGGTTAGGGGAGGGGGGTCAGTAATCGAAAGGCACTTGGAGGAAAAGCAACTGATATCTATTTGCTTCATTAAAAACAAGGTTCGGGATAGCACTCTACTAAAACATGAAATAAATGAAGTAATTTTAGGTAAAATGAAGGAAAACAACCAAAACTTAGACGAAAACAATGCAGGGATTAAAAGGTTTTATATTCTTTTATTGTAAGTTTGAAATTAACAAAACATTTGATATTTTTTTTAATGATATTATTTCTAAGCTGATCAGATGAATAATAAGTTTAATTTTTAGCAAAAAATCTAAATCAATGGAAAATATGAAAAGCTTTGATGACGTCACGAAAGAAGAATTTGAAAAGATTTTAAGTGGTGAAGAAATTAGTTTTTGTTTGACCTACCAGGGAAACTTTACAAGTTTTCGAGACAAGAATGCCATCACTATGGAGACTAAGATGGCAAGGTAATGTTATTTTTTCTCATTGTGTTTCTATTATTTGTAGGGAGTCCTAACCATGTTGGTCCATATAAAAGCTTGATACTAGCCCTGAGAGTCTCATAAGCTTAACCTTACCTAAGAAAAGCATAAACAAAGTTTCTTTTTCTGTGGGCTTTTGGTCTACCAAGTTTTATCAATATTTATTTAATCTCAAGGAAGTTTCATAATGGACGAGCACAATCATTTGTTTGTAGGAGAAACAGAGAAAATAATGAATGATTGTGCCCCAAATCTTTCTGTGTACTGAGTGATTCTATTTCTACCCAACAATTTTTTTTTATTTTATATGGTCTCAAGTTTTAGAAAATTATAGCTCTCAGATGCAAAGGGAGCAATTGTTAGTTTAGTATAAGTTGGTAATGTCTATCTTGAAATATCAATCATGAACATAAATTGTTTATTAGCGTAGGAATTTCATGCTTTTTGTGATAAGGTCACTGATATCAAGAATTGTTTACGAAGATGGTTCTGTACAAGTTGTGCACATACCTCTGGATAAATCTCAAGCTGTCAGGCGGATTTTATCAGCAACAGTTCCTCGCAAGATTGTCTATGATGCCAAAACTTTGCTCAAATCTCTGACAGAATCAATTTCTGACTTTATTGTAACACCAGGTGATAACTGTATTTACATTTAATTGGATACTTTTCTACCAAAGTTATAGGATTTTTAAATTATTACGGGTTACCCTCAAAGAGCCTAGAAACTCTACCCTGTAGCAGGGGCGTCCAAGCTTTTTTTGGGGGGGGGGGGTAAAAAATTTTACGGGGGGGGGTAATTCGTGTTTGGGGGGGGTAAAATGGCGCGCGAAGCGCGCTGAAATTTTTTTTTACCTCCCCCAAAATTTTTACCCCGGGGGTAAAATTTGATTGGGGGGGGGTAATTACCCCCCCTAAAGTCTGTTGGGGGGTAAATACTCCCCCCAAATCTGTTGGGGGGGGGGGTAATTACCCCCCCCAAACTAATTTACCCCGGGGGTAAAATTTTTGGGGGGGGTAATTTAATTATGTAAAAAAAGCACCTACCTAATCTATTAAGTTAATATCCTATAACATAAAGTAGTAAGTAAGGTTTATTTGACTATAGCTTCAGATTTCATTGCTTTTAATACTGAGTTCTCCTTTTTAGGAAAGCTTCACATAGATCCCATGATGGTTCCACACTATTATAGGTCAATCCTTTGAGTGGTTTTAGGCTATTTTTCTCCTCCCTTTTTACCCTTTAGAAAACACGAGTTCTTAGATGCTAAGGGCGCCACTACTATTCAAATATATAGTAGTATCTCATTCTTTAGAACATAAAAATACAATAATTAACTCACTAACCAATGAACCAATATGATTATACTTTAAAGTGAAGCGTCTTATAGGTCCTGGTAAGTTTTATAACTAGTTTTGAGACACCCTGACATCCTCCCAAAAGAAATCGCCTATAGAAATTCTTTTTCATTATTTAATGAAATATTTAATTTAGTTAGGTATCTATTTTATGGAATCTTCAGTGCTTTACAATTACATCATAGATCCCCGGGATGGTTTTAGCCCTTATAAAGGCCCAAGCAAATAAAACATGATCAAACTATTAAATTTTTTTTTTAAGAACATTCAATTTGGGGGGGGTAAATACCCCCCTCAAAAAATTTTTTTTAAAGAACATTTATTTTGGGGGGGTAATTACCCCCCCCAAAATGGTTTGGGGGGGGTAAATACCCCCCCCAAAATCGTTGGGGGTGCCTACGGCACCCCCAAGGTAGGGGTAATTTTTTTTTTGGGGGGGGTATTGTTCAAAAAATTTTGGGGGTGCCTACGGCACCCCCAAAATCGTTTGGGGGTGCCAAATGGCCCATTACCCCCCCCCCTTGGACGCCTATGCCCTGTAGTTTGAAATAAATTTAAAATAAAGGGGGAGGATAGTTTTTGTGAGTTTGTTAGGTTAGGTTATAATGAGTAAGGGTAGCACCCGCAAGTTCAAAGAGAAAAATCCTGCTTCCCCTTTTATTTGTAATTTATTTCTAAATTTGTGTCAGTCTCATTGAAATTTTTGCAAATTTTGGCCATTTTCTTCAGATTTAAATTTTTTTGTTGTATGTACTAAGCCTCTGAAAAAAAATTTTTTGGCGTACTGTAGGAGTGTTTATCTTTACAAAAGTAGGACTGAAATATTTTTTATATAAAAGACATAAGTTTTTATGAAAACTAATCTTGTTGTAGATTTGTTTCTAATGGATTTACAAGTTGGATGTTGGTTACTTGAATCTGATAATACAAACAAAACATTCCAGGTACAAGCAAAACCTTATTTCTTTATTAGGGATAAAATCATTCTTATATGATAAATTTCCCCCAGATTTAAGCTTTTTTGGAAAATTCTCCAGGTTCCGGAGCTCCAGGCCTCCAGGTGGTCTCTGTACAGGTAAAAATTAAAAATAAGATTTTTTTTTTGAAGAGTTAGAGGTTAACTTATAAAACAAAGTATGCGTCCTTTTGATTGTTATTCACATATTTGAAGAAAAAACATACATATTTTGTCTCATAAGCTGACATCTAACTCTTAAAAAACTCTTTTTTTTTTATTTTTACCTTTAGAGAGACCACCTGGAGGCCTATCCAAAAAATCTTAAATCTGGGGGAAATTCATCATATAAAAATGATTTTATCCCTAATAACCTATTCTCTCAGTCCAAAGATAAAGCCTTTACACCAGGTTTACGCAAATGTGTCAGAACTCCCCCCCCCCCCCTTACATGTATATTGTTTTACATGCTTGATATTACTCGATTACTGGATTAGAACCGGTTCTTTACCATACTAAAAATTCATTTATAGCATCGAATTACAGACAATTTTACACAAATATTGAAATTATTTAAACAAAACTGGTTTTAATATTAGGTATTATTAGTAGCGAAGCTACTCTATAATTCGAAATGTCCGTCCGTCTGTCCGTCAGTCACGAAGTGGGGTAAACGTGATTTTCTCGGCTCCTTTTCAAGATAGACAGCTGAAATTTTTAGGGAAGATTTCTATGATATATGCCCATCTAATCTATACTTTATTTTGTCTATAATTTTTTATGCTAAATTTGTAAGTTTTTATGATTTTAAAGGTTGCGTGATTTTAAAGGTGTCATGATATCCCTATTTTATCAAGTTTAATGCTTATTGTATGACACTGCTCTATAATAATTTTTTCCCCAATATCCAATCATAATATTTGAGCTTCGCTACTTATGGATGTTGTCATCTTTGTTATTTTTCATTTTAATATATACGGATTACGGAAAGTCTATAATACGATGCGATAAATAACTATTCTTTTTGGCTTTTTGAAACTACATATGTTGTACAATATGTTTTATTATTTTGCTTATAAGGATTGTGTTGGAGCCTTGTCACCAGAGAGGCAAAGAAAAGGTTCTGGAACTAAGCAAGAAATTTGTCAGGTACATTTTTTTTTGTTTTTCAATAATAAGAAAGTAGAACGATATAAGTCCGTCCGTCTGTTTATCTGTATGAAGCATATTATCTTATCAGCTATTTTAGTTCTCATTTTTTCAGGAAATAAAGTTTTAATAATAATACTATGATTTTAGCTACTTTTCATGAAGCTCTTTATAGTGCCTATAAAAAAATGACGTTTCATAACAACAGTCCATTATTCTAATATGAAATAATTCTAGATTTTTCAGCCAAAAGTTTTAAAATTAGTGCCTAAAAAAAAGAGGAAAATCGAAAAACTTTTGGCCAAAAATCCCGAATTACGTCATATTAGAATAATTCTATTTAATATGCATCATTTTTATAGGCAATATAAAGAGCTTCATTTTATGAGGTTGCATAATCATTTTATACCTTATGTGATTTTTTAGCTTGCTGTAGTATGATATTCATTGGAGTTGTTCTCGATACATGATTTACATGATAAAATTTTTGGACCGGATTCGGATTCTTACAAGAATCCGTCCAAAAAATGGATTTTGGCGGATTCGGATTCCGGATTCTAGCAATATTTTAAAAGGCTTTTGAACAAAAATTTAAAAATTATGTGCTACATAGGTCCTAAAAATTAATGTTCTTGGTGTTCTCTATAATTCACTTCCGAGAGGCGAGAATCGAATCAGATTTTAAAAAATTTTATATGATGATAATCTTTGCCTTCAAAAAGCGGGAATTAAAAGAAAAAACTCAAGACGCTAATTTTAGCCTACCAATTAAGAATCCGAAAAAAAACGGATTCCGGATTCGAATCCGTATTCCAAAATGAACCAAAAATTGGGCGGATTTCGGATCCCGGATTCGGATACGGATTGCCAACCCTAAGTTAATTACCTTATGTCATTTAGGATCTTGAAGATTTGTCTGTTTGTGGAAAGGTGATGTTAGAAAAGCTGGAAACATCTGGACTAAAATCAATCTTCCTGGACACTGAATGTAAAATTCTGCCAGTTCTGGTTAATATGGAGCTAAATGGTGTTCAGGTAAAGCTTTTTTAGGAGCGAGTCTATTCTATAATTTACTTTGTCCGTCCGTCCGTAACGCTATTGTGAAAATATAAAATTCTCGGATGCTATATAAGGTAGGGAGCTGAATTGTTTTATGAAGATTTGCTGTATCAATGAGCATCTGGTATTAAATTTTACCTAGTCCTTCACCGGTCGGTCATGCTTCAAAAGATATAAATACTATTTTTTTTATTAAGGTTTCGTGATATTTATGACTTATCTTTCTGTTAATGACGACTGAACATATACTTTTAAATTACTTTGTACATTTGTCCATCCATGATGATTTTTTGTGCTTCACTATTTATGGATGTTGTCATCCTTCTTTCCCTTTTAATTCTCTATTCTTGCATATGATTATGCATATATCATTATACCACAAGACATGAAATCAAGGTTTAATTTGTTGGAAGGTTGATAAATACGAGCTGGAAAGAATTGGGTCTATGATCAACAAAGAGGTTGAGAGTGTTGAAAAGGAATGTATTGACCTGGCTGGTACTAACTTTAATCTATCCTCTTCAAAACAGGTAAAATTTGCTCTTATTATTTGTAGATGTGAGTTGAATATTATTTACAATAGATGCAGCACAACATAAAATCTACCATATCGCATAATATTACCTAATTAATTGCTTAAATTGGATTTTATTTTCTGTGGTCAAATAGACAAATTATTTATTTTATCCCACAAATAAGGGGGGGGGGGGGAAGTTTTGACACATTTGCGTAAACAGGGAGTATAGGCTTTATCTTTGGACTGAGAGGATAGGTTATTAGGGATAAAATCATTCTTATATGATGAATTTTCCCAAGTTTTAAGATTTTTTGGATAGGCCTCCAGGTTCCGGAGCTCCAGGCCTCCAGGTCCTCTCTGTACAGGTAAAAATTAAAAAAATAATTTTTTTTTGAAGAGTTAGAAGTCAACCTATAAAACAAAATATGCATATTTTTGAATGTTATTCACATATTTGAAGAAAAAAATGCATATTTTGTTTCTTAAGTTGACTTCTAACTCTTCAAAAAAAAAAATTTATTTTTTATTTTTACCTGTACAGAGAGGACCTGGAGGCCTGGAGCTCCGGAACCTGGAGGCCTATCCAAAAAATCTTAAAACTTGGGAAAATTCATCATATAAGAATGATTTTATCCCTAATAACCTATACTCTCAGTCCAAAGATAAAGCCTATACTCCCTGTTTACGCAAATGTGTCAAAACTTCCCCCCCCCCCTTTAATACAGAAAAGGGACAAACTTGAACATGTACATGTAGATTCGTAGAAGGGCGTAGAATTTTAATTTAAACAATATGTTTATACACTGAATAAACTTAGAATGGGTTTCCTCCTGCATTTTTAAGTGGTTTCAATATGCTGATCAAAACAAAAATTTAAAACCAGTGTTTACTTTTCTAGGTCAGAGAATTGTTGTACGACAGCTTGAAGTTGGATGTGAAGCATGGAATTACTGTTGGCAGCACTGCAGGAGGATTAAAGTCTACCTGTGAAAGTGTTCTTAAAAAACTTGCTCCACATCACAAAATTCCAGGTTTTTTTGATTAACCGAGCTACTTTAAAAGGTCGGTCAGTCTCTCTGTAATATAGATAGTAATAGTATAATTAATAATAAGGAATAAGAGGGAGGGATGTGGTAGAGCTTATTAATTTAATGCTTTTCCATTGATGACTGTCGTTATTAAGATAGTTCAATGTTTCTTTGTGATATTATTTTTACAATTTAATGCCTAGGTTTAATTTTGAAACACAGACAGCTGATAAAAAGTCAGACAGCCTACATAACTGGTCTGTTGAAGTACTGCAGCAGTACAGGCAGTGTTCATTGTACCTGGGATCAGATGGGTGCCGCTACTGGCAGGATCACCTCGGAATCACCGAACCTACAGGTATTTTTTTCTCATAAGAAAAAGGTGGAATCACACAAAGTTATGATTGTCTTACATATGTTTGTACACCTTTGCAGAGATTTTATTTATTTTAAGGTCTTACATAGGCGTATATGATTTTAGCTATTGTAGATCTATTCCACTGACAGAGAAAAAATTATCCAATGTTTCTCTGAACAATAAATTAAAACTTAAACCAATTTTGTCCATTTGTTTGTAAATAACACGATATCTATGTTTTTGTGGAAATACAGGGTGGACCGAAAAAAACTGTTCAAATTAGATTTTAGGATGTACAGTATGTCATTTAATTTGTAGGCTATACCAAAATCTGGCATCGATCTGACTGAAGGCTGTGTAAATATAAGACGAGCATTTGTGGCCAGGCCTGGCTATTCTCTGGTCGCTGCGGATTATGAACAGGAAATTTGTTTTGTTTTGTTAGTAACGTTGTCGATTTTGAATATTGAAAATATACAACATTTTTTGAGATTTTTCTTATCTTTTAATTTTATTAAATTTAGTTCGTTTTTTTAACTTCTTATATTATTTAGGTAGACATCTTTATCTAGCGTAATAGTCCCAAGCTGCGGAAACGACGTACAGACGTGATTTTACTTGGTTTAAACTGTAGAAAAACCTCGCTTCTATTCCTAGTAACACAGAGGTTATATTCAGAGATTATTGGTACAAAAGTTTAACATTACTAAATTAAATATCTACAGAATTAGGATTTGTTAAATGTGATGATAATAGGTTCCCTCCCCTGATATATTATTGGGGAAGGAACAGCAACATAATAATTACCATATTTACAGAGTTTGGGTGGGGAAATAATGGATACCGTCCCTTTATGTATTTTGGGGGAAGGAATCACCAACACAATAGCTATACAAAATTAAAATCATGGTTAACAACATTGCTTGGAGAGGAAGCTCGGCCATTCTTAAATATAGGTCTGTCCGCTGCATTTACAGCTTTCTTAAACTGACAAACATCAAAAGGGGTTTTTATTGGCATATGCGGGTTGCCGAGCCCTGATATACATCATACAGAGAAGAATAAAACATTCAACAAAATTAAAAGATTGAATTGCGCATACTGGCTCACCTGTCTGGAGATCCAATTCTTTTAAGAGCCATCAATACAGAAAGAGATATTTTTACAGAGCTGACCGCTGTCTGGATTGACAAACCATATGACAGGTATGATTTGAAGAATTTTTAAAGTGTAACGAAAATGACAGTAATGAATATTCATCTCACTTTATGCATAACGCTTAGTTTAAGGTTTTTAAGGATAAAAATTGTTTGGAGCGTATTTGCCTATAATTTGTGTAGCACCATTTGTGGCATTCGAATCACCAGTAATTGTAACTTAGATATTTAGCATAAAATAGATCGCTTATTAATGATTTATTTGGTTAGAGGGTTAGGGGTTATAAAGGCTCTTTAATTTTGTTCCTAATCAACCATGCACTTGTTGCGTACCATATTGGTTTAGTAATGTCATGAGGGCACAACTTGTACACGTACTTCATTTAGAGTATATTGTTAAGATTATATTTATTCCCAACATGAAACTTTATTATAATTCTTACAAATATTGCTCAATGCTTTAGTATCAGTGAGGCTGAGAGAGCCAAAACAAAGCATGTTGTGTATGCCCTAATGTACGGGGCTGGCAAACAGAAACTGGCGGAAATTCTGGACATTAATGTGGACCAGGCTCATCATATTATCAACAGTTTCTATTCAAAGTTTAAGCAGGTGAAATGGTTTTTGAAAATTTTCATAATGGTTAGCTAACACAATGCCATTTAAACCCCCCTAGAAAATAATTTCAGCTAATCTATAATACAAAGTAGAACGATGTCTGTCTATCCGTCTGTCTGTCCGTCTGAAGCTTAAGATCTCAGTAACCACTGAACCGATTAAGCTCTACTCGTCAGGGAATATACCTACTGGTCCTGTGGTAGTTTTAAGATATTTTCTTGGGGGTTGGGGGACACCCCAACCCCCCCCAACCCCAAAATGAAAATTTCCCACCCTCAAAATTTTTTTTAAGGCAGTTACTTCACGTAAAATGGCAGCACCAGAAATACTTATTTAAAAAAAAAATATTTTTTTTTTATTACCTCTTGGGGCAAAGCCCCTAGCGAAACCGCTAGTAATATATAAAGAGATATACATAAATAAATCGAAATACTTTAGATTCGGTCCTTCCAGCGTAGTGTTGTGCAGAGGGCCGAGAATCGAGGCTTCCTTATCACCATGTTCGGACGCAAGAGAAGCTTCCCGCACATCAACTCTAACAATATTGCCATCAAGATTCAGGCTCAGAGACAAGCTTTCAATTTTCTTGTACAAGGTATAAGTGTGGGATTTCATGGAAAGTTGGTTTAATAGAATTCTGTTTTTTTTCTTATTGGAAATTATTGTTAATCCTTGAATTATTTGTATTTGAAATCCTCCAAAATATTAAGTATAAGGAGATTTTACATGAAGTTATAGTAAGCTTTTATCCAAAAGTTTTTAGCCATCCTTGTTTATTTCAAAAGGCTTAAGTTTTGATGGAAACTAATCTTGTTTGTAAGATCATTATCAATATTTCAGGCACGGGAGCTGATATCATGAAGAGGGGACTCATCAGATCTGAAGAAGATCTGGAGGGAATAGATGCAAACCCTTTATTGCTTGTTCATGATGAAATTGTTTGGGAAGTCAAGGTATACACACAAAGTTGTTATCAAGAAATCTAAGGGGGGGGGGAAGTTCTGACACATTTGCGTAAACCTGGTGTATAGGCTTCATCTTTAGACTGAGAGGATAGGTTATTAGGGATAAAATCATTCTTATATGATGAATTTCCCCCAGATTTAAGATTTTTTGGATAGGCCTCCAGGTTCCGGAGCTCCAGGCCTCCAGGTGGTCTCTCTACAGGTAAAAATGAAAAAAAAATTTTTTTTAAGAGTTAGATGTCAGCTTATGATACAAAATATGTATGTTTTTTCTTCAAATATGTGAATAACAATCAAAAAGAAGCATATTTTGTTTTATAAGTTAACCTCTAACTCTTCAAAAAAAAAATCTTATTTTTAATTTTTACCTGTACAGAGACCACCTGGAGGCCTGGAGCTCCGGAAACTGGAGGCCTATCCAAAAAAGCTTAAATCTGGGGGAAATTTATCATATAAGAATGATTTTATCCCTAATAACCTATCCTCTCAGTCCAAAGATAAAGCCTATACACCAGGTTTACGCAAATGTGTCAGAACTTCCCCCCCCCCCCCTTAATCATTTTTTACAACTCTTTCTTTTTGAAAAGATTAATATTTATCATTTAAACTTGATTTGATTTTTACAACTGAATATTCAGGTCACTGTTGTAATAACTCGAACCAACATGTTAAATACAGCACACTTCCCCCCATTGTCCCAACATTTAGAAAATAACTTTTATCTATAGCCTCTACTATAGGCTCTCCTAGATCTTAATTAAAAACTAAAAAAAGCAAGAAATTATGCCAGATTATCCATATGATAAATTGGAGAATGTTTGTACCTAATATTGTAAGATTAAAACAAGGAGTACAACATCCATAAAAGAGAAGCTCTGAAATGGGAGGACAAACCAACATTTACACTTGTAGAGTGTCAGAACTGAATAATCAGAATATAAATGTGTAAAAGTCTCCACAAATATGTAAGTAAATTTCATGGAAAACTGATTAAATACAGGATAATGTTTAAAGACCTACTTACATATTTAGACTTAATTATAGAAATGCCTCGCCCATAACATTGTATCACATAAAAATTTGTTGTTAAAATGGACGTTCGGACATTCTGGTAACGTTTACAGAGTTGCTACGCTTTCTAAATTGTTCTTAACTACTACATGAATTATCATGCAAAGTTTAAAATCGATAGGACAATTCTAACATGACTAAATTAACGAAAAACGCTACCCGTTCCGGACGGACGGACACACCCTAATTATAGAAAAGCTTCGCTTAAAAAAAATATTTTTCACAAAAGACTGCTGCTCATTTAATCATCCCAAACATCTTTCCAGACATCAAAACTGGAGGAGTTCATAGAAAAGGTTCGCTTCACTCTTCAAGATAAACCATCTATTTTTCCATCTGATGTTCAGGTACGATTATACATCAATGTTTAAAGTATACAACCTATATTACTATAACAACAGGATGTATGTTTGTCTTTGCCGAAAGATATCGCCTACCACTGAACCGATATGGCTTGCCTTTTCAGTGAAGTTAAATTCAAAAGGGTCTGATGTTTTTTGGGGGGAGGGGGGAGGATACCTCTATCTTGTCCTTGTATAAAAGTAAAAGGATGTCTGTCTGTTTGCGTGTAGCGAACAGTTTAGCCTCCTTCACTAAGCCCTCCATTCTTTTATGAGAAAATGCCTTATGAAAAAAAAACCTAGATACTAGAGGTGAAGCGACTAGAATATCTATATATAGAATTTATTACCCACGTAAACTTAAAAAATTAATTCATATTCCATTGTTGAAAAGCTTTATTTTTTAGTTTAAGCTGCCTTTGAAGATAAAACTTAGCTATGGAAATAATCTTGAGCAAATGGAAAAGTGGAATATAACATGAAAATAAGTACATAATTTCACTTATACAAATAAATATTATGTGGAATTATTTAATCATTTAAATTTAATTAAGTATTTTATTGATTTTTATATATTATAAAATTCTAACTTAGTGTATTAACATTTTAGTAACTATTTCGATGAAATTAATGTAAATTTCTTGTTATTTGTATGAATTAATAGACATTTTTTTATCTCAAATTGAAATTATGTGTGATTATTATAAAATATATTTAAGACGTCTCATTTCAAGATGTATGTGTAATAATTTTTTTCATTATATATTCCTTACTTACGTCAAAATTCCTTGTTTTTGGCCGAGTGCCAAAATGCATCTGGCAACAGTTGAAAATATGCAGCGGTATGCGCGCTTTGAGCGCAATTCTTCGTATTTTGTAAATACATTTGTTAACAAATTGCCATTTTATAATTCATTTTCAGAGGGATTAATAATATTAGTTTTAAAGAAATGTCAAGTGCACCAAGGCTATTTTTGAACGCACATAGACTTGGTGTGTCGTGTGTACGTAATGCTGCCACTAAATCCATCCCCTCCGAGATGGAGGGAATGATGGCGAGTGGTGGGGTCCCTGTCGTTACTAGCCTGGATATCAGCGCTGGACTTTCAGACGAACAAAAAGAATTTCAGTCCCTTGCCCTTGATTTTGCCAATAATGAGGTATGTAGATTTTATTTAAGTTAGTTGTATTTTAAGGGGGGGGGGGGGAAGTTCTGACACTTTTGCGTAAACGGTGAGTATAGGCTTTATCTTTGGACTGAGAGGATAGGTTATTAGGGATAAAATCATTCTTATATGATGAATTTCCCCCAGATTTAAGATTTTTTGGATAGGCCTCCAGGTTCCGGAGCTCCAGGCCTCCAGGTGGTCTCTGTACAGGTAAAATTGAAAAAAAAAAAAAAAAATTTTAAAGTTACAGGTCAACTTATAAAACAAAATATGCATCTTTTTTAATATTATTCACATATTTGAAGAAAAAATATGCATATTTTGTTTTATAAGTTGATTTTTAACTTAAAAAAAAAATTTTTTTTTTCATTTTTACCTGTACAGAATCCACCTGGAGGCCTGGAGCTCCGGAACTGGAGGCCTATCCAAAAAATCTTAAATCTGGGGGAAATTTATCATTTAAGAATGATTTTATCCCTAATAACCTATCCTCTCAGTCCAAAGATAAAGCCTATACTCACCGTTTACGCAAATGTGTCAGAACTTCCCCCCCCCCCCCCTTATTCAATTATTTTTAAAATCTCTAAATAAGACTAGCTAAATATATGTACATGTACTTTTTAAATTAATTTATTTATAAATGTAATTAATTATTTAGTTGTATCCCAACATGGCTAAATGGGACCAAGAAAGCATTTTCCCCGTGGACACTCTGAGAAAAGCAGCTGAGCTTGGCTTTGGTGCTGTCTACACATCTGATGAATATGGAGGCACAGGTTTGTCCAGGTTGGACGCTTCCATCATTTTTGAGGCCCTATCAACAGGATGTGTTTCAACCGCAGCCTACTTGACTATCCATAACATGGTGACCTGGATGATTGATACCTATGGTAACGAGTCCCAGCGCTCAAAGTGGGTGCCTATCATGGCCACCATGGAGAAACTTGGAAGTTACTGTCTCACAGAGCCAGGATCTGGATCCGACGCAGCGTCTTTATCCACTATTGCCAGGAGGGAAGGAAATAAATTTATCTTGAATGGATCCAAAGCTTTTATTAGCGGGGGAGGGGACACCGATGTTTATCTTGTTATGTGTAGAACTGGAGGAGCAGGGCCCAAGGGTATATCCTGCCTACTGGTTGAGAAAGGTATGCCTGGTCTCAGCTTTGGTAAGAAGGAGAACAAGATGGGATGGAATTCTCAGCCAACCAGAGCAGTTATTTTCGAGGATTGTGAGGTTCCAGCTGAAAATATTATTGGTATCGAAGGTATGTAATTGAAATTTAAGCCTCTAACTGCAACCAAGTCATTAGCCTAATTAACACTTTTTTGGGGGGTAATTAACTAAGTCTTTACTGATAACTTAGCTATCTAACATTGTGCAGCATATGAGCCATCAAAGGCAAAATTTTTAATTAAATAAAACATTTTTGTTTGACATTTGACATTACAATCAATATTTAGGTGAAGGATTTAAAATTGCCATGTCTGGTTTGAATGGAGGCAGAATTAACATTGCCAGCACCTCTCTTGGAGCCGCTGAGAGATGCCTAGAAGTTACAAAAGAACATACCAAGGTGATTTTTTTGGCTTCTTGATGAGGTTTAAAGATATTATTGTAAAAGGTTGTTATTGTAATAAATCGTAAAATAATTAAATTGGTAAACAGGGAAGGGGGAAAGACATTCTCATTCCCTAACTCAGATGTTGTGCAAATACCAGTACTTCTTCATCTTCTTTTTTTGCTCTGTTCTTCTGTGTTATGAAGTATATTTTTTAAAATGGTTTTTTCGCCATCTTCTCTCCCATCCTAACCATTTTAAGACTCTGTAATTTAAATGATATCGTTTTTTGATAGGTTAGAAAACAATTTGGCATGGCACTTTCTGATATGCAGTACAATCAATTCCAACTGGCACAAATGGGAACCAAACTTGTTGCCTCCAGGGCTATGGTCCGTAATGCAGCTCGTGCTCTCGACTCCAAGCATCCTGATACCGTGTCTCTCTGCAGCATGGCAAAGTTCTTCGCCACTGAGAATTGTTTTGAAGTTGTGAACACGGCTCTACAGCTACATGGTGGATATGGATATTTGAAGGTAATATTATCTCGTTTACTTTTCTTGGGTAAATATTAATTATGATTTAAGTGCATCTAATCTAACTAAGATTTGTACGTTCGTCTTTCCTTCAATAAAAGGTCATTTGCATATGATCTTATTCAGTATTCACTAATTGAGTTTAATTCAAGTTTCATTCTGTTAAGGATTACCCAGTTGAACAGTTCCTACGAGACATCCGAGTGAACCAAATTCTAGAAGGAACAAATCAAGTGATGCAGATGATTATTTCAAGATCAATGCTTTCACAATAATTTAACATATTGAATAAAACACATTATGTAAAGAATAGTTTCATGATGGGTATTCATTTTATAAAGATTTTACCTATTTACTTACCATAGTTATCTTGCAAAGGGGGGGGGGGGGGGGAGGCGAAAGTGACACTTTTTGAAACCAAAACTAAAAGTCAACAAAGGAACTCAACTAAAAAAAGAGTTACAGGTCTGAGATTTTGCATGGCAGTTGCTTTATAGGGGTACAATATGGAACTGTGAAGAAACGGCGGCGTAACCGCCGAAAACCGCCGTTTCCCGCCGAATTTTTTTTGCCTTTTCTCGGCAGTTTTCGGCGGTTGCGCCGCCGTTTCTTCACAGTTCCATATTGTACCCCTTTAAAGCAACTGCCATGCAAAATCTCAGACCTGTAACTATTTTTTAGTTAAGTTCCTTTGACTTTTAGTTTTGGTTTCAAAAAGTGTCACTTTCGCCCCCCCCCTTTTTATGTAAATTAAAGGTTGTTAGAATAGATGGTTAATAAATAAAATGAACTGCTGCAGCGCATTTTTGCCATCATTGCATAAACTCAAACTATTTTGATAACTAGGTAATTGTTACTTTTTTCAATATTGTTTAAAACAAATTGATTCATTTCTTGTTGTAATGAAAATATTTACAAATTTTTCATAAAATGCTCCTCATGGAACTAATTCTCTTAATGTTTACATATCATAAATGAATTTACATCCTAAAATTTGAATCTTTGATTTAAAATTGTAAAGAATGGTGCTAATGACATGAATTAAAATTATAACTAGTCTTAATTTTTTTTTGTAGTTCATATATATTTAATAATTTATCAAATAATACATATTTTATTATATTTACGATAAAACTGATTTCAGATGAACAATGCCCCAAACTTCCTTGTTGAATTTTTTTAACAAGACCCCGAAAGGTCAAACTCCAAAGGGTAATACAACAGGAGATACAAAGTCACCGCTGCGGCCAAGCAACAACGGGGACAATAAAGTTAAAAAGGATGTTGTAGAGACTGGAAGATTTCAAGCAGGTACATATAGAACATGCTCTGCATAAAATTTTTGACATCCAAATTTGATTTATTAGGATAACTTAAAATACCTATACTTACTTCTTTATGAGAAAAGCGCAGTTAAGTTAAAATGCAGGTGTCCCAAAAAATAACAAAAAAGGGATTTAACTTGTTTGTGACTTGAAATAATCAGTCGCAATGCATTCACATTTTCACTTCTGGTTGTGTAATTTGTATGAAGTTAAATTGTTGAGTAGTTTGGATACTAAATTATCCCGTACATAATATCAGTACAACCCGTAGCCAAAGCTCGTCTGTTGAGAGCGTCATTCATAATTGCATTTGGGACACCTGTCATGCTCGGCGAGTGTGAGGTGATAATGAGCAGCTCCCATATGACAGTGTGTCTTGTCATAACGTGTTTGAAAACATGGAGCTTTAGTTGGCCCTAGACTCTATACCACAGTGTCTTTCCTACTACATAACTGTCAAGTTCTAAGCACTAAGAAACAATGGCTACACAGTACACAAGTGTCAGTCCTGCATTCCTAACCAGTGTTTACTCATTATTGCCCAACCCTGACCTTCATATGGCAGGTGTCCAACTTTACTTAATGAGATTTAATGAAATAATATTATTTAAGGACGTTTGGTATGGGCCAAGTTGGCTGGTTATCCTTGGTGGCCAAGCATGATCTGTAATAATCCATCCACTGGCAAAACAGAGAGAAAACGCGAAGTTCATGTTCAATTCTTTGATGATCCTGTGACCAGGTCCTGGATTGACAAGGATCTGATTAAACCATGGTCAGAGAAGGTAAGACATAATGTATAATTCTACGCATTGACGTCTGACTCGATTCTGGGCCATGACCACGTCTTACTAAAAACTTGAGTAGGTAAAGACAGATAATATTCCAAAAGTTTTTAAATTTGATTGTTATAATTCCATGGGGGCCCTGAGGTCCATTAAATGAATATCTTGTTGTCTCTGGAATCAAGTGTCTATTTAATTTTAACTTTTAAAGGTAACATTTTCACTAGATTCATGCATCAATTGTAAGAGTTTTTAGTTTTTCTTTAAACTGTTTTACATTTTCACACATTTTCATCTGACATTAAAAAATAAAATAACCACGTAAACAAGCACAAATTCGTCAAGGTTGGTATCACTCAACGATTCTTGGGAATAATGTGCCAATTTCTTCTATTAAGGCACATCCCCCATCCCTCTTGTAAAAAACAAAACAAAAGGACGGTGGTTAGTTTTTTTTCTTCTGGTCATTATCATTACCCTAGTTTATACTAGGTACATTGTAGCCCTACAGGGTTAGGGTCCCTGTAATATGGCATAAAGATAAAAACTAACCCCCCTAAACTAATTAATGATATTCAAGATTGATCTGTTTCCTATACTAGGTTGAACATAATGACTCTGACCCAGTATGGAAGAAAGGATTAGCAGATGCTAAAAAGGTACTAAAATCAGAAAACTGGCATATTATTATAACATTATGAATGCTGAAAAATCTGCTTATTTTTGATCAAATCATATATTTCACTTAAAATCGAGTTAAAAAATGAGTTTGTTGAAAATGATAGTTTTAGCACACTTGGTAAAAATATCCCCTCCAACTCTTTAATTTTTTAATATGTATCACTTGTTTTTATAAAACAATTCCATGAAACAATTATGATAAAATTTACTTGATCGATTCAAATATTTATTGACAGGTCGAGAACATGAGCAATGAGGAGCGTATCGACCTGCTTCTTGTTGACCATCTGCCCAGTGATGACGAGTTCGACTCAATTGCCGACGCAGACGCGTCTACTGAGGTCAGCCCTGGCAGCAAGGAGAATGACCCGAAGGCCGCGAAGAGTCCAAGTGCCAGCCAGCCGAAGAAGCGACGCCGCATCCTGACTCTAGATTCAGACGATGATAGTGGAGACGATGCTACCTTTGAACCATCAAAAGCTGTAAGTTCTTTAATAAATATGGACATAATTTTTGTACTTATCTCATAATCAAAGTATCATAGAAAGATAAAAATTATAAGGTATTTGACTTTCTAAAGGTATGATATATTAGAGTTTATGATGTTTGGTATTATTTTTAATTGGGCAAATTATTCTCGGAAGATAATCGATCCCAACAAATATTTTTCATGTTCTTGGTCATATTTTGTCAGATTAGATAGAAGGCAGTGTTAGCTAAAGCTTTTATAAATCAATATTGTAAATGTAGTAAAAACTACCTATACAGCAACACAAATAAAATGAATCAACATTTTTTAACACATAGCTCTTTATCAAACCTGCTTTTAAGGATTTGGACAATACAGAGGAAGATGATGAAATTGAGAGTGGTGTCAGTGAACATGAACCCTCATCTGACGAGGAGGTACATTTATTCAGGGACTAGAATATACCTTAAGGAAAACTACAACTAAGTATAATTTGATTTAGCTCAATACTTACATCGAGGTATGAAACATGCCTTTCGTGCTTTATTGTCAGGTGTGCTATATAAGATTGATTAAAGTCTTTGTGCTCCAATTAGTTCTAAAAATTCAAAACGTTATTACGCAATACGGATGGATTTTCAAATGAGAAAAATTTAGATGCCGGTTTAGTTTCTAGAAATATATTATTATTTGTTTAGGATGATAGCCCGGTCAAGACTGGTTTAAAAAGAAAACGCGGGGAACCTAGAGGAAAGAAAAGTGCTACAGCGACACCTGCTTCAAAACTAAAGTCATTTGGGGCTGGAAATCAGTCTACACCAAGTAAGATTTTGATTCCTTAGTCAGAAGGAAGGGATAGTTCAATAACGGGCATTTATCAATGTTAGCTTCTCTGTGTATATAGTATTTTTACATCAGGTTTAGTTTTGTTATTTATTTGAAAAGGAAATGAAACTAATTTTACTATTATGATAATACAATAGGTATCAAGTCTTAGATTTGTGATTGTGAAAGTTATAAATACATAAAATGGGTTGAAAATATATACAACCCTGACTATGTATGCAATATTAATTTTCTATATAAATTAGTCAATACATTGTTACATGATATTTTAATCACCTATCTTTTCATTCTAGAAATAATCGATTATTTTCCTTTCAGAAACGAACCCGTTTGCCTCATTTGGTGCCAAAAATACTCCTAGTGCTTCACCCTTGCCAAAAGTGCACGATAGCACTAAAAAGAAGCTTGCCCAGTTTGGAGCAGATATTTCTCCATCAAAGAATGGTGAAGACAATGAGGAGACCCGGCGCTACAAGCATATGGATCATCCTTTCCTTCAGCCTGACAAAATTATGGTAATTCTTATAGCTTCATACCAGGGTTATAGGGATGGGAAAGATATTAAATTCAATTTCTTGGTTTTCTTTGACTTTGGGCCCTAGAATTGATGCAACTTTACCTTACAAATATAATCAACACAAATACAATATTTATTATTTAGGACAGAGAACGTCACCGCCCGGAACATGAGGATTACAACCCGCACACACTTCATGTGCCACAGAACTTCCTCGACTCGCAGACACCTGCGCAAAGGCAGTGGTGGGAGCTTAAGTCCCAATACTACGATGTTGTCCTGTTCTTCAAGATGGGCAAGTTCTACGAGTTGTTCCACATGGACGCAGATCTTGGGGTTCAAGAGCTTAACCTTGTTTATATGAAGGTAAGCCCCGTCTGCATTTTTTTATCCTATTATGTAGAATTTCCTTGTCTGAAGCTTAAGATCTCAATAACTACTGGACTGATTCAATTATCTTTTTGGGGGAAGGTTTACTGAGATTTCTGGATGATTTTAGGCTGTTTTGTTACAAGATTTCATTCTTGGGAATTGAATGGTTTTAGGCTATTTTTCTACCCATTCAATACCCATTTCAATTCAAAGTACCTAGATACTAAGGACACATTTACTAGTATTTTAATAGTACAGGTATAATTCTTTTTATTCAAAACCTGTTACAATTTTTGTCACTCTTAAATTGTCAGGAAAAGATATGACAGTAAATTGAAATAAACATTTTAATTTTAATTGTTTAATATATGAATGACACTTAAGGTTCTTTTCTTTTAGGGAGAGGTTGCCCATGCCGGGTTTCCAGAAGTTGCCTACTCCAGATATGCCTCAACTCTTGTGGAGAGAGGATACAAAGTTGCTCGCATTGAGCAAACAGAAACACCGGCTGATATGGACGAACGTGTCAAGGAGATGAAATCTAAAGGCAAGCAAGCAACCAAGTTTGATAAAGTTGTCGCACGTGAGGTGTGTCAGCTTACCACTCGAGGCACACGCGTCAACAACTTTTTGGACAGCGAAACATTTGAAGGGGAGCCCAGATATTTGTGGGCCATTGGAGAGATTTTGGGCAACAATACCTCCTCACTCACCTATGGCATTGCCTTTATTGACACCACAATCGGAACCTTCCATCTTGGCCAATTTGAGGATGATAAAAACTTGTCTCGGCTGCGGACAGTGGCTGCTCATTATCCTCCAACTGAGATTTTGTATGAGAAGAATGGGTTGTCTAATATTACCTACAACTATTTGTCTGCCTGTATGTCATCTGTCAGGTAATCAGTTCAGATTTCTCTTTTAACATTAAAGTAGTACCTAAGGTTTTTGTTGTCTGAGGCTTAAAATTTTGAAAGTTACTGAACCGATTGAGTTCTTTATTTTAAGGAAAGGGGCGTCGTAGCTCAGTGGTAACCCACTGAGCTACGGTGGTGAGAGTTCGAGATCTAGTCCCCATGTGGCAACTCGAATTTCTCATTTGAATACATTCACGCAACTTCCCCTGGTTGTGTAAGAAGGGGATTATTGAGTAAGTTTGGATACTTAATAGTCAAGTACATTATAACAGTACTACCCTTATCCCAAGCTCCTCTGCGGGGAGCGTCATTCATTACGGTTACTTAATTTGGGACATCTGCCATACTCGGCGAGGGTGAGGTAATAATGAGTAGCTCTCATGAGATAGCGGGTCAAGTCATAATGTTCTTGAACGTAGAGCTTGATAGCCCTAGTGGCTATAAGTATACAAAAGTGTCTCAGCCTAATCCATGACTACTTAGGTCCAAACCCTAAGAGACTATGGCTAATCAATCAATCAATCAATTCATTTTAAGGAATCTCAACATTGGTCCAGGATGCGGTTTTAAGCTATTTTCTTTTCTTTCGATCCCTGCATCGCATGTATAGAACTCCTAAATATTAGGGGCGCTGCTGCTAGTTGGTATAAAAGAATTAGCTTATGAGCATAAAATATTGTATAGTGATTTTATTTTTTTTGGAGATACGCTAAATATAGAATTTTAGAATCGTTATATAATTGAATTTGAAGTGTACTGGTTAAGTCATTTTTTTCAAATTTCAGTTACATATGAGTATTATACCTATCTTAGGCGTGAGGCTTTGAAGACAGGAACAGAATTTTGGGAGACTGATAAAACCCTAAACATTCTTGCCGAAGAGGATTATTTCGCCGGCGACGATAAAGAGTTTAGTTGGCCTGAAGGCTTGCAACCTTTACTGGAAACCCCCGAGGGAAGGGTGACACAGGCTAAACCTGACAAACAAATGGCTCTGAGGGCACTTGGAGCCATTGTATGGTACCTCAGACAAGGTGGGTTTTATCAACTTTAATCTTTGAAAATCGTAAACAAACTTAAAACAATAATTTTTCTTTGAGTAAATCTATTTACATTAAATGCCTTTTCAGTCTACCAGTAACCCTTTTGCATGAATATTATTTAGTTTGGGGATGTTTCAATAAGTTAATAAAAAATTTTGTGGAGATTTCTCTGAACAATGAGATCTACTATATAACTCTACTCTACGCTATTAATAGGATCTGTGAGATATGAAGACTTTTTGACCAATGAACATTTACTATGCTCGTCATACGTCTCTAAGGCTTTTTTTTCATATTTTAATAACATTATTTTTCATTTCTGTACTTTCCTTCTTACGAAAATATCAAGAATTATCAGAAAATATTTGTATGATATGTATTATAATTTACATACCTAGGTTTTTTGGATCAAGAATTGCTAAGTTTAAAGAGATTTGAAGAATACTTGCCAGTTGATTATCTCCTGAAAAAGGGAAAAAATGAGGTAAGCATGAAGATTAAATAACCTGAGGTGAATTCTTTAAAAACTTTTTGGCTCACTGCCTCACTAATATTATTGAGGCTCGCTAAAATTGTAGAGGGGATAATTTTGCCTCATTATTTTAGAGAGGCAGTGAGCTAAAAAAGTTTTTTAAGAATTCACCTCTGAACAAAACATGGGCGTTAAAATTCAATTAGAGCGAAGCTTTTAGAAGAAATCATATTAAACTAATAAAAATAGTAACTACCATTTTGAAAATATTGAGGATATAAAATAGTGAGGCTACTGCAGAAAAAGGACCAAGAAGGAAAATTGTAATATAAACACATACAAAGATATAAGAAGTATTTCACTTTTATAATAATCTTAGAAAGACTTACCTTTTTTGCACCTTTTAAAGTTTTGGATGGGAGAATAATGCATTACTGACCCACAAAAAAGCTGAGAATTAAAGGGAATTTCTGATTTAAAAATATTCAAATTTTTTAACCTTTTTAGAGTGAAACTGAGGAGTTGGCTGGCAAGCATATGGTATTAGGTAAACATATTTTACAAATATTTGTAAAGGAAAACTATTAATATACCTATTGGTTATGCGAATGTCATGAATCCATATAAATGTTCGCCTGACGTTATGGTTGATTTTTCGGCATGTTTGAAGCGTCAAATCTATTTTAAATTTTATATTCAGATTCCTGTATCGATATTCGATAAGGAATGTTCTATGGAGTGTGTTAGTTTTATGATCATTGTTAGACGATCATTGCGTCCACTGTAAACAAAAATGCAAGAAATCATTTAATATATTTTGATGAGACAAAACCATTTTTAACAGACTTTTTCTTTAAATTCAAATAGTTGGATATTTTTTGTTTGAAAAAATCTTAAGTTTTTGCATTAAATAAATTTGAGAGTCGTGTTCCAACTTCTTGTATTTTTTAGATGGAATAAGCATAAGAAACCTGGAGCTTGTTCCGCCTCCCGCCTCTGGCCTGGCGGACTCTGTTGATGGCTCGCTGCTGACCAGACTGGATACATGTCTGACCGCCATGGGCAAGCGAACACTGCGCCACTGGGTCGTCACTCCACTACTTCAGACCAAAGCTATCAGGTTGCTTAGTCTTATAGTACCTTTGCTTAATATAATGTCAAATAGTTGCTTATGAAAACGATGTAAAAGATATTTTTTGTCGGTGTTTATGAATTAAAATAATTAGGTACTTTAAATTATAAACTAGTTCCTTCGTTCTTAGCCTCTAAGCGCGGGCGAGGGAAAAGAAAATTGCGTAAAACCAAAGACTTCTATAAAGCTTCCCTGAAAAGTACGTCCAATTTGAACAAGCAATTCTTGTTTTCTTTAGCTTTAGACAAAAACCTCACTACTTTATACGTTTAACGCAAAAAAAATTTGCATATAGACAACGCCAAGATGCCATCAAAGAGTTGATGTCCTTCGACAAAAGTTCTGAGGCCAGAACTATATTGAAGAAAATGCCAGACCTTGAGAGGCTGATATCAAAGATACACACAGCGGGTGATGCCAAGAGAAGTAAATCTCATCCAGATTCTAGAGCAGTTATGTTTGAGGTATTTCAGCAGTTTTAATGAAAAAAAAATAAAAATTAATGTACCTCCTTATTAAACAAAATTACCTCCAATGTAGATTCTATAAAGTTTGAACATTGTTACTTTGTACAATCCAAGCACGAACCAATTTAATTCTTAAATTTTTTAATCTTACGAATATAAACATAAGTTTTAATTTTTGGAAAGCAAAAATTTTTATTATCCGTGGATAGTATCATCTGGGGGACATATGAATTAGTCTGTTATTGTCATATCCATCCCTTCATGTTAATATATACTTTTTTTCTATATTGTAGAGTCAGATTTATTCCAAAAGACAGATAATGGATCTGATAGTTTCTTTGGACGGGTTCAAGAGAACAATGGAGCTTGTTAAAGTTTTTAAGGTAACACTATTTATTTTCGAGCCTGCTGCTCTAGTAATTAAATGGTTGTGGTAGTACTTAGATAATAATAGATATATATTCACAGGAATATTAGAATAACTTTTCCGTTTAACATAGTTATATACCTACCTTAAAGATATACAGAGATAAAAATTTTCCTTAATTGTGTGCAGTAATTGGATGATTATCTGCCAAAAGTAGTACGTTGTATGTGTGTCTGTATACATGAAATTTTGATTAACTAGGCCATTTTCCTTGGGATTTAAATTTATTTAGCTTTAAGTGTTAGCAAGTTCTAACCGTTCTGTACCTAGGTTTTGTTTTTTCAATGAGGCATAAGTTTGCATGAAAACTAATGTTTTATTTTCTAGAACTCGGAGTTTGAATGTTCTATGTTGAGAAACATTACACATCTGGAGAAGGATGGCGGAGATTTTCCTGATCTCAGTCAGGTTTTGGAGTTCTTTGACAATGCTTTCGATCATTCTAGTGCCAGGTATTATTATTGTTTTTATATTTTAAGATATTTATGTATGTCTAACTAAGATTGAATTATTTTCTTAAGATTTATGTATTTTTTTAGAAAGTTATGATACGCTAGCCCTGCATAGATTTAATAAAACGCAATTGAATTATTAAAAATAACTTAAAATTCTGCTACTGAAACGACTGATGCCTTTAGGAAAGAGGGAAAGATAATTCCGAGTGAAGGAGTTGATTCTGATTTGGACAAAGCTAACGAAACTCTGCGTGAGATCAAGCGTGATCTGGACGCCTACCTGAAAGAGCAGAAGAAGCACTTCGGTTGCGATGTGAAGTACTGGGGCACAGGCAAGAACAGGTTCCAGCTGGAGATTCCAGTGGACTGTGTAGGTCGGGCTGGCAACAAGTACACCCTCGCCAGTGGTACCAAGAAGCTGAAGCGCTATACAACCCAGGAAACTGAGGACTTGCTGGCTCAGCAGATGGAGGCAGAGGCCGCGAAGGATGCTGCGCTGCTTGACATTCAGCGCAAGATGTTTCATCAATACTCAAAGCATGCCAAACTTTTTATGTAAGTTTTTTTCTTGATTTTACCAGGGAAATAATAAGGATATAAAGGGGGGGGGGGGGGGGGCGAAAGTGACACTTTTTGAAACCAAAACTAAAAGTCAAAGGAACTCAACTAAAAAAAGAGTTACAGGTCTGACATTTTGCATGGCAGTTGCTTTATAGGGGTACAATATGGAACTGTGAAGAAACGGCGGCGCAACCGCCGAAAACCGCCGAGAAAAGGCAACAAAAATTACGGCGGGAAACGGCGGTTTTCGGCGGTTGCGCCGCCGTTTCTTCACAGTTCCATATTGTACCCCTATAAAGCAACTGCCATGCAAAATCTCAGACCTGTAACCCTTTTTTTAGTTGAGTTCCTTTGTTGACTCTTAGTTTTGGTTTCAAAAAGTGTCACTTTCGCCCCCCCCCCCCCCCCCCCTTTATTATAAAGTTATCTTGGATATTAAAGGAAAGTATATTCCTTTTTTTCTTTTTTTAAGTAGAAGTTTTGCTTTTTGTGGATAGAGAGAATACATAAATGCCGTTATCTTTTTTCTAAATAAAACCTTCACAAACGGACAAGAAATTCACATATGATGAAAAGTTCAATTTAGTTTAGTTAAATGAGTTAATATCTGGGTTTCTTACATAGAACCGTAAAAGGGAAAATTAATCTATTCTCTTTTTCAGGAAAGCAATTGGTTGTATCAGTTTGATAGACAGTCTTCTATCTCTGACATCTTACAGTGCCAGTCTGGAAAACTCATGCTTTCCAACGTTTGTTTCTGCAAACAAGAACATCATCGATATCAAGGTTTGATATTAGTTGTTAACACTCAATTTGTGTCCAGTCCAATAATGCTTAGCCTCCCTCAATCAGAATGTCTTCAAGTAATTCGTAGCTATGTTATAACGCCTGTTAAGTTTAAAGATTTTTCCTTCTTTTCAACAACAAGTGGTCATTCATTTTTTACATATGTATATTTTTATATTTTTTTTAGGAAGGTAGCCATCCTTGTCTAGACCTGCAAGGCGAAGCTTTCATTCCAAATGACACACTTCTGGAGCCTGGCAGGAACCTGGTCATTCTAACAGGACCTAACATGGGCGGTAAATCCACCCTAATGCGTCAGACTGGCCTGCTGGTGGTGCTGGCACAGATAGGCACGGCTGTTCCTGCCTCAGAGATGACTCTCTCTCCCGTGGATAGAATATTCACGAGGCTAGGGGCCCAGGATAATATTATTGGGGGTGAGAGTACGTTCCTGGTTGAATTACAGGTAAACTTTTAAATCAAATCAAGTAGTTTCATGTCATATCCTATTATAAAAAGTTATTATGTCTAAAGGTTAAGATTTCAACAGCTACTGAACCGATAGGGTTCTCCATTTTAGGGAAGCTTCGTTTATGTCTTTTGATGGTATTGGGCTTTTTTTTATTTTTAATGTCAAGTCTTGCAATGATTTTTAGCTACTTTTCTGGCCTTGTTTACGTTTTTAAATCTGAAGTCCCTAGATTCTAGGGGCGGAGCCGCTAGTCTAAAACTTAACCTTGAAACAAAAATACCTACTAAAATAAGATAAATAGTAATTTTCGTTCAAAGCCATCTCATATTTATATTTGTCTGATTTACAGGAAACAAGCACAATCCTGCAACATTCCAGCAAACATTCTCTGGTATTGATTGATGAACTCGGTCGTGGCACAGCTACTTATGGTAGGAATTTTTATTGTTGTATAGATTTGTATAATGTTAACTTTATCGTATGACAAAAGTTTGATTATGATTTGAACGGTTGGAAAAATCCAAAAATCTTTTATTATCAAACATGTTGTCTGGTTACTTTTAGATGTTGTCATTAATTGGCAACTCTTCTTATACTGATTGTGCCACAAATAGGCCTATTCATAATTAAAATGCAGGAACTGGGGATTATGACCTGTTTGCTGTCCAATTATTTTGTAACTAGTGTATGGCGTATTTTAAGATATTTTATCCTTTGTATTATGTAAAAGTAAAGAAACACACTTTTAGGTTATGTATTGGAATTTTTTTTTCATTTGCCTTTGAAAAACTTTTTAACTGCCATTAGCATACATACATACCTCTTTTTCTTCCAGACGGTACAGCCATAGCAGGAGCAGTCGTGTCTGCCCTGGCCAAGAAAGAGGCAAGGACCTTGTTTGCCACCCACTACCACACCCTGTCTGAAGATCTGGGCAGTAATGTTCACTCTGCTCACATGGCTTGCATGGTTGAGAATGAAGGACACGAGGATATAACACAGGTAGGACATCAGGGACGCTGAGTGCCTATAGATGCGCGCGCAGATTCTAAAATATATGGAATTATACAAAAGAGGAATGATGTTTCTCTGTCCCCCCCTAAGGGCGTCAAGGGGCGTAACCGCAACTAGTGGATGAGAGGACAAAAACTTCACTGAATACCTTTACAGTCATCCTTTAAGTATATATGAAAATTCAATATTTCTTTAGAGATCTTAATTACTATTATACCTGTTCGTTCTTGTTAAAATTAAATTTATAATATTTTGTTAAAGGAGACCATAACCTTCCTGTACAAGCTGGTGGACGGACCCTGTCCCAAATCTCACGGATTCAACGCGGCCAAGCTGGCAGGACTCCCTGATTCTATCATCAGAAGAGGCTATGAGAAGGCCAAGGAGTTTGAAAACAATGAAATGAGAAGGAAGAGAGGAGATTAGAATATTTGGCGCCAAAAATTAATGTTATTGCCATAAGCAATATGTGCCATTTTTCATACGCTTAGCTACCATGCATTTTTATTCAACAATTCTTCAATTGATATTTATGATTTTTAAAAGAATGAATAAAATAAAATGTATACCTAAATAATTTCAAGGATATGATAAAATAGGCCTAGGGCCAATAAAACTGGTATCTTTAGTAATAGATACCGAACGCACCTTTAATATAACACATGCAGTGTGACAGCTGTCCCACATCTCATTTTTAACACCAAGCTATATGAAATAGAAATATCAAAGATAAAACACCAAAGCCTTAACTAATAATAAAGATCAAATATTAATCTGCAATTAAAACAAGAATGATAATGCACACAGGTTATATTTACATATAAGGGCATATAATAAAATGGTCTACTGACATGTTAATAAATACAATAATATGAGTTTCGGTGGGGCAAACTCGTACCCAGGAATCTTCTTGTAGATGGCAGTCTAAAATACAGACAACATAAATATTTATTTAAACAGGATAAAATTATTTGAAGAATATTTATGAATTTTATCTCATAAAAAAACATTCTCTAACAGTGAAATGAAAATTATTTGTGATACCTAACTCATGTTTTATGTGATTTTAATCCTATGTAATACTGTAATACCAGAAATTAAGGAAATCAAAGTATGTTTTTTTTTTACAGATGTTAATATTTTTTTAATAATGTGATTTAAGATGGATACAGAACAGGGTTGTCGAATTGGGCACTTTTTTTGATATTGGGCGGCCCAATTGCCCAAAAGGGTTCTGGGCGGGTTTTGGGCGCCCAAAAGTGGTTTTGGGCACTCTTTTTGGGCAAATGTCGTAAAAAGCATCTAAAAAGGATATAAAATAGCCTAAAACCATACCTAGACTTATTCTTAGTAATAAAATAGCCTAAAACCATCTCAGAACCTATAAAAACTCCACTTGAAAGGAGAACCATATCGGTTCAGCATTTAGCGAAATCCTTCTCTAGATACAAAAAAAGCTTACTAATTTATATAGTTAACCAGCGGCTACGGCCCTAGTGGCCTCTAGGGGCACTTGAGGAGGGGAGAGTAAAATTTGATAATCCAATTATTATATTAGATTTGAAAAGAAAAAGTAAAAAAAAATTTTGAGGGGGGGAATAACTTTTTTTTGGAGGGGGTGGGTTTCCTCCCCCCATGTTTATTTTCAGTTTACAAAAAATTTTTTAAAAGTTTTTGGGGGAGTAATTTTTTTCTAGGGGCGATTTGTCTTAGGAGGGTGGTGGTACCCTCCCCCAAAATAGTTATAAACCTTCCCATAACCTATGAGAAGCTACCCTATTTAGGAGAACCTGATCGGTTTAGCGGATAGTGAGATCCTTCGGTACAAACACACAGACACACAAACAAACATACACACATCCTGTTACTTTAGTATAAGGATATCACCCAAAAAATAGGCCCGCCTCCCCCTCTTTTTTAATCCCCTCCCCTTTTTCTCTCCCCCCTAAAAGGGGGGTGCCCAAAACTGCCCAAAAGGACCTTATATTGGGCGGCCCAAAACCGCCCGCCCAAAACTGCCCGCCCAAAAGCGCCCGCCCAAAATGACAACCCTGAATTACAGAACAAGATTCTTGTGAACGGCTTGTAGCACAAGCTGTCAACAAGTCTCCTTTAATAAGATTGTTAATTTCAGGCAGGTACAAGGTTCATTTTTATCATATCCTCTAAGAAGACTGTACGTACGAGGGCAAGTGATGTTCGTTCACTGTTTAGTTTCTGATAATATAGGGCTAAATAATTGAAGCAAGTTTAGGTCTACCTTGGTCTTGACAAAAAATTAAAATTGTATAATGAGTTGAGATTGTAAGCCATCAAAGGTTTTGACACAAAAGAAAACTTTTTCGATAAAAAAAGCACATTAGCAAGAAGGGTGGTGTATTGTAACAATGTAAACAGTATGATTAGTGTACCCTTGCATTTTACAGCATTTGATGACATTTTGCCATTTTTTTCATTTTCACTTTGAACTCAACAAAACATTCTATTATATTTTTTTTCAAAAATCGCTGAATATTTAAAATATTTTTCATATTAACCTATTGTGAAACTTATTTATTTCAGTTGACATAACAATTAACAGAAACCTAGTATATTCACAAAAAATACTGAAACGCACTGCTGGAAGGTGATTTTAAAATCACTTTCTCTCTATGTGCATTGTGCATAGTCCTCTTTGAAGAATGCTAAACTTATTTATTTATTAACTTCTCAATAATTTCTTTCGTGTAATTGATCTACGTTTTCAAAGACTTTAAGAAATAAAATGCATACCCTATAATTTTGTTGTTATTTTCTTAGCACTGGACAAAAGTGGCTGCCCTTTTTCTTATGACAGGTTAGTTTTTATGTACGTTATGGTAAAAAGAGCTTCTTAATAAATCATTTAATTTGCAATGGTTTTTTTTATAGTTTTTACTATTTTACTTCGCTTTGAACAAGTATTCTGCTCTTAAAATCTAATTATATTTTTATATTTTAAAAATTAAGAAATATTTTGTTTTCGTTGATCCAGTCTATTTAGACTATTTTATTTTAATATTTATGTATAGTTTTCGTGTATGTTTTTTACCTGTTCCTCACCGTTCCAATACAATTCCTCTAGATTTTAGAGGCGCAGCCTCCCCTGGCACAAATATTTGATACAAAATGCTATATAATGTAAAATAATTTGTCAGGCATATAAGTTGTGAGCCCTGCAAGAAAGGATTGGCTGGTGGTTATGATAGAAAACTTAATCAACTTGTTATTTGTCAAAATTATTGCAAGGTAAATTGAGTGGGCGGGCAGCTGCCCTATAAATATTTAATATTTTTGTCTATCCGACGTATACCACTAAGAAGGTAGTGTTTGAACTTCTTTTTGTTTAATAAATATTTTATAAATTCGACATGCAACTATACATTTTATATAAAGAGTGTGAATTAGCATAATCGGTCTTTAATAAATCAATGCCTATATCCTTTTATATAAAGTAGTACGGTTTTTGATGTCTGTTAGGAAGGATCTTGCTTACTTCTCAACCGATATGTTTCTCCTTCTCATTTTTGGGGAGGGTACCACCACCCTCCAAAGATAAATCGCCCCTAGAAAAAATCCCTAACCCCAAAATTTTTTATTTAATATTTTTAAATAAAATTACAAACGAATTCACCTCCCCCCTTCTTAAGTGCCCCTAGAGGCCTCTAGGGCGTAGCCGCTAGTAGTGTATATAGAAATTGTTTCATGCATCTATAATGGATTATGGAAAGAAAGCTAAGTTTTGTCGAATTTTCACAGCAGCTTTTCTCCTATTTCTAGCCACTGCGTGGCGCTCTAACCCAGCGGGGTCATTTTCTAACCCTTTGGGCAATCATTACCATTTACCTAACCTCAAAAAAAAACCTATCAAAAGCTACTGTGAAAATACGACGAAACCCTCTAGTTTCTTTACCATGATTTTCTATATTCTGTAGGATGTAGCTACCGTAGAGAAGACATTGGTCCATGAGTTAGTTCACATGTATGATTATTGTTCATCAACTATAGATTTTAGTAATATATATCATCTAGCTTGCACGGAGGTAAGGGGGGGGGGGGAGGGGGGAGTTTTGACACATTTGCGTAAACCTGGCACCTAGGCCTTATCTTTGGACTGAGAGGATAGGTTATTAATGATAAAAGCATTCTTATATGATGAATTTCACAAAGTTTTAAGATTTTTTGAATAGGCCTCCAGGTTCCGGAGCTCCAGGCCTCCAGGTGGTCTCTGTACAGGTAAAAATGAAAAAAAAAATTTTTTTAAAGTTACAGGTCAACTTATAAAACAAAATATGCATCTTTTTTAATATTATTAACATATTTGAAGAAAAAAGATGCATATTTTGTTTTATAAGTTGATTTGTAACTTAAATTTTTTTCATTTTCATTTTTACCTGTACAGAGAGCACCTGGAGGCCTGGGGCTCCGAAACCTGGAGGCCTATCCAAAAAATATTAAAACTTCGTGAAATTCATCATATAAGAATGCTTTTATCATTAATAACCTATCCTCTCAGTCCAAAGATAAAGCCTAAGTGCCAGGTTTACGCAAATGTGTCAAAACTCCCCCCCCCCCCCTTAATTTTGTTTAGTTAATAAAAATGAAGTGTATCTTATGAATGACCACACGTTAGACATAGAGTTTATAAAAAATATTCACTCCATCCTTTCTCTCCCCATTCCTGGCACCTAAAATCATTAAGGTGAATTTTAAGGGGAAAGGGTTGATCCCAGCCTCTACCAATAACGAAATTAATTCGGGAAAAAATCACGAAACCTATACGTGTTTATCAGCTGTCGTTGGGGGGCAACACATCGTAAAATTGACGACCTATACATTTGCCCCCCAAATATTATTTTAGATTTATTTCGCTTGTTGGTTATACCTTATTCCTGGGTTGATCCACACCCCAAGGAAAATGCTTAAAAACACCACAGGTTCTATCAGTATGTTCCTTGAAAAGCAGAACCCAATTAGTCCAGTGGTTACCAAGATCTTAAGCTACAGACGGACAGATATCGTTCTACTTTGCATTATAGATTAAGTAATAAATAAACAATTTTTTGATAGGTGCGAGCTGCAAATTTAGCTGACTGTAAAAATCCTTTGTCCTCATTCTTGGATGGAAACTTTAGGTAATACATTTCACTTTTAATAAGAGATTCGAATATTAAAGCACATTTTACAGATCATACATTGAATTTTCATTAAAAAAAACGTCCATATAATATAAGATAAAAATGGTGGTCATATCTAAAGATATTGTGTTATTTTCCATGATTAGTTTTTACACTTTGAACTCAACAAAACATTTGATCGTATTTTAAAAATTGCTCAACATTTTATTCTTATACCAAACTAAAAAGCTTGACATCCCTGCTGGAAGATTCTTAGGTCGCTTGTTCTTGCTCGTTCATAGTCTATGTTAATATTTTTAAGCTTTGCTACATGTTAATATTGACGTCCTTGTTTTTCTATTCTTTGCTGAAAGGAAACTGATAAATTCCCATTTTAATTTTGTCGTGAAATGTTTTATGATATTTACATTTTGTATTGTTTAAGATTGATTAAAGGTCACGAGGATTGTGTAAAGGATCGTGCTAATAGGTCTGTCAGGATCATTTATGGAGTCAATACTGCAGTAGCTTCTGAGGCTGTCAACAAAGTATTTGAAAGGTTTTGGTCATTAGTTACTATATCTAGTTTATATTACACTGCAAATAATGGTTTGTAGCTAAAATTCTAAAAAGTTTTAATATATTTTAATTCGAGTATCTTTTTATTCATTAGTATTTAATTTTTTCTATATTTATAACTATTAAATAACCTTTTTAAAAAAAAACTTTTAAGGTTACTAATTCAAATTTTAATAATAACATTGAAATGAGATAATATGTGAAGTATTTTTTTTGTAGATTTCTTAAAATAAATGAAAGACTGATTAAACCTACCATTCAAAATATATTTTCTACACAATTAAGAAAGTTAAAATTTTCTGCTAAAATTATTTTCTACTAATTATCTGTTAGCACTATCTTATTGTAACCACAAAGAATACGTTTACATATTGACGGAATTTAGGTGTTACTCTGATCTGGAGCCAGTAGGGAGAAGATGCTTTGACAAACAACAACAATATGCAGCCTTTCATAATTACTCCAAGAAGCAAAATTTATGAAGATGTGAAGTTTATGGCTTATGTATTAGAAATATTTTACTTTTTAGATATTGTTTTTTTTTTATGAATTGTGATAAATTTAATTTTACAGATTTAAAATATGTATTGAATCATTTAACCAAAAAAGAAGCTAAGATGCCAACTAACGAAGGTGTTCCACCTGCAGCTGTTGGTGAACTGCCGCAAATACCTACCTCGGACCGTTTAGCCGCCTCCTATACCATGAATAGAATGTCCTCCCCCTCAAATGAAGTAACACCCCACAGAGTTGTCACTATTTCATTTATTATTGATTATGTTGATAAAAAAGCTCAGGTCAGTGCATTTAGTGCTTTGTTCTATGCATAAGAAAATTTCTGTATTAGATATTTTTTAGGACTCGAGTAGAATATTTAAATGCCTTATTTAAAAACCTAAAATATTATATAAATGCATAGAAAATATTTTCTCGCATTCATTCGAATCCGGTGGATAGGAACCGGTTCTCATCCATACGAAAAAACTATGTCTAGCATCGTATTATATCCAGCTTTCTACAAATATAAAAATGTACAATCAAAAAACTGGTTTTAATCTTATAATTGTACGTTCTGTATCCGCGAAAAGCTGTTTATAATACGATGCGAGAAATAACTGTTAACAGTTATTAGTATTAAATAGAGTTAAGATTGATATGGTTAGTTATGAAGAAAGAATATCAATTATTTGGTTCTTTTAAACTATTCAGGGGAACAGGATTCAACTCCATATTCCATTATATCACTATCTAGTACACATGAAATAAAGAAAGCTAAAAATTCCTTTTGCAGGATGGTATGAACCTTTATCCACCTTCAGTCCGTACAAAGATCGCTCTACACATTCTCAACATGATGATGTTGACAGATCAAAGTTTCCCATCAACTATACAGGCCATGAGGAACTTGTTAGAGGCGGATGCCGCGCCCATTCTTTCCTCCTGGGCCAAGGGGTTGGTACGCCTCAAGAAAAAGGGTATTGCGGGGCTCAATGATCTCTTTATGTCGGTGGAGAAGATCATTCTAGAGGAACCAAATATACACCAGGTTAATAATATTTTGTGAGGTTAGTCAATCGCCAATATGGACCAAAAATTAACTTCCATTGTCTTAGTTTTAAAACGTGGAAACCAAAATTAAGCGTTATGCAGTTGCAGATATAACTTTATTTGACATTTCTCTTGATTTTTTTAATAGATCAGAAACTAAATGAAGCACAAACTATATTTAAAATTTTAGAATTTGATAAGTCGAAAATCTCTGGCTGGATTGCTTCTAAGAAGATTATTTCTCAATTTTGATAGAATGTCGTTCAGGTAAATAGATTTTCGTGGATTTTTGTAAGTATTAGGACAATACTTTTATAGGAATGTATTTTTCTTTTAATTAAATATTTATTATTTTTTATGGTAATTTGTATTGTTATTAATAAAACTTTTTGTACAGTGAAGTTTCTAGTTTTGAAATGAAACTCTCTAAATACATACAATCTGGCATCCACCAACTTAAAGAAATTCTACCAGGAAACATTTTATAACAAAAATATAAAATTATCAATATTTTTGCAGATTAAACACTTTCATGCTATATTACATTACGAACGGCTGCGCCCTTAGCATCTAGGTGTTCTGTATTCGAGGGAAAGTAAAAACAGTAATTAAAAAAAAACATCCCAAGACTTTAATCTACAAAATAAATAGCCTCAAACCCCCCCGTTAAGTAGTCAAACACTATTCATTAGAACAAATATGTATTGTATAAAATGTATATCGTCTGAACAGAACGCAAAGATGAAGATGCTGGTAACGAAACCTCTGGGATGGATATATCCTCAGATACAGAGGCAACACCTCAACCCGATGAAACTATGGAACTACCCAACTCCTTATTCTGTCCATCGCCTGTAAACGCGTCAACAGCCAGCATAGACACAACCCACATGTCCAGCCAGCAACAAGGTACCTACAGAGGTATGTCTAGAAAGCAGGCAGATCTTTTCATTGCTACACAATCAAACCTGATACAAACGGCAGAAACACATGCACTATCCCCAAAAATGTTACAAAAAGAAATCAATAACATTTTAAAGTCTAATCCTGGTCTGTCCGAAGCATACTTTTTGTCGTACCTGAATAGCCTGCGGATGGGAGAGTTCAGTCAGGCTGTTGACAACCTACACACAGCCTCAGCATTTGCTCAGACAGAGGAAGAAGGAAGTCAAAGCTTTAGATATGCTGTCCTTAATCTTGGTTCATTACATGCCAGGTTAGTTTGATAAGAGTACAATTTGATTCTTGGAATAGAATAATTGGATCAACTGCAGTTCACGGTAAAATATTGCTGGTAAGCAATATTTACAAAAAATCTATGAGTTTTAAAGGCTGCTAGCTGCCAAACGGCTGAACGTACAGATCATACCCGCACACCATTTTGAGCGGCATAAGAAGGCCTACAAATAATCTGGAATAGCCTAGATCCAAATATGCAGAGGGAAAGCTTCACTGAAGAAAAAACGCGTAAAATAGGTCTTTTTCGCGCATTTCTCTGCACTGCGAGATAATTATGCATTACTGATTTATGGCTATTCCAGATTATTTGTAGGCCTTCTTATGCCGCTTTAAACAGTGTGCGGGCATGATCTGTACGTTAAGCCGTTTGGCAGCTAGCAGCCTTTAAAATTCATAGATTTTTGGAAATATTGCTTACCAGCAATATTTTACCGTAAACTGCAGTAGATCCAAATAATTTGTTACTTTATTGCTCACATCTAAAAACTCATTGGATTGTATAGGTATCTCTTAGATACTTTAAAACTCATATTCCATCCATTTGGATTAATTAAAAAAATGAATAGTATTCGCGCAATCTACCTTTAAATCTATTCTATTTCTATACCGTTAGATTTGGCCACGACTCCGAGGCTAAATCCGCTGTGAAGGAGGCCATTAAGATTGGACAGAAGGACAAGGATCATATCTGTCTGCAGCACTGCTTGTCCTGGCTCATCAGGGAGACATCAGACGATGACACTGTCGCTCTACATCAGGTTCCAGCTTTAATTTTCCATCACGTTCCGTACAGATAAAATACGGTTCTGATCTATGATGAAATTGGTTACGAATTTAGTCATTATCTTTTTTTAACTGCAAAATAAATCTATTATTCAACATGGAAAGTGTCGTTTGGGTATGTTCTTTCTTTGTTTCCCTTCTAGTTTATACTGTATAGATGCTAGGTATCTAGAATCTAGATCCTTAAATCTTTTTTATTGCCAACCCATAAACCTAAAAGCCCAAAACAAATCACCTTAAATTCAAATACAAAATTACATTTTGAAAAGTTAAATAATAAGTAAATTGTTTTACTCTAGCGAAGCATTTCACGGTGCGAGGAGTTGAATCTGCCGTACCTGGCCAGCCTGGGTATGCTGCACCTGGCAACCAAAACTGAGGACCTGGCGGACAAACCTGAATATATTCTGGACCTTTTGACTAGAAGCAGTGTTCTAAATTGCAAGTTTAATCTTCATGACCTACCAGTAAGTTTTTTTTAAAACTGCAGGGGTGTATATTCTGCACAAGATTTATTTTTTTCCCCTGCTACAAATTTTTTTATTTTTCTTCCCCCCCTAGTTTTTTCTCACCAAGTAGGGGGAAAATGGAAAAATATTTAAAGAACTCTATATTTTATTTTTTTTATCCCTCCTACCACACCTTTTTAAAAGTTTTTTTCACCAAGAAGGGGGGGGGGGGAAATAAAAAAAATGTTTTCAGTTTTCTTAATTTTTACATTTTTTTCCCCTCCAACCACTTATTTTTATTCCCCCCCCCCCCCCCTGAGCAGGGGATCCCATGTAGAATATACATCCTTGTAAAACTGCTTAACTGGTGATTTTTTATTTAAATCTAGTTGCTAATGCATTTTTAAAGCGCAGCTTTTCTTTAATTATGGTTGGTTCATACGTTCGTAACGGTTGTTTCCTTTCGTGTAACAGTTAGCTCTTTTCGTTAATTTCGACATGTTAGAATTGTCCTATCGATTTAAAACTTTGCATGTTGATCCTATAACGTTAGGTACGATTTAGAAAGCGTAGCAACTCTGTAATCGTTACAAGAAATTCCATTTAAAACATGTTAATTTTTTAACCTTTTTAACAAAAATTTATCTGTTTTTTCAAATACTGATTCCTATCACAACAAGGTTCAATGGTATAATCGAAGCATCTCTGTAATCAAAACCTAATAATCCAAGTACGTCTATAAACAGTATTTATGCAAAAAATACTTGCAATTTAGTTTCGACTTATACATTAATATTCGGATTAATCTGTTCTGAACTCGATGTGGACTCATTTAATTTAGGGAAATAGTTATCTGATCCGAAGTGAGGTTTGGTCATGTTGGGGAAGACAAAATATGAATCAAACTTTGGTACAGTTGTTGCTACGAATGAACCTGAACAAGGATAATGTTCCCTACCTAGGTAAAAATTAACTCATTTCTAGTGTAGTGCAATTTACATACAAGACGTCCATTATGGCTTTGTCATAAATTATTTGTGGCTTCGCGATTGGAAGTTGGTATATTCCCAGATTTGATCCCAAGTCTTTCAGCAATTACTTTTTGCTTACAATAAAAAGAAAAAAAAGCCCTTTTTGGGGGAAATATTTTTGGTCCTAGGACAAACTCAGTAGTCCCAAACGTCGGAGTGGACAAACGCCGGAGTTGAAACTTAACCTATTTTAAACCATTTTTTAGGTTTTTTAAATTCCCAACCCCCTGCGGGGGGCTTATTTGTATGTTCATATCTTAACCTAACCTAACCTGTATAGAAAAACGTGATTCAATTAATATTTTAGCACTCCCGCGTTTGTCCACTCCGACGTTTGGGACTCCTGCGTTTGTCCTGGAACCATATTTTTTTTTTTTGGGGGGGGGGGGGAGTGGGGGGGGTGTCCTCAATCTGATCAGCGGTTACCGAGATCTTAAGCTTCAGACGGACAGACATCTTTCTACTTTGTATTTTAGATGTAACATGTTACATATTTTACTTTGTTACGAAAAATATGACAGATTAAATATTTGTAGGAGAACCAATAGTTCTTGGTTTGTGCAACATGGCATTAAATCTTGAGAATGAGGGATACAGAGAAATAGTGGATTCAATTCTGGCTCACTGTCAGGCTCTCTTCCCTTCCTCCCTATCTCAATTCTCTAAGGTTGGGTATTTTTCTATATAGTTAAACCCTGTGCAAATTCACATTTTATTCTCAAACTTTTTTTATAAAGATTAGGTAGTTATTTAATTCGATAGTGTATTTTGAAGCAACACAAATAAAATTATAAATTGTAATTAATTTGGTCAAAAGAAAATGGATTGAAAATTCTGGTCACCTCGATCTTTTCCGCATGCATATAGTATTTTTCATGAAAGGTATACGGTGTACACTAGTATTCATTTAAAAATACTTTTAATGGAATTAACCTTTTGAAAATTATCTATTTACTTTTAAAGTTAGGTGTTAAAGTTCTAATTCTAATTAATTTTTATAGTTCTGGAAAATAACTAAGCAGAAAATCTTGTATTCTCGCCATCTTGCTGGTGGTGACTGGGTTAAGGCAGAGTCTGCCCTCGCCAATCTGTCCGCTCTTCAAACTAGCTTGGAGATACAGCTGTGGAAAGCAGAATTAAACTTTCGCCTCGGTGATATGGAGCTCACGAGATCCATACTCACTGACATCATTGAACAATTTGAAAAGGTTTGTTCTATTTTCTTGTTTATAACTTTTATGCGAGGCGGGGTGGGGGGAGTTATTTATCTTTATTACATTTTACAAAAATGATACCTAAATAAAAATAGAAACACATCCTTTGTCCTGTAGGATAGATTAAGTTATGTACATCCTAAAAAATAAATTAGTAGGTTTTTTTTGTCTGAAGCTAAAGATCTCGGAAATTGTTGGTCTGAATGGTTGTACTCTTTAGGGATTCTTTATAAATGTCTGGTTATGGATTTAGGCTATTTTCCTGCCATTCCCCGCCTTTCCCTTGGTGGAGCTATAGGCGAAGCAACTAGTTTACTATTAAATTGTCTGTAATTTGTTGTCAATCTGCATTTTTATTAAAATTACACAATCATAAAGTATTTAAATTCTAGAAAGACGTTCCACAAAACTCCAGTCGAGACATTTTGGTGAGAGCGTTTATTTTGATGTCGGAGATCCAAGTTTTCAGTCATCATACAGGTTTAGTTTTATTCATGTTCATTAATTTGGTAGACATTCTTTTCATATCTAAGCAATTTGTACCCTCTCATTTTTTTGTAAACAAAATATTAACTGTCGTTCTCATTTTGTCCTTCAAATTTTTTCTATTTCATAACTCTGCTGTAGAATTTAAAACTTGCTACTGGCTGCCGGCGCGGCAGTTTTAGTAAATATTATGGATATATATTTAAATATATAATAGGATATATAAGTTGGAAGGAATTTTAATGTTAGGGGGAGATTTGAAAACTGCATCAAATTTTAACGATTTTTTTTATAAAATTCGTTTTTTGTATAATTCTTTATTTAAAAGCGGAAATACAATTTAAGTTAATTAATTTTGACATCTGTGATTGGTGGATTGAAAACTATCTGCGATCTGATTGGAGAAGCATAAGTGTCGTACATCATTCACCCAATTAGAGAGCAGGTAGTTTCTAATCCACCTATCCTATTGGTCAAAATTAATTAACTTAAATTGTATTTCCGCTTTTAGATAAAGAATTATACAAAAAACGAATTTTATAAAAAAAAATCCTTAAAATTTGATGCAGATTTCAAATCTCCCCCTAACATTAAAATTCCTTCCAACTTATATATCCTAATATATAATGGATAAAACCAGTGATGATATGCAAAACTTTATTATATCACCTGCTTCATTGATGCGAGCCAACGTTCGCAATACTTACTAAGTCGGCCATCAATATCAAAACTCATTCTTTCCCTTGTCATAATATCCACGTCTATTCTATATCCATTTATACAGCCTTTTCCCCATGAGGAAGTGAAGACATCCTATTTTTGTAGGTGGTGCCCTGCAGTATTTGTTGAAGGCGAAGGAGATCTGTGAGAGGTACAGGATGGAGTTGCTCCACGCAATTGTCTGTCTACACATTGCCAACAATCATCTTGTCTTGGGATCATCAAAGTAATAATTTTTATTTATAAAAATCAGATACCAAAGTAAGGAGGGTTGTGCGATTTTTTTTTAAACCCCTCTTATTAGCGGGTTTCAATAGGATTGTTGCGCTTAAATTCCCACAACAAACCCAAAAAAAAGGCCAAATTGAACCATTTTTAAAAAAAACTAGAATTGGGTTTTTCAATTAGAACCGAAAAAAATTGATTCATCAGTTTCAAATGAAATCGCCAATATTTGGACAATAAGATCCGAATTAGATTGTCACTTGACCTCTAAAGAGAAATTTATTTCATTATCTTTGGTTTCATCTGATGCAGATTTTTTTCTAGAAAAGCTCTGCTGCTAGTGAGACGTTGTCTTGTTTTTCTTCTCTCACATGGATCTCTTAGAGACAGGAGTAGGTCAGTGTTAACAATCTCAATCTTTAATCAGTAGATAAAACAGCAGTTTCATGAGGAAGATTTAAAAGGGGGAGGTAGGTTGTGCTAAAATTCTGTAAAGGTGTGAGTTTTAAGGCTTAAAAACAGTAGTAGAACGATAATATTCACTAAATATAAATACAGTGTTGAGGATCCGCATTGATTGTATGCGGATCCGACTCCGGATCCTTGACAATAAAAATAAAATCACTAAATTTTTCAAAAAATATTTATTCCTTAATCTCGAAGTCAAAAATACTTTTAATTTTTAAGTCTGAACCTAAACCTTAAAGATTGGCTCTCATCACGAGAATGTCTTTGTAAGTGACTATTTTATATAAATTTAGGTAGATTATTAAATAAATTTATACTTCTGGATCCAGATCCTTGGACTAAAAAAATGCGGATCCGGATTTACAACTCTGTATAATTATATAAAATATTTTGTCTATGGTTCTATTCAATAAGGAATACACATATTTATTGAATATTATCGTTCTACTACTGTTTTTAAGCCTTAAAACTCACACCTTTACAGAATTTTAGCACAACCTACCTTCCCCTTTTTAAATCTGTTCTAATTGTGGAAAAAAACATCTTTCTTTTTTTTGTATAAACAATGGAACTATTCTTCACAAAAAGCAAAAATTTTGTAGCTAAATAATTGGCCTTTTAATGTTCGTCGAAATAACGCATGTGATAATTTTCAGAGGATTATTGTTGTGTGCCAAATGTCGCATATCTGCCAGTGCCGACCTTGGTGAACTGGAAAGACGTAGTGATCTTCTGGAGGGTGCCACACAAGTGGGCCATGCCCGGGATGGCTTCCTACGCCTCCAGGACTGGGACAGAGTCAAGGACTGTCTTTATTTACAGGTAACGGAATCTTATTTGTATACAATTTGTCTTAAAAGCTCTGCAATTATGTTCTTTTATTGTGATGTCATTTTGATTTATTATACCTTTTTATTATTTCGATAGAGGAAATTAACAAAACTATAACTTTGGCAAAACTAGGGTTCTCACAGTTTTGGAATCTTTTAATTAAACCTAGTTGATATAGGACACTACAGACTTCCGTCAGAGCGTTCGGTCAGTTTATTTTAAGGTCATTTTAAAGGGTAAGGATGCTATATATCGAAATAAAACTTGTTTAATTAGTAAGTCACAGAAAACAATGAAATTTCAATGTATTTGAAATATATATCTTGAAACGAAAGAACGGTAGGTAATCTTTTTTTCATTTCAAATGAAATATTGTAAATTTTTATTTAAGGCGCGTATATATCACAGCCTGAGCCTCACTTTAGAAAGAAATATGGCGGCAAAGGAGTACAAGAAATTTGATGAACTGTATCCATCAACTGGTCCTGTTCTACAACTTGTTCTACTATAAATATATTCAACAACTTCCCTTCAATCAGATGTGGACCATATACCAAGAGGAGGGAGGGGACATTTAGCTGTAGATAATAATGATCTCCAAAGTTATAAAAAAAGTATTACTGTCCAGTCCCTTCCTGTTAAAAGAAGGAAATGAAGGAGAATTTTTTAATAGTTATTTTTCGTATTCATTTGACACCGATTAATATCCAGTTTTCTACTAATATTAAAATGTACAATCATAAGATTAAAACCAGATTTTTAGCCCGTGCCTCCGGTTTTAATCTTATAATTGTACATTTTACATCCGCAGAAAAGCTGTATATAATACGGTGCGGTAAATAACTATTATCGTCTTTTTTGTAATATTAGCTAAAATGTATATATTACAGTATAAAAAATCATACTGTAATTGGCATATCAATTATTATACATTAAATATAGTTACTTTTTATTTAAATTCAATCTTATTTGTGATACCAATTCTATTCTAAGCCTTTTCTTTTACTTCTAATGTTTTTGCGTAAAATTGTTTCATAATAATCGAAATTGTTTAACCAGTGATATAATAGTTATTTCTCGCATCGTATTATAAAAGGCTTTCCGCGGATATAGAAAGTACAATTATGAGATTAAAACCTCGGGGCTGAAAAAACTGGTTTTAATCTTATGATTGTACATTTTTATATTCGTAGAAAGCTGGATATAATTCGATGCTAGACATAGTTTTTTCGTATGGATTAGAACCGGTTCCTATCCACCGGATTCGAATGAATACGAGAAAAAACCATAAATATTTTTAAAAGTGGGGCTTTTCTACATTTTGGGTGGCCCTTCTTTGATAACAAGAAATAGTCGTGAAAATTTTGGTTTTAGGTTCTGTGAAAAAAATATTTGTTAATGTTTGTTTGTCGGCTTTGTTGAGCCTCGCTTTTATGGACATCCTTGTTTTAATTATAATGCAATTTATTCAATTTCATATCAAAATTAGAAATGCATTTTATTTCAGTATTTATTTTATGTAAGAAAATAATATCTATAGCATGCATATTTCATAATTATTAATAAAGTTCTAAATATTTTTTCTACAACCTCTGCATATGATAATGATATAAGAATTAACTTATTACACTAATATATTTGTACTAAATGAAATAAAAAATATTTAAATTGATATAAGTATTAAGTATGTATATTGTATAATGTATCACAATGTGAAATTTATTTAATCTATTACAGTGATGGAATCAAGTTGATTTCGGTGTAATAAAGTGGCTACTTTTCAAAGTATTAGGTTTATGAGTGTAATTTGCGAGTATGTAATGAAACTTAATTTTTAAAAACTTTGAAATATATTTGTTATACCAAAATCAACTAAAGTTCCTCACTGTATTCTTGAGTCTCATTTTTTTTTGGACGGAAGTGACATATTTTGCCTTACTTCTATACTTTTTCTTTTTTACTTCACTCTGGTATAATATACTCCTGGCGAATATGCTGTGACTGGTGAATTTGTTGTTGAACACCAATATTTTGTCTATTGTCCATACCTGCCATGGGAGCCAGGGTGAAGGTCATAGGTGTCAAAATTGAAGCTCCGCTAATTTGTCCCTGCTGCATGCCCGTTGCTGACAGCGTGTTGGCCACAGAAAAATTTGACTGGTTAATGAGTATGGGCTGTCCACCGCCAGCCACAGTCATGGCCATTGCAACTGGTGCATATGATTGACCCAGATGCGGTGAACCCGCCATACCCAGCTGCTGCATGCTTATCTGTCCCGCCCCACCGTGGGAAACTGGCGGTGCGGGTGCAATTGGTGCGGGCGGTTTCGGCGTAAGACGCTGCATTTTCGGCGAAGGCTGTGGTGTGCTGGAGCCACGAAGTTCACCACTATTAACATAAGATCTAAGCGGCCTTCCCAGACATTTGATGCTAGACAGGTACTTTTTAGCTTTGCTGCCGGATTTTTCTTCAAACTCATTTGGAGTTAACCATTCATCACCCATAAGAATACACTTCCCTTTGGACCCTGACTCGTATTTACTCGTGTACAAATATGCCGACATTGTTTTACATTTGACCTGCATAATTGGACCTATCCTAGACCGTCCTCCCGGAACTTGGTAGGAATAAGCGTGGGGCGACAAACCTGCTGCCAATTTTGGGGATGTTTCAATCTTGGGCGGGCCCATTTGGATAGGAATAGGTGGCTTAATATTTGGAGTCTGGACGGGCTTTATCTCCTTTTTAACCTGCTGTTGTTGGGTCTGGGTTGAGGGTGATGATACTATTATTGTTTTAGATGCTGCTGATGTCGGGGATATACTAAATATCGTGCTGCTGACAGGAGTCAAACTACTCGTACTGACGACCTTGGCCGATTGTGTACTAGGGGAGGGAATACCACTTAGCTGAGAAGGATTGGGAATAATTGAAGATCCTAATGTTGTTCTATGGTTTGCCGGAGAAGGCGAGGATAATGAAAATCCTGTGCTAAAGCTGTCTGTAGAGAATGTTGACATTGTTGTTATTGTAGAAGTTGTACCTGGCGAAGCTTTAGCTGGCCAGCAAATGGGCGGCGATAAGAAGTCTGGAAATGCTTTCATAGATTGGTCCTTACTTGTTGGAGACCCTACTTTAACGGACAATTCTTTTGTTTTCGAAGGATCTTTGTCTGTTAGGATCTCAGATTTATTAACTTGATATTGCATATTTGAACTAGATGAAGATGTGGTTGGTTGTAAACTCTGCAGCAAATCTTCCTTTTCATGCTTGGGTCTTTTCTGTTGGTCAACTTGTTCCTCAGGTTTACGTTTAACCCCACTAGTATCTTCTTTTGTTGTATTCACATAGGTATTGTTTGTTTTGTGACGCTTTTCATCTTCTGTAGTTGCTGAAGATTTGTTGGGCTTTGATCCATCTTTAATGTATCCATCTGTTTGATCTTCCTCTTCACTACATCCAACACATTTACACTTCTTACTGTGTGGTTTTATAGCTCCTGAAACAATAATATTATATCAGGTTTAATTGCTCTCATACATTATACCTAATATACCTCTGTGACATTTATTGGGAAAGTTTTTTTTTAATAATCCTTTGAGATTATGAGTTTATTGTTATTGATATATGATTTCAAGTTTTATTAATTGGTAGTATATGAATTTTTTTGTGGACATCCCCCCTTCCTGTCCTATCCGCTCATGCCAAGATAGAAAATTTTTAAAACAAATTATATTCAATGAAAAATGTTCTTACCCACTAGAGCTTTCAGTGGCCCGTAGTCTGTTTTGATTGCATCAAGATATTTCATTGTCTTTGATCCGCATACCTGAAAAAAATGTAAGGTAATCAATAAATAGCAATTTTAGATACTTTTTGATCAGTGCAACTAATTTCGTCGCGTCGTGTGAACAGAACGTGCAGCGTACTAGTTACTAGTATGTTTGTAATTTTTTTATTATTATAACAGTTTAGAGATTCTTTTGTTTGGACTTTAAATCAGTGTTGCGGAGCCGTTTAATTTTGATCCGGCTCCGCGGAGCCGGGTCTGGAATTCACGGCTTCGGCTCCTACCTAAAAGGGGGGGTGGGCGAAAGTGACACTTTTTGAAACCAAAACTAAAAGTCAAAGGAACTCAACTAAAAAAAGAGTTACAGGTCTGACATTTTGCATGGCAGTTGCTTTACAGGGGTACAATATGGAACTGTGAAAGAACGGCGGCGCAACCGCCGAAAACCGCCGAGAAAAGGCAAAAAAAAATCGGCGGGAAACGGCGGTTGCGCAGCCGTTTCTTCACAGTTCCATATTGTACCCCTATAAAGCAACTGCCATGCAAAATCTCAGACCTGTAACTCTTTTTTTAGTTGAGTTCCTTTGTTGACTTTTAGTTTTGGTTACAAAAAGTGTCACTTTCGCCCCCCCCCCCCCTAGATATACCACACTTTTCTGGGATCTTGCTGAGTCAAGTATCAACTGTTGGGAATATCAAAGGATGACTCCATGCAAAATATGAGCCGGATCCGGCAAAAACCGGCCGTGAATTTTATGAAAAACCGTTTTTTTCCGGTTTTTAGGGGGTATCTGTAAATCGATTCAGCTGGAGCAAAACCGGTTGGAGTTACAAAAAATTTTACTTCACATGAAATTAAGCCAATGCAATTGCCTACAAAAATGTACTTCATCATCAACTTGATTGGACAACTCTTTCCCCTCCTAAATGTCCATTAAAACCTCGGAAACGGCAAAAATCGCCAAAAATTAAGCCTTCGGCGGCAAATAACGGCTAAACGGTCAGCCGGAGGCGAATGGAACATAAATAAAGAAATGTCTGCCTCAAAAAGTTGTTCAACATCAAAGAGATGCTTGAAGTCTCTAAAACGACTCCTTCCCCTCCTTTAAGGGGAAAAACTGAAAAAACGTGATTTTCAAAAGTATGCCCACTTCGTGGGTGTGGGGGGCACTGAACCCGTCACCCCAGGGTCACCAAATATAAAGTCTAGACGGCCCACAATGCTGAATTTTCACCAAGTGAAAGTCTTGTGTCATTATCTCTTATGAGAAAAAAGTTATTAATAAATTAAAATTTCAAATTGTGATTTTTTGATGGATTTCTTTGATGAAATGACAGGCCGGTCAATTTTTAGGCCATTTTTGCTGTTTTCGGCCCGCCACGCCCAAACAGTTTGAGATAATCTCACGGGACCTTTTGCCCAACCTAAGTCTGGTTATTTGTGAGGTCTAGGAAAAAAAAACAGACTTACGCAAAAGATTATAATTATAATCTTTACACAGAAAAATGGCACGAGGTGAGGGTTTGAGGGGGCAAAATGAGCCGACCAGCGATTTTTGACGGCGCGCAGCGACGTCGTGCTTCATCCAATCCGGGATTTTTTTTTCTTAGACCTTACTAATAACCAGGCTTAGGTCGGGCAAAAGGTCCCGTGAGATTATCTCAAACCGTTTGGGCGTGACGGCCCAAAAACCGCAAAAAATGGCCTAAAAATTGACCGGCCTGTCATTTCATCAAAGAAATCCATCAAAAAATCACAATTTGAAATTTTAATTTATTAATAACTTTTTTCTCATAAGAGATAATGACACAAGACTTTCACTTGGTGAAAATTCAGCATTGTGGGCCGCCTAGACTTTATATTTGGTGACCCTGGGGTGACGGGTTCAGTGCCCCCCACACCCACGAAGTGGGCATACTTTTGAAAATCACGTTTTTTCAGTTTTTCCCCTTAAAGGAGGGGAAGGAGTCGTTTTAGAGACTTCAAGCATCTCTTTGATGTTGAACAACTTTTTGAGGCAGACATTTCTTTATTTATGTTTCATTCGCCTCCGGCTGACCGTTTAGCCGTTATTTGCCGCCGAATGCTTGATTTTTGGCGATTTTTGCCGTTTCCGAGATTTTAATGGACATTTAGGAGGGGAAAGAGTTGTCCAATCAAGTTGATGATGAAGTACATTTTTGTAGGCAATTGCATTGGCTAAATTTCATGTGAAGTAAATTTTTTTGTACCTCCAACCGGTTTTGCTCCAGCTGAATCGATTTACAGATACCCCCTAAAAACCGGAAAAAACCGGTTTTTCATAAAATTCACGGCCGGTTTTGGCCGGATCCGGCTCAAATTTTGCATGGAGTCATCCTTTGATATTCCCAACAGTTGATACTTGACTCAGCAAGATCCCAGAAAAGTGTGGTATATCTACCCCCCCCCCCTTTATATATCAATTTTTGTTTGTTATTGAATTGAGAAATTAAAATAAATAATATGAAATATTTTGCTTTGATTTGATTAAAGCTATATAAATGTAGAAGGATGTGTGTCTATTTGTTAAGTAACAATAGTTTTTCAATTTATTAAATAGAAATAGACCATTAAAAAAATCATTTTAGCTAATCCGGAGCCGCATTTAACGAAAATTCCGGCTCTACCAAATTATGGCGGCTTCGCAACACTACTTTAATTACAGTTGTTTACAACTAAACGCATTGGATGAATAGTTTCTTAAACATGAACACTTAAAATTTTGATTCAAATTTTACCTTTTCATATTGGTCTGGGGTCATCCACTGGCCTTTAAATATAATACTCTTTCCTTTTGAGCCATTACAGAATTTGTTCAAGTAAAGCTCAGCAGTTTTACCCTAAAAAAAATCAAAAGCTATATCAATACCTAGGTAATCCATGAAATTTTTGCGTCATTGGTTAATTTTTCTAGATTTTTGTTTTTGCGAAGTTTAGGAAAAGATTATGACAATGCAGTTGGCACATTATTTACGAAAAAAACATTTTTCTGCATGAGGTCTCAGATTTTGATAAAAACTTCCAGTCCCCTTCATTTGGTCATAAAACTAAGGGCTGGGTGATTTTTAACCTTTTTAATCCATTTAAAGTCCGATTTTTCGCGCATTTTCTCACTGTGGTGTTTTCACAATGAAAAAAGGCATTTCTTCATGATTTTCAAGTTTAAAATTTTTACATTAATTTTCAACTTACAGACATGTTTTATATATCAAATTAATCACCCAGATAGGTACAATATAGAATTTGTCTGTAAAATCACAAAAATCATGAATTACAGGGTGTCCCAAGAAAAATGTCAAAACAGGTTTTTTAAACTTTTGACACTGTCAGGAAACGAAGTTTGCCCATTTCTTGCCTTGAAAGTGAATATCATCCATTTTACAACACATATGAAGTAAATTTGGCGTGGTAACTCCAAATTTGGACACCTGAGAAATTTTTGAAACACCCTGTAAAAGTGATTTTTGCGTCTGTAGAGCTAAAAATTGGTCCAAATTGATTATTTTTTTCAAAGTAGCAAACAAAGTATCTAAGTATGTTAGGCCATAGTGTTTTCTGACCAGATTACAATTTTTATATTTTATGGACACCCTGTATTTTCAAAAAAATGAGAAATTTTTTTTTGTTTTTTTCAATTTTTTTTTCTTTTTTTAAGTTACCTATAACTGTCATATAGATACAGATTTTGACTAATAACAAAAATATTGGCCTATTTTACAAATTTACACACTTTTGGGACACCCTGTGCATGTTTTTAAAAAATGGTGGTTTTTGCCCCTTTTTGGGGGGAAGGAGTCGTTTTAGGGCCAGAGACTATTTCTTCATTTTTGTACAACTTTTCAAGGCACATAATTTGTTATTTATACATCAACCGCCACGGCGAACCGTTTTGCCGTTATTCACCGCCAAAGGCGGAATTTTGACCTATTTTACCGTTCTCGAGGTTTTAACGGGCATTTTTGGTAAGAAGGCGTTGATTTATCAAAATCACTCTGAAATACTTTAATTTAGGCTATTTTATTTACTAAATTTCATGTGAAGTAAAAATTTTTGTGCATCTAACTGTTTTTTGTCAAGATGGATTTCAATTGTTAAAACAAGTGAATAAAGTGAATATAATATTAATAATTGATATAACATTAGTAATAAAAGAAACCTAAATCACGTCCATTCAAAATTCCTTTTGACAAAAATGGGTTGGATATACAAAAATTTTTATTTCACATGAAATTTAGTAAATAAAATAGCCTAAATAAAAGTATTTCAAAGTGATTTTGATAAATCAACGCCTTCTTACCAAAAATGCCCGTTAAAACCTCGAAAACGGTAAAATAACGGCAAAACGGTTCGCCGAAGGCGGTTGATGTATAAATAACAAATTATGTGCCTTGAAAAGTTGTACAAAAATGAAGAAAAATGTTTTTTTCGTAAATAATGTGCCAGTTGCTTCAATGTAGTATAATTTTGATTGTAAAGAAACAGAGGCGGAAGCACCTAAGCCGCAAACTTCTGCTGTAATTATTTTAACAATTTAAATGGTAAGTAAAAAGATACAGGAACGAATTTTGGGGAGTCCTCAATATCTATAATACAAAGCAGCTTGATGTCTGTCCGTCCGTCCGTATGTCTGTCTGTCTGTCCGTCCGTCCCTTAAAATCTCGGTAACCACTGAACCAATTGGATTCTACTCTTCAGGGAATATACCTACTGGTCCTGTGGTGGTTTTAGGCTATTTTCTTGAGGCGTGGGACACCTCCAATAAGAGATATAAGTTTTCCGGAATTGTAATGTAGGGAGTAGATTTGAAATCTGCATCAAATTTTAAGGATTTTTTATACAATTCGTTTTTTATATAATTCTTTATCTAAAAGCGGAAATACAAATTAAGTTAATTAATTTTGGCATCTGTGATTGGTGGATTTAAAAAATCTGCGCTCTGATTGGATGTCGTACATCATTCAACCAATAAGAGCGCAGGTAGTTTAAAATCCACCTATCCTATTGGTCAAAATTAATTAACTTAAAATGTATTTTTGCTTTTAGATAAAGAATTTTACAAAAAACGAATTTTATAAAAAATCCTTAAAATTTGATGCAGATTTCAAATCTACTCCCTACATTAAAATTCCGGAAAACTTATATCTCTTAACCTCCAACCCCCCCCCCCCCCCCCAAAAAAAAAAAATCCCCCTATAAATTTTTTTTTACGAATTGAGCGAATTTTACGAATTCGTTATTTTTTCTGCTGGGTAGGTGCGAAAATTTTCGATTCATTTGCATTTATTGCATTTGCTGGGTAGGTAATAGAAGATGTAATTATACCTCTTGGGGCAAAGCCCCTAGAGGCTAGGGGCGAAGCCGCTAGTACTACATAAAGCAACTCCCATACACAGATAATCTCTTCTTGGTATAGTTACATGGGACGTGATGGATAAGACAATGGGTGATAAATTAATATACATTATACATCCCCAACCTTTTGATATTTAACAATATTAGGGTAAAGCGGGGCGAACTCGGTCTTTTTTTCGGTTTTTTGAACCTGCAAATCGTAAAAATTATTTTTTTTAAATGGGACCAAGACCAGTAGAAAGATTTCGGAAAAGTCGATCAGGTCCTAAATGGATGTAAACCTAGGACTTTGGGAAGTTTGTCAAAATTGATCTCTAAAACGGCACCGACTTCGCCCCGCCTTGAGGCGAAGTCGGTAGGGCATTTTCAAGCTTCGAAAAATCGATGACGTATTGATTTTATTACAGCATGCCCAAAAGGTAAAAGTTGCTAAATGTAATAAAGAGTATGCACAAAAAATTTTATTAAGATAGGTCAATTTTTTCTACAAAAACAATAATTTTTCCGAAGTACGCGAAATTTGACTTTTTTTTCCGAAAATTTTTTTGATAAAAAACATAAAAGTACTACTAGAAAAAATAACTTTTTATGACTTTAAAGGCCTGATCCTTAAAATTCAGGCAATTTTGAATAGATTTGGCCAAAAAAAATTAGTTCTATTAGCAAAATTTCCTAAAAAAATCAAATTGAAAAAAAGAGAAAAGTTTGGCAAAATCTGTGGTTGATTTTCCAGCTTCAAAAACCTATGACATATTGATTTAATTACAGCATGCCCTAAAGGTTAAAGTTGCTAAATGTAATAAAGAGCATTCACAAAAAAAATTATGAAGATCGGACAATTTTTTCTACAAAAAAAATAAATTTTTTCTACAAAAAAAAAAAAAATTTCTAAGTACGAGAAATTTGACTTTTTTTCTCAAAAATTTCACTTTTTTATATAAAATTGAAAAAGTTAGTATAAAAAGTGAAAAAACCGAATTCGCCCCGCTTCACTTTTAGTCGATTTAAGAAAAAACTATACAAGCTTTTTTAAAGTTTTAAACGGAAATGGATAGCCTATTAGATTCTTAATAAGTCCCCTGAAGACGTCTAAGCTCTAGCTCTTACCAGTTTTTGCCCAACTTACCGTTTTTCCGACCGAAGCAAAAAAATCGAAAAAAAAAATTTTTGTCGTCCGACTTTAAGACCCAATAAGTACCCTAAAAATTCATCTCACAAAAATTTCATTTTATACTTTTTTGTAGGCAATTTAATAAGGAACAAATTTGATTTTATGTTTTTTTCTGTCTGTCGATTAGAACATGGAGAAAAATGTCATTTAATGAAGGTGGTCAAAAAAATACCGACTTCACCTCAAAACCGAGATCGCCCCGCTTTACCCTACCCTTCTTTGGATTAAAATTATTGGTTTTAAAGTTTGGGCACTTCTAGTTTAGATCCAATCAATCAAAATCAATTGAAAGTACCCAAAGTTTTTCGTCAATCAACAAGATAATGTGGCTTTAAACTTTGGGAATCTGGTTTACCGTTTACTTGAATTTGAATTAGGTATTTATTAATGTTTTTAGGATAAAATTAAAATGATTAATACCTTGCATTGCACAGCAATAATGCTTTGTCCATTTATAGTTGGACCTTTGGCAGGCCTTCTGTTGTTTCTTTTTGATGGAGAATCATCCAGGTAATCATCTAAACTTGGACTAGGCTCTCTTTTCCTGGAACCATCTTTTTTAGAATTTTTATCTTTATTAACACTATTATAGCTATCATCCGAGTCCAGGTCACTATTATCACTTGAATCTGAGTCACTGCTGTTGTAATAATCTTTTTTATTAGAATCTAAAGAACTGTCAGATTCACTGCTAGATTTTGATTCTTTCCTCGTAAGTCTCTTCTCCAATTTAGAGCTATTCTTGGACCTTTTCCTTCCATCTTTTTGTCTATCCTGTTGGTCTTGATCATCACTATCATCAGAAATATGCTGATATTTAAATGAAAATGTTTCTGTGTCCTCCTCTCCGTCATCTTTCACTATTCTATTTGTTTTCTTTGAACCTCTAGGAGACAAAGAATGGGTCCCTTTAGCATTGGCCTTGCTTTTTTGTGAATTAGAACTAAATTTTTCATAGAGCTGTTGCTGCTGTTTCAGGGCATTCTCTCTTGCTTCTCTAGTTGTTGGACTAGTGTATCTGCTATAGCTGTCTGTGTCGGATTTGTAGCTACCACCAGGGGATAAATTTACATTTCTAGACCCGCTAGGACCAGGCAGACCTCTCCCTATCTCGGTTTGGGATAGTTCAACAAGCCCACGGATTTGTAGGGAACGAGCCACATCAAATACAGCTCTTAAAATCACTTTAGGCACAGAAGCAGTGCCACTATACACATATTTTAACACTTTCTCTAAGTATGCTCCTTTTATGCCCTTCAAAAATATAACTGGATCCCCTTTAAGTCTAGGGATAAGATTATAGAAATAGCTAGATCTTGATGCTAGAATAACTTTGTGGGCTTCAAATATCTTTCCATCCTCGCAGGAGAGAGTTATGTCTGTCATATAACCCTGGGTGTATAGCTTATACATTTCCTCCTGCATAGGAGGTATATTATCATCTTTTAGTATAACGTCGTCCCCCATTTTTATAACAATTATTTTCTTACTCCATGCTTTAAATATCTGTAAATTTATTTGTGGTTATTGTTTTATAGCAAAAAAAATATAATTACAGTTTAATCATGACTTTTTAAAAATTTTTACTTAGCCTAGACTGAAATACTTGATTTAGGATCCTAGCATAAGAAAACTGTAACCATAATTATGTGATGCAAATTGTAAACAAACTTTCAATAAATGCGCAAAGACGCCCCACTCTAGATATACCTTGTATAATTAAACCCGGCATTTTATTTTTTTATGCGCTAAAAACTATTTTTGGACACATAAATAAACTTTTTGGGTTTTATATTTGGCTTTATATTTTTCTTGCTGCCTCAAATTATAATCTTAATATTCTTTTTGATAATATTTTACTTTTTATTGATAATAACTATATTTTTGACGCTGAAAAATAAATTGTTTTGAACAAAGACGACCTGAAGGGAGTCATTTCTTTTACTGATAAAGCTGAGTACACTTCTGCTCTATGTATCAGTTTTTAGGGCAGTTCTTTCGACTTTTTAGTATTTCTTTGTTAAATTTATAAAAAGTAAAGTGCTATAAAAATAAATTCATCAGTTATTAATATGATTTGTTAGTGCTTATTGATTATTAAACTTGAGAAATGTTAAAATTTATGTAAAAATATACAATTTTCATTATAATAAACTGACTTGTACCAGTGCCAATTTGAAATAAACAGAGAATATTTGTTTATTTGACATTCACTTACTAAGAATTGCACTGAAGTATGTAAATCTAAATTAAATCATATAAAATTCAAATCATGAATATTAATTGTACCTAAATGTTTATTGGTAATATTTTCTCTATGTTTTGACGTTTATTTAGTACTTTCCTATATGTCATAATTTTTGCACAAAATATATACGTGTCTATTCTATCTGTTTTCATCTTATAATTACTGCGAGTAGTTGGGTTAGGCCAATATAGGCTTGATTATTTTGATTTTTTATTTTGATTTATAGTACTTTGTAAATTCATAAATTATACAATACTTTTAGGAGTGTAGGTTCTTAGAATATAATATTTGAATTATTTCCGATAACTAACTCTATGATTGCACAATCTATAAGTCCGAATTGTAAGCGGTATTGAGGTTCATCTGTTTAGGGCGAAGGCATTTTTAACATTCTAAGTATTGCGCATATAACATATCACCAGAATGTATGAATTAACTTCGGGAGAAAGAATGACTTTGAAGGCTAGGGTAGATATATTTGGCCTGGAAGTGTGTTTAGACTCGAAGAAACTTTCATCTTTTATTGTGACACAGCTGTGGCAGAGTTTCCAAATGCAGTTATTTTAAAATCATTATATGTTTCAGAAAGTTAGATACCTCCCTAGTCTAAATACAAAATGACGGAGCAACAGTTGGACTGTGCGCTTGACCTTATGCGTCGCCTCCCACCACAAGAGATTGAGAAGAATCTTTCTGATCTGATTGATCTTGTTCCAGATCTCTGTGAAGATCTTCTCTCCTCTGTGGATCAACCTCTTAAAATTGCCAGGGACAAACAAGTTGGAAAGGTAAGGAAACTTAAAAGATCAGTCGAAAAGTCCTAATGACCTCTAAAAACACCAAAAATCTGATATGTCTATGTGCCCGTAAGGAAATCTAAAATTTTGCGGGTTATCTTTTATTTCTCTCACGGATTGTCCCACTTCCTTATTATAAAAGAAAGAGTTGTATGTATTAATTTATAATCTAACTAGCGGCTTCGCCCCTAGCCTCTAGGGGCTTTGCCCCAAGAGATGGTAAAAAAAGTGTAAGGTGAAATTTGTAAAAAAAAAATAATAAGAAGGACCAAGGAAATCTTCTACAAAGGAAATATTCCACAAAGGAAATCTTCTACAAAGGACCAAGGATATTTCTTACAAAAAAAAATGGTGGGGATTTTTTTTGTTTTTGGGGGGGTTGGGGGTGTCCCACCCCCCAAGAAAATAGCTTAAAACCACCACAGGACTAATAGGTATATACCCTCAAGAGTAGAATCCGATCGGTTCAGTGGTTACCGAGATCTTAAGCTTCAGACGGACGGACGGACGGACAGACAGACAGACATCGTACTACTTTGTATTATTGATTAACTTGTATTTTATATAATATATACCTACCCATTTTTAAGAAATTTGTTCTTTGTTATGTCAAGCCATTTATGTTATTTACCAGCATGAAATATCTAAAACTAAAAAAGAATAACTAGATATAAAAAAGGTTAGGTACCTAATTGACATTTCTTTGTGTTTGAATAAATGTTGAAAATACCTCCCTTGACATATTTAAACAAAATAAAATTCCTAGGTTCTTTGTTCATTAAATGACATTTAAAGTGTAAATAGAAATAAAAGTTGATTTTTCGTTTTTTGCTGATGTAGGTGTTAAATTTATTTATTATTTACTATTTAGCATCATCTCTCGTAATGATAAGGCCGGGGACTATGTTAGACACTCTTTAATCTTATTTTAACTTTAAAAAGATAAAGCTTTAACCCTGCGAGGAGCTTTAACTCGGTGTGGTATATTTACTAACTTAACCTTGAATAAGCATCGACAATGCGGTCGGTTGTAAAGTTTTTTTTTAGTTTTTACTTTTTGTTGGGAAACTGCTTAAGTGTTATTTTACTAACTTTTTCATTGTTTAGGATTACTTGCTTTGTGACTACAATAGAGATGGAGATTCTTACAGGTTAGATACACAAAATCATTACAAATACACAAATATTAAAAAAAATAATTTGAGTTAATAAATAGCATTTGAAGAATATAAATTTCCTTTTCATTTTATGGATATATTCTAGTTCATGTGCATTACATGAAACCAAATCTAGTACATGTATAAATTCATAAAAAAAATATTTAGAAAAAAACTCTAATTGGTAATATGCCTAAATAAAAACAGTTAATAAAGGTTCTTTACTGTTCATCAGTTACCAACAAACAATTTTATGTATGCTAAATCTTAATTTGACTTTAAAAAAACTTATTTAATTTTTTATCAGATCTCCATGGTCCAATAGTTACGAGCCTCCATTAGAAGACGGAGCCATGCCCTCTGAACGTGTCCGCAAACTAGAAATTGATGCCAACAATGCGTTTGACCAGTACAGAGAAATGTACTTCGAGGGCGGTGTGTCTTCAGTTTACATGTGGGACCTGGAACATGGATTTGCAGGTTAATTTCTTTCATACACCGCGTTAACGTTAGTATTCTTACATACAGGGATCAGATACAACCAATTGAAAGCAAGCAATTTATTTAGGTAAGTATTTAAGATCAAATAGGTAGTTAATTCCAGTTTCGTGACTTGATTGGTAAATTGACGCGCGAAGCACGCATTTTTTTTACACTCGCCCTAAATTGTGACTTTTTTTAATTGACACCCCTGTTGGCTTTTTTACTTAGGCATGCCCGGAGTGCGTAGACCATAATCAATAGGAATAGATAATGGTGGAAACACTCTGCACGCCTCTGGCTAATTCAATTTGTTAAAAAACTTAAATATGGCAGGTGACCTTTTTAATTTCACACTATGGAATAAATTTAGCATCTCAGTGTTCATGAATTAAAATAACAATAATTTAATCTACGAAAACTGCAAACTAATTAAAATCTTCATGATTCTTTTATAGGTCATGAAATTATAATTTTGTATTATGTACCTAATCCTAATATTTTTTTTTGTAGGTGTGATATTGATAAAGAAAGCCGGTGATGGAGACTCTAGAAAAATCAAGGTAATGGAAATTTAGATCTGCAATGATTTATGATTAATATTGATGTACTTTGATTAAAGAATTTAAACAATTTTATGTTTGAAACGAATCTGGGCTCAATTAGAAATGTGTATGTCTTGTTATTAAAAAGTTTAATAAAGAGCAAAACTAAAAGAAACAGACGTACTGAAATTTCCTTAGGAATCGTCTTTTCTTTTTAAAAAATCTGTTTGGCATTTAGTTAGATTCGTATTACTCATTCATGATGATCTTTAGAACTTTAGCACTGAAACCACTGATTTTGAGAATCTGTAAAGATAATTGTTTGTTTTATTAGCCATAGTTTTTTTTTAAGTTTGGACCTAAAACTCCTGGAGTATGACGAGACACTTTTGTATAGCTACCAGGGCCCTCTCAAGCTCCACGTTTAAGTACATTATGACTCGACACGCTTTATCATGAGAGCACTTCATTATTACCTCGCCGATAATGAGTATCAATAAAGATTATTTATTCCTTTTTTATTGCAGGGATGTTGGGACTCTATTCACGTGGTAGAGGTTCAGGAGAAATCAAGTGGCAGAACAGCCCACTACAAGCTCACATCAACCTGCATGCTCTGGCTACAAACAAACAAGGTAGCAATCAATACCTTTGCCAGTAATAAAACTGTGATTTCTCACAAAGTACACTTGTGAGCACTGACACCCCCCGCCCACACACACACACATCATATTTTTTAATGAATTGAAAATAAGTGGGTAGGGGTAGTTTTTGTTGGTTTATTGCTTTAGGTTAGGTTATATTGGATACTGGGTAGCCTCGCAAGTTTAGGGATTATTTGTTAGGCATAAGAAGAAGAAAAAACTAACCCTTAACTCCCCTGATTTTCAGTTCTCAACCGGCACTTTGTTTGAAAGTACCAAAAAAAACCGTTCTATTTTTATATTAATGTCCCTCAGCTGATTAATGAGGAGTACTAGCAGAACAACATTTTGACGATGATACCTATGGAACAATCCAGGGGTATTCTGCACAAGATTTATTTTTTCCCTTGCTGCAAAATATTTCATTACCCTAATAATTTTTTTCAGATTATCTGTATTTGTCAGACGAAAAATGTTTAAATTTTCCGATCCTTTTCTTGAAGTTCCAACTGCATGTTATAATTTTTATAGGCCATTGCATTCCCCCTACTATTACCATAAAATCCACTTGTCTTAAATAGTAGCAGTAGGTAGGTACGTCTTTAGTTATTATGCGGTTGAGTTAAGAATTCCAAAAACTTTGATTTACACAAAATATTTATATTTAGACCAAGAGTGGAACAATGAACCTGGGTGGATCTTTGACCAGACAAATAGAACAGGATGCGGCCGTCAGCGAGGCCAGTCCTCATATTGCTAATATTGGTGAGGATTTACCAACTATTTTTCTGTCCAGTTTTTTGTTGTGGATGATAGTGATCAAAAGAAAATCTTTTTTAATGAGACATGCGTCTGCTACAATATTTGTTAACAGTGTTGCGGAGCGGGAGCCGTGGAGCCGCCATATTTTGCTGGAGCCGGAGCCGTAATTTTCGTTAAAAAACGGCTCCGGACTAGATAAACAAAGAGATTTCTTATAAATTATAATTTGGTAAATCTGTTTTGTCATGTGCAAATGCCCCTTTTAAGTTTTTCAAGTCCATTTTTATCAAAAATTAAACTTTTAAAACCTTCAAAAGTCAAAAATAGACCTGGGAAAAAAAATATGTCGAGTTTTTCTTGATTTTAGGTCGGAGCCGGAGCCGCACCAAAATCAAACGGCTCCGCAACGCTGTTTGAAAAAAAAAATAAGGATTAAATCGAAAAAACGTGAGTGACAAGATGTCTGTCTGTTTGTAAAGTAAGATATCTCTAACGATTTGACCTGTCGAACCACAATTTCATTAAGTTTTAGTTTTGATTCAAGACATGTTAAAGGCTATTTGTAGGAATGGGTGGTGGGATACGACACCCTCCAAATTTATAGAATTAAAAAAATAAAGAAAACTTTAAACAATGCAATATCTTTCACAAATTGTCGGCTTTGAATTAAACCTTTCAGAATGCATTAGAATGAATCTTAAACAATTTAAGAATTCTGACATTCAAATATTTGCAGGACGATTAGTTGAAGATATGGAGAACAAAATTCGCAGCACTCTGAATGAGATTTATTTTGGTAAAACCCGCGATATTGTGAATGGCTTGAGATCTGTCCAACCTCTGGCGGAAGCAAAGAAAACAAAAGATCTGCAGGTCAGGGTTATTTATCAGTTGGCTATGCTGCAGAAATTTTTTAACTGTGTACCTTTAGAATTAAGCAAACATTAGACTTCACCTAAATTCATAGACCCAGCGGGGACTTAAACCTTCTGACAGTACGGGTGTTGTGTAGTTTCCAATCTAGTTAAAAGTTCTCTATTTTTCGGAGTGGGGATGGGATATGAAAAATATACACCCCTGTCTGACAGTCTTATTCAATATTCTTACCAAATAAAACTCCAATAATTTAATTATGTTGTTAGTATTTAAATTTTGACATAATAAGTTGATTATTTTTTATTCTGATTATTTTTTTTTCTTTTAGGATGAGCTGAGGAAAACTTTGCAAGACAGACCTGCCAAAGAATGAGACAGACTGTGAAGAGTAGTTTCGCTGCTGCCCAATGCAGCCTTTACTCGCTGCCGCGGTTAAACCGCAGCTGCAGCCGCACACACATACACCCATATATATACACCCTCTCCACCGTCAAGACTGTGATTCAAGCTCCACCTGTCGTGTTTATCCCGTATTCAATTTTCCTCCACTTAAAATTTTACTAAGGCAGAGTGGTTTGTTATCAATTGTATTATGCCGACTAGAACTCTCGGTACGCCTTGCCCTTCTGGGGGCCGTCAACTCACTTTACACGTTACACATTCTATTAATTGTTAGTAAAATAAAATAAAAACTTGGTCGGGACAGAAGTGATTTTGATTTTTGTACCAGTGCAGGTTCTATAGTTCATTTTATTAGGATGAAGTTAATGTGATTTAACATTTTATTTTACTCGGTGATTTAATATTTATACCTATCATTAATTGTTAATGTGCTCTTATTTTATTAATAGAATAATGTTTTGAAAAATACCACAATTATCATGAAAATAAGTTATAAAACAGTTTTTTTCTTCAAATTAACTCAAAATGCAGCAAAAGCATTCCAATTTAAACCAAAAATGAAAATACATTAAAATTTATTTTAATTTAATCAAATTCATATTAATTTCCAGTATTTCAGACATTTTTAATAATTTTCCTGTCCTATTAAAATATATTTATTAATTAAATTTTTTAGTACTTAAAAAATATGACATTGTATATTACAGTGAAAAACTGGGTTATAGGCAAAAAAAATCCTTTTACACATGTGTATTGTAAAATAAAAATTACAAAAATTAGGTAGGTAGGTAATAAACTTTTTACTATATTAACTCAGTGCTATGGTTATTATTTAGTTCTAAGTCTTCAATAACACATTTTTATGCTTTATATAAAAAGGATTTGTCTAAACTTATCCTAACTGTTGCATCCTGTTCAATTAATGCTTACAAATATGTAAAAATTTATGCATTAAATAACAAATATGTTTTTTTTTACTTTTAATTGTTTTCAAAATTAGGGGGGTTCATTCATATCTCAATAAGTGTGTCATATTAATGGATATATAATACGTGGATATTGTGAGAGATTCTCGCATACCCGGATGAAATGTTTCTCTCAGCTGGCTAATTTTAATGACTACCCAATCCAGTACCCAAACCATAGAGGAACGCATTGACTAATATCGGAGAACTATATCAGCAAATTAAATTGGCGTCAAAAATCTCACTGACACAATATCCACGTATTCTATATCCATTATCATATTTGTTCGAACCAGGGGCGTCCAAGCTTTTTTATTGGGGGGGGGGGGTAAAATATTGAAAATATAAATTTTGGGGGGGGGGGGGTAATCTTTATTTTATAGAGGCATTTTTTTTTATTTGGGGGGGTAAAATTGAAAATCCAGAATTTTGGGGGTGCCTTGGACGTCTATGGTCCGAACATACTAGAATGAATGGGTTCAATTTTTCTTTTTTGTGGGTTTGAAGGGCAAAGGTCCAGATAAACCAAAAAAAAAGGAGGATTGATGATGATAAAAAAAACAGACTTTTGGATGTGACTAAAATGTGGCAGATGATTTTGGCACACAATATTGATATTATTATACTTTTCAGAGGAGCAGACAATCCACACATTTAAGTTATAAATTACCTTTATGTATAATTTAATCTATACCTACAATTTATAATTATTACAAGAGGAGCTATAATTCATATTTTCTCAGTTTTAAATGCTTTTATGTGTTTCTATATATATTTTTGGCATGATTTATACTTTATAGCTATGTAATTAACGTTTTGGAGATGATATCATTTTTTGTAAGAGTTTTTTTTTGTAATTTTATGTAATTGCTTCCAGGATGATTTTTCCACTGGTGTTTTACAAGAAATGTTATCCTAACAAATTTTGCTACTGATTGCGTACACTTTTATATGAAAACCTTGATAATTTATTTAATATTTTAATGATAAATTCTTAATAAATGATTTTCTCTAAAACTTTGAATTATTTATGAACTAGCGGCTAAGTCCTTAAAGGCCTTTAGGGACATTTGGAGGAATGGGGGAGGAGTGTCGCTTCACTTTCAATTTTAGTTTTTGAAAGGAAAAAGAATAAAAGTTTTGGGGTTTTTTTTGGGGGGGGGGGGGGGGAATAATTTATCTAGGGGCAATTTTTCTCAAAAGGGTAGAGATAAACCCCCTAAAAAGTTATTGACAATCACTGGAGCTTTAAGAAGTTTCTATGAAAAAAGAACCATTTTGGTTCAACGGGATCCTTCGCTACAGACTAAAAAAAAGCTCACTACATAATATAATCGGATGAAAAATAACTGAAACATTTGATTACTGCCTTTAATCGGAACCCAAATTAAATATTTTTGGACATTTGCTCTACCTATTTTAGTATGTACCTTATCAATTACCTCATACGGGCCAGGCTTCTGTCCATGACACTAACGTCAGGTCCAACAACCCAGGATAACTGGGAGCCAATACCCGGGGTATTAGGTGAAGTAACACCTACCCAACAACCAACTTTTTGATTGCAGGAACTTTGTCTGAGAAGTCCTAACTTTGCATAGTAATGAGTTGCACCTGTTTTGGGCCAAATGCATTTCCCCCTACTCTAACTATGTATGTCGCGCACTTGACAATTTTTAACGTCTTTCGCTATGACGCGTTGTCAGTCTGAAATTTGAATCTATAATCTCCCCGATGACGCGCTTAGCGGGTGCGCTACATGTTGAACCACGATCGCGGGTATAAAGTAGGTATACGGGGCCGTCTGTTAACTTTTAAACTGCCACTTTGCGGAATAAATATTAAAGTAGACGATTTTTACGTTTTAACACTTCTAGTTTTGAACCAGCTATTGCAATCAAGACTTAATAAAGGTACCAAAAGTTTTAAAGCATATGTTTATCCCAAACGTGTTTCATATATTTACAAAAAACAAAATTTGATTCATAAGCAATTTATTAATTTTACTTTTTAACAGTCAACATTAAATAATAAAAATAAATATACATTTCATCAATCTGTATATACAAATAACAATACATTTTACACGTAAATTATCTTTTTTTCATTAAAAGAAAAGACAAGAATATCATTGATCTGTGCAGGGCAGCTTTAAGGTGCTTTTTAAACACCTTTTTATAAAAAATATATATTTTAACAAACCCTAAACACGTATGCTTTATGTGGACGTTTAGGTTTGACCTTTAAAGCTGTTTAGTTGACTACCTTTTTCATTAAGCAGTGTTACTAAAAAAAAAAAAAAATGGAAAATATTACGAGATTTGAGTACGGCAGGTGTCCCAGAAAATTATTTACAATTTGTCGAGGGCAGCGCAGACATCAGCAAAGATATCATCAATACCACGCTCAGCGGGAATCTGAAAATAATTCAACAGTTATTTCTAATAATAATTGAGTTTCTTTTTATGAAGGTGATGGGGGTCGTTCCACACACCCCCCCCCCCCCCCCAGCAATTATGTTTGGTATATTTCAGGGAGTGATTTATTTTTCCTGATTTTTTTAGGGGGGGGGGGGGGGGTGTCATGGCTCCAAAAAGCCTAAATCCTTGGTATTATTTGTTTTTATATCCCTGTAGGGCAAAATCCAATCGGTCCAGAGTGGCTGCAAGATCAAGACAAAATTGAATTTATATTTTGATCGTATTATATTGAATATACTTTAATTTTGAATATATTATTACGTGGATCTTACACCAGATAACCATGTTCCCTATGAAAGTGAAACTCGCAATGGGCTAAAATAACGATACCCCATATCCATTCCCTTAACCTTATACCCTCCCCGCCTACTGAATGAACGAACTGACCAATAAATGAGTTCCATATTAGCAACTAAATTGACGACAATTTTCCTTCAGTTATAATATCCACGTATATTCTACATTAATATTAAATTCAACTTGCGGACTTTTTACCTTAGAGCACTTTGCTGAGTATGCCTCAATGACGGGCTCAGAGTGCTTGTGGAATGTGACGAGACGCTTCTTGATGGTCTCAGCGTTGTCGTCGGCTCTGCCGGAGGTCTCGGCTCTCTTCAACAGTCTCTGGGTCATGGTCTCGTCACTCACCTAGCAAATAATATTTCATAGTTAAATGAAAGTAACTTGATGGCTTTGTGTGTGTTCTTTTTGTAATGAAGGATTTCGCTAACATCCTTTACAATGAAGCTTTTATCAGGTTCAGGGAAGGTTAATAATTATTTTTGGGGAGGAAACCACAACCCTTCCAAGAGAAATCACCCCTAAAAAAATATGTAAAAAAGCTTATTATTTTTGTCACTTAAGTGTTCATGTTCGTTTGTTCAACTGTAATTTCAAAGCTTCGCTTTAATAGATGTTGTCATCTTTTTATAACTACAACTCTAAAGTGCTAAAAAGATTCGAATTAGATGTCGCATTTTCAAGTTTCCCAAATCAATGTTAATTGTGTCAGCAAAAACACATTTTTGTCAATTAGGTTTCTAGGTCAAAAAAAAAGATAAATATAGCAAATTATTTTTAAATCACATACAATATAATATTATCAAACTTTTGTGAAGACTATTTTAATTTCGTAAATAATATGCAATCAAAAATTATTTTCAAATGTTTGTTATAGCTAAATAATTAAAATTTCATATTCTTTAACCGATATTAGGTACATTTTAAATGTCAATAAGCCAAATCCTATAAAGCAGTGTTTCGGAGCCGTTTGATTTTGGTGCGGCTCCGACTTCGCGGAGCCGTATCTGGAAATACGGCTCCAGCTACGACCTAAAATCAAGAAAAACTCGACATATTTTTTTACCCCATAAAAAATATTTTTTATTTTTGACTTTTGAAGGTTTTAAAAGTTAAATTTTTGATAAAAATGGACTTAAAAAACTTAGAAAGGGCTTTGCACATGACAAAACAGAGTTACCAAATTATAATTTATAAAAAATCTCTTATTTATCTAGTCCGGACCCGGAGCCGTTATTTAACGAAAATTACGGCTCCGGCTCCAGCAAAATATGGCGGCTCCCGGCTCAGGCTCCGGCTCCGAAACACTGCTATAAAGTTTCCTAGGCTAGGGTTATATAGTTTCCTTAGGATAAGACTTTTTAAAGGATTTGCTAAATACGTTTGATAATGTCCAGATTATTTTTAGCCCATGCCTTCGGCATCTCTTGCCTTGGAAAAATGGTTTTATTTTATAATTTTACATTTTTATATCCGCGGAAAGCTTTTTATAATAATACGATTTTGCTTGGAATCCGATTAATATCCGATGGATAAGAACCGATTCTCAGCCACAATGAAAATTATGTATCGTATCGTATTATATCCAGTTTTCTTCGAATATAAAATGTATGTCAACACTATATTCAGAAAATAACCAAAGGAAATTTTATTGGATTTAGTTTCTTGATTTGGCAATATCTAGTTGGAATAATATACCTCAAAGTAGAGGATCCAAGCGCAGGGGGCAATCTCCTTCTCGAACTCCTGGCCCTGGGCAACCTCCCTGGGGTATCCGTCAATCAGGAACCCCTTGGAGCCTCCCAGCTTCTTCAGCATAGCCTCGGCCAGCAGGTCCAGCACAACAGCCTAGCAAAATAATATTAGACAGTTTTATATTTATATTTTAACTTACAAGCAACTTGGCCTCTGGGATGATATCCTAAGCGGGTAGTTTTGAATACCAATGCCCCCCGGCCCCCCATTAACTTTTTATTTAAACAAGGATGGCAATATCAATAAGAAGAAAAGAACAAAATTTGTAGATTGACGGAAAAGTGCTTTAAAGAGCAGATTTCATTTTCAAGAATCTATAAAAAAAATTACGACACTTTTCCCATATGCCCTATAAAATGACAAATATAATTTAATAGCATGACACTGATAGACCAACGGACCAATAAATTATAAACTAGATGTTTATTCAAATCTGGGTAACTTCGCATGAAAAATCAGTTGTCTATCCTAAATAGCAGTCGAGAAAATCCAAGGAAAGAAAGAGAATACTTAATGGGTCTTTTATATAATTTTGTCCGATTATGTGTTTTTTTGCATGTTTACAAGTTCAATCACATACACACACACACAATGTCAAACAAACACACACACACATATATGCTAAAATTGTAAAGTGACCAGAAAAAAAACTAGAAGGGAATGCACAGAGATGTTAAGCATCGGGAAGTAAGTTTTCTTCTGGACAATAATAGACAAGCATTCTTTTTAAGTATTGCAAAATTAAATTTAAATAAGTTAGCAATAAAAATAGAAAAAACACACGAAGACTTTCTCTTTATTCTGATTACTCCACTATTTTCAAAAAGGTATTGATTCTGAAAGTTATTTTAGGAGGTAGGGTTAGGGGCAGTCACACCAACTTTGGTGATAAAGACACAATAAAAAATATTTTGGCCAGTGAAGCACTTAAATTCTAAGGGTGTAGCATCCCACAAGTAAAATATAAACAAACTACAATTCGTAGTTGGAAAAAATATCAGGTAAAATAATATATTTCATAACCTAACTCCTACAGTTCTGTATTTGTCTAGGAATATATGTTTTTACATTTTCTTTTATTGTGATTTCACCTTTATTACAGTGTAATATATAGGAAAGTAAAGATGTCCTTGAAAAAAAACATAAAAATGTATTTCTGTTGTCCGTCAGTTTAGAATAGTAAAGGGATATCACATTGGCAATTATTTCTTTTACAATCCAGTTGTTCGCCCGGGCCATCAGCCCCTTTGAGCCAACAAAACTGAAATTATCATTATCATTTTTCACTGTATAATTTCGGAAAGCTGTCAATAATACGATAAAAAAAAGTTATTCTGTAGTGAAACTAAATATAAAACAAATCACCAATGATTGTTTGTTGGTCTGTATTTCTCAAATGTTTTCCCATATTCCTTATTTTCTATAGGTTTCTGTACTATACACTTATAATTTCCCCATCTTTTTCTCTGTCTAACATTTTCGAATCACTACTCGATTTTTCATGCTTTATTACTGTCCTAAGATATTCCTTAACTTTCTTACATTAACCGTCACGTACCCATAGCATAGCTGCGCTAATTATACGTACAAGTTTTTGTAAAAAATACTTATATGAAAATACACTAAGTTTTTTTATTTAAGTAAAACTAATGCATACCTATTCAAAACACGACATAAGAAAATTAAAATTGAAAATATGATATCGAATAAATGTATCAAGTACAAAGACTGTTAGTTCTTTGAAAATATGTAAAAATATGTTTTCTTTGATGTTTAATTGGATGAATTTGAGAAGAGATCTATCAATATTTTTTCCAATTAAATATTTTTTTTCACGGTGAAAATTGGGCAAACCCCTAGGTGACTCTAGGCTCATTAATAAATCAGTGGTAAAATTAAGTTTTTTATTTTTCTTTGCTCTTTGTTTGTTATTAGTGCGTAGCTGCTTTAAATAACAAGGATGACAATATTCTTTTAAGCTAAGCTAAAAAGTTAATCAGCATATTTGTATATGTACAAAAATTCAACATAAATCAGCCTTAAAATTGTATGTGTAGGATACTTAATATTAACATATCTATATTTTTACACTATTTGTTTTTAAAATAATGCTTAGATCATAGAAATTGATCAAGGAATTTCCATTCCAAAAATTAAGTTTGCCATTGATTGTTAGAGGTATCCTTATAATTAGTTATAAATCGATAGGTCGATTCTAACAACATGCCAGGATTAACGATTATATATTTACCTATGAACCGACTATATAGCAGAAAATATTTGTTTTCAAAAACATTTTGACCTTTAAAAAAGATGAAAGTAAAATGATGTCTAAGCAAATGTATTAGTTTTGTGTTAAATAAGAATATATCCTTTAAAGTCAATTGTCTAAAACTAAAACTTATCCTTTTTTTAGGAAATCTACCTATTTGTTTTGAGCCGTGTTTGAACCCCCTGTGAAAGAGGATTTCCTAGACGATTAGGCTCTAGTTAATACCGCAGCAACTTTATGATTCAACGTTTCATTGTTCAGATAAGAGTAATTAGCTTTCTGTAAACCAAAAATAATATACCTAAAGTTTGAACTTTAGGTTATTTCCTTACTTTCACCTCCCCCCCCTCCTTAAACGAAGAATAAATAAAGGCTCCTTGTTATATCTTACCAGGGGAACGAGATCACCCTTCTCCATGATGGCGGTCAGCTGCTTGCCTCTGTCGGAGCCAGACTGAACTTCCTCGCGGAGCAGATCACCTGAGGAGAGATGGGTGTACCCATACTTGGCCACAATCTTGTCGCACTGGGTGCCCTTGCCGCAGCCAGGTCCGCCCAGGACCCAGACAATGGGCAGCTTGGCCTCACGCAGGGGGGTCTTGTCAATGTTGGCTCTCTCCTGGAAAACAGCAATTTATTTAATTTTTAATGCATAGATGGGCAATAGCGTTATAGAATTTAGTTTAAAACTAAATAAAACTTTAAGAACAATGAGAGTAAGCATAGACGTCCAAGGGGGGGGGGGTAATGGGGCGATTACCCCCCCAAAAAATTTTACCCCGGGGGTAAATTTTGGGGGGGGTAATTACCAACCCCCCAAACAAATTTTACCCACGGGGTAAAAATTTTGGGGGGGGGGGTAAAAAAATTTGCGGCGCGCTTTTACCCCCCCCAAAAATAAAAAGCTTGGACGCCCCTGAGAGTAAGTTTATAGGACAATGTACTTCTTTGTATAAAGTCATTAATGAGTAATTAATTCTCAATGATCCTATATTGATGGGTAAGATAACAAAAAATAGTTTTTCCTAAAGGTGCCATAGCCCATCTCATATAGGATATATACCAAGCAAAGTTAATTTACAAGTAATATCTTTTTTTTTATTTTAATAAATAAAGTAAGTAAACAATTTAAATGAAAAGATTATAGATTTATTTATGTACTAATTATTTTTTAAACTTTAAAAGATATTTTTTTTATTCCTATGGAAGCATTAAGTTTTTTATGTGTCAGAAGAGTTTTCTTATTATATCTATACTCTTAAAATAAAATAATTTGTAGGAAATGGGGAAACTGCTTAAAGACATTTTTAGATTCCATTTTATTTACTTAGAACTATTTTCAAAGGCTTTAAAATGTTAAATAACGTCTGTCTAGGATATTTTCAACAATGCATTAAATTTGTACATAGCAAGTAAAGTTGTCGTTGTGTGGTCAGTATGCGTACTTTAGGACTAGCAGGGATAAGGGGGATGAAACTTTAATTTTTTTAACTTTAGGTTTGCATCTTTATATCTTACATCAAGGATTGTCAGCCGCCTGCTACCAAGAAAATAATTTTGGCAGCTAACTTTGGCAGCCAAACGCTTCTTTCAAGTGTACGGCATGGCATTTTAAGAATCCAAGTTGTCAGCTCCCTTTATCCCTGGTTGCTAACTAAGAAAGGTCCAAAGAAATTCTGGATTATTAACATTCTACAATCTACATGGACACATTTCTGTTCATTAAATTTACTTCATTTCTTTATTTTTATTAACTTAGTAATTGGAGTCGTTTTAGTTTAAGATTACAGTTAGAATTTCAATGTTAAAAATTATTTTTTGTCTTAAATTAAGCTTTTTAAAAAAACTAATACCTAATAACATTAGAATACATTCAGTTATTGAATGAGACATTTTGAAATTAAATGTAGTTTGAACATTAACAAAGCGTTTGATGACATGAATATTTGTAATAAATTTAGGTTATAGGTTAACCCACTGTAAATCTATCTAGTATGTAGTTAGCTTTATCCATGTCATTACATAGATTAGTTATATATTCATACCTATAAATTTTTTTATAAATAAAATAAAAAACGACCTGAAAGTATTCATAAAATACTAAATTTTGATAAAAGTCACTTTAATAAGATAATAACTAACCATTTTCTATCTAGGTGCTGGACTGTTCTGCTCGCTAGACCGTCCTCTGACTGATTCTCTCATCCGAATAGATTTCTAAACTTCGCATTCAGAGAGGCTGGTGTCAGGGGGTGGGGGGATTCGGAAAGAACGTGGCGTTGCTAAAGGCTGGGCTGCAAGCAGTGCCGATGATTTAACACAAGAAAAAGCGCGCAAATTTTTTGTGCTTGGCCGATGCTTGATTGTAAAGTAGTGAGGTTGGAAAGTAGGGGGGTGGGGCAACTGGAAACAGGATTGAACCTGGAGACTACACGCATCTTTTACTTAAATGTTGTCATTTACATAAGAAAGCTAGAAAAGTCTTTTCATGTAAATCTTAAGCATTTACTTCTGACAGAATAAAATTATTTTTGTAAAATTTCGTAAATAATAATAAATAATAAGACTGCTTTTTGTGTAAAATAAAAGAGTATTAAGGAGTTTTCATTGTTTTTATCCAGTAGAACTTACATAAAAGTAAAAGATGTGTGTCGCCACCTGGAATCTTAATAGGCATATACTGAATACTGATACGGAACGCCTAACATTCACGTGATTTCAAGGCAAAGGTTATTGCCATTTTACCTTCAGAAATCATCATTTTCTTACACATAATTGCATTTTTCTAATCTGTAACAAAATATCAAATTTATAGTAACAAGTACAATTGATTCCATGGGTATAGTGGAATATAAGAAATATTTCACAGAAACAGCCAGTGAACTATCCTACAGGTGTAATGTTGTTTTTGCCTATCTAAACATGTTTAGGGGACTGTAAAGAATAATTTTAAAGGTCTAGAAGAAGAAAATCAAACTGAAAGTGTATTTCTTATGATATAAGTAAAAAAAAATCCAAAGCTAACGTTAGTATAAAGTAATCCTATAATGTAAAGTAGTAAGGTTTTTTCTGTCTAAAACTTAAGATCTCAATAACTACTAAACTGATTAAGTTCTCCACTTAAGGGAAACTTCGCATAGGTTCCGAGATTGTTTATAGCTATTTCATTTAAAAATTAAGCCTTACGAAATTTTTGGGCTATTTTTCTGCCCCATCTATGCACCTTTGAAAACAGAGCCTCTAGATGTTAGGGGCAAAGCAGCTAGTTTTTAATATATTACTTACAAGGATGACTATATCCATATAAGCGAAGATCTGGAACAAACGAACAAACACTTGAAAGGTAAAAAGTCAGAACAAAATAAACAAAATATAAGTTTTTAAGTGTAAATAATATTGTATGTAATAAATACAATATTCTGTTTAAGAATTGATTGTAGAAATGCTTTGCTTAAAATATTGTACCTTGTCAAAGGATTGTTAAAGAAATATTAGAATAATAATATCTTTTCGAAAATTATAGTAAAAAAAATCAAAAAAATACATGTTTTGAATCTTACCTAACTGTTACAAGAATCATCATGCCTAGTTTGTAATCGATAGGACAATTCTAACAAGCATATATTAACAATGAGAGCTAACTGTTACTACGGACGGACGGAAGACTTCCCATATGCAGAAAAACCAAGATATAAAAATAAGATAATTGCATTTACGTTTACATTTTCCTTTGAAGCAGAACTCTTCTACAAGTAACTTATGTGTGTCTGTTCAAAAAAGTAAAAAAGTTTCAAATGTTTTAGAAATTTTATCACCAGTAACGCCTTTTTAGCTGAGATTTTACATAATTCCTTTTTTAGATAAAACGCAACAAATTCTAAATTTCAAAATTTATTGCAATTTCCAAGATTTTTAGATGTTAGAACAAATTCTTTGATTTGTTGCAAAAGGTCTAAATTAGAAATGGATGCTGTCATGCTTGTTTAATAAAAAATGTACTTTAAAGGGCAATTTCTTTATTTTCTCATAGTAACAAACTGTAACAAAGAGTTAATACTAAATGCCAAAGAATCTGTATTTAAGCTAAAATCTCTTAAATGGCTGGAGTACGAAACCTTTCCCCAGAGATGTAACCCTTCACCCCCTATCCTAAGGCGAAGCTCCTAGAGGTTAAGGGAGAAGAAACTTTTACTGAGTTAAAAAAGTTACAGATTGTTATCTGTCGTTTTTTCGATTGTCCATGTCCGTATCTAAGGTTCTAGGTAACCACTGGACTGATTTAACTCTCATTTACAGGGAAGCTTCTTGTGAATCATAAAATTGGTTTGATTTCCTTTTTAAAGAGGATGAACGGCATTTTACAGATTTTATATAAACTATTAGAATGGATTTATCATTACTTGAATCTTACACCAGATTATCATGTGGTATAATAAAGTGAAACTTGTAGCTGGCTAAAATAACAGCAACAACCCATTTATCCCCTTTACCTCAGCCCCTCCCCCTCCACTGGATTAACAAACAGACCAATAAATAATGTCCATGTTAGCAACCTAAATTGACGACAATTTTCCCTTTTCATAATATTTACGTACAATAGAAATATAAGAATAGAAGCATATTCTGAACCCTTTTTTCGTCAAATCTAAGAAGGAACATTTCTAGCAGACAAAAGTATTGTTTACTTTCGACTCAAGCTGATGTGGATTCTTAAAAAATTATAGACTCGATAGGGAGGCAAAATTATTTTTGTGAAAAATCATCCAAAAGCACATTAAAAATCTACAAAACTCAAACAAAATTATATGTTAATAACCCTTTTAAGATTTAATTTAATTTTTAATAAATTTTTTTATTCGATTTTGGAGGATTTTTCACAAAAATAATTTTGCCTCACCAGCGAGTAGCCAGCCTAACCTTTTTTTAAAGAATCAACCTCGTTTCGAAGCTTTTAGATTTAAACTAAATTTTTGGGCAATTAATTCTGATTCCACAAAGCTTTCTACTAAGAAAATTTACTGTTTACAGCTGACTTTTATCTATGTATGAAATGAAAAAAACATGCATTCGTATCAAGATGTGTACAAAATTTCAACCAATGAAATTAAATGTATGTACCGATGCGATTCTCCTATTGGCTCAATCAGACATTTCCTCTCTTTCTTAGTACCTTTATTTTACGTACATATATTCCAACCTCCATTACTTTTAGATACAACTTTGATTTACAAATATCATTGTAGGAAATTGTCAATATACAAAATGATTTGTAAGTTTTGCATTATCAAATTTATACATGTATATTTCTTCGATCAAATTGCCTTTCGCATATGTAACATAATGTGAAGCTTGCGGACTCGGAAAAAATTTATTTGAAGCTTAAACACTTCCCAGGACGGGATTAAACACCTTCGTTACAATAAAATGAACCGGGAAAGTAAATATCCGTATGTGTGTGTGTATGCGTGTGTTTGTGTGTTTGTGTGTGTGACTGTTCTAACCTTCACCGTGAATGCTTTGATAGCTGGGCCGAGGTCACGAGATTCTTACTCAATACATTTTTAAAAGCGCAGCTACTCTATGAGTATGTCATGTACAATGTCTGTCTTTTTGACATTTTTTTGCTCAACGCAGGAATTAGAGAGCATTAAATCTTTTTTCGCATTATATGGAGCGTTAGTTTTTATTGCTACGCGATTAACAAACATTTGATTGTCCTTGTTTAAAAGCTATGCCTTTCTGCTATTTTCATCGTACATATGGACATTGTTTCTTTAATGTCATATGTTCTTTAAAGCGAAGCGTTTGATATTAAAAATAATCTGTAGTTCGTTAATCTTTGAAGCACAGCCTTTAAGAAAATTTTTCTTTTATTCGGGAAATTTAATTTAGTCTTAATCTTTTTATACATATTAAACTCCCAATTCATTTATTTTGTGTTGTAAAAAATAAAAATAGCCTAAAACCACCAAATCACCATAAAAGTTAAACTCAATAAGTTGGGACACTTTAGAGAAATTTTACACAAAATAGGCAAAATCCATAACAGGACTTCTGTGAAGCTTTGTCTAAAAGGACCAATTCAATCGGTCTAGTGGTAAGCGAGATCTTAAAGGACAAACAAAAAACCTTACAATTTTCTATAATTGGATATATTTTTAAAAATTATTTTGCTTTTCCTAACATGACCCACTCATGAAACTGTTAAAATGACAGACTTATCATTTTAGCATAACGATTTCATGTCAAAATTTACTTGAATTAAGCTTTAAAGTTATTGAATTTGATGTAGCTGTGTCAGATGGGAAAATTATCCTCGATAAATATTTACCACGGACACTTTAAATTGAGTTATATCTCTATAAATATTTTCTGCTTTTATAAAAATGTTTTTTAAGGGGGGGAATAATTTTTTCTGTACAAGAAGGTGCTTTTCCAATCCAAGCCTATTTTTTTCAGGGAGAGGGTTAATGATTCTCTTGGAAACATACTAACTTCTAAGCTTTCTTGAATAATGATGTTTATGAGATCTTACTTAACATATGCACAAACAAACAATTTATTTTTTAAACATACTTAAACATACATAATGTACTAATTGTCCTTGTTTATACAAATCTTTCTCTATCTCTCTTTCTCTCTCTCTCTTTCTCTTTCTCTCTCTCTCTCTCTCTCTCTCTCTCTCTCTCTCTCTCTCTCTCTCTCTCTCTCTCTCTATCTCTCTTTCTCTCTCTCTTTCTCTTTCTCTCTCTTTCTCTCTCTCTTTCTCTCTCTCTTTCTCTCTCTCTCTCTCTCTCTCTCTCTCTCTCTCTCTCTCTCTCTCTCTCTCTCTATCTATCTATCTATCTATCTATCTATCTATCTATCTATCTATCTATCTATCTATCTATCTATCTATCTATCTAACTATCTATCTATCTATCTATCTTTCTCTCTATCTATCTATCTATCTATCTATCTATCTATCTATCTATCTATCTATCTATCTATCTATCTATCTATCTATCTATCTATCTATCTATCTATCTAACTATCTATCTATCTATCTCTCGATCTATCTATCTATCTATCTATCTATCTATCTATCTATCTATCTATCTATCTATCTATCTATCTATCTATCTATCTATCTATCTATCTATCTATCTATCTATCTATCTATCTATCTATCTATCTATCTATCTATCTATCTATCTATCTATCTATCTATCTATCTATCTATCTATCTATCTATCTAACTATCTATCTATCTATCTCTCGATCTATCTATCTATCTATCTATCTATCTATCTATCTATCTATATATCTATCTCTCGATCTATCTATCTATCTATCTATCTATCAATCTATCTATCTATCTCTCTCGATCTATCTATCTATCTATCTCTCTTTCTCTCTGTGTAATTCTCTCTCTCTCTCTCAAGATTTTGAGAAAGTCTGGAATTTAATACAAATTTTATTACAAACTTATCTAAATGTATTCTTTTTCTTATAGTTTCAGGAAATAGATTTTGTAGTTTACCATCAAGAAAATAATTATTTCATTACCATTAGATATTAATGGTAAAATTTAAAAAAAATCATCTTTATTTCAATCTTACTTTTGATAAACCTGGCCAAATAAAATGTTCAAGCTAGGTTGGTAAAGATTTTCCAAAGTCAGACAAGGCTAGTCTAACGATCTTAGACCAGGCTCCTAGAAGGGTTATTCCTAAGAGCTTGAATAAAATATAATTGTAAAAACTTTCTTTGGTTGAATTGCAAACTGAAATTTCTCGAGAGAGAGAGGGGACAATGGTTTTCTTATTCGTTAGCTTAAAAACATTAGGGAATTTTTGTGAATTCTGAAGGTTGGATCATTAAATCAAGTGTTTAATCGTTTCAACCATCAATTATTATATACAGAATGGGTAATTTTATGTATCATCAATATTGGTAATGTACATCAATTTATCGGTCATTGTCTTATCCCTTTAGGTCCGTGGGTATTCCTATACGCAACACCCAGACAGACAAATTATGCTGATTATTTACAAAATATTGATCAAACAAGTATCCCATTCATTTTAGTATGCAATCTATTTAATTGAATTACAAGCTTTTTAGATTTTGTAAGAAATTAAACAAGTACGAATAAAGCATAAATAGTTTAGATTCACATCTATTGGTATGGTTTTATGATATTTTTTTCAATATTCGAATACAGAGGTCTAGATGCTTTGGGCCCAGTCACTAGGAACTATAAAGTGTAGAATATGAAGGATATCCCTAAACACAAAATTAATTGATAAGAAGCTTTAACAGTGGCGTCCAAGCTTTTTTTTTTGGGGGGGGTAGAATTTTTTTAATGGGGGGGGGGGGAAATGCCGCAAATTTTTTTTACCCCCCCCAAAATTTTTACCTCGGGGGTAAAATTTGCTTGGGGGGGGGGTAATTACCCCCCCTGAAATCTGTTGGCAGGGGTATATTTTGTTTATCCCCCCCCAAAATTTACCCCCGGGGTAAAATTTGTTTGGGGGGGGGGGGGTAATTTAAATTTTATTAAATATTTAGTATTAAAAAAGCGCGCGAAGCGCGCAAAAATTTTTTTTGTTAGAGATTTTTTATTTTGGGGGGGGTATTTACCCCCCCAAAATTGTTTTGGGGGGGGTTATTACCCCCTCCTAAATGGTTGGGGGTAGGGGTAAATTTTGATTGGGGGGAGGGGGGGTAAAATGAAAAAAATTTTGCACCCCCAAATTCGTTTGGGGGGGGGGGGGTCGCCACTTTAACCCCCCCCCCCTTGAACGTCTATGAGCTTTAATAAAAACTAAAATAAAAGATATCAAAATGAGGTAGTTTAATCAAATGAAAATTGTAATGCTATTTCCAGTATGACATCGAAACCGATTATATCCGCTGGATTAGAACCATTTCTCAGCCATACTACAAAATTATGTATAGCATCGTATTACATGCAATTTTTAACAAATATTAAAAAATAAATAATGAAATTAATACCAGTTAGCCTGGGACTTTGGCCCCTCGGGACTAACAAAACTGGTTTTAATCATATAATTTTACACTTTAATATCCGCGGAAAGCTATCTATAATACGATGCAAGGAATAACTATTCTAGCAAATATTATAGCTGCAAACAAGTAAAATATTACAGGTTCAATCACCTTCAAAAAATTTACCTTACTCAAGAAAAGGACACTCTACGCTTTTAAAAAACATGTAAGATGACGTCAAATATACTTTAAATTGTCATTAAAAAGAGTTTCTTTGGTAATAAATGGCTTTAGCTTTATTTATAATTGTACTTACATGAAATTCACGTTTAGTTTATAATTAATGTTATATATAAACAAATTTTAAGAATATAATCTTGATGGCATCCAAAAAAGTTTTGAAAAATCTGACATTAGGACAAACGAACACGACAATTGTACAGAATGGCACATTTTAAGATAAAATATGGTAATTTTTGTAAAAATCAATGCTTTTTTCCTTATATTGGTTTAGATTGCAAGATTTGAATTTGATTGTACAATTCTGACATGTCTAAAGTAACGTAAAAAGTCAGAAAGCTTCCCATAAAAATTATAAGGCGAAGAAGTTACTTTGAAATAAGTTCATTACTACACAAAAATATTTGACTGATTAGGTTACATTTCTTAAATAACTTTACATGTAAATAACTTGGCATTGATGATTATTTTTTTCAAATATACATTTGACACTAAATAATATAATTTAATTTTTATTACTATTGGTTGTGCGTCAGTATGCCATGTCAGTATTTTAATTTAGGGATCTAAAGGTATAAGACAATAGACGATAAATTGATGTACATCCCAAATAATGATACAAATAATTACCCATTATGTACAATAGTAGTTAAAACGATTGGACATTCAGCTTAATGAATCAACCGATAAAAATTCACTAAAGTCCCCAAAGTTGTTAAGCCAACAAATAAGAAAACGCTATTATAAAACTTTAGGTACTAGTGTAATAAACAGCCCATCATCCCCTATCTCTGATTTTAATTGTAGTTTTTTTTAACATTTCTGACAAAATTCGTGTAACATGAAACTTTTTTTTGCAAGTTTGATAATACCAAAAGACAGCATTAAAAAAATTAGATTTCGAACACAGTAATAGTGTCTGACTGATTATGACGTAACAAAAAAAAATAGCCAATGAGAGGCCGTTATTGACCAATGGTAAAATTTATAGTGGCCTCTCATTGGCTAATTTTTTTGTTACGTCACAATCAGTCAGACACTATTACTGTGTTCTTAGATTTCTAAAGATAAGGGATTTTTAAGAGCATTCTATTTAGATTAAATCTATCTTCCTACTTAAAAGCTAATAAAATTAGTTACAAATTATGAACTTTTAATCATCAGGTTATTTAGTAATTTGTAACTATATTACGACAGCATTCATAATAACAAAGGAAATTAAGATAAGAGAATTAAAAAGACCATATAAAGTAGCTCTAATCTAAAATAGAAGCAAAATGTATCAAAACGTACAAAAAACTGTACAGCAATTATAGGTAATAAATTATAATTATGTATATCAAAATGAAAGCCATATTTTGAGAAGACACAGACTTATTACCAGGGGCGTCCAAGCTTTTTTATTTGGGGGGGGGGGGTAATCTTTTTTTCATAGAGGCATTTTTTTTATTTGGGGGGGGGGGTAAAAATTCAAAATTCAAAATTTTAAGGGTGCCTACGGCACCCCCAAATTCATTTGGAGGGGGACCCCTTTACCCCCCCCCCCCTTGGACGTCTATGCTTATTACCCAAGGAGGGAAGGGTCATTGGGCTGTTTATTACACTAGTCTCTAAAGTTTATGATTACGTTTTCTCACTCGTTGGCTCGACAACCTTGTGGAATGTTGTTGAATTTTCATTGGTTGGTTCATTAATTTGATTATCTCCAAACGCTTCAACCACTAATTGCAATCTACAGAAGGGCTAATTTTGTGTATTATTAGGGATGTACAATGTACATCAATTTTTCGGCCTTTGCCTCTAGATTGCTGCTTATTGCCAATAAGTAATGTATAATCACTGCCAATCAGTATGTTCATTTTTATATAATTTCAGTTAAGTTTAAATGTTCAAACAAACTTTTGGCATAAATATAATTATACTATTTATACAATTTTAACATTTATTTTCACTTTTTCACAAATACAAATTCATTAAGATTAAACACATTATATTAATTGTTTGTTTAGTAAAAGATAATTGTTAAAAAAAACTACAAGTAGTTTAATTATAAATGTACTTAATAATTTGTAAAGCTGATAAGAATGATGAAATATTTTCTTATGCGTCAACAGAATTCTTTTTTTGGAGTTGTACTAATTTTTTTTACAATCCATTAATTTTTTTGCAACTCTTATCCCCTTAAATTAAAATTAAGGGAATTTAAAATTTTGTTTCAGGTGTATACCACCTTCGTTTTGCCAGGGGGTGTCAACCCTGCCACTACCTCCCCACCACTCGCACGTCCCTAATTGAATTTAATTAGTTTGCTATTTATTATATCAGTTAATTTGATATATAATCATCGTTTCCGGTGTCTTTTAGTTTTTAACAGAACCGATATAGTTCTCTCTTTTTGGGAAGCAATACATTGGTCTTTAGATGGTTTTAGGCAAATCATTTTATGTATAAGTTTTAGTATGGTTAAGGCTATTTTTCTGTCCTTCCCTATCCATTCGAATACAGAGCCACCAGATGATATGTGACTAGTCTTTATATAAATGCAGTGTGGTGCAATATTCATATTTACTGTACTATAGTTGTTTCACCTATAGAAGAAGTTTGTGGAGGAATCCTATTTTATTTTTTAATTAAAAAAAGTAAATGTCATTTTTCCTGGGGACCATAACTCCTCAGGGTGGTGAAATAGCGTAAAACCGAACCTGGCCAAATTCAAAACTTTCATGAAAGTTGTGGACCGATCGATTCAGCCGTTTGTTCGAGATAAATATATATTATATATTTCATACTATAAAAATAATTCACGACAAGGACAACAATAATATAGAGTTTGAATTAAAGCAGGTACAGGAATATCCAACAACTGAATTAATTCGAGAAAAATATGTTGCGTGATTTCAGCTGGTTTTATAGGGGCTAGGTAACTTATGTATTTACTTAGACTGTCCCCCAAAATCAGCTGATATAACAAAATATTTTTCCAATATGGCTTCGAAACCGATTGATACCAGGTGGATAAAAACCGGTTCTAAGTTATACTGAAAAGTTATGTATAGTATCGAAATAATATACAATTTCCCACGAAAATGAAAACCAGTTTTAATCTTATATTTTTTCATTTTGATATCCACGGAAAGCTGTCTATAATATGATGCGATAAATAACTATTTCGAATTAACTCCTGTTTGTTACAGCTGAAACTCAACTCTCCAGCAGACCTGGCACGGGTCCTGTCCTGTGATCTACTATGAAAGGATGAATTTCATAATCACATCTTACATCGGAGGATCCTCCACAAAGTTTGTTGAGCTCCCAGAGACTGGGCAACAATAGTTTAGCAAGAGTTTTCTGCTCAGATATTCACTGCGTGCTAGGAATCAAAATAAGTTGAGATTTAAATACCAGTTGAAAAGTATATGCTGCCCAGACAGATTTTTTTAATGTAGATCATTAATTATCTGATAATAAAACCTAAAGTGTTTCTTTATTGAATAAATCTAATTATAAAAAACTTATGGTTTTTAAAATGTATACATATTATTAGTAGCGAAGCTACTCTATAATTTGAAATGTCCGTCTGTCCGTCTGTCCGTATGTCCGTCTGTCCGTATGTCCGTATGTCCGTCTTAATTTGGGGGAAACGTGATTTTCTCGGCTCCTATAAAAGATAAAAGGCTGAAATTTTTTGACAACATTCCCATTATCAAGGAGCACAATTAACTATAAAACATCAATGTCGATAGGACCGCTTTTTAGCAGGTTTTAGGCTATTTTTGTATTTTTCACATTTTTCTCCATATCTTTGGTGTTTATGGTCCGATTTCCAAAATTTTTTCAGTTATAGAATCAAAATTAAATTTCCTGTCGTTTCAAGAAAACAACTATGACGGTCAGACTGCCTTTAAGCAGGTTTTAGGCTATTTTTTATTTTTCACATTTTTCTCCATACCTTTGGTGTTTATGGCCCAATTTCCAAAGTTTTTCAGTTATAGATATCAAGATTAAATTTCCTTTCGTTTCAAGAACACATCAATGGCGGTCAGACTGCCTTTTTGAAGGTTTTTGGCTATTTTTATATTTTTCACATTTTTCTTCATATCTTTGGTGTTCATGGTCCTTTTTTTTTAAATTTTTGTAGTTATAAATATCAAAATTAAATTTCCCGTTGTTTTGAGCATCCAGTATGTAATTTACTTTGACCGTCAGTCTGTTAGTCATAGTACTGAAATATAAATAAATATTAAGAAATTAACAAATGTTGAAAAGGTTTCGTGATTTTTTCTTAATATGCATGCTTTTGTCAACTAATATCTAAATTCTTATTTAATTGTTTATGCTTCGCTACTTATGGATGTTGTCATCCTTGTTATTATATCATTCGTTTTGTAATTAAAGAACTAATATATAGTATAAAAATTGTGATAAAAAAGTTAAAAATAAACTATAATATTACTCTAGTAATAATTATACAGTATTTCGTGTTATGCTTTCTTGATTGTACTTATTTGTTACAGAAATCACCACGAAACAAAATGAGTTATTTATTAAAAAAACATATAACTTAAAAAAAAAAAAACAGAGAGCAAATTAAAAAGTTTAATTTATTTTCTCGTATTCATTCGAATCCGGTGGATAGGAACCGGTTCTCATCCATACGAAAAAACTATGTCTAGCATCGTATTATATCCAGTTTTCTACGAATATAGAAATGTACAACCATAAGATTAAAACCAGTCTTTTTAGCCGGTGCCTCCGGCACCTCGGGGCTAAAAAAACTAGTTTTAATCTTATAATTGTACATTCTATATCCGCGGAAAGCCGTTTATAATACGATACGAGAAATAACTATTAATTCATTTTTCTTTAGAAGTAAATATTTGAATTGACAGCGCTTTTCTTTTTGTGCCCTGAACTTATTTTGTTTCCTATCCCAGAGTGTATTGATATATCTTAATGTTGAAACTAGAGTTGGTACCGGGCGTTATATCGGAGTATTGTTTTATCACAGAGTAGCTGCTCTATAACTCATTTTGGAATAATAATAGAGAAAAAAATGAGGTATTTATTTTTCTCGTGTTGTTTGCCACCATTGTAGCGTAACTTGACCAAAACCGAATCAAAACATAATTTGTACCAACTGCTGTTATGTCGAATGCGCGTCTTTGTTAGTAGGATAGGAGTAATGGGAATACCTTGGCCGATAACAGCTAGGCTTAAATCATTGACTTGCACAATTAGGACACCCAGAAAAAGAAATGGTTTGCACCTAGTTATAAGATGTGAAACTATATATAGTTTTATACTGAGTCTTTACAGCCTTCTCTTAGTAAAGTTTTCAATGATCAGTTTTAATTTTGTGGTTGTTCAGCACCTTATAACTATGCAGCAATTTAATGGATTTTAAAATATTTCTTTGGTGAGCGCAGTTAATAGAACAAATTGAAACATATTATTCAACTATATATAAAATCACCAAACCTTTCACATTATTTTTAAAAAAATCTTGAGAGGAAATTAGTACTAAACGATAATGTATGGAATACTGAATTAAAAAAAAAACTGTGTTTCCTACTAATAGTAGGCATTACAGTGGGTATGATATTTCTTGGAAAGTGGTGGTACCCTCCTCCAAAGTAGTTATAAGCCTTCCCTAAACTATGAGAAGCTTTATTGTAAAGCAAATTCGTGTTGGTTAAGCAGTTAGCGAGATCCTTCGGTGCACACAGACAGTCAGATAGACATAGATACTTTTATATGAGGATAATCAATGGCAGTATTATGAATACAAAATAGTTTATTGTCAATTGTCTTATCTCTGTTGTAGTAGAGCAATTAATTCTACCCAAGGAGGGAGGGGACATTGGGCTGTTAATTACACTAATCCCCAAAGTCTTATAATAACGTCTTCTTATTCGTTATTCGTTGGCTTAACAACCTAGGGGACCCTTAATGAATTTTAATTGGTTAGTTCATTTATTTGAGTGTATAAACGTTTCAACCACTAATTGTTATCTACAAAGTGGTTATTTTGTGTATCGTTATTGGGCCTGTACATCAGTTTATCGGCCATTGTCTTATCCCTTAAGATCCCTGAATTCCACCCGCATTAATTGTTTGATAATATACATAGGAATAATTTGTAGAAAAGGGTTTTGTTTCAAAAAATAATAAAATTGTTAAAATTCCTATAAGCCAGGTGTTAGCAAGCTGCTTAGAGTTTTCCTTTAAAGAGCGAAGCTTTTCTATATTTGGGATGTTTATGTACAACCGATAGTAAGATTCCAGTAACAATGAGGTATAATATTAGAGCTTATTAACTTAATAACCAATATCACAAAGCAAAATTTATGTAGTACACAATTAATATTCGTTTGTCCATTTGTCTGATTTGTTGAGTTCCTCTCCTATGGATGTTATGATTCTTGTTTCTGTTGCACCTGGACACATGGTCACGTAAAATAAAACATATTTCTAATTATAATAATGTATCCTGCGTTTTATATTATCACAAGCTAAGCTTTTTGAAAGAAACGACGCTTTTTCTGTATATTTGTAGCGCAGCAATAGCAATTGAAGTGTGGATGTCTGCCCATTTTGAATTTCCTTTTGAAAAAAATAAAGGGGGATATTTTTTTCTTTATCTCTTGGGAGGGTTGGAGTACTAAAATGGCTATAAACCTATCCAGGGCCTGTAAGAAGCTAAACTATAAGGAAGAACCATAGTTCAACAGTTAACAAGATTCTTTGGTAGACATATATAGACAGACACAGATCCTGAAACTTGTATGTAAGGATGTAGGGAATGAGAGTTTCTGCCTTTATTATAGCTGCATAGAATCTTCAGTTGGTGCTCACTGCGTATTTGCGTTTTTAATGGAGCTCAATTTCTCTCTCTTATATTCTTATTATAAAGTGAAAGGATCTCTATCTCTGTGTGTATGTGTGTGTGTGCCGAAGGATCTCGCTAACCACTAAACCGATATGGTTCTCCTTTTCAAGGTAGCTTCTCATAAGTTCCTGGAAGGTTTATATAACCATTTTGGGGGAGGATACCACAACCCTCCTAAGAGAAGTTTGTAATCAATAGGGCAATTCTAAAATACATTAATCAAAGTATAGAGGTATCTGTTTATGGAAAAGCTTTGCTTTTAAAAATATGACATTTATAGAATTATGTAAAATTCCTTAAGATTAGGCTTCTATACTTCTTTAGAAAAGGCTTATTGTTGAACTTTATTTTCTTTAAAAAGAAGCATTTATACAATCGTTGTATTCCGTCAATGACGCGACGGATAGTATTTTATGTTACCATGAATTGGACAATGATTTTGATTTAGGTTATGTATAGAGAAACCAGAACCAAGGACTTTAAACCAACTGTCGTGAAGCTGCAAAAACTTTTTTTTTGTTGGGTTTTCCTGGCACCCCCAACTATGGGGTAAACTTTTTATGGGAGATGGCAAAATCTAAAATGTTTCCAAAAACGGCACTACAAATTTGGTCCCCCTCCCCACTTGTATCTACAATGCATGATGTTATGGAATAATATTACAATACTAAAGCTACGCTTTCAGTATGTTCTAATCCTTGTTTTATGTATGTTGAATGTACATAAATTTATAAAGTTTGAAGATGACTGAACATTTGGAATCCACGCTTACTCCTCTCAGGGGGCTTAGATCATTATTCTTAAAACAATTTTACTATGCCTTTGAAATAATTATTCGTCAGCTCGTTCAAGAAAGACACGGTACCCGCGTTCAGTCGTGCTAACCGCAGCTGCAAGTAACTCAACGATCCCAGGACATTGATGAGCCGCCTAATCTAACAGTAGTTTGGTTGCATAATTTCTTTAGAGGTAATGCTAATGTAAATCATAATATTAACGTAAATATCAGAATATTTACTTTTAGTTCATCTTGTCTATATCATCTTGAGTCCTTAGATGCCACTAGGGGCACTTTAAGAAAGGGAGGAGGGGGATTAGATTGACCCCCACCGAATTAAATTTAAAAAAGTAAAAAAAAGACAGATAGACAACCATTTTTATAACGTTTTTTTTAAATTGTATGTAAACTTAATCATTCGAGGTTTAGCAGAGGAATTTTAAAGTTCTGAAAGATTCGCTGTTTAAAATGTTTATTAGAATCTGCCTCCATATCCCTGGTTATAGCATCAAACTTAAGAATAATGGAATACACGAATAGTTGGCAGAGTTCATTAGATTATATTTAAACGATTTTCTTATAGTATACTTTAACTAACTTAAAAACATAAAATTGAAATTGATAAAAAAGATGTAATAAAAATCTAAATGGCAGAGATCCTTATATGAAAGTAACTGGATGTCTGTCTCTCTGTTTGTACCAAAAGATCTAGCTAACCACTGATCTGAAAAGTTTTATGTCTATTTTTAGGGAGAGTTCCAACCGCCTACCAAGAGATATCGCCATTTGAAACCTCAAGTGCCCCTAGTGGCTTCTGGGGGTGTAACCACTGGCTCTCCTTTAAAGCGAAGCTTCTCATAGGTCCAGAGAAGGTTTATAACTATTTTTGGGGGATGGAACATTCAACCTCCTTCCCCCCCCCCAATTTTTTTTCTTTTTAAAATTTGCCTCTTCAATCTAAGACTAAGAAGTGGACAAAAAGTGGATGTAAAAATCTTTGCTTCAAAACCATCCCACAGTTACTAAAAAAGGTACAAAATTAAAAACTAATTATAAAGTAGATTTTTTTCATACTAATAAACTAGCCTTGAAATAGTTTGAGAAAAAAAATGCTTTCTTTTTGCATGGTTTAGATAATGGTTATAGGTTACATATAACAAAATCCTTTAAAAATGGGTGGATAGGGACAGGCCAGGGGTTGAGGGTATAATTGGACATGGGGGTCATGGGGGGTGTGGGGGGGGGGCTTTTAAGTGTAGCGTCTTATATATTTAAGAAAGGTAAAGACCATATATTTTCATCTCATTTGTGAGAGGAGACCCCCTCAGGATTTAAAAATAGTCCTTGCAGCTTAACACAAAAGAAAAGAGATTAGCTGTTGAAAGTTTTCTTGTTTTAATATTTAGTTTGGGTAGAGGTTATTGTTTAAAAATCTTTTTAACTAACAGTTTGTCTTTCAAATAGGATTATCTTTGCTTGGGAAACATTAGTTTTATTTCTTGGTATTTTTTAACATGACAGTCTTGAGATATTTTAAACTAAACTAGATATTAGATAAAACAAGGTTGACAACATCCATAAATGCAAAGTTCAACATTTTCTTTTAGTTCGAGTTTCTAACATAAAACACAGAAAAAAAACATTTATTCAGTGACAGATATCGCCCTGCCTTACGCCCGGCAGTACGCAAATTTTCTATGCTTTACAAAATGTCAGCAATTGTTACCTTGTTTGAAATCGATAGGACTATTCTAATGTGTCTAAATATCAGAGTTTCGGATCCGCATTGATTGTATGCGGATCCGGATCCTCAAAATTTGGTCAGTGCGGATCCGGATCCTTGACAATAAAAATAAAATCACCAAATTTTTCAAAAAAAATTTATTCTTTAATTCAAAGTCATAAATACTTTTAATTTTCAAGTCTGAACCTAAACCTTAAAGATTGGCTCTCATCAAGAGAATGTTTGAGATTTTATATAAATTTAGGTAGATTTTTCCATTTTTCCCGCATTCTTTTGAGTCCAAGGATCCGGATCCGGATCCTTGAACTCAAAAATATGCGGATCCTTGCGGATCCGGATCCGAAACTCTGCTAAATATACAGCCAGAAAAAAAATATTTTTTTGATTAAATTATTAGGTACATAGTTTATAATAAACAAATCAATGAGCCCAGAAATTTGAAAATTAGGATATAGATATGTATGTGATCCTTAACCTAACCTAACCTTCTTGATATGTTCACAGCACAACACCCGAGAGGGATAGGGACATGGAAACTAAAATATTATTTCAAGTCTTTCAATTCAGAGACGGAGATTTCCTCTAATGTCTTTTAAAATAATGTTAATGACAATTTCTGCACTTTAATAGGCAGCAAATTATTTTGTTTCTAAAGATAATTATGACTGGTGGAATAGTTGAGGTAAAATAGCTTTTCTTTTGATGAAAAATCCTTTCTGAAAATTAGCCTAAAGTTGCGATTTTTTACCTTAATTTAATTTCATTTTTTGTAGTGAGTAGCGAAATAACTCTATAATTTACTTTAAAAAATATTTGGCGTTTATATATGGGACCTATACCAATTTTTAAAAGGATGTATGTCTCGTTCCGTTAAAACATACCCGTGAGAGAGGGAGAGAGAGAGAGAGAAGGAGAATGTTTATAAAAGAACGACTTATAACGGCCGTTCTCACCCTAGGGTTTACTTTTCATATACACATCAAGGGGGTGGGGGAGGGGGGAAACAAATATTTTTGGAGAAATATGAGACCCCAAAAATGCCTCACTATGGAGAAGGTAAACCAAAAAAAAACATAAATGGGGGGAAAGAAAAAAAGCTAAAAAGGGAATATATTAAATATCCAGAATACAAATAGAATTCATGATCAATTTTTTTCCAGAAAAAATTGTTTTTACCCAGAAATCTTTTTCATTGAGTAAAAATGTTTAACCCAGCAAAAAAGTTGAAAAAGGTTTGTAAATTTTACTTAGCACACAACCACACACACACATAAACAGAATATCAATTAGATAAATCTAGCAAAATGGTTCCTAAATCAATGTTTTTGTGCGTTTTTGTGTATAAATGTGTGTGTGTGTGTTTTTGTGTGTATGTGTGTGTGTGTGTAGAATAGTTGAAATGACTGTGAGAATTCCGAGATTTGTCTAATTTTAAAAGCTTGTTGGGAAAAATAGTTTTTGAGCAAACTCACAAATGTTTAACAATTTCTAAATCATTCCAACGACAAAATATATTTTTGAAACTGTTAATGTAAAAATGCCAGTTACTATAATTATGTGTAAAACTAGGAATAAAAATGCCTTTTAGTATTATTCATACCCTATAGGGGCATATCTACAATGTTTTATCAAAGGATTGCCTAAACTAAATTTTTTTAATAAATATAATTAAATAAAACTCATTTAATATACCTATTCTTTATTTATTTTTAAATTATTATAAAAATATCGGGTTTTGTTTGTGAAGTTTCTTAGTCAATTAAACCACCTCTAACCCTGATGTGAAAAAAAAATAACAAGGACAAGATCTTCATAATGTAGCGGAGCTGTGAATCGAAAAAAAAATTAAATTATTATTTAGAAATTGGAAATATGAAAATTTGCCAAGAATTAGTTCAACTCAGGGATCTAAAGGGATAAGACAATGGCCGATAATTTGATAAATCCCCAATTATAATACACAAACTTATCCCTTCTGCAGATTACAATTAGGGGTTGAAACGTTTTGACACTCAACTTAATGAACTAACCAATTAAATTCAATTATAGTCCCCAAAGTTGCTGAGCCAATGAAAAATAACAGATTATTATAAAACTTTGGGGACTAGTGTTTTAAACAGCCCAATGTCCCCTCATATCCTTAGTTCAACTAATATATAATATTTGTTTAAAATAATCTTTAAAAAAACAAGGATGACAACATCCATAAAAGCGAAGCACTGTAACGGTAGGACAAACGGACATTAACACTTGTATAGTATCTGAACTGAATAATCAGAATTTAAAAGTATAAGAGCCGAAGCAAAATTGTAAGAAAATTTGTTGAAAAACTGCTTGAAGCAGGATAATGTTTATGGACATACTTAAATTTTTGGACTTGATTATAGAGTTGCTTCGCTTATAATATTGTTCTTTGTTGTCCCAGGAATCAATATACCAAAAATCAGATCAAACGGATAATTAGAACACTTGAAAATTTGTTGTTAAAAAAGTAGAAAAATCAACATGTTTAAAATGGACGTACGGACATTCTGGTAATGATTATAGAGTTGCTACGCTTTCTAAATCGTACCCAACTACTACAGGAATCATCATGCAAAGTTTGAAATCGATAGGACAATTCTAACATGCCTAAATTAACGAATAAAAGCTATCTATCTCGGACGGACGTACGGACGTACGGACGGACGGACCTACCCTAATTATAGAAAAGCTTCGCTTTTAAAAATAGCAGCCAAAAATGTGTACGTCTCTACAGCACTTCTTCTATACTAAAGTAAGGTTAAATGAGAAAGACGTATGGATATTCTAGATTATAGAGTAGGATTTGCTGAGGTGGTATATCCAGCGGATTTGTTATGATAAGAACGGAAACTGAATTCCTATCCCATGAGAATTTGGGTTACACTTTTCTCAAACTCAATTTCATTTCTTAACTTCCTTTTCTGTTGTAAGAAGTGCACCTTCTCTACACAGATAGGATTGTCCGTACAATACATTATATTGACAAATACATTAAATAGTATAACAGCTATATCAGAAATCCGAATTAAAAGTAAACTATATTATATTAAGTTACAATATCGGAATACTTGGAATTGCAGAATGTAGATGGACAGGACAAGGACAAACCACAACCAAAGATGGCCACCTAATACTTTATTCTGGTCATGAAAGCCAACACATGTATAGTGTTGCTATAATTGTTCAAAAACGACATGTCAATTCACTAATAGACTGGAAACCTATATCAGACAGAATAATTAAGGCTAGATTCCAATCAAGGCACTGCAAGTTGACCATTATCCAATGCTATGCCCCAACAAATGACAAAGATGAAGAAGTAAAACAAGAGTTTTATGATCAACTGCAATCAATCAGAAACTCAGTACCCAAACATGACATGTGTCTAGTTCTTGGAGATATGAATGCTAAAGTAGGAACTGACAGGACTGGAGTGGAAAATGCAATGGGACACTTTGGCATAGGTACAAGAAATGAAAATGGAGAACTTTTACTTGAATTCTGTTTAAATAATGATATGGTCGTAGGAGGTACATTATTCCAACACAAAAACATTCACAAATTTACCTGGACAACACCTGATGGACAAACAAGAAACATGATTGACCATATTATGATCAATAGAAAATGGGTCAAGTCAATGCAAGACTGTAGGAGCTATAGAGGAGCCGACATATTCAGTGACCATGAACTAGTTGTCAGTAAGATTAAATTAAAGCTGAAGCGTACTGGCCATGATAAAAAGAGTGAGATTGGTAGACAATATGATTCTTCAAGATTAAAGGACCCAGTGATAAAGAATGAATTTGTCTTAAAACTCAGAAATATATTTCAAGTCTTAGAGGACCTAAATGACAAGACTGAGATCACATGGACTTCAATTAAAGAAAACTTTCAATCTACTGCTAAGGAAATCCTAGGACACAAGAAACCAGAGAAAAAGGATTGGATCTCTGAAGAAACATGGAACAAAATAGAAGAGAGAAAGAAGCTTAAAAACAAAATTCATAATGCTCAACATTTGGCTGACATGGGCAATTTAAGAGCTGAATATACTGCTAAAGACAAAGAAGTCAAAAAGCGCACAAGGAAAGACAAGAGAGATTACATTGACAATATGGCTGAAAAGGCCCAGAGAGCAGCTGACTTCGGTAACATGAAAACAGTATACAACATAACCAAACAATTAAGTGGCAAATATAACAAAAAGAGTGGTGAAACTATCAAGGCTAAAGATGGTAAATTACTCACTACAGAAAAAGAAGTTGCTGAAAGGTGGAAATCGCATTTTGAAGAAGTGTTGAACAGACCTGAACCTGAAATTACTGCTGAACCAGAACCAGGACATGAAATAGACATAGACATAGACACAAGACCACCAACTATTCAAGAAGTTAAAGCTGCTATACATAGTCTAAAGAATGACAAAGCACCTGGACCTGACTTGATAACTGCCGAAATGCTTAAGGCAGACATAGATCTTTCTGCTAGGACTCTGACTGATCTCTTTGATAAAATTTGGAGACAAGAAAAGATACCAACTGACTGGTCTAAAGGTATAATCATAAAACTACCTAAGAAGGGAGATTTGAACAACTGTGATAATTGGAGAGGAATTATGCTGCTTTCTATCCCAAGCAAGGTCCTATGTAAAGTTATTTTAAACAGAATTGATGAGAAAATTGACAATAAACTAAGAGAAGAACAAGCTGGATTCCGTGCTGGAAGAGGCTGTGTTGACCAAATTTTCACCCTTAGGACAGTTATTGAACAATGTGTTGAATTTAACAAGCCACTCCATGTAAATTTTGTTGATTTCTCTAAGGCCTTTGACTCCATACACAGACAAACACTCTGGAAAATACTAAGAAGTTATGGTATACCTGAAAAGATGATAATCATGATAACTAAATTTTATGACAACTTCCAAGCCTGTGTTTCAGTTGGAAACAATAAGACATCTGATTTCTTTAAAATAAGCACTGGAGTTAGACAGGGATGCATTTTATCACCTATTCTATTTATATTGGTCATTGACTGGGTGATGAAGAAAACCACAGAGGACAAAAAACGTGGTCTCCAGCTGGGCATACTAGGACACCTAGAAGATCTGGACTTTGCTGATGACCTGGCACTGATTTCAGAAACAATTAAACATCTACAAGCTAAGACAGATAGACTAGTCAAATACGCAGGACAAGTCGGGCTTTTTGTTAATGTCAAGAAGACTGAAATTATGAATATACCTACAAACCCTGATCAAACTATAACAATAAATGGTGAACAATTGAAACAAAGCAACAAATTCACCTATTTGGGGAGTGTTATCAGCAGTGAAAATGGCTCAAAAGCTGATATTAAAACCAGGATTGATAAGGCTAGGGTTGCTTTCAACAGTCTACACAACTTTTGGAATTCAAAGAAACTTGCTCTGAAAACAAAAATCAGACTTTACAACAGTAATGTGAAATCAGTTCTTCTTTATGGAGCTGAATGCTGGAGAACTGTGAAAACTGAAACAAATCAACTTAATGCATTTCACAATAGCTGCCTAAGAAGAATTTGCAAAATATTCTGGCCAAACAAAATATCAAACATTGAGCTGTATGCTAAGACCAAGTGCAATAGTATTGAAGCAGAAGTGAAATTTAAAAGACTAAGGTGGCTAGGACATGTGCTTAGAATGGAACAAAATAGGTTTCCAAAAAAGTGCTTAAAATGGAACCCCACCACTGGTAAACGTAAACGGGGACAACCAAAAATGACCTGGAGGCGGAGCACTGAAAAGGACCTCTTTAAGTTGGAATTAACATGGGGAGAAGCTGAAGCACTTGCCAAAAAAAGGAATTCATGGAGGAGCAGGGTGGCCGTATTCTATGGACTCCACAGTCCAAAAGAGAGACGCGCCTGAACTGAAATATTATATTAATTTTAGCGGCTCGTTGTAACTATATTCAAAGGGGTAGAGTATGGGAAGAAAATAGCTTAAAACCATCTCAAGCCTTAAATTTATTAAATAAAGTAGCATGAAATCATCACAGGACCTATGTAAAGCTTTCTTAAAATGAATTGGTCCTGTATTTATAAAGATCTTAATAAACAAAACAAAAAAACAAAGGATATTCTTGTAATATATATTTATTATACATAAGTTATTAAAATTTATGAGTTATTACAAAATATGACGCTTTACAATAATTAATAAAATAAAATTGTGCTGTCTTATTTATATATGTTTTAAGATTTTAGATAGATTTTGAGCTTTTGTTTAATGAATATTAGAAGTCAGCAATGACCAAAATTACAAACGCTATAACTAAGCAATACAGTTTTAATGATAAATATTAAAACTTTTTAGATATTCCATTTTTTTCATGATTTATTATTACTGTTTTTCATGATTAATAATTACTGTTTTTCATGATTAATATTACAGTTTTTTCATGATTCAGTATTACAGTTTTTTCATGACTTAATATTACAGTTTTTTATGATTTAATATTACAGTTTTTCATGATTTAGCATTACAGTTTTTTTATGATACGGATTTAGGTTTTTCATGATTAGGATTACAGTTTTTTCATGATTTAGTATTTTACATAATTAAGTAAAGCAAATGTTACATAATTTTATTGAAGCTTTTAAAAATTGTACTCAAATAATATAAAAGGCAGTTATTTTATGAAGAGTCCTTTAAATGTATGATTCCATTTTCTAATTGAGTTTCCATAATAGTTTTGGATAAAAATATAATAGAAATTTTTTTTCTTCTACGTTAAAAAACCGGTTTTATCAAACGGAAATAAATTGGATTTATAGCCGTTATGGAAAATTAATCATCTTCATTTTTGAAATATTTATCTGCCAATTTTTCAGCAAATCTGCATCTTATGGGAGGATCTGAATATTTACTCTCACACAGACTGCACGCCTAAAATAATAGTTTTTTTTGCCATATATAATCTTTTACTAACTTTTAAGGGGTCTAAATGTTCAATAGTCTGTATTTTACTATAGATCTCTAAAACAGCAAAATTGCACGACCTAATTATGCATGGTTGCGTTTGTTTGGGCTGAGGCATTATCCCTACTCTAACTATTAATGTGGCGCACCTGGCATAGCAGCACTAAGAATCATTTTCAATGTCTTTAGTTAAGTCATATTGTTGGTATGAACTTCGAAACTATCACCTTCCCGACAACGAGTGGATGCGCTTCGTATTTTGCCCTAGTCACCCGGATTATATGACAAACGTTGACAAAATGATTCCAGGTATGACTGAGCATGTTCAACCAGCTACCTTAAGTAATGGTTTACAACTTGAGCAGATGATGTGTCCCTCCTCGCATTGGTAGATCGGAGGCCGGGATATTTCTATAAAAAAAACAAGGACAATTATCTAGATAAGCAGTGGAGAAAATAGCAAGCTGACAACATTAGTGACAGGAGAAAGAAGTACGATTTTGGTATTGTGTTTGAAATATTTTAACAAGATTTTTAAAAAATTTCAAGGAAAAGTTTTACTTCATAATTTTTAATGATTTTGAAATATAAATTGAATTCCATAGAAACGGATGAAAATAAACAACATATTCAAGCATAAAAACAATACCCAGACAGACAGGACACTCTAATTCAGATTCTATTTCCGATCTTTCATCCTCCGGGAGGCAACTCTCCTTCTTGCTGGCGACACACAGCACAGAGTACTCAGAGCTCTTGTTCTGGATAGCGCGCAGCTCCTCCTTCAGCTCATCCAGCTTCGTCTGGTGCGTGCTGGTTACCTGGAATTAGTTGTTTTTTTTTAAATTAGGTGTTGATTTCCAATCATTATGAGAATAGCGTTACAAAGTAATGGTTTCTAATTACATTGCATAAAAATATAAGACTTTTTAATTGTGAGTTAATAAAATTGTTGCATTTTATTGTTGCATTTTACCCAATAAACACACTTCTTATAAATTGGTCAAGTTAATTAATATAGCTTTGGATGACTCTATCCGTATTGCTATAACTTATAAATCCCACATAAAATTGATTCAACAATACCTTTTCCATGTCTTCAGAAACCTTATCCTTCTTGATGCTGAGTACCAGAATTTCTTCCTGGAGTTTTGCTACCTGTGCCTGCTTACCACGGATAGAACCATCAAGTTCTGATGTCTCTGTGCTGGAATAAACATTTATCAATTATTTTTGGCTATCATTTAGAAATGCTTCTTACAAGTCACGGGGAGCAAGGACGTCAAAGCTTTTTTTGAGAAGGATAAAATGAAAATGAATAATCCCTAGAAGAAACTCCTCCTTTAAAGAAAATGTTAGTGAATGATAATATTACCTTGTCTCAGTTAGGTGGTGTTCATATTCCTGTTCAAGTTTGTTAACTCCTTTCTCCAGTTCCTCCATTCTGTCCCTCCAGATCTCCTGGAGGCGTACCTAAACATTACATAATTCTTATATCACATGTCTCTAGTACCTCCATTCTGGCCTTCCATATCTCCAGGAGGCGTACCTAAACATTATTACTATACTTGTTAGGTATATTACATAATTCTAATATCATATTTCTCTAGTACCTCCATTCTGTCCCTCCAGATCTCCTGGAGGCGTACCTAAACATTAAATACTTGTCATATTATATTTCTATAGTACCTCCATTCTGTCCCTCCAGACTCCTGGAGGCGTATCTAAACATTGAATACTTGTCATATCATAATTCTCAAGAGCCTCTATTCTGTCCCTCCATATCTCCTGGATGCGTACCTGAACATTACATACTTGTCATATCACATTTCTCTAGTACCTCCATTCTGGCCTTCCATATCTCCAGGAGGCGTACATTAACATTATTACTTTACTTGTTACATTATTTTTCTCTAGTACCTCCATTCTGTTATTCCAGTTTTCCAGGAGGCGTACCTTAAGATTACATACTTGTCATATTATATTTCTCAAGTACCTCCATTCTGTCCCTCCCCATCTCCTGGAGGTGTACCTAAACATTACATAAATGTCTTATCATATTTCTATAGTACCTTCATTCTGTCCCTCCAGAATCCTGGAGGCGTATCCAAACATTGAAATTTTAGAATAGGTTTCCATAGGTATGAATTTCAGTTTATATCCTAGAATCACCTCCCCCCCCCCCCCATCCTTAAAAACAGACAGACGGACAAAGTGAGTTAAACAGTAACTCTGCTACTAAGAAATAAACTTACCAGAACGTCCGTTTGTTCTACTTCAGTAATACCCCGAGAATTTAATCTCTGAAACAAAATGTTTTATTTTAATCTGAAATATTCTAAGGCCACTTTTCTAAAGTCTTGCAGTTTGTTTTGTCTAAAACAATTTATTTTTTTTTTCAAGCTAAAAATTGCAAATTTTGAACCTGCAATCAAGCCACTTAAAAAAACTCTGCCCATTGAAACTAACCATCTTTTAACCATGATTATTAATAGACAAACTTGAGTCACTAATAAATAATCAAGCCAATACCAAAATATAGTAGATCTAAGTATTTAAATTAAATAACATATAGCATATTTCCAAAATCGTTTAAAAAACAATTTTGATAATGTAAATGAGGTTTATTGATTAATAAGTTTTTTGAAAAGAGCAAAACTAAAGTGTGTTTTTTTTATGAGCACTTTTTTGAAAGCAATTTTACCCCACTTATAGTTATCAGAATTTAATGATTAATGGCTTATTTTCTTCGTTTTTTAAGGGAAATTATGAAACAACAAAACAGTACAGTAAAGTTGAAAATTAAAAACTTAGGTATCAACATATAAAAATGGTTTTAGCGCATTTTTCTTAAAAAAATGGATTTTCTGTAGTCGACTTTGGGGGGCCAGTACTCCCTCCCTGGTTGAGATATGACCTTCAAACTTTGATATGTTCTAGTACATGTCCCTAATAGTATCTGTATACATTTTTAGCTCTATATCTCAACTTTGAAGTGTTTAGCAGCAATTCTTGCAAAAGGTTGATTATTTGGGCATAAGAAAAATGCGCTAAAACCATTTTTAGATGTTGACACCTAAGTTTTTAATTTTCAACTTTACTGTACTTTTTCAACAAAAACTGTAATTTTTTTTGTTGTTTCATAATTTCCCTTAAAAAACGAAGAAAATAAGCCATTAATCATTAAATTCTGATAACTATAAGTGGGGTAAAATTGCTTTCAAAAAAGTGCTCATAAAAAAAACACACTGTATTTCAATATAAGGTACAGCTTTTTATTTGTGATTTCAGTATTTTTATCCGTTAAAAACAGTTTTTAACCTAAAAGGAAAATGTTTTTACTTTAAAAGAAATTTCTGCTTGATCGACTTTTTTGTTAAAGGAATGATTTTTCAGTTACTGTAAATTGATATTGTACCTATACATATATTAGCGGTTGCGCCCCAAGTCTTTAGGTAGTTTTTGACTCCAACTCTGAATTTTTTATATATGTTTTTTTTTGGGGGGGGGGGGGGGTTGATAATATTTGTAAAAAAATTCTAACATTGCTACGCAATTGGAAGCTTCCCTTATAAGACCAATAAAACACATATTAATCAAGCAAACAAAGTACAGCCAGAATAAATGAATTCAAATTTCTTAAGAGTTAAGTGAACCAAAATTTTTATAATGCAATGTATAATGTATATGTGGATTCGACAATGTTACTTCAACAAAATATAGAATCAAAAATACATTTTTTTCTTTCAAAAGGTTCGTTTTTTGTCCATAAGAGGGAAACCGGCAAATAATTATATAAAAGAGGAGTGTTTTTTTAACATATGTAAAATTTAATGTTTGCTAAAGTGAAAAAATACATTTTAGTAAGTATAAAGGCACACCATTAACCAAAACATGGGTTAAGCATCAACAGTTTTGCTCAGGTCTTTCTTTTATACATACAATTATTAAAGGCAAAGCTTTTCTATAACTAGGATCGGTCCGTCCGTACTTAATGGATAGCTCTAAAATTTTGACATGTTAGTGTTGTCCATCGATTTCAAACTTTGCTTAAAGATTTCTGTAACAGTTTGGAATATTTTAGAAAGCGTAGAAACTCTATAATTGTTGCTATTTAAAACATGCTGTTTTTAAAAACTTTTAAACAATAATTTTTTTGCATAATGTAAAGTTATCTTATGCATTGGATTTTGGTAATGATGATACTTAGGACAACAAGGTACAATATTATTAGCGAAGCAACTCTATTATCAAGTTCTAAAAATGTAAGAATGTCAAAAAGCGTGAACATCTAAGCGTTTTTTAGTAACTTATGTTGACAGACACATAGACGGACATACTAAAGTTATAGATTACCCAAGCTAAAAAAAATTACCAAAAGCAAGATTTTTTCCTCCTCAATCCTGGCAGTGTTTGGTTTGGCAAGCTGGGAGGAGATGTTATTGAATTTAAATCCCCTGGTATTCTCCAGCTTAAAGAACTCCGGGTTCTCTCTCATCTGCCTAACTTCCAGCAGGCGCTTTCGTATACTTTCTTCCTTAACAAGAATGACAACACTTATAAGTAGCGAGGCACTTAAAATAATTTTTTTTGACAAACGGACAAAGTGAATTTTGGAGCAGATGTTTAGTAGCAACAAAAAAGAAAGAAGAAAAAATTCCTCATTAATATAGAGAATCTTAAATGTAAGCCAAAAATCACATTTAGAATATAGTTAAAGCAAATAAAAGAATCCAGTGAAATGCTGAAATAATAACTGGCTGATGTCTTGCAATAAAAGCTTACCTCTGGTAAACTCATTAGAAATGCAGCTGTTTGTAGTTTCTGGGTCAACTCCTCCTCTTCAACCTAAGCATAAACGGGGATGAATAAGTTTTCTAATTTCCCATCATATTATTCTTTTCTAGAATTATAGTTGGTCCGCCCCATTCCGTTGCAGAAAGGTAAAAATACATTTAGGCATGTTAGTGTTGTCTTTTCAATTTTAAACATTGCATGATGATTCCTAAAATAGTTGGGTATAATTTAGATAGCGTAGCAACTCAATAATCGTTACCAAGTCTGAATGGCTGGTATTATAGATATTTTGACATCATTTTCACGTTATATGGTTTTCCTTTGTAATATATACTATTAACATGCACGATTGTCGATATCCAATGTGTTAAGGTTCGCTTTTATAAATGCTGCCATCATTATTTTCTAAAAAGATATAACTGGAATTTAATTTTTCTTTAATATTGTTTAAAATTAAAAACTCACCTCCAGAGGGTCTCTAGGAGGTTGTGATGATTGGGTGGTAGGATCTTGTCTACTATTGTTATTATCCTCATGATTATCATTATCATCACTAGACTCTTCATCACTTGTGTTGGCAGCTCTACCACGTCTACGGATCATCACAGCTCCCTGGGTCAAGTCACTTTTTTTCAAAACTTAATTTTTCATCTACAAATAAGCATCAAGTAAGATTACTAGATCTGTTGGTCTATCGGTGATGCTATAAAAAATAACAATATATACCCATATAAAGATTCTTTCTCTCTTTTTCATGAACAATATAACTCACTTTGTTCGTTTTCCAGCCATGTGCTTTGCTAATTTTGGATATTGTCATCATTGTTAGATAACGAAACTACACTACAACAAGAACAACCTTCTTAGTATAGCACTACAAATATTATTTGTTGTTTGGACATTTATGAATCATGCCTTAGCATGACTAACCCAACATAACCTCAAGTGAAAAGACAGTTAAAAAAATTGAGAGAGTTTACAATCCTAATGATAAAACAATACAGGGAAACTTTTCTATAAATGGTTTGTTGATAAAAAGTGATTTCCTGGTTCAATACCAGCATTCCAGGTTTCCTGCCATGACTCTGCCTGTCTGCCTCTGTCTCTGAATTCTTCATAATTCATAATATTTCTCTTCTCACATATTTGATTTAATAAAATAAAAAAAATCAATAGTTAATTCGAGGCAGAATTAAGATTGCGATAACTACTAAACCAATTGAATCCTATATTTTTTGGAAAGGTTCACTTAGGCACTAAGATTTCGACCGTGTTGCCTGGATATTTTTGTTATGCCCAAGATTTCTTAGATAATTTGTGATTTGTAAATATTTGTAAGGTTTCTAAATATGATAATTGTATGTGAAAATGGAACATCAAATGAAATTTTAATGAAGTGGTAATTTATATGATTATAAATTTATAAAAACTAATGAAAGCATTTAAGTTTATTTTGCTATGAAAATTTGCCTGATCATTTGCATTACCAGAACTCGAGGTTTGAGGAGATATTTGGTCTCTGTGTCGAGATATCTTTCTATCTGTGTCTTCTGATAAATATCTATAATCACGGAGATATGTAAAATAGAAATGCGTTGCTTTAAAATAAATCTAGATTTCATCACACAAAGCTTTAAAATAAAAAAACATTAAATAAGACTACTTTTGTTAAAAACCTATGGAGGTGGTTGTAAGTTGGGTCTGTTTTTTGGCTGAGGCATTGTGTCTATTCTTGTTTTGAATGTTGCGCATTAGATATAGAAGCAAAAACTCTTTAATTAAATTGAGGTTTGGGCCGAGATTCAAACTCTTCGCCACCCCTAAGACAGGCGGATAGACTACAGTCTTCTTGGGTCTTAGATAAATATCTTTTTTAAAATGTTTATTGACCTGTAACTTGCCAATGAGTGTGATGGATAGATCCGTCTTGATGAGGGTGGTGATGATACTCTTGTTGTTGTCGTTGGGGATGTCATTCCAGATCTTGATGAGAGTCCTGACCTGGAGTATCTGGAGGAATAACTGGGGCTGCTATATTCTTCATATCTCGTGTCTCGGGATGTATATCTAAAAACAATTGAAAAGTTTAAAGAAAAAGTGGAATCCCATAACCCTTTAAAGTTGAAAAGATTTTTAGTCCATATGGCTTAATGGAAATTTAATGCATTTTACAACTTACTTTAATTTTACCAATATGAACTGGTAATCATAAAAAATGAAGGGATATTAGTAAACACAAGAGATCCCATGATAATAAATAAAATTTCCTCCTGTGTTGATTTAAATTATTATTTAAAAAGTTTGTCACTTCTAGTTTGGAACGAACAACCACTTAAATTCAATAGAAATACAAAAAATCTTTGGGCCAATGAATAAGATAATACGGATATAAGACTTTGGGTACCGGTGTAATTTACAGTACAATATTTTGTTTTCCCTTCTATTTTCTTTTTACAAAAAAATGAAAATCAAGAGAGGAGGGAGAGGTATCCTCCAACTTTCCTCCCTAACGCTAAGGTTAAGCCTTTTCTAATTCAACAGAAGTTTTCACATAAAAAATTACCTGGAATAATCTGCAGGTGGAGAGTATCTGGAAGTGAGAGACAAGTTGCCCCCAGAACCTGGAGGTCCCCCTGTACCACCTCGCTCTCCCCTGGATCCTGTAAACAATGTCATCCAGTCTCCAGCTGTCCGCACAGAATTGGACATCTTTAACAAATACCAAATTAATTTTAAAAACAAAATAAACCCAATTTATAAAGCCGTTTTTGAGATTTTAAGGAGATCCTATCAGAACTAAAAATTTGGTTTTGAATTTCAGGTTTGCTTAAAAAAAGTATCAGTTAATAATCGTTTTTTTTCGGTATTAAAAAAACTACTTTTCTCTTAAAAGCTTTATTAACTATATTTTAATAAGATATTCTGGTTGAAAAAACTGACAAAACTTGGTTTTGGGTCAAAAACAATTAAATTTGGTATGTTCCTTTTTTCTATGAATTTCAAGTTCACAAGTTAACTAGGTATCAACTTAAATCACATAATTACAAATATTAGAAATATATTTTTTATAACTAAAATATATGTGACAAAATTTTTAACAACTTCTATGTACAAATACAAGCCCTGCCTTACTTACATAGCAAGTGCTTACAAATATACATATGTATACAAATACAAACATGCATCCATAAACCCGGTAACTTTGGATTCTAACATTCTTGTTGATTTTCATTTCTTTTAAATCCTTTCTTTTTTAAGGGACTAGGAAGTAACTTTTTAAAATTAAAATTCTGGATGGAAACACATTTTCATGGCTCCTTTAGCTATGTAGATCAACCAAAGACGTCCTATTAACAAAAATATGAAGCTTTAGTAGAATTATCTTTTGTTTTATCTTTTAGTTATTATGAATAAGATAATGTTAAGGTTTGACAATCAGATGAGAATTATTGTTCTCAGTCCCTTTAAGAAAAGTATAAGGCATTATAAAGACCAAAATATGTATGCATATATTCTGCTAGAAGTGCATATAATTCTCTTTTCGAACATATCTTATATACTTAACAATAAAGTTATTTTAGAGTTTTTGTTAAGTTTTTTTTCCTTTTCTAAGTTTCTGAAATTATCTACACTGTCTTTGATTTTTACTTTGAAAAAGACCTGACCTTTCCCATATAGACCCTGTAACAGCTGTTTTTCTGTATACCTAGAATTCCGGTCAGAGCGTTTGCTGTAAAAAAAAACATTGCTAGACTTAATACATGATAATTATACATACATTATTTTAAATGTTTGGTTGCGACTTTTAAAGGGTAGCATTTCTACAATTATTACTCTTACTTCATTTATCAGGAACTTACAGCTTTTTGGTCGATTAATATTTGAATGTCTCATTTGAAGCATTTTTTCCCCGTCAAATTATTTTAAGCAAAGTCCGCACATTTATTTTTAAAGCCTCTTGCTCTAATTTGTAGGTAAAAAATACGCAATAACCTCTAACAGTCTTAATTTAAATTTTTAAAACAAATCTCATTGTTGGGGTTAGTTAGGTTTTGTGGACTCCCATAGGGATATAAATATGTTTATAGAAGGGGGGGGGGGAAGCGGGGGGGATGTTGATGGTCAACTATCAAATAAAGTTATTCTATTGAATTTTGTTACAAGGAAAAAAACAAATCAATTTTAGAGAATTTACAGTTTTAAAAAATGAAAAGGTTAAAAAGGTAAATAAAGATAATAACATCCATCAGTTACGCAGCTTAGACGTTAAAAAAAGACATAAACAACCAAACAACCACATGTTTTCTAGTTATTGGAACCAGGCCGTATTGGAAGAAAGGCAATCAAAGTAATTTAAAGGGTAGATGCAATATAGGAATCTTCACTAAGAATTTCAGTAATCCATCTTTAATAGCAGCTAATTACTTCGCCTACGCAACATAACAGTCGGACATAACTATGTGCGTTTTTGGCTAGATACTTGATTGTCCTGGTAATTATCACCAAAATATTTGGATCAATATTTTGCAGGCAATAAAAATACGTTTCCATTTTTAGATTAAAGATACAGAAAGGTGGATACACGAACATATGGAATTACAGAGTAGCTTCACTATTAAATAAAAGCGTAACATTGAAGAGAGCCTATAAAATAAAATTAGAACTAGGCATGGGAAAATTTTTATAGACATCAAATACATACAAAGTAGATGATAGATAGATAGAGAGATGGATAGATAATATGATTGCGTGATGAAACCATTTTATGCAGATTTGTGGAAAGAAAAAGGTATAAATTATGGACATCAAAGTCTTCACATCTTCAACCTTGCCACATACATCATTGTCTAAATCACAAAACACAACATCACAAATTTTACCTTTTAAAACCCTAGGTTTTTCTTACATTTTGATGTTAAAATTTCTAGAACTTAAATTAACTTGATGTGGTTATAATCGCTATGTTATTTTCACGTATAAGAATAATATTGAACCATAAGATGAAAAGGAATATTTCTGGAATGAGATCCAGTTCTTAATATTAATTTTAAAAAGTCCATAGTTTTCATTTGTTATGTTATTAAATGACCTTTAAATTTACAAGGTATTGGCTGGGATAAATGTGATAAACCTTAGGATTCTGTCGTGAGTCTTGGGCTTATAGGTTGTACATTTTGCAAGAAAGGGTTTGTTTTTAAGGCGTAATTTAGAAGTTATATAGAGAGCGGGGATACTTTATCTAAAGGAAATAACTGACAAAAAAGTTTGTGGCAAAATGATTTGTTTTTACAATTAGGCCCAAAATTAGAAGGTAATCAGATTTCAAACATGAACCTTCTTACAATTTAGCTAATCAGTTTACTTACAGCCACTGGCGTGCACACGATTTAAGATAGTCATTGAGTGAAGGGGGGGGGGGGGGGAGACAAAAAACCTCAAAAAAAAATTTGAGAAATTTTCACCTACCTGTACGCTGACATTCCCTGGCAACAATATTACATCCAGGTTGACAATAAAAAAATGCGGGCAATAAAAAAATATGATTAATTCAAAGAAAATGGGACCATTACAAAAGTAATAAATGATATGTCTATAAATAATGCAATTTTTTTAAAGAAAAGTCAAATGCAGACGACATTTTCAATATCTGTAAGTTTCTTTACTTTTTACTTTTGATTTATACAATTTTCATTATCTTAGTTCAGATAGTTTATTGATAATTGCATTAAATGAATTAAAAGGATAGGACGTGTGAGCAAAGTACATAATGTAAAAGAAAAAAAAATATATGTAATCATTATATAGCAACTGTGCCCCTGACATCTAGGGGCTCTTTATTCGAAGGGGTGGGTATGGGCTAGAAAAATAGCCCAAAACCACATGGACCTATGTTAAGCTTCTTAAAAATATAGAACTCTTTATATATTTTTGTATATGTATTTTTCATCAATAATTAAATACATATATTCCTTCTCAATTAAAATAATAATTATGGTTATTATAAAATGCAATCAAAATTAAACTATTGTTACGGCGCTACTTTACAAGACTTTCGTATCGGTGTGTCTTCTTCAATAAACACGCTCTACTTTTCACTTCTTCTTTCCATAATTTTGTTTTCCTTTATACACACATACAACCAGAGGCGAGCAGAAGGAGTGTAAAGGGGGGTGTATCCAAACGCCTACACCATTCTACACCCCCCTTGACCTTAATACAACCCTCTAATAACACCAAAGGGGGTGTCAAGGTAAATAAAGCTATACCCTTCTTAAATTTAAATGGGGTTTTAATGAAATATCTTTATACTGGAAAACTTTCTTTTCCTTCAAGCTAGAGCGTGGACACCTGGTGTTTATCTTCCCCCCTAACACTAAAAATACACCTCTCTTGTTGGTAAAACACCAACCTAAAAGCTCATGCACCCCTCTTTAATGGGGGGTGTCAAAATTTTTGTTTGCGCTTCGCCTAAATCCTCTGCACGCCATTGCATAAATTGTTTAAAACAATATTTGAAAACAGCCTCGCTACTTTGGATGTAGCTATGCTTGTAATATTAGTTCTCATCCAAATCTCTCTCGTCCATATAAAGATGAAATAATGAGACTCGCTTGCCAAAAAATCAAAAACCAGAAGTCAAATTTGTAGGCTTTCATTTATCAAGAATATGTCTATGTAAAAGAGGTGTATTAAATGGTGGTTTGATAAATTGAACATGGATATTTTTTTCATGTTGTTTTGTTTCATGTTTAATTTGAATTGTTAAGTCTATGGGCGTTTAACTAATTTTTAATGGGTGAATTTTTAAAAGTGAAACTTTTTTGTAAATAGCGTCGGTTTGTACGTCCATCCTTACGTAAAGGATAGATCTTATTGTTTTCAAACTTTGTATGATGATTTCTTCAACAATTTGGTACGATTTAGAAGGCGTAGCAATTGTATAATCGTTCATACGTGCTGTCTTTTTTGACACTTTTGTTTAGACTTATAAATCAAGATTCTATTTTTTAAGTTTTGACACTCTACGAGTTTACTACCGTCTGATTTAAGACCTTCGCTTTCATAGACTTTGTCATCCTTATTTTGTATTGTTAGTGTTATTTGAATTACAAGAAATAAAGATTTTAACCATTTTTACAACGAGGTTCGAATTTATATTGCCATCCACTTTTCTGTTGAAAGAATAACATCAATAATATTAGAATGGGATAATGTATTGAATCTCATAATCATGCAGTTTAGTACCATACACAGTCAGGTAAAAGAAAAAGGGTTGGTTGTCTAAAAGATGTTAATATAAGGTGTACAGAAAATAATAATGGATTCTGTTTACTTCACTGAAACGCTGAATCCATTCCCTTACCATAAGGAACCTAGGTAAATCTTAGGCTATATTACAGCATAGCTATGGTATATGTTTATGAAGTTTAACCAAGATTGTATAAAACAGCTTTTAACTTGGATTATGAAGAGCTTTTTGGCAGCTGCATTAGAAATAAATCTTTCTTTTTAACTTTGGAATTTATTTTAGTAAAAGTTAATTTAGTGATCAAATATGTATTTTTTGGTTGTGAGCGTTTTCGTATGCAGACCAGTGTATTTCATGGAGTATATAATAAGTGTTTAATCAATTAAGCAAAATTATAATATCTGCAAATCTATGATTTTGCAGTTATTACAATTGAATACCACACCGTAGAACTAAATATTATTCACAATTAGGACTTCCAGATAAATGCATAGCATTCAAAGGGTTCTTTTGGGTGTTTAATTAAAAAACTTAGCTGCAGAACATTACAGTGTCAACACATAGGCAGCAGATTTGAATATACAGGTTATCACAAGGTTATCAGATTAGCGAAGTGTTGCAATTTTACTGTTGTGATAGCTTTTGCCAACTCGATCCAAAAAAATTTATTTAGCGCGCATGCATGGAGACCTATAATAATTGTAGCCAGCCATTGCGCGCGGGAATGTAAATAGGGTGTAAGGTCAAATCTTGGAATTCGGTTTAGGAAATCTCTCACCATAAATTTATCACTAGTATTTCTTTCTCACACACATAAACCATACAACACAAAATCCCCCCACCCCACCTCCTCACCATAAAAATAGATAAATCCCCCCTCCCCCCCTTCTTAATAAAATTCTTACCGCAACGCTTTTTATATTGGTCTCCGCCCTCTTCCCACCTTTACCTAACATTACCCCCCTTGAACCCCCTAAAAAAAATGTGGAACCTCCCCCTGGTATTTATTCTTCACTTCCCTTCTTGGTTACTCATTGGAGAGGGAAAAAAATTCTTAAAAGTAAAACAAGTCATCATAGGGTATTTACCATGGTTCGGGCATTCATGCCGTTTTGTTAGCAAACCGCTTCTAGTCCCCCAAAAATGCTAATCAGCCGAAATATAATTTTTGGATAATCTGCAGGATGATTCATGATTCATGCTTTTTTTTATCAATTGTCGTTCAGAACCGGTTTAGATCCAGTGGAAATTCATTAGATTCTCTGAAAAGTTAATATTTAAATATTCACAGAGTCAAAAAAGCTATTAGTTATTCTTAGTTTTAAACTTCAAAATTGTTATAAAACTTTTCTCTGTCCATTTTAAAAATTCTTACACATAATACTCACAAACACACAGACACAACAGTATTTTTGTGTGAAATGACTTAGGAAAGTTTTATTGGCGATTTGTCTTTTTTTCTGAAAAAAAGGGTTTGGTGAAAGGTTTATTTTTACACTTTTTAAATTTGTGTGGGAAGAAAAATAATATTGGTGTGAAGAAAATTATACTAACGATCACATAAATATGTGAAAACAAGGATGACAACAATCATTAAAGTGAAACTACATAAATCTGACAAAGAGACAAACGAACAGTAATAATTAATATCAATTATCAAACAATCTGGATAAAAAATATCTGGAGATTAAATTATGTTGTAAAATTACACAAAATTCAATATGTTTTATACTTTTGTGTCCTTGTAGAGATGCTACGACGCTTAGCAAATAGTGCCTAATCATCACAGTAATACACATATAATTACATGAAAGAAACAGAATGTCTGACATTAGGAAAACTTGATACTAATCGATGAACCAATATGGTTCTCCATAAGAAAGTGAAGCTTTTCCCAAAAGAAATCACATAAACATTTTTAAAGACTTTGAAGTGGAATGTAAACTTCGACCCCTCCCCTCTTCCCTCAAATGTCTTAAGATGCTTCTAGAGCGTGGCCGCTGGTAAAATATGAGCTTAATAGTATGTTCCTCTCAAATTAAATTTTTCGTCAAAATAGCAATTAATTAAAAGACAGAGGTAATCTTTTTAAAAAAATGAATATGAAATTATATGCTGTCCATATCATTGCAGCAATCATCATAAAGGTATCAAATCATTAGGACAATATTTACATTCTTAAATTTATTAAGAAAGCTATCCGTTACGCCGTAATTAATAAAACAATTTTTCGTATTCATTCGATAGGAACCGGTTCTCATCCATACGAAAAAACTATGTCTAGCATCATATTATATCTAGTTTTCTACGAATATAAAAATGTACAATCATAAGATTAAAACCAGTTTTTATAGACCGTGCCTTCGGCACCTCGGGTCTAAAAAAAACTGATTTTAATCTTATATTTGTACATTCTATATCCGCGGAAAGCTGTTTATAATACGATGCGAGAAATAACTATTACAAAATGTATAGAAAATCTATCTATTATTTTCTTCTTAAATAACCATAAATTGAAGAACGTTGTTTTTATGTACATAAATTTGAACTCCGACAGACAGGAAACAAAAAATAGGAAAGACGGTTGATGGTCTTTACTCTCAAGTGTCAAAGTTCAATATGCACTTTGGCCAATGATTGGACACAATTAAGATCATAACTATGGTCGATATTGGGAAATTTTTATATATATTCGACGGGATGCAGGGTCGACGTATCTTAATTCTATATATTAAGACAAGTTTCAGAACGCTACAAAATATTCATTAACAAGGATGAAACAGCTTTAAAAGCAAATTTCTAAAATTAGACGGGGGGACAATCGAACAAAAACAGAAGCAAAACATGAATTTGTACGTCAAAACAAAATTGTACAAAATTTTTTTGAAAACTTGAGTAAATACAGGATACAGTAAAAGGACGTACGGAACAACCCTAATTATAGAAAAACTTCGATTTAAAAATCTTGTAATTTCAAAATTTTATACAGGTTCAAAATTCAAAATAATCAAGGGATCATGTTACTTGTCGATGCAGCGCTGCACTTACAAGTAACATGTTTAACTTTGCTGCACTTACAAGTAACATGTTAAAGGGAGATTAAAAAAGGAGATAGGCAGACAATGTTAGTTATATTTTTTATTGAAAATAAGCTTTTTAGTCATTTCTAAAGTACTTCAAAACCCCAAACAACTTCCTTCATCTTGAACCTTCTTACAAAGTTATTTGGATGAATACATGTGGAGGGATCGCTATAATGATAATGTATTTTACAATTTGTGCAACCAGATTGCTATTCAATATCATGTGTAATTATTTAATAATATTTTTGCATATATTCAAAACCATTACTAATAAATGTTTAGCTAACGAATTAATCTTAATTGTTTCTATTTATAATTATATTAGCATCTCTACAGGGAATGGAGCGGGGATATTGCTGCATCAACAAGTAACATGTATGAGTTTGCTGCATCTACAAGTAACATGTGATAAGCGCTGCATCGACAAGTAACATGATCCTAATCAAGAATAATAAACGTCGTTATGCAAAAAAAAATTTTAATGGTCTTTTTTTCTATTTTGCAGTTTTTGTCCAAAAATGGAAAATGCATTGTTTTTATTCTGTTTATTTATTAGTCCCAGCCACACATAGGTTCCTGTCATATAAAAGGTCACAAAATTGCTTATTTTCCCCAGAAAAGTAATAAGGCACAGTGATAAAAAAATGGGTATTTAAAATATTGTTTTTTAATTTTTACCTTGTGGTCAAAGTTAAAAACCATCTATAATACAAAGTAGCTTGATGTCCGTCTGTCCCTAATGATCTCGGTAACGACTGAACCGATCGGATTCTACTCTTCAAAGAATATACTTACTGGTCCTGTGGTGGTTTTATGCTATTTTCATGAGGAGTGGGACACCCCTGTTTCGGTACGCATGCCTTGCCGTACACGAAATCTTAATCTCCAAGCCCTCCGAATGACCAACATGTGAATGTTTACAAATGTGTATTTATTACCATGAAAACGGTGAATCTAAAACAAAAATATAAAAATTAATTACATAGCATTAATGGTTTATTATTTTTGTATATCGAGGTTGCGTGATTTCAATTTAATTAAAAATATAAAATTTCTAAAAAACTTTAAATTGGCACGAAACATATTAAATAGCATCAGAAATTGATAATTTTAGATTCAAATGATCAATAAAATTAAGGAAAATATTCGTATGTCAAAAGTTAGCAGTTAAATGGTCTATTTGTTGAAAAATTAATGTTTTAAATTTCTTCGTAAAAATATACCATACTACACTTATTATTAAGAATTAAGATAAATTCTTACCACATTATGATGTCAAACTAAGCAGGAAGGCTTATTTGAGATCTTCCACGGATTAGAGCGCATGTATATCCATCCAATACATTATTTTTATTCACGTAGCTCTTCACATGGGAATCAACAAGGAAAAAATGTGCGCGCCTTTGTTTGTTTACAAGCGAAGCGCGGAGACAGTTAGGAATGCCGCGTAACACACTCATTCTCTGGTGTAAGGAAAAGGGAATTAATGGGTTCGAACTTGCCAGGGAATACAAGAAAATCATTCCAACACACACCCGTCTAGTCACTGGGAATCGAACACAATAACTCATCTTAACATCATGCGTGCAGACAGTGTCCACAAAATCACAATCTCATAACGCATAAATTACAAGAGTTTAAAATGGCATGGCCATCAGGCCTAAAATTAATTATGGTAACTTACGAACACCACAATAACTCAAACCGACTCCACTACCACATAAGGATAGGAATAAGGAATGGGAAAAGCATTCAACATTCATGAAATGCACATTTACCACTCACACATCTCATTAATCATGGCCTCATAATCTCAATTAAAGTTAGAATTACAGACCATGTAATTGCGAATACATGAATTAATAATCAATAGTACCTAAACTTTGATTAGGTACCTACATAATAATAGGCAAATGATTTTTATATTAAAAATCGCATCAATAATTAAATAATCAACTCAAACTTTTAATCAAAAGAAAGAAAGATTAAATAATGACATTTTTTCTACTAAATCTTTTTGCTAGAAAAGAAAAATAGAATTTTCATAAAAAACTTCTCAAAATTAAGCATTTCTCCAGCGGAAAAATACTCGGGCTTACATCTAGACATTCTTAGATAAAATAGGTAAATCCTTAAATCTAACATGTTTAATAAAAAAGATACTTAAATCTAAATAAAATATGACTGTGAAAAAATCATCAAACATCGGAAAATTAAAATCTCATAATTTTAAATCTTCGTGAATCAAAATTGCGTAAAATAAAATTGCAATTGAAATATGCAAATTAAATTACCAAAATAAAACAAAAGCTCAATTATAAGAAAAGAACTTCTCTAAATGCTGAGTTTGCAATTTCTCTCTGTTTTAAGAAGAAAGCAACTTGTACATATTCATACAGTCAAAATTAAGGCAATTTGGGGCCTCAGTTAGAATGAACCCCTCAAGATACAAACTAACCAATCTTTCAAATATTAATAATGCCATGTTCCAGCTATCCTGACGGACGTTATGTCTTTCCATCACAATTTTTTGATACTGCATAATTTCCGACAGGATTTCTGGCGCAGGGCTCCATCAACTGAAAATAAACATAATTAGTGATGTTTAAATCAAATCAAAAATTAAAAGAATCATGAATAATTCAAGAAACTTTAGAATCATCAATCAAAGCAATCAAAATAAAATTATCTTATGCTTTAGTTTTGCCGTTCTGTAGTATGTCTGGCCGAGGTAACAGAGCTAAGATACACTATAGAGCGGTCTTATTAAGCTTAAATCTTCGAACTCAAAGAATCTACTTAATTCAAGACGAAAAAAAATCTGCATTTTTCTTTAGGTACATCGGTTAAAAGGTAAATAGAAATAATTTTAATATATATGTAATATTAATTATCTATGTGATTATAATAAATCTTAAAGAAATATTTGTATGATGTAAAAAATTTCATTGTGTTACTTTTTATCATATCGAATTTCAATTAAACAAGGATAAAAATGTTCGTATTTGCGTAGGTACCTAGGAAAATTTCCGCGAAAAAAATCCCTGGTCCCGGAAAGACTTAAATCATTGAAAAAACTTGCGTAAACGTATAAATAACTTAAGTTTGCATTTCAAATGAAAAAATCTTGCGTCGATTTGAAAGTTTAAACGAAATTGAGTCAAAATTTGCGTTTTTTGTCTTTCGAAAAAAAATATCTGATAAATCTACCGTAAAAATAAATTTCAAAGTTAAACAAGAACGATACTTATACTAAACTTTGGGTAGATTGATCTTGAGCAGACGTCTTGCGGAAGTCTCGTTACTCGTGGCGGCTGCGTCATCTGATAATTTGAACTTGCAAACCACGGTCCTCCCACCTGGGCGCACTTCTTCCACACGCCCCAATCTGAACTTCTTCATCAAATTTGTGCTATCGTCGATCAGCACCACGTCTCCCGGCTCGAGCAGCACCTTGTTGCTGCGCCACTTGACGGACTTGAGTAGCTCAGGCATGAGCTGCTCCTTGTACACCTGATGGAACTGACGGGTCAACTCCTCCAAGTTCTCCAGCCTCCTGGTGATGGGCTCTTTACAACCTGTCTCAAAGGTGCAGATTGCATCGTTGGTCCTGCCGCCTAACAGATCAGCAGGTGAAATTATTCTCCAGCAATTGACGTCATCTCCTTGGGTGGCATAGGTCAATGGCTTAGAATTCAAGACTCTTGCAGTCTCAGCACACAACACCAATAAATCATTGAAGGTTACAGTAGCACCAGCCAACTTCTTGTTCAACACACGCTTGACCAGCCCAACCTGCCTCTCCACAGTACCCACGAACGAGTGTGCTGCGGTGGGCACCAGATGCCATTCAAAATGCATTCGGGTATCCTTCAAAAGTTCATCCATAATTCGCTTGGCACCGGCCATATTGGTGCCTCTGTCTGTGGTAACCCTTCTAGGCATGTTGTAAAACGCCTGAAGTTTTCTCAAGCCGACCAGCACGGCTTCAGTTGAATAATCAGTCAACACATCAACAAACACAGCCTGTGTAAATCTACAGGCCACAATCAACAACCAAACTTTGTACTTGGTCTTGGAACTCCTGGTGCCAACGCCAGGCTTCGTAACTTCGATCGGCCCCGCAAGGTCCATATGCACCTCCTTGAAGGGCACAGAGGGCTCGACACGATCTGGCAGAATATTAGCAATTGCGGGACTCGAACGCTTGGCATATTCAATGGAACATGCAGCACAACTCTTGACCACTTTCATAGCCTCCATGCGGCCATGTGTGATCCATGCATACCTGCGGCTTTGCGCCAACGTCTTACGATGGCCTCCATGCCCCAATTCATCGTGGGACTGTTGAAGGATGAGCCGCGCCAGCCTGTTGTGGCGGCTGAGCAAGACAACACCTGGGCTGTCCTTCATAATCTTCCTGGGGCCTCCAGCAGCGGCCTCAAGAGCCTCATCTCCTTTCCCGGACATTTTCAATATTGTAAATGTCCTAAGAGGATAACATCCATCATGACCCACAATGGGCCAACAAACCTGGACCTTGTGATGATACGGTTGAAGAGAGTCAAATTTCCCCTCGGCGTCCATGGTCATCTCCTCCTCTTGGTTGAAGGAAGTCAAAAACAGGTCACAAACAGAATCCATGTATGTATTTGTGAAACTATAGTTCTCATAATACTTAGAACTATCATTGTTGCTAACACCATCCTCATTTGCTGCAACGCCACGTTTCTTGATAAGCAGCGTTTTAAAGCAGTTGGCAGCCTTAAGAACTGCGGCCACAGTCCTCCTTGCCTGCCTGTAGGTCCTTCTTGCCAGAGACCTCCAAAAATTATTGTCCACTACCTGTGTGAACATTACCTTGAGCTTCGCCATCTTGGGATTTAGCTCGCTCTCGGGAATGGATGCATTTACCTCACCCGCCGTCTTAACGGGCCACTGGTCCTGTTCCAGGCGCAACCAGCTTGGACCTTCCTGGTATGTAGATCCAGGTTGTACATCCTCAATCGTACACAAACCACGCGTTGCCAGATCGGCAATGTTGTGCTGGGTTGGAACCCATCTCCAATCTTCAGGGCTCGTCAACTGTTGTATCTCGGAAACACGATGACTGTTAAAAACATTTAACATAACACTGTCACTGGATAGCTGAGCTAGGGCGCAGCTGCTATCACTAAAAAACACTTTGCCAGAAATGTTGAAAGGTAGGGCTCTGGCAACAGTATCCACAAGCCTTGCCAAAATTAGACAACTAAGCATTTCTAACCTTGGTATAGACTCAATCTTCACTGGTGCGACACGTGACTTGGCGCAACACAAAACTACATCATATCCTCCAGGAACTGGCCATCTCAGGTAGGTGATGGCTGCATAGGCCTGGTTAGATGCATCGCAGAAACCAACAAGCATTGGAAGCCCCAACGGCTTATCAGGAACCATCGAACGTCTGAACGACACATTTCCAAGTGCCGAACGGTCCTGGAGGCTGGACACGAGCTCCGACCTCAACTCTCCAGGTATAACATCATCCCAGTTGCATCCATGTATGCAAACTGAGCGTAGACAAAGCTTGGATTTAAGCAGCAATGGCGCTGCTAGACCCATTGGGTCATAAAGTTGTTGCACGATTCTCCAAACTTCACGTTTAGTTATCAACTCAGGTAGACTTCTCCAGAGGTCCTCCAGATCCAGATCCTCCAGTAACTTTCTACCCTTAATCTTCTCGCCGTGGTTGGCTCTGACAGGTAGGAACAACTTATCCTGTTTAGGGTCCCATACAAGGCCCAGAACTTTTACACTGTCAACATCATCTCCAGAATAAACAACAGATTTAAACTTGAAATTGCCAGGTGCAATCATATCCTCCAGCTCTTGGACCAGCTGGACAGCTTCAGGTTTGCTGTTATGACCGCTCAAACAGTCATCCACGTAAGTACAAGTCTCCAATTTGACCGATGGAGGATCTTGATACAAAATAAATTCGGAACTGAGTGGTTGCTGAACATCTCTCCACACATCCTGCTGGGCTACAACGTCACAACCTCTAATCTTCTCAGATCCATAAACATCTTGAACATCCTGCTGGGAACGTCCACCAAAAATACGACCAGTAAGTCTGAGGGCGGTCACGGCCATATCTCCAGCCAAGGCCTCACCAAAGTTGATGGTTTTGGTAAGGTAGACCTCTGGCTCTCCATCAACTGTATCAGCGAAAAAAACACGTTTCAGCTGAGAATCTTCATAGGTAGCTAATAATGAATTATAGAACTTCTGAATATCAGCCACGAATGCACACTTATAACTTCTGAACCGGATAAGATTGTGCATCAGAGTATATAATGGAACTGGTCCGTCCATCATAATACTATTGAGGCTTAGCCCCTTGCAGCAGAGGCTAGAATTGGCGCATATCCTTAAGGGCGTGGAAATAGACTCTTTATATGCGCAGACTAGGCTCGAATAATACACGGGCTTAGTATAAGCTAGGTCTTCTGGCGAAGCTTTCTGATACACTCCACGAGACACAGCTTCTTGAAACACTTGGCAGAAGGTGCTGTATTCACCTTTTTTAATCATTCTCTGCCGGTCACGTAAGCAGATCTTATAGGCCTGCTCTGAATTGTCAAATAACACACTTGGCGGCTGCTTGTAGGGATATGAGGCCGTCCAAATATGGTTTTCAAGATCTAATGTCAGACCTTCTTCAATCAGCTGCCGCTTACGCACGTCCAAGGCGGACTGCCCGGCGGCTATGGCGGCGCAATGACGGCAGTTCTTACAACCGCTGCACATTGATGGCGGCTGTATTCCCAAACTCTCAGTACTCAGGAACTCCATCTTGCTGACCTCCAACTTCACAGCTTTACAGGCGACAGGATTAGCAACAGTCCTGCCATCTGCAGACACAACTAAATAGCCTGTACCAAATAAGCTTCTGTACAGTCTAGAATCACCAACCATTTTATCTGCACACGGAAACATAGCTGGTGTTAAATGGCCGATTAAAACATCAATCTTGCCGTCGACCATAGAAAAATTATCAGGCTTCATGTTGAAAATATCGGCGGCGGCTGCAGGATCAATAGAACGCAACCCTTCTTCAGTACCAATGCTGGGCACTACCGCCGCCTCCAGAATATGTGAATTCCGGTTGCGGTCAACCAAACAAATCTTGACTGTAGGACACGCTTGGCTCTTTCCATCTGCCAGAGAAATAGTAGCTGTGCGACCAGTAGATGGCAACTCTAACTTCTTGGCAATACTTCTAGAAATCAACGTCAAATTTGCTCCACTGTCCCACATGGCATTGACGGTGACTTGACGTTTGTCAGCCGCCAACGCCGGGACCTGCTGCAACATCAGCATAAAATTGTTCTTGCTAAACAATTGTGATTCATACACTGCCGCAACTTGTCCACTAGCAACTGATTCATGTAATAATGAATTATGAGGCTGGTTGCAACTGTCAATGGTACAGCTGCCAAGCTTATCGGCTCTGGGACAATCGGCCACCCGATGCCCTTTTTGTAAGCAGAGCAAACAGGCGCCTATCTTCTTGATGAAGACTTTGCGTTCAGGAACAGACATATCCCTAAACTTGGAGCACTTAAACAACAGGTGATCAGAGTTACAACCTTCCGACGGGCAAGGCTGTTTCTTCTTGGTCTTAGCTGGAGACCCAGGTTTACCAACGGCTGTAGCTGCGGCCGCAGGATTACCTTTCTTCTTGGAGGGGGTGTCTACATCGATTGAACACCTCATCAAAATGGCGCCACGCTGTTCCTCTATAATCTTCAACAGCTTAGGAATATTTGGGGTATCCATCGAGCCCAACGCCAGGTTGAGCTTGTCCTGGAAATCACGTGGCAACTTTTTGGATAACATTTCCAAAAGAATAATGGTCAACCACTGGCTTGTGGTGACTTCCTCATCATCATCATCTTTAGTCAGCTGCTCGAGCTGGCTAACTGCACCACCAAACTCTGCTAAGACTGTCACAATCTGGTTGGAGTCCGACGGTTTAGGCTTCTTCTCCCATTGGTTGAAAAGGCAGAGCATCTGACGTGTTTTGGACTTAAAACGTGCGTCGAGGTAAGCCCATTGAGATTCATGTGATTGAATCTGAATTAACTGAAGTCTTAACTCTTTATTTTTGCAGACCTTTTCACTGCTCAACAATAACTGTAAATATGACGGGTCCTGTCCTACGGTAAGCTTTTTAAAATTGTCCTTGAAACTTACGTAGGCTGACTCTGAGCCGTCAAAGCTTGGAAGAAGACGTTCGTCGACACGATTCATATATCCTGGCGTGAACATAGAACCGGTGCCGAACTGTGGTGTGCCAAACGGCGACACAAATGGCGATGCTGTCGAAGCACCCGCCGTCGTTGTAGGCGGCTTCACAGGTTCAAGCTTAACCTCGGCCAGCCGTTTCATCAAAGCAGACAAAGTGTTTATAATTGGTTCTGGTAAGGGAAAGTATGACCCTTTAATAACCTTCACAATCTTTAAGCAACGATCATATAGTTCAGCCTTATGGTCAGGCAAATTATCACCAACTAAATCAACAACACTTTGAATGTCACTAAGCTCCTCCATAGCATCTAGAGCATCTTTCAGAGCGTTATAATCTTTTTGCACAGTAATTATATTAGAATAAATGTCACTAAACTCCTCAAGCTCTTGGATTCTCACACCAAGCTTGCTAAAACCGACCATAATGCTATCGAATGTCTCGAACTTGTCATGGACAAGGATTGACTCCTTAGTGAAATGTCTAACATCAAGCTCTGAAGATTCACTGACCAACTTCATCACTTTATCTAGTTCACTGGTTAGGGCCTCGACGGCTGGGCGCAGCCGTAGTCCCAGTTGAGCGCCTTTATTCTTTTTAGGACCCATGATTGTCACAATAATTAACTGTACTGATTACGATTATAATAGTGTGTGGTAAGGTATCACAACCAACACATTCACAAAACTTCACAGATATTTTCTTAGCCGCATCTGTTCTGTCTCGTTTTCATTGTTTCGGTACGCATGCCTTGCCGTACACGAAATCTTAATCTCCAAGCCCTCCGAATGACCAACATGTGAATGTTTACAAATGTGTATTTATTACCATGAAAACGGTGAATCTAAAACAAAAATATAAAAATTAATTACATAGCATTAATGGTTTATTATTTTTGTATATCGAGGTTGCGTGATTTCAATTTAATTAAAAATATAAAATTTCTAAAAAACTTTAAATTGGCACGAAACATATTAAATAGCATCAGAAATTGATAATTTTAGATTCAAATGATCAATAAAATTAAGGAAAATATTCGTATGTCAAAAGTTAGCAGTTAAATGGTCTATTTGTTGAAAAATTAATGTTTTAAATTTCTTCGTAAAAATATACCATACTACACTTATTATTAAGAATTAAGATAAATTCTTACCACATTATGATGTCAAACTAAGCAGGAAGGCTTATTTGAGATCTTCCACGGATTAGAGCGCATGTATATCCATCCAATACATTATTTTTATTCACGTAGCTCTTCACATGGGAATCAACAAGGAAAAAATGTGCGCGCCTTTGTTTGTTTACAAGCGAAGCGCGGAGACAGTTAGGAATGCCGCGTAACACACTCATTCTCTGGTGTAAGGAAAAGGGAATTAATGGGTTCGAACTTGCCAGGGAATACAAGAAAATCATTCCAACACAACCCCCAACCCCCCAAAACAGAAACTTCCATTTAAAAAAAAAATGTGGAGGTTGTTGCAACAGTGGTACTTCACCTATTGGGGCAAAGACCCCCCAAAATTGTTTGGGGGGGTAAATACCCCCTCCTAAATGGTTGGGGGTGCCTCTGGCACCCCCAACGTAGGGGTCAATTTTAAATGGGGGGGAGAAATGAAAAAAATTTTGGGGGTGCCTATGGCACCTCCAAAATCGTTTGGGGGGGGGTAATCGCCCCGTTACCCCCCCCCCCCTTGGACGTCTATGATTACATGAATATTTTATTTTAAATGAACAGAAATATATTACTGTGGTTGAGGAAACGAGGGTACAGGAAGGTCATATTACATATTATGTTCTCATAATTATGTATTATAAAAAATTTGCAAGGATCAATTGGTTTATAGGACACGTTTCACAGAAATTTATTTCAATAGCTGCGACAATTAAATTTTTATTTGACGAAGCCCAATTTGTCCCACTGTGAGGAAGACGATTCCTATATGACGTCATATAAAGGGAAAAGAAAAAGGGAAGGGGGGGGGGTGAAAGAAAATCTCTTCAAAAGAGATGAGAGAAAAGGGAATGGTCTTCCTCACAGTGGGACAGATTGGGCTTCGTCTTTATTTTTACTTTATAAAAAAATCTAATTCACTTACTTAATGTAAATATTAGGGTTGGGCCGGATACTTTTTTGGCCGGATACCGGATATCCGGCTGATTTCAAACGCCGGATATCCGGTAACCGACCGGATATCCGGCAAAAATCCGGTTATCCGGCCAAATTACCGGATAACCAGCCAAATTACCAGATACTAAAGTAGCAAAAAAAAATTTCTTCAGAAATCTAATTCACTTACTTAATGTAAATATTAGGGTTGGGCCGGATACTTTTTTGGCCGGATACCGGATATCCGGTAACCGACCGGATATCCGGCAAAAATCCGGTTATCCGGCCAAATTACCGGATAACCAGCCAAATTACCAGATACTAAAGTAGCAAAAAAAAATTTCTTCAGAAATCTTATATAAATTTACATAAAGTTAAACTTGTTCAGAAAAATGTTCTTCTAGCTTCAATAATAAGAAAATTATAGCCATTTAAAATTTTAAAAAGCAGAGATTTTTGGTGTAAAGTATAAAAAATTATAGAGCCGGATAGTTTCAATATCCGGCATCCGGCCCAACCCTAGTAAATATATGTTAAAAGTGCTGTTAGCTTGTTATTGTTGAGCAAATTTGGATAATGAAATTGATGATTCCTATAATAGTTAGGTACTATTTAGAAAACGTAGCAACTCTATGATCATTACCAAAAAGTCTGAACGTCCTTTTAAAACATGCTGATTTTTTTCCACATTTTTTTTGTATATGATTATCCTATTCATCTGATTTTTGTAATAATGATTCTTAGGACAAGTTATTAAAAGCGAGGAAATTCTATAATCAAATATTAAAAATTAAATTTACGCAATATTGCAACAATTCTATGTACAATTTCGTTTAGACTTAGAAATAAATGTTCTGGTTATACTTATTGCTCGTTTAACTTTCAATCAGATTTTAGAGCTTTATGGATGTTGTCATCATTGTTTAAAGCATATACAATTAGTGATTGTTTAAAAAAAGACCTAGTTAGGTCATAATTTTGAAAAATTAATAAACACAGAAGTATTAATTCTAAATTTATTTGACTGAATGTATTTTCAAAAATTATTTTGATCAGAATGAATATTAATGTAATGATAACTAAATATAATATAAAAATCAATATGGTGAGGGTTAAAAAAATATTTTTTGCTTTGAAAGCAATTCACTTTTGGAAATTGTCTGCTGATTATGAACTTGACATAACAGACTGGTGGTTACAGGATTACATCAAATCCAACAATGTCTATTTTGGACAGTTTCTGATGAATGTCATCAAAGAAAAGCTGGCAGAGAATGTGGCCATGTGAAGGGCTGTCCATCCGTCCCGCGAGGTGAGCCGCAGGTCAGCTCCATACTTGACAAGAACCTTGGCCACGGCCAGGGAGCCACCATCCTGACAAACTTGCTGGATTGGTGTCACTCCTTCTTCACTGTAGTAATTAATATCAACAAGCTTGCCGTTCTCCTCAAGAAACTCGTCCAGCTTATCGGCATTTCCTTCCTTGATAAGATCCAGCAACTTAATCTGGAAAGTATTATCACCTGAAGTCTTTGATCCTTGCTTTAACGGATGGGTATAGCTGCCGTTGTTGGCGGACGGTACAGGTAACGTTATCACTGGGCTTAACGGAGCCAGCCGTTCTTCATAGATAGTCCCAACATATTTAGGAACTTTAGCTGCTGGTGGACATATTAACGGAAAGGCAGAACAATCTCTTTCTTGGTCATGATCATCACAAACACTTTCATCCTCTGAATATTCAGAATCACCGGTAGAATCAAGAGCCACTGATTCAGGTGAGTCGGGATAAACTGATGTTGAATCTTCTAGCGCACTTGTGGTACTTGTGGGTGAGCTAGACAATCTTCTAATGCTCTGGGGTGAGCTGGACGGGCTGCTAAAGCCGCTACGATTGATAGCTGCCAATTCACGGTTATCACGACTTACATGGCAGCCGCTGGAAAATGATAGCTTGCGTTTTCTACTATTCTGATAAACACGTTGATGATGATGTTGATAGCCTAAATGTTGTTGATGATCAGTTGTGGGAGTGCTGGGTAAACAGTAAGAAGCCGGGTGCTGAACCCGAGGGTCCTGGGATAATTTATAAGATGCTACCATCATTGTAGAATTTGTATAACGATGACTGCTTGAATTTACAGAAGTATTGTATACCATACTTGGTATTTTTTAACAGTATATTAGAGCAGATTATCTGCTGTGAGTTTGCACGTCGGAAGTTTGTATTAAACTAACTTGCGGCATATTTTTGTGGCAGAATTTTCACATACGGGATTATGCGCCACTATTTCCCGTTCCCACACACACTCTCCGGTTCACTTACACCCCTACCAGGGGGATGGAGGGTAGTAAGGGAAGCAAGTATTGGGGGGAGGGGGGGGGGTTGGTATGTTGGGGAAGTGCTTTAGTTTCTTAAATAAAAGGGAGCGTCCTATTTCCTTCCCTAAATTTGTTATATCCCCAAATTATAATTTCCCCTCTTTCATTTGGAAAAGGACAAATCCATTTAAATATAATCTAAGGAATTTATGTAACCATATTAAATTAAGATTAATAATACATTTCTGCTAATGTTCAAAATTTATCACCAAAACAAATTAAATTACTAAAAATGAAATAATTATTAGAATAAACTGTATTGTTTCCTTATACCAGAAAATATGGAAACAAAATAATCTATTTCAAGGTGCAATATTCCAGCCCTACTCAAGTTCTTATTATTAAAAATTATTAATTTATAGCCTAAATAACAAGAAAAGCCTAGGTTTTTAAAAATTAAAATTATCAGTCTCTCTTCCTAAGGATAAAAACCTTAAACGACTGAAAACTGTTGACTTAAAATTGGCTTTTGTCTCAGCTGCGGCTGCCGAGCCCTGTTAAGATACTACACAAGTAAAATTATGTTACATCTATGTTTGGTAAAAATGGGTTTTAATTTTATGACCTGATGATAATTTTTAAAGGCTGCTAGTTGATTCGCCTCTATTTTTTATGGAAGGGCACAAAACCATCCAAAGATATCTAAAAAGCTTTCCTGAAAAATACAACTCGTTCGACGAGCATTTATATCTTAATCTTCAGACAAAAAAACCTTACTACCTTACCACTATCCTGAAGAAGAATCTGCCCCCACCCCCTGACCAACTTCACGCAGCACCTGGCAAAACCGTCTCTCTCATTGCTTACAAGATCAAGAAGAAGAATTTCAAGAAAGAAACATTTCTTACCCTGCCTCGACGGAACTTCTGGAGCTGCTGTATGTGGATATTTTTTTTTAAATATTATGTTCAAAAAATCTTCTAAAATATTTGTAGAAATCCTTTAAATTTAAATTTATTTTAAACTTTAGTTTTACATTGACATCTGAAGAGTGCAAACATGCACGAAACAATTTGTAATGTCTCAATAAATATGTAAAATTCATATTTTGTTTGTGAGTTAACCTATTTTACTTTATATTTAAATAGATTTTGAATTATTAAGGGACGGGCATTTGTACTTTAATATGATACCTATATATAAGTTTTATAATCACGCCTTTTAATTTGGAGGCGTTAAAGATTGGGTACTTTTATGAAAGCTTGATTGGTTGGTTCAAACCAATATTTATCATCCATTGTTATATCCCTAAAGATCCCTGGTTGAGTATTCAGTATTGTACTAAAATTATTTATTAGCTCCTTTCTTATAATTCAACAATACTAAACTTTTGGCGTCTGCAATTTTCTTTCACATCTTTTATTCACTTTTAGGGTTTACAGCAGCGTTGTCAGTAGCTTTAGAGGTGGATTTATAAATCTAAAACAATATTTGGAAACAATCAGTGGATTATTTTCAAAACTTGTCAAAATTTAAAAAAAGATAAGTAACTTAAACTTAAACTGCTGTATGCTTGTTTTTGCTGCGCTATTTGTAAGCATAATATTGTTTGTTCTTCAATTATTTACTGCTTAAAATAAAACATATTAAGTATACATATACTATTATATAATAAAGTAAGGTTTTCTACTTGTAGCTTAAGAATTCGATAACTCCTGAACCGATTGAATTTTTAATTTTAGGAAAGCATCATAAAAGGTCCAGGATGGTTTGAGGTTATTTTGTTTTTAGATTATGGTCTTATTATAGTTTCAGGCTATTTTTCTGTCCTTAAAAGAGGTCATTCAACATCAGACAAATTTAAAGCTTCCATAACAGTATATTAGTTAAAACAGACATCAACTCCGGCAATTTCCTATTGGACACAAAATTAAAATAATAGTCTTTCAAATTGTATTTATAAAATGGAAAGCCTAAAATGTGTCAAGAAGTATGTTTAATATTTTTAAACCACCAGAGAAAAATAATTAAGTAAGTAGACTTAAAATTAATCAAATATCAGGTAAAAGAAATAGCTTGGCCTATTAGTAAAACAGGTGTTTGTAAAATGGGTCAACTTCCCCCTGACAAACCCTGTGTGTGTCACTGAGAATAGTTTTTATAGCATTGTATTATAAACAGCTTTACGCAGATATGAAAATGTTTGTTTTTAATAATTTATTTCCAAGAAACAAATTAAACATGATTAATATTTGATATAATTATCATAATATGATAATACAATAGCAATATAATATCTAATTAATACGAAAAATTTGTACATTATTTTTACTAAGCAATATAAATTCAACAAATTTATCAATGAAGTTACAATCAATTCCTGTGTTAGTAAGCATTTTTGACGCAAATTGTGCAATAAATAGTGTTTGAGCAAAACAATTAAAATCATTATATTTCAATAAATGTTCATCCTTGCTTATTTTTAATGCCCTATCTTTGGCTACAAGTGTTAACATGCTAATTTGAATATACTCGTCATTTTGGTATACAGGAAAATGTATATTAAACAGATAGAAGTTTTCTTTCAAAAAAATAAAATCTGGCTTGCCATCATTGTAATAATGGTCTAGAAATAGAGCAAGACAATGCATAAAATACCTAGGGAAGTAGCATTCCATAATTGAGTGATCAGTAGCAGATATGAAAATGTGCAATTATATTGTTGGCCCCGAGATACAGGATTTTTTCGGTATAGCTTAGAACCGGTTCTAATCCAGCGAATATTAATCGGTTTCGAAGCCATACTTGAAATATTATTCATTAACCTGTATCTTTTTCCATGAAAATAATACACATTATATAGTATTGGACATAATAGATTTGACAATTTCTTAAACTTTTATCCATATCATCATACATCAACTTTACATTTATGTACAATTTTAATTGTGTTTTAACAATTTTTATTCAATACGTAGCAATTACTTCTTAACCCAATTGAGTTTTTTTAACCTAGTAAAAGTGTCTGACTCTGCTTATGACGTAAAAAAAAATTAGCCAATGAGAGGCCAGTATACACTGTAATTGACCAATGGTAAAATTTATAGTGGCCTCTCATATGCTATTTTTTTTACGTCATAATCAGAGTCAGACACTTTTACTAGGTTCTTTTTTAAAAAATAACAAGGTTGGATGCATCCATAAAAGCAAAGGTAAACAAACAGACGGTCAGACAAACGAACATCATTAAACATTACGTATATTTATATAACACAGCATCAATTAACTGCAGGTTTCTTAAAACGGACATACTTTATCTTAAGAATTAATTAAATAGATGGGTCACTTATAAATTATGCCTTATCGTTCTAAAAATAAAATAAATTTGATAATAATAATACCACGAACAAAATGTTTTCAAAACAGCTATAGTAAATCATCATGTTAAAGTGGACATGATTTTCTGTACCCAATAGTTATAGGAATTTTTGTAGATAGATCGAAAGAAAAGAAATAATATATTAATTTCAGCCCTATCTATAAAATGTATGTACATTATGACGTACAATTAGATAACCTGAAGATTTTGTTAAATTTCTGCTGGGATGGCTCAAGTTTCTTGTACATGAAACAAATTTTCAATAAAATCCTTTGAAAAGAAGGAATTTCAGATCATTTATATATTTGCTTGAATGCAATAATTTACTAGAAAGTGTGAGGAAGGCTAACCCATGTTAAACCTAAAATGTGTTGTTATGTCGACGGAAACCATAAAAAATTGTAATTCGCTAGAATTTTACCCACTAATTAGTGTAATTTAGGATATATTGAGTGGGGAAAATTTATCGTCAATTAGCCTGCTAATATGGATCTTCTTTATTGGTCAGTTAGTTCTTGCAGAAGGTGGGAAGGGGAATTGGGTAAAGTGGATGGATGTTTCATTATTTTAGCCAGCTGTGAGCATAAATCTATCAGAGTACATGAAAATCTGGTGCAACATCCATGTAATAATATATCGATTAATATCAAGCATTTCTTTTAAAAACTATAAAACTATTCTTGAAAATGATATTTTGTCGTCATAATAACAGGACTAAAGTTTTATAGGGTATGTAAAGATTTGACACTATAGTAAAAGTATAAATTATAGTTGTACAGACCTTTCAACATTTTCAAATTTTTAGTTAATCGCGCTTTTCCTTTTCAATTCTTAAAAATGCTATTATCCAAATTTATTTTGAAGCAAAGTTTTTCTAGATTTTTGTACAGGTGGGTTTACTAATATAGGATTTACTGGTCTGATATGCAAAGATAGGCATCGGATTTTTTTGTGTGAGTTTTCATAAAAAATGTTTTTTTTTGTATTTAATTTTCATATTATGATTTTATACAAGAGGCAAAGTTACAGATGTTGTTAATTTTTAAAAGCGAAGCTTTTCTATAATTAGGGTCGGTCCGTCCGTACGTCCGTCCGTCCGTCACAGAGAGTTAGCTCTTTTCGTTAATTTAAACAGGTTAGAATTGTCCTATCGATTCCAAACTTTGCATGATGATTCCTATAGTAGTTAGGTACAATTTAGAAAGCGTAGCAACTCTATGAACAATACCAGAATGTCCGTACGTCCATTTTAAACATGTCGATTTTTGACTTTTTTGTCAACAAATTTTTGTATGTTAAAATTATCCGATTATTCTAATTTTTTGAAAACTGATTCCTATTACAACAAGGTACAATGTTATAAGCGAAGCATCTCTATAAACAAGTCCCAAAAATGTAAGTATGTCCTTTAACAGTATCATCAATTTATGCAATTTTGCAACAAATTTTCTTCAAATATTGTTTGTACTGATGCATTAATATTCTGCTAATTCAGTTCTGACAATCTACAAGTGTTAATATTCATTTGTCCTTCCATTTCAGAGCTTCGCTTTTATGGATGTTGTCATCCTTGTTTTTATGGAAATACTTTACTATTCAGGTTTTTCACCTTAGAACTAAGAAATAAACACCTGCGTGAACAGAGATTTGCCAGAGGGGAATGGAGGGGGGGGGGGAAGGTGGATAATAGTTCTCCCGAAATTCTTTTCTGAGGAGGTGTTGAAATCATCTTGTAAAAACTTTTTTTTTCAAAACAACAACAACTGAAAAGTAGCTAATAAAATCATAACTTTTATCAAATACCCTATATAGTCAACATAAATCCAAATGTGTCTGACAAACGTATTGACGTACACGTATATATTTTAGAAAATCTTCCATGACAAAAAAAACCAGTAGAAATCCTTTTTCTTATCTAAGAACGTAAAAGGAAAAAAAACTCTTTAACTATGGATTTTCTCAGGCTCAGAGATTTCACACGATTCCACACATATTCCCACGACTACGAGCATTTTCCCACCACAAACCTGAGAAATACTACCAATCGAAATTGTACAATGGACAAACACACACACACAAACACAAACACACACACACACACACATAGTTTCCCCCCTGATAAGATTCCCATCATTAACTAAATATAAATGGAGATGGAGAGGGTTATAAAGGGGGGAAATAGATATAATTATAAAGCGATCAATAAATATTTATAAAATTTTATTTAATTTATTAAAATAATCCTTTTATTTGAAAAAAATATAAGATGTGAAATAATAACTTAAAAGTAACTTCTCAATAGCTGTATAATTAATTTCTAAATTTAGACTGACTCAGAATGGACGTATATTTTGTTATCTGAAACAGTAGCTTTGCTACTTGAATTTTTAGAAACCACTAATTATTTGATTTTGCTTTAATAACAATGGGACAATTCTTTCAGTTAAGAAAGTGAGAGATAGAGAGGGGAAAAATAAAGGGAAATATATGGGGAAAAAAGGATTGACTATTTTCCATATTGTGGTTGTTACATGTAATTGTACAGAGACAAGTATATTTAAATAATTGAACTATAAAAAAAAACAGAAAGCAATGTGTATCTTTTGACTTAGACAATACTAAGGGTTTATGTCGACTATATAACATTAAATAAAGGTGATCAAAATCTTGTTATTTATTGATATATCAACTTAGGAGCTAAAAAGTTAAACGTGGATAATGTTTTTGAACATGTTCTTCGTTCATGAAGGGAGGGGACATCTTAAAATGTAAATTACATTGTTTCTTTTCAATTTACTAAAAGGCTTGTAGTTTGAAATTTTAACTTCTGCATAAGAAAAAAGAAATTGAAAAATGCAAATAATCAACCCTTTGCATATAAGTCTTCTGTGAACAAGGATGACAACATCCATAAAAGCGAAGCACTGAAACGGTAGAACAAACGGACATTAACACTTATATATTGTCAGAACTAAATAATCAGAATATAAACATATAAGAGTCGAAGCAAAATTCTAAGTAAATGTTAAAAAAAATGCTTTATACAGGATAATGTTTATGGACATACCTACATTTTTAGGACTTGATTGCTTTGCTTTGCTTAAAACATTTTACTTTGTTCTCCTAGGAATAAATATACCAAAAATCAGATCAATCGGATGATTTGATCACATAAAAATTTGTTGTTAAAAAAGTAAAAAATCAACATGTTTAAAACGGACGTACGGACATTTTGGTAATGATTATAGAGTTGCTACGCTTTCTAAATCGTACCTAACTATTAAAGGAATCACCATGCAAAATTTGAAATCGATAGGACAATCCTAACATGCCTAAATTAACGAAAAAAGCTATCCGTTACGGACGTACGGACGTACGGACGGACGTACGGACGGACCGACCCTAATTATAGAAAAGCTTCGCTTTTAAAAACAAGTGCAACCATAACAATATACATATATGTCACGCACATGGATAGGATATCTCAACATTAAAAAATTCTTTTCCCTCAACTTTTCCATTAGTTATTTTTATTATTGATATCAATTACTGTGCGTGTCATTCAAATAAGCTAAATGTTATTACATATCTTCCTAGCGGCTACGCCCCCTAGAGGCCTCTAGGGGCACTTGAGGTGGGGTAGTTGAATTTGATAACCTATTATTTTATTTTAGATTTAAAAAGAAAAAAGAAAAAAATTTTGGTGAGGAATTTTTTTTCTAGGGACGATTTTTCTTGGGAGGGTGATGGTACCCTCCCCCAAAATAGCTATATACCTTCCCAGGACCTATGAGAAGCAATCCTGTAAAGAAGAACCATAACGGTTCAGCAGTTAGCGAGATCCTTTGGTACAAACAGACAGACAGACAAACAGACATTTTGTTACTTTATTATAAGGATTGAAGGATAAGGGTAATAAAAGATAAAAAAAATTAAATTTATCTTTTCCCAATTCAAAGCATTTTTTTTTACCGAGCTAAATCATGATTGGGAGGAGCCATAGATAATCTACTGTTGTACACTCCCTCCCTGAAAATAGTTTATTATTGTGCCATATCCCTGGTAACTATATATACGGATGTGTGTATGGGAAAGGAAATGGAATGGGAAGTAACCCCCCCCCCCTCAGGACTTGTGTTGAATTATGATGAGAAAATTTGGTGGGCCCTTGTGAACATTTAAACATTAACATTTTCACAATCACAAAATTTTTCATGCATTAACTTGGTTCCCAACCAAAATTTCACTAGGTTCACAATAGGCTTCACAATTTTCATATGTTAAAATTGATTTTGACTTGAAACAACAAAAAAACTAAATTATTTTTGTATAAAATGTATCTTTGATGCTTATCATCATTTATTGTGTTGGGTTGACCTATCCAACCAATTTTTAAAAGCAAAGCTTTTCTATAATTAGGGTCGGTCCGTTAGTACGTCCGTCCGTTACGGATAGCTTTTTTCATTAATTTAGGCAAGTTAAATTGTCCTTTCGATTTCAAGCTTTGCATGGTGAGTCCTTTAGTAGTACTATTTAGAAAGCGTAGAAACTCTATAATCATTACCAGAATGTACGTACGTCCATTTTAAACATATTCATTTTTACTTTTTTAACAACGAATGTTTATGTGATCTAATTATCCGATTGATCTGATTTTTGGTATATTGATTCCTGGGACAACAAAGTATAATGTTAAAAGCGAAGCAACTTTTCAATCAAGTCCTAAAAATGTAAGTATGTCCATAAACATTATCCTGTATCAAGCAGTTTTTCAACAAATTTACTTACAATTTTGCTTCGACTCTTATATGTACATCTATATTCTGATTTTCCAGTTCTGACACTATACAAGTGTTAATGTCCGTTTGTCCTACAGTTTCAGTGCTTTGCTTTTATGATTGTTGTCATCCTTATTTTCTAAATACTTAACACCCATTAACACAAACTAAATGATTCATTAAGGTGTTAGTTATTAAGATTTTGATGGACAATCTAAAATCAAGTCAACTAATACTTTTTATTTTGATTGTTGTCAGCAAAAACTATTTGACAAAAACAAATAAGGGTAATAAAAATTGCCATGTAGAGTCGCAGAAACGGCGGGGCTAATGTTTAATTTAAGATTAAATTAGGTTAGATTTAAAAAATTTACATTTCCGATATAAATATGGTTAGTCCTCTATGCATGGCGAGGGACATGAAAACGAAAGATACAGGATCAAAAAAGGTCCAAGAGGCTAGGAGCACAGCTACTAGGTAAATAAAGCAAATTATAATAATAAATTTGCTTTTATCGTGACAAGACCTTGATATATATTTTCTTCAAAATATTAGCTCAAAAATTATATTTGTGAAAATTATTGCCATAGAAAATTAAACTGAATAGGAGGATGTGAATAGTGCTAGCCGCTGCTCACCATAGAATAAATGATAGTAGAATACCTATCAGGTTTTGTGGTATGAAAATATTGTAAGTAGCACAGCAACTCCATAATTAGGTAAGCCGGAATATTTCTTGTTATTTTTCTGTTTGTTATTATACAATATGCTGGTAATATCCCGAAAGGGAAAAGACAATGGCCGATAAATTGATGTACATTCCAAATGATGATTTACAAAATTACCCCTTTTGTAGATTACAATTAATGATTAAAACGCTCGGACACTCAACCTAATGCACCAAACAATTAAAATTCTATAAAAGTCCCAAAAGTTGTTAAGACAACAAATAACAAAAAGTTATTACAAAACTTTAGGGACTTGTGTAATAAACAGCCCAATGACCCCTCCCTCTGATATGAAACTATTCTGTGATTGTATTGTACGCATCAACAAAAGATAGCACCTGCATTTCATACAAATATATACCAGCAGATATTTTATACTTAATTTTATTTTATTTTGCCGTTTGCAGTCTGCCAAATATCTCAGAATCTAGTCAATAAAATGTTTTATTAAGATTGAAATAAATAAAACATTTTTGTGCTATATTTTTTTTCTTCTGCGAAGAATTGAATAAATCTGCTAGAATAAAATTAACTTTTAAAACTTTTAGCATTAATACCTTAATTTTTTTCTCCCGTATGGCTTCGAAACCGATTCAGAACCAGTTCACAGCCTTTAGGCCCCTTAACAAAACTTGCTTTAATTTTATAATTTTTCATTTTAATATCCGCGGAAAGCTTTCTATAATACGATGCTATAAATAACAATTAATTGATTTATCTCAGATTTTAAGATTTAAAACATATTTAATAAGTGTAGGTATAATAGATGGTTATTGGAAAAATCAAAAGACTATTTTTATTTGAAGTTAAAAATCTTATAATAAAATAAAATTAAAGAATATCATTTGTATAATTGTCCAAACGGTTTTCATCATATATCATATTTTTTATACCTAGTCAAGTCATCAAAAGAATTTTTGTTAAAATTTTGGATCTACTGCAGTTCACGGTAAAATATTGCTGGTAAGCAATATTTCCAAAAATCTATTAATTTTAATGGCTGCTAGCTGCCAAACGGTTGAACGTACAGATCAGGCCCGCATACTGTTTTAAGCGGCATAAGAAGGCCTACAAATAATCTGGAATAGCCATGAATCAATAATGCATAATTATCTCGCAGTGCAGAGAAATGCGCGAAAAAGACCTATTTTACGCGTTTTTTTCAGTCAAGCTTTCCCTGTGTATCATTGGATCTTGGCTATTCCAGATTATTTGTAGGACTTCCTATGCCGCTTAAAATGGTGTGCGGGTATGGTCTGTACGTTCAGCCGTTTGGCAGCTAGCAGCCTTTAAAATTAATAGATTTTTGGAAATATTGCTTACCAGCAATATTTTACCGTGAATTGCAGTAGATCCAAAATTTTATATTTGTCAATCTTTTTTTTGTGTGTTTGTGTGTGTATGTGTGTGTGTGAGGAAATCATTGTATACGCTTTTAATGTGTGTATTCATTTATTGCCCGTCTTACCATATGTTATACCACACACACACTCACACACACACAGAATTTAATAAGCATGAGTATCAGAGTATGCATGTATTGATTTTCAAAACTGAGCACATTTTATGCTTTACACTATTTTAAAATTAGGATGGGCCGATTTTACACAAAAATTTTGATACACAAACACATATGATAACTTTGCGAAATTAGTTTTTTTTATAAATATTCATCTAAAAATCATACAGAGGGCAGTCTGAAATCTGCACATAAACATTATATCTGAAAATGACTAGTACATATGAACGTCCTCAGTTATAGATCAGCTTGAATCTTAATAATGTATCTATTACAAATTTTTAGTCAATTTATATTTCAAGTGTATGTCATTTAAAATTAGTAAATTAGAAACAAAACTATTCCAATTGTATGAAATCAAATCAAAACATATTCTTTCCTGAATGGTAACTATTTTTGTGGGTCCTAGATTTCCAGCTAGAACACCACCCTCATTCCATCAACCATAAGCTAACAGAATAGGGGGTATAAATATTAAATAACCCCCTTAAAATTGAAATTAGGAAAATCTACCCTTCCCTTTTCTTGACCCCCAAAAGCTGCCTTCCTCTGATAAATTCTGAGCAAGCCACTATTCCTAATCCATACGTTAAAATATAGATATAACAACGATACTGGGATTTTATAGTCATTCTTCAAAATTGTATCGGGTTAAGAATAAATATGTTTTTGTCATGAGACCTTGAAAAATCGATGTCCCCTAAAGTATGAGATCTTGGGTAGAGCGTGAGACCTGAAAATCTATGGGAAAGACGGTTAAACACAAAACACACACAGAAAGAAAGATAGAAAGAGAGAGAGAAAGAGAGAGAGAGAGAGAGAGAGAGAGAGAGAGAGAGAGAGAGAGAGAGAGAGAGAGAGAGAGATGGAATAAGATGCATTACAAAAGAGGAAAATGTAAAGCTAAGAAAGAAACTATATAAAGATAGAATGACTTTCTCATATAAAAATATACTTTTTAGAATTTTCATCATTGTAATGGAATATGACAAAAAAGTAAAATGTTGTATTTGTGGCTTGTCTACTCTAAGGGATCGTTCGTCCGTCCGACCGTAACGGATAGCTGTAATCAAAATTCAGAGACATGTAAGGATTACAAACTTTGCACGTTGCATGTTAATTCTCGTAACAACAAGGTACAATTCTTAAAAAATTTAAAATTCATAACCAGGAGTCCTGTACGTTCGTTCTTAAAATGTTGATTGTTAGCGATGTTTAGACTGATGATCTTAGGACGATAAGGCACAAAATATACAAAGTCTAGTCTTGTCAATGTAAGTTTGTCCCTATTTTACTTTTTACAATTATTGTCAATGTTAATGTCCGTTTGTCCGACTGTGTGAATTATTGAGCTTCGCTTTTATGGAAGATATTACTTATTCCCATGTGAATATCCTGCATTTAAATTCTGGAATGTTTGCATTTAATATTGAATAACATATAAATATAATGTTACAAGGGTTCGCCACTGATGGATATTTGTCTTGAATTCATAATTTGTTGTCACCCTCAGTATTTATCAAATGTCAGGTTACACAAGATTTAAAAGAAACCGAACACACAGAACTGAGAAATGGAGTCCAATTTTTAAAAATAATTGTATCCTTTTTAAGATAAATTATTATGATATTGTTGATAATCATAAACACAGTCGATTGTTTTTTCGGGGAAAAGAGCCCCCAACCCCTTTTATTCAATAACATAACTTAAGACCATTGGAAACAACAGTGGCGTGCAGAGGGTTTTGCCAGGGGGTTGCGCGAGTAGCTCCCCCAAAAAATTAACACCCAGTTACGATTTTTGACACCTCGCTTGAACCAAAATCGATAAGAGTGTTACTTTTTTACCTTGACACTTCCCTTGCTGCATTATTGGGGAGTATCAGAGGGTTGTAGGCCCTTGTTATCCAGCCCCTTTAATTTTGACGGGTGAGGGGTGATACACTCTCCTACACACCCTTCTGCACGCCACTGATTGGACAGCTTCCATTTCAAATAGAACCAAAATAATCAGATTTTTCTCCAGAAGACCAGAAGGATACAAGAAAACCTAACCAGGTCTAATAAAAAGCCTCCCTGAAAAGCAGAGACTAAATTATATTAAAAAATTGCCTTTAATCAAAAAGCCAAATAGATGTGAAAAGGGGCCAACAAAATTTTTTAAAAACCCAACTCATTTGAGTAAAATAAAGAAAAATATTTGTCAGCCCTGTGGAAAGAAATTAACGAAACCCTAAAATAAACACAACTGTCGTTCTTATCAGTGATAAGAAGGAAACCGCCGCCTTCAAAAAGTCTCAGAGTACACACACACACACAAACACACACACAATATAAAAGTCAAATCCACAAATGAACCTGATTTTTAAAATAAAAAAAAAGAATAATCAAGCTCTCATAACCAATAAGAGGTAAACATTAACAAAATTATGTTTAATATAAAAAGTTTAATTTTTTGTAAATATTAAAAAAGAAGTCAGAAGCGAAGCATATATACCTATAATAAATGAAACAATAATATATTACTTTTTAAAATTTAAGAAATATATAAAACAGTCGAACAGACTATGTGATTAAGAATGCGCGCATTGGTTATGGATATCTTTACCAGTAATTTCAAAATGGTATCTCAAACATCAGCCGAGTAAATTGCACAGGGCTATAGACGTACATATAGATTAAGTTAGTAATAGAGTAGCTGGTCAAGTTATTTAAGTCTATCTACTATAGTAGTAAAATTAATCCTAATTATCCATAGTGATACAGCGAACAAGAGAATGTGTGAAAGGATGGTTGGATGGACGGAAAAATTACATTAGTTTTAGCGCATATTCGCTACTAGAAACTTTGCGAAGCATCTATCTTTTAGCAAAAAAAGTATGCGGGTTTAATTAAACACCCCTTTACTATGGGAATAATCTCTCCTTCCCATAATAATAAAATTAAGAGTGAGAGGGGGAGGGGAGGGGAGGTTGTTTCTTGTAATATTTGCGGAAGAAAAGATAAGGATTTGCAACTTTCATTTAGATATTCATGAGAATAAAAATTTTAAGATAATGAAATATATACTGTTAAACAAGGATGACAAAATGCTATGAAAGAAAACGAAGTAGTGAGTTTCGCCATATTTTCACAGTTGCTTTACTCCTATTTCTAGCCCCTACGGGGGGCTCTGACCCCGCGGGGCAACCATTAACATTTACTTAACCTAACCTAAAATAACCCATAAAAAGCTACTGAGAAAATACGACAAAACCCGCTACTTCGTTTTCTTTCCATGATCCAATCTTTCAGACTTCGACAAATTAGACAATAAGACAGTTAGAAAGTAGTAAGCAAAATACATATTTATTGTTCACTTTTCTTGTTATTTATGCTGCACAACCTATGAACACAGTTGTCCTTGTTTAACATTTTTTTATACAAAATGTATTAAGTATTTTTATTCTTGTTATAAATTGAAATTTAATTATACTTCGACACGGTTCTTAAACTTATATAAAAATTTTAACATTAAGAGAATAATAGAAGTGATCTAATTTTTGAGAAGCTAATCCAGAAAAATATTAAGGATTAAAATAGATTAAGATTACATAATTTACAGGAAATGAGATGACATTATTGTCCCTATAATTCTTCTAATACCATTGGTAAAGTAATTAGCATCCTTAGACTAAAGAATCCGCAAAGAAGGATTGGTCTTTATATGGCCATCAGCAGTGTAATTAACCAACTTCCTACTAAAATACCATCCCCGCCCCTTTCCGCCCCCTGTTGTATATACCCCCTTTATACATAACATTTCATTACCAACATCCCCTCTTACAGATTTTTGAAGCAAAGCATTTCTAAATTTAGGTTTTGTACGTGTCCAGATAAAGCACTAGCAATTCTGTAAGTTCTAACTAAAAATTCCAAAATTCTAACATCCTCTACTTTTTGCTGAAATTTATGTTTTGTTTTTGTAGATTTCTATATTTCATCGTCGTAATACCAAATGTCTTTATTTTATTCCAAATAATTCGTTTAGGCTGCGCTTTCATTATAGTTGTCATCCTTGTTTTTTTTTCAATTCCCACATTTAACCGTGGTCATTATTTGATCATTAGACTAAATGAATAAACAGGACCGACAAACATTATTAGGCTAAATATAAGGCAGGGATCGGTAGTCGCAAATTTTCAGAGAAGATCTTTTTGCGGCTTAGGAATATTGACTAGCGGACACGGTGTAATACAAATCGATGCAGGTACAGTTAAATTTTCTGAATTTAACCGCTGTCAACCAAGATCTAAGCGGTCTTTACTCAATATAGTTCAAGACTAGTTTGCTTGGATGCAAATTTAATGAGTCACTGCTGGCTGCGGCTTTTATTGGTGATAGATGAAAATTTGATAGGTTGCTGCGGGCGCCAAGCCCTGACGTTGGTGCGGATGCCAAGCCGCCCAGAGGTTGGCACGGATGCCGGGCCTTGAGTTTGAAGCGAGTGCCTAGTTTTTAGGTTATTGCGGGTCCCGAGCCCTGAGGTTCATTGGAGTGCCATCCCCTGGGGTTGTTGCGTGTGCCGAGCCTTTAGGTTGGTGCGGATGCCGAGCCCAGAGTTGGTTGCGGGTGCCAAGCCTTTAGGTTGGTGCGGGTGTTGAGCTTTGAAATATTGTATTATTATTAAATACCAGTCACATCCTTTGTGCTAAGCCGACCATAGAATGACCACGCAGGATGCAAATTGGAAGGGATGTTGCATCGCAAGATAAACCAATAGCATTTCCACCAGCTACAGAACCTATTTTTAAACAAAATATATTTTTGGAACTTATATAACATTATGATATTGTAGGTAAAAAAAACTTCTTATTCTAAAGTTATTTTTTTCCCTTGAAATAAAACTTCAAATATGTGATAAGCATTAAAAAGAACCATTGATTTTTTTTAATGATAGTAATTTTTCAACATGGCTTTGAAACCGATTAATATCCGCTAGATTAGAACCGGTTCTTCTGTCCATACTGAAAAATCATATGTAGCATCGTATTACAGACAATTTTTTTATGAATATTAAAATAAAAATCATGAATTATTACCAGTTTTGTTAGTTTGTTAGCTCCGTAATTTTCATTTTAATGTTCGCAGAAAACTGTTTTTATAATACGATGCGATAAATAACTATTTATACTAAAGACTTTAGTTTAAAATCTGTTGGTAAATAAGAAAGTTTAAGATTAAATGCTTGACCTATCTCTCCCATCTAATTATTTATAGAGTAGCTGTATAATCAAAACATACATGTGCATTGCAATGTATAAAAGTTTAAACAACTCTACATTTGTGCATTTGCAGGCCCCACAGCTTATCTCAAGAATTCTAGTTGAATTTTGAAAACGTATATTTCTTGTTTTGGTGTGCCTGAGATAAGCCAATTTTCTCACGGTTCTAGAAGAAATGAAGAGACAAACATTGGGCTGTACAAGTAATTCAGATTTTTGTTATATGTTGCAACGAAAGGTCTCCTGTTTCTTTGAATAAAGTTGTAGGTGTTGGACTCGATGGAGAGGGTGGGGAGGGTGATGTTTGTTGGCCCTTTGAAATTTATTTAGCTTAATAATAACTCAATAAGATATTTACTTTTTAGGAAAAAAATATTTTGGGAGGGAATTTTATTAGTACAATAAAGATAAAATAGGTGAGTAGGGGGCTCAAAAACACCCAAAATACTTGACTTACAATCTCTTCAAAATGTCTATCTACAAAATAAAACACCTCCCATCCTCCACGAATTGCACCTAAATGTAGTTCTACTTCTTCATTTAAAGTTTAAAATTGAGTGAAGCCTGATGTTTGTCCAATGGCCTGAACAAGGTGATGCGTGAGAACTAAATTTATAAGGAGTTTTGACCAGAATTAGGCGAGGCTTAATTTCAACCAAAAAAAGAGGAATAAATACGTGTATTTTATAAATGTAATCTAATCCTAAATTTTATTTATATTCTTATATAAATTTACAGTAAATTTAGATATAATCCCCTGAAATTACTGTGAAATGCTCTTGGCTAAATAGTGGAATGATTTCAACGATCTTTAATATAATTAGTTTAATGGGCCGAATCTGAATTGAATCTTAGGGCTACTGTAGTTGGAACAGTTCGTTAGGCTCTAACATCACTTTATTAAAGTCTACTATAGAATCACAATAGTACATCAGTTTTGGTGTAACAGAGATTAAATTGGCTGCTATTTAAGGTAGTGTGTCCAAAGTCTTTTGAATGTTCTTTAGACAGAATTTTCATATATGTAGTTCATATACTTTCTTAAAAACATTTCGCATTTTCTAAGAAGTTTTAAATGCAATAACACCAATGTTAATCAATATTTAAAATCGTCAACTTTTCTTTAAAAAACACACTAGAATGCAACGAAATAATCCTATATCTTTTAAGACTAGCCTAGAATTTAAGGGTTTTATAAGACTATTTCCTTTTATCTATGCTAGATTAAGGAATTTATATGAATTTGTCCAATGTAAATTTATGAGAATAGACTTTGATTTAAATTATGTGCACTAAGAAACTAGCCATATGAGGGGCAAAACCTGTTCAAACTTCAAATTAAGCCAATTAAGTAAATACTATTAAGACTAGGTATTTTATACCAAATATACGCTACTCCTCTATAGCTAGGATCTTTCCGCCCGTCTCTTCTGCTATAAGATTTTTCAGTTTCTATTTTATAAAGAATCTGATATTTCTAATTTCGATTAAATAAGACCATGTTTTCTTTATCTGTATTTCTTAAATAAAAAGATTTTTGCTGTTATTCTTATTTCTGGTTTAGTTAGGTTAGGTAAAGGTTGGAAGAGCCACATAGGGATAATACCCCGATGGGATAGTTCCTCGTAAGATTAGAGCACCCTCGCAAAAAAAGTTTTTTCAATAATTAAAGATTTTAGTGTAGGGTGGGCTTGCATGCAGATTGGGTGTCTATGATCAAAAAGTAGGTAAAATATTTTATATTTTCAATGCCTCGCTATTATATGTCTTTGTTTTCTAAAGCAGTAGTTAAGTTTTACAGATCTTAAGTAACACACACACACACACACACCCCGTATTATTGAGACCATGGGAAAAATGGTTGAAAACTAAATTTCCTAAGAATCTAGAATAAACAAAAATTTGAGAAGAATGTTTAGACTGTGGAATATGTGGACAACAAGGACAGTTAGGTTCATGAGTAGCGCAGCTCTAGTGGGTCCTAAATATATTTTACATTTATTGTAATTGTTAGGAAAAGCTCCTTATAGTGCCTATAAAAAACGATGTCATACATTACAAATGACCAATAATAGGCCAATACACAGACTAAATTATAAATGGCAGGCCAGTATTTATTATTATTCACCAATGGTAGGCAAGTATAATGTTATTTTTTATAGGTTCCATAAAGCTTCTTGTTAGGGAGAATAGGTTTTATTAATTAGTTTTGTTGAGGCTCCTCTTAGTTTTCTGGTAGTTGATTGTGTGTTTCATAATTTGTACATACACAATTAAACTTATTTTCACGTACAGACGGACAGACGAACATATCCTTGTTGTATAGTAGCTGTGATACAAACAACTTTTGTATACCTTAGCAACTAAATATGGCAAGTATTTGAAAAATTACAGATAATTCCTTAAGATTTGGTTAACTATACTTAGCAAAGTTATTGGCACAATCCTCTTAAGTTGAAACGGACCAGGCAAGCCCCCCCCCCCTCCCCATCCAATTGAAATTTAATCAATAAAGAACATATCTTTTTATGATTCTTTTATGAGGATTAAAAATCAATATTAATCATTTATCAGGCAAATACAAATTAATAATTGTTAATTAATCACTAAATATGACATTAAATCAAAATATATGTATATAATTCAATTTCGACAATAAACAAGAAAGATTCGAAAGAATACAGAGCATAGAAGTTTAAAGGCTACCCCCCAAAATAAAAACAAAAATATTCCACCTCCCCTCCATAATTTTTTTGTGGGGTCAATACCCCCCCCCCCCCCCGCCCGCAAAAAAATAATACTCTATACCGCCTTTCTTAAGATTCCCCCCCCCCTCCAAATAAAAATGCTTAGACGTCTTTGTTAGTGGGGTGGGTTGGGATGTTCCACTAGCAACAAAAAGAAATGTATTAAGGTATTGAGCAGGCTGATTTACAAACATGATAAGCAGATAAATGTTTAGAAAAGATATTTTTAGTACCAAGCCTACTCTGCACTTTACCTTTGTCGGTATGTGTACAACTATCAAAATAGCTCACATACATGACTGATACAACGCTTCACTATTCCAATTTTTAATATTAATTATTAAGAAAATTAGATTTTGTTAAAAATGGCGGGGGTAAGGGGACACAGGAGGGGGGATCAGGGGGTAGGGGGCTACAGGGGAGAGGCGAAGGGGTCAGAGTAATGCATAACGGAGTCAACGGAGGGGGAGGTGTTAGCAGTAGAGACGGTGGCAAGGGAGAATGGATAGGGGCGCGGGGAGAAGGTGGCAGGAGAAAAGGGAAGGCAAAGGTGTTTAATTACACATCTTTAGGTCAGCCCTATATTCATGAAAACAAGGATGATAATATGCATAGAACACCAAAATCAAGATATTCAACTAAACCACAACACAATGACAGGTTTAGAAATAAACCAAAAACAAACCTAAGGCAGAATTTAGTTAACCAGCAAGCCTGTAGCCCACCAGTCTGCCACCCGCCAACCAGCAGACAGCCACTCCGCAGCCCGCCAGCACGCAATCCGCCATTCCGCAGCCCGCCAGAACGCAATCCGCCACTCCGCAGCCCGCCAGCCCGCATTCCACCACCAACACATCACTATGGAAGCTATCAGGAAAATCCTAACAGCATGGACTTTTTATTACAAATAGCACATGCATTCATCAATCACAACACAAACTAGTTATTAATCAATTTTGTCAACTGTTTTAAAAAACAATTTCCTTATTCTAGTGAAAAAGTTATATGATATTAAGCAGTTTTAATAATATTTTTTTAAATGTAAAGCAAGATATATGTACACAATTTTAGAGAAGCTATGCTCATATGTCTGTAAATAAGTAAAATATAAGTTGGGGCGGGGGGGGCAAGGGTAAGAATTAGTTTAGATTTATACAGATAAGAATATATGTACATAATTTTAGAGAAGCTATGCTCATATGTCTGCAAATAAGTAAAATATAAGTTGGGGGGGGGGGGGGGGGACAAGAGTGATAAATGTGCTTAATGTTAATATTTCATTGTCTTTTAGGCCGGCTAGATGAACCTTTAGAATACAATTACACAACTTAGGGAGGTGGTTTCAACCCTTTTTTTCATACTAAGTAAGAAACCGAAGGGCTTATTCATTTAGGCTTATGCTAAAAGTCAAGTCAAATTGATTTTTAGAATTTTTCTAGTTCTTTATTTTAATTAAATTATCATTTTTTTTATTGTTTTATAATTCGTAATTCGCATGTCTAATAAAAATATTCCTTTAAATATTAAATTTACCAATATTCGTGGGCTTGGATTTTTTTCAAAAGGAAAATTAAACTTATCTAAGGTTCCTTTTAAGATTAAAGAATTAACGTGTTCAGCTAATTATGTTCCTAGCATTTTTGTTTGTCTTGAAACAAAATTAAAAAGCTCTCATCGTGAAATAAAACTTCCCAAGGGATGTGTATACGGGGGAGAAACAAGCGGAAATGAACCAAAAGCGGGTATTTTTGTGTACCATGACAATGTATTTAAAATTTTGGAGACAAGGACAATAATTTCCACGCATTGCATGTATTTGAAATACAAAATTGGAGACAGTATATTTCATTTAATTCCTACATATTTACCATCTTGTTCAACTTTAGAGCTAAAAGATATGTTAAATAGAATTGCTACATTTATAAAAGATCATAATCTGACAGCATTCACCTTTTTTGGGGATTTTAATATTGATTTTAACAACCCTGGACATTTTTACAGGGCTAAGCTTTTGCATGATTTCTTATTTAGACACAATATGATTAATTTAGCCAATAAACTTTCTGTCAATCCAATCTTTACCTGGCGCGGTTCAGGGCAAAGATTTAACTCTAAAAGCAATATTGACTATTTCTTTTGTAATTTTGACTACTTTAATCATATAGAATTTAGATTTAATAGTTTTTCTGATCATAAAACTGTCACAGTTGCCAAAAAAAGTAAATTTAAATACAAAAATCCAACATGGAAACCGTTTTTGTTTAAAGATAAAAATTTTCTAGATATTATGAAAACAGAAACAGAATGGTTTCTAAAAAAGAACTCAGATGACAAAAATATAAATTTGGCAAATGTTTCAGTGGATGATTTATCCTTTCTAAACGCAAAGAATCAATATACAGGAACCATGTTCAACCTTATTCAACATTTAAAGCAAAAACACGATGTATTTTACTCAAAATTGAGACACAAAGAGTTTCAGAAAACAAAAGATTTTGATTCACAAATTAATATGTTATATAATAAGATTGAAACTTATCCTGATAAAGATTCTTTGCAAAGCATTCAGGACATTATTCAGACGCAACAAGAATATTTTAAGAATTTGGTTAGTTCAAGGGCAGAAATATATTATATGAGATATCTTCTGCTAGATGGTAAACCAAATTATCTTACATATCAAAATATGAAACCAAAGAAAAAGAACAGTTACAATTTACTAATAGACAATGAAATGACTGATTGTCCTGAAAAAATTGTAAATAAGCTAGGCAAAATTCATGCTGCATCTGTCTGTCCTGATGATATTCCTAAAGCTGATTTAAACGGACTTTTAGAAACTTTTAATTTAAAGCTAGATGATATTTTTCCTAAAATACAAAATGCTATTTCTCCATATAGTAGTACAAAGGAGTTTCTAAAAGTCATAAAATCTCTTAAAGATTGTAGTAGCCCTGGACCAACATCACAGCCAAAAAGTTTATTTATGTTTCTTTTTCAAAATGTCCCTAAGTTTGCAACTAATGCATTTAATCAAATGTACGACATGGATTTAGATAATTCAGATTTTTCATTTATTAAGATCAAAAATGTTTGTTTTCTTCCAAAAAAAGATTTAGATTCATCAAATCCGGATAATTTAAGGCCAATTTATTTATCTGAAAACAGCCAAAAAATTTTGGACAAAGCATTAAACAATAAAATTGCTCCTTTCATGAGTAAAATTGTACATTCTGATCAATTTGGCTTTATTAAGAAACGGCACATGGCTACTGCTACAATATCTATCACTGCTATAATGAACTATATAAAGTCTAAAGAAATAGATTCCCAATTAGTTTTCTTTGATTTAAAAAAAGCATATGATCAAACGTTATACGAAGTATCTGATAAGATACTAAACCACATTTTTTCACCACAATTTGCCAAAGTTTGGGCATCTATTTCTAATGGAGGCAAATTTAGGGTGGTTGTAAATAATCATATATCAAAACAATATGAAATTAAGTTGGGATTTCCACAGGGTGCCCCTAGTAGTGCAAATAAATTTGTTATTTATAATCACTTATTTTATTCTTGCTTAAACAGTAAGTTAATGTCACACTTAATGTTAAAGATCAAAAAACACAATTTGCCAGCCATATTTTTTGCCGATGACGGCTTTAAAGCTTTAACTCTAAAAACTGAAAAAGATGTGACTTCTTTATCTGATTTACTAAAAAAACTAAAGTCAACAGTAAATATAGAAATTAACTTCAAAAAAACAAAAATTTTAACATATGGCAACTGTCCAGTAAATTTAAGTTCTTTGGGAACACCCTGTAATATTGTTAAACATTTAGGAGTTTACTTGTCTTTTGAATTTGCAACTTCTCTAAATTTAACATATAAAGAATTATTGAATAAACTTAATAATCGTTCTAAAAATATGCATTTTAACCATGGAACAAATATTTTTAAGAGAAGAAATCTGTGCCTTTCATTCATGAATTCCTGTGCTTTGCACATATATAGAATTTACTCACCAAATAATGTGATATGCAAAAAAATATGGAAAAGTACTTCTAAATTTCTTTGGTCAAATGGATCAAGTCACAGATACAAAGTAGCTAAAAAGAGAATTGAATCAGAGTTTCACGATGGCGGTTTAAATATGCTTTTACCAGAACAGCAAAGTTTTTCTATTTGGATAACAAGCTTTTTTAATATCCTCAAACATGCCAACGAATACCCTAATTCAAATTTAGCTATAATTCTAAAACAAAAGCATGTACCTATTTCTTCTATTCTTAAGAACTTTGGCTCTAATATGTTGAAAAAATACAGTAATAAATTTATGTCTTTATACCCACCTCAGGGGAAAACAATGTTTAAAAAATCTAAAATTTTTCTAGAAGAGTTAGAAAAAAATCCAAAGACATTTTTGCAATCGCCCATTACTTCATCCTATTGGTCTAAAGACATTAAATTTAGCAGTAGAGAAAGTATAATCCTTGATAGATGTAATTTAAAGACTATTGCTTCTATATTAAAAAGTATAACAATTCAGCAAAAATATCTTTATATCCCTGTTATTAAAGAAAATTTGATAGAAAATTTAGCCAATCACCAGGAAATTTATGCAAAACTAAAAGAGGTGGTTATAAACATTTCAAATGAGTTTGAGTTTAGTTCCTTACAATGTTTATCTTTGCATAAGAATAAAAATGCAGAAAAACCTCTTTTTTATCTTACATATGAGACACCATCAATTTTTTCGCTTTTTTTCAAACAAATGCATAAGAAAAAAATTGCTAGTATTCATCCTTCAATAGAAACTAGAAAGGTAGATAAAAAATGGTTCCCAGATATTGAAAGTTTTCAAAATAGTTTTAAGATTGTTCTTGATCTACCTATAACTTTATATTATAAAGGATTCCTTTTTGAACAATACATACGCACACTGGTAAGTTGTACAAAATTATTCAAATGGAATCTAATAGATAGTGATATTTGTACTAAATGTTATGTAAAAAATGATTCAGATCATGCAATTTTTTTCTGCAAATTTCCGAAATACTTCGCCCATTGTCTTGCTATTTTTCTAGATGAAATTTATTTCCAAGGTTGCCCTGAGTTCATTTTCCTTAAAGAAAATTTCTTTCTTTTTAACATCTATTATGAATGCTTTAAAGGTGACGATTTTGCTCAAATTTCGATGCTCATTTTAGCAGCTAAAGACAGGGCGCTAAAAATTAGTAAAGAACCTTGTCTATCAAGATGGAATGAAAACAATTATTTTTCTCAAACATTGCTTTTAGCTCAATTCTGTTCAAAATTATTAGATAAAGGTGGTATATCAACATATCTCATTGAAAAATTTATTAATTTTGTTTTGAAATATAAAGACAACACAAAATATTTTAGTATCTGATTTTTAAACTGTCTCCAAATATAACTAGATAATTTTTTACAATATATTATAATATCGCTTGTTATTATCAATTTATGTGCTATTTTATAAACTGTATATATTAATAATCCAAGACTATGTGATTTAATTATGTATAGTTTGTTCTTAAAGGAATAAATTATTAAATAAGTAAATGTATTGCATTAGTGCAATAAACATTATCTATGCCTGTCCCCTTTAACACATACATTAATTTAACTGCCTTACTTTTAGGTCCATATATTTCACATAAAATTACCCATTTTCACTGGTTTTGGTTAATTTCTTCAACAGTTTCGCTGATATAAACTTAATAGTTCTTGTTGTGTTAGGAATGAGTTATTTAGTATTTTTTTTCTTGTGTGGATTGAAATGTGAATAGGTCGTGGGAATCAGAATCCCAACCACTCACCACCTTTCCCACAATTTCAAAACTGGTGACATTTTTAAAGTAAAATTTTTCTACAGCTTAAGTTTGTCTGTCAGAACATCACTTAGTCAGAAACAGATATATGTAGAAGTAAAATTATTGCTATGAAAACTATAGAAAACTATATGAAAACTAGCATAAGCGTTTATATTAAAATTTTGCTTTAATTGGATATTATTGGAGTAAGATTTTTTTAAAAGGCTATTACTAAATAAATTTAGATTGAATTAATATAAATGAGATGCTTTTCTGATAACCATAGCCGTTTAAAAGATCTTAAGTATCATAAAGAAACACAGCAACTACTCCATATAGCATCTATGAATCAAGATAAAAATCCCTTCTTTTATTTTTTAGTTGATTACAATATTTTATTGGACTTTAGTTCATTTCTTAAAATTTATAAATTTGCCCAAATTTCAAGTGATTTTTATTTTATTTTACATGTTTAAATATTTTATCTAAAAAATACCTTGTCCAAATTATGTATATTAACCCTGACCTTATCAAGATAGATACATCAATGAACTCATGTGTATTAGAATTATCAATTCTTTTTTAGATATTGGTTTATAAATATACAAGCGGCTCCACTCCAAGGAGACAATTGAGGAAGGGGGGTGGGTGACGACGTTCAACTTCAATTTTAGATTCATAAAGGTGATTTATAATTGGAGGGTAGAGATACCCTTCCCAAAATTAGTTAAATCAATCTCTGGACCTATTAAAGAAGCTTCAATGTATAGGAGAACCATATTGGTTCAGTGGTTAGCGGGAAAAGGTTGTTAGTAGAAGCTTTGCTACTGATAGGCAACACGACAAATTAATAATTTTCAAAAGAGATGGTTCAGAAAAGTAAAAAAAATATTCATACTAAGTTTTCATAGATTTTTTTGTATCTTGGTATAAAGGAGAAAATTCTCATTTCAATAGTTAAAAAACAAGTATGACAACAACCATAAAAATCAGACAGACGGACAAACGAACATAAACACTTATAGACTTTCAGCACTTGAAGAAACGGACAACACATTGGAACTACTATAACACTGTAATCCATTCGTTTATCTAACTTTTATCAATTTTCAAATAAAACTTTATGGCTGTAAATTTGGTGAAAAATTTCATTTTCCACAGATGTAATTTTCAAATAGCGAGAAGACATTTTATATAATAGATGTAGAAAAGAGATTTAAAGTGTGGTGTTAATAGTTGGATGTATTTTTGCGCAGAAAAGTCATGCAGTTTTAAAGCTTTAAATACCGAAGAAGAAGCTAAAAAGCGAGTAATACACAATAACTTATAGAGAAGTTTCGCTTCTAAATTTTTTTTTATTTTTAGAACGAAAAATATTTTTTTTTTACGTGAATATCTACTACATCTATTCCCACAACAGTTCTTCTATAAAGTTCAAAAAAGGTTTAAAAATTGGTTGAACTGTGTGGGTATGGGTGTGAGTGTGTGTAAGTGTGTGTGTGTGTGTGTGTGTGTGTATGCTATGTTAGGAATGTTGTATAAAAAAAGAGTATCACAATTCACACGAAAAACCCTCTACTCATTAACGAATCCTTTTTTTAACAAAATAGTGACTTCGCCCCCAGCCTGCAGCTAAACTATAAGAAATTAAACAACAAGGGATCACCCTGCTATGGTTTTTGTTCACAAATAATATTTGGTACATTATGTGCTGTAAAAAAACAGCTCAAGGTAATATTGACGAAAGAATCGATATCTTTAAAAAGTAACTCATAGAGCCGCTATGCTTTTAAGCTTATACGTTGTTAGAGGAATCCAAAGTTTTAAATCAAAAGATATTCTATCAGAGCAAATAATAACAAATTGAAGGACAGGCGGATGTACACAGCCGCTCAATTTAGAATAACTGTGCTTATAAAAATGCTACTTAAAGATAATATCGAAAATAACAGGGCTCGGCAGCCATGCATCAACTGCGACTAAGCCTCCAATTAAAACCTGTTTGGATGTTTTGAATTCTTTTTAATAGAGGGATTGCTAAATTTAGGTTAGGTTTAGACTTCCAGCTATTTTTTAAAATTGATTTCATTGATGCTTACGGGCGGCCGACTCGGGCCGCCGAGCCCTGGACATAAATACGTCACAATATAAAGATTTTAATTATAAAGAATATATTTTTGTGCAATTAAAATTATCCATATGAAAATGGATGACATATTTTAATATACATCTGTCAATAATACGTTAAAATCGTTCATTTTTTTAGACCGACATGCAGTCCATAAAAATTAGTGAACTATGTTTTATGGCTTGTTTTAAATGAAAAAAATAGGAACGTTCTCAGTCTGTTGTGAACAAGACATTTTTTCTAGTTATTTTCGCGCCTGGTGTGTTCATTTTTGTCCCTGTTTACTGTTTAATATTATACGCTGCAAGGCAAACAAAACAGTAAACTCTGAAAGTGCGAATATGAAATGAAACTGAAAGAGGGAACACATTTTCACATAGTTTGAAATTGACAAGGAAACTTTTGTCTGGGAAAGAATCTAATTGTGCCACCATATGGACGAGCACACTGCTAAGCACGGTGACATTGTGTTGACTTGTAATTTAGGTAAAAATGACATTTAATAAAAGTGGTTACAACTGACATTCTGTCACAATTAGCTAAAAAAGTTAACCAGGATGATATTAACATGACCAAACTTGATCAACCTACATAATATATTACCTTATTTTTATTGTAATTTTATATATGTTGTGTTGATATACAGCTAAAATATCCAGAAGTAGTAAAGCATAAAAGTATCATGAAGGACAAACGGACACAGTGAACTGTAGAGTAGATGTTGAATGGTTATGAGAAAGTGGTTTAGAAAGACATAATATTAGAAGTCTAACCTTAATAGCAGCCTAGAAAATCCTACTACGGACTGATAGATAGACATACAAAGTGAATTACAGAGTAGCTACGCCTATAAATTTTTACATGGTTACTACTATTTTCAAATATTTTTGATAACAAAGAAATCCTACAATCTGTCCTTGTTGGTCTGCATGAAATATGTACAGGATGATATGTACTGTCATATTTAATAGGAAAATGTTCAAGATTTGATTTGAAACAAAATCCATATCTTAAGATAGAGTTAAACAAGGATGACAACATCCATAAGTAGCGAAGCACAAAAAATCGTTGATGGGAATACGTACAGGTAGATTTAAAAGGTTTTTACTAAAATAAAGAATAGATTTATTGGATAAAATAAACATGAAACCTTGTTTTATTTTGCATGATGACGATGGTCAAAGTAAATTATATTAAAGATGCTCATAACAATAGGAAAAATTATTATGATACTGAAATCCCATAAAATTTTGAAAATTGCATCAAAATAAACAAAGATATGGGGAAATATGTAAAACATATAAAAATAGCCAAAAACCTGATAAAAGGCAGTCTGGCCGTCATGGTAGTTTTATTAAAACGACAAAAAATTTAATTTTTAAATCCTTAACTTAAAAATTTGGAAAATCGGACCATATACACTGAAGATATGGAAAAAAGTGTTAAATATATAAAAATAGCCTAAAACCTGCCAAAAAGGCAGTCTGGCCGTCATGGTTATTTTGTTTAAAAGACGGGAAATTTAATTTTGATATCTATAACTGAAAAATTTTGAAAATCAGACTATAAACACTGAAGATATGGAGAAAAATGTTAAATATATAAAAAAACAGCCTAAAACCTGCTAAAAAGGCAGTCTGGCCGTCATGATTGTTTTATTTAAAAGACGGGAAATTTAATTTTGATATCTATAACTGAAAAATTTTTGAAAATCGGACCATAAACACTGAAGATATGGAGAAAAATGTGAAAAAAATAAAAATAGCCTAAAACCTGCTAAGAAGGCAGTCTGGCCTTCATGGTTGTTCCTTTAAACGACGGGAAATTTAATTTTGATATCTGTAACTGAAAAAATTTTGAAAATCGGACCATAAACACTGAAGATATGGAGAAAAATGTGAAAAATATAAAAATAGCCTAAAACCTGCTAAAAATCGGTCAGAACGCCAATGATGTTTTATAGTCAATTGTGCTCCTTAATGATGGGAATGATGTCAAAAAATTTCAGCATTCTATCTTTTATAGGAGCTGAGTAAATCCCATTTCCCCCATAGCGTTACGGACTGACTGACGGACGGACTGACTGACGGACTGACGGACTGACGGACGGACAAAGTGAATTATAGAGTAGCTTCGCTACTAAAAATGAAATCCTTTCTAAAATTCAACAGAAAATTATATCATTTAACTCCATTTGAGTAAAACAAATCCTACAATGCAATGACTAAAATGTGGCTTAAATATTTTTAAAAGCGAAGCCTCTCTATAATTAGGGTAGGTCCGTCCGTATGTCCGTGACGGATAGCTTTTATTGTTAATTTAGGCTTGTTAGAATTGTCCTATCGATTTCAAACTTTGCATGGTGATTCCTGTAGTAGTTAGGTACAATTTAGAAAGCGTAGCAACTCTATAATCATTACAAGAATGTCCATACGTCAATTTTAAAGATGTTGATTTTATTTACTTTTTTATCAACAAATTTTTATGTGATATAATTATCCGATTGATCTGATTTTTAGTATATTGATTCCTGGGACAACAAAGTATAATATTATATTCGAAGCAACTCTATAATAAAGTCCTAAAAATGTAAGTATGTCCATAAACTTTATTCTGTATCAAGCAGTTTTTCAACAAATTTTGTGTCGACTCTTATACATTTATATTCTGATTATTCAGTTCTGACACTATACAAGTGTTAATATCCGTTTGTCCTACCGTTTCAGTGCTTTGCTTTTATGGATGTTGGCATCCTTGTTATGAAAATTTTAGATATGTTGATATAGAGCTAATAAAAGGATGAAAATATCTAGAAGTAGTGAAGCATAAAAGTATCATGAAGGACAAACTGACATAGTGTATTATAGAGTAGATGTTGAATGTTCAAGAACAAGAGGATCAGAACAAGAATATATATAATAGTTAATCACGAAACCTTTAATATTAATATATAAATGTCTTTTGCAGGATGACCGACATTTGTAAAAAGGATGCTCTTTAGAAGTCTAACCTTAATAGCTATTTTTAATTCCATTTTATTAAAACAAATCCTACAATGACTAAAATGTGACTTAAATATTTTTAAAAGCGAAGCCCTTCCAAAATGAGGGTAGGTCCGTCCGTACGTCCGTGACGGATAGCTTTTATCGTTAATTTAGGCATGTTAGAATTGTCCTATCGATTTCAAACTTTGCATGGTGATTCCTGTAATAGCTAGGTACGATTTAAAAAGCGTAGCAACTCTATAATCATTACTAGAATGTCCGTACGTCCATTTTTAACATGTTGATTGTTAACCTTTTTAACAACTAATTTTCATTTGATAAAATTATCCAATTGTTCTGATTTTTGAAATACTGATTCCTATAACAACAAAATACAATATCATAAGCAAAGCATCTCAATAATCAAGGTTTAAAAATGTAAGCATGTCCTTAAAGAATATCCTGTATTTAAGCAGTTTTTCAACAAATTTACTTACAATCTTCAACTTTTATTAATTTATATTATGATTATTCAGTTCTGACACTCTACAAGTGCTAATGTCCGTTTGTCCTACCGTTTTAGAGCTTCGCTTTTATGGATTATGTCATCCTTGTTTTTATGTGTGTATCCTTGAATCATGCTGTTATTCTTTTACATATAGATGTACAGAGTGAGTTAATGATTAATTATGCGATCGGACCCAAGTTACAGAGAAGCTGTGCAACCCTATAATGCTACACATGTGTGTACTTAAACTTATAATTTTCACAAAAATTCAACAATTCCCAAAAAAGTGTGAGTAAAATTTTCAACAGTTTAATGTTATAAAGGTAGCTTTAAGCTTTTATCTGATGAAAGGCTGGGAAAAAATATAGAACAGTTTTTAAACGAATAGATTGAAATTAATCATTGTTGTTTTATTCTGTTTTTAAAAGCGATGCAACTCTTGAAGTCACTATAGTCCGTTTTCCATCTTTTATTTCTTAGATCATGCTCCCCCCTTTCCATAAATTTTAAAAAATCTTAGTTTGTCTTTCCTCCCTCTTGTCTTTTTTCATTTTTTCCTGTGAAAACTATCAGCTAGCGAGTGGACAATGGGCTGTTTATTCAGTAGTCCCCAAATTCTTATAAATAACGTTTATTTATTCGTTGGCTTAACAACTTTGGGGACTAAATTTGATTGGTTGATTCATTAAGTTGAGTGTCCAAACGATTCATCCAACATTGAGTATGTACATCAATTTATAGGCCTTTGACTTATCCCTTAAGATCCATGGAAAACTATAGTCATTCAATCGAATTAAACTGATTTTTCATTGACTGTATGTTATCAAAAATAAAATGATCTTGTGTGACATTTTCTACATGACATTTTTGGCCATATTTTTTAAATGTCAGAATATAAAAGTGACCAAGGCTGACATATTAAGTTAATGCGTAACAGCACAAAAGGTAGACATTGATTGTCACATACTTAAATATAGGGTTTATTTTTTAAAAATCTTTTTTTTAAGAACCGGACTGAAAAAGTTCCCGTGAGAAATGATTGAAAATTGCACGAAACTGAATCTAAATCTGATAAAGACAAATGTTAATTTTTATAATTTAAAACTTAGTGCCATGATTTCAGGTTTATTGAAGCAACGGGAATAGAGATTGTGGCTAGATCTGGGAAAATTAAAGTTTTATAATGGATAGAGTATTAAAACCTTTAGACTTTTAAACAGATAAATTTTTATATTAGAACCATAAGTGATACTGTAAAAAAAAAGTAATTTTTATTTCAATAATGATAATTTTTTAGTCAGCCAAATTTATTTTGATTATTGTATTTATGAATATTAAATTATAAGGAGTTTTACATAAGTCGTCTTTGTATTCCACTTTAAATTTGATCTAATTTGTAAAGAAATCATAATTTATACAATGATAACATAAGGCCATTGACTTAGATGGCTAACTGGTGCTATAGCTGCGGATTATATTCACTGCAGTTGATATACACGGCAACTAGCTGCTGGATATGAATGCGGCTGCTTGATTAGAAATATTCAGGCTCAATGTTTTTCTTGAAAGGTAGGAGCTTTTTAAAAACTTATTTGGCATGTTGACAACAGCGAAAAAATACTTCCTAACAGCTAAAATCTAATATTTAGCTGCTTCATTCAAGGATCTGTTTTTATTAATTATTATCAATACAAACATTCAACTACATACAAGAGATTAAAAATATTGTTGTGTATGCCTAACAAAATTCAATCATCTTAATCCAAAATTGATAAATGTGAAGTTTTGATAAATATTATGAGAATCCACATTTTTGAAAACCAATTAATCCCACCGACAACCTTCCCCACTTGATCTCTGTTGTTTTCAATTTGGTCTTTTCACTCAAACCTGTTTCTTGACCACCGTAAAACCTTTGTTTTACCTAACATAACCTTAAAATAAGCATCATTTTTATCATCAAATTCTTTGCGGTCCGGATGCAATGCGGGGGAAACCACCTGCAATTTAAATAAATTGTTTTTGTAATAATCCTATTTGGCTAAATCTAAATCTGCAGGTTAGACAGGTTCTATTAAAAATAATCCCATATCAAGTATATGTACTCAGGGATCTTGAAGGACAAGACAATGGATAAAAAAAATTTATGTTCATTCACAAAGGATATGATTTTGAACACTGCTAATTTGAACCAAGCAATCAAGATTTAATAGAAGCTTCCAAAAATTTTAAGCAAACACGAATGAGAAAACATGTTTAAAATAAAAATAACAAAGTAAAAAGACTAAAAAATACCAGAGAAATATTACCCCTGAATTTGAGAGGGGTAGCAGCAAATAACCCAAAGTTTTTAAGCCATCAAATATGAGAACGTGTTCATAAAAATATTAATAATTTGCAGTCCAATGGCTTCTCCCTCCCTCCAACAAAAGTGATAAAAATTACGAAGGGAGGGGGAGACGAAAAAACAGTAAGAAGAAAACCTAGAGCAGACATATTTAACTACTTATACAGCTGATTCATAGAGTAGCTCCGCTCTAAAAATTGACCAATCATGCGACAAATCCGCTGAGATTAAAATGTTTAAACATTTGGTTCCCAAGAGGATTCAATTACATACAAAATTTTAAGAAAAAAATGACCAAAAATAAAAAGGTTTAAGGAAACTGACACTTTTTAAAGTCAAAACAATTTTCTTATAAAAACTAGTGGCTGCGCCACTAGCGGCCTCAAGTAAACCTTAAAGAATGGAAGAGCTAATTCAAATGGTCTATCCATCTAATTTTAAACTAGTTTTAATAATTCTTAAAATGATAATTATTTAATCCTTGTACTATTCTTGTGAAGGTTTTGGTTGTTTTATAGAGATTGAAGGGTTGTTAGGGAATTGTCCTCCTTTTGAAATAGCAAAAATTCAATTAATTTTCCACATAAAAAAATAAAATCCCCTAAAAGTGAGGGACAAAGTCACAGATAGATAGATATTAGTTAAAGGTAATATTTTTTCTTTTGCATAATTTGCAAAAAAAAGTTAATATATGTAAAATTGGCATGAATTAAATGAGGTGAACCCATCCCAGGGTGTCTAATTAAAAATTCAAATTTATGTCTAACGATAAACTTCATAGGGAGATATTAAAATTTATTCTGTTTGCCTCTGTATGGGAAAAAATATAATAAGTAGCTCTTCAATAGGAAAAATGCAAATAAAATACATCAATTTATAAATTGTTTAATATTCAACTGAAATATTTGTTATACAACAGATTTTAAATTTTATATGTAAATCATATCTTAGTTAAATTCATTCGGTAAAATAATATTAAATGGAAACATGCCTTAAATTCAGCTTTTACCAACAATGAATTTAATTCGAAAAAAAATCACGAAACCTATACGTGTTTTTCAGCTGTCGTTGGGGGGCAACATTGCCATTGCCATTTGCCACCCAAATATTATTTTTAATTTTTTTCGCTTGTTTGTTATACCTATTCCTGGCATAAATTCATAAAGTTTTCAAATAGTTTTTAAATGGTAGAATCCAACACCAGTCAGGGATCTAAAGGGATAAGACAATGGCCGATAAATTGATGTGCATCACCAATAATAACACAAAAAATATACTTTCTGTAGATTACAATTAGTGGTTGAAATGTTTGGACATTAGACAAAAAGTTTATGATTTTTTGTAGCGGAGACACTTTGTAGTTTTCTTTTGTCCATTCATATGCCCGTTCGTCTGTCTACTCGTAAGGCTATGGGGGAAAAAAGATTTTCACAGCTGGTATTTTAGCTAGACCTTTGATTTTGTCAATATTCCCATTATTATGAAGCAACTTTAAGTGTAAATATATCCATGTCATTCAGGTTTTTTGAGGCAGCTTTGATGTTATTTTTTTATTCCACAGCTGATTTCAACATATGTTTTTCTCAATAAAGTTCACCTAAAAAGCACACTTTTACTTACAAATGGTGAAACCAAAATATTACGATGCTTACATATGTTACATGAAGATAATATACATTTTAAAATATTTATGTATACACTTGGGGCGTACATAAACTTTATAATAAGGGGGTTAGGGGTGGCCAATATTCTGTTGATTCCACCTCCTATCCTCTTAATATATCCAAGGGAAACCACCCATCCTGTTGAACTTGGAACCATGTCATTGATATGTGTCGATTTCTTAACATTTAAAAAAATGAATTATTAATATGATCTTTTAATATCCATACTCCATGTTTACGTCGACATTATGTCAAATTATGATTAAAATCTTATATCAATATAATATGAGCAGCAAAGTTGAGCAAGCCCCCCCCCCCCCCCCCCATGTATTGTAAACGCCCTGATATATGTAGGATACATTTTTTAAGCACAAAGTTGAGCAGGTCTCCCTCCCCCCTCCCCCCCCCCATGTAAACGCCCTTATATATGTAGGATACATTTTATGAAAACAAAGTTAAGCAGGTCTCCAGCCCCCCCCCCCCCCTCCCCATGTAAACGCCCTGATATATGTAGGATACATATTATAAGCACAAAGTTGAGCAGGTCCCCCTGCCCCCCCCCCCCATGTAAACGCCCTTATATATGTAGGATACATATTATGAGCACAAAGTGGAGCAGGTCTCCCTCCCCCCTTCCCCCCCATGTAAACGCCCTGATATATGTAGGATACATATTATGAGAATACGCTGCATATTTCCCATGACTCCGTAGCTAATGTATTTTCAAATAATACAAGTTCTCAGCATTGCTAATAGCGCAGATACTCTAGAATTATTATTTCTCGTATTCATTCGAATCCGGTGGATAGGAACCGGTTCTCATCCATACGAAAAAACTATGTCTAGCATCGTATTATATCCAGTTTTCTACGAATATAAAAATGTACAATCATAAGATTAATTGGATTTAATCTTATAATTGTACATTCTATATCCGCGGAAAGCCGTTTATAATACGATGAAAGAAATAACTATTAACAATAGTTTGTCCGTCAATATATCTTAGAATATACAATTTAAAACACTAATTCATTAATATATTAAATAAAACATATACCAGACAAACAATAAAAATGCTAAGAAAGTATCCGTTGAACTACAACTGGTTCTGAGCCATACTGAAATATTATGTTTCGTATCGTATTCTAGACAATTTTTCTACTAATAATAAAATTGATACCAGTTTTTTATGCCTAGTATTTGGCACCTCAGGGCCAAAAAACTGGAATTAATTTAAAGTTACTATCCGCGGAAAACAGTCTATAATACGATTATATATTCCCAATTAAGAACCATTACTTTGGACAAAACTATTCTTGTTAAGTCTTTAAATAGAAATAAAAACAATATGCTTAAAAGTTTTAGAATTTTTATTGATTATTTATTACATATTATACCACATGAAAAAAATCATACAATAAAGAAAACCAGTAAAAATGGGTTAACCGCAATTTTTAGTTATAAAAACAGTAATAGTCTGTAATAAAATTAAATAAAAAAACTTTGTTAAAAATTAATTGTGATGTATTGACGTAAATACAGGTCTTAGTTATATAGTAGCTCCGCTACATATAAGCAATAAAAGTGCTTTAAATTCCCCTTCTATACAGACTTATTGCATTGTTTTTAACGATAGAAAGGTATTTAAAATGCCTAAAAATTTCTATAATTTTACACAAATCATCTTTGAATGGACTAAAAAGTAAATACGTTAAACTAATCTTACAACTATAGAGTAGCTTTGCTTTCATAAGTGAGAAATTATGGTTGGATAAACAAACAATGTAAAAAAAAATTATAGGCCTGGGAAAGACCCTCCCCAAAATAATAATTTTATTGCTAATTTTTATATCATATAGGGGAGGGTAACCCCTATCTCGGCCTAGGGGCGAAGCACTATAATTCTATAAAGGCCTGGGAACAATGATTTCATTTATGATCTCGGATATACTTTTAAACTCTTCCCATCAACTTCCACCCCCTACCCACGCCCCTTTACTAACCCTTCCCTTTATGATAAACCTTCTCTATTATCTATTATTATTTCCTCCCCCCCCCTTATTCTATATTTTCTCTTCCCAGAGACATTATGGGAAATATAATTTCACACGCCCCATCCCCCCCCCCGTTCCCTACTCTTATGTTAGTTCCCTAATATATTAATATCTATAACAGTACCGTATTTTAGAATTGTTAAATGACTTTAACACCCCTTTCTTTCTAACAATCATAAAATACATTAAAACACAAGAATTAGTGATGAGATTCATTTATCTTGCATTGTCCTATCAATCCTTCCCTTAAATTTGCCGCCAGAAAGTTTTAAAACATTTTCTTAAAGAAAAATTTAAGTATGTAGAATTTCTTAATGTGTATTTGGAAAATGTAATGTTTAACTCACTTTAATAACGACCCTTTGTGAACTCACTAATAAGACAGACAGATGTAACTAGATTGTAGATCCCCTACTAAAAAGTGCAAAGGGCGATCCTGTCTCTTATAAATATGTGAAAGGTGTTAACCCTGTGTATCCATAATGCACACACACACACACACAATAGGCATGTTAACTCTAACTAAATATCCCATACAAGAGAACATAATAATAATAACAAGGATGGTACAACATATACATGAAAGCGAAGCTTATCATATCTTTTCAGGCTTATTTTTGAAATACTTTGCGTATGGTATTTTGCTTGATCGTTCTTTGAATCATTATCTCAAAAAGCTAATAAATAAAATAAAAAGGATGAAATTTATCGTCAGAAAAATTTGATAGTTATTTCTCGCATCGTATTATAAACGGCTTTCCGCGGATATAGAATGTACAATTATGAGATTAAAACTAGTTTTTTTAGCCCCGAGGTGCCGAAGGCACCGGCTAAAAAAACTGGTTTTAATCTTATGATTGTACATTTTTATATTCGTAGAAAGCTGGATATAATACGATGCTAGGCATAGTTTTTTCGTATTCATGAGAACCGGTTCCTATCCACCGGATTCAAATGAATACGAGAAATATAATTAATATTATGTGGAGAAAAAGACTTTTTATTATGATTTCAACACTTTCTAAATTACACCTGTTACAGGAATCATCACAGTTTGAAATTGGTAGGGCAAGGGAAATATTAAAGCTCTCAATTACGTACAGTCGTATGAGCAGACCCTAAATATCGAAAAGATTCGCTTCTATTAACCCCTTCCCCCAAATAACTTGCCCATGAAATGGATGTTCAGTTGATGTTATTCAAATAATTGTAAATCAATGGGAACCGTATTTGGATTTTTTTTTGTATTATATTTCTATAATTCCTTTATTATTTGTAAGTTTCCCATACATTTCATACTCATATATATGTGAATTTACCAATAAATATGAGCATCAAAATAAAAGGCTATTATATTTATTATAAAACTTTTGTGTATAGTTACAGTATTTTATTCAAAGACATTTATAAATAAAATAGGCAGTATTAAAAGTATAAATATTTTAGATGAAGACACAAAAACAGCTAAATAGCGAGCACACATCAAGCATTTGAAAAAATTTACTAAAACTATTGGATCCCTATCTTGCTTAGCTACTAAGAAAATTTATGCGGACCTGCGACTACAGACTCTAGAGAAGTATTGCTTCTATCAAGAGTATTTGCAGAATTCATATGTTCAGAAATTATAAAAGAGAGGGCATTTATTTACTAGTTATTATATTTCCTTCATCAGACAGACAAACGATAGCGTAAGTTATTAAGCAGATGCTTATTTGGTCCGATGCATCTATACATAAAAATCTGTTTTTATCTATTAATAGCAAATCAAATCGTTATGGAAGAACAAAATTATTAGTTATGTGCCATCCCTTCTAGAAACAGTGATGGGAGGCTAAAGCAATGGCAGAATAGGGATTTGCCTTTAAATTTAACCTTTCATATTTGTTTGAAATCTTATGGAGCTTTAGACGCAGTCGCTTGAATCTGAAGGGGACAGCAACTGGTCTAAAGCCACCCAACGCTATAAAAATGGACAAACAACAAAAGTAACGTTCATCGACTTCACACCTAGACTCTAGTAAGGGATTAACTATTGACCTATTGTTGCATGGTCAGGTCGTTGGCCTATAACTACCCTAGACTCTATTGTAAAATATAAACTCAGATGCAAAATCTTGTTCCATATTTCATAAAACGACAAGTAAAATTTAGCAAAGCTTTTCTTATTTAATAATTTATTCCTTTAAGAACAAACTATACATAATTAAATCACATAGTCTTGAATTATTAATATATACAGTTTATAAAATAGCACATAAATTGTTAATAACAAGCGATATTATAATATATTGTAAAAAAATTAACTACTTATATTTGGAGACAGTTTGAAAATCAAATACTAAAATATTTTGTGTTGTCTTTATATTTCAAAACAAAATTAATAAACTAATTTTTAGCGTCCTGTCTTTAGCTGCTAAAATGAGCATCGAAATTTGAGCAAAATTGTCACCTTTAAAGCATTCATAATAGATGTTAAAAAGAAAGAAATTTTCTTTAAGGAAAATGAACTCAGGGCAACCTTGGAAATAAATTTCATCTAGAAAAATAGCAAGACAATGGGCGAAGTATTTCGGGAATTTGCAAAAAAAATTGCATGATCTGAATCATTTTTTACATAACATTTAGTACAAATATCACTATCTATTAGATTCCATTTGAATAATTTTGTACAACTTACCAGTGTACGTATGTATTGTTTAAAAAGGAATCCTTTATAATATAAAGTTATAGGTAGATCAAGAACAATCTTAAAACTATTTTGAAAACTTTCAATATCTGGAAACCATTTTTATCTACCTTTCTAGTTTCTATTGAAGGATGAATACTAGCAATTTTTTTCTTATGCATTTGTTTGAAAAAAAGCGAAAAAATTGATGGTGTCTCATATATAAAAAAGAGTTTTTTCTGCATTTTTATTCTTATGCAAAGATAAACATTGTAAGGAACTAAACTCAAACTCATTTGAAATGTTTATAACAACCTCTTTTAGTTTTGCATAAATTTCCTGGTGATTGGCTAAATTTTCTATCAAATTTTCTTTAATAACAGGAATATAAAGATATTTTTGCTGAATTGTTATACTTTTTAATATAGAAGCAATAGTCTTTAAATTACATCTATCAAGGATTATACTTTCTCTACTGCTAAATTTAATGTCTTTAGACCAATAGGATGAAGTAATGGGCGATAGCAAAAATGTCTTTGGATTTTTTTCTAACTCTTCTAGAAAAATTTTAGGTTTTTTAAACATTGTTTTCCCCTGAGGTGGGTATAAAGACATAAATTTATTACTGTATTTTTTCAACATATTAGAGCCAAAGTTCTTAATAGAAGAAATAGGTACATGCTTTTGTTTTAGAATTATAGCTAGATTTGAATTAGGGTATTCAACAAATAATTGTAAATGTGGGTACATAATTTACCCTCCTTTTCAATGTTCTTATTAGAAATGTGCACATTAACACTGTGTTTTGCGATCTGTCAGACATACTCTAGTTACAGAGTACCTGTGCTGCTAAAGTTATAGAATCCTTGCTTGTCCATTTGGTTTTCATTAGTTTAAAGTAAGCTAAGAAGCAGAGCGTAAATTAATAAAAAATTAAGACAAACATATAAATAGATCAAAATTTATTTTATATAAATACAATACATTTATAATAATAATCAATATATCAAATTTGTTGATTTCTTCCAGTTCTGAATGAATATTAATATCACAATTTTAAAGTAAATTCTTTATGAAGATCTGATGGACATAAGATATCTCATGAGTTTGATGTTGCCAGAGAAAGATGCCATGTGGAAGGCAGACCAGCCGTCCCGCGAGGTCAACCTGGGATCTGCTCCGAACCTGATGAGCGTGGCGGCCACCTCAACGTCGCCGCTGCCTGTTTGGCAGAGACGGTGCAGTGGAGTTACTCCATCCTCACCGTATTGATTGATGTTTATCTTATCGCTGTTCTCCGCTAGAAACTCTTTGAGGTCGTGGGTTTTGGTGGCTGTGTCATCCAGCAGGGCCAGCAGTTTGGCCTGCACACTTTCATCAACACTGGCGGTGTGGCGATCCACAGCTGGTCTGTAGACCGGAGAATAAACCGGGAGCACTGTGGATGGCGGCATCGGCAGCAGCCGTGACTCATAGATGGTTCCGCGGTAGCACGGCCGCTTATTGTTGACGCTGGTTATATAGTTTCTGTGCTCGTCGGCCTTGCGTTTTAGGGCAAGCTTCTTGTTGATCTCTGATGGAGTTTTTATGCTTAAAGCAATCATTTTTAACTTTTTACTTAATAAATTTTAATTTTAAACACAGTGTATATAAGTGTGTTGTGGCTCTGATGGAAACTTAATTCTTACTGGACTTTGCCCTTTGGTTACATGGGAAACAGCGACGTCAGATTATCAATGTTCACTACTTTAAATAAATATTCCCCTCCATTTTAACAACATTGTCAAATGAATTAATAGTTATTCATTTCTTTCAAAATATAATCAATTTGTATATTTAAAAGAAAATTCTGTACTATTTCTAATATTTTGAATAAAAATACTGATATTTTCGATTATTGATTTTATAATATTGTTCAACGAAAACTTTATTTTCAAAAATGAAACAAGACAAATTTTTGGTCTTAATATCATTGTTTTATTTTGTGTTAAATTATTTAATAATCATGATAATGAATGACGTATTGATATATTCCGTATAAAATAAATTATTTTTAAAGCAGTGCGCTGATTGTTATTTTCAGGCATCCCTGTTTTGTGCGTCCGTTTTGCGTTAAAAATGTATGGGAGGGTGGGAAGGGGTGGGAGGAAGGAGAAAGGAAGATAATAGAGGGGAGGGGGGAAGGGGGGGAGGCAAGAATACCCACCCAATAATATTACAACACTGAAACGATGGATAGAAGCAAATTCCGGATTTTTATCTTATTTTTCCTCTCAAAATTTTGTTTAAAATATGCACTAACTTTCAAATATAGATTTAAAATTAAAAATATAACAAAAACTTTTGGAGGTGAGTTTCTTTCTAGGAGCGATTAAAGGGTGTGGTACCTTCCCTCAAAATAGTTATAAACCTTCCCAGTACCTATGAGAAGCTACATTGCAAAGGAGAACCATATCGGTACAACATTTAGGGATATTTTTGGTACAAACAGACGGACAGAAAGACGGACAGAAAGATATATTTTATGAAACAATTAAAATCTACAAAGTTTTGTATTCGACACATTTATTCTAGTTTTAATATTTTACATATTTTTTTAAAACAAAAATCTAATTCCGAAATGTTATCGCTGGCTATTATTGAATTGCTTGGGAAAGGAGATGATTGAAGGAGCTTAACAGTGTACGAGGTTTCGTGACTGCTGCAACTTTTATATACTTTATCCGTAGAATATAGTTAGGGAACTCAAAAACCGTGGGAATCAAAATTTAGTGCGTCTATTCATCTCTCCATACCCCTGGCTAATTCCCCTTTCCCCCCATATAGTATACACCTTCCCCTTTCTCTATATATAAAGAATGTGTTAACCGATTTGGGAAAGAATTTAAATTTCTTGGTTGATGTTTTGTGTATGTGTGGTTATGTGTGTGTGTGTGTGCGTGTGTGTGTGTGTGTGTGTGTGTGTGTGTGTGTGTGGGTGTGTTGGTTAGCGTGACTATACGCGAAAAGATTTGACTTTAATTAGGCGTATAAATCAGCATTGAAGATCTTTAAAGAATAAAGTTAAAGAATGGAGGGCCTCTGATTTTTGTTCAGTTTTATTCATATTTTGCAATGTTCTAATTACAAATATTACGAGAAGTAGAACAGTTATTTATTGCTTCGTATTATAGATAGCTTTCCGCTGGGCCAACCAAACTGGTGCAAACAGAACAAACATTATTTTTGTTTAAATTTACACAAATTCACTTTTCACCTAGTAGCTTCGCCCCTAGTTTTTTTCATTTAACATCTTGCTGACACTGAACCGACTGAGTTCTCCATTTGATAGACAGTTTTAGGCCAATTTTCTGCTATTCCTTCTCTAGATGCTAGGGGTGCAACCGCTTGTATACAATTTAACTACATAGATTCCCAAGGGAAGGGGGGAGGGGTAAAGGGGTGATTTTAAGACATCTTATTTTACCCCATCAAATCTTTAAATCTCCTTATTTTACCCCCCTCAAAATAAAAATTTTTATATTATTTTTTTAGTTTATGAATTTTATTTCATGGGCTTTATCCTTTACTGTAAATAAAACCTAATTTTTTTGTCTCCTTTCAAAAATGGTTTATTACATTTTGTTATTTGCTTTTGGTGTACGTCTATTTTTAAACATCTTTTCTTGAAAAGGGTCTTCATCTGATATAACTTGAAGAAAAAAAGAAGAATTATGTCTATCCATTTTTTAAAGTCAAAAATTAAAAAGAATGTCAGGTTTTTTTATTTCATTAGCCAAGCCAATTGACACAGAGATTGTATACTATATCTATATTTAGTAAAAGTTGCAGAAAACTTGAAGAAAAAAACCTCTGTAATAGCTTGTTTTAGGAAGATTAAGGTTAGGTTTTTTACTTGATTTGTAAACTTGTCTAATGTCTTTAATTTTGACTCTATTGCTTTACATTAGTTTAGGTGATAAATAAGCTAGGCGATGTTGTTCCATGATAATAGATTGTATCTGATCGTTCATAACACTAAATAGAATTTTGGTTGGATTTTGGATTTCCAACATCTTATGTCTCAAATGTATTCTATAAGTGTAACCAAAAGTTTATGTATGTTGTTAGAAATAAAATTTATCCCATAATTTTGTGTGCAGCAACTTCATCATATCCCTAGTAATCTAACATTTTTTTTGACTATAATTCATCTATTAACCATCACTTTGGTTTATTACTTCATGAGCTTCGTTTATATGGTTGTCGTCATCCCTGTCGGATCAAACTTTGTTTTACACTTAATTTTTTAAAATCATATCACATATCGTCCAGTTTTAGTTGAAATAAAAAGACAGTTTACATCACAAATAATTATGTCAGTGTTTTATTCATATTCAGACCCAACATCAATAACAGAAAGGGTACAAAAATCATGAGAAATTATGCTCATTTTTATCCAGGTATAAGGTATTACCAACAAGCGAAATAAATCTAAAATGATATTTTTGGGGGGCAGATGGAAAGGTTGTCAATTGATTAAACGATGTGTTGCCCCCAAACGACAGCTGAAAAACACGTATAGGTTTCATGATTTTTTCCCGAATTAATTTTGTTGTTGGTATGAGCTGATTTTCATCATTTAAATTTGAAACCCCCTGCAACAACCAACCTACCCCCCCCCCCCTTAAAACGCCAATGGTAACTAATCACCACTTGTCCCCATGTAAAAATTCTAAAAATGCAATTTTTTACAACTAACAATGGGGTTGGGAAACTTTAGAGAACACAACAGGCGGTTTTTTTTCGGTCAAAAGAAATTTTCTTTCCCACAAGATTGAAGAAAAAACAGGAGGGAGATTCATTTTTAGAGAAACAATTTTTGAAAAAAGTTAATAACCCTAATCTTTAAAGCAAAGACTTTCTATACTCAGGGTCTGTATACAAGTATTTTATCATGGACAGTTGTGTTATCTGCAATGCAATTAGCAAATAAAACTTTTTACAATTTATGGAGCAAAATTTCTTTTTAATCTTAATATTTTCATGACTATAAGATTAGACACGACAAAGTGCTCGACAAAATGAGCCGTGTGACGTCAATAGATCCATCACTTTTTAAGGGATGTCCTTTCCCACTTTTCCTCCCATCTCTCCATTTTATGACGTCACATGGCTCATTTTGTCGGACACTTCGTTGAGTCTCCTATAAGATTTAAAATGATTAATTGTGTCATCCTTGTTTGAATAAAATCGTTTTTTATATCTTGTTTTTGGTCAGATGTTGTTTAATATAAAACAAAAGAATTCTTTTAAATGTCTCAATTTAATCATATATAAAAAGATTTTTTTTTAAAGTAAGGCGGAGATTAAATAACACATCTAAGTTAAGTTTAGTACAGCTACCAACAAAAAAATGAATTTTAGAAGCTTTTTATAGTGCCTATTAAAAAGGGGACAAATTTAAAACTTTTGATAGAATGACGTCATATGAGAGTAATTGATTATCATAATATGATGTAATTTGGGATACTTTGGCCAACAGTTTTTAAATGTATTCCCTTTTTATAGGCAAAATATTAAAAGCTTTATTTTTTTTAAAAGTTAGGTTTGTTTTTTAGTCTTATTTTTAACTGGAACAATGCAATGTTCCAGATGTCCAAGATATTTTTTTTTTCGTGGTAATTTATCTTTTGTATATTTATCCATGTATTAAAAATGTATATAAGGATTTGGGTTAAGGGGAAAAAAGGTCAAGACACAAATTCTTTCTTAATTTTTTAAAGAATATATTTTTTGATTTTGTACATTAATTAGATAATAATAGTAGTAGTACACAAACTTCAGAAATACATTAAATCTAAGTATTCAAATATTTTCTATAAAATGACCTGATTTATGCTACAAAAGATTTTTTTATCAGAACAAAAATGTTTTTTTTTTCTTTGGTGCTATTTAGGCAAACTAGCTAAGATTCCAAAACCATCCTAAGCCTTAAATTTGAAAATATAATAGCTTGGAACTATGTGAAGCATCCCCAAAATAAATACATTAATTTGTTTATTGAGATATTATGAAACAAACAAAAAAGCTTTTTACTGATGCCGAGGTTTTTTTTGAGAATGTAAATATTACATCTCCAAAAAGTTTACAAACTTGTTCTGCCATTCATTGGGTTAAAATCAAACAAGGCAAGATTATTAATTATAAGATTGTGAATAGTAACAGTTCAAACTTTTGAACAATACTTTTAATTTACATAATTGTTATTTTTTTGTTTTTATTAAAGGTGGGGGGTGGGATTCGTTGTCCCATCCGCAAGAACTTTAATTCAGCTGTCCTCGAGATTTTTTCTCAATATTTTCCTTACAAAACATCTAATAAGATTTGTTCTATCTTACCTCTAACTTCGACTGTTAGACATACATATTTTTGAAAGTTTTCATTGCAGAAAAATTCGACTACTGATGACACTGTTTGATGTTTAACTTAAGATTATGCTATAAGATTGATCTTAAGCAAATCTTATATTCTCTTTTAAATTGTTAGCTGTAGCTGCGCTTCGTGTGAGCATAATTGTCCTTAATTTCAATTAATTTCATTATTTCTTGCCATTTTAACCACAACCTCTTATGTTTTTGGTTTGTTCTTAAAATTCTCTAGGTTTTCTTATCAACCAAGGGGTAGGAAGGAAGGGCATGCATTTTCAGGATTCTAAAGGGATAAGACAATGGACGATTAATTTATGTAGTGTACCAATGATTTTAAACAAAATCGCCCCTTCCGTTAATGAACCAAAGTTAAAGCACCAAGTTCTAATATAAGTACCCAAACTCTTTCCCGAATAAGCGAATTTGGGTTTTAGTATATTTTAATTCCTAATGTCCCTTCCCTTCCTCTCAGGGTATTTTAGTCAGGGGGTCTTAAAAAGGTTTTGGGGAAAATATTGAGTTTTTTGGAACTGCATGGAAAGGGGGGAGGGGTGTGAAAGGTAGTATATGGAATAAGGAAATTAGGATAATGTCAGGAATAAAAGAGTTGGTAATTATAATGCTCAAATAAGTTTATTGGGCGAGATCATAAAACATTTCCTAGGCTAACCTAAGAAATTTTAAAATTGACTAAAAGCTAAAAAAATAGTTAGATTTGCAGAAATTTAATTCTGTTTTTTTCTTAATCTTTTATTTCTTGTATTCTTAAGTATCACATAAATACATATACGACTTATAAGCTATCTTTATGTGGATGTACTGTACTGTCCAGGTCCCGGTCGAGCAATCCAGGAGAACTAAGGATGACTGTTATGTACCCTTCTATGTCCAAACACCCAAGGATATTAGGTTAAGTAATATCCAACAGACAACAACTCTCTGTGATGCACGACCTTTGTCTGAGAAGTCCCAACTGTGCATGGTAACGAGTTGCGCCTGTTTTGGGCCAAGGCATTCCCCCTACTCTAACTATTTATGTCGCGCATCTGACATAGCAGCAGTAGGAACCATTTTAAAGTCTTTAGTTATGACGCGGTGTCGGCTCGAGATTCGAACCTATCACCTTCCCGACGACGAGCGGATTCGCTACGTGTTGAGCCACGGTCACGGGTTTTATGTGGATGTACTTAACTCCCAACAAATGTGCCTTTCTACAACATAGGTTAACCTATACAGTTATACCTAGCTTTTGTTTTTATCTACCTTTTGAGCAGTTTATCAAATTTTTTAAACATTTTACTTTTGATTATACCTTATGAAAAAATGGGGGGGGGGGCGGGGGGCGAGGTAAGTAAAGGCAAAGAGAAGAAGAGGATATAAAATATTTGGAAAGAGGTAAACAACAAATGGGTTGGCAATTTAAATGGATAAAGGGGACAAGGGGGTGGGTGGTTAGGTCAATAAGACTTAGGTTTAAATTTTGATTTTGATTTGTAAAAAAACTTTTCTTTTTATCATTTTTTGTCTTTTGGAATAATTGGGCCACTAGTTGACGAGATCTGAAGGTACGGACAAAAAAATAATAACTTGACTGCTTTATATTTTAGGGTAATGTTTTTCATAACAAATGTTTGAAACTGTATATACCACATGCAAACATGTTTTGGCCTAGAAAAAAATTCTTATGCATTTTAATGCATTTTAGAGCATAATTTCTTCGCTTGAGATGCAATTTTTTCATGTAGAAACTATAAATAATATTATTCATGCATATGTATCTTTTAAGTAAAGATAAAGAAACTTTTTTTTAAGTAAATAAAATAAAATTTATTTATTCAAAAAAATAATAAGCAATAAGTAAGTAGGCTCTTCATAAATATGGGTTTATAAGAATTTATAAGTTGTGGGGGTGGGGGTAAGTTTAGGCTTAGATAAAGGGAAGGTGGACAGGAATTAATTGGGGAAGAAAAGAAAGGGAAAGGTTAGTTGTACTTGTTGAGTGTTACTATACTACTAGTAGAAAGAATTAGTTAGTTAGAGTAGTAGTCAACTAAACTAACTCCTCTGTAATATTCAGTGCGACACTCTCCACGCCTCCCCGTGTCTTGTATACTCTAACCTTAATAAATATCAACTAACACACAAAAAAACAATAATTTTATAAAGAAAACTAAATAAAAAATGTGTTAGCAGAAAAAAAAGTTATTTAAAAGTGACCAAAAATAGTTCTTTTCAACACCAAAGATCAATGCCTAGGAATCAATAAATTTGAAACACAAAAACTATCTTAAGGTAAGTTATTGTAATTGTTATTCTATAATATAAAATTTCGAATATTAATTGCTCGAAAAATGTATAAAAATATTGCAATTCCATCCAATAAAGACATCAAATGTGTCAAGTTTTAGTTGTTATCTTGTTAAAAATACAGTTTACTATAAGATTTGCATTATAATGTTTATATTAACTTAAATTATGTACATACAACATGTAAAATATGATAAGCAAATAATTTTTTATTCTTGTCAATAATATCTCCCCCACTTCGTATTTATAAGATAACAAGGATCACAACATCCCTAGGTAGCGAAGCACCATCATGTAATGAACCAAACAGACATAGTGAGTTATTATGTCAATGAGTAGCCACTGATAAAAATGCCAGTAACAAAATTTAACCATCAATTGTTTTAAATACTTTTAGAAATTTACCATGCAAATGTGGGGGGTCTAAAATCAATCAATTTATGTTTTTATTAAATAAGAATCCTACAATAAACAAGGAAGATAGAGACATTGTATAGTGATGGACAGACCGATAACTCTTGTAGCTTCGCTGTTTAAAAAAATGTAAAAACTACGCATTGTCTTAGTGGGGGTTTGAATTAAAAAAACCTGCGTCAATATTATCCATTTTCACCCCTAGGTCGATTTTTATTAATTTTAACTAATATTTTTTTAGGATTTTCAAGATGTTTGAGGAGCAATCTCTGAGCCCCGCGTATAGTCCTGCTAGCAGTGTCATGTCCATGGGCTCATCAGAGTCCAGTAGTGAACCCCCCTCACCGTTTGCTGGGTACCCCCCGGAAATTCAAAACAGGTAAACACAATAGATTCTTACAATACCCACCCATAGGTCGGCTTAACCCACCCCCTAGTACCACCCCCCTCCGACAAGTTATATTTTTAAAGAAAAAAAGAAAGGCTTTGAAAAATTGGGGGGGGGGGGGTAATAATGTAATTATTTAAAGGAATGCGAAATAATTCTCTTTATTACATTCTTTTAAAAATAGATCCAGATAAAGATCTTTATTTCACCCCCAAAGTATCTCAACTAACAACTCTGTTTTCTTTAAATAAAAACTATGTTTGTTAAAGGAAGAAAATATTTACTTAACTTTTAAACTAAACAAAATAAATACTCATTATTGGAGACATATTTAGCAAGAGCCACCGTTGTCATAAAAATGGGAGGAGATCAATTTCATTTACAAATCTTTAATCCACATAGTTGATTGTTTTTTTTATTAATAGAGGTGGAGTTTATAGACATATTAATTTATTTGATTATTAAAATGGGAGGTGCTTAAGTTAATGAAATTTAATTTAATCCCTTACATCGATTTGTTTAAGATGTTATGTTAAATGTGACACCATGGAAACTGTCCCAATTTTGTATAACTTTTGCGGAACATGTTCCAGTTACGTCATATTTTTCTTTCCCGAAAAAGGGAAGGAGGAAAGAAAAAAAGGGAAGGGGGGAAGAAAAAAGAGATGGGAGAAAAGAGGGTTTTCCCCATCTCTTTTGAAGAGATTTTCTTCCCCCCTTCCCTTTTTCGGGAAAGAAAAATATGACGTAACTGGAACATGTTCCGCAAAAGTTATACAAAATTGGGACAGTTTTCATGGTGTCGTTAAATGTAAATGTTAAATGTATGTTTTCTATATACATTTAAGTATATAAAAGCTAATATTTTTTCTGTTTAAGGTATAGTTATTATGATAATGAATATGGAAATGAAAATAATGGAGTTTCCTCTCCGCCGAGCACTAACCTGCGCCCCCTGCCTGTACCCACACACACCTCCATTTACGACCAGAACCTTCAACAGAAATTTGATCAAATGGTCCATGAAAACAACCGGATAGGCCTTGAAGAGCTGCTGCGCTGCTACAGTCATTGTATTGATATTAACAAGCTTGACCGGTCAAGCGGCCAGACGCCGCTGCAGCGGTTTTGTGTGAACGGTGACCTGGCCTTGGTGCAGCTGATGGTGAGGTACGGTGCTGACACCCAGCTCAGGTCCCGGGACGGATGGAGTTCTGTACACTATGCTACATTCAGTGGAGTTCAGGAAGTTCTTCTTTATGTCCTACGATGCTGTTCCAGACGATAAAAATAATTTCTGTTGATTAAAAAAAAACGTTACTTACAACAAGAAAGAACAATTGTGATCAAAGTTTTCATGGCCTAAGGTTTGAAACCTCTTTGTTCAATAGTTAGATAATGCAATTTACAAGTTGCCAATCAGTGAAAATGAAAACACGTAAATTTAGGATATGGCGACCCCGCGGCTGTTAGATCTAGTAATTAAATGTGCCAATTAAATACAAGTAAAACCAATTTATTTTTAAACTCTGAAAACTTTTTCCCATAGAATAATATAAAGATTAAATGATATTGCTCAAATGAAACAATGATACATTCTGATATTTAGTACAATAATGTCTTCCCTGAAAAGCTAAATTTTTGTTAATTTAATGTCTTAAATCAATTTGAAGTGCCTTAAATAAGAAACAATGTAATGATAGATGATAGAAATATATGTCAGATAATGTGCTAAATGCTAACTTATATATTTTTCCTATGTATTTTTTATAAACTTTGTCAAATAAATATTAAATCATTTATTTATTGTTAAGTTATTTATTTTTAAAATATTTTCTTGTTGCTTAAACCAAAATTTGGGTTTTATTTTTGAAGGAATTATGTAGTTTATTGGTTGGTTTTAGGCTAGGGACGAGCTACGAATTTTATTTTTAAAAAAGTTAAACTAAAGATATCTTTTACAAAATCAACCAAACGGAGCTTGGGAAAAAAGTAGAATAGATTTCATGGGAAGAAAATTTAGAGTTCTTCATCAAATATACCCCTCCTCCACTATAGTATACACCCAAATTTACCCTCCTCCCTTCCCACCTTGTTTCACCTGAACTAAGCTGAAACCCTGGGGGCAAAGGTCCTGAGTTTGAGCCATGCAGTATCGCAGGTCATGAGAAAAACATTGGATTGTACGAGCATATTTTTTTCTTTATTTCTAGGCTTAAGTTTTAGGAGCGATATTAATCTTTATTAAGTTAGTAGCAACTTTGTAAGTTGAATATATCTAGCCATCTGTTTGTCCGTCATTGTAAGTTAAGTAATTATTGTACAGTAATTTGATGACAATATATGCCAAAAATTTACTTTGGTGTCCTAAAAAAATGTTGTTTACGCAGACCTATAGACATGAAGTTTACTATTTTTTCCCGGATAAAATTTATCCATAATTACATAGGTATGATAATTTTGATGGGGAGGGGAGTGAATTATCACCTTTTGCTTGTCCAGTCTATCGTGTAACTATATATTTAAACTAAACCATGGGAACTTATTCCTCCCTCTCATCTTACACAACCCCCCCCCCCCCCAACTACCTCCTTCTCACCTGTATATTATATTTCCACCCTATGTTATTGTTCAGTTGGGGTTACAATTCTTATTTTCCTATTTCACCCTTAGAAAAACAATCATTAGATTATTATCGAAAAACTTTTAAAAATTTCCCATTATGAAAAATTCAATCAAAATAGATTTGATAGAAATTTCTTATCAAAAGATGAATAATTTCCTAAAAATTGGAAGAAATGTAACAAGCATTATTTTTGTGCTTTTGATTAACGATAAAGAGGTAGAAGACCAAACTTTCGGTCAAATTTTATGTGTTTTTTTGAAAATTAAAAAAATAAGATTTTATCTAAGATAAGGAAATATGTAAAATGTTTGTATAAGCTACCCACTGATACTAGATATGTTACCTCTAGAAACCAAGCTCCCCACAGCCCCCTCCCCCAATATAAAACTGTAAAAATCGTTTACATTTACGAAACTTCAAAAAAGTAAGATAGTTGTTTTTTAAGAAGTTTAATAGTGGTCATAACTAACACATTATTAATTTGCTTTAATAAGATTTTTAATCTATTAATACGTTTTTCTTAGAAATTAAGATATATATATATATATATATATATATCGATTTTAGCAATCATTTTCAATTTATTTTGTCCAAAAAGCGGGGAGCGCTGTTCCTACGTCATAATCAGTCAGACACTATTACTGTGTTCGTTATTTTAGGTATGGTAAATGTTAATGATTGCCCCGTAGGAATAGGGCTCCCCGCTTTTTGGACTATAAATTTTACCATTGGTCAATAACGGCCTCTCATTGGCTAATTTTTTTTTGTTACGTCATAATCAGTAAGACACTATTACTGTGTTCTAAAATAACCTCAAAAGCTACTGTGAATATACGACGAAGCCCGCTAATTCGTTTTCTTTCCATGATCCAAAAAATTTATTGTTGCATCGAGAAATATTTTTTACCGTGCAGTAATGGTTTAGAAATAATATGTTCTCCCACATTTCTAGATCTCAACTACACTCAACAATTCAAACACCCAATCAAACATTTATTATCAAAACATTTAGGCCGAGTTCATTAGATTCATGATAAAATGGTGAAGGAAGGGGACAATGGGCGGTTTATTACACTAGTCCCAAAAGATTTATAACAACGTTTTCTTATTTGTTGGCTTAATAACTTTGGGGACTTTTATTGAATTTTGATTGGTTGGTTCCTAAATTTGAGTGTCCATACGTTTCAACCATTCATCGTAATCAACAGAAGGGGTAATTTTGTGTATTAATATTGGAAATGTACATCAATTTATCGGCTATTGTCTTATCTCTTTAGATCCATGTGATAGCATCAAGTGATCAGAGAATGTACTCAAGGTTTTGAAAGTAAACGAACTAAAATACTGATCTGAAAGTTGGTGCTTCTTAGATGGTGTGAATTTCTTGAAAATGGAAACTTTTATCCAAACATTCTACAGAATTGACATTGCTTTTGCAAACTTCCTTTAGTTGTAATTACAGAGTAAGTGCACTTTAATTATCATGGTTCAATGATATGCTTATAAAATCATACTATACTTATAATTTGGTTTTATTAATTTTTGTGACTATGAAACTAGCCCATTTTAATATGATGAGCTTGAAGGCGGGACTAACATGCGTGATTAGTTAGTGCAACAAAAGAAATACAAATAATTGAAAAATAGTTATTCTTTACTCATTTACAAATTAAATCCTTCGAAAAGGGCTTTGTAGATGAGTAAGAAAAAAGTACACAACATACTGACAAACAAACAGGTTTTTTCTTTCTAGAGCAGCGTCGCTACTTGTAACATTTCTTCACAATTTTACAATATAAATATCTAACCTTAATTCTTTGATTAAATCATATTTTTTCAGTGTCTTATAAATAAGAGATAGTGTCCCATTTGTTGAGCTTCGTTGATACATATGTTGCTATCCTTGTTATACCTGCCTTGTTAGTAGCGTAGCTTCTCTTTAACTATTTTTTTTTAAAAATGTGATTTAAAGTCATAAGTGGTCCTCACAAAATGAAGCATTGTAACGTTTTTTAAAAGCGAAGCTTTTCTATAATTAGGGTCGGTCCGTTCGTACGTCCGTCCGTCCGTAACGGATAGCTTTTTCCGCTAATTTAGGCATGTTAGAATTGTCCTATTGATTTCAAACTTTGCATGGTGATTCCTGTAGTAGTTAGGTACGATTTAGAAAGCGTAGCAACTCTATAATCATTACCAGAATGTCCGTACGTCCATTTTAAACATGTTGATTTTTCTACTTTTTAACAACAAATTCTTATGTGATCTAATAATCCGATTGATCTGATTTTTGGTATACTGATTCCTGGGACAACAAAGTACAATATTATAAGCGAAGCAACTCTATAATCAAGTCCTAAAAATCTAAGTATGTCCATAAACATTATTCTGTATCAAGCAGATTTTCAACAATTTTACTTACAATTTTGCTTCGACATTTATACATTTTATATTCTGATTATTCAGTTCTGACACTATACAAGTGTTAGTGTCCGTTTGTCCTACCGTTTCAGTGCTTCGCTTTTATGGATGTTGTCATCCTTGTTACAATAGTGATTATTTTCAAAACACTTTGCTCGGTGCTTACTTATGACAAATGCCTATGGGTGAAAATACTCATTTATAAGCTAGAGGCAGTTGTCCTAATAGTTTATAAGCATCAAAACTATTACAATATTAATAATTAAAATTACTGTAAAAACTTTCAATTAAAACTATATCTTATGCAACATTCTTTATATTTATTAAATATTTATTAGTCATATAGATAAAGATGAAAATGACACTACATCGCCTTTGGAATCAAATAACAATTTCAATTCAATTCACAATGCATGTTCTATAAAACTAACTTTAGCAATGCGTTTTATCTTTTTTTCTTAATTTTGAAAAGTACTTTCAGAATTTTTGTGCCTTTGCGTTTTGTAAAATTCTTGACATTCAAAATTTAAATGCTCTCCAAATTATGCAGCATAAATTTTAAAGTCTTGTTTATTAACTGAAATTTTGTAGTCTTTTTCATTGGTGCTATGTAAAATAAAAATTAAGAATCATATTATAATGTAGGTATTTATATTGTATAAAATGCATATTTTATATTTTAAAGATCAAAAAAGGTTAACCAATTATTATGCCTTGAAAGGTGCTTAAACGATTTGACCCCCTTTCAATCTGAGCATGATAGCCACAGGATAATTAACCCTTTCATCACGACACTGCTCTTTGTGATTCAAATAGTAAATATTTTGATTTTCACATACATTGATGACTTACTGAGAGTGAATTTTAAACCAATTAATATCCGCTGAATTAGAATTTGTTCTCTGCCATATTGAAAAATCATGTATAGCATCATATTACAGACAATTTTCATGAATACTACAATAAAATCATAAAATTATAATATTCATCTAAAATTATCTTTAAGACAATGCGATAAACAAATATTCTATAATTTTCCTTTATCTTCATAAATTTTTGGGAATTTAAGAAGAAATATATTTCTAAAAAACATCTTCTTTGATGGGTTAATTGGTTTGTTTCGTCGTCTTTATGCAGTATCGCCTTTTTTAACCTTATTCTTTTAAGGATAGTCAGCTGTTAGTTTTATTACATGGTTGATATATGTTTTGACATAGATATACAGACAAAATTCAACTATAAACACTTTCAACTGGACTTGCTATGCAATTTAAAATATGATTTATTATGTAAATTTAATATCAAATGTATTACATAAGTTAATTAATCCTATGTTATAAATGATATGTAGTAATCATAAACGTATTAATTCTGTAGAAAAAAACGACGGCTTTTTAAAAGTTAAATCTTTTATAACCATTTTTTACATAATCGACGGCTGTGGAACCAGCAGACCTAATCCTGCACATAATAAAACATGGCCATATGAGTATCCGTGGGAACTTTTCTGCGCTGATGCTAAAATGGACAAGGGTTGTTCCTCCTATTTACGCGCACACACACACAAACACACATACATACACACACAAATACACACATACACACACACACAAATACACACGCAGGCCTAAGGAGTGCCGATGTTAGCTTCAAGAGGGAGATGAAATAGATGGAGAATATTTACACTAACGATAGTGATACACAGCTAGAGAGATTGAAAGAGAGAGAGAGAGAGAGAGAGAGATGGCGAGTAAGGAGTGTACATATGGATGGCGAGCGAGTGAGAGAGAGAGGGAGATAGACGATCCTAGATTTAAATTTTTTCTCACGGTTCCTGCTTAAACTCTCACACTAGTTATGGAAATTCACACAGCGTGATCTCTCTCTCTCTCTTACTCTCTCTCCCCCCCCCCCTCATTCTCTCCTATATCTCCTTTTTAATCAAAGTTTGAATAATTTAAAAAAAAACATCTTCCCATGGCATCTCTTACATGTTGTCCTAACACACCTTAAACCATTTGTTATTAAAGACACCAATTAATTTTAGTTCTAGGATTCAATACAAGAAAGTTTAGATATAAAAGAAGTAGATTTAGACCAAAACGCTGCAAAATATGTACTTTTCGTGGTTAAACCTTTTTTGATTTAAAAAGCTAAACCTTCAGATGTATCTTATTTCTGCCATCCATTTAGAAATGCAAAATAAAAAGCAATCATATTGTAAAATAAAGACTATTGTTGTAAAAAGCTGGTCAAAAATAAGTTTTTTCTTCTACTCAGGTTCATTACATCATATCCCTGCCTTTAATTAGTGGCTACTCTATATAAATATCTAAACAATTTTTAGAATTGGGGAAATATTGTTAAATTTAAGGACAGAAATTTTTGTTTGTCTACCATGACAAAACTAAGGCTTTCCTGAAAACCAAATTGCCAATAAGAATTAAAAAAGAAATACACAAAACTCACTTCGTGCGTCTTCAACGGTGATTATATGCAGCTACCAATGAGCGGCTTGTAGCTTCCTGAAATTCTAAGATATAAACTAAATATACAAAATAACTGGTTTCAATCTTATATTTTTTTATTTTATTACCCGCGGAAAGCTGTCTATAATACGATACGATGAACAACTATTATTCATTATTGTAAGAAAGATTAAATGAACATAGTAAAAATGGCGCAAAGAAAAATATTACAAGGCAAGTCAGTATAGGGTGAAATAACTAATTTTGGGTGGATTATTAGATACATCCACCCTCAAGCTCCAATAGTGGGTGTTCTTATCTCAAGAAAAAAGGAATCATCAAATTTTAAGAATAAGATTTAATTTGTTTGAAGGAATGAGGTAAAAGCTAAAAAATATTCAAAGGAGGAGGCAATATCTACACATAATTGGTTGATTTACCCATTTCAAAAACATTTCTGAATATCACAACCTGGAATAGTTATTAATCGCATCGTATTATGAACAGATTTCCTCGGATATAAAAATAGACAATTATAAGATTAAAACCAGTTTTGTTAATACGATACGAGGCTTAGAACCGGTTCTAATCCAGCGGATATTTATCGGTTTCACTGTCCATTTTCTTTATCCCTGGGTATTAAAAGAGCAATATGGCCAACACAATCTTGACGCCCTTCAATATTTTATTATTAACTTTACACCAATAAAGTTCAGTTCTTGAATATTTATTGAAAATTTTGGATTAGCTATTATGTAATTAGTGGTTTACTCAATATCTAACAAATGAAAAAAAAATTTACAAAATGAACCTGTACAAAAGAAGATTTTTGGAAATTAACCAATTATAGTGCTTCAATATAGCTGACAAATATATTCAAAGTACCAAAAATAACATTAAAATAAAAGTTTTTCTCTTAAAAATGGGATACCTGTATGACAAAATAATGTTATGAGAAAATAAAGTAAACATACAACACAATCATGTAAAACCAAATCCAACCTATATAAAGCACAGTTGGGAGCGCGATATCAACATTTGTTATCTAAAACCACAGTCAATGTTTAATTAATTTCCCAATGAAGAAAAAAATGCCATCATATTTTGCATTGATTTGATCCAAAATAAAAGAAAAGAAATAAATAATTAGCTATTTTCATTAAAATTGTTTTCAGAAAGAAAAAAAATTGCCAGAAAATTTTATTTTCAAAAGGTTTTAAGCATAAAAACCCTTAACATTTGCTATAGGATTCATTTCTATTTTAATTTCAACTTAAGCAAATAAATATGATTAGGTTTCTTTGTTTCAGCTGTAGAATCATGGTTTATTTGTTCCAACTGTATAACCATAGTATCTTTGTTCCAACTCTATAACCATAGTATCTTTGTCCCAACTGTCGAACCATGGTTTCTTTGTCCCAACTGTATAACCCTGCTTTCTTTGTCCCAACTGTAGAACCATGGTTTCTTTGTCCCAACTGTATAACCATGGTTTCTTTGTCCCAACTGTATAACCATGCTTTCTTTGTCCTAACTGTCAAACCATGGTTTCTTTGCCCAACTGTATAACCATGCTTTCTTTGTCCCAACTGTAGAACCATGGTTTCTTTGCCCCAACTGTAGAACCATGGTTTCTTTGTCCCAACTGTAGAACCATAGTTTCTTTGTCCCAACTGTATAACCATGGTTCCTTGACATAAGAATTTTTAGTTCCCACACCCTATTTCTCACCATTTCACTTTAGGTTCCTATATTTGGTTTGAGGGGTGTTTCTTCATCTCCGCACAGTTTTCTTACTACACAAATGTAATATGAAATCAAAATATCAAATAGTTTCAAATATCTCACCTGAAAACTTAAATATTAATATTAATTGTGTTTTTTAGAGAAAAATAATTTTCAAAGTATTATCCTATTATATAAAGTACTTAGGTTTTTTTTGTCTGAAGTTAAATTTTTCAATAAATACTAAACTGATTGAGTTCTCCTTTATAGGGAAGCTTCACATAGATCACGGGATGGTTTTATGTTATTTTAATTGTAGATTTAATCCTTCGGATGGTTTTAGTCTATTTTCTGTGCTCTATGTATCCCTTTAAATAAAGAGCCCCGTAGATGTTAGGGGCACAGAAGTTACTAATCATAAAAGTAACAAAATTAACAGACTGCCGCAAATTTGCTTACTTTGTGCTGCTTTTGCCTAGTCATTAAAGTGTGAATCTTGGCTTCAGGATAAATAATGAACGGAGGATGGGTCAGTTTCGAGTCTAGATTACACCTTTTAATACTACAGAAGTTAAATATGACTACTATGCCATAAAAAAATACAAATGATTTGTATGTTGTTTAAATTTAATATGGCATGCAGAGGGTTTTGCCAGACAGGTGCGCAAAGTACACTTGAAAATTTTAACTCCCCCCTTTAGAAACCTGGGAAGGGGAGGGGTGTATCCTCCACCTTTAATATTGCCTGTGGAATGGATACACCCCTCCCCTTCCCAGGTTTCTATTCTGAACGTCTCGCGTTTAAAATAATTTTTGAAATTTTGATAATCAAAGGAAGATCTTATTTTATTTAAATAAATTTTTAATTATTACTAATGCTAGCAAAATAGTTAACTATTATTTTTAAGTGGAAAAATGCCAAAAAAGTTTTTTTTAAAAAGATAATTAATTATAAACATCAGTTTGAACAGGAATGTTAAATGAATGAAACAGAAGCCCTTTCCCACCAAAAAAAAACTAAACAAGGCAGTTTTTTTTAGAGAGGTATAATTTAGGCCTTTATCTGCCCACTACTAAACATTTTACCTAAAAATCTCATTATATTTAAGTAGTAAATTGTGCACAAAAAAGATTAAGGGACTCTGAATTTTAGTAAAAGTTATTAGAAAAATTATTTATCATTTGTGAGAAATTATTTACATATGCGTTTCGTACTAAATTGACTGTAAACAAGCTTATAATGTTAAGGAACTTAGCAAAGAAATATATTGTGCTTGTCTGCACCGAAATAACTAAAAACGCTAGTTAATAATTTTTTTTATTTCTGTTAATTATAAACCATTAAGTATTTTACAAATATTTTTTAAAAAGTTTTAAATATTTTTCTTGTGAATTCTAATTCCCCTTATCTCCTGGCTAAAATACCAAGATGCTAATTTTCTTGTATGTTTCTAGAAGCTGTAAAGGGTTACCATCTCATTATCTTTGTACGTGTAAAATTGCGTATCTGGGTAGCCATTTTGCGCCAGTTAGATTGTCCAATTTGCATGTATTGAGGTCGGGGTTATCAAACATCTAATCTACAAAAGTGTTTTGGGCCCGGGAATTTTTCTTTACTTAAAACTTTACAATTTCAATGATTAAAAAGTATATTTAAATAATTTAGAAAATATTCCACGGACTTAAATAAGTTACAATTTATTTTTACCAATTTTAGATGATTTTAGGTATTTAGCTGAATATTTTATAAAGCCATTTCAGAGATCATAAGCGACACAACGACACACAAAAAGACACTAAAAGTTTAAATACTCAACGTGAATTATTATGAAACATTTATAAAATTCTTTGTTTAGCAATTGAAAATTTAAAAAAAATATTAAAAAAATATCCAGGACCCCAAACTTCAGAAGCCTGGGAAATGGTCAGTTTTCTGGTATACATCAGTTTTTTAAGCGGGCATATCTACATCATAAAATTATAACTGCCTATAAAGAAGTCAAAAGTGCAAGCTTATCAACTTGATCGGTTTAACTCGGGGGCCCCTAACCAGGCCGGCAAAATCTATTTAATCACTAGAGGAATATCAATATTATCACCTCCCACATAAATTTTATTTCATGATAATTTAAAACTTATATTGAAAACTGAAATCGTATCTGGAAATCAAAACATCTTAAAGCTTTTTTTTCTAATTTAAGGGTAATTTTGTCCTATATGATATAAAAATGTTGGTCCATTATTGTCTCAAAATTAGCTGGAATATTTTAAATTCATAAAACAGGTGGCCATACATCCTAATTCTTTAATTCAAAGATTTATAAAGTTTTTCCCTTAAGTTTTTTTCTTTTTTTATTGTTTTTTTTACTACATGAATTTGACCTAATATCAAAAAATCTAGAAGAACTTGAAATTTTTGCAATAATGTTACAACTCTTAATATTTGATATTAAAGTTTTACCTGGTTTACCATGTTTAACCAAATTAAGATTCATCATTGCCTATCAATGTTTTGAAGCTAACTAATGGCAGAGTGTGTGAAGTACAATTTAGAACGCATTGTCCACTTCTTTGCCAAATTTAAAAAATGTGAGTTGGGGATACAGGTGATTCAACAGTTGATTTAAGAGATTAAACCGTCAGGCCTGCCGAGTCGAACAAGAGATAAGTACAGGCTACTGGTCTGTTGGTTGCTGGATACATAGTTTTCACAAAAATAACAATACTAGGTACCAAATTATATAGAATGATGAAAAATATTTCCGCCAGAATATCGAGGTTTCGTGATTATTAAATAAAAATATTTCATATTTGTAACATCAATGGATTTGTTATCACTTGGATCTTACACCAGATTATTATGTACTGTAATAAAGTGATACTTGTAGCGGGCTAAAATTACGATTCAACCCCCCCCCCCCCCTATATGCCCACTACCCCATCCCCCTACCCTCCTACTGGATGAACGAACTGCCCAATAAATGACATGGGAAATAGCAACCCAAATTGACGAAACTTTCCCCCCTGTCATAACATCAATTGTAGCAACATTAATTAGAATTACAAAAGAATATGCAGATATGCCTATCTTCATATTGATTCATATGTATAGTATACTTGACAACAGAAGATATGTATGCATAATCCACTTATTATTTATAATATCCTAAAATATACAATAAATTTTGAGCCATTGACAATACAAATGACCAATGAAAGGCCAATGCATAGGTTAAATTACCAGTGGCAGGCCAGAATACATTTTAATTGACCAATGGTAGGCCGTTTGACGTAATTTAGTATAGGCAGTATAAAAAGCTTCGATTGAGTGAGTGAAAAGAGTGAGGGTAAGTGTAAAAAACTTGACAAATTTCAAGTATCAAAAAAGATGAATGACAATTTTCATTGTTGGTGAAGCTAAAAAATATGCAACAATCTACTATAATAGACAGACAGAAAAGTTAGAAAAAAAAAAGTCATTGGAACAAAATAGAAACTTTGCCAATAGAAATTAATTCCTGTAAGATACTTAAAGATAAAAAAGAAAAAAAAGAAAATAATTGAACGAGAGTTTTAATTTTGGAGAATGCAAAAGTCTGTCTATTCGTGGTTCAAAAATACATTGAATAATTTTGGGCTAAATTAACTTATCTTTAAGTTCCCTATCCATGTAAATCTAACAAAATACACACACACTAAACATTCCTAAAGCCGTAAGACGCTTGTTTTCCAAACATAATTGTTCTCGTCCAAATGTTTAAAAAAGTGAATTTTCCCACAATGAAAAAGGCATGGTTCGTATGACTTGTATGGGTGACCTAAGTGACCTCTCTACGCTTTACTTCAATTCTTTAGTATTTTAACTCAGGGATCTTAAGGGATAGATCAATGGACGAGGTATTAATGTGCAACAAAAGTATGATGACCTAAATTTTGGATACTGATAGTTTTTATAAACCAATCAAGATGTTAAAAAGTCCCTGAAGTTTTTAAGCTAACAATAAGAAAACTTTGGGGACCAGTGTAATTTTTAGTTTAATTTCCCCTGATTTAAACCATTTGTAACTTTTCCAATGTTTGCAAGTTTAAAGCTAAAATTAATAAAGAATTTAGACAAAAAAATAAATAATAATTACCAAAAATGTATTGTTTTTAGAAAAAGTTGTACTGTTTGTGAGTACTCAATGATCTCTGTAACGGGGAAGTAATTGGATAAACTTTTTAGGGAAGCTTTATTTTACTATTCCTCGTTGCATCCTATGTATTACAAATAAATTTAGATAAGCATACTTGAACCAAAAAAAAATTTGTTTTCTTTGATTTTTCATCTTTTTTGCAAGCTAAAATTTTTGTCAAACAAATATCAATGCATATAGGGCCTGCTATTTTATTACTTTATGTTTGTAAATAACAAATTGTCATTTATTGATTTTCAGTTTTAAATAAAGTTAAATTCAATGACAGGTGAACCATTTTGTTCTTGCGTGTGGTATGAGAGGTGTGCGTAGATGATAGCACACCAACAGATGGATGGATGGTTGCATGATGCTTTACTCACTCAGAACGTTTGACCCTACCGACCTTTGAGACCTAGCCAACCCTTGTACACGAGAAATACATGGAGAGGTTCTAATGCGCAGCCATAGAGGGATAATTTAATAGTTATTTCTCGCATCGTATTATAAACAGCTTTCCGCGGATATAGAATGTACATTTATAAGATGGAAACAAGTTTTTTTTAGCCCTGAGTGCCACCAGATTCGAATGAATACGAGAAATGTATTATTATGTCTGTTTGGCTATATGTATAAACAAAATTATCTCACTAACCGCTACAACGATATAACTTTCCCTTTAATAAAGCTTCTTATAGGTCCAAGGAAAGTTTTTATTTCTATTTTGGTGTACGGTACCTCCATCTTCAGAAGACAAACCGTCAGTATCCCCCCCCCCCTTTGCCTCTTAATATTTTTAATTGAGAAAGATATTAGTTAGAGATATTTAATATTTAACCGTTTCATCAAAAGATTTTAGGCAACAAAATTTTCTTTTAGCTGAAAGGTTTAGTGATTAAATAAAAAATTCTGCTTCTAAAAGACGTATTTATATTTAGTAACTGTTGTAACAATTTAATAAATTAACATTTATTAATGTATTTGAAAAACTCGAGAAAACTCATTGTACAGAATAAGTACTGTACATAATCGAATCCTGAATTTGCCTGTCTGATGGTAAGGTTGCGTGATAATTTCATTTATTTATTTAGAAAAATATTTAAGCATAATATGTAATAGAATCTTCTTATTGTAGAAGTTTTTACAGTCAATGTTTGAATTAAATTGGCTAATGTATTAAATCAGGCGTTAATCGTATAATTAACCCTAGTCCGTAGATTGCTACGTTCGTGGCTGAAACGGACGTACAGACTTTTTGAGTTTTGCTTCAAGCATTTTACATGAAATGTGGAAAAGGCAAAGTAAAATGATTATGCCAAGTTTCAAAATGATGAGACTATTATTTTATTCCGAAAGAATGGCTGAAGCACCTTAATAAAAAAAACTTGTTTTAAAATGAATATCAATATACTGGGCTCCTTGTATTTAGGGACTCTGTATTAATTCGAATGAGATGATAGGGGTCAATCAATCTCTTAAAGCCTAAAACCAACCATACTTAGACTTCGTTATTAGATTAAAATAGCCCAAATCCCATGATTTATCTGACGCCTACCTGAAATGAAGAATCTAATGTGTTGAGCAGTAACCGAGACCAAAAAGAATACTTTTATTCAATTGTAATAAGTAATAATAGTTTGTGGCCTTTAGTTAAAAAATCACGAAACCTCTTCATTCGTAATAAATTTTATACAGAATGTAAAACATATTCCGTTGCTATTGTTTAATGTTCATTCTAATTAAGTCTGTCTTCAGCCAAATCAATTTGAAAAAAGTGGTGAATAAATATCAATCAATTAGCAAAAAAATAGAAATAGTCATAGTAGTTAGGATAGCTTTCCTTGGACATTAAAATGAAAAAAATATAATGTCTCGAGCCTAACAAAACTGGTTTTAATTTTATTATTTTTACTTTAATATTTGTGGAAAATTGTCTGTGGCCCGATGCTATACAAGATTTTTCAGTATAACTGTGGACAGGTTCTAATGCCGATATCTTGATCGGTTTTGAAGCCATACTGTAATAAGATTTTTTCAATTTATTTTTCTTCAAAAAGCAAAACAAATAATATTCTTAGCTGTGGATATAATGTGAAGCTTGTATTGATTTTTCAAAAGTTAGGATCCACATCCCTGCATGAAACCATAAATATTACAAATTTCAACTGTAATAAAGCATTTCTGAATAATGAAACAGCATAAAGTGCCGTCAAAAGAATTATGTCATACAATAAAATGACCAATGATAGGCCAATATACATTGTAATTCACCAATGGTAAAATTTATACTGACCTTTCATTGATCATTTTATTATTTTTTTGAGACACTTTACGCCGTTTCCTGAATAATTTAAAGACAATTTTACAAAAACAAAAGAAAAGTGAAATAATCTTATTAAGCTATAGTCTGCTCCGAGTCATTTAAAGTATTGCGATTACTTTCCTTGTATTTTCTTATCTTAAGTATAGCCCATCAATTTAGCTTAAAAAAAGCACCTCAAGCGAATACTGTAAAAACAATTTTAACAAAACAAGAACGATGCCTAGACAATGTAGTCGAGTAGATTGTAAAAATAAAAATAATTATTACCTGATCAAACTTTCATTGACAGGAATAGATAATGGAAGGTAAGTCTGTCTGTCCATTAAAAAAACTCACTGTCTACTTGTTTTTATTGATTCAGTGCTAGTTTTAACAATTATAAAAGGGGCGAAAAACTGAAAAAAATTTTAGATTTTGGAATTTAGAGAATAGAAAAAGTGTGTCCTGGAGTAACTAAAGTTAAAGAATAAACGACAACTCTAAACTAAACACAGTCTAATTTAATCAAATTCAGATCAATTGCATAATATAATGAAAGGTGTCAAATCTGATTAATTTAAGAACTTTTGTAATTTAGCAGCCTATTAGAATATTCTTTTAAATGACAGAATTTTGATTATTTTTTCATAAATCCCAGGAAATCTATACATTAAATTTTTATTAAATTCTCAAAAAAAGTTTCAGTTAGGACAAATTTTTTTTCAACCGCAACCTTTTCCGGATATGTAGCCGAGCCGCCACAAAAAAAGCTCTACAAAAAACACTTAAATTTGTTGTGGAGAAGTGTGAAAAGTAAAGCTTATTGCTAATGTTAGTTGACCAAGAACACAACTTTGCCTATTACAGGCCTCAAAACTAATCATTTGTCATTGTAAATTTAGGTTAGTCTTATGCTTGATTTACCTTCAATATTAGCTCATTGTATCTAGCTCATTGTATTGTACACTAGATCTGTCCAAAAATTTCAATTTCTCTGGGTACTAGACGACATGGAGAGAGAGGACATTGGGCTGTTTATTACACTAGTCTTAAAATTTTTATAATACGTTTTCTTATTCGTTGTCTAAACAACTTTTGGGATTCATTAAGTTTAGTGTGGTAAAAAGTGGTAAATTTGATTATCATCATTAGTGATGTACATCAATTTATCGGCCATTGTCTTATTCCTTTAGAGCCTTGGCTAGGCGAATACTTTTGTTGCAAAGGTGCATATATTTGTGGGCGTCTTAAACATATAGAAATTTGATTGTTTCCAGTGTTTTCATATAAATTAGTACAAAATAAACACCCAGCGATAGGTTGTCCAAAGATAATCATGTTTGTTAACATGGCTTTAGTTTCTATGCCTAGGAGAATTCAATTTTTTTATACCCCTAAAGTGACTTTTAGTTTTTTACGAGATTTAGAATGTGAAAGGTATAGATAATATTGTACAGGTCTAATATATAAAATGCAAAGAAATTAAGGGAACAAAAATGGTAGATTCGCTGAAATAAATACCTCCAAATCCCCCAACCCCATAATTTTTCTAAATCAACAAAACAGAATTTTAAATTTTTAAAGAAAGACATGATAAATTCAACTGCTATTGGCTTATCCTTGTATTCCTGGAGGAATGAGGCAGTAGGTAATAGGTATGTCAGATTTTACAAGTTTATTTCCCCTGAAAAGTATTAACATGTCATAGTTTAAGATTTGATTTAATAAAAAGCAATCCTATCATATAAAGTAGTAAGCTTTTTGTCTGTAGTGAAAGATCTTGCTTTGCACTGAACCGATATAGTCCACCTTTGCAGTGAAGCTTCTTATTGGTCCAAGGATGGTTTTAGGCTGTTTTATTTTTATAAAAAGCCTAGGTATGGTTTTAATTTTTTTTTTCTGCCCTTCCATATCCCTACTAATATAGAGGCCCTAGATGCTAGGGGCGCATCCGCTAGTATTAATTAATTTTTTATTGTCCAAACTAAAAACGTTTCTCTATACAAAAATATATCATGAAGTTTACGAGATTTTTATCTTCGTAAAATACTTTGTTAAAATTAATATACAAATATCAAACTTTGTTTGGTATTTTTTCCAGAACATAAAAGTGTCGCAACTCCAAAGTAATGATAGGAGTTTAAATGCCTATAAACAAGGATGACAGCATCCATAAAAACGAAGCACTGAAACGGTAGGACAAACGGACATTAACACTTGTATAGTGTCAGAACTGAATAATCAGAATATAATTTATAAGAGTCAAAGCAAAATTATAAGTAAATTTGTTGAAAAACCTCTTGATACAGGATAATTTTTTTTGTAATTTTTGGACATACTAACATTTTTTAGACTTGATTATAGAGTTGCTTCGCTTATAATATTGTACTTTGTTGTCCTAGGAATCAGTATACCAAAAATCAAATCTATCGGATAATTAGATCAAATAAAATTTGTTGTTAAAAAAGTTAAAAAATCAGCATGTTTAAAATTGACGTACGGACATTCAATGATTATAGAGTTGCTACGCTTTGTAAATCGTACCTAACTACTACAGAAATCACCATGCAAAGTTTGAAATCGATAGGACAATTCTAACATGCCTAAATTAACGAAAAAAGCTATCCGTCTCGGACATACGGACGGACCGACCCTAATTATAGAAAAGCTTCGCTTTTAAAAATGGCGGTAGGCCAGTATGACTTATTTTTATAGGCACTATGAAATGCTTCAGCATAGAATTGAAAACAACCGTTTTTCTAATAAGTTAAAACTTCTTTTTTTTATATATGTTGTCATTCTAGTTGTTGTTGAAATAAGGGCGTACCTTTTATCATTCAATGTTTTTATTTTCCATCTACATACAAACTAACACTTGAAAATCCTTTGTATATATTGAATAAAGTAAAGAGTGGCCAGAAATTTTAAACCAAATTTAAAAAATGCTGCACTAAATAGACTTCTTTGACATATTGTAATTTTGTTCCACAATTTTCTTATTGATTATAAGGGTTTATTACATGATGTTATTAGTATTTTTCTTCAATTATCACTTTTATCATATGTGTTCATTTTGTACTAAAACGGTTATTTTTTCAAAGGTCAGTTGCAGTTGTAAATTTTAGAAAGAAAACTTGGTGACTAGTAAATTTCTCCTTCGTGACCCTATTAAAAACCTAACAGATGTACTTTACATGCATTTGAAACTAATATGTACATGAATAATACCTAGAATTGTCAGTAAATCTTCAGCCGAGTGGATGTACCTGCGGCTTTGTGTGGCTTAGGAAGGGAATGGATGCAGCTTCGACTTAATTAAAATTTGGTGGCTGCAACTGAGGGTTACTGAATTAAATTTTGGTGGCCTTGGACGTTGCGCAGCTGATGGTTGCTGTGACCGCTACTTCTGCTGTGGCTGAGACTGGATAATACTCGATATAGGTTGATGAAAAAATATATTATTATATGTCTTTACCTTTATTATGATAATCAACTTGCCTTAAACATAAAAACAACTTATTTTGCAGACACCATGTGATATTTATTTAAAGGTAAAGTTATAGTTCGGGTCTTACCAATATTTACCTCCGCATGTAACGGAGACATGACAGAGAGAGAGATAGAGAAGGAGAGAGAGAGAGAGAGAGAGAGAGAGAGAGAGAGAGAGAGAGAGAGAGAGAGAGAGAGAGAGAGAGAGAGAGAGGGTTGAGCTCGAGAAAGTGGATGAAGGTAGGAAAGAGACTATCTAGAAGTATATATTGTCCCAACGTGAAATATCCGCTAACCATTCTTCTCACCGCGGGAATATTGAGATATTTTCCATACACCTTTTTACATTTTTATTCTTGAATTTTACAATTAAAATTTTGATTTTTCATAAAAAAATATTTAATTTAAAGTGAATAACCATAAAGAAATTATTATTTAAAGCTCGGGATGCCTTAAAGCTCTTTTGGACAAAAGAAATGAAAATTGTCAAAACTTGTCTAAAACCTTGAAACAACGAAGACAACAAACTACAAGCATATAAAACCTTGCTTATAGAAAAGTGTAAAATAATTAAAAGATTGATGAATATTGTGCTCCATGGTGTCTGTGTGTAAAGAAAGCTAAGTATAAATGGGTACGGGACACACACACACACACACACGCACACACACATCAGTGTGTCAATAGGTAAACAGTAACGCTCCGCTCCGTTCCCGTGTAACACAAAGTCCGCATGTTAAAAAAAAATAATTCCACACTTTCCTTGAAATAATTATAACCATTATAACCCTTGCAGACATGTAAAAGTGTAAATAGGAAGCTAATAATATTCATTATTTATGTTTAATGCTTGTTTATTATTTTTATGGTGAATGTTATTTGGTTTCCTGAATTAAAGGTATTTATCATTTTTTTGTCATTCCTTTTGTAAATTTATATAATCTAGTTTTTTATTTATGTTACAAATTACTTTTTGTATTTACTTTAGGTTTATATTCTATATATTTGTTAATATTTGTTTAATATTATAGAAAATCATTAGTTAAAAGCTTTTACTTAATTTGAGACACTTGGACTTTTGAATAACATTTGATTAAACTTAAAAATTACTCATATATAAAATTGATTGTTATTTTTAATTTTTTAAATTAAGTTACTTAAAAAAAATCTTTGGTTTCTAAGTTTTAAAAAAATATAACAATATTAACAAAAATACGAAATGGGTCATTTTTAAAGCTATTTATTGACGTTATATTGTTTTAGGGAAATATTTCATGAAAGTAATTACATTTCTTGGTTTAGAAACGAAATGAAAATTAGAATGAAATGAGGGGGAAGGGAGTGATTTAAATTTGAATAGTAGGTGTCTATCCTCCGCGTAATTGGCTGTGAATCACATTTAATATTAAAAATAAGTAAAAAATGCTAATACGCTTCACCTTTTCGAAAAATTTTAAAACAAATTTATGATAAAAATTGAAAAAGAATGAAAAATTTATCAAAATATACCCCAGAGTAAAAATGCATATATGTCACATATAAACGTATATATCTAGTACTATAACACACTTTATAAACTTAAATTTATTTATAAAGTTTCAAGTATTTTAAGGCAATCTTTGTATGGCTCTACTGCAGTGCCAAGTATCTTTTATATTTTGTTTGTTCTAAATTTGAAGCCAATAGCTTTACCTTATTTCACACAAGGGATTTTTAGTAAGATTTAACATAATTTTTTTAAACGAAGGAACCTAGTAATAAAGTCTAACTTTTTATCTTTGTGACGTAACAAAAATCCATCTCTTTTTTAGGGGTTTCCTTTCCCACCTCCCCTCTCATCCTTCGATTTTTGTTACGTCACAAAGATAAAAAGTTAGACACTATCACTAGGTTCAAACGAAGCTTTATTACAATTATGGTAGGTCCGTTCGCCCCTACGTCTGTAACGGATAGCTTTTATCGTTAAATTAGTTATTTTAGATTTTTTCTATTAATTATAAAAATTGCAGAATGATTCCTGTTGCAGTTAGGTACGATTTAGAAAGTACATGCGTACATTCAAAACAAGCTAATTATTAACTTTAAAAAATTACTGCATTTTTCATCAAGCAATTCAATATTTTACGTTGTATGAATAAATATGGCATTTAAAAGTAGTCTTGACTGACAAAATATCGACATTTTTTGTGCAAAAGTGGTTATCATTTGTGTTGATGATGCGCCATCAAATAAAAGTGACCATGACTAAAAAATTATTTACAATTTCACTTTCAAAATTAAACTTCTAGCTTAGAACCCAGTAATAGTGTCGGACTGATTATGACGTCAAAAAATAATTAGCCAATAAGAGGCCACTTTAAATTTTACCATTGGTCAATAATGGCCTCTCATTGGCTAATTTTTTTGACGTCATAATCAGTCCGACACTATTACTGGGTTCGAACTATAAATAAATTAAAAAGTCTATTTTAAATGTTTGTTATTGAAAGATATAAATGAATTAAATGTGGGCTAATACTGCATTTTAATGAAAAAGAAATGCCTTAAATAACTCGTAGAGAATTTGATAGTCTCGGTCAAGTAGCTCATTTTTTACAATTCTATTTTCAACGCGATTTTTTTTGCAATATTTGTACGTCGGCATTTTTTATCGGTAGATTAGTAATTTGATTGAAATAAAACAAAAATAATGAATTAGTTCACTGGAACTAAGAAACATGTTTGGTCTACGATTTTTATTTAATTGTAAATAGTATATTCATGAAAAAGGCCAACACAAATGTATCCTATATTACCTGTCCGAATTGACTTTTTATTTTTTAATATAAAAAAATCAAATTTAATATAAACGAAATTGTTATTAAGTTTCCTAATTCATGCTTTCTAATTATTGTCTAATTAAGTTATTCTTTTTATGCAAGCTTAGATATATGTTGTAGTAGAATTGTAGCCAACTTTTTGCCAAAACCCACATATCCTTATTTAATAGTATTGCCTTGTTTTAAACGCCTCTTTTTACTAATCTATAATACAAAGTAAAATGATGTCAGTCCGTCTTTCCCTTAAGATCTCAGTACCCACTGAACCGATCGGATTCTACTCTTCAGGGAATATACCTACTGGTCCTGTGGTGGTTTTAGCCATTTTTTTGGGGGGTGGGACACCCTCAACCCCTCCCCCCCCAAAAAAAACCCCCCCCCCACCATTTTTTGATGCAGTTATTTTAAAATAAATGGCAGCACCAGAAATACTTATTTTTTAAAATTACCACTTGGGGCATAGCCCCTAGAGGCTAGGGGCTAAGCCGCTAGTGTCTTATAAACGAGAAGAATCTTATCATTGAAATCTTGTGGATTAAATAAATTGTTTCTAAATAAGTCGCGGGAATGTGGAAGGTCGCGGTTAATCCCTAAATATGTTACGGATTACATCGTTACTGAAAGTAAGCGAAGCATATGAAAAGAAAACATGTAAAAGATTTATTAGTTTAATAAAATCTGTAGTACCGTACGTATTTCATTCCAGCTTATACCAATAACGAAACTAATTCAAAAAAAATCACGAAACCTATACGTGATTTTTAGCTGTCGTTGGGGGGCAACATATAGTAAAATTGACGACCTCTCCATTTGCCCCACAAATATTATTTAAGGTTTGTTTAACTTATTGGTTATACCTTATACCTGATTTCATTCAAAATTTATATTTATGTTCAACTATTAATCATATAATTGAAATTGATTTAGTTCAATTTGTATTATAAAATAAATGTTTTTATTAAAAAGATGCTATTGGTCCCTGTTTTAATTTTGACAGCATTATTTTAACATTCATCACTACTAAAACTCTACCATGTAACGAAATTTAATGTTACAGATTTAAAGTAATTATCATTCTTATTCTTATCTTATATTTATTTATCCATTTTATTAGCGAAGCTACTCTCAAACTTAAAATCTAGATTGTTGAAGTAAAATATTTCTTTGACACTCAGCCTCAAGTCTTTTAATTTTTTGTAGGTCAGATCTACTAAATCGGTCCGTCGGTCTGTATAAAATCATATTTCCTTATAAGAGTTCTTTTTAAAAAAATTATGCCGCATCTTTTCTCTAAATCCCTTGATAAGTCGTATCCTCTGAAGCGATTGGGGAGTGGGGACATCAAATTTTATATGGGGAAAATCTCCACTTATCATCAGATATCTAACTCACAATATATCCTCCATTTTTTTGGGCTTCGCCACTTGTCAATGCTGTCAACCTTGTTTTTATATATCTAAATTTGTTCTTTACTATCTCTATCCCTGACGACGAATTAGAATAATTTTCTGGTCATTAATCACTGAGCATATTTTGGGTAAAGTTGCTAAATTACTTACAACAAACTTTACCATAATTAACTTTATAATATGCTCATTTGTTTACAAACAAAACAATAACATTCATAGCTGGCGAAGCATAGAAATTTATTTACAAGGCAAAAAAGTCAGAGGGTTGCAATTGGTTTTTGGGTAGATGCTCATTAACAACAGAAATTTGATTAATAAATTTCAGAAGCTTATTTCAAGTTTCACATAACAGATCACATTTCTAAAACTGAACCAAAATGAGCCGACGGATGGACAGAGTGAGTTACATGGTAGATTCTTGTTAGGAATCTTCACAAAAACTTTTTAATAGCGTCGCTACTGATGGTGCTATATCATAATATGATTTTTTGTTACTTTCTGTGTCGATATCTTTTTTTTATACTAGTGGCTTCGCCCCTAGCCTCTAGGGGATTCGCCCCATGAGGTAATGGAAAGTCAACCCTCCAGAATAATTTTATAGTTATATTTTCAAAAAAGTTATTCTTTGCCGAATTACTCTTTAAACCCAGGTTGTGCTCCGTATGCACAAAAATTTCAATTCGTAAAAATTAAACCCAGGTTGTTCATCGTATATCTCGTACGGGGTGAGCATAAGTGAGTACCCTGTATGCGGCGCAAGCTCCGATAGTCCCACTGATTGGACCACATATACACAAAAATTGAAAACTCTCCTCTGTAAATTTTATTTAATACCTATAATTGCAACAACTTTTTAAAGATGTCAATTTTTAAAAGTTACAAAAAGCCCAAAAAAAATTTTTGGTGAATTTTTTTTTTTTTTTTTTGGGGGGGGGGGGTTCATGGGGGCTTCGCCCCATGGTGCAGTGGGGTTCCCCCAGCCCAATTACTGGTTTTTGTTTACAAAAATAAAAAAAATAAAAAAATTGGAAATAGGGATTTTTTTATTTTTAGGGAGGTTGGGGTGTCCCACCCTCCTAGAAAATAGCCTAAAACCACCAGAGGACCAGTAGGTATATTCCCAGAAGAGTAGAGCCCAATTTGTTTAGCAGTTACTGAGATTTTACAAAAAATGTAAAAAAAATTTTTTTTGGGGGGGTAGTTTTTTTAGTTTTTTAGGGGGGGTTGGGGGTGTCCCACACCCCAGGAAAATAGCTTAAAACCATCACAGGACCAGTAGGTATAATCCCTGAAGAGTAGAGCCCAATCGGTTCAGCGGTTACTGAGATCTTAAGCTTCAGATGGACAGACTGACGGACAGACGGTCAGACGGACAGACATCAAGCTACTTTGTATTATAGATATATTGTGTCATAGGCCTATTAAAGCATGACTAGATTTTTTGGGCAAAGTTTTCTAAAATTGGGTCACTTATGGTTAGTAAAATTATATATTTTATTACCATAGATAGATATTCTAACCAAGGCCCGTTTGTTCGTCAATCTGTATGACAGAGCCCTTAACAAAATTTGATTTTCTCAGAAACTATAAAAGATGGAATTCTGGTTTTTCTAGTGTACATTTCCCCTTTTATAGGATGCTAGCAGCTGAGCCCCTAGCATCTAGGGGTTTTGTATTCTAAGAAGAGAAAGGAGCTACAAGAAAAATATCTTAGAACCACCCAAAAACTAAATCTGAAAATTAAAAAGCCTAAAACCATCACGCCTTTGTGAAGCTTACCTAAAAAACAAAACCCAGTTAGTTTAATAGTTATTGAGATTTGAAGCATCAGACAGAAAACAACTTTATGCAATAGGATGGCGGAGCACTCAATGACATGACAGTGGTAGTTAGACTGCTACTTGACTGGTTTTTAGCTAATTTTTGATATTTTCCGAGATTTTAAGTAAGTAACCAAAACTTTTTTTGTGTAGATTTCTTTAATAAACAGGCATTATCAAACTTTAAAGACTAATGACCATCTCTGTTCTTGTGGCATGAATAAATAAATTGCAAGAACTTAATTTGTCAAGACAAGTTTATAAGTTTGTATGTCATAAACTAAAGAACCTAGTTACATTATTTATATATTTAACTTTCAACAAGGACATTACATACATGCAGCAATGGGGACAAAACAAGTTAAGGGTTTTACTTATATTAATTTTTAAAACGACCAAGAGATGCGATTGACAACGAAGATTTTTTCTTTGAAATATATTTCATTCTAAAGCAGCAGTAGTTCTAATTTAAATGTTATGATTGAGATAGATTTATAAATGTTAAAAATGCTTCTTTTTAAATTCAAAATTTATTTTTTGTACAAAATCGGTCACAGCTCTAAAGAAAAACACGCATAGAGACTGTATTTATAGCGTTGGTGTTTAAAACGAATGGACAATCGAACTGACCGTCGGACGAACGGTCAGTCCATATAAAATAGTAGCTGGGCTTCTAAAAATGTAATCTAGAGTAAAGACAAAACATTCTAATGGTTAAACATCTAGTTCTAGTTAAATTTTTGTTTGTCTGTTTTTCAAAATTAAAACTGACGTCTTCATATTTTAAGCCACTGTGAAATTTAGAAATGAACAAGGATGACAACATCAACAAAAGCACAGCTCACAAATGATTTTTAAAAAGTTAAAATGACTCTTTTTAACAGCCAAAAAAGTGCAAGATTAAAAATGTACAACTTTTATTTTGTAAAAAATACAAAAAAGCAATAAAATAACAAAACAAAAATTTTCTTAAATTTGATTTTACATTTAGAGTAACATTAATAGGAATTATAGGATTTTTATTAGTTTCTTATATAAGCAGATGTTCTATCATGCTTAAAAAACTGACCTTACTTATTGAAGTTGAATCGTACTGACGTTCATACCCCAAATATAGAAAAGCTTTGCATCAGAAAAATTATGTAGAACATGTTGGATAGCAAACTGTAAGCAAAGTAGAAACAAAATACAACAATTTTAATTGATTTACAGCATTCCTCAAAGACATATATTCTAGCTATTTATACGCAAAGCATGTATTCAGCGTAGCTACTCTATACTATACTTTGTCGTTTGTTAGTTCGTCAAAAAAAGTTTTGAGAGGTACGTGAAAGCTTATAAGTTTGTGCAAATTACCGAGCTTTAGGTATAAAATGATCTTTTACACTTTTTTTAAATAAAAGGAATTATTAAATATTTGAAAATGTTATTGAATTCCAATCGCCCAGTTATTTTTGTTTAAATCTTGTAGGGGGGAGAGGGGGGGGGGGGGGTGGCGATGGATTTTAAGAGACATTCTTCGAGTTGGTTAGAGATTTTACACCTAAAATTTTTGGGAAAGGGTGAGGATCTCTGGTCCACTTATCGTTTTATGGAAATGTACTAAAATTTTATGTAGAATAAATTTATATTTCAACACGTACTAAAAAAGCATGAAAATGATTAATTGATGACGAGCCACAACCAGCAAAAAGTTAATAATTAAATTTTTAATCATTTCTACCATTAAGCCATTATTTTTATTGTAAAATTTATTGTCTACATTTAACATACCTTGTACGATTAATATTCCATTAATATTCCATTTTCAGAGCTGGATCTTTAAATGTGTAGCCGTTGTCGTGGCCGTAGCCGTGGCCGCAGTCGTGGCCGTAGTCGTAGTCGTAGCCGTCGCCACTGCTAGTGCTGCCAATAAAACATGGATTTTTAAATGTTTAAAGTTTTTACGTATTATTATTATCATTTTTTTTCTTCATATTTTTACTAAAATTCAAAAAGTGGTTGTGATTTTAAGATCGCATATAGCCGTGGCCACGCGTAGCCAATTTGATTTAAAGATCGGTATTAGGTTAGTGGCTGTACCTCTGGCCACGGCTACGGCAACGGCTATACATATAAAGATCCAGGATTACCAGTTAAACTGTTGTGCTGATATTATGTCAACACATGACAATAATTTTAATGGTATTTGTTAGTAATTAGTAACACAGATTGATTTCTAGGATTAATATTAGGGGTTGGAAGTAACATCGATCAGCAAATTAAATGAAATTCATAAAAAATATTTGTACGCAGCATAAGTAATTAAACAAGAATGACAACATCCATAAAAACGAAGCTCTAAAATGGTAGGGAAAAAGAACATTGAAACTTGTAGAGGGTCAAAATTGTAAGTAAATTTGTTGCAAAACTAGATATTTTTTAAGGACATAATTACATTTTTATAACTTGATTATAGAGGTGCTTCGCTTATAAATCGTACCTAATTGTTATTGAAATCATTATGGAAAGTTTAAAATCGATAATACAATTCTAACTTGTTCAACTTAACGAAAAGAGCTAACCGTTCCACAAAAAAAGCTAACTGTCCGTGACGGACGTACGGACGGACCAACCCTAATTATAGAAAAGCTTCGCTTTTGATAAGGGGAAATTTTGAGCTTTAATATGGCCACAGTAAAAGTGTCTGACTATGACGTCAGAAAAAAATAACAATTAACCAATGAGAAGCCAGTATTCACAATGGTAAAATATATAGCGGCCTCTCATTGGTTAGTTGTTAATTTTTTCTGACGTCATAGTCAGACACTTTTACTGTTTTCCTTTAATATCTAGTGACATTGTGTTTGTAAAATGAATAATTAATCTTATTCTTTCCGCATGTGTGTACAAAGTACTCACAATAGATTAACCTAAATTTTTACCTATGTAGGAGTGATTGACAATCCTTAAAAATGGGTCAGGATTACTTCAACACAAAATGCTAAACTAAAAAAACACCCAGATAAGTGAAAATACAAAACAATTAAGTAATGCATTTTTTGTAATTTAATAATTGATGAATAATTTGTAAAAAGCATAAGTAACTCATTATCATGTTTTGTTTATATTGTAATGGTGGAAGTTAATTTCTCGTATTCATTCGAATCCGGTGGATAGGAACCGGTTCTCATCCATACGAAAAAACTATGTCTAGCATCGTATTATATCCAGCTTTCTACGAATATAAAAATGTACAATCATAAGATTAAAACCAGTTTTTTTAGCCCGTGCCTTCGGCATCTCGGGGCTAAAAAAAACTGGTTTTAATCTTTTAATTGTACATTTTATATCCGCGGAAAGCCGTTTATAATACGATGCGAGAAATAACTAATCTTTATTCAATCATTTTAAGTAGTTGTAGTCGTAATGTCATTAAAATATTGAAATACAAATAATAGGTCAGCTATGACTACTTTGATGAAGTCGATAACAATTATTAAAATTGCACATCGAAAGTTTGCAACTACTTATCAGGGAAAGAGGAGGGGAGTGGCATTTTTGCCAGCTACAAGTTAACTTTATTTGAGAATATGATAATCTAGTATAATCAAAGTAATAATAATTCCCTTATTATTTGCTAGAAAAATTACCATCAACATAATGAAAAACATTATGCAACTAGAATCCTCTATCTACAATAAAAAGCTGTACAGAGGGACATAAAGAATTATAGACAGACATCCTACACATTCAATTATTGCAAAAATGAGTTAAAGAGAAGCATATTCTGACCTGCTTCTTAAAATGTTTGAAAATTGTTGGAAAGTCCCTAGTTTACCCAAAGATAAAGCATTCAATTATGTTATGTAACACAGCTACTCTGTAACTAGGGTATGTCCGTACGGCCGACTTATTAATACGAATTATGGGATATTTAATTATCAACAGACTTTTTTTTTTTCCTAGACAAAATATATGTTTACCTTACAAAAAAACTAAGTAATTTAACTCAATATACTTGTTCTTGTGGAAGCTTTCTATAGTGCATATAAAAAATTACGTCATACTGGCCTACCATTAGTCAATTAAAATGAATACTGGCCTGGCATTGGTAATTTAGTCTGTGTATTGGCCTATCATTGGTCATTTTAATTATATTACGTCATTTTTATAGGCTCTATAAAGAGCTTCGTCCTTTATCTAAATCGTTTGTTTAAAACTTTATAAACATAAACTGAATAGATATTTTGCTGCGCTACTTATGTACAAAGTTGTCCTATTGTAAAAAAAAATTCCTAAACAAGGACAATCCTATCAAAAGAATTTTTTTTGTAAAGATCTCGCTAACCACTGTTTTGTTTTGGTTCTGCTTTTTAGAAAGGCCTCACGTAAGTCTTGAAATGGGTTTAGGCTAACTATCTGCTTCCTCCCTTCACATTCAATTACAAAATATCTTTAGAGTTAGAAATGATGGCCTGGGAACGAAAGTACAAAAAAATTATTATTATTGGGGACTGCATAAAAAAGCATACGCCTAGAGAACAAACATTTACAAGAAAGGCAATTTCCAACATAGCTGAGCAAAGTATATCCTTATAATAAAGTAAAAAGATGTTTGTCTGTGTGTTTCTGTGTTTGTATGTTTGTACCGAAGGATCTCGCTAACCGCTGAACCGATCGGGTTCTCCTTAACAGGGTAGCTTCTCATAGGTCCCGGGAAGGTTTATAACTATTTTCTTGGGGGATGGGACACGCCCAACGACCCAACAAAATGAAAAATCCCTCCCCAAATTTTTTTTACTTTTTCTTTTAAAATCTAAACTAAGAAATTGAATTATTAAATTCGACTCTCTCCTCCTCAAGTACCCCTAGAGGCCTCTAGGGGCGTAGCCGCTAGTTTTATATAATTGAAAAGGTTTATGTGTGTGATTATCTAGAATTAAACCCAACGTGACCACGTTTGGTGTTAAAATTTTGTAAGCATTTCATTTTAGATTGCTTATAAATAGTATGAGAGATTAGATCTTTTGTTGAGATTTGTAATCTATAATACAAAGTAGAACGATGTCTGTTAGTCTGTCTGTTTGTTTGTCTGTCTGTTTGTAGCGAAGGATCTCGCTAACCGCTGAACCGATCGGGTTCTCCTTTGCAGGGTAGCTTCTCATAGGTCCCGGAAAGGTTTATAACTATTTTTTGGGGGGTTGGGACACCCCCAACCCCCCCAAAAAATGAAAAGTACCCCCACTCAAAAAAAAAAAAATTTTTAAACTAAAATTAAAATAATGGGGTCGAATAACTCCCCCTCCCCCCCCAAAAAAAATTCTAATCTAAAACACGAAAAAATGGTTTGATCAAACCTCTTGGGCAATGCCCCTAGAGGCTATATAATCGCTATAGAAAGTTTATTTTGAAATTCTTTGTATTTTTGACACAGCTTCGATATGATTTGGGTATGCCCGTTTATTCTTATATCCCAGAAGTTGTACAGTCTAGAGTGTGCAGTATAAAGTTTGCAGTATCTGTGGAGTCTAAAGTCTGCAGTATCTTCGCAGTCTTGAGTCCACAGTATTTATGCAGTCTAGAATCTGTAGTATCTGTGTAGTCTAGAGTCTGCAGTATCTGTGTAGTCTAGAGTCTGCAGTATCTCTGTAGTCTAGAGTCTGCAGTATCTGTGTAGTCTAGAGTCTGCAGTATCTTTGTAGTCTAGAGTCTGCAGTATCTGTTTAGTCTAGAGTCTGCAGTATCTGTTTAGTCTAGAGTCTGCAATATCTGTGCAATCTAGAGTCTGAAGTAACTGTGCAGTCCAAAGTCTACAGTATCTACGCAGTTTCTATAAAGTCTACATTATATGTTAGTACGTAGTCAACTTAGCCTCTATTTAGTTTTTGCGCTACTTTTGAGTTTTTTTGACATTGTCAAAAGCTTTATGAAAGTCAGAAGACAGTTGCAGTGTTGTTAAAACATTAACTTATTTTCTTGTTATGGTAACAATATAATCATTTACTGTTTAAAAACATCATCTCAAAAATATAGATATATTTGTAGAAGGATGTCTATCCGTACGTCTTTCCAGCCTTAGCTTACAGGTAGATGAAATTGAAACAAATATTAAATGAGGAAGTGTGGTGGGGGGGGGGGGGAGGGTACCTTTAACCCAAGGAGTTATCCCAATTGTAAGAATAAAAAATTGCAAGAAGAATTACACGCTCTATTAGCGTAAAGTAATATATTAGATGACAAAATAAATCAGACATATTAGAAAATTTTGGGTGCTATCACACAAAGTCCCGGTTGAGCACTGACTACCCACCCCGGAGGGGGTTAGTTTTTTTCTGTCACTATGCCTGCAGTGCCCTAATCTAACTTAACCTATCTTGACAAAAGGTAAAATCAAACAAACCATAAACTTCCCAGTCCTTATTTCAATTTATTTCAAATTGCTTACAAGGGTATTTTGCGCGAAATTGGCGATATTTTTACAATTTAGTAAAAAATGACCTTTAAAAAAGTTGATTTCAACAAATAAACTTAAATCCTCCTTTTGTGCAATTATTTGACCAAGAAATAAAATACATTTACTTATGTTACTCAACTTTTTAGATACGTACGATATTTTATTTCCTAGGTAAACTTATTAGTTATAGAGTAGCTACACTGTTAAAAATATGAATGAGCACTTAGTTACGAAAAATACTTCCTTTTAAATTTGAAATTTTACACATGTCGTTTTTAAAATTCAAGCTTTTCTATAATTAGCTTTTCCGCCTTTCTGTATATAAAGAATATAAAACAAGGCTTGTTAGAAACGTCTAATCGACTAAAATATTTATTGAGATTCCTGAAACGACAAGATATAATAACAACTCTATTTTATAAGAATAAACCATTTACACCCTAAATTGTAATTAAGGCCTTATTCAGCAAAAGTTATAATAATGAACAATATAAATACAATTCTATGTTAACGTTCGCTTGTTCTTTTGCTTGAATTGTTATGCTTCGTAATAATGGATCATAATGCTTTAAGCAAGCACACACTAGCTTATTAAATTATTGGCAAAAAACCTTTGCTTTCTCTTAATGTCAGGGATAAAGAGATATGAAAATACATATAATTTTGTCGTATGATATTATAGTCAGATGTCCGCGGATATGAAAATAAAAATTCTCGATATATGTCTTTTCAGCAGGGTTCAAATCTGGTGATGCTTTGGGATGTTCTAAAGGAAAGATGGATTGAAGGGTAGAAAATAAAGGAATTATTTTATTACCCAATTAAAATGACTCCAAAGCATTGTTTTGCAGAATCCTTGTCCCTCCTCCCTGCCACGAACAATGTTTTTCCAAGGCCCAGATTGTTTTGGGTATACCTTGTTTCAATTTCCTTAAAGAGTCCCTGCCATCCTATAAAGTTAATTTTATAATAACACTTTTCATTGTATTCTATTTACTGATCCCTTCATCACTGCTTATATTTACTTTATTATTTACAATATTTCATATGGATTCGGCAACATTTAAATATAAAAAGTTTAGGTCTGTTTCATTTAACGGCAAAATGTTGATTGAATCAATTATTTTCGAAATGACTGATTGCGGTCAATAGGCTAAACAATGTAAATGTTGCTGGAATCGAACATTGACGAAAAGTTAAGAATTTTAAAGATTTCTAGCGGTCAAGGTTCTAATTACACAATTGTATAATTATATCCTGTTACATAAAGTAGTAAGCTTTCCGTTAGACCTGTACAGTTCTCTTTCACAGGGAAGCTTCTTTTATGTCCTGGGATGGTTTTCGGCTATTTTATTCACCCCTCCCCTAATTTATCCTTGAGGCTTCTAGGGGCGTAACCGCTATTATCTATATTGTACCTGGCCTATAAACAAGTATAAGGTAATTATGACTGGTGCCAGTCACAAATATCATTTATTTTCAACTTTGTTTTTGCCAACACTACAACATCAAGGATGACAATATACATATGAGCATAGCACAATCCTGGATCTTGAAATCATTTATTGCTGGCACTGCCGATTTTGAAAGCGGCTCACCTATTTACAATCATTAAATCAAAAAGGCATTGGTAAGCCGAGAAACACTTGAGAAACACTAGCGGCTCATTGGCATCGCAAAATGACAACTGCCACTGAACCGAGGGTATTTCTAAAGTGTTTCCTGGCTCACCACTGCCATTTTGATTAAAAGATAGCTATTAAGCAAGCCGCTTTCAGAAATCAGCTCACTAGAGACAGTGGCAGTGGCATCGCTGTGATTTAAAGATCCAGCTCAGGAATATATCAAAATATCCAAAAACAGATAAAAATCAAATTACTTCTAAACATTTCTTGGTCAGGTTATTATCCTTCCTAGGCAAGATTCAAATAAAATTATATATTTTTATCTCTTGTGATAAAACCATTTCTGTAAACATAGGTAGTAACAGAGACAATCATAATTATTATCAATAACAAACGGTTTCAGTAAAGAAAATATCTATAATACAAAGTAGAACGATGTCTGTCCGTCCATCTGTCTGTCTGTCTGTCCGACCGTCCCTTAAGATCTCGGTAATCACTGAACCGATCGGATTCTACTCTTCAGGGAATATACCTACTGGCACTGTGGTGGTTTTAGGCTATTTTCTTGTGGGGTGGGACACCCCCAACCCCCCCCCCCAAAAAAAAAAAAAAAAAAATCCCCCCCATTTTTTTTTTTTTTTTGTAGGGGATTTCCTTGGTCCTTTTACGTATTTCGCCCAAATTTTTTTTATCACCTCTTGGGGCAAAGCCCCTAGAGGCTAGGGGCGAAGCCGTTAGTTAGTAATACAACTTAAAAGTTTTTGTTTAAAAATCTTAATGTTTTAATACTTTTTTACATTGAAGTAGGGGACAATGACGATGATTGTAATCTTTTCATATAAAAATTGAAAGCTTGCAATAGTATAATTTTATAATAAGCATCAAATAGAGGATTAATTTGTTTTTTTGATTATATCTTAATTTTTTTTCACTCAAGTTATAAAATTTTTGTTTCTCTATGATTTTAAATTTTTGTTAATTTATTAGTTAATGTTTACTTTCGATCAAGTGTTCTTTGAAAGAAATGACTGATTTTTTTCTTCTTGAATATATCTCCCCCTCCTTATTTAGTCCAAGATTGGCATAAACATCAACTTGGGGGGGGGGGGGGGCAACTATAAGCCTACTTAGGGGGAAAAGTAAGATTAGTAAGAATGATACATGATTAATATATAAAGAGTTGTGTGTGTGTGTGTGTGTGAGTATAAATGAATCTGATTATTAAATTATCTCTGATTTGAATGGATAGCCACTAATAAATGCACTAGTGTGTGTGTGTGTGTGTGTGTGTGTGTTTGTATGTGTATTTATTAGGGTAAACATATTAATCATGTATATATAGGTATACAAAATAAAGTTATTAATATCAATTTCAAAAACAGCAATATAGATAGAAAATAACATTTGATTCTATAGACAAGTTTAAATTATTGAGTAGCTGCCCTAAAAAAAAGTAGGATAATTATGTCCAAAATTAGCAGTCACTTTTCAAGCATGTAAGATACATTTATTTTACTTCACTCACTCAAACAACGTTATGATGGACGCATGAATGTGCATGCCATAGTTATAAAGTAACTGCTCTGATTATAATAAGTAATATTATTTTCAAAACTAGAAAACTAAAATGTTAAAATTATTTATTTTTTAATATTGCATTTACATACATATTTTACGCTTTAATAACTACGGGCCTAGAAATGAATATTTTACAGTGTGTTCTTTTTTTAAAGTTTTAATAAGTATTACCCTTTATCAAAACCAAGAAACTAAGTTTTATTTCTTTTTAAAATTAATTTGTGTCAAAAATATACTGAACATTTGTTAAGCTTTATGAAAACAAGGATGACAACATCCATAAAAGCGAAGCTCTAAAACGGTAGGACAAACGGACATTAACACTTGTATAGTGTCAGAATATAAATGAAAAAGAGTCAAAGCAAAATTGTAATTAAATTTGTTGAAAAACTTCTTGGTACAGGATAATGTTTATGGACATACTTACATTTTTAGGAATTGATTACAGATTTGCTTTGCTTATAATATTGTACTTTGTTGTCCCAGGAATCAGTATACCAAAAATCAGAACATTTGGATAATTATATCACATACAAATTTGTTGTTAAAAAAGTAAAAAATTAACAAGTTTAAAATGGACGTATGGACATTGTAGTAATGATTATAGAGTTGTTAAGCTTTCTAAATCGTACCTAAATACTACAGGAATCACCATGCAAAGTTTGAAATAGATAGGACAATTCTAACATGCATAAATTAACGAATAAAGCTGTTCGTCTCGGACGGACGTGCCGACCCTAATTATAGAAAAGCTTCGCTTTTAGAAATGTTCTATCTATCTGTAGATGTTTTTTATCTTTAGTTTAATGAGCAATATGATGTTTTATAAATAATTTTTTTTAGATCAAATGGTAGAAAAGGGTTAATTCATCTGGTTTTGGCGGTTTGTCGTTAGCACTGAAATAAACACTAGAATTATCAAAACTGCTGATTTTACGGATTGTAGATTATTTTTTTTATATTAAGTTTACCAAATTTTTCTATAATTTTAGGTCTCTAAAAGAAAGCACACTGTATGTATATGCATTTAATTCCCCTGCGACCATTTTTTGTAAGAATGGCAACAGGGAAAGAGGGTAGGAGTATATTATTATATATGTATTGTATATTCATATCAATTTTAGACTGGATTAAAAAGTGATTTTAAATTACCTTTTTACAAAAAGGTCATTTTAATACACGACATACTATTTGAAATGGCTTTTGTTAATAATTATTATCCAGTTAAAGATCTATTTAAAAATCCTTTCCGATTGTAATTTTCTTCTATTTGGGTAATTTGTTTTTAGGCTAGATATATTGGTACACCGACAAACGTCCTACCGCGACAAACGTCCTAATGCGACAAACCTCCTAAACGACAAACCTCCTAAACGACAAACCTCCTAAACGACAAACGTCCTAAAGGGACAAACGTCCTAATGCGACATCTCTTTAGTAAAACGTCCTAAAATGTTTCAAAAATTATGAAATAAAAAAAATCTTCCAAATTTAAGGACAAAATCCTCTAATTATAAAAATATTTAACAATATCAAATTCAAAATGGCGATGAAACACAGGAAAAAAATATTTTTTAAATCGAATAACTTTAACCATAGGCTAAATTTTACAAATTTGTCCGACAGTTTTCCCAAAGTCTGTGTTGGCTATCACAAACGCAATGGTTTCGAACCCAATACAACCGTGTATTACAAAAATAAACCTTTAATTATCTAAATTTAAAAAAATATATATCTATTTCCTTTTATTTTAGAACATTTTTAAATTAAAATTGGAAGATTTAATTTTTGAGAAAAAAAAATTAGGACGTTTTACTTAAGAGATGTCACATTAGGACGTTTGTCGTTTTGGATGTTTGTCGTTTAGGAGGTTTGTCGCATTAGGACGTTTGTCGTATTAGGACGTTTGTCGGTGTACCGATATATTTTGCACTAATCTTATAAATAGTACGGGCCCCGAAAGTTAGGAGACAAAACCATCATTACAAGTAAAAATAGTAGGAGGACCTTAGGCAAGGGACAAAGCCACCATTACATTTATTATAACTAGTAATAGCACCAAGAGGCAAGGGAAAAAACCATCAATACAAATATAAATTAAATTACACCAATTATAACTAGAAGGATCTTCTAGAGGCAAGATACAAAGCCACCATTACACCTATTATAACTAATAGGATCACCTAGAGGCAAGAAACAAAGCCATAAATACACCTATTACAGCTAAGGATGTTCTAGAGGCAATAGACAAAGCCACCATTACATCAATTATAACTAGTAATAGCACCTAGAGGCAATGAACAAAGCCATCATTACACATTTATAAATAGTAGGAGCCCTTTATGGCAGGGCAAATCCATAATTACGCCTTTAATAAATAGTTGGAGCCCCTTAAGGCAAGAGGCACAGCCAACTGTTACAAGTATTACAGCAGCTAAAAATGAAAAAAATGAGTCGACCTAACAAAAATATTATAAATTTTAGCAAGCTTGGGTTGGAGGGGACAGGGGGGATTGAGTAAATCATGATTACATGCATTTCTCAAAGCAAAGAACATAATCCTTTTTTAACATTTACAAAATTATTTATTCAACCAAAAAAGGATTTTTACATTTTTCATTAGAATAATTTCATTTATTTTTATGATATTTGCTAAATTAAAAACAAAATTAATATCTCGGAAACCGCTTGAAAATAAGGTTAGCAAGGATCAGGAATTTTTAAAAAGAAAATTAAATTTCTAAATCTAGATCTAATTCAAACAAATGAAACAATTGAAATAAAAATAAATTTTAGCAAAAAAAGTTAGAATACGCCAAAATCAATAATTTTGTATATATAAATACATACATATGTAAATAACATGACTATAATTCAACATTTATTTATTCTAAAACATTAATAAAAGTACAGGGTGCACAAAAAATGGCTCTAAAGTTTAAAAGGTCTTAAATATGTAAACAGTAAGTAACAGAATACATCTATGTCTGTTTGTTTGATTGACTTTCTGTTGGTCTGTGTTTCTGTTAAGATACGGCTTACCGTATTACCGTGTTACCGTAGAGTCAAATGCGCTTATTAAATCAAACTGTTCTTAATTATGACCAAATGTATATTTGAAATGACCATATACATTTGGTCATAATTAAGAACAGTTTGACTTAATAAGCGCATTTGACTAAACGGTAACACACAACTTTACAGAAAATATGCCAAAAAAATTACCCACTTCATTCTAGTTTACTGACAGCAATGTTTTCTTCAAGTTCAATATCTCTGTCCATATAAAACTATTACACAAAATCGATAAAAACCAAGTACATATAATTAACTTGAGTATTTTTATTCGTATTATTATAATTTGTGCTAACTTTTTTTTACGATTTCACTGAAATATTAAATTAGAAAAATATAAAAAAGTTATAATCAATAAATTAATGAGTTTTTTTGGGAGTTATCCTTAAAAGAAACAAGCTTTATAAAAAACCAGTTCATCATTAGGAAAATTTTGTTAATATTTCAGTCTTATAAGTCTTATACGGTTTTTGTCTGGTGTTATATTTTTTATTCTACCCCTTATGTAGATTACAATTATGTAGTGCTTGAAACATTTAGACCCTTAACTAAATGAACCTACTAATCAAAATTCAATAAAAGTCCCCAAGGTTATTAAGCCAACTAATAAGACTTTAGGAACAAGTGTAATAAACAGCACAATGTCTTCTTTCTCCCTGGTATTATTATTTGTTTTAATGAATGTCCTAGATGTTTTCTAAAATTTAATCCTTTAACATCATAAATTCTTGATTTTATTCTAAGCTTATGAGCAAAATCCATACACTCTTAGGCATACACACATACTCAGTACTCACACACACACACACACACACATACTCAGTACTCACACACACACACAAAAAAAAACACACACATACATTTAAGTTTAACCAACATAAGGACAGATATGATGAATTAACTCTGTCCTGTCTCAAAATAAATTATTATCTTTCATTGTTTCCAATTCACACACACACACATACACATACAAATATACACACACACACACTCACACACACACACATACTTACTCACAAAGTAAAACCCAAATATCCAACCACTTATCCTTCCACATAAGTAGAACTTGTTTGGTCATTTCAGCATAAACTTACACTTTCATTTATTTTTATTTGTTTTATTTATTGCCCTAAATTAATATCGGGAATGTGGTATATTTATATTTGCCCTTTTTGTGATAAAGAATCTACTCTATAATTCATATGAGTTGTTTTATAATAATTTTTATGTATAGTGCAATTTTTTGGCTTATAATAAAGGTAGATGGCTGGAATTTTGTGTTAATCATCAAGTCTAAATATAACACTTCTGTAAGTTATTTACTTGAGAGAAGTATCTTTTTGAAATACTTCAACGAAAGAAGAAGGTAATGCCAATTAATCCAACGTTCAGAAAGGAAGGGAATACATACAAACGTAACATTGTCATAGAGAAGTTACACTATAATAAGTTATAATTATTAGTCCCCAGTGTTCCTAAAATATCTTTTTTTAAGCTTGTTTAACTGTACCAATATTAATGTAGAATATGTTTGTAGGTTTCTACATGTACATATGTGTTAGCAGAAGTAGTAAAACCAATAAAAACTCCAAACAGTCCGTATGTATTTATAAGGAATAACGGTATTATCCTCTTAGAAATTTTTTTTTCAAAATTGAAAATTTGAGTACACCCCCCCCCCCCCCCCCACCCCCCGACAGCGAACTATGAACTCTGGCCGCAGCGCTCGGCCCCCTTGCCTGCCTAGCCGCAGCGCTCGGCTCCCTAGCCTAAAACCTAACCTAACCTAAAATAGTTGTTCGTCGGTACTCGGGGGGGGGGGGGGGGGGGGGTACATAACGCCGGAATAACTTAAGAATTAACTGAAAGATACCGATATGGATATAATATATTTTTTTCTTTTGCCTATTACGTTGTTATGGAGTTGAAAATATGATGAGGAAATTGCGATATTCACCGCTAGGTTTCAAGATATACAAATCAGTTTATAAAGCATTAGAGGGAATTTTAATTCAATTGTCAGCTAATCTGAATCTGGTAAAGGCTTCTGTTATTCTTCTGAATCTACAAAATAAATAATTTTTTCCTTCAAATTTATTAATTAATTGTTTTATACATATTTGTGGAAACCTATATTGGCAGCTATGAATATAATCATGCTTGTGTTATCTTATGTCCAGAAATAAGTCTGAAACAAGTATTAAACAACAATATTCTTCAATAGTAATGACCATCTTTATAGCCGAGGGGGTAAATTATTCAAAACAAAAATATTTTTGTTAGCTCATTATTTATTTTTTCATTCTACAATAGATATTTATTATAACAGTCTTGGTTAAAACTCTACAACAATTTGATAACTTTAAAAAAAAGATCTGTGAACATTCAAGTTAGTAAAATATATGTACCCCTAGCCTTTAGGGGAAGGTAAAAGGTTAGGGAAATAGCCCAGGGATAAGGGATAAGAAACGTAGGAAAATATTATTTCAGGCCTATTTCAAGCCTAGGCCTAATAAACCAGTTTTGGGATGACGCAGTGGTTCGTCCTAAACGCTAATGAAAAAGCTGTGTGTGTGTGTGTAGATAAAGTATAGAATCAAATTCAGGTAGCTAGTTTAAAGTAAAAAACATAACTTTTTATAAACCTATATATTAATGGCTTTTGTTAAAATGAAGTTTTTTCTCTCCCAAAATTTTTTTATCTTTTACTTTGGTAATTTGAACTGTCAGAAAGCTATTGATAGGTTTCCCTCAGACAGATTTTAGTTTGTATTATTTGCATTTTTATTAATGAGTAAAAATTTTATTTGAAAATTTCATTGCTAATTAAAATTCAAAATAAATAAATAAATATGCACTTGGGTAACATTCTATCAAGTTCTTTGGATACTATAATGTAATGATATATCTGTACTGTGTTGTATTGTACAAAAATTAGGGTTAAGGTGTTGTATCAATTCCGTACTAAATTTTTAAAATTCAAAATACAACATCTAATTTATAAACTACCAAATGAAAATTCGTAGCTACCTTCTTTCCAAAAAAATAATCCCGTTATTTTTGTTTTTTCTATATGGCCCTTTTTTAATGTTTAACTCTAAGCAGATTTAATAATTAAACTAATGTGATCTAACACCATTTATATTTATTTTTTCGTAGCAGACGAAATCATTATTTTTTCTAGAATTGTCTGCTTCTAAAATTTCTGCCAATTGGTGATTGGTTGATACAAAACAAGCCCAAATCACAGAACACTATTGGTTTAGAGCGGTAGCCAATATGAGCCGTCCGCCAGTAAGGTCATTAAATTAGGCAAATGGTAAAAGTTGCATGATCCCTTTCAAAACCAGGCCGAGACCTAATTTATGGCCAGGTTTCCTATCCCTTATCCCTGAAATAGCCCAAAACTACCCGAATACATATGATATGTAAAAAGTACAACTAATTCGGTTCAGTATTCTCCGATATCTTAAGCTCAGACAATTTTTAAGTTTCAGAGGATATTTCATTTAATTTTTTAAATAGATTTTCTAAAACTAATTTTTTGCCTACTTATTGTATAAGGTAAGGGTTTAATGTAAGGTTTAACCCTGAAATGACAAACGTTTTAAAATTTGTGTGCACTGTGCACGCCTCTGGTACAAGTTCTAGTTTATTAACGCTGTGTTAAGTGTGAAGAAATAAGAAGATGCACAAACTTAAAAAACGCAAATGATGAAGGAAGATTCCTGAAATATTTTATACATTTGAATCACAACAGAATTACAAGCCAGTATGTATAGATGAAGTATTATTAGGATTATATGTTAAATAAATCCATTGAAATGTCCCAAGTTGTTTGCATAAACGGTGAGATTGGACCCTTGGGCCTGGTTATATCTGCGACAGGCAAAATTTAAATTTAAGAAAAACAGTGTAATACATTATTTTTAGAATTTAAATTAACCTTTTTTGTCATTGGCTTCTTCCTTAGCTTTAAGAGGTTTCCCAGAGATGGGTGGGATTGCATGTCCCCAAAATTTAATTTTTGAATGTAAAGTCTGGCCGTTCACAAGATCTTAGTTGGCAAAATCAATACAAACACCCACACACAACTGTATCAAACGCTTTGTTTAGATCAAAACAACACAAATATTTCTCCTTTTTAATTTTTCTCTCATAAAAATTGCATAGTGTATAGAAAACGTGATTAAGTCTTACATTAGATTAACATAAATATTAAAGGCAGTACAGACGTACATGGGTAGCTTATATAGCTGCATCGCTAATAGAAATAAGTTGAATATGTAAGAATTTTGTAAATTCATCATAATTTTTCTCATGAAATCTTAACACAAAAGTTTTTTATTTTTAGAATTACAACTTAAAAACTTTTATTATTTTTATAAGGTTATAGAATACTGTAATCATTTTATTATTTATTCTCTATATTTTTTCAGATTTAGGTGAATATGTAAATTTTGAAAGAAATGTTATGAAGTGGTTTGTGAAACCAAAAAAATCTTCAATTTAAACATATTAGGTATTTCCTTCTAAGCAGCATAGCAACTCTATACATAGCCAGTCCTTTAGTGCGTTGGTTTTTCTGAGACATCTAACAGAAACGGGATTTGCTCATCTTCTTTGTAACTTAGAAGTCTCATCGGAGGAGGACACAGTGTCTCAAAATCAGCCATGTGACGTCATGAAAATGAGGGATTGTCCATCTCTTTTTTAGGGGTTTTCTTTCCCATTTCTTCTCTCATCTCCTCATTTTTATGACGTCACGCGGCTTATTTTTAAGATACTTTGTCCCCCTCCGTCTCATATTTTTGTGTTGATTTAAATACATATAAACATTTGGTTTCCTAACATTCCTCGCAGTTTTTGGACATAATTGCTTATTTGATTTTGTTGCTACTTTCATTATAGTCCTTGTTATTTCTTTCTTTTTAATTATAAATGTGATACAATTCAAAATATGGTTCAATTATTATGGAAACCTTAGACCCAATTGATCTATTATTTATAATGCTAAATAATAATTGCATCTTAATTTATGCAATTAGTTACAATATAATATGCAATGAATGTTTCTCATGTCTAAAATTCTGAAATAAAATTTATTCTGGTACAAACATACACAAATCCTAATATTCGTTTTATAATGGTTTAAGATTATCAGATGAACACATTTTAGATCTAAAAGTACCAATATTTAAAATTAATGTGTGTATAGGTTGTTCACTTATGCAACCCTTCCATAAAAATTGATAATTCAACTATTTGTTGTACACATATTGTGTTAAAAGAAAATATACTACATTTTTCCAAAGGTTGATAATTCATTTTATTTTTGGTACATTTATTAAAGTAAATATTCTACCCTTCTCTACATTGTTGAGATCCACTTATTTGTTGTACACCCTGTGTGTTTAAAGTAAATATTTTCTGCCCTTCTCTACAGGTTGAAAGTTCAGCCTATTTGTTGTACATCCTGTACATTTATTTAAAGTAAATATTCTGCCCTCCTCTAAAGGTTGATAAGGTGTAAATACTATTTTGTGAAGAGTCTACACTTATATGAACACACTGTAAGAAAACCCGTTTTATTTTGAAAAAGAATTTATGGGTAGAACCTTATACTTCTTTTCTGTTGATATATTTCTTTTGGGGGTTAGCAATCTCCCTTTAAATAGCCGGAAACCTGTCCTGGAACACTTCACTGAAAATTGTAGGTCTATTTATTACAATTTAAACATTTATTTTGAAAATATCTTTGTAGGTTATTATGAATTTTAAAAAAATATTGCAAAATGTATATTGGAAATAGTTTTTACAGTGAATATTGTATACTCATATGCAGAAATATATCACAATTTTAACACGGTCTTCTTTATAAACATTTTCAGCGTTTGTGCCTCTAGCCTCTATGGTCTAGGGATATTCAAGAGGGGGGGGGGTGGAGTAAAGGGGTGTTTACCCCCTCCCCCAATAAAAAATTTACCACCATCTATGGGTTGCCTCGGGTACGACCAAAACCAGGAGGGGAGGGGAGGTGAAATTATTTACCCCCCTCCCAAAGGTGAATTCCTTCCATTATTCAGATTGTTTATCCCTACTCAAAAATAAAAAGCTTGGACGTCCCTGCAAGGGACGTATTGCATTTTATACAGAAAACAGTTAGATGAAACTTGACCAATTTTTTTTATTTTAGGTGAAATTTAATCAACTGTTGATTTACAAAGATGCAGGGAATACAGTCCTCTGTCGACAAAATCACCGACAAAAGTAAGTTTTATATTTTCTACGCACTCTGGAATGAATGTTTATTTATATTTTACTTTTTTTCCCCACTCAAAATAGGTGTTTCATCTATTCTACAAAAATTTCCCTTTACCCGAAAAAGTATCTGCTAGTATTTTATTAGCAAAATTCTTCAAAATCCCTGAAAAAAAAATAATATTCATAAGGACAATTAATTCCAAAAGTGACATAGCTATATGAGTTTAGAAGAAAAAAAAACTATGGTTTCGGTGTAGAGGAAGCAATATATCTATTTATTTCTGAGGGATGGTTTACCCAGATACTCACCCAAAAATAGCATAAAACCTTCCCATGAACTGAACAAGCTTTAATTAAATTTTTAAACTTTTAAGCTACAAAAAATATATTCACAACAAGTATTGAATAAAATTTTGGACGGGCCAAGAATGCTATCTTCATTGATGCGGGATAGGTGTATGGAAGGGTGAATAAAGTTGATTAAATATTAATAAGGTGCTGATTAATAGTCTTTGCAATAAAGTGATTAATTTGCTTATCTAAGTAATTAAAATTTAAAAAGCTCTTTTGCCGAATTGAGGAAAATCCCCTAAAATTATAACACATAAGCATACAATAATAGAATCTCTATTTGACATTGATTTCAATATAAACACTGCAGTCACAATTATTGTCCGCTGGAAACGAGTATTTCCTGGGAGGGAGGTGACATTGGATAGAATTTTATCTGCTCACCAAAATTTTAGCACGTCTCCAACTACATTTACTGCACCTTAATTTTGTAGGCATATAAGCAGTGTCCAAACTTTTTCGAATATAATTTTATTCTAAGGAAGGGGTGTTTTTGTTTTACATAATCAATTTGTTCTATTTTTATTGAAGAAGATCTTAATTTTCTTTATAAATCAAGAACTTTTGAAAAGGAAAGAGAACAATTATCAGATAATTAACCAAAAATGCTTTAGATCAATTTTGTAACCTAGAAATTTGGTAAATACAAGGGGATTTTATCAGCTCTTACCAATAACTAAATTAATTGAAAAATATTTAGTAATTTCAGCTGATTTTTGTGATTTTGTGGGGCCAACGACCTTTTCATCTGCCCTAACTATTATTTAATATTTATTTTGCTTGTTTGCTATACCTTATTCTTGAGTTTTAATTCTATTTAGGTCCCTTGAAAACAAAGAAACTTGAAAGAAAGTCTCAAATAAGTTATCCCATATGTAAAAATAAGGTTTATCTATATATGTAGGCAAACTATAATAAAAGTATTAAGGGATATATGATAATGTGTAATTCTAAAAGTCTCGATAATGACTAGAAGAGGGGTGTACCTGTTTTTGGATGGGTTAAGACTCTTTTCTTTACTCTTCTGCAAATGTAATTAACCTTTAATTGGAATATAAACTAAATAAGATGGAAATTAGATTTATCTAACCTGAAAGATAAAATATTGTTAACAATTGTTTAAAACTTTGGTAAACTTTGTACTAGGGGTGTTGATTCAATTCTGCTAGAAAATCAAAAAACTAGCAGCAACTGTGCATCCCTAGATTCTAGGGGCTTTATATCTAGGGGATGGGGTTAAGTTGATTAAGTACCAGTAAAACAAATCATATATCAAGCTTCAATGAAATGCACAATCTAATGCAGAAAAATAACCTAAAGCCATTCAAAGACTTTTATTAAAAACTGAAATAACTAATAGCCACTCTGGAAACTAAATGAAATAAAAAAAACTAAATCGATTCAGTGACTAGTTAACAAACATAAAAACTCTACATAGGATTTATAAAAACAGATAGAATTAAATTGTAAATTTATTACTTAAACAGCTACATTACTTTTGCATAAATGATAGAACAGCTTACATTGTTGTGTGGTTACCATAAGATAAGGAAGGGAATCTTGTTCAATGAACCGATATGTAATATAAAAGGCTTTTCCACACCTTACAAATACAAATAATAGGATAACAAAATTTGGGACTGCATTTTTTTATCAAGACTTTGTACCCAGCTGCTTAACTGTTGAATTTTAAGCATCAAATGTAGCTTGACTTCGAAATATTACCGTAGAAGTGAAGTGTAGAATTTTTGAAGCGATGTAACAATATTTTAATGATATTACAACTCATATTGGAAAATTTTTTTTTTTGGGGGGGGGGGATTTTAAAGCTAAAATTGTATTTTGACGGTATTTTGCAAGATTTTCCGCATCCTATATAGATTAATGATAAGAGAAACATCATTCTTTTTTTTTTTCATGGTTTCGGGCGTCAATGGCCATCCTTTGACAAAAATGTAAAATTAAATCTTGGATATCATTTATAGAAAATAGTGCATCTGCCATCTTAAAATATTATCCTCAGTACATTCAGTAAATTTAAAAATCAGTTTTTTACAGTTTTTATATTCAAAGTCTTTTGAAATGTCAAGTTTTTCTATAATAATGGACTTTTTGACAAAAGATATAATCATCCTATTCACCTAATATTTTAAAAAATGATTCCTAGGATAACAAGAAAATTATTTAAGGGGAAACATCTCCATATTCAAGTTCTAAATTTGGAATTATTTCCTTTTAAACAGAATTCTGTATTTACGCAATTTTACAACAAGTTCATATACATACAATTTTGTATAAAGTTATATAAAGGTGTTGAGTACTGTAACTTGTAATTTTATCTTATTATCAAAAGTTATATCATGCAGATGAGACAATATTATTATTAAGAGAGAACAAAATGGAATAGAATATTACAAAACTCATATCTGCCAAGATCATAATGTTTTTCATTTTTGGGAGAAAATAGTAATCGTAGATTAGGTAATAAAACTGTTTTCAACTTCTTAACATTCTGATCAATTCATTATATTATTATAATATAGAAAACATAATATGATTTCGTTCTAGAAAGAAATTATTAGAATAGCTTTGCTTTGGAAAATATCAAGTTGACCTTTGTTATTAATATTGGCTCGCCACATTCATTTGTTTATATCATCAAAGTGCAAATAGCTTAGATATGTATATCAGAAAAATCAGGGCTTAGTAGCCGCTCACATTAATATAAATATAAATATGGGCGGTGTAGCTGCTAATATTGATAAAGGAAAAATGTAATTGTATAGAAATAGGCTCAGCTATTGTATGACTGCTAAATTTTCGACGGCTGATTTTAGTCATGATTAGCCGCTTTTTCGGCAGATTCTTAGGCTGTGGTTGTGCTAAACGCGACTTCGACTGCCAAATCCTGAGAAAATGATAGGTAGACACAGAAATGAGAGAGAAGCAGAGAGTGAGAGAGAGAGAAGTAGAAAAAGAGAAAGAGAGAGATGTAGAGAGAGAGAGAGAGAGAGAGAGAGAGAGTGAGAGAGAGAGAGATGGAAAGATATAATAATATGTAATATATGATTGAATGAACTTAATGATATATTGTAACATCATTAGACCCGTTCATTATTTCATTTTTTGTATTTCTATTTGCCTTGGCTTTTAAAATGAAAAAAAAACGTTTATAGAACAAAGCTCAATGATTTCTTAGATGAAGCTTTTTGTAGCACTGTTTACTTTTTATCATATAAAACATTCTTCAAAATTTATCATGATAATATAGTAGTACTTAATACTTATGACTTTAGCAAAGCTTTTATTTAAAATTAATTTCTAAGCAAAAGAAAAAGAACATATGTATTTAGAACAAATTTAAATTAAAAAGGACACATTATGAACCAGTTGAGATACAGAACATAAATTTCGCACACTTCATAGGTAGGTCCTTTACTTCTAGGTAACGTGAGTTCATTTCTGCAATATGTATCACATTATGCATTAATAAGAACCAAAAATTGTTACAACAGCACAAACTGCGCCTTCCCCCACTCTCCCTCCCATTAGTTAAATCCCCTGTTTTTTTGTTTCTTTTTGCAAATGTTAAAATGTAAATATGAAACACAGAAAATCAAGAATAATGAACAGGCCTATTTTGTATTTAGATAATAACAATTATCCTACTGGTTAATGTTATCTATACCAATGTATATCAATGTATTTACACTTGATATCATTTCTATTAATTACATTTTGTACATTTTGTACAACTCAAAGTTTTTGTTCATTTTCAACTTTAAATCCAAATATTTCAGTACAATTTAAAAATTAGAAATACAGACGAGAAAGCATTGCATCAATTAAAAAAAATTGTCAATATCTTGACAAGTAACTAATTAGCATATAAAGAATATATTTGATTTGAAATTTATGCTAAATTTAGTATTTTACAATATATGTATTGTTTATAAATATTCAAACTATGCATTGCTTACTAATTTCTAAGTAAGAATTTGTATTAGAATTCCTAGGAATTTTAATAAATCGATTATTACAGCCACCCCACCCCCTCCTAACATAGAATATTTTTTTATGATATTGTCCAAGCTTTTTTAGTGGGGGCGGGGGAAGTGAAGTAACGATATTTTGTTAACCTCTCCCCCTCCCCCCCTTTTACTTAAAAAAATAACCTCGGGGGTTAATTTTACGTCATGGAGTTATCTAATGCATCTTAATTGGAAAATTGTGTGTGTGTGTGTGTAGGGGGGGGGGGGGGGTTAATGTTTCAATTGAAATATACAGAATTTTGCCGGATTTATTTTGCTGTTTCCACTCAATTTAAATTTCACCTTGTGTCAAGCTTTGAATAATGGCCACGAGGGAAGTGCTATCACCTCTGCAAAAAAATTAATTTCAAATTTTGCATTGGTGACTTTTTTTCTGCTGTATTAGCATTCTGAAATCTTTTAAATATCAGATTAAGTTCCTTTTCTATGTTTCGATACTGACAAAAAAGTCTTTGTACATACGCGAATTCATATTTAGGATAAAACCTAGTTCTCATGGGGCAAAATATAAAATAATTTAAGAAATAAGTATAATAGTTTTAAATTAGTTACAGCAATTATTTTACATTTTGGAAGTCCTGTAAAATTAACGCCCAATACGGTTATAGTTCAAATAAAGAGGGTTATTAAATATTACTATTTTGTGTCACCCAACATTCCAAGTTTTTATAAATATTGTAAATAATGGACAAACATAGCTTGTCAACTAAATATTCATTTTCATAATGTCTCCCATACCTCAAACATTGCAGTGTACTGTCATTACAATAAAAGCAAACAAAGCTTTTGCTATTTCCAGACAACCAACAAAGGTCAGGTTTTACACAATCAGACATAATGGTGATAATAATTAAGTTTTTTTAGAACACATATCGCGTGGTAAGATTGTGCTAATAAAATACTTTTCTGTGGTCGTTACAAAAATAAGGAAAAGATGATATTTAGGTGCTTTCCTTAAAAGAGCCTATTATGCCCTCGGGTCTAACAAAACTTGTTTTAAGCTTATCATTTTCATCTTAATTTCTGCGGAAAGCTGTCTATAATACGATGCAATAAATAACTATTTATAAACATTTACTCTTTTAAAAAGGATCCTCTTTGAATTATTATTATTTACTTTTGTGTTTTAGTGTTTGTCAGTTACATACATGAATGAGCCACTAGCTATTAATTGAGAAAACTATATTTTATTTGTCTTTTATTTCAATTTCCCTTTGTAGTATTTAATTTCTCTCTTCTGAAGTAATTTTTTTTTTCACTTTTAAATATATTAGAATTTTGAGAACGATGTATTAAATTATAGATATATCATATCCAGATGGTCCCTCTGACCCTAAATTTTATCAAACTTATATATGGATTCTGTAGCAGACAAACACCTTTGTTTATTTTATAAATTATACAAGCGACGAATTTTTCGAGGATAATCTCTAGAAAGTTAGCTTTATCCTAAGGAATTCAACAATTCATAGCTAACTTATTTTAGGTTTTGTCATGTGTGCTTCACGCTATACTAGGAAATAAATTTTTACACAAAAAAATTAAACCCAGGCAATGCTTTAACTTAGGAAATGGGACTATTTTTAGCGACTAATTATGCGAACGAAGTTTAAAAATATTCCCTTTTCTACCAATATATGTACAAAATTTCAATCAATGCGTGTATGGAATGTACCTGCATTGTTCTCCTATTGGCTCATTTAGAGAGTAATCAACTAGATTATTTCTATTTGTTCATTGTAAAAAAATATCTTGCATTCCCAACACAGAATAATACAACCATGTATCTAACTCGTTTAGAGTGTATGGTATTTTCAATTCTCGTATGGTTTGTAGTAATGTGAACTTTATCGTTTGACAAAAGTGTGCTAGCCATTCCGAAATTATAATGATATTTCATAACAACAAGACACAGAACATTTATGTTGTATCACAAAAGCAGCAAGAAATATGTAAATAAAAGATCTTTAAAATTTATGCCTTGAGCCGAATTCTTTATTACGATTTAATAATTTATAAACAATTCATATTTATTGTACTTGTATTAGTTTTAAATTATTATAATGGTTATAATGGTAATACCTGTGGCGTGCACAGCAACTCGCCAGAGGGGTGTGAAATCATTAGGGTGGGAAAAAAGTTTAAGGAAGGTGTTTACACCCCCAACACACGCCAGTTTTCCCAACTAAACTAAATTACATTGATAAAAATGTCTAATATTCAAGCATTTTGGGGAGTTATACTAGTATAGTTTGTATGAATTGGTTAAAAACATTTGAACATACGACCAATATATAATATTATTGTGGGAGGATGGATGGATACATGGATCTGTTGCTAATCTCTGGATATTCACTCCTGTGTCATATCATAAGAATTATTGCTTTTCTTACATATATAAATATATTTATTTATAAGCATAGGTTTTTATACAAATATTTATACTCTAATATATGGAGAAATGTATGAAACAAGGACGAGGCACAAAAAACATAGATAGACAAAAGGACAAAATATGTCATAAAAAAATGTTCAAGAGCCTTAAAAGGAGAGGAGAAAACGAAAGAGAAAGGTATGCTCAATAATAATGGGAATTTAGACCAAAAAAATTGAGTTCTAGCTTTAATAGCAGCTGAGTTAATCTCATCTGACTGACGGACGGACAAAGTGAAATTTAGAGTAGCTTCTTTACTAAAAAATGTCAGTACACCTGTCCCCAGCAAAATATCTCAGTAACTGCTGGAACAATTATGTTCTAATTTTTAAGGAATCATTTACTAATGTTATTTCAGTGATTTTATGCCAATACCTACCGAAAGTTTATGAATAAATACCTTAAAAATTTGATAGAAATATATTCTGATAATGGATAAATATTTTACAGTTGCTTATTTCGTGTTTTTGACAATAATGTTACAACCAACACTATACACATTTCAAATACATAACTTTACAAATCATAAACTAAATAAGGATAGAACTCAAAACATGTTATAATGAAAACAAAGTACAATGTTATAAGTGAACCATCTCTATAATCAAGTCATAAAAGTATGCCCGTAAACAGTATCCTTAAGCAGTTTTTAACAATTCTTCTTGTAAATTTGTTTAGACTTAAACATAAATACATTCTGCTTACTCAGTTCTGGTACTCTACAAGTGTTAATGTTCGTCTGTCCCACCGTTTCAGAGCTTAACTTTTATGTATGATGTCAATCATCCTTGTTTAACAATTATTGTATATATAATGCAGCAATAACAAGTTAACTGCATTCTCTATGAAAAAAAGAACATTAAACAGCAAATAAAATTTTTATAAAAAAGCAATTTTATATTTTAAAAGTGAACACACTATTTGACCTATGAATTATTCTAAAAAGCGCTGCAATAGATTTGAATGAATTTTTTTTGAATGGTATTAACTACATAATACTGTATCTATAAAATTCTCTGAAACAAACCTACAAAATTTAAATATTAATGCTGAAAAGTAAACCTAACTGTATAGGTTCATATCATATAATATCATTTATGCTAAATAATTTTGGTTTCATTATTAACAAGAATAATTATGTAAATAAGAAGCACAGCAATAACAATTACTAATGTATTTTATTTCAGGTAGAAAAATATTTGAAAACCAATGTGCAATACTGCATTAAATCTATTTTTACTTTGTAATGCTTTTCCCATTATGGCTTCGAAACCGATTAATATCCGTTGGATTAGAGCCATGCTGAAAAAAATATTTATATCATCGTATTACAGAAATTTTCCATAAATATTTCTCCTTGGGGCTAACAATCTTGTACTTTTTCATTTGCGGAAAGCTGAAGGAAACATTTTTTTATTAGGAACCCAGTAAAAGTGTCTGACTATGACGTCAGAAAAATTAACAATTAACCAATGAGAGACCGCTATATATTTTACCATTGGTCAATTACAGTGAATACTGGCTTCTCATTGGTTAATTGTTATTTTTTTCTGACGTCATAGTTCGACACTTTTACGAGGTTCTTTTATTAGATTTTTTTTTGTATTTGGCATTAAACCTGCCTGGGATCAATACTAAAGTTCTACAAAGTTAATTTTTGATGTCGGCCCTGATTTTAACTAGAATTCAATTGACAAACAGACGGAAAGACAGGCAAACAACATGACCCTAACTTTCAGAGTAAAGAATATAAAAAAATCCGGAAAAAGTACGGATTTACTCTGTTTGTAAAGAAGGTGCATCACACAAGATAATTGAATTACCAATTACCCTTTCTGGTTTCTATGATTACGCTACCATTCATGAAGCATCATTTCTTAATCATATTAGACCAGTGTCGGGCACACCTATTTACCAGCTGGATATCCTTATTGGGTGAAAAAAAATGTTACTGGGTTCTTAACACTTGTTACCCCTCATTCCCCTATAATACTTAACGAAGCTCTTTATAGTGCCCATAAAACATGACGTCATACAATACAAATGACCAATGATAGGCCGATTCATAGACTAAATTACCAATAACAGGCCAGTATACATTTTAGTTGACCAATGATAGGCCGGTATGACGTCATTTTTAAAGGCACATTAAAATGCTTCTACCTAACGTTTGTTTGCGTCCTATTTAATTTTTGCTCTGCCTAATCTATTTTTGATCCGTCTTTTTCTTTCAGAAAATAACAAACCATTTCAATCCATGTGAGATTGCAACCATCCTGTCATTTAAAGTATCATAATATTAGAGCAACAATGATTTCTTAGAATTTGGGAAAATAAATGTTTTCCTAATATGTATCCTTTAGTTATTTAATACCAACTTTATAAGTTTAATTTCATTAATAGTAAATTTTTAGCTAATATATAAAGCTATAAAATTTTTAAATTGTTTTGTATGAATTAATTTCATAGTTATTTGTAACACATTGCATGATTGTTTTTTTTCCATAAATATGTTGCAAAAGGATATATTTAATTTTAGCTTCTTCAAATGGGGACGCTAAGCATTGTGGACTTTCTATGAATCAATTAGGTAAATACGAGTCAGTGTTTAAATCAGTAGGGTACATACAAGTAAGAAATAGTTATTTCTCGTATCGTATTATAAACGGCTTTCCGCGGATATAGAATGTACAATTATAAGATTAAAACTAGTTTTTTTAGCCCCGAGGTGCCGGAGGCACCGGCTAAAAAAACTGGTTTTAATCTTATGATTGTACATTTCTATATTCGTAGAAAACTGGATATAATACGATGCTAGACATAGTTTTTTCGTATGGATGAGAACCGGTTCCTATCCACCAGATTCGAATGAATACGAGAAAAAATATTATTTACTAACAACTAATAACTAATGTTTATATCTAATTGTATTAATACTACTGTTACATTGGAATGAAAACAAATTTTAAATTATCAAGCTACGAGTCTTAGAAATTATATAATAAATAAAATCTAAATTTTATCAATAACTAGGGTAACAATATCCATTACTATCGAAGCATAAAAATAAAAACAATATTTTTATTGAATATTAAGAAATTTGAAACAGACGATGGCCTAAGTAAGTTTAAAGCAAATGATTATATTTAATCTTTAAAACATTATAAGTAGCTAATATCATATAGCTTAATGGACGGACGGAATGATGGATATGTAAAATTAGATATTAGCTTTGATTCAAATTTGAAAATATCCTAACAATTTATAAAATTTTGAACACATCTAACAAATAATTTTCTTTTTTCTTTTTAACCAACACTCACATAACATTTCTTAAGTTATAATATTGTGAGTAAACCCTAATAACATTTAGTTGTTTAGAAATATTAAACTAATGCAGGAAAGTATACTTTTTAAAACAATTTATGTATTTTTAAATTTATAATTCTATTGTGAGGTCCTTGATAAGGGAGGTGGAAATCAATTGACAACATAACTAACAAGAACAAAACCTAAAAGCATACAATCAAACAGTCATATGTAAAGTTTTTTTTTAAGTCAGGAAAGTAGAAAGAGAGTTGGACATTTACAACCTCCCTAAATTCACATTGAGGGAAGTAAACAAGCCCACTATTGATATTAATTCTTATATTTTAGATAGTTTGGATGGGCCAGGATTATTTGGTCACCTGATCACATTTCTGTCGGTACTGCTCATTCTTGCCACACTACCTGTTTCCTTATTATTTGCTGTTAAAGTTGTTCAGGTTAGTTCACACTATCTATAATACAAAGTAGAACGATGTCTGTCTGTCTGTCTGTCTGTCCGTCTGTCCGTCTGTCTGTCCGTCCGTCCCTTAAGATCTCGGTAACCACTGAACCGATCGGATTCTACTCTTCAGGGAATATACCTACTGTGGTGGTTTTAGGCTATTTTCTTGGGGGTGGGACACCCCCAACCCCCCCCCCCCCCAAAAAAAAATCCCCCCCATTTTTTTTGTAGAAGATTTCCTTGGTCCTTTTACGTATTTCGCCAAAAAAAAAATTTGTATCACCTCTTGGGGCAAAGCCCCTAGAGGCTTGGGGCGAAGCCGCTAGTATATTATCAAAGAAGCAAAGAATGAAGATGATTAAAGTCCCTCCACAGATTATGACGTCATACGATAGAGTAGCCAATGAGAGGCCAGCATAAGTTTTACCATTGGTCAATTACAGTGTATACTGGCCTCTCATTGGCATTTCTATCGTATGACGTCATAATCTGTGGAGGGAATTTAATCATCTTCGCATAGGATATCCCCCCGCCCACCCCTCCCAAATATGATTTTTTTATAACTTAGGAAAATAGTCAAAAACCACTCCTAGACATTTACAACCCTATTCGGTTAAGCTATTTTCGAGATACATAGCTTAACAAGAGCTTATATCAAGTATAGATAGCAAAGATATAGATTAGAACCTAAAGCATATCTTTATTTGCTTGCTTATAGTAATACAAAAATATTAGGGGGATTGAGAATAGTTATTTCTCGTATCGTATTATAAACGGCTTTCCGCGGATATAGAATGTACCATTATAAGATTAAATCCAGTTTTTTTAGCCCCGAGGTTCCGAAGACACGGGCAAAAAATGGTTTTAATCTTATGATTGTACATTTTTAAATTCGTAGAAAGCTGGATATAATACGATGCTAGACATAGTTTTTTTCGTATGGATGAGAACCGGTTCCTATCCACCGGATTCGAATGAATACGAGAAAATGGGTTCTTGTAGGGTTACTTTTCATCGAAGCTAGTAAAAGTGGTGGCACAGATTATGAAACCAATGAAAGGCCAGTATACACTGTAATTGACCAATGGTAAAATTTATAGTTGCCTCTCATTGGTTAATTTTTTTTGACGTCATAATCTGTGCCGCCACTTTTACTAGCTTCCTTTTCATCCATTCGAAGCCCATGTAGGCTAGGGAAGAAGATTCTAGCATAAGTAAAAGTATGATAGGTATAATAAGTTAAAGTTATGGTATTTAATTTCACCATTCCTATGTATAATTAAGATATTTATTCCCCTTGTTAATGACATTAATATTTCCCCCTTTCTATGGTTTATTCATATATCTAGAGGACTTTTGTAATATACCAAAACTATACTTTATGACTAATTGGCTCGCCAAAAAAATATTCCTAATGTATTTTCTTTAATTTTCGCTAAATAAGGCCTAAAAAGAAAGAAATATCCATGTCCTCTGTACATTTTTACACCATTATCTGAAGAAGAACATTTTTTAGATATTTTTCAACTTAGATGATTTTTAAGGAAAATAGATTGTCATAGCTTCTACAAAAATAAACTCCAAAAAAAATTTAACAAAGTTATTTATACAGCAAAGCTACTTAATTTATATGTAAGTAGGTGTAACTATATTCTCTTATATTGGCCCTATACACAGGCAAATATATAGTAAACTTCATTTTTGAATATCTAAAAAAAATTTGTAATCATGTTTGTTTCTATATACTTTAAAAAGAAATAAATATAAATTTTTTAAAGTCCATATTCAGTAAATGTAATTGTTAAACTATAATTTGTTGCCCATACAATATTTAAAAAAAAAGTGTTTATGTATGTGTCTCTATGAGTAATTTTAGCTGTGAATCTGCCAATAGTAATACAGAATCTATACGCCATCAATAAGCTATATAAATTTAATGAATAATAAAACGTAATAAAAATGAATGTTATTACAACAGACAAAACATAGACAAGGTATATTTCCACCGCCCCAGGGGAGTAATTCAGAATTATTATTGTGACGTCTCATCAAAATATAACTGCGACTTTGCTTATTAAAAAAATATCAATTTGTATTTTTAGTTTATTTACCATTATAGTAAAATTCTCTATTTATAAAACAGATCAAAGGTAAAACCTTTCACTTCGCTTCGTAGTATGAACAACCTTTTTATCTACACCCCAACTATCATTTTATTTATTTCGCTTGTTGGCTATACATTATTCCTGAGTTGAATCCCAAAAGGTCCTAAATTTTAAGACTTTTTCTTTAATTTTTATGGAACTGCTGCTAGATAAGACAGAAATAAGGCTGCTTGTTGGATTTTCGCGTTTTTACAAAAATAAAATTAAATGCCTTTAAAAAGTCAAATTGTCATTAAATATTATTTAGATATTTCTATCTATTAACCATCGTGTATTGGTATCAGAAAAGTCTTTTGTTTAAATCTCTTATTAAGTCGTCTAGCCCATCGGATCCTAATCCGACACATCGTAAATTGTATAAATTATCCAATGTTGTGTACCTATATCTTGTAATTTTATGCTACTTTAATCTATAATTAGTTTATATATACACTTAAACATCATCAAATATTCATTTACTTACTTACTTATTTATTGCAATTATTAGTATATGTAATATGAATTAAGCAAACCTGTTGCACTTTTCTTCGCTTTATCTATTTTAATTATAATTTTCATTTCATTGTACATTTATAAAAAGATTTACTAAAAATACACTTACCTAAACATGTAAAATTTTCTTAAAAAATCATTATTTCAAATTTCTGTGAGGAAGGGTTAGCCCACAAACTTAGCGCCTATAAAAAAATACGTAATACTGGCCTACCCTTGGTCAATTAAAGTGTAAACTATCCTGCCATAGGTAATTAGTCTGTGTATTGGCCTATCATTGGTCATTTGTATTGAATGACGTCATTTTTTATATTCACTAATCTACCTTATGTCTAATTTGAATTATTTTAGGAGTACGAGAGAGCGGTTATATTTCGGCTGGGTCGGCTGTTGGAGGGTGGATCCAAGGGCCCTGGAATTTTCTTTGTTATTCCCTGTGTTGATAGTTATACTAAGGTAAATTATTTTAGTTTGGGCTCTGCTACTTATGGGCTCGGCAACCGTTCTTTTTATCTACGTGTTGCTAAAAATCTACGATTTGTTCAATTGTTGGTTGTTCCAGCTTATTCTGAGAAATGGTAAAATTGCCACTTTTGCCGAAGGCACGGGCTAAAAATATATATGTATAATTGTACATTCTATATCCGCGTAAAGCCGTTTATAATACGATGCGAGAAATAACTATTACGATTGCAGTAAAATGACAATAAGACTAAACTGGTATTGTTGACATTTAAATGGATGTTGACATCCTTGTCTTTATTTATTTTAAAGTTAACAATATGAAGCTTTTTATAGTGCCAAACAAAGGTCAATTAAAATGTATTCTATCCCTCCATTGGTAATTTAGTCTGTGTAGTGTAGTGGCCTATTATTGGTCATTTGTATTGTATGACGTCATTTTTTATAGACACTATAAAGAGCTTCTAACAATATTTTATTTTATCAACGTCAGAGGAAGTGTATACTGGTGAAGTGTGATTGAAAACTTTCTGTGGTTTAGAATTCCTTTTTTTACTTTCAAACATTGGCCTTCAACAAAACAGGAATAACAACATCCATGATAATAAAATGCATTGACGAACGTAGAGTGTCAGACCTTTTAGTTTCAATATGAAAGAACCAGAATATAAGGTTCTGAGATAAAAAGAACAAATTGCTTTTTAAAATAAAGACCATTTAATTTTTTAAATAATACCTATAGACTATATGAAGAAAATAATAAAAATAATTTATATTTATGGTATGGTAAAGGTAAACTGTATACAGACTAGAAAAAATTACGTGAACAATAATTTTCTTGCTTTCTTTTTTTTTGGGCAAATTTATTATGGTTCAGAGTCAGTTGTAGTTCAGGGAAAATGATTCGAGACCAATTTTTTTTTCTTCAACTACAAGTTGTTTCGCCAATAGCCTCTAGAGGAGGGGGGGGGGGGGAAGCATAAAACCAACCAACCCGGAAAAACAACATTTCCGAACTCTTAAGCTTAATACAAAAAAAAACTTACTTATATTTTAAGATTATTATATTTATTTTATTTTAGGTGGATATGAGAGTATTAACATTCGATGTGCCACCACAAGAGGTAAATAACATTAATATAAGGATCACAACATCCATAAGTGCGAAGCCAAAAAAGTGCCAAACTTTTATATTCAACATTATTTAGAAGTAAGAACAAAGAATATTTAAATACGGGTTTTTAGATATTGACACATTCTGTTCATTTTCATACTTTGACATAGAGATGCGTTGTTCCTAGTCGACCTAGACATCATTAGGACAATAAACATTTTAAACTTTAAAAACAAAGACCATAAATATAAATTTTCCATCACGTATTTTTTTACGATCAGAGCGACGGACGTACAGACCAAACCTATTTTAGAAAAACAAGACTTTTAAAATCAGGTTGTTAAACTGTTTTTAACCTTTTTTTGAAGGGTATATCAAAAATATACTCTGACACCTGTAGAATCATACTGCAAAGCCAAAAATGAGAACAATTGCCCACATCGATTTTTATTAGGATTTTAAAGTTTATTTTTTACTATGGATTAAATAAATTTTACTGAATCGTGATGTTTCTTTCCTTTGTGAGTAAAATACTTTTAGAGTGTCTTGCTTCATAAATATTGTATGCTATTTTATCTATCAAAACTGATTAAAAAATTAATTCTTTACAATATATCAATGAATTAACATAAAAATGTTTCATGTCTATTATACATTTAAAACACATAAAAGTCGGCTGTAGAGGACTAAATTTGTAAAATAATAATAAATGATAATGCAATACAACAAATTTATCTTTATCACATTTACAAATATGATATAAAATAAGATTATTCAAACTTATTTTTAAAAATATTTTTAAAAAGTATGTATCTCTAATGTGTAAAGTTTTCATTCTTTTCATTTTGATTAAATAAAAGTTATTATATTATATTGGGAATAAGTCACTTTGTGAAAACACTATATTTAAAATTTAAAGATTTCAAGCTTTGTCATTGGTTAATGCTGAATCCTCATAGTTTTTATGTTAATTCAAAGATATATCTTACATCTTTCACTTTTAATGAATAATTATAAATATAAAATCAAAAGAGCTTTTTTTTACTATCATTATCTTTTTATTATATTATAAAGAAAAATGCTTTGTAAGCTAGAATTTTACCCAAAAAGAAAAGACAGTTCACGATTCAGTAAAATTTACTAAATCCATAGTAAAAAATAAACTTTAAAATCCTAATAAAAATCGATTTTGGCTATTAATTTCATTTTTAGCTCTGCAGTCCGATTCTACGGGTGTCAGAGTATATTTTTCATATACCTTTCAAAAATAGGTTAAAAACAGTTTAAGGCAAATATCTTTCATAGCAATTTAGTTTTAAAATGGTTAAGTAGTTTAAATATTTAAGATAGAAAAGTAAGAGAAAAGTTAATATTTTAGAATATCAGAAAAATATAATTTGTACGAAAATAATTTTGAATTATTTTTGATGACTGTTGACATATTGCAACTCCTATTGTGTAAGTGTAATTGTGCCACTGTCAACCTAGATATCTTCACAAATATTCACTGTAGATCTCATCAAAATAATACTTTTTTATTTTTTGGGGAAAATCATTTTGGTGGCTTTATTTTGCACATCTATAAAAAAATATATAAATTGTTATTGAAAATTTTAGTGGATTATGATTAAAAATTACTTATTCCTAGAAAATTAGTAAGAAATAAATGAAAAAATCCTTTTTTGGATACAAATTCCATTAATAGGAATAACTGAGAATGGCTGAATTTAAAAAATTTCACTAATTTTTAACATAGAGCAGAAAATAATTATTTTTTTTTATAAACCAAATATGAAAAAAATGTAAATTGTGAACAGGTCTAACACAGATATACATACTAGACAAAGAAAGATTATAATTCTCTTTGAGATAGAAGTTTATTTGGTAGATCCCCTAGAATTTACTAGTGAATCACATTGTAGACCCCCCATTCCCTATCTAATGAAAGTCCAAAGTTATTTTTCAGGGAATCGTAAGATTCCCAATATGGGGGGAAGGTGTAAAATTGTGTCCCCTTATCATAGGGGAGAATCTAACTCCAAGGTCTCAGAACCAAGGTATTAGGCACTTAAGAATTTTGTTTATAAATTTTCGGGGTTATAATCCCTCTCAATTTAACAAATTGTGGGGGGTTATGGTGCTCCTATAATAAATTAAGGGAAATTGCGTATTATTCATTCATCTCTCCCACCTCTCTGCACAAGAGACAACATTTTATACTTCAAAGCAAATTTATCATTGGTCCCTGCCATAGATGCAAACATGCAATTGAGGGGTGGGGGGGGGGGGGGTTGGCACCCCAAATTTTTGTGAAAGGAAATATATCACAATTTTACTTTTCCTTCCTATCACATAGTTGCAAGTGTTTTAAATCAAATCTTATTTCGGAAACATTTCCATTTAATAATTTTAGATTGACAGAGGACAAAAGGAAAAAGTACCCTGCTCTAAAATAGTTATAAATCTTCTCCGACCTATGAGAAGCTTCACTGTAAATAAAAACTATATTAGTCCATCGGAAAGCAAGATCCTTCGAAACAGATAAAAAAACACAGAGAAACATCCTATTACTTATTAAGCAAGGATATAATATTTTCTAATGTTTCTTTTTTTTTAGATTTTGACCAAAGATTCAGTGACAGTCCATGTTGATGCTATTATGTACTATAAGGTAAATATATCTTTCTTATAATTACTGCAAAGCTTTTTTAACATATGATAAGCCAGGTTCATGCTCTGTAGTGTACCTCGTGATTAAGATGCAAGCGCTAGTCTTTCGTTAATTGGAAGCTATAAGTGTGAAAAGTATTGCAATTACGCAACAAATGCGTATTATACTTGTGATACAACGAACAGTTGGCTAATTGAAGGTTCTAAGAGTCAATATTAATCGTAATAGTTATTTATTGCATTATATTATAAACAGCTTTCCGCCGGTATAAAACTGGTTTTAATATTATGATTATGACCTTTTTATATTCCTAGAAAACTGGATATAATATAATAATACGATACGATACATGCTTTTTAAGTATGGCTTAGAACCGGTTCTAATCGAGCGGATTGTGATCGGTTTCGAAGCCATACTGGAAAATAACTACGCAAAAAAGATAAAAATATTTTTACAAAATAATCTTCCTAAATCTTCCCGAAGATGGATATTTTTCAAAGTAATACACAAAAATATGCAGCAAAAATTGCTGAAAAAAAATTAAGTTTACCTGTGTTGTTGTTGTTTAATCAATTATGAAAAAGTAAACCTTGTTTTAATTCAAAATTTGCATTAACTGAATGTATAATATTTGTGCATAAAGTTAATTGTGTGTGTGTGACTCTGCACCCAGAGAGGGAGGGGACATTAGGCTGTTTATAACAATAGTCCCCAAAGTTTTATCTTATCAACTTTGGAGACAATTATTGAATTTTGATTGGTTGGTTCATGAAGTTTGGGGTCCATCGTTTCAACCACTAATTGTAATCTGCAGAAGGGGAAATTTGACAAAGCCCAAACTGTCCCAGTTTTGAGCAAGACGATTCCAGTTACGTCATATACGTTTCGGGAAAGAAAAAGGGAAGGGGGGAAGAAAATCTCTTCAAAAGAGATGGGAGAAAAGTGAAGAGATTTTCTTCCCCCCTTCCCTTTTTATATGACATCACAGGAATCGTCTTGCTTAAAACTGGGACAGTTTGGGATTTGTCTGAAATTTTGCATGTCATCATTGGGGATATACATCAACGAGGGGGGGTGTTGTCTTATCCCGTAGATCCCTACATTCTGCTCCCCTACTTGAGATTAAATGTGGCCATCTTTGTTTGACATATGATACCAATTTGCAATATGTTGCATTATTTTACCAACCATGAAATTCAAAACATATTCCATAACATATCAAATCTAGAGGCCGTATTCTATAAAGATCTTTACACAGATATTAATATTATGATAATAAAATGATTAATTATTTTAAATTTTTCTTTGATTTAGTAGCTAATAATTAGTAGCTTGATAATTAATCCAAATTTTTAAAACATATTATGTTTCTAGCCTCTGTAGGTTCTTACTTCTACGGGCTACTGTCCTTATGGGGCTCTCTTTATCCTTGCTTAACCTATCCTAAAATTATATCCGTTATGAGGGTAACGCAAAAATGCCTACACTATCACAAATCTTTGTGCTCTTATCATACAAGTTAAAACCTAAAAACTAGAAAATAGTTAAAATAATCATTTTATATATGAATTTTTTGTCAATTACAATTATACATTTTTTTTCTAAAATAGTTCTATATTATTCCATTAAATGTTTTAAAACTTTGCAGTTCTATTGTCAAACTTGAAAAGATATATTTTGAATAGATAATAATTTTGCTGGAATTAATTAATTAAATTCCATGTAAGGTAGATAATTTAGCAGCCAATTAATTTAATCAGTATCCTTAATTTTTAATGGAGAATATAGAGGATTTACTTGAGAAAACTTTTATTTGCTAAAGTACCTGGATGTTTGTTTGTTTGTGTGCGCGCGCGTGTCTATTAAGATGACTTAAACGGCTAAATAGATTGGTTTATAATTTTCTCTTATATATTATCTGAGAGCAGGTATTGGGCTGTTTTTGAGATATAACCCAGGTAAACAATTAACTCCTCCAACTTCTTATCCTTAAAAAATATATATTGAAAATTAAAAAAAAAAAAATTGAAGCTGTAATTGAGTTCAACAATAAGAACCACGCTGACAGAAAATATTGTTTTATCTTCAAATGAAATATCTCTTCTTGTAATATGATGCAGAAGTTTAATTTTAGATAATTTAATAAAAGTTGAATTAATTAAATGCTCTGTTAAGATTTTAATGTTTGATAATATATCATATTTTACAAATTAGATTTACATTCAAAATATACATGCAATGTAAATGTTTGGGATGTTACTTTATTTTTGTGAGAAAATAATCATGTAATCTTTTAAGTATAATGTTTTATATTGGAATTTAGGGCTTCCAATCAATAAACAACCCCCCACCTCCGCTTTCTTAGGATATGCCTGTGCTTAAGACAATGCATTTCCACTATTCTCACTACATAATCACGCTCTAGGCAAACCAGGAGTGCTTTTTAATGTCTTTAGTGCTTATAAAAAATGACGTCATTCTGGCCTACCATTGGTCAATTATAATATATACTTGTCTGTCATGGGTAATTTAGTCTGTATAGTATCTAGCCATTGTTCATTTGTATTGTATGACGTAATTTTTATAGGCACTATAAAGAGCTTCAAACTCTAAACCACCTGACAGAAATCGGACGGTTTTCCTGACTAAAAACATACTGTAATTTTTACCTAATTTTTTTTCGTTGTTGACGATGTGATATGTAAAGATATATTTGTGTGAAAACAGTAAGACCATAATGTACAAGTTCTATTTAATATTACCATACACTCTCCTTTAATAAAATCAACATTTATTCTGATACCCGATGAAAATTTAGGGCATTCTAAATAATTTCTATAGAAATCAAATATATGATATGTAAAAATCAAGGGTAAAATTTTAGTGGTCAGCGTTGAAAAGAAATACAGGCAGATATGATTCTTAACTGAATTCCTAGCTTTCAGCCAGAACAGCCGCCAGATGTAGCTGCCGTGACTGCAGATTGTCAAATAACAATCTATGGGTGGGTGGGTAAAGGGATGATTATCCCCCACCCCTCCAAAAAAAAAGCTTGGACGTCCTTGGATGAAATAGCTTGCGAAGCAAACTGAAACTACTTTCCGAAAAATGTTTTAACCCCTGAAAGGAATTTCCAAAGAAATAGAAGGGGGTTAGGGTTGGTAAGAACCAGGGAGTAAGGGAGGGGACAATGGATCGAATATTCAATTTTTAGAAGTCTCAGACTTTGGGTACTGGCTTAAAGGGAATGTGCAAGAATTTAGCAGTTTCTGACTGAGTTTGGGTACTTGCGCATGAAATGCCGCTACTCGTTATGTATGTTTTGAATATTGCAGACGGGGAGAAGGGATAAGGGAAGTGGGGGCAAGGGAAATAAACACTCGTTGTGTTAGTTTGGAATGTAGCAGACGGGGAGAAGGGAGAAGGGAGGTGGGGGCAAGGGGCAAGGGAAATAAACAAAATAAAAAGGGGCAGTCATATTCTTGCTAGCAGCTGGCCGGGTCCAATAATCTTGTAATATAAAAATCACACCAAAAAACCTCAATATATTACATCAAAAACAAGTTGTGATTTCACTATACATGACACTATGGAAATTATTCAATTAACAATCCCTTTATAATTTCCTACAAATTTATTGGATTAAACTGTATTTCATGCCCTTTCTTTGATAACTCTTATATTGAATTAATTGCCCATTGTCCCCTCCCTTACTCCCTGGGTAAGAACAGCCCTCCCCTGAAATTTATCTTGGTGGTATTAAAGGAGAGTGTGAGCAACAAAGTTTCTAGCAAAACTTTCACACAAACATTCAATTGTATTGTCATGTAAGTAAATCAATTTCTGTAAAGTCTACAAATGTAGGTTATCAAAAGTATAACTTTTCTAAACATATTTCCATTTCACGTGTTACAGTAACATTTTTCCAGTATGGCTTCCAAACCGTAAAACAAATAGTTTTACAAACAGCTGCGTATACTAGGACGCGATAAATAACTATTCCTGCCACTTTATTATTATTTACTAGCGGCTACGCCCCTAGAGGCCTCTAGGGGCACTTGAGGAGGGGGGAGTCGAATTTGATAACCCAATTTCTTATTTTAGATTTTAAAAGAAATATTTTAAAAAATATTTTGGGGGGTTAAAATTTTTTTTTTTTGGGGGGGGGTGCCCCCCCATCATTTTAATTTTAGTTAAAAAACGAAAAAATATTTTTTTTTGGGGGGGTATTTTTCATTTTTGGGGGGGTTGGGGGTGTCCCACCCTCCAAGAAAATAGTTATAAACCTTCCCGGGACTTATGAGAAGCTACCCTGTTAAGGAGAACCCGATCGGTTCAGCGGTTAGCGAGATCCTTCGGTACAGAAACACAGACAGACACACAGACAAACATCCTGTTACTTTAGTATAAGGATAATTACTTATCAGCTATCGAAAAAAAACTTATTGTCATGTAAATAATGACAATCTTTCCAGTAAAAAACTGTTATCTGCATATTATTAAATAAAAGGAACCTAGTAATAGTGTCTAACTTTTTATCCTTGTAACGTAACAAAAATCGAAGAATGAGAGGAAAGGTGGGAAAGGAAACCCCTAAAAAAACGATAGATTTTTGTTACGTCACAAAGATAAAAAGTTACACACTATTACTAGGTTCATTAAAAGTTTCCTGCCTTGCCGTATATCTAATGAAATATCTACATTGTTGTGGTTTGATAAAAAAAATGAGCTAGATTTTGACAGAGATGCATTAATCTGAAAAAGCAAACTCTTTAATTTTATAAAGATCGACCCTTTTCAAAACTGTTGACAATCTATGAAATTTAAGGGTTTATGTCGACTATATGGCGTTAATAAAAAATGCTAGTTGCTGACATAATATAGACATGCTATTTTTAAAAAATATTTACGCCGACCATATGGTTATAACTGTCATAATAGGAGATACGGAATGTGTCATAAGTGACGTCATAAAAATACGTCTAAAAAGGAAGGATGAGAGGAGAAGAGGGAAAGGAAACCCCTAAAAAAGACATGAATTTTTACGTATTTTATGATGTCACAAATGACACTTTCCGTATCTCCGACATAATATCCATATTCAGGCAAGTTTTGTGTCTGGTATTTTATATTAACCAGAAGTTTCTATTTGTATAAATATGGCACAAAAAATTTAATAGTGATCTAAATTGGCCGCAAGTATGAACCTATATATCTACAGTACCAGTAAAGAAAGAACCAATAGAATAAATATATTTTACATTTTAGTGTACCATATGAAACTAATATTATAATGTAGAGAGAGAAATGTGTTTCAGAAAGATACATTTTCAACTCCTTGTATCCATATATCTTGCTCGAAATTTGTCTGGAATTCCTAACTTGGCATAGTAATGAATTATGCCAAATACGGAGAGGTTGTTAATATGTCCCAACTCAATTTTATTGGGGACGTTATTAGAGTAAAACACTAGATGGAGAAAGGGTTAAATAGCTGTATCTCCTCATCGCAACCAACCTTTTTATTGGGTCATCGAAAATCAATTAATGGTGTCGCTTATATTAACACAGCCAAGTAGCAGAAAATAATTTAGAAGCAGACGAAGAGGGTCTTTGAAAAAGGAAGGGAGGTAGTTGTATGTATAATGTATATATATCTATACTATAGATCTGTTATTCTTACTGTTGCTATATCAGATGCATTGCAATTAAAGTATTATTAGTTAAAATAGCCTGGCCCAAAAACAGTCGCATATCTTTATAATGATGAAAAAACTGAATGCCAATAGTCGTGCAATAAAAGTGGCTACCTAAAGGGATGCGTCATTGGAAAAAAAATCGTCTAGTCGCTGGCAATAAGAAAATTTGAGTCACTCTCATTGATAAGCTTAATTAGCTATACTGTACCAAATATATAAACGTAGTATATGTGTGTAATTTGAAATTATCGGATTTACATCACATATACATGAGCTGTACAGTTCTAATATTGGTTTCTCACTATTCTGCCTGTATTAACAACAACCATTTTACTTTTCTTTCTTTTAAATAAAGTAATTACTTCTCTTAACAAGAATATTGTTTAAGGTGAACAATGTAACATTGTGTATAGACGATATTAATATAAAATTGTTTAAGGTGAACAATGTAACATTGTGTATAGCCGATATTAAAATAAAATTGTTTAAGGTGACCAAGACAACATCATTATAGCCAATGTTAATAAGAATATTGTTTAAGGTGAACAATGCAACATCGTGTGTAGCCAATGTTTAATATGAATATTGTTTAAGGTGAACGATGCAACATCATGTATAGCCAATGTTTAATATGAATACTGTTTAAGGTGAACAATGCAACATCATTTATAGCCAATGTTAATATGAATATAGTTTAAGGTGAACAATGCAACATCGTTTATAGCCAACGTTAATATGAATTTAGTTTAAGGTGAACAATGCAACATCGTTTATAGCCAATGTTAATAAGAATATTGTTTAAGGTGACCAAGGCAACATCATGTATAGCCAAGGTTAATAAGAATATTGTTTAAGGTGAACAATGCAACATCATGGATAGCCAATATTAATAAGAATATTGTTTAAGGTGAACAGTGCAACATCATGGATAGCCAATATTAATAAAAATATTGTTTAAGGTGAACAATGCAACATTATGTATAGCCAATATTAATAAGAATATTGTTTAAGGTGAACAATGCAACATCATGGATAGCCAATATTAATAAAAATATTGTTTAAGGTGAACAATGCAACATCGTGTATAGCCAATGTGGATGATTATTCACAATCTACAAGACTACTGGCAGCCACAACTCTTAGGTAAAATGTTTTACTTTTTAGTATAAGTTTTTTTACAATAAATAATATCAATAAAAGCTTTAATTATTGGAGCTTTGACTTAAGCTTCGTGTTTAACGATTCAACTACATGAAAAGGTCAAACAATACACTCTTAATAGAGATATCTAAATACAAGGTTGTAAGCAAACAATTGTTCAAAACTTCAAAAGTAAGACTTTTTTCCTTTAACTGTATTTACCAATCCACTTTTTGAAATTTTGTCTTATTTAAAATATTTTATGATTAGTGTTTGTAATATATGTATATGATATATGTGGTCAAATGTTTAACTGATGTACTAAATATTGTCCTAATATTAAAACATCACAATGGACCTACACAAAACAAAAAATATTCAATTAACCAATATAGAACTTTTTTCTTGGTTTCTTTTAATTCACTGGCTATTCATTTTATAATAATGTCAAATGCTTACAAGAAAATTTAAAAATATCAATGTTTTCTTTTGGAAATTGGCAATATGAAATACCTTAATAAAACCATACACACTACTTAAAAACAATAACAAACATAGATTTAAAAACGCTAAAATATTAAATTTGTTAAAGCGTAAATAATTGTGTTTAATTGTAATGTATATGAACATGTTTGAAACATATCCCCCTCCCCTGCCAACTATTTCAAACATTTTAATCAAAGTTTAATTGTGCTCTCTTGAAAGTGAAATCCCGGAGAGTTTTATATTTGTGTAGAGCAAGGGCCTTCAAAAAAATTTTATGAATGAAAGGTTTGTAGCAATTATTAGTTACTGAAAACTAAACTAAAAAGAAATAATAACCTTGCACACCTTTTGACAAACATTTAGTTCATATGAAGTCTTTTTTATGAATCTACATATTTATAAGAAAATATTTTAAACATACCCGGGCCCGGGGCATATAATACAGCTTCCCTGAAATGTTAAATTCTGTAGGTTAACTGGTCAGCGAGGTTTTAAAGGACATACAAAAAAAATTCTTTCTAATGCAATGACTTCATTGAAAATGAAATAACCAATCTTTTTTGAAAATTAAACCTAATGTTTGAGAATTATAACCATTTTATTAATACAAAAGACATGCGATAAGACCTTTTCATAAAATTCAGTGTTTTCATAAGCTTTAAAGTTTAAAAAAAGTGCATTTAATTTGACCTGTCTACAGTTTTGAAAAAAAAGCAATTATTTTTTTAAAATTTATTTTTATAATTCATATTTATGTGAACTGCATTATTAAGTAGAGACTATACCAGATTATTTGTAGACCTTCTTTTGTTAGTTAAAATTTGGTGCGAGCATAATATATACGTTGCAACATTTGGCCAATAGCAGCCTTTAAATGTCATAGAGATAATTTTACCGCGAACTGCACCTGATCCAATTTTTAAATTGTAGAAATGTGTTGGGTACGAAGAGCCTGGGTGATATTCTGTCAGAACGCGAGTCAATAGCCAACGACATGCAGGTGTCTCTGGACGAGGCCACGGATCCCTGGGGGGTCAAAGTCGAGAGAGTTGAAGTGTAAGTTATTCTTTACTCTAGGACAGCTACATGCAATCCGCGACTAGGCCGCCAAATTAAAGACAAAATAAATATAGGCATTATCCTTGAACGTGCCTCATCAAGCACAAGTAACCTTTCCTTTCCTCCTCTTTTTTTTAGAAAATAAGAGGGTTGGTAATTATTACTATTACTTTAGGGCAGGTTAGGTTATATTTCGTACTGAGTAGCCCCGCAGGGTTAGAACCCCCGTTAGGGGTAAGGCACTACAAAATGGATTAATTAATATATAGGCATCCATTTGGCCTGTCTGGCCGTCGATTGGTCTGTAATTTCATTAAAGATACAAGTATGTTGTAAATTTCAATTTCATTATTTTTTAGAAAAGACGTAAGACTGCCCCAGCAACTACAGAGAGCTATGGCCGCCGAGGCTGAAGCTGCTAGAGAGGCCAGAGCTAAGGTTAGTGTTATCTGTCTGTCTATATATGTATATCTAAACAGCTAATGAGAGCTATAGCCGCAGAGGTTAAAGCTGCTAGAGAGGACAGAGCTAAGGTTAGTAATATCTATCTATACATACATATCTGCACAGCTAAAAAGAACTATGGCCGCCGAGGCTGTAGCTGCTAGAGAGGACAGAGCTAAGGTTAGTGTTATCTATCTGTCTATATATATCTGAACAGCCAATGAGAGCTATAGCCGCCGTGGCTGTAGCTGCTAGAGAGGTTAGAGCTAAGGTTAGTGATATCTATCTGTCTATATATATCTGAACAGCTAATGAGAGCTTTAGCCGCCGAGGCTGTAGCTGCTAGAGAGGACAGAGCTAAGGTTAGTGATATCTATCTGTCTATATATATCTGAACAGCTAAGCAAATAGTTAAATATTTATGTAATAATGAACGATTCATCATTTGTCAGATCCAATTAGGATGAAAATAATTAAAAAGCTCATCAGAAATGTTAAGCATGTGTTGTATTGTAGGTAATAGCCGCCGAGGGAGAGCACAAAGCTAGTAGAGCACTCAGACACGCGGCTGAGGTCATCTGTGAATCACCAGCCGCACTTCAGGTGAAAATTGAATTTTTTTTAGAGAAATTATCCATTCGTAACGATTACGTCTACTTAAAACAAAACCATTATGTGTTTTTTTTTTAAATGTTTAAGTGGACCCGAGTCTAACTAAAGACGTTAAAAAAATAGTTCATACATTCGTGTCAGGGAGGGAGGGAGGGGACATTAGACTGTAAATTGCACTGAAATCTAAAGTTTATAGTAAAGTTATCTTATTCGTTGCATCAAATTCTTCAGTTACTTTTCGACCAATAATTTCAACTTACAGAAGAGGTAATTTTGTGAATCGTCATTGGGGATGTACTTCAATTTATCGTTCATCGTCATATCCCTTTAGATTCCTGCATTCTTACACTGTAAAATAAAATGCATTACTTAGATTATTAAGGGCTTTAAGAAAACAAATAAGTATGTCTAAGCCTAAGGCATCACAAACTTGGTCAAGATGTCAAAGATTTAATATTTCAACGCTTAAACATTAACAAATATAACAGTATATATGTATGTGTATATGTTTATGAATAAAAACACAATATCGAAAATTTTATCGAATAAAACATTATGCAAATTCAACTTAATCATTTCAAATGCCAGTATACTACCCATACACCCCCCCCCCCCCCACTCGTATTTCTGTTTTTAAACTCATATGTCTGTTTTTTCTTAGGTTAAATTTGTTTAAAAGTAAATTTTTAGAAAAAATCTTAACGCCGATGGTTTCATATATTTTTTATCTTAATTAAGAAATATTTAGTTGATTTTAAAAAAAAAATATAAAGAAAAGAAAGTCATTCTTGTATTTGTATTAGATTTTAAAACCTGTCTAAGATGTCAAAAAAATCTTCTGAATTAGGGTCCGCTAGGTGCTAGGTACAATTTAAGAGAGGGAGGGGGGTCTAGATTTTTTGTAGTACAATTACAATATATTCATTACTACTAAAAAATGTAAATGTACTAAAACAAAAAAAAGAAGTGAGAGCCTATTAATTTTAATTTTATAACTATACAATAAATTTAATTAATTATTATTCTTTTCAAACATTAATTAATTTTAATAACTCTTGCATAATTAACTGAAAATATTAAATTATAGATAATCAAAAATAACACGAAATTTTATGTTTAAAGCAGCTAAATCTTATATGACACATTTTGCAAGTTGAATTATGAGAAAAAATACAAGATGTTTCTTTTTAACATTTTTGTTTGTAAATGTATTTGTTTATAGCTATATAATAATATTCATCATAAAAAAAACATCTTAGCTAAGGATAAAATTATGTCAGGTTAGGATAGGATTGGGTAACCTAGTATGGTGGCAGCACTGTAGGTATAGGCCCCACAGGGGTACAGAAAGGAAAAAACTACCCCTCCTCCCCTTATTTTAACTTATTTAAAGACTAGTGTGGGGATTTAATGGCTTAATAGGCTCTTTTGTGTGGAAGCGCCGATAAATCCAATATGTTAAAATTAATGATTAAAGCTGACCGACTTCAAATATATCCTAACTTTACTTTTAATAAATTTATTTTTGTTATTTAGTTGCGCTACCTGCAGACACTGAACAACATCTCAGCAGAGAAGAACAGCACCATTGTGTTTCCAGTTCCTATTGATATCATCACACACTTTATGAACAATCATGCCGGCAAGAACAAGGCGTCTTCATAGCCTCGCCCTTAGATTAATTAACAATATATTTAGCTGCAACATTAAGTATAAAAGTGTGTAATATAATTGCAGATAATTCATTTCTTTAGCAAAAAATTATATAAAAATTAACATTATGAAAGGCGATAAGAAAATATAAATTTTTAAAAAATGTTTATGAATAAACTTTAATCCACTTTTCCAACACCCTAAAACACTTTCTTAATTCTTAACTTACTAATTTTATATTTAAGCCCTAAAATGAATTAACTGAAAATTTTGGTACAATGCTCGCACACTGATACAAATGTTTACAGCAATTCTAGAAAAAAAAGTAATATTTACATGTTATTTTAGCATAATTGGTTAAAACCTTATTAATTATATCAAAATTAACCTAAAAAACTAATAATTATAAAAAATTATCAATTAAATTTAAATTAGAGAGGTATGGGGGGGGGGGGGGTGTCTGCGAGACTCTACTTGGAAATATTAATTTTTGTAAGGATGAAGGAAATTTCAGTTTTTCTCCCCCCAAATTCATATGTGTAAAATTCTGCCTTTGATTGTTTATAATGTTACTTTATTTTTTTTTTTTGGGGGGGGGGGGTCGAGGAGAGATATCAACTTTAGCCTTCTTGTTCTATCTCTCCCTGGATTTGGGAAAATTTCTCTAACGTCCTTGGATATAAATAAAGCCTTCGATTACATTTAAATTAGATTATATATGTTGAAATTATTTACATATTGTTGCACCTTGTTATTTTACAAAATTTCTTACAAAAATGTTTAAAATAAAGTTTATTTATGGTGTTTAAAACTGAATTTTGAAATTAATAGGTACGATTTTATAATTTTAAACCCTTATAATATCTTACTTGATTATAAAATATGTTTTATGATTCAATTTACTCTTTATAAACTTGTTAAATTACTTAATTTAAATATATTTTATATTAATATACTAAATTATAAGGCAGATGCAATATAAAATTTTGCATTAGTTGTTTTGAACTAAATCCATTAACAGAAATGGATTTAAAACTTTTGTGCACCACTTTTTTCAGACGGAGAATATAAATATATCGCATCATAATATAGACAGCTTTCCGCTGATTTTAAAATGAAAAGTTATGAGATTAAAACTAACCAAACTGGTTTTGATTTTATCATACGAAGAAAATTGGGGAATAGTCCCTTTCGTAGCAACGCCCCTTTAGGGGCGATTTGTCGTATTTTATAAATGGCTTTTGGTAGGTTATTTTAGGTTTGGTTAGGTTATATTGGGTTAGGTGATTGCCCCACAGGGTTAGGCAAATGGCCCCGCAGGGGCTAGAAATAGTAGAAAAGCTACTGTGAAAAAAAACGAATAATTGCCCCTTTAAGGAGCGTTGCCACAAAAGGGACTATAACCGTAAATTGTCTGTAATACGATGCTATACATAAGTTTTCAATATAGCTGAGAACCGGTTCTAATCCAGCGGATATTTATCGGTTTCGAAGCTGAAATTTTTATTTCATATATGGCTCCGAATCTTATTGTTTCTGCTGGATAAGAACCGGTATTGAGCCATACGAAAACGTATCGTATTCTAAACGATACAATAAATACTAATTTTGTTATTTAACTTTTTTCTGTTAAAAAGAGAAAGATTTTTTATTTGAACTTATAATATTGCTTATTTTATTTTTATTTAAGAATTAAAAAAGATATAGAGTTATATGTTTGTGTGTTTTTAATTAATTGTAATTTTAAGTCAATGATGCAATTATCCTTTTAATAAAAATATAAATCTTTAATGTGTCTTTTTTATGGAAAGCGAAGATTTTTTTACATTTAGGGTATTTTTGTCCGTCCATAATGAATAATTGATTGTTAATTAAAAATTAGGCATGTTAGACTTTGTATTTTGAGCGTATCATTTATAAAATAAAAAAAAATATGTACATTTAGATTGATGTTTAGTTATTTTGATTCCAACTTTGTATAGCATTTTTTTTCGATAATAATATCCAATCCAACTATGTAGACAGGTAAGATTTTTTAAAATTTATTTTTCTTAAGGTTATATTGGTTTTCGGTCTTTTTATTTGACTTTAAGGTTGGGTCAATTTAGATACTTTAATGTTGAGAGTTTTAGTGGAAGATATTACAAGGAAGAAGAGGACATTGGCATGTTTATTACACTGGTCCCAGGGGCGTCCAAGCTTTTTTATTTGGGGGGGGGGGGGTAATCTTTATTTAATAGGGGCATTTTTTTTTATTTGGGGGGGGGGGTAAAAATTGAAAATTCAATATTTTTTTTTTTTTTTTTGGGGGGGGGGGGGGTAATCAGCCCTTTAACCCCCCCCCCCTTGGACGTCTATGACTGGTCCCTAAAGGTTTTTAGTAGCGAAGCAACTCTATAATTCACTTTGTCCGTCAGTCCGTAACGCTATGGGGGAAATGGGATTTACTCAGCTCCTATAAAAGATAGAATGCTAACATTTTTTGACAACATTCTTATCATTAAGGAGCACAATTAACTAAAAAACATCATTGGCGGTCGGACGGCTTTTTAGCAGGTTTTAGGCTATTTTTTATTTTCCACATTTTTCCTCATATCTTTGGTGTTTATGGTCCGATTTTCAAATTTTTTTCAGTTAGAGATATCAAAATTAAATTTTCCGTCGTTTGAAGAACCAACAATGACAGTCAGACTGCCTTTTTGCAGGTTTTTAGCTATTTTTATGTTTTTTACATTTTCCCTCATATCTTTGGTGTTTATGGACCGATTTTCAAAATTTTTTCAGTTGAAGATATCAAAATTAAATTTCCCGTCGTTTGAAGAAAACAACTATGACCGTCAGTTCCATCCACGGATTTTTGTTCTTCGCTACTTATGGATGTTGTGATCCTTTTTGATAGCTGTAAGTACAATTAAGTTTATACTGTAACCATTATTATCATAATTATTGTAGTATATGGTGTTATTATTTCTATTATTATTGTAACTCGTCGTGATATATAACCTTCAAACTTAAAAAAAAACATTTTCTTGATTAACGTGGCTACTCTACTTTATTATGTGTGTGAAAGATCACTCAGAAATACTTTTATTTAGGTAAATTAATTTACTAAATTTCATATTAAGTAATTTTTTTGTGCAGCTAACCGTTTTTCGTCGAGATGGATTTCAATTGTTAAAACAAGATTATTAATAATAACGGCAAAACGGTTCGCCAGAGGTGGTTGATGCATTAATAACAAATGATGTGCCATGAAAAGTTCTACAAAAATGAAGAAATAGTCTATGGCCCTAAAACGACTCCTTCCCCCAAAAAAGGGGCAAAAACCGTCATAACGATGTGTTGGCCCCCAACGACAGCTGTTAAAACACGTATAGGTTTCGTGATTTTTTTCCGAATTAATTTCGTTAGTGGTATAAGCTGTTCTCTACCTTACTTTATTTTTATTTTTCCTAAAATTATACTTAACACAATAATTTAATTTAAAACTATTTTAGATCATTTTGATTTCAATATTCAAGTTAAATTATAACTAATTTTTTTTTAATCCTCGAAAATAATTAAATTGGAAAAAAAATCCGCGAACGAAAATTTGAAAAATCCTCGAATTAAAATTTGAAAAATCTACGAGTTTATAAATTTTTATTTATCTCATTATATTTTTGACCACCGACACGAAAGGTTATCTGACTTAAATCAAGAAAGGTAATTTTTTTTATTTAATTTATAATAATTTTTTATCGCATTGTATTATAGATAGCTTTCTTATTTTTTTATTTTTAATTTATAATAGTTATTTATCGCATCGTTTTATAGATAGCTTTCTTATTTTTTTTCCTAATTTAGAATAGTTATTTATCGCATCGTATTATAGATAGCTTTTTAATTTTTTACTTAATTTATAATAGTTATTTATCGCATCGTTTTATAGATAGCTTTCTTATTTTTTTTCCTAATTTAGAATAGTTATTTATCGCATCGTATTATAGATAGCTTTCTATTTTTTTACTTTATTTAGAATAGTTATTTATCGCATCTTAATATAGATAGCTTTCTATTTTTTTTTTTACTTAATTTAGAATAGTTATCTATCGCACCGTATTATAGATAGCTTTCTAATTTTTTTACTTAATTTATAATAGTTATCTATCGCATCGTATTATAGAGAGCTTTCTAAATTTTTTTACTTAATTTAGAATAGTTATTTATCGCATCGTATTATAGATAGCTTTCTATTTTTTTTACTTTATTTAGAATAGTTATCTATCGCACCGTATTATAGATAGCTTTCTATTTTTTTACTTAATTTATAATATTTATTTATCGCACCGTATTATAGATAGCTTTCTAATTTTTTTACTTAATTTATAATAGTTATCTATCGCATCGTATTATAGATAGCTTTCAAATTTTTTTTACTTAATTTATAATAGTTATCTATCGCATCGTATTATAGAGAGCTTTCTAAATTTTTTTACTTAATTTAGAATAGTTATTTATCGCATCTTAATATAGATAGCTTTCTATTTTTTTTTACTTAATTTAGAATAGTTATCTATCGCACCGTATTATAGATAGCTTTCTAATTTTTTTACTTAATTTATAATAGTTATCTATCGCATCGTATTATAGATAGCTTTCAAATTTTTTTTACTTAATTTATAATAGTTATTTATTGCATCGTATTATAGATAGCTTTCTGTGGATATTAAAATAAAAAACAATCAAAGTTCAACCCATTTTGTTAGATCCTAGGGTCTAACAAAACTGGTATTAAATACATAATTTTTACAATGTATACGTAAGCATTTAAAGTTGTTATTATTTTATCAAAATTAAATTTTGTGTATTAATTATATTTTATCTTTTTAGACTACAAAGAAGTGAATCAGCCGAAAACATGACTTGGAATAGATACAATTTGGATTTGACCAAGAACCCGCCATGTGACAGCCCGCATCTGAACGCGGGGCAGCTGTTAGGACCCATCCTGCCGCTGGTATCTGCCGCCTTGTTCTTTATGCTGTATGTAACCAATGATCCCGGAGACTGCAATGTTGGTTTCTTGGAGTTCGCTCTGGTTGCTGGATGTATATCTCTGTTCACTGTCATCATTGGCCTGGCTTGTAAAATTATGGTAGAGGATGCCTGGGCTGATGGAACGCTATCAAGAAAAGAAAACACTGTTGTCTGGCTTATGAATAATTCTCACTATGCGATGCTTCTGTCCCAGGTAATAATGTTCTTTGTTTTCTTTATCTACGCTGCTCTTACTCATAGAAATATAACTTATAGGGATATGGCCAGTGAAAACTACTGTGCTATACACATATCTCGGAGCAGTTATGGTATTTCAGCAGTTTGCTTTGCCTCCTCTCTCTATGCAACCCTGTACATCATTGCAGTCTGGGTATTTACAAGAAAGGGGGGATTAAAAGACGATAGCATCCAATTGGAAGAGGTGATAGTTTCCCCTGCATCCTCCCCCGCCACCAGAAGTTCACCATCTGCAGGATTCCGCGCGTCACCTGAGCGGCCAAGGAGCATCAGATCCATGGATACATCCAGTTCTGACGATAACATCCAATTGGAAGAGGTGATAGTTTCCCCTGCATCTTCCCCCGCCACCAGAAGTTCACTATCTGCAGGATTCCAAGCTTCACCTGAGCGGCCAAGGAGCATAAGATCCATGGATACATCCAGTTCTGATGATTCTGGCAGACCTGTTCCTTAACAATTTGATTTAAAACCATTATTAGATCCAGAATAAAAAATAACTAAAAAGTATAAAAGACTTTTTCACTCAGTGAATTTATCATAAAATAAGTAAATAAATAAATAATAATAATACAATATATTTGAATTTTTTTTATTAAAATTCTATAATATAAAGTGGTAAGGTTTTTTGTCTCAAGCTAAAGATCTCGTAAATTACACGTCCGAATAGGCTGTGCTTTTATGGAAAGCTTTATAAATATCTTGTGGTGGTTTGAGGCTTTTGTTCTGACATCCCACGCCCTCCCCTTGAGGCTAGAGGCAAAGCAACTAGTCCTTATAAGTAAAAAAATGTTTGTTTGTCTGTACCGAAAGATTTTGCTAATTGCTTAACCGATCGGGTTCTCCTTAACAGGGTAGCTACTAGCTTCTCATAGGTCCCGAGAAGGTTCATAACTATTTTGGGAGAGGGTACAACCAACCTCCAAAAAGAAATCGCCCCTAGATTATTACATATTAATTTCAGCTTATACTAACAAAGAAATTTTTTTAAATCACGAAACCTATACGTGATTTTCAGCTGTCGTTAGGTGGGGGGGGGGGGGGGGACACTTAATAGAATTGACAACCTCTTTATCTGCCCCCCAAATATTATTTTAGATTTATTTCGCTTATTGGATATATCCTATTCCTGCATTAGTTTGGAAATTAGAATCTACCTGCAGAGAATTTAATCATATATAGAAATTTATGCTTTTATCGTTCTTTATTTTAATCTTATGCTTTTTAAAATTGAAGCTTTTCTATAATTAGGGTCGGATAGCTTTTTTCGTTAATTTAGACATGTTAGAATTGTCCTAACGATTTTAAACTTTGCACAGTGATACCTGTAGAAGTTAGATACGATTAAGAAAGCGTAGTAACTCCATAATCATTACCAGAATGTCCGTACGTCCATTTTAAAAATGTTGATTTTTTAATTTTTTAACAACAAATTTTTATATGATCTAATTATTCGATTGTCCTGATTTCTAGGACAACAAAGTACAAAGCAACTCTATAATCAAGTGGTAAAAATATAAGTATATATCAATAAACATTATCCTGTATCAAGCAGTTTTTCACAATTTTGTTTTGCCTCTTCATTTATAATCTGATTATTCAGTTCTGCCACTATACATGAGTTAATGTTCGTTTGTCTTACCATTTCAGAGCTTCGCTTTCATGGATTTTGTCATCCTTGTTATGATAACGTTTTGTTGATCGTTTGGGTTAACAACTCTGGGAACTTTTACTTAACTTTATTGCTTGGTTCATTAAATTGAGTATCCAAACGTTTCAACAACCACTAATTGTAATCTACATAAGGGGTAACTTTGTGTTTTATCATTGGCGATGTACAATAACTTATCAGCCATTGTCTTATTCCTTTAGATCACTGGAGATATTCCCTTGTAGAACCGTTTAATAAACCTTCTAAATATGAGCATAATATGATAATAAATTATACTGGTCGCACGGATAAAGGGTGACGTTCATTTTTAATTTTATCCTTATAATTTGATTCATTTGAAGGGGTAGGGTGTTTGATAAAATTGTTATAATTAGAATTACATATGACTTAAAAAGTGCAATTTTTATTATTTGAATCATTGAATATTTTCTGGACATGTACTTTGAATACTTTTACATTGGTGGCACCGCCCCCTAGCATTCAGGCAGGTGATTCTAGGCTAAAAATTATTTTCAGCGATTGTTGATTAAGTAAAGTATTTGCCACTTCTTAAAAGTACAGAATTTTGTGATCAGCTTATGGTAAATACTAGAAGAAAGATTAATAATTTATTTATTAAAAAATCTGCACATTTTTCTGCTAAGTTACATCTCCCATCCTGCAAGATAATGGTTAAATTCCATTATATGACTGTAAAAATGCAACCATCAAAGCTATGGCTATTAACATACCAGCCCCTGCTAATTTTTACAGCTGATATTGTATCAACATAAGTTAATGTTGACGTCGTCATCATATTAAGATTGTAGGTCAGTATTATATTTCCATTATCTGCGACCGTGGCTCACCAAGGAGGTGATAGGTTCGAATCTCGGCTTAACACCACGGCATAACGAAAGACGTTGAAAATGGTTCCTAATGCTGCTATGTCAGGTGCGCGACATAAATAGTTGGGGATGCATTGGCCCAAAACAGGCGCAACTCATTACAATTGAAAGCTAGGACTTCTAAGACAAAGGTCTTGCAATCAAAAGGTTTGTTGTCTCGTGTTGTATTCCGTTCTCAAGGCTATCCGAGTCTATATAACAGGGAACATATTGTTCATAACTTTTTACTAAATAATAAAAAGTCAACACAAAACCTCAATGTTTAATATGAACATAGGAGAGTACAAAATAAGTAGGTACAGTGGAAAAATGACATAAATGATTTGATATGAATATTAATGTAAAGTTATCTCTGACATAAGGAATATATTATTATACATGTATCTGTCACCTAGCCCATAAGACAAGGACAATAATATTCATAAGTAGTGTAGGCAAGACAAATTAGAATATCAGTGTTACTTATTTCAATTTTGGCCAATATATAAATGAAGTTACAGCCGTCAGAAATTCAGATACATAAAGACTGAAAGCATGAAATTCGCCACAGTCTTCTATTTTTTGTGATAGGCAGCAGCCAATGCGAAAATATCATAATCTTCCCATTGACCTATTCCTACAAGCTAAATAATGTATAAATCCAATACATAATTGCAGGCGAAGTTTAAATTTTTAGCAGTTTCTCACAAAGTGCTTTGTTAAGCATGATGCCCCCTCTCATTCATTTTTGATTAAATTGAAAAGGAGGTAGTTTGTCATGTCTTTGTGTTTTACATTATATCAAGGTAAGGTTACACAGGATTAGCACACCCCGCCAGGGGTTAGGAATGAATAAGATAAGACACCACCTTTTTTATTTATTTAAATAAACAAGGGGGGGGGGTGTAAGGTCACTAGAAAGTCCCAATTTTTGTATGTGTGTGTACATTTTCAAGTTTTGCAGCCGCTTATTGAAACTAGAATTATTATATAAACTACTTGATCAGATATAACGATATACCGTATGATACTTAATTGATTTTTTTAGTATAAGTTGCAACTTTTTATAATTTACCCCAAAAAATAAGATAATGTAGCAAACTTGTTTTGTAACCAACTTTAAGTCATCATACTGGTTAGTATTATATAAGTTTAGGGTAAGCCGGGTAAAGGGAGCCCCGGAGATAGATTATTTATCTCCTTATTTTCATATTATTCGTGAAATAAGCTGGTGGGAAGAAGAGTGATATATTTCGTTTAAAAATCCTCAAATTAAAAATTGCAGCCCTAAAACCCCGCAAAAAAAGTGCAAAAACTTGCAAAGTTCTTCCAATAAAACTACATTTGGATTATTCAGAAACTATAACACATAAAACTGCCTACCATAAATTGCTTCTACATCAAATTTTCAAAACTTTTGTAAAGTTATTACATAACTAAAAGTAATTCAAAATATATCAAGTTTCACCTTGTATGCAATCCAATGGATAATGTATGTCATTTTTTCCGGCTTAATTTCTACTTATTTATATATGAGAACATCCATAAAAACGTAGCCTAAAGTTAAACGGTAGAACAAACAAACATGAACACTTGCAGATTGTCAGTAAGCAGAAAATTAATTAAAAAGTATAAACATAATTTTATATAAAGTTTTGTTTTACCCAATAGTTGGGTTAGAAAAAGTGTGTGATAAAAATGTTGTCGTAGGTAGTATTAACAAGGATGATATCACCCATAAAAAAGCAAAGATAAAATAATAATATATCTAAAGCTAATTATGATTTTGTTCTCTTTCGAAAATATTGTCAGCCTCGGCAACTTTTAAATGATTCCATTCTGTCGACATTTTTTAATAGTGTTTTTATGTTATTGAAAAAATCGCTTAATACCTTAAATCTAAAACCTAAGTCTTAAATAACCATATTACTTGGCCTTAAAATCGACATTATGAACGGACTTTCTGGTAATTATGATGGCTAGGTTTTTAATATAATCCGCTTCGCACAGGCACACCTTAAGCATAGAAAATATTTGATAATGATAATGCACTCCATAGTACATTATTCACATTATAAATGGTTCCAAGGGTTAACAACAATGCACATAATACTTTGTTCAACACGGAAACTGTATACATAACAAAACAAGAACGACAACATCCATAAAAGCAAAGGTCATAAATCATATAAAATGATGTTAAAAAAAATATGCAATATAATGGTTTAACAATGATAAGATTAATCCCTAAGAACTTTACTAGCTTAACTATAAAACTTCACAGTTTGGCTTTTTTACTCGAACCCTTAAGTTATATTTTCCTGCTTTTTATCACAACACACCTTTTTGACATTAGTGAGCATTAAGACCAATGTTATTGTAGGGAAGCTTTGTATCTAACAACCATAAGTTTTTATTTCTTCAGCTGTGTTTTCTTGTTCAACCTAAAATCTAAAGACTTAAAAATAAATCATCGAAAGGTTTGTTTGAGAATGCATTTTATCTTTCTAGCTTTGACGTTTCAGGATAATACATGAAAAAATCTAGAAAGATTTGATTTATATCTGTTGTATAATTTTATTTTGTTATTATAAATTGCATTAAAGTTTTTAGTTTTAAATATTGAGCTTAACAAAGACAAATGCCTTGCTGTTATTGGACATAATCGTGGAGAACGGTGCCAAAAGTGTAATTTTAAAATTTAATTGCTCTTTAAGTGTCATCCAAAAATTAGCAATTTTCTTTTTTCCCATCAGCATCAAATAAAAAAGCACTAATATATGAAAATTTGAAAAAAGGCAAGTTAAAAATACAACAGAAATTTAAAAGAAAATTTTAATTAATGTTAGAAATTGGTTTACTTTTAGGGCATGAAAGAAAATACCAGAGCTGGATCTTTAAACCGTTACCAGAGGTACAGCCACTAACCTAATAGCGATATTAAAATCAAATTGGCTACGCGGGGTAACGGCTATATGCGTTCTTTAAATCACAAACACATTTTGAATTTTTAGTAAAAATATAAAAAAAATAATGATAATACGTAAAAACTTCAAACATTTAAAAATCCATGTTTTATTGGCAGCACTGGCAGTGGCGACAGCTACACATTTAAAGATACAGCTCTGTTTATAAACTGGCAAAGCCTAATTATAAGGCAGCATAGCTGTTGAAAACATATATCCTACAGGGAACTCTACAGTCATATAAGTTGAATCATTGTGAGGGAATTAATTCTTTTCATCCAAAGTAATTATTTGTTTTGGTCATGCAATACTTGTAGCCGTCATGCATACTTCAATCAATAACACTTGTTGAAAAAGTTACTAGCCCGCAGCAGCTCTGAAGCTATTTAGCAAAATGGAATGTTCTATTTAGTTTGCAAGATCTTGGTACATACAGAGACACAGTCATCCAACTCCTTAATGTATTTACTGGTGGATTCGCCCCTAGCGTTTAGTGTCTTTCTGTTTGAACGTTAAAAATGGCCTAAAACCATCCTGACACATATTTGAAGCTACCCTTTAACGGAGAACTCAATTGGTTGAGCAGAAATTGAAATCTTGAGCTTTAAACAAAAAATCTATTTTGCAAGATTTTAGTATGGACAGACACATAGGCGTCCAAGGGGGGGGGGGGTAATGGGCCATTTGGCACCCCCAAAATTTTTTGAACAATACCCCCCCCCAAAAAAAAATTACCCCTACCTTGGGGGTGCCGTAGGCACCCCCAACGATTTGGGGGGGGGGGTATTTACCCCCCCCCCAAACAATTTTGGGGGGGGGGTAATTACCCCCCCCCAAAATAAATGTTCTTTACAAAATTTTTTTTGGGGGGGGTATTTACCCCCCTCCAAATTGAATGTTCTTAAAAAAAAAATTTTACTGAAAATTTTTTTGGGGGGGGGAGGGGGATCTATGATGTAATTGTAAAGCACTGAAGATTCCATAAAATAGATACCTAACTAAATTAAATATTTCATTAAATAATGAAAAAGAATTTCTATAGGCGATTTCTTTTGGGAGGATGTCAGGGTGTCTCAAAACTAGTTATAAAACTTACCAGGACCTATAAGACGCTTCACTTTAAAGTATAATCATATTGGTTCATTGGTTAGTGAGTTAATCATTGTATTTTTATGTTCTAAAGAATGAGATACTACTATATATTTGAATAGTAGTGGCGCCCTTAGCATCTAAGAACTCGTGTTTTCTAAAGGGTAAAAAGGGAGGAGAAAAATAGCCTAAAACCACTCAAAGGATTGACTTATAATAGTGTGGAACCATCATGGGATCTATGTGAAGCTTTCCTAAAAAGGAGAACCAAGTATTAAAAGTAATGAAATCTGAAGCTATAGTCAAATAAACCTTACTTACTACTTTATGTTATAGGATAGTACTTATTAACTTAATAGATTAGGTAGGTGATTTTTTTACATAATTAAATTACCCCCCCCAAAAATTTTACCCCCGGGGTAAATTAGTTTGGGGGGGGTAATTACCCCCCCAACAGATTTGGGGGGAGAATTTACCCCCCCCCCCCAACAGACTTTAGGGGGGGTAATTACCCCCCCCAATAAATTTTACCCCCGGGGTAAAAATTAAAAAAAAATTCGGCGCGCTTCGCGCGCCATTTTACACCCCCCCAAACACGAATTACCCCCCCCCTAAAATTTTTTACCCCCCCCCCAAAAAAAAAAGCTTGGACGCCCCTGGACAGACAAACAAAGTCATCCAACTCTTATGTATTCATATTTTGGAGCTGATTGGAAAAGTATTTGCTTTATATCATAAAAAATATTGAAATATTAGATTAAAAAATATGTTTCTTGGAATATTCTGTTTTATTTGATTTAGAACAACTTTGTGTGGATGACATTTAATTTCAACTTTAGATACAAAATTCAATACATTTTATACATACCTACAAATAATATTAACACACAATTTTGATAAATAATGTAAAATATATAATAAAAAAATAGATAGTTGTGCTTCGACTATAATTTTGGAGAATAAATGAGAAGATAGTTTCTCTAGAGAACCTTTGAATAAGTTTATGAAAAATAATAAATTTTTGAATAGTTCTGTATAGGTACAGACTTAGGTATTACATAGGTATAAATTAAAATCACACATTTTCTGAACAGTTTTACAGCAATACAATTTAAAAGGGGGACGTAACTGAAGCTTTTTTGATGCTGGGGGGGGGGGTTTTCTCCGGACCCACTTGATGAACCGTGCAAATTTTTTGGACTTAAGATTTTAGGGGTATGAACATCTTATGGTTTCAAAGTCAACCCCCTACCCCCACCCCCTAGCCCCCCGGGGCTCAAAACCCCCCTAAAAATGAACCTAACCTTAATTTTCTCAGAAACCATTTGACCAATAGGGATGATTTCTTAAACTTAAGCTTTTATGGTCATAAACTAACTTCTAGATTAGAAGTCACCCCCCTGCCGCCAATCCCTAGCCCTCCGGGGCTCCAAAAAACCCTAAAAATGAACCTAACTTTAATTTTCTCAGAAACCATTTGACCAATAGGGATGATTTCTTAAACTCAAGCTTTTATGATTATAAACTAACTCCTAGATTATAAGTCACCCCCCTGCCGCCAACCCCTAGCCCTCCGGGGCTCCAAAAAACCCTAAAAAAGAACCTAACTTTAATTTTCTTAGAAACCATTTGACCAATAGGGATGATTTCTTAAACTTAAGCTTTTATGGTTATAAACTAACTTCTAGATTATAAGTCACCTCCCTGTTGCAAACCCCTAGCCCTCTGGGGCTCAAAAAAATCCTAAAAATGAACCTAACCTTAATTTTCTCACAAACCCTTTGAACCAAAGGGATAATTTCTTAAACTTAAGCTTTTATGATTATAAACTAACTCCTAGATTATAAGTCACACCCCTGCCTCCAACCCCTAGCCCTCCGGGGCTCCAAAAAACCCTAAAAATGAACCTAACCTTAATTTTCTCAGAAACCATTTGACCAATAGGGATGATTTCTTAAACTTAAGCTTTTAAGGTTATAAACTAACTCCTTGATTATAAGTCACCCCCCTGCCGCCAACCCCCAGCCCTCCGGGGCTCAAAAAACCCTAAAAATGTACCTACCTAACCTTAATTTTCTCAGAAATCATTTGACCAATAGGGATGATTTCTTAAACTTAAACTTTTATGGTTATAAACTAACTAAAGTTTAGAAGTCACCCCCCTGCCGCAAACCATAGCCCTCCGGGGCTCAAAAAAACTCTAGAAATGAACCTAACCTTAATTTTCTCAGAAACCATTTGATCAATACGTCAGATTTCTAGGACTTTTATTGTTTAGAAGTCACCCACCTGCAGCCAACCCCTAGCCCTCCAGGGCTTCAAAAACCCTAAAAATTAACCTAACCTTAATTTTCTCAGAAACAATTCGACCAATAGAGATGATTTCTTATACTTAAATCTTTATGGTTATAAACTAGCTTTTGGTATAGAAATCATCCCCCTGCCGCTAACCACTAGCCCTCCGAGGTTAAAATAAACCATAAAAATGAACCTAACCTTTATTTTCTCAGGAAGCATTTGACCAATAGAGATGATTTCTTAAACTTAAGCCTTTTTGGTTATAAACTAGCTTTTGGTATAGAAGTCACCCCCCCTGCCGCTAACCCCTAGCCACCCGGGGATCAAAAAAACCCATAAAAATTAACCTAACCTTTATTTTCTCAGAAACCATTTGACCAATAGATGATTTCTTAAACTTAAGCTTTTATGCTTATAAACTAACTTATAGTTTAGAAGTCCACCCCTGGCCCTCCAGGACTCAAAAAAAAATGAATCTAACCTTAATTTTCTCAGAAACCATTTGATCAATAGTGATGATTGCTTAAACTTAAGCTATAATGCTAATAAACTAACTTCTAGTTTAGAAGTCAACCCCCTGCCGACAACCCCTAGCCCTTCTGGGCTTAAAAAAACCCCTAAAAATGAACCTAACCTTAATTTTCTCAGAAACCATTTGATCAATAGATTCTTAAACTTAAGCTTTTATGCTTATAAATTAACTTTTAGTTTAGAAGTCTTCACACTCCTGCCGTCAACCCCTAGCCCTCCTGGGCTTAAAAAAACCCCTAAAAATGAACCTAACTGTAATTTTCTCAGAAATCATTTGATCAATAGATATGTTTTTTTATGCGTATAAACTACTTTTTTGTTTGGCAGATATATGGTTGTAAACTAAATTTTATTTTAGAAGTCACCCACCCCATAGCCCCCCGGTCCTGGGCTCCTAAAAAATATACATACTTTAGCTTAAATTTCCAGTAATTTTTTTTAAACATGCTTTCAGAGAAATAACCTAATCTCAGTTTTCTCAGGAACCGCATTATTAAATCATCCCTATTGGTCAAATGGTTTCTGAGAAAATTAAAGTTAGGTTCATTTTTAGGGTTTTTTGGAGCCCCAGAGGGCTAGGGGTTGGCGGCAGGGGGGTGACTTATAATCTAGGAGTTAGTTTATAACCATAAAAGCTTAAGTTTAAGAAATCATCCCTATTGGTCAAATGGTTTCTGTGAAAATTAAGGTTAGGTTCATTTTAAGGATTTTTTTGAGCCCCAGAGGGCTAGGGGTTGGCGGCAGGGGGGTGACTTATAATCTAGAAGTTAGTTTATAATCATAAAAGCTTGAGTTTGAGAAATCATCCCTATTGGTCAAATGGTTTCTGAAAAAATTAAAGTTAGGTTCATTTTTAGGGTTTTTTGGAGCCCCGGAGGGCTAGGGGTTGGAGGCAGGGGTGTGACTTATAATCTAGGAGTTAGTTTATAATCATAAAAGCTTAAGTTTAAGAAATCATCCCTTTGGTTCAAAGGGTTTCTGAGAAAATTAAGGTTAGGTTCATTTTAAGGATTTTTTTGAGCCCCAGAGGGCTAGGGGTTGGCGGCAGGGGGGTGACTTATAATCTAGAAGTTAGTTTATAATCATAAAAGCTTGAGTTTAAGAAATCATCCCTATTGGTCAAATGGTTTCTGAGAAAATTAAAGTTAGGTTCATTTTTAGGGTTTTTTGGAGCCCCGGAGGGCTAGGGGTTGGCGGCAGGGGGGTGACTTCTAATCTAGGAGTTAGTTTATAACCATAAAAGCTTAAGTTTAAGAAATCATCCCTATTGGTCAAATGGTTTCTGAGAAAATTAAAGTTAGGTTCATTTTTAGGGTTTTTTGGAGCCCCGGAGGGCTAGGGGTTGGCAGCAGGGGGGTGACTTCTAATCTAGAAGTTAGTGTATAACCATAAAAGCTTAAGTTTAAGAAATCATCCCTATTGGTCAAATGGTTTCTGAGAAAATTAAAGTTAGGTTCATTTTTAGGGTTTTTTGGAGCCCCGGAGGGCTAGGGGTTGGCGGCAGGGGGGTGACTTCTAATCTAGGAGTTAGTTTATAACCATAAAAGCTTAAGTTTAAGAAATCATCCCTATTGGTCAAATGGTTTCTGAGAAAATTAAGGTTAGGTTCATTTTTAGGATTTTTTTAAGCCCCGGAGGGCTAGGGGTTACTTAAGCTTAAGTTTAAGAAATCATCCCTATTGGTCAAATGGTTTCTGAGAAAATTAAAGTTAGGTTCATTTTTAGGGTTTTTTGGAGCCCCGGAGGGCTAGGGGTTGGCGGCAGAGGGGTGACTTATAATCTAGAAGCTAGTTTATAACCATAAAAGCTTAAGTTCAAGAAATCATCCCTATTGGTCAAATGGTTTCTGAGAAAATTAAGGTTAGGTTCATTTTTAGGGGGGTTTTGAGCCCCGGGGGGCTAGGGGGTGGGGTAGATATACCACACTTTTCTGGGATCTTGCTGCGTCAAGTATCAACTGTTGGGAATATCAAAGGATGACTCCATGCAAAATTTGAGCCGGATCCGGCCAAAACCGGCCGTGAATTTTATGAAAAACCGGTTTTTTCCAGTTTTTAGTGGGTATCTGTAAATCGATTCAGCTGGAGCAAAACCGGTTGGAGATACAAAAAATTTTACTTCACATGAAATTTAGCCAATGCAATTGCCTACAAAAATGTACTTCATCATCAACTTGATTGGACAACTCTTTCCCCTCCTAAATGTCCATTAAAACCTCGAAAACGGCAAAAATCGCCAAAAATCACGCCTTCGGCGGCAAATAACGGCTTAACGGTCAGCCGGAGGCGAATGAAACATAAATAAAGAAATGTCCGCCTCAAAAAGTTGTTCAACATCAAATAGATGCTTGAAGTCTCTAAAACGACTCCTTCCCCTCCTTTAAGGGGAAAAACTGAAAAAACGTGATTTTTAAAAGTATGCCCACTTCGGGGGTGTGGGGGGCACTGAACCCGTCACCCCAGGGTCACCAAATATAAAGTCTAGGCGGCCCACAATGCTGAATTTTCACCAAGTGAAAGTCTTGTGTCATTATCTCTTATGAGAAAAAAGTTATTAATTAATTAAAATTTCAAATTGTGATTTTTTGATGGATTTCTTTGATGAAATGACAGGCTGGTCAATTTTTAGGCCATTTTTTGCTGTTTTCGGCCCGCCACGCCCAAACGGTTTGAGATAATCTCATGGGACCTTTTGCCCTACCTAAGCCTGGTTATTTGTGAGGTCTAAGAAAAAAAAAATTCCGGATTGGATGAAGCACGACGTCGCTGCGCGCCGTCTAAAATCGCTGGTTGGCTCATTTTGGCCCCTCAAACCCTCACCTCGTGCCATTTTTCTGTGTAAAGATTATAATTATAATCTTTTGCGTAAGTCTGATTTTTTTTCCTAGACCTCACAAATAACCAGACTTAGGTTGGGCAAAAGGTCCCGTGAGATTATCTCAAACCGTTTGGGCGTGACGGCCCAAAAACCGCAAAAAATGGCCTAAAAATTGACCAGCCTGTCATTTCATCAAAGAAATCCATCAAAAAATCACAATTTGAAATTTTAATTAATTAATAACTTTTTTCTCATAAGAGATAATGACACAAGACTTTCACTTGGTGAAAATTCAGCATTGTGGGCCGCCTAGACTTTATATTTGGTGACCCTGGGGTGACGGGTTCAGTGCCCCCCACACCCCCGAAGTGGGCATACTTTTAAAAATCACGTTTTTTCAGTTTTTCCCCTTAAAGGAGGGGAAGGAGTCGTTTTAGAGACTTCAAGCATCTATTTGATGTTGAACAACTTTTTGAGGCGGACATTTCTTTATTTATGTTTCATTCGCCTTCGGCTGACCGTTTAGCCGTTATTTGCCGCCGAAGGCGTGATTTTTGGCGATTTTTGCCGTTTTCGAGGTTTTAATGGACATTTAGGAGGGGAAAGAATTGTCCAATCAAGTTGATGATGAAGTACATTTTTGTAGGCAATTGCATTGGCTAAATTTCATGTGAAGTAAAATTTTTTGTACCTCCAACCGGTTTTGCTCCAGCTGAATCGATTTACAGATACCCACTAAAAACCGGAAAAAACCGGTTTTTCATAAAATTCACGGCCGGTTTTGGCCGGATCCGGCTCAAATTTTGCATGGAGTCATCCTTTGATATTCCCAACAGTTGATACTTGACGCAGCAAGATCCCAGAAAAGTGTGGTATATCTAGGGTGGGGGTAGGGGGTTGACTTTGAAACCATAAGATGTTCATACCCCTAAAAGCTTAAGTCTAAAAAATTTGCACGGTTCATCAAGTGGTTCCGGAGAAAACCCCCCCCCCAGCATCAAAAAAGCTTCAGTTACGTCCCCCTTTATAGAAAATATTACAATAAATAGGTAGGTATACACATTTCAATATCAATATATAAATTTAGTTTTTGTAGCCAAATAGATTTATTTTACATGTATTTTATTACTGTATTTTAAAAGGACATACTTTTTGTTTATTTGTTAACTTTATTTTACTTTTATTACAGGATTCAATTTTCCCCTCAATTCAGCCCCTCAGAACTAACAAAACTGGGTTTATCCCTATATTTTTATTTATTTTAATATACGCGGAAAGCTGTCTAAAATACGATGCAATAAACTGCCATTATGTATGTAAAATATAAATCATTAAAACAAACAAAAAATACATTCTAGAGCGTCCTTTTAAAGTATTGCTAAAATTCTTGTGAATTACTTAGTTATGGCCAGCTTGATTCCACGAGTAGCAAAGTTTTCCAACCTAAACATTAACACAAATAAATATTTCTCAAAATACATTCCACAAGCATAGTAATGGATATAGAATATACGTGGATATTATGACAAGGGGAAAATTGTCGTCAATTCAGGTTGCTAACATGCTAACATAGAACTCCCGTATTGTTCAGTTCGTTTACTTAGTAGAAGGGGCTAATCATTGGATTAGGTTGCTGCGTATTTTACTTTAGAGAACATGAAAAGTATTAAATTTTGAAATGGTGAATCCTCTAATGATCAGAATAACCATATTCTGTTTTTTAAAGAAATAAAAAGGATGTCCCTCTAAAATTGTTAATATTTGTTTGTCCATAAAGAAGAGTCAAGTTAACTCTATTATGTAAAACCCAGGGGGGAAGGGACATTGGGATGTTTATTTTACCAGTTCAAGTTTTATAATAACGTTTTCTTATTCGTTGGCTTAACAAATACGGGTACTTTTATAGAGTTTTGATTAGTTGGTTAATTCAGTTGAGTATCCAAACGTTTCAACTACTTATTGTAATCTAAAAGGGTTAATTTTATCATTTGTGAGGTATATAATTTATAGGCCATCATCTTATCCCCTTAGATCCCTGTGTTACTATTACTACCTAGAAAGTAGAGATTCTTGCTGTGGGTCGACAATGACCACTTTCAAAACTAATACACTGCCATCTTCTTGTCTTCTACCAGTTACCTGTAAGAACATTACATTCAAAGGCGTTGAGTTTAGTTATTAAATCAATGAAACCGCACAAATTATTATAAGAGCACAATCTGCTCTTACCCCTTTCGCACGTCCACCTTTTTTTCTCTTTTAATCTTTTTAGGAAAATGGAAAACTTTTATGAAAATTGTAAATGCGATTGCATATTTTTTTTTATTAATCAGGTTAGATGAAATAAAAAGCAACAGCTATAAATTCAATCTTATCGGTAAAACTAAGGAGAGTTGGCATTTATGTTAAAAGCAGGGAGGGGAGTGGAGGGGATGCCCGCCCCCCTTAACTTTAAATTGAGTATAACAGTCATTCTCCTTTTATTACCGACTTTAGGCCAAGACCTCAGTGTCAAATTTATGTAATGTACACTCTACAGTTGGTAAGTTGAATTTTATAATAAAAAGTTTTTAATCAGGTATGAAGAGTATATCATGACGCTATAATCTCTTGAGCATCCCTCCTCTCCTTATTTCAAATTGATTTAAAACAAGGGAAGGGGGTTAGTTTCTCGTTTATTTGTTTAGAACTTTAGGTTAAGTTAGGGCTCCCTGCAGAGGTTAGTCATAGGAAAAAAATATCCAACTCCCTGGTTTTCAATTTGTTTTTAATAAAAGGTGTGAAGGGGGATTCTAAGTGCTTAATTGGCTACTTGTAAACTGTTACCGAATATTTACCATGAGAAAAGAATCAGAATCTATGAACATGAGCTTCTGTTCAATTTCATAATAAACACATCTCAGTTTGTGCTCCTTAAATCTGGGATCACACAACAGGAAGGTTTTTCTCGACACAGATCTAAATATGCAGTTTTTAGTTCACCAGTAAATAAGTATGTTGCTATGGTCTGTAATTTCGTCTGTATGGTCTTGAATTGTACTTAATCGTAAATTGTGTACCTACTAGGGCATAATACATGTACGGTAAGATATATAAGTTTTCCGGAATTTTAAAGTTAGGGGGAGATTTGAAATCTGCATCAAATTTTTAGGATTTTTTGTACAATTTGTTTTTTCTATAATTCTTTATCTAAAAGCGGAAATGCAATTTAAGTTAATTAATTTTTGTATCTGTGATTGGTGGATTTAAAAAATCTGCGCTCTGATTGGATGGCGTACATCATTCAACCAATTAGAGCGCAGGTAGTTTAAAATCCACCTATCCTATTGGTCAAAATTAATTAACTTAAAATGCATTTCCGCTTTTAGATAAAGAATTATACAAAAAACGAATTTTATAAAAAATCCTTAAAATTTGATGCAGATTTCAAATCTCCCCCTAACATTAAAATTCCGGAAAACTTATATATCTTAATGTACGGATAAAGAAATTCATTCCCCCCACTCGTTTCTTTTCCAAATTTATAAAATGAACTATCAATAAAAGTAGTTTTGTATTTTTTCTTTTGTAGGTACCAACCAAAAAGACGAGATAGACAAAAAATAGTCATAAGACCATGGGCATTGGTGGTCATCAATTGTATTAACATGTGAAAAGTGCAATACTGACCTTCTTACATTACTAGTATTGTTGATTGGTGCAACTAGAACTCCATAAATATTGTAAAGCACGGGAAACGGCAACTAAAGACAGAAAAAAATGTTAAACAAAAAAAGATTTAAGGTTGCAACAATAAAGTATAGAAATAAAAAAAAACAGTCAATCTTATTCTTGAATAGCATTCGAGAAAAGAATCCCCCATAACGTTACGGAAGACAAAGTGAATTATAGAGTAACTTTGTTAACTAATATTAAATAGAAATATTTCCTGATATGCCATCCATTCCTTCACTCGCAAAACTCGGCCAGTCAATATTCTAAAATTAAAACACATTTTATAATTGGAAGAAGTAAGCATAAAACAATATGAGTTGTATTCACCCTGCAGGGCTCTCGTAAACCTGAATAAGCCAAACCTAACCTTAAAGGAAGGGTTCAATTCGAATAAGATAGTGTGAAAATGTATGTATAGTTTTGATTAATTAAAGGTAAAGTGTTATATAAACAAACATAAAAAAGTAACTGGACAAAGTGTCTTAAAAATCAGCCATGTGATGTCATAAAAATGAGGGAGATAAGGGGAGAAGTGGGAATGAAAACCCATAAAAAAGATATGGATAATCCCTAATTTTTATGACGTCACGTGTCTGATTTTTAAGACACTTTGTCCAGTTACATAAAAAAATATTTCTAGAGTGGGGATGTTTATTTTCTTTAATTATGCAAAGATGTAATAACAAGCGTAAGTAATAGTATGAGCTTATATTCCTATATACAACCATGGAGGAGAAGGATAGGACAATGATAGATGTATACTCTAGCAGAGATAGTAAAAAAGCAGGTTTAAAAAAAAAGAACAAACCAGTTTGTTTTTTTTGGTTTAAACCGTTTTTTTTTATAAAAACCATTTTTTTAATATTATCCAAAGTTTAGGCCTGCCCCCACCCTCTTTGTTCACCCCTCCCTTTTTTCTCACCCCCCAATACGGGGGGTGCCCAAATCTGCTTTAAATGACCCGATAAATAGCAGCCCAAAAGCGCCCGCCTGATTTGACAACCCTGGCTGATACAGTAATTTAGGTTTTTGACATTCATTTACTGTTTTATTTATATCTTAAAAAGATATAATTGGAAAGATAGGCCTTTGTTTGTATACATTTTTTTTAAACCATCCCCACCTTGTTTTTTTTTAGGCTTGTTTGTTTTTGGTTTAAACCAAGTGGTCTTTTTAATGCCAACTCTGTACTCTAGACATTCTCTTCCTCTTTCACAGAGATCCTTTCAACATAGTTATTGGGGCTAAACTATTTTATAATCCCTTATATTATACCTAAATCCCTGATAAAGAATTATGAAGACAAAAACATGACCAGAGTGGATAAACAGAATAAAAATAACAAACAATAAATATATATATTATATTATATATGTATATACTAGCGGCTTTGCCTCTAGCCTTTAGGGGTTGTGCCCCAAGAGAAAATTAAAAAAATTAAAAATTAAGTACTACTAGTGCTGCCAGTAGTTTTATGTGAAGAATTTCTATAAAACCCCATACAAACCACGCCCCAAGAAAATAGCCTAAAACCACCACATGACCAGAAGGTATATTCCCTGAAGAGTAGAATCCGATCGGTTAAGTGGTTACTGAGATCTTAAGGGACGTACGGACAGACATCATTCTACTTTGTATTGTAGATGTGTAATATCTATACACAAATACAGATCAATAGGAAGAGAGGGAGTCAGAATAATCATTTTTTCAAACCAATACTTTCTTAGCTAAACTTAAAATTGAAGCGACAAATACTTTAAAATACTTTGTGTTATCAGCTGGCTCTTTATAGTGTTAAGTAAATAACAATTATGGGTTGCTGCACGAAGCAGACAGAAAAGTTTTCAGTTAGATTTTGAAATACTACTGGCTTCGCCCCTAGCCTCTAGGGGCTTTGCCCCAAGAGGTGATAAAAAAATTAAGGCGAAAATCGTAAAGGACCATGGAAATCTCCTTCAAAAAAAGGACCAAGGAAATCTTCAGCAAAGAAAAAAAATTTAAAAAAAAATGGGGGGGGATTTTTTGGTTTTTGGGGGTTTGGGGGTGTCCCAACCCCCAAGAAAATAGCTTAAAACCACCACAGGACCAATAGGTAGATACCCTGAAGAGTAGAATCCGATCGGTTCAGTGGTTACCGAGATCTTAAGGGACGGACAGACAGACGGTCAGCTGGACAGACGGACAGACATCGTTCTACTTTGTATTATAGATATACCAGTTTCTTCTCATGAAGTTGTTAAAATCCCCATTGTTGGAAAATGGGGGTCCAAGTGGTTGCTTTTGTATCCTAAATGTTGGTCAGATGTCAACACACCCCAAAGCCTACTCCTATACGCTCTATATGAAAATGTTGTTGGCTTAAAGTGTTCCTTACACAAGATGATCGAACGAACCCCAAACTGTCCCACTTTGAGAAAGACGATTCCAGTGACGTCATATACGTTTCGGGAAAGAAAAAGGGAAGGGGGGAAGAAAATATCTTTAAAAGAGATGGAAGAAAAGGGAAGAGATTTTCTTTCCCCCTTCCCTAAACGTATATGACGTCACTGGAATCGTCTTTCTCAAAGTGGGACAGTTTGGGGTTCGTTCGTCACACAAGATAATTAAATTTTTGACACTTTGACCTAAGAATAGCGTTTGATAGACAAAAAAAGACATACAAGTCGGATGATATTATACCTATTTGTTTTGTAGTGTAACAAGATTCAGAAAACTTTAAAATGTCCAAATGAATATTTTTAATCAAATATTTAGGAATTAAGAAATTAAATGTAAATTTTAGTTTAACTTTTAACAATTTTAAGTAAAAAGAGTACCTAGGTAAAAATAAATAAAACATCAAAAAAGATAAAAATTTTCAAAAGTCCAAGATTTAGAGTAGGGACTGTTGGACACTGAAATTGATGGATACGATAATGTGGCTTTCATGTTTCCTTCTCCATACCTGTCACACACACACACGCACACTCAAACCCATTCATTTTCATGTTTTAACCTTTGGCTACTCAATCTTTATACTTCTTACTACCAAAGTGACTTCTTACAATTACAGGGAAATTATCTTTAAAGCTTAAAAGAAATGTCGCAATTCAATGCACTTTGCATAAGTTTCATAAGAAATATGAATGAATATTAGCAAGAACACATCTAGAGAACTCTATAAAACCATATATTAATATAAGTAACAGGATGTCTTTCTCTGTGTGTGTGTCTATTTACCAATGACAGCCAGCTGATTCTCCTTTACAATATAGCTTCTCATAGGTCCTGGAAAGATCATAACTATTTTGAAGGAGAGTATCTCCCAAGATCGCCGCCCCTAGAAAATGAATATTTTACAACTAAAAATTAAAATAGGCATATGTCGACTTCCTAACACCCTCCCCCCTCCCCCCCACACACAAACACACCTCCTGTAAATATGAACTTGCTACTTTATAGAACTTCCCTTGTAATAACTTCATATAGTTATCAGTTTTGTCCATAATATCCAGAAAGAAAATTATTTTGAAGACACTCGCAAAGTATAAATGTAAATAAACATTAACCTAGAACAGAGTTAGGTTATAACACAGTAAGGGCAATCATCGAGTTAATAATATAATAAAGATAATCTATTTTTCATTATAGCTTTATTTCAGCTGAATTAAAACTTGTTTCGTGCGTTTACTAAAAAAATAAATGTATCAGGGGCGTCCAAACTTCTTTTTTTTTTGGGGGGGGGGGGGGGGGAGTAATCTTTATAAATATTAATTAAAAATTTGGGTTCTGAAAATATGTTTCTTCATACTTTTTACCTTTAAAAAAATAGTTTCAACCATTAGCGTAAATTATTTCTAGGATAAAAATAAAGATAGCTAAATTTGAATTCAAATGTTTACAGTTGTAAATCAAATCTTATTAATTCTAAATATCAAATTATTAGCCTCTGTATCATACTTTTATTTCTATGGTTGCCCTAACCACGAAAGGTGTGGCACTAGTTGTGCATTTGCTTCCCAACTTTATTATATCCGTATTATCCTTTTCACAAAGAGACAAATTATCTTTTAAAAAATATGGATTGTTTAATGGCGCGAGTGAAGTGAAGGGAAAGGAGCAGTTTGCGTTATTGTAATAATATGCTGTTCTGTTTATTTGATAATATGATCTTTGTGCGGAACTGAAGACACATCGTGGCACAGTAGCTATGTCTGGAGAAACCATATTCTAAATATTCCACACCCTTCCTTATGCAATTAAGATATATTAACCAATTATACATTAAACAATTGTAATATAACTAGTGATGGGAATCCGGATCCGGAATCCGAATCCGGAATCCGGAATCCGCCCAATTTTCGGACTATTTTGGAATCCGAATCCGGATCCGGAATCCGTTTTTTATAGCGGATTCCGGATTCTAAATTGGTAGGCTAAAATTACCGTCTTGAGTTTTTTCTTACAACTCCCTCTTAAATTTTTTTGTACATAACAAATTTTAATAATTACTAATGTGATGTAAATGTTTAACACTTAACACTTTAAACAAATCAGGGCTTCAACCAAGTAACATAGTGTTAAATTAATGAAAAAAGCTATCCCTCTGTGACGGACGGCCTTTTAAAATACTGCTAGAATCCGGAATCCGCCAAAAATAAGAATCCGGGATCCGCAAGAATCCGTCACTTTTTTTGACGGATTCCTTCAGAATCCGGAATCCGAATCCGGCCCAAAAATTCGACGGATTCCCATCCCTAAATATAACCAACAAAAGTTTAAATAGTTTGAACAGAGGTCGTGATTAAGCGAAATAATTCTACTTGAAAATTGCTGAAAATTTGGATATTTTGTGGTACTTGTTTTGTGTTGCAACTAAAGGGAAGTGGAAAAGAAGGGGTGGGAGTGGTAGGTGGGGAAATTGTTTATCAGATTCACTGTCCCTTGTAACTGAATTTGAGAAATTTTAATACAGAAACATAATCAAAAAATCTTATATTACATATTAATAGTTATTTCTTTCATCGTATTATAAACCGCTTTCCGCAGATATAGAATTTCAGGGGTGTATATTCTGCACAAGATTTATTTTTTTCCCCTGCTACAAAATTTTTTATTTTTTTCCCCCCTAGATTTTTTTTAAAAAGTAGGGGGGGGAAATAGAAAAATATTTAAAGAACTCTATATTTTATTTTTATCGCTCCTACCACACATTTTTTTAGTTTTTTTTTAACCAAGGAAAATGGAAAAAATGTTTTCAGTTTTCTTAATTTTTACATTTTTTTTCCCTCCAACCTCTTATTTTTTATTTCCCCCCCCCCCCCCCTGAGCCGGGGATCCCATGCAGAATATACACCCCTGTAGAATTTTTATATTCGTAGAAAGTGGTTTATAATACGATGCTAGACATAGTTTTTTCGTATGGATGAGAACCGGTTCCTATCCACCGGATTCGAATGAATACGAGAAAATATCTTAATTCTATTAAGCGACGGTGTGTTACAATTAAGGAAAAAGAGTTGGTAATGTATAATTGAGCATAATTTATTATTATGAAACCTTGCTCTGGCCATAAAAACATTCCGACAAACCTTCTGTATGTCAACATAACATCTTTTTACTTAAAAATATCTCTGCATCCTATTCTTTCAGTATTCCTTATGTGTTTGTATGTCCGTAAGACCTAGCAAACGGCTGTACCGATCGTTCCATAATTTTTAGTGCATAGGGCAGATAGGGCTTTTTTTTGTTCGCAAATAAAAGGGATGTAGTAGAACCTTACTATTACTGAAGTGACTACAGCTTTTCAATGCCAAAAAATGACCAACCTTAAATCTGAAATTCTGGAGGCAGTTCCCCTGAAATCTTGCCTTTTCTGTACCTGATCTGAGCTAACGTCATTCTCCTTAAAATATATTTTCAATTAGCGTTTATACCCTACAAGATACCTTGGTTAGTGGTGTGTCCGTCAGTGTGCAACGTTTTTGTTAAAAATCCTTATTTTCTTTATTATTTCCCTAGGTATAGTTTCGTTTTAATCTGCCAGATTTTTCTCATATTTGTCATCTGCATTATTTATTTTGTTTTTTAACACTTGCCACCTTTCGACATAATTTTTCTAGGAGTAATTAATACATGTGTACTGTAATGCTCACTATTATGGTTTAGGGTTCGCCCCAATTATCGTTAAAGAATAAAAGAAAGCAAGCGATTTATAACATACTTGATTGTAGGATTGATGTTGGACCAAATTTGCTGTCTTGTTGCTACCAGAGTGCAAAGACGACATATTGTTTTCTGACAACATGTGGGGGTTTTGTGAACTGTGGTACATCTGTTGATTCTGCCTGCTTGACCGCTCGCCATTGGGGCCAGGGTTGAATAGACTTCTAGGTCCTTAATTCAAAAAATCCATTTTTGTAGAGTATCAGCATATTACACAAACCTAATAATGCATTAAATGATTATAAACTTATTGTAAACGTGAATATATGTATAGCAAGAATAAAAATGTAAGTATAAAATATTGTTTTTATTAAGAATATGAAAGGTCTTATCATCCTTCAGAGAGTAAGGAGTAACATGTATAAACTTTTATTTAGGAGAGGTCTTATCATTCTGCAGAGAGTAAGGAGTAACATGTATAAACTTTTATTTAGGAGAGGTCTTATCATCCTGCAGAGAGTAAGGAGACACATGTATACTTTTATTCAAGAGAGTTCTTTTCATCCTTCAAAGAGCAAGGAGTAACACGTATAAACTTTATAGAAAATATCCATATTTTATAGAGGAGTGAATCCCCTCACCCATGAACTAAGAGTTACAGGAAAGCCCCATAAGGTTACACATTTAAAATCATGTGGTATTATCAAGTTTGTGAGGTAAAATGTAACCAAAGTTGCTCCCTTCACCCTGCAATATTTGTGAAGAGCAACTTGTGGATATGCTGACACTGAAGCAGAACAATACTTACGCAGGTGTCCAATCACTTCCGCATATTATCTGTGTTTCACATCATAGACACAAAATTTAGAGTGTTTGATTCAGTGTTTCGGAGCCGGAGCTGGAGCCGGGAGCCGTCATATTTTGGCGGAGCCGTAGTTTTCTTTAAAAACGGCTCCGGACTAAATAAATAAAGAGATTTTTTTTACAAATTATATTTTGGTAACTCTGTTTTGTCATGTGCAAATGCCCTTTTTAAGTTTTTCAAGTCCATTTTTATGAAAAATTGAACTTATAAAACCTTCAAACGACAAAAATATTATGCGGAAAAAAGTATGTCGAGTTTTTTCTTGATTTTAGGTCGGATCCGGAGCCGCACCAAAATCAAACGGCTCCAAAACGCTGGTTTGATTAATCAAAAAGGGGAAGTGGTAGTTTGTGCTGTTGTAATAATTTTCTGTTCTGATAATCTAAAGATGTGTTATATTTGGTAGAATTTCTGGCACAACTTATATATAATATATGGATAATCATATTGAAAATATATATCTCTTTACTATACATATGAACATAATACAGATACAGACATAGATAATCAAGATTAAAATATTTTAGGATTAAAAATCAATTTGCAAGTGAATAATAGACATGAAAATATTGTAAAGAATTTAATAACTTAGAAAACTAAATCTAAACTTCAAAAAATAAAAAAAATCACTGCATAAACAACAACTAAAAGTAATTTCAAATAAACTTTTGGTTATTAAATTGACTAATTTGAAAGGCTTTATATTATAAGCTTTGACTTTCACTTAAAGACTTATTTACTGTGTCTTTGACTATTGCAAAGTGTTTGAAAACTTATGCGAGAAATCTAATTCGGCGAGAAATGACAAAATCGCTGATAAACACACGTTTTTTTTCTCGAGCATATTTACCCAAAATGCCAAATGATTCATTTTATCTCGACACAAAGTGTTATTTTTTATGGAATGACAATTTTTTTATTTTCAATTATCCCTGCTCCTCGCATTACAATGAATAAAAAGAAAAGATTTTGTTTCTTTTTTCATTGTTTTTTTCTGAAGAAAATAATATTAATTGTTTGATGACAGTTTTGACGTAAGAAGCATCATAATATACCTGTATAAAAATCTTGTCAAATATATTTTTATAGATTAAACAATATAAGGTATATCAAATTTTACGCCCCTGAACACATTTCGGCCAAAAAAGGAGTTATGAATTGACCTCAAAGCGTACATCTTAAATGAAAAAATCATATCTCTTATCTTTAACAACCTCTGAGAAAATCTCAATTTCCTTTACTGACTACGTCAGACGGATGGTTATCCTAATATATAAAGTAGTAAGGTTTTTTTATGTCTCTCCCGAAGGATCTCGTTAAACGCTGAACCGATATTGTTCTCCTTTACAGTTAAGCTTCTTATAGGACCTGGGAAGGTTTTACACTTTTTTTGGGGAGTGTGTCTTCACCCCCCTTCCCCCAAAATATTTTTTTGTTTTTTTAAATACAAATTTTAAATTGGATGAGGTCGGCTCTTACCCCCTCCAACCTTAAGTGCCCCTAGAGGCTTCTATGGGGCGTATCCGCTAGTATTAGATATAGCAAACTGTCCTTTCGTGTACAGGCGTACATTCACCTAGAAAATTATGCGGTTAATATTTAGTTCGGTCATCCCAAAAGTTACCTGATAGTAAGTTGCCACTAGAATATCCAATGTGTCCGCCAGGATAAGCAGCACCCTGTCCTCCCACCCCATCAAGACTGACATCATTTCTGCTGCCATAGCCCTGGGGCATCATGTAAACATTTGACCGGTTTCCATAGAGTTGCGGGGCATATGAATACTGCTGGTTGCTGGGTTGACGAACAGCGGCTGCCATTGGCTGTTTCATAACTGCTCCCGTAAAATTCTTTCCAGAGTTTCCAAAGGACTGGTTTCCAGATCTTAAACATAACCATCAGATATTTCTTTGGGGAATTATAGAAATATATATTTGCATGCAAGATTTTAAATTATTCAAGATTATTTTATAAACACATTCTTAAATTCGTTGAATTAAACTTTGGGTATTTTAGTTAGAGTGGTAACCATTTTTATCCTCCATTGTCTTAGCACTAAAGATCCAACTAAAAACTATTTAACCCAGGTATAAGGTATAACCAACAAGCGAGTTAAATATAAAATAATATTTGGGGGGCAAATGGAGAGGTCGTCAATTTTACGATGTGTTGCCCCCCAACGACAGCTGAAAAACACGTATAGGTTTAGTGATTTTTTTCCGCATTAATTTCATTGTTGGTATAAGCTATCTAACCCAGCAAAGAGTCCTGTCCATGACCAGCATAATCCTCATTATTTTTATATTTTAGATTAAGCCGGGGACGAAGTGTTTGGTCTGCCAACAGACAGAAATATATCATTTAATTTAGAAATAAATATAGCATTACTTGTATGTTACACCAGATTTTAATGTTCTCTAATAAAGTGAAACTCGCAGCGGGCACCCAATACACTCCTTTTACCGCAAACCCTCCTACTGGATGAACAAACTGGCCAATAAAACGACATATTTTCCTCTGTCATCACATCCACGTTTATTCTTTATCTATTAATGTAGGCCAAGTAAGGAAATCTTTATAAAAATTACCTGTTCATATCATAGGAGAAATGGGGATTACCCATTTGAGGACGAGAATTCATTTTTTAGAAAACCTACAGAAAAATGGAATTTATGGTTGCTTTATATATAATTTTATTTATATTAAAATGTAACAAGATAAATATATACAGAAGGAATTACATCGCTCTTACACTAACAATATTTCAATTTCATAATATCTTAGGCATTAATTTTCAGGTACAATAATTTAGAAGTAGAACATGATAATTTCAACGAAAAATGCTAAGACAACATTGTATACTAAAAAGTAAATTAGGTAATTTATTTGAATACTTGTGTATGTAGGGCACTAAGTATTTAAAGTGCATCTTTGCTGCTGGAAAAAAAAAACTTGATGTTGAATGAAAAGAAAACTTGTAAATAATAGTTCTATAAAGCTTAGGAAGTGAATGTCCTCACAAATTCTAACACCCGCAGGGATAAAAGAGGTAGATTATGAGCTTCTAGTCCTAAACCTTGTTTAATACTACCATTTATACTTTTTGGGACATTGTATTTTCTTTGATAGTACCTAATCAATTAATTTTTTAAATCGGGTTTGGATTAAATCTGAATATTAGCGGATCCATTAAAATCTTTATTTGTGATAAATGTTGATGCAATAAACTAAAACGTATTCAAATATGCATCCCTGTGTGTATATTGTATAAGTAACAATAACAAATCTAAAAATTAAATCTCCTTTATCCCTGAACATCCCTCCCCTCCCCCCTCTCATCCATTAATAATGCCACCCCCCCCCCCATTTCTCTGGCACCTAATTTTTGTGTCTCACAAATTCAACACAATAATTATTGCAGTTAATGTTGCCTTGTTCAATTATGGCAGCGTCCCATTTCTTTGTGGCCTAGATAGATTAGGCCATTATACTTCTTCACTTCTAGGTCCGGCTAAAATATATTACATTTTCTTAAATCAAAAATTGCATAAAAGTGTTATCAAAAGTGTATGTAAATAAAAAATCTTCAGAAAGGCAATTCTAATATTAAAAGTTTTAAAAAAAAATAGTATTAATCATTGATAGATAAATGGAAAATAAATATATTAATAGTTTTAGAAGGGGTGAGATTTGTATATATAGATTTACATTGAACTCCCCCATTTCTAAATTCTAATTTAGTCTAACTCTTTAATATGTCTGTGGTGTCCTACATTTTTAAACATAAATTACAATTAATAATTAATTTTGTCTAATGCACTAGTGTGATACATGATATAACATTACTAAAAATATTTTTTTATAAAACATAAACAAAATAATACGGTAATATCAATACGGGCCAGTAAATATGATTACAGTTAATCTAACAGGTACTTTATTACACCATACAAAAACATCTCGAATTTTGGTTTTAGTTATTCTTGTTTTGTTTATTGTTTGGTTAGTTCATGAATGAGTGCTGAGATGGCAGTGATAGGATCCTGATGGAATCTTGGGTTGGGATCCACAGCCCAGGGGTGACTTGTGGCAACACTTGAACTTCCCTTCCTCTTCTTAGTCTAAAAATACAATATTATTATATCTTATATCTTTTCTGGATGCTAAGGGGCTAAACTATCCTAATGATCTACAGATAGGTTTGCCTGAACTACGATTCGATTTTTGTGTGAAAACACTATTAAAGGGATCTAATGGGATGAGACAATGTATATTACCAATGATGATACACAAAATTATTCCTACTGTAGATTACAAAGAGTTGTTGAAACGTTTAAACTACTTAATGAACCAACCAATCAAAATTCAATTGAAGTCGCCAACGAATAACTTGGGGGACTACTGAAATAAACAGCCCAAATTTAACTAATATACAGGGTGCACCACATAAATCCGGACTTTTTCTTATTTTTAAACAAATAAACATAAAATCGTCAATTATAAAGATTTTATTGAATTTTAAAAACTGGGAAGCAACCTAGGTATATGACTATTAGATTATTTAATAAAATCGCCGCCAGCCTCAATCACCGCCTCTACCCGCCCCCTGAACCGCCCACCGACCCAAGTCACCATGTACCTGTTCAAGCAGGCGAAGTTCTTCATGATAGGAGCAATGAGAGAGGTCTTTTTGGTATGGGCATGTCTATTGGTTCATGCTTTAATGGCGCTCCCGCCCCAAAAGTCTATTGGATTAGATCGGGGCTGCTGGGAGGCCACATCTCCTTAAGGACGTGAGTAACCGCAGGATCCAAATTAACCCATCTTTAAAGCTACCCTTTGACACGGTGGCTCTCATTTGGGCCACAGTTAAGCTAGAACAACGTTTTATACCTTTTTAAAAATGGCATGCAGATTAAGATAGGGTTATCAGCGCAATACATAGTCTAAAACGAGTTTCAAGGTTCCATATGGGCCCCTGAAGTCAAGAACCGAGAAATTTTCAAGATTTTTGACGTTTTTGACATCTTAAAATCTACCACGATCCACTTTGTCGGAGTACTTCAGCCAAGTCAGCTGGGATAGAGAGCTCTAGTCTTTTCTGGTGTTTTCACTAGGTATCTGATAGTATCTCCGGCAAGTTTCATTAGTCCATCTCACCTACAGATGGGCTGAGATCAGATTTAGTAGGCTCAAGTCATAAATATACGGTAAACTATCTGCGCAATTCGAATCTGCCTTGTTGAACATATGCGCGGCCAGCTCGGCGTACACGTCCTCCATCGTCCAAAGATTTTCATGGGCAAAAAGGTCATTACCTAAGCTTTTTATAGTGGGGTCAAACGTCCTGATTGGTCAAGTAGTTTTGGCGCTATGGTCGTTTTAAAAAAGTCCGGATTTATGTGGCGCACCCTGTAAATATACCTGAGCGGACGAGACAGCTGGTAATTGTTGAGGAGTTGTGCTCCTCCGTAGCTTACTCTGCTCCAACATCTTCTGTTTATTTGTGATTAAGGTCTTGTGGTCGTTCAACTTCTTTAGGTTTATCACAGATGATAACTCAGTTCTTACCTAAACATAAAACTGTTAAAATCTTATTTTCATTAAATATGATTATTAAAGCACGGTCAAATATTTGCTTAGAGAAGGTTTTGTGATTTGTTTCAACTTAATCCATGAAATAACAAATAATTTCTTAAGACTTTATGGATAATTTATAACTCATTATTTGCTAAACTTTGTGTATTCTAGACCTCAACAATTCAAGTGTTATCGCGTTTTTTCGTATTTCTAATTTCTATCGCAATTATTCCTGTATACAAAGAGGGATGGGACACTGGACTTTAAATACTCCTACTTAAAGTTTTATAACCGCGGTATCTTCTTCATTGGTTAATAATATTTAAGTACTTTAATTGAATTTTGAAGGTTGGTTCTAAACTTGTAGTGCATGGGTGTATATTCTGCAAATTTGACCCTGCTAAGGGGGGGGGGAGGGGGGGTGGGGGGTAAAAAAATGAAAAAAAATATGTGGTTAGGAGGAAAAAAATTTAAAAATTAAGAGAACTGAATTTTTTTCCCATTTTTCTCCCCTCCTTTGATGAAAAAAACTAATAGTAAAGAATATGTAGCAGGGGGTATAATATGAATAAAATAAAGCCTTCTGAAAATATCTTTCCATTGCTCCCCTTCCCTACTGGTAAAACTAGGAGAAAATAAAAATCTAAATCTATAGAAGGGGAAATTTTGTTTATCATTGGGGATGTAAATCAATTTATCGTCTATTGTCTTGTCCTCCAAGATATCTTGTAATATTTGTTCAAACTATTTCCTATACATGCCTACATCTTTGACTCTTATAAATATTTTTGAACACAGAAATGACAAAAAAATTAATTAAATCCAACCTTTTTATCATCCGTGTAGGTAGATAATATTTGAAGCAATGCACAAATCTTTGAAAATATGTTGGCTCCAGCAGCTCTGAAGACAACCATGAGCTGAAGAAGGCTGGTGACCAGGCCAGGTATGCTGGCAACCTGTCTGCGGGTGGATGGAACTCTGGAGATGTTGATCAAAATATCAAGCGATATCGACACAACCTAAATATTTATGTTATTATTTCCTACTAAAAATTTGACCAAAACTTTCAAGACAAATGTATTGCTTTTCTATAAATGGGTCCATACATTAAAAACCGTTATCTTTAAGAACCAAAAAAACCATTGTAAATAAAATTTTACGTAAAGGACAATTCAATTCATGATAAAATAAATTACCTCCATGTGAGGAATAGATCTATTGCATCTATTAACAAGGTTCAATAATTCAGCCAATGGATTCTTATCCCAACCCTCAGAGTTATCTTCAAGTACAGATTGTACACCACAGTTGGTAGACAGAGCAATGCAACAATCCTCTGACAAACGCGTGGCCATGTCAAGAGTCTTGACAGCGTGTATCAACTGAGCAACATCACGAATATCAAAAAGATATTCAATGGCGTTTGCTGTTCTCACGCCGAGGCGTTGTTCCGGCTCCGCCGATGCTGTGGCCTCTTCGAGACGTTGGCGAATTTCGGTCAGTTTAGATGTCAACTCCTGCCATTTTTCTCTAAGCTGTTGCCGTGACTTGTAACCACGCCAGTATTTCTGTATAACTACAGCAGATGTAATCCTTTTCATGATTCTCTTCTTAACAATATACATTCTTACAGCACGGACAATAACCACAGATGCTTTGTTTCTGATTATTTCTTGCTGCCGTAAATATTCCTGTCTCAACTCTTCTCTATAGGCCGCGTCTTCTTTCACCTTCTTGTGATTTTGACGTGCTAAGTAGCCACGACAGATTCTTTGTATATTACAAATACTTTGTCTTTTAGCAACAAACTCTTGTCTGCTTTTCACCATGGCTCGGTAGCTTCGTAGAGTTTGTTGAATGACAGCAAGCGCCGCCCGTTTACGCTTAACATATCTACGTGCCAACCATCCGCGGGCATAGGCCTGGAGAGTTAGTGTAGCATCCATTTTCCTCTGATATTCCCACCTACACACAGAACCTCTCCATATTCTCTGAATAGTAACCGCTGCCCTGCGCTTAACCACATGTTCTTGTCTCATTTTTCGACCTAAAACAATTGCACGTCTTCGCTGCTGCATGGTTGTAGTTACTTGTTTCAGCTTCATGTAATTCTTCTTTGCGATGTAAGAGCGGAAAAAAGCCTGGATTTTTATAGCAGCTTCTCGTTGTTGTAGGAATTTTGTTCGCAGTGTCTTCATTCTAACCATGGATTGAAGTTTGACGGTGGTAAGTCTAAGTTGCAAAAATTGTGCTCTGGAGGCTTCTTTCATTCTATTTGCACGATATCTTTGTTGTACCACTGAAGCAGCATTCTTAAGACTTACAAAACGTTTTCTAGCAAGATTTCTACGGATATAAGACTGACATGTTGTAATATTACTACATTCTTTAAGGTACAATTTTCTTTGTGTAAACATTCTCCAAAAAGACTGTATTTTCAGGGCAGCTTCGCGCTTTTGTAAATATTCTTTACGAACGTCCTTTGTCATAACATTTGCCCTCCACTTAAGTTGAATTATAGCAACAGCACGCCTCAATTTTGCATAATTTCGTCTTTGAATGAAACCTCTAAAAATTGTTTGAATTTTGGTGGCAGCAATTTCTTCTTTCCTCTGCTGTTTAAGTTGTTGTAGCATTCTTGCTGCAAGAATTTGACGGTACCAGCTTTGAATTTTGGTGGCAACAATTTCTTCTTTCCTTTGCTGTTTAAGTTGTTGAAGCATTCTTGCAGCAAGAATTTGGCGGTACCAGCTTTGAATCTTGGTTGCGGCACTCCTCTCATTTGATTCTTCTTTCAAGACTTTTAGTTTTCTTTTAGCGATGAATACACGCACCTACAAAAATATGACATTTTTAATGTCTTATTATGACTACTTTAATCGAATTAGAAAACGCTAATAAGAAAACAAATAAAACGGGTTTAAAATGGTAGTAATGAAATGAATTGAAGAGTCGAAACTTTTACAATATTGTACCGTATCGTTACAAAAAACACATCATACTATTTATAATTGATAAGATCTGCAGCAATTTTATAAAAATAAAGGACGCACAGAAATCACATACATGTAGAAAAGCTTCGCCGAATAAAATGAGAAAAATATCAAACCTGTGTTTGACATAAAACAATGTTCTTAACATCCGCCTGATAATTCTTTCGGCAAACATAACCGCGGTAAGACCGCTGGATCTTGACCACGGCCTCCTGAATTTCAAGGTAGCGCGCGCGTTCTCGCTTCATCTCCAAGTAGTTTCTATAAATAACATATTTTTGTATTTGCATATGAATTATGATGAAAAAGGAGACGTAAAAAGTAATGGAGTTAAAAAATATTGGTTACCAGTGGCGTGCACGGCATTTCAAGGGGGGGGGGGGGATAAGAAACCATTATGAATCAAAAGGAGAAGACATGACCTTAAAATTTCAATTCTAAGCGGGTGTTGATGCCACCCTTCTCTACATACGCTAACATTGTTTGAGGCTACAGAGATTTTAATATCAAATTATTACAAAAAGTGTGACATAAGTACGTGTAAAAAGAAAAAAGCGACTTAATTTAGTAATTTAATTCAATTAGGAAAAATTCTTGAAAAGGGATAGTTTCACGAAGTGCATTTAAAAAAAAAATTGTGAACTGTAAGTTTTTTCTATTTTAAATAACGTAGTAGTGCATAATATAAAGTTATTGATTAAAATTAAAAGATTTGACCAGGGACTTTCCTTAAAAAATGAGATTTTCATTTTTATTTTCAACTTCGTTGCTTGTTATATATGTCAAAAACTTTTTTGTCATAAATACAACTTTAGATAGCATTTACTACTTAATAGAACTTCAAACTTTTTATACAACAAAATACACATAACGACAAAGAATCACCAATAAGATATTTAGTATAGTACTTAGAGTAGTGATCTTTTTATATGTCTTAGTAGAATATATTAGGCATTAGAGAGATATGATTGTGAAGAATGTAAACATTGACCTGACCGAACTTTTTTTTATTTGACAATATCTAAAAAAGTTAGTGATTTGCAACATAAATTACATGAGAATGGTCTTTATATATATATATATATATGTTGTATGGTTAGTTGGTATTTCCGCGTGAGATAATGTATATATTGTAAGTAAACCGGACGGTTGTCTTTATTTTTTTAAAAAGAATTTATAGAAATTTAGAAAACCTGTTCTATATTGAACCGGACGTTATTTTCTATGTTTTTTAAGTAACTTGTCCCAAGGGGAACCCCTGTTCAATTTTTTTATAACTCTTGTGAAATATGTGGAAAAAGATTCTCTGATATTGGTGTTTTGGCTATACATATTTAGAAAAAAATAGACCATTCTCATGTAATTTACGTGGCAAATCACTAACTTTTTTTAGATATTGTCAAATAAAAAAAGTTTGGTCTGGTCAATGTTAAAAATTCTTTAACATATAATCATATCTATCCAATGCCTAATATATTCTACTAAGACATATAAAAGTTCACTACTCTAAGTACCATAACTCTTTAAATACACTTCGTAGAACTATCTCTTTAAACATGTAGGTAAATTCTATCTATACCTTCCCGAAGAGGAAAAAATGACAATTTTAATTACCTGAAATACTTTTGTATGGTGAGAGCAGATTTCCGATATTGTTTGTACTTAGTTTCTGCCAAATGAGCTCTAATTCTTGCCTATACAAAAACCTTGTTTTTACAAATATAGATGGAATAACTGTCCATTATTTTATTTTCCTATGTAAATAAGATTTGTTTTAGAAATAACGTTTGTCAATAAGATATATTTTAGTTTTATTTGTTAAAAGCCAAACACAATTTAAGTTCGAGGTTTTTCCATGCTTTAAAGTTTATTATCTTTATAAAAGCATTCACACTATCTATGAAAAAATCAGAGAAGGCAATTCGACAATATTCGGTCAAATTAAATATCTATACCAAAAATTCATGTGTTTTGGGGTTTTGGGATTTGATTCTTCCGAATCTATTTAAAGTACGTCTGCAAATATTAAAGACAATTCTTTCCGAATGCTATTTTTTGAAAAGTGCCGCTGATTATTATCACTAATAAAACTCCCATTGAAAAAAATCAGAAGCCTTATCCTTTTTTAGAACTAAATAAATAGCTTTCTTGAACCAATGACTTTATTTAGATCCTCACAATATTTTAATATAATCCCACAATTTCCAAGTTTTTAATATTCAAAATACATGAAAAGAAACAAGGCTGACAACATCCATAAGTAGCGAAGCACATAAAATCATGGATAAGAATAAATAAAAGGAGTTCTAAAGATATTTAAATCAATAATGTTTTTTTGAGAAAAAAACCCAAGACCTCATAAATTTTATATTTTGTATTTTGTATGATGACTAACAGACTGGCGGTCTAATAATTACATACTGGATGCTCAGAACAACAGAAAATTGGACCAAAAAGTAGCCCAAAAAATGCTGAAAAGCAGTCAATGAATGTTTTATAGTTAACTTTGCTCAATAGGAATGGTGACAAGAAGTTTAAGCCTTCTATATTTAGCCGAGAAAATCACATTTCCCCCATAGTACATAGTAAATCAGAGAGTAGCTTCGCTACTACTAATAAAAAGTTTTACCTGAAGAAATATAATAGTTTGTATAAGAGTGATATAGCTTTGTCTGTGTTCATACATCCGCCAGAAACTCTGAACAAAGTAAACAAATATATTCAAACCTTGTCATTCAGTTGACCAATATTATACCTAGTCAAGGACTCAGCGGTCGTCATTTAAAATAATTAAATTGAACCGCATCCGCCATCTAAAGGGTGTGCAAAAAAATGCGGACATTTTTAAAATTAAAATTGCGCGGCTTGTGTTAATAGTAGAAAAATGTTACGCATACCGTTAGATCCGCTAAGAAGTCTATTTTTTTTGAAATATAAGAACGATTCCTGTGCTACGTATAGTTAGGGAGCTACGTGTTAAAATGTTCCAAATGACTTAAAACTTGACTTGCGAGTAAATTTTGGGACATTTTACCACCTAGCTCCTAGATTATTTGTAGCACAGAAACCGTTCTTATATTTCAAAAAAATCAGTTCATAGCGGTTCTAACGGTATGCGTAACATTTTTCTGCCACTAACACAAGCCGCGCAATTTGAATTTTAAAAATGTACGCACGTCTTTTGCAAGAATTATTCTCAAATATTTACCAATATACTCGCAAGTCAAGTTTTAAGTCAGTTGGGACATTGTAACACGTAGCTCCCTAACTATACGTAGCACAGGAATCATCATTCTTAAATTTCCAAAAAAATAGACTTCTTAGCGGTTCTAATGGTATGCGTAATATTTTTCTACTATAACCACAAGCCACGCAATTTCAATTTAAAAAATGTCCACATTTTTTGCACACCCTTTAGTAACCATATTATTCTGATCAGCGGCAAGACAAATAATAATAATGCAGCTGCAAATCCACTGCCCTAAAGACAAGATATTCCATAGCAGCAAATAGGCAGTGCATTAAAAGTTGAAAATAGTTTTATTCAATCAAAGCGGCTAGTTGGCGGCTATCGGAACCCAGAAGTTATCAAACCAGTATATCTTACTTTTAGATAAACAATTCTCGCCAAACTTCGAATATTGACATTGTGGTTATGTAATTGATTTTGCGTCGATTATGACGTAATCAAAACGTTACACAGAAAATACTTTAAAATACTATTTTTGTTGCAAAAAAGAATTAAAAATCTTACCTGTATTTTGATTGCTGCTTGTTTCTTGGCCAAGAACATATTTCTATCCGTTCTCATTTGGCTTTTAGCGCGGACCATCCGCTGGCAAGAAATAACAGATCCTCTCAACCTTTCAAATCTCGTTCTTTCAATACGCATTCGCACTAATGATTGAATGAGAATAGCACTTGTTCTTTGTTTATTATATTCAGTTTTTGCTATCCACCCTCTAACTCCTGCCTGAATAGCCACCGCAGCTTGTCTTTTCTGCACAAAGTCCATTCTAATCCGGTCTGTTTCAACCTTGCTGCGGTATCTACGCTGGATAATAGAGGCAGCATTTTTAATGGCAACATATTGTTTACGCTGAAGATACATTTTCATATTTGCCTGGAGGACAACAGCAGCCTGTCTGTGCTGATTGTAACTTCTCCGTGCCAGGAAACCTCGAACAACTGACTGTACTAGGATTATTTTTGTTCTTTCTTCCAAGTAGTTAGCTCTAGTTTCCTGGCTTGTCCTAATATTTCTGTACCACCTCTGTATTTGAAGTGTACTAGAGTACATCTGTTTGTATTTCTTAACGGCCTGATATCTACGGACGCAGCTTTGGATCTTGATACAGCTGTTCTTGGCAAGATTAAACACCTGGCGTTCTTTGTACATTCTCCAGAAAGCTTGGATTTTAACAGCAGCTGACCGCATAGCCAAATACTCTTGTCTGCAGCTTCGCATTAACTAAAAATAAATGTACAAGTTAAAACTTTTGAAGAATATAATAGTTAAAAAAATAATAAATTTTAATGTAACAATAGAATTGGATTCCTACAATATATAGGTATATAAAATGAAAGGTTAAGTGTGCACTATAAATATAACAGTCAATCATAGTATAACGGTGCCTAAATGTAATATTAAATAATATGAAACATTAACAAAATTATACCTGCTCATTTCTCCAGTAGCTTTGAACTGTTATAATGGCCTGTCTCTTCTGGTGAACCATCCTTCTCTGGTTAGCCCCTCTGACCAAAGCCTGAAGCTTTATGACAGATTTCTTAAGGGCTCCATACTTCTTTCTCTCAATGTAACCTCTAATATGGCTTTGAATCAAAATGGTCTTTTCTCTTAGATCCAAATATTCTTTTCTTTCATGTTTAGCCTGCAAATATGATCTAAAGAAAGCTTGGATTTTCTTTGCCGCATTTTTGTTCTTAAGTAACATTTGTCTGGCCAAAAATCCTCGAATTCCTGATTGAACTAAAATAATTTGTTTTTGATTCTTGATATAATTGCGTCTAGCAATAATCATTCTTGACCAACTTTGAATTCTAATTACTGAAGCCTTGGTGTTAAGATATTGTTGCCTGGCTTTTTTCATGTTAATATATGCTCTCCATTGGGTTTGGATAACTTTGGCAGCTGACATCTTACGTTTCAATTCAGTTCTGGCTAAGAAACCCCTGGCAACTGCTTGGCAGGTTATGATTTGATTCCTGTGTGTTAGGTAATCTTTTCTTGCCAGGATCATTCTTGTCCAACTCTGTAGCTTAATAATATTCCTGTGTAATGTAATAAACTCGCATCTAGCTTGTTTCATAGCCCTGTAAGCTCGCCAATGGGATTGTATTTTTGTGGCGGCTCTATGTTTATTGGTTAAATCTTTTCTTACTAAGAATCCTTTAACAACCGCTTGTGTTTTAGTTATTTGTTCTTTCTCTTTAAGATATTCTCTGCGGCAATGAACCATTCTGTAAAAGTTTTGAATAGTAATAGTGCTTTGTTTTAATTTGTTGTATTCAGCACAGGCCCTTCTCATCAATATAAATGCTTTCCAATGGGATTGGATAATCTTTACAGCATCATTCTCATTTCTAAGCTGTTGTCTTACCAGGAAACCTTTAACAACAGCTTGGCACTTAATAATTTGATTTCTTTCTTTTAAATATTCTTTTCTTTGAATTATCATTCTTGTCCAGCTTTGAAGTTTCAGGACAGCCTTCTTTGTTTCTGTATATTGAAGTTTAGTTTTCCTGGCAGCAAGGAGAGATCTCCAGAACAGCTGTATCTTCTTAGCAGCCTCAGCCTTTCTTTCAAGTTCTTTTCTAACAATGAAACCTCTAGCATGCGCTTGAAGTCCAATGACTAATCTTCTCAAAGTCAAATATTTGTTCCTTTGAATTACCATCCTGACAAAACTTTGCATCTTTATGATTTTAAGTTTGGTCGAGGCAAATTCTGCTTGCTTTTGCCTTGCCAGAAGTACAGCTCTCCATCTTAATTGTATGAGATTAATTGCAGAAATCTTTTTATTGTATTCTTGTCTAGCCAGATTTCCTCTAAATCTACTTTGAATTGCAATAACTGACGATTTTAGTTCATTGTATTTCTTAAATTGAGATTTCATTCTTGCCCACTTTTGAATTATAATTGCACTATTTTTCATACTTATGTAATGTTTTCTCAGCTGGTTTGCCTGTAATGTAGCCCGCCACCTTTGCTGGATTTTCCAGGCAGCATTTTTGGTTCTTAGAAAAGATTTTCTTGATCTAACCATACGCACCAGGGATTGAATGAATATAATCTTCTTTTTAGTGTCCAGAAACTTTCGTCGACACAACAACATTCTAAATCTTGATTGAACTTTAACAACAGCTTCTTTATATGATTGAAACTCTTGTACAGCTTGTCTTGTGAGCTGTCTAGATCTCCATGCTCGCTGAAGGCAGATAGCAGCATCAGTTTTCCTTTTTAATTCTTGGCGTACCAAGTAGCCTCTTGACACTGCCTGAAGGTTGATCACTTGACTACGTATATTAAGAAATGAAGCCTTGGCAACGACACACCTGAACCAGGACTGAATTCTTACAGCTGATCTTTTCTTTAATAAGAATTCAGCTCTGGTTATCCTTGTCCGTTGATTTGCACGAAACTTTTGCTGAATTATTATTGTGTTTCTCTTTAGATGTAAATATTCTTTTCTTGCTTTCCAGGCTCTAAAAGCTGATTGGATAACAACTGCTGCAGATTTTGCCTCATTTAAATGCTTTCTTGCCTGTCTACCCCGCCACTGGCGCTGGATAACAACACATGCATCCTTTAAGTCTACGAACGCCTTTCGGTCAGCTTTGCCTGCCTGTCTAGCTCTAAATTGTTGCTGAATTGTAATGGTTGCTTGTCTTAGTCGCGTATACTTGATGCGCTGTATATACATTCTTGTAAGCGACTGGCATAGGAGAGTGCTTTTCTTCAGCTGGATAAATCTTTTCCTTGCGACGTAACCTTTCCATGCGCTTTGAATTGAGATTGTAGCACTGGTCAGGGCGGCATATTTCTTTGCAAATCTAAGTTGGTTTGCCTGTTTGCGAGCCATGTACCTGGAAAAAAATTGTTTGTTTATTTTCACATACATTTTTGGGTATTAAAATAGAATAAAAATCAAAGAGGGCTTAAATATCTGTTAGATAGATAAGTTTTTGTTTGCCTAATTTAATGGATAGGCCTAATAGGTAGGTTAGAATTCATTTTTTTGTCAAGAACTTCTAAATTTAATACCTAGAACTTGAACTAGAAATCACTACTAGAAAAAATACACCTAAGTCGACTTTCGTACAACCCTTTCCTCAAATGACCCTAAAGACTTTTAGAGTCCTAACCGCTATCAAGTTTTAATGAAAATTGTAAACAACAAGAATTACCCTCTAAAGTAGGTTTGAATGCACAGAGCAGCATTTTTGTATCTCTCTTGTCTCCTCCTTTTTAAATACTTCCTCACGGCTCTTTGGATAACTTTGGCTGCAGATATTTCAGTCTAAAAATAGAAAAATATCTAATAACAATAAAAATGTTAACAAGCTAAACCAGGACCGTGGTTCAGCAAATTAATTTCATTGAAAATCTAGATATTTTGGGGATAAAACTTGTTTTTGATGTAACTAAGGAAAGTGAGTAAAAACGGAAGAAATGTTTGTCAGAATCCTGGTCCCTGATCTCAACATACTAAAATTGAATTTTTGAAGAAATATCATCAAGTACATTGTAGGTAGGACATTATACAAAAATTGTTGTCATGCTTAAAAGCTTGTGGAATCGTGCATGTCTTGGTAAAATTAGTGAAAAGAAATACTCCTTTACCACCCTTGAGGCAAATGGCGAAGGTACTACTAAGCTTTAGCAAATATTTAGAGAAAGTTTAGTATATAAGTGGTATGAATAAACAAACTGTAGGCCAAGAATAATCTTGTTATAAACTATTCAACTAAACTTTCATATTGAAAACATCTTGTTATATTCTTTTCCATCTTAGCAAATGTTCAGGAATTTAGATATAGTCATTCCAAAAATACATCAAACTCCTAATGAGGCTACTGGAATATTCATTCGAAACCGATTATAACCGGTTCTCATCCATACGAAAAAATAATGACTAGCATCGTTATATCCAGTTTTCTACGAATGTAAAAATGTACAATCACAAGCCCCGATATGCCGAAGCCACGGGCTAAAAAACTGGTTTTAATCTTAAAATTGTATATTTTGTATTCACGCCCACGGAAAGCTGTTTATAATACGATGCGAGAAATAACTATTCTTAAGTCGATTTAATACTTAAATTACTCCAAAAAACAAAAAGAACTTTAAAATTAGAACAAAAACACCAAGTTAAAGTGTATTTTTAGCATTTACGTTATTAAAGATTATTTAATTTGTTGAAAACACATTACCTACACGATGAAAAAAAAATCATCCAATAATAATTTTCTACGTATGTATATATCCCTATTTTCCAAATATATTGCAGATAGATAAATATTGAACAAGTTTAAAAGTAAAATGTATAGATGAAGATATATTTGAAGTTGTGTATGAGTGTATGTATGTACAGAGAGAGAGAGATGCAAGGGCACTTATCCCCCAAATGCATTTTACACCATTTGCCTGTATTCATGGTTCATATGGAACAACTTTTATGTACATACAGCTTCTTTATGCATTTTATTTATAGCTTAAGGAATTTAATAGGGATTAAAATATTTATTTGTATCGTAGTTTGTTTCATAACGTCAACAATAAATAATTAAAAATCTGTAACGTTGTTTTAAACTTTTGTCTATAGCTATAAACTTCTTGTATGTACTGTTTACATGCTTTTTAAAAGCGAAGCTTTTCTATAATTAAGATATGTCCATCCGTAACAGATAGCTGTTAATCTATTCATGTTAGATTCGTTTAATCGGATTCAAACTTTGAATAATGGTTCATAAAACAGCTCGGTACTAATAAGATAGCAAAGCAACTCATAATTTGACGTCTTCTTTCACATGATAAAGCTGTCGTTTAGTCGTGATCCAGAAATTGGGATTTATAGAATGTTTAAAGGTCATGTAATAAGCGAAGCATATTTATATTTAAGTAAAAGGCGTTGGTTACTGATAAGAAATTACCATTAACCATGCTAATTAAAGTAAAAGCATATTTATCAGATCATTAATATTGAAAGTGAAGATACTCTTTGTTTGTCAAATGTTCATTTGCCCGTCTGATTTGTGGAGCTTCTCTTCAATGGATATATGTTAAGTTTTAAAACACTAGCCTAGGCTTTCAATGGATAATAAACTTTTATTTTTTTTTATATAAAAAAACAATATTTTATGCATATTTGTCCAATAATATCACTTAAACGACTTGCCATAAGCTTTGTAGTATATTTGAACATTCACTTATAGGAATATAGATTAGTTTTCTAACATTTAACAATTTTAAAATGATCTTAAAATAACATTAATGTTTTAAGCCTTTCATTGATTGTGTTCTATTAGAAAAATTTCAAATGTGGTAGGTATAAAGTTTGTTGGTGAGTATCTCTGCTCTTAAAACTGCTTCACTGTTGCCCCGCTGCATTGTTCTATGCATTTAATCCAATAAAAGGTTCACAATATACATAAATATTTCTCTTTTTTTAAATGCGAAGCTTTTCTATATATAATTAGAGACGGTCTGTCCGTCCAGAACGTTAGGAAGCCTATCAACTCTAAAATTGCTACTATAATGTCCGTGCGTTTATTTGAAACATGTTGATTTTTAATCTGTTTGACAAAAAAAATATTTATTTGATATTATTGTCCTATTCATCTGATTTTGGAATACTGATTCATCTTACAACAAGGTACAATGTTATAAGCGAAGCATCTCTATAATAAAGTCCTAAAAATGTAAGTATGCCCTTAATAAACAGTATCCTGTATTTATGCAGTTTTGCAATGAATTACTTACAATTTTGTTTCGACTTATACGTTCATATTATTATTCAGTTCTGACACTCTACCAGTGTTAATTTTCATTTGTCCTAGCATTTTAGAGCTCCATTTTTATGGATGTTGTCACCCTTGTTTAATAAATAATCCGTGTGAATAGGGGACAGACGAAAGTGATTCTTTCTTAGCGTAGCATTTCTAGTTTTGATTGTCTTTTCTTTGTTTACTAATGTAGTTGGGTTACTAAAACTTGTGCTTATAAAAGAAGAACAGTAATGGTACTTGTTGAGGTTCACAGTAACTTTACACTTTTTAACGGTGGTAAGTGAAATAAATTAAAGTTTTATGTAATCAACATACGTAAATAATAAACTTATCTAGTTTCACTTTCACCTTTTATTGTCTTCGCGAAGATAAAAATTAATTGCTCAATTTAAGAGGATATAAAGTTAGCTTTTATAAAAAATTAATAACCTATCTGAAGTCATTTTTATGCGTGATATCATCGTTTTGCTCAAGACAGTGTTAAAACTCTTTAATCCCTAGGCAAAACATTATTTTAAGAATTTAAATACTAATATTCGACTTATTAAATGCACAAATTGAAAACAATAACAGCTCATTAGTAGCAAATGTGTACACTTTCTAACCAATGATGTGGTAGGATCGTTTCTGCAGTGTTTTTTTTAGCCCTCTCAAGGGATTTATCATCGCTGACGGCGGAACCGATATGGTTCTCCTTTTTGGGGAGGGTACCACCACTCTCCCAAGAGAAATCGCCCATTAAAAAGGAATACAACCTTCCATTTTTTTCCTTCAAAAAGCTAAAATTGAAATGATAGGAAGTTCGACCTCCCCCTACCATCTAATCTAGGCATCTAGAGGGCGTAGCCGCTATTCATTGTTATTATTGTAAGATTAGACCATGAACAACGCGAAATATACAAATCTTTGCCTTGAACAGAATTATGAAAATAAAGAATTAAAGCCCAGGCTCAGATAGAAATCCTTCGCTCTAGTATTTGAAGTGGAGATAATATTAGTTTTCAAATGCAAATTCTGACTTTTGATGATTGCATACAAACAAACATACATACATTCCTTTTCACAGTTCTCGTAATTTTTTGTGTGTGTCGCTATAATCTATGTAATCTTGTCTTATATTTATACAGTAAATGAACGCTATAATTTTGCATGGACGTTGCTGAACTTAGCACTTGTGACTTTTTTGTTCTTAACATTTTAAATATGTCACAACTCGACCAAAAGTACGAAAGGAAAATATATCAATGGGGTTATTTTCAAAAGAAAGTTTTTCAAAGATTCTAAATTGCCTTATTTGGTGAGAAAAAAGCAAAAGATAATTTTGGCGGTATTTTTTTCACAAATCAGCGTTGTATCTCATGAAAGCAACTGCCAGGCCAAATTTTAGCATTCTACGCCTCGTATTATGATTTAACTAAACTTTAAATAGTTTTCTATGCTCAACAAATCAGAGTGTTAAATAATTCCAAATGTACATTTGTGTTAAAATGTTGCGAGGTTTTCTTTTACATCATTCTTTAGTCAGTAACTTCAAAAAATCTTTTATGCTTATCTACGTAATTTGCCTGGTTAGCAACTAGTCAAATACCCCTCATAGAATAACCTATTTTGTCTTATTCCTTTATTGGCAATTACGATCTTTAAATATGTGATGTTACCAGTGGCGTGCGGTTTGGCGATGTCAAAACCCCCATAAAATTGATATTGGTCCTCCTTCACCCTTTTTCACCCCCTACGTAGTGGTTTCACCCCCCCACATTGGTGATTTGCTGTGCACGCCACTGCAGCATGTAAACAAAATATATATTTTACAAGATGTATTTTGTTCATTGAAAAAATGGAGAATGCACTGCACTGTATTTTCTTCAATGAACAAAATACAGGATAAAATTCGGATATTCCATGTACCAACACAATTATAAGAAGGCATGTAATAACAAATTGTGCCGACACCCTAATTTCCGAATTAAACCAGTTCAGGGAAGAAAAATACAGCACAGAATAGGTTCACTATTTATTTAATCTTTATTTGTTTTAGAGAACAAAATACATAATGTACATACATATTTTATCAGTCAATAATAGAAAATATTAATATGGGGTTTTCTAAAATCGAGAAAAATCTGTAAAGACTTTCTATAATATTTCTCTTTTCGGACTTTTTAAAACTTTACAGATTTTTCAGACAAATACAAAAATTTAAGTCACATTTGTTGTTAGTTACGTTATAAATATGTTAGTACAGCTCGACAGCCGCAACTAAGCAACACAAGACCTTTAGAAATTCGCTTCCAAGCAGCAAAGCTGATGAACAATAACGGCTTAACAAAGCTGAAAAGCAGCTGTCGAGTCATGTTATAAATGTAGTATATGTTACAATATGTTTGTTTGTTTTGAATTTAAAATCATTGATTATATTTCACCTTCATCCTCTCCTCGAGTATGGAAGCATAATATTTTCTCCAGGCCAATTGAATTGTCCGTGCTGCCTGAATCTCTCTGAAAATAAAAATGGTTGAAATATTTTGTAAGAGCCATAAGCATACGGTAGCCAACATGAGAATTGTAAAAAATAATTTGGTTGCCATATGACAAAGCTGTTTTTTGGAAAAAAATATCCTAAGAAATCAACTTACTTATAAATTTTCATAGTTCGTATAATAAACTAACAATGATTTTTTGAATTATTTTGCTTGTTAAAAATTGCTATGATAATTAATATTGTATGATCTTGATATCTTAGGATATAATAGTTGGTACACCGACAAGACAAACGTACTAAGGCGAGAGTTTGTATACCTACTATTTAAACCAACTTCATAAATACAATTTATAGTTCAATTTTGTAAATCATTTTGCATATTTGGTCATAAATTCTTCTATATTAACATTAGTACCTGGATATATCAAGTAATCTAGCTGCCAGATATCCAATGAAAGTGACGGTGACCTTTTCATCAGGAATTGTGTTTGACATGTCGCCTGTGTTGATCAGGATGGGTACACCACCGAGCTCTCTCACCTGGCAAACATAAATGCATATTATCATGAGGTGATCCTTCCTCTCCGGACGAAAAATATTGTTTAATCATTTCCTTAAATTATTGGAGAAATTAATTTAAAGTGCCTAAATTACAAAAAGGGTGTTAAAAAAATACACCCTTTTTAAAAACACTAATTTTAAAAAGTGTTCAAGTTCATGATAGAAAAATACCACGCATACCGATAGAACTGCTCTGGGCACTAGTTTTTGGAAATATAAATACCATCTTCGTGCTGTTATTACTTCACTAGTTACGGTTAAAAATGTGAGGATCCAACTTGCGAGTAATGATAAAAATCGCCTTAACAAATGGTTAAAACGTTTCAAATAAAATGGGTGCATTTGTAGGAAAAGCTTTTTAAGGTCCTATTGTGAAATTAAACGCCACTAATTACTTAAAAAGCATAATCTTCCAAGAGAGAAGACATCTAGTTATAATGTTGTTTTTAATGATAAAACTAACCCACCTTAGTCAACAAGACTTTGAAGTTCCTCTTCTCATTCTCAAGGAGGTTGTTATACTCTGCTTTGTCCAGGTTCTGGTTGCCATAGCTGAAATCTAAGCTGTCATCCAAGGCAGCAGAACAAGACATGCTTGTAATGGTGGTCTCCTAAAGAAAAGGATTGATAAATATTCTTTCCACTGCATAACCACATGACCAAAGTAAAATTAACAATTTAACTAAGAATTCGTAGTAGATGACAAATATACACAAGGAATCTATGCACGAACGAGAGCAAGTGATTTTTAGCACCTTCCAGCACAGCAGTGCAGTGATTGAGTATTTTTGGTAAATATATGTTTATTAAAGTTATATCATCTAAAAAACATGTTTCACCATGGTTTTAAACAAAGAAACAAGAAAATACATTTTTGGTGAAAAATCAAATGTTTTGTTGAGTTCAAAATAACACGGCAAAACATCATTAAATGTGCCATTGCAAACCTTTATATCGTTTAGCCCTAAACAACAAAACCAAGTATATCCACAAAAAAATCCCTTCTGGAAGGAGCTTAACATCACTTTTTGCTCTCGTTCATACTTAGTTCTAAACTTTTACTATTTAAACTTCTATAAAAAATAAGTCGTACCTGAAGAATATCTTGAGCAGCCATAAGAGCAGGCTGGTAATGGTGCATCAGATAACATAACCCGCGACCATCACACCATGATACCGTCCAGTTCTCAATCTAAATCATTTACAAATGTACTAACAAATGTTGAATAAAGGTCCATAATGTCGTCGGTTAAGTAATGATGGGTCAACTGCAAGAAAATCATCTTTTCAAACGGAAATAATTCTATCTTACTAAAATTAAAGACAGTGCTCGTTAAATGTTTCTATGCAGTTGGACCTAACTATACAGCCTCGCTCGCACAAGGTAATTAACAATGTACACCCCTAGAGCCCTATAATAATAATGAAAATGGAGGTATACCTCAACATGATAATGTGCAGTGACTAGCTGAGCCCATTCTTTCAACAGGCCAACATTGTAGCTGTCCAATAATCCTCCAGATGAACTTGTCGTTGGTGATCTAGGAAAAAAACCCAGTTTCAATAGCCATAAACTTTTATTCCTATTGAAAATATCAACAATTTAAAATTTTAACATGTAGTGTGTTCCAAAGAACCTTAGTTTCCCTCATATTGTTAAAAAAAACAAGGATGACAACATTCATAAAAGCGAATCACTGAAACGGTAGGACAAACGGACATTAACACTTATTTGGTGTCAGAACTGAATAATCAGAATATAAATATATAAGAGTCGAAGCAAAATTGTAAGTAAATTTGTTGAAAAACTGCTTTATACAGGATAATTTTAAGGACATACTTACATATTTAGGACTTGATTATAGAGTTGCTTCGCTTACAACTTTATACTTTGTTGTCCCAGGAATCAATATACCAAAAATCAGATCAATCGGATGATTTGATCACATAAAAATTTGTTGTTAAAGTTAAAAAATCAACATGTTTTAAATGGACGTACGGAATTTCTGGTAATGATTATAGAGTTGCTACGCTTTCTAAATCGTACCTAAAAACTAACAAAGGAATCACCATGCAAAATTTGAAATCGATAGGACAATTCTAACATGCCTAAATTAATGAATAAAAGCTATCTATCTCGGACGGACGGACCGACCCTAATTATAAAAAAGCTTCGCTTTTAAAAAATATTTCGTTACACATAATCTTTGCGTGATACACTCATACTACACAATAGGTTTGGAGGAGATAACGCCCTTCCCCCCCCCCCCCTATTTTAGCTTTAGAATAAAACAAATTCAAATTTTCTTTTCCTAAACACATTCCTAATTTTAAAGAAAATGTGAGGTCCTTTACCACAGCTCCATAAAACTCCCAGTACCAATGCTAAGCTTTCTTATTGATTCAGTAACTATGGAAATCTTATGGAACAATATTCATTCAACAGAACTACAAGATTTGCTATATTAAAAACGAAAACGTTTTATTTTTTATTTGTTACCTGCTCTTTAACTCTTCTATGAACTTTGCTCCTTTGACGGCCACCTTATCACCCAGCCTGACGCGCAGGCGCAAGGATTTGCGCAGATGCAAAATCTCACACCTCAACTTATCCTCATCCAGAATTTCATTCAGCTGGAAGCCAAAGATAATACTCCAGAGCAGAGACAAAGTTTTCTCCCTGTGTCCGTCCACAATATCCTTGGCGCTAATGTTGTCAGGTATGGTGGAGTTGGCCTGCTTCAGCTGTTTCAGCGCAATTTCCGTGTTGTGCACCTTCTGCAGGCGAGATACTGTGGGCACACGTAGCTGACTGGAGAGATCAGCACTTCCGATAGTCAGCAATTCAGCAACTTTGGTCAGCCGAATGCCGCAACGAAGGTCAGCACTAATGCTTGTGACAGCATAGTCGAATTCATCCAAAACAGTTTGTTTGTGGCTGACATTATAATCAAGGTAAGACAGATGCTTGATAATATCTCCCTCGCCTGACAGATAATCCTTAGAAAATGTGATAAGTATGTCGCGGGATGATTTAATCTTGCTGTCAGGGCAGAAAAGGCAAGGATTGTGGCGAATCAACCGGTTTTCCTTAGCCTGGTCCAGCAGGTAAACTATTTCCAGGAATTTCTTTAGGGTGAATTTGTTGAGCGCTTCCTGGTGACCTTCTCTATAGGAATGAGGAACTGTGGGATGCGCATACTCCTAAATATTACATTTTTGTAGCTAAACATTTCGAAGGAGTTAAAACTTAAATAATACTTAAATCTCATGTCCAAACTCTTACACAAATACTTTTCATCTACAGATGGGACAATATTGTTTAAAATAATTTAGAGTGCCACTTGACGTCTTTTCTTTTGGATCCCAGAGTTTTATTAACTTTTAAAATAAAGTAATATTTGAAACTATTGAAAAACATTGTGTACCTGCAATATATCAGGACAAGAAAGCAACCTTGTGATCAAAAACCTTGAAATTCCCAGGATATCCGAGTTTCCGTTCAACATCAAAACTTCGCCATACACTGTTTCAAGCGCTATCCTCAGCCAAAGAGGATTGTATGATAACAACAAGGATAAAATCTTCTGTTTCATACCGATGTCCTTGTTAATTTGTTTGTCCTTGCGGATCACCAATCGCAGCTTTTCAATTTCTAGTTCCATACGCTCAATGATGGTTGCAACAACTCTGCTCTGCCAAAGTTTGCATGCAGCTCGACGCAGTCTGTTCATTTCTCGGTTGACGGTGTAGGCACGGATAGACATAACCTCACGCGTCGGAGCACGGGGGACTTTGACGCCCTGAGAGCACTGCGCCCAAACTTTTGCTATATCCAGAGCTCCTTGAGTTTCTTCTGATCCTGAAACCACAGAAGAAATAATATAAAAACAAAATTAGTTTTCATTAAAACTTATGTATGCCTTTAGAATGAAAAAAATGCTGTCCTTTCGTATACTTTACAGACATAAAAGCCCCATAGAAGGATTTTAAATCTGATGAACAATAGCAATGATACGCAAGATTTCTTCAAGACATACATCCTACCAAGGGGGGGGGAAGTTCTGACACATTTGCGTAAACGGTGATTATTAGCTTTATCTTTGGACTGAGAGGATAGGTTATTAGGGATAAAATCATTCTTATATGATGAATTTCCCCCAGATTTAAGATTTTTTGGATAGGCCTCCAGGTTCCGGAGCTCCAGGCCTCCAGGTGGTCTCTGTACAGGTAAAATTGAAAAAAAAAATTTTTTTTTTAAAGTTACAGGTCAACTTATATAACAAAATGTGCATCTTTTTTAATATTATTCACATATTTGAAGAAAAAATATGCATATTTTGTTTTATAAGTTGATTTTTAACTTAAAATTTTTTTTTTTTTTTTCATTTTTACCTGTACAGAGACCACCTGGAGGCCTGGAGCTCCGGAACCTGGAGGCCTATCCAAAAAATCTTAAATCTGGGTGTTTCGGTATGTATTTCTTGTATTCCCTGGCAAGTTCGAACCCATTAATCCCTGTTTCCTTACACCAGAATTCCCCTGAGAATGAGTGTGTTACGCGGCATTCCTAACTATCTCCGCGCGGCGCGTGGCTTGTAAACGAACAAAAGAAACGCGCACTTTTCCTTTGATTAGTCCCACGTGAGGAGCTACGTGAATGAAAATAATGTATTGCTTGAATATACATGTGCTCTGATGTGTGGAATGTCTCAAATAAGCCTTCCTGCTTAGTTTGACATCATATGTGGTAAGAATTTATCTTTTAATTCTTGAAAATAAGCGTAGAATGGTACAATTTTATGAAGATATTTAAATCATTAATTTTTCAACAAATAGACCATTTAACTGCTAAGTTTTGACGTACGAATATTTTCCTTTATATTATTGATCATTTTATTCTAAAATTATCAATTTCTGATGCTATTTAATATGTTTCGTGCCAATTTAAAGTTTTTTAGAAATTTCATATTTTTTATTAAATTGAAATCACGCAACCTCGATGTTACAAAAATAATAACCATTAATTTTATGATATTAATTCTTATATTTTTGTTTTAGACTTACTGTTTTCATGGTAATAAATACACATTCGTAAACTTCACTATGTTGGTCATTCGGAGGGCTTGGAGATAAGATTTCGAGAACGGCTAGGCATTGCGTTCCGAAACACTGGGGGAAATTCATCATATAAGAATGATTTTATCCCTAATAACCTATCCTCTCAGTCCAAAGATAAAGCCAATAATCACCGTTTACGCAAATGTGTCAGAACTTCCCCCCCCCCTTTTTCAGACATTTATCCAACTACTTCACTAAACAGTTTGAAATTAATTTCTGCTACACTTAGCGGAACTTTTAATTCTATAAAAACTTACCTGTATCAAGACTTTGAGGTGTAAGGATGAAGTTCAGCCAATTGCAGAATCCTTTCTCCTGCTTCTCAATCCATCTCTCGTCATAATAACGATTTCTGGAGGCAAACGGGTTAGGCCTTGTAGATCCAACCCCATATCCAGCACTCATACCAGCCACTGCTGCAGTTGTGTTGCGTTTTTTAGACAAATTCAGGCGGCTTACTGTTGACGGCTGAATAGATCTACGAGCAGAAGCTGGCTTAGCTGTGACTGTAGCAGGCTTAGAGGCGCTACTGGCTCCGGATTTAGTTGGATTGGATGCAACTCCCATGGAGCGGCGAGGTAAAGTTGCCACCCGCTTATTTGCGGTGGACAATCTACTTCCAGCGTTCGAAGTTGCTACAGAATATCTACCCTTCTTAATATCAACCTTTTTTGTCTCTCTGGTTATTGATTCAGACGACTTGCGCTTTTCCTGTTTCTCTGGTGATATTGCTACAAACAATAATCCTGATGTAAGTTTAGCCACCTCTTTGTCTTCTAACTGCAGACTTTCATCTATAGCAACATTCTCTATAGGCTTAGAAGAATACCTAGCGTTTATCCTGCTTGGCTTGGCAGGAGTGCGCGACTTGGTCACATCATGGTTGGAATCCATTGAGTTTCTATCAGACTTATTCTGTTGACTGACACCGGATGATTGATTGTAAGAATTTGACTGGGGCTTGTCTGTTGTTGTATTTCTCTCAGTTGTTGTGTTGTTGGTGCGTAAACTTTTGGTTTGGCTCATTTCTTCTAGCTCCTGGCGAAGAAAAGAACAATAAAAAACAAAATCTTGCAATTTAATTTTTAATTCATATTGATTAATCCTTCAAAAAGTGGAGGGTCGAATCCCCACCCCTTTCTCTCAAGTGCGTAGCCGCTAGAAAAAACTATGATTGTAAATGTAAAATCTCCCTAAAAAAGAACGATAAATCAATTTGCCTGCTAATTACTATAAATATTACTGAGGCAGAGGGATTTTGAAAATTAAACTTGTGCTCTTGTTTATTCAAACTATTTAAATTTTACAAACAACTATAAGCTACAAATAACAGAACGTGTTACTGTTCATACCGTTTTTGGGAAAGATTCAACATTTAATACCTGGATAATGGATAGAGGTGGAACTTCATTAGCCGCCACATAGGTATCAGAACTAAGCCTGCAGATATCACTGCCTGGCTCAACAATTATCGGCAAGGCATGGCCACCTTAATAATAAAAAATAAAACCAATTATATACTGTTCGGATTAAAAATTGTTGAAAACTACTCAACATTAACCCTTTACTAAAGCAATTTGATATATGTATTAAGTTTTGATATAATACAATACAAGGATGACAACATCCATAAAAACGAAGTACTGAAATGGTAGGACAAACAAACATTAACAATTGTATAGTGTCAGAACTGAATAATCAGAATATAAATGTATAAGATTCGAAGCAACATTGTAAGTAAATTTGTTGAAAAACTGCTTGATACAGGATAATGTTTATGGACTTGGACATACTTACATTTTTAGGACTTGATTATAGAGTTGCTTTGGATAAAATATTGTACTTTGTTGTCCCAGGAATCATTATACCAAAAATAAGATCAAACGGATAATTAGATCACATAAATATTTGTTGTTAAAAAAGTAAAAAATCAACATATTTAAAATGGACGTACGGACATTCTGGTAATGATTATAGAGTTGCTACGATTTCTAAATCGTACCTAACTACTACAGGAATCATCATGCAAAGTTTGAAATCGATAGGACAATATAAACATGCCTAAATTAACGAATAAAAGCTATCTATCTCGGACGGACGGACGGACGTACAGACCGACCCTAATTATAGAAAAGCTTCGCTTTTAAAATAGGGTGAACGTTTCTATCTAGGTTTATTTCATAGGATTTTAGTTCAGCCTTGATGAAGAATCCACCAATCCCTCTCCTTAAGATATAACTAACAAATTTGAAACTTCCACAATTTTTTCACCATAAAAGTCTAAAGTTGCACTATTTAGTTAGATTAAAACAAAAACTCACCTGAAGACAAGGGTATTTCATTAAATTCTGATTCAACGACAGGATTGTTTTGTTGAAACAGTGATTTCTTAATGTGTGGAGAAGGTTCTACTGTTTCATAACATTCCTAAAAATTAAGTTATTTATTTTATCAACTGGGACAATTTATAAATAAGTAGGTAGTAAGTATAGTAAGAAAAACTAAAAAAAATACCTTATTCTTATCCTTAATCCCAGTGGAGCATCTCCTAGGATCATCTGGGCTAGGTGGCATAAAACTTGCCTCTGTCACAGTCTTGTGGAGAAAGCTGTAATGATCCCCGACGCCTAGGGCGGCTCCACCATGCAGCTGATTGCTTACTTTCGGCGAGCCACGAAGGCCAGGCAGCCCAGCAAGATTGTCAGGCACGTCAAGCAGATCAGCACAATCGGCTTCAGTTGGTGGGGTTATGTTGTTTTCAATATTGGTTGTTTTGGGATGGTCTTGTTTGTGTGGCTCTTGTGACAGTGCAAGCATGCCAAGCATTCCATCCAGTTCGGATTCAGATAATTTAGCACCACGAGGGACATCCTATGTAAAAGAAAGTAAGCTTTTAAAATGGTATAAAGCATTTTCAGTGTTATTATGTAGTGGACGTAGGAATTTGATAGTCCTTTATTTTAGGCTGGTAGCAAGGGATGGGTTTGTAGACAAACATGGAAAAGGATCATAAGCTGCTATATACAAATCTGCCCAGGTACACTAAATATTTCGCTTGAAAATATTCAAACCGTTTTAAGACATTAAATAACAACCATATCCTTAACTATGCGAATATAAAGTTTTCAAGCAAAAACTGTTACTTGTTAGAACATAATTTCTCTTCGTTCGAAACCGATTAATATCCGGTGGATTAGAGCAGGTTCTCATCCATACTAACTAACATTTTTTTTTACAAAACTTAAAAATCACTTTACCTCATCCTTTCTTGTTTTCAGATTATCTTGAATGAGCTTGGAAATATTGTCAACCTCATCATCATTATATTCTTCTTCATAATATTCATCAGTATTCTTCTCATAAGTAACTTTTTCATACATTCTGCTGTGTTTCACTGGGGTTCCACATATATTTTCTGTCTCCTGTTCAATTACAAATCATTACATTATAACTCTGATGCTTCCATTTTAAAGAGTTTTGTAGATATTAATCGAGTGGGTTTAATCCCACTTGTGTAATGGTTTTTTTTATGACTATTTAGGGGGTGTATATTCTGCACAAAATTCATTTTTTCTCCCCTGCTGCAATTTTTTAAAAAAATTTTCCCCTCTTAGTTTTTTTTCTTGCAAGGTAGGGGAAATAATGGAAAAAATATTTTTAGGACTTTATTTTATTCATATTATCCCCCCTCCCACATATACTTTTATTTTTTTTCACCAAGGAGGGGAGAACAATAAAAAAAAAATGTTTACAGTTCTATTAAACTTTACTTTATTTCTCCCCAACCACATATATATTTTTTTTTTTGGGGGGGGGGTGTCCAATCCCCCAAGAAAATAGCTTAAAACCATCACAGGACCTGGAGGTATATTCCCTGAAGAGTAGAGCCCGATCAATTCAGTGGTTACTGAGATCTTAAGCTTCAGACAGACAGACAGACATCGTACTACTTTGTATTATAAATAACAGCTGAAGGTAGAAGTCCAAAAAAAAATTCTAGAGGAAAATTAATTTATCGGCCCTCCCTCCTACAAGTGTACATGATTATAAGTTTGTATTTTTATAATATACCTGGACTTTTCTAAAGAAGGTATCTTTTTAAAAATGAATTATCTGTATTAAGTAATGTTAAGTTCCTGTGTAGTTACAGTTTTGCCCATATTTCTTTCTCCAACACAAACTTTAACTCCATTTCTGATTTCATACTCGTATTCAATAACTTCCTCGATTACTTCTTCCCGAATTATTTCTTTCTCAATGCAAACAACTTCCTCCTAAAATAAAAAATAAAATAAAGCGCTATAAAAAAAAGTGGACCCTTCTCACAAAATGTGCCAAAACTCTGGATTGAATAGTCTTTGAATTGCATAAAAGGCATATACAAAAACAAGCATTATACACCTACCACAGAGCATTTTTTCCGTCAAAATCTTAGGAGAGAACAAATCAAATTAGTAATTGTAAAAATTTACCCCCCCCCCCCCCCTCCCTAAATATATGATACAATGTATATTATGTATTATTATAAGAGCTTTAATATATTGATTACCTGTATCTTAAACGCTTCAAATCTTTCTTCATTGAATGTTACAGATGAGATAACATTATTTTGTTCAACGACGCTTGGAATTATCGGTCTTTCACTGGGCTTTTCGGTATTTTCATCTTGTTCCTCTAAGTGTGGTACAGCCAAAGAAATATCAGTGCAATCAGGAAGATTGGAGGATTCGAATGTTGGCTCACCTCTGACCACAGTTCCAGAGCTTATTCTCCGTGTTTCCTGAGTACTAGTGGCAGATTCAGTAAAGCTTTTAGGTAGTTCATCTGGGTTGGTCGATAAATTTCTGCAAATTAAAACATGTTCATATTTTGCATGCAAAAACCTTAAAGAAGTACCTACACATTCTTAATATCGCGTCTGTCTGGCTGTCCTTAAAGAACCTCACAAACCACTCTTTAAGGGGTTTTGCTAAATTCTCTACTATCCCGTTAACACTAAAATGCACTAGTACAGAGACAACATTAAATGCTATGATAGATTAGTTACCACAGTTTCAATTTTTAAAAATATTGTTAGCATTGTGTTGCTTCGCTACTTCTGATCAAATAACTTGTTTTGCATTGACAACTTATTTGGAAAAATGAAAGTTATATTTTATTACCTGCTACACGCGGAAGTAGCTCTCTGAGAAGCCAACCTCTCAATTTCTTCATCCAAAGCCTTGTCAATATCTGTATCCTCATGATTTTCCTCATCTCCCTCATTATCAAACTCGTCTGCGTCAAAATCGTCCAATCTTTTCTCAAACTTGAATCCCGACACATTAACTGCTAAACTAGCATCGCCTGTGTCTCTGTCATCGGTCATGTTAAGGTCATATTCAGCTAGACTTATATCTGACACATCTGGCTGATAAACCTCAGTTTTATTATTTTTCTTAACACTTAGATTTAATGGCTGTTGTTGTTGGTCATTTATGGATGGCGAGTCAATGATGGTTTGAAGCCTGGGGTGAACAGGTTTCTTTTCAGCTTTATTACTGACTTTAGACAATTCCTTTTCTGGACTAAGGTTGTATTGGTCTAATGAAAGATTGATATCTTCGGTAACATCTCCAAATACTGTAGAAGCGGCTGATTCATTTAAATTTCTGAGGCCAGTCAAATTTCCAAATGACTCTCGTGTAGGGCTCCACTTCTTTCTTTCAGCACCATTGCCATCAAGCCCCGCAGGCTTCTGTGGTGTCCAGGAAGCTCCATCTGGAGCTTTAATATAGGTAGCTCGCCTTGAATTAACCCCCAAACTGGCATTTGTGACAACAGGTCCAAACTTGACTGCAGTGCGGCGTGGAGCAGGATTATTTTCCTTATCGTCTTCTTCAACTGGTTTTAATTCACGGGGAAGGTATGTTTGACGCCTATCCAGAGGAATCGTATCCGGAGGTCCCATAAAGTCGCCTTCGTTTTTGGGCGTGCTCTGTATGATATCGTTAATTGTAGGCAAGGGTCTTTCTCTGAAGAAAACAAATATCATTTATATTGTATATGGAAAATATTTAATATAGAAATATATTTTATCCTAGCATTTAAAATAAAAGTGAAGTCATAAACTTAAACTTTTAACATAAGGGGGGGGGGGGATTAATGCAACCATCTCGTAATCAGTGATTAAATAGCATTTAGAATTCGAATTTCGATCTGAAATTTTGCATGAATAATCCTTGGTAGGTCTATTTTCCCTAAATCGAACAAAAAGTTGGAAAAGTAACGGTTAACGGCTGGCGGCTCCGCCGTTTTGCCAATCTCAAGAGCATATTTGTCACGAAACCTATCTCCACATAATACTTTTTGTTGCTCAAAAACCTTATCAAACGGTTCTAGCCGGTAGCTGTTGGTACTAGAAAATTTAAAATATGGTTATTGCTATCATTTGAAATGAATTAAACCAAAAATATGTTTTAAAAAGTTGATTCCTACGTAATTAATGATGAATTTGCCCTGAAAATAGCCAAAAAAACGGCTAAGCCGCCAGCCGTTACTTTTCCAACTTTTTGTTCGATTTAGGGAAAATAGACCTACCAAGGATTACTCATGAAAAATATCAGATCGAAATTCGAATTCTAAGTGCGTGCTATTTAATCATTGATTACAAGGTGGTTGCATAACCCCCCCCCCCCCCCCCTCTTTAGCAATTATAATTTGGATGGCAATCTGAATCATACATGTTAAAACAAAAAATAATCCCAATTTGAATTCCAAGAATTTGAGTTTTTGCTCGTATCAAATGCCTAGGGTTGCCAACTCGTGTGTTACTTACTTGACAAAAGTTTCTCTTCTGTTTTCTGGTTCTGAATAATCTTCATCTTCAGAAAAAACTCGCTTGGGTGGAGACTCAGTTTGTAAAACAATAGGGTTAGCAGGTATAACTATCTTGGTTGGAGGAGGAGCTGAGGTTGATTTACTACCTTTTTGTAGGCCAGTTGTTTTAGCTCCAGCTTTTTGAGAATTTCGGACGCCAAGAGGTCTTAATACTGGTTTAGGTGGAGGAGGGCGAAACTGTTTCTTTTCTTCCGGAGCAATACAAGATCCGATGAGAATTACTTGAGTTCGGAACCCACCAAACTTTACAACAATATTTTCTCTAACTCCTCCTCCTTTATAAGGGGTCCAGCCAATATGAAGAGTTGTCTCCTCTCGTCCACCAAGACGAAAGTTAAGGTAATCCAAGGCGAAACCCTTCTCACCAGATGGCGGCTTTTCAATAGATATAACAATCTCCTTTGTTCCCGGGTTCCGGACAACTAGCTGACGAACAGCACTGGTTCCAAGTTTGATGCGATCAAATGCAATTCTTGGAATAGCTGTGAAGGGAGTTAGTAACAAAATAGCCACCTCTTGATTGGCCGCCAATTCTTGAGCTTTCAATGCTCGGCGCTTCTCTTCAGGAGGGGTTCGGTGAATCTAAATATTTGATTAAACATCAAGATACGAAATCTTATACAGAAAAACATGACATATTTATCAGCGAGCTAGACATAAGCATTTTAATCTGAATAACAAAGATTTGTTGTGAAAAATACATGCGACATTTTTTGGTACCTATGTAACAGAAAAACTATTAGGATCACGTACTTTATAGTAAGATTAATTTCAATTACAAGCAATGCAATCAAGAGGTAATCTTAAGCTTTTATATGAATGAACAAATGAAAAAAAATATAAATAAACACATAGGAACCAAAGCGTAAAAATTAATATAAAAAAATACATCTATTAAAACGTAATTTTAACTAGTAAAAATTTAAATTTTTATTACACTATTTATCACGAAATATATTTTCTATATTAAAACTAATTTCACCTCAAAATATGAGTTTTTTTCAATCTTGAAGTTTTCTGCCATGTTTGATGTAGGACTTAAAACTCCTGGGCCTGTATTCTTATTTATTTTTCCATTTTCTGAAATAAAATTACAAATTATGAAAATTAAATACAATATACTTTTAAATTCGTTCTTAGCTTGATGGTGGGCGGTTGAGATTTAAATTTTTATTGGGTCGCGCTCTTTATATTTAAATCTGCGCATGCGCAATGAAATCTGAAACCTAAAAAGAGGACAGCTTTTCTCTAGACAAAATATCCTCGTTAGAATATAGTGTCATATCAATAAAAAATAACACTGTTTATAGATTTAAGTTGCATAAAACGTAAACATTCATATGTAAACTGTAATACAAAAATAATACCATTATAGTATTTACAAAATAAAATTTCTGAATTCACTATAACCCAAATGATAAAAAAATGACAATAATATTCTATATTAGGGCAAAATTAAAAGAGGAAGTTTTAGCCCAGGCCTCTATGAGTACAGTTCTTAAAATAATAATTTTATTTCTTTTCTTTATTTTTTGTTAATAATTTGTCATTTTAGCATTAAATTCGTATTGTGTAGCCTTTTTATTTCGAAATTGAAATAAAAACAATTAAGCATAAAATAGATTTTAAAAAACAAGAGTAAGATTTTAAATTTTAAAACCCTTCCTCTCTGTTGTTCTATATCAGCTGATCCATCAAAACACAACACAAAAGAAAGAAAGAGGTTGCAACTTGCTCCAAGCTTCGAGATAGCTTTGATCAAATGTAGAGTCATTAGAATTGTGATTTTTAGAATTATTTATACTTATTATGGAGGTTTAATCTTAATTTTTTGTTCTATATGTGTTTAAAAACTTTAAAATAATGATAAAATAAATAAATTTAAAAGTTAGATAATTTAGATTCCTTTGTTTTCTGGCTTCTACATTGTTTGTATAGAGACTTCAGCAAATTTAATTTTTGTTTATTTTCCATAAATGCTTTCAACAAAATAAAAAATACACTCTGGTATTGATCGAACAAAAAATTAATTTCAATAGCCTGGCCCCTGCCCTTACCCCTTAGAAACAAAAAATATTTATTAATTCTCATTTTTAACTTGTACGGAGTTGGTTGCGCAATTTAGTTTGCCAAGGGATGTTGGTCTGAGGTTGAAAATGTGGGATTCAGTCCTCCAAATTTCTTATAAAGTTTAGTTAGGAGGGTGTTGACACTTTCCTTCTTCAAGACCCAATTGAGACCTTTTTCCTTTCTTCAAACAATGTAACGTACGTAAAAGTGTATAACCTAACTTTGATTTCAGATATAACCTCTTATGTTTGATTTTTAGTTCAAATATGGGTTAAATCAATGAGGAAATTCTCCGCGACATGAATTATGGCTGAAGAGTGCAATAATAGTAAGTTAATAAAAATGAGATTTTATTATTCATTGGGTGTTATTATTAAAAATCAACTTAACCAAATGTTAAGTTCTTGATAATTCTATAATAATTGTAAACTTTATAGAATATTAATGGTTTGATCAAGAAATTGTCTTCATAGAATATGTAATTGTTTATGCGATTCGTAAGATAATTTTACTCCTAAATATTTTAACATTTGTAATCTTTAAAATGTGATAATTTAAATAAAAACTTATTTTTATTTTAGAACCCATAGGTGGTCGGATGGGAGGGTTGCAGCCGGATTCTTTTAAATTAACCAGTCAAATCGCCATTCTTAAATACATTCATACGATAGCTTTCAGGTAAATATTTATGCTTAATTACGAAAAGATAAAAAACATATTTTGCCTCATATAGTTGAAAAAATGTATTTTTCTTTCTGGTATCGTATAATTATCTTTGTCGATAAACGTTTCACCTAAATAGATTACACATTAGGTTAAATTTTGACAGAACATTACAATTTATCAGTTAAAATTTATCGTCCCAGGAAAATCATTTATATTTAAGTGAGTGGTATTTAGAAAAAAAACTTTTTTTTTCAGGCTAGAAAATACTCAAGGAGATAAATCATATGGACGACAACTTTACATCCAGGGGGTGCAGGGTCGAGTCTGTACTCCAGTTTGGAACAGAGATTATTTCTATTTTACGGGACTCATAAACGAAGTAAGTATTAAGTTACATAATTTTTTTTGATTTGTACACTTTCTCTTATCATTGATCACATCCCGAGACACAAAATCGTATCAGGATTAAGACGGTTTGGTATTTTGGACGAATCCCGAAAATCTGGATTTGGACGGAATTTGATATTTAGTCCAAACTGATGAAAAATTTAAGACGGATTCGCCGTGTTATTCCTGCTGTTATGGTAATTCAAAGAAACCTTTGCAAGTTGTAAGAAGTAATGTAACAGTTCAGCAAATTTCTAAGATAACTAACTGAAACAATTCCAATGGAATATGAATACAGAAAAATAGTACGAACAATTCAAAGAGATGTAACGCTATTAAAAATCATTTTCAGATACGGACGTTCCTACGTGAAAACTGTGTCAAAACTCTAGTGAATGATTTATTTAATACGGCATTAAATATATTTAACAGGTAAATTTTTTTCTCCAAAATCACAAGTTAAACAAATAACATCAGTTATTTGGAAGAAAACTAGGCCTTATAAAAAGCTGTAAAGAACACATGCCAAAACATATTTAGAGGATGATACTAACTATTTACTCGGATTTCAATACCTATTTAAGCCTGATTGAACTCAAAATTGTTTAAGACCTTTATAAAAACCACATTTTTTCTTCTATATTTCTTCGGACAAAAAGTATCTAAGGTTAAAGATGAACATAAATCATAATACTTTTACAGCAATATTATCGAAATGTATAATTTAGAAATGAAAATCGGCGACGTATGGGGGCAGAGCTTATTGTGCTCTGTATTTTGTCGAATGAAAGCCAAACTGCCTGGAGCCTGCCACAAAAATATCTGGACACCGATACAATAACAAATATGTTGGTCTCAATGAAGTCGAGATTTCAGAAGCCAAAAGTTGTTCCATTTTGGTCTAAACAATCTGAGGTAATAACTATTATGGAGATGTAAGGCATTAACAAGAAATATGGTAGAATTTCATATCTTGCAGTTGGAAAAAGCCTGTAAAGACTCCCCAGCTGTAATGATAATTGAATTAATGATTTAAGGCACTTTTACTGTCAACACTACGTCATGCAACGAACCTGACCAAACTAGTCTTGCCACTCTGCAATGATCTTCTACTCAAATCTATATCTGTGTACTGCAGGTAATATTAATTTTTTTTGTAAAGTTATATTTCTATACATTATACCTAAACAATAATCAATGGAGGAGTGGATATGTCATATTTATCCAAAAAGAAACTAGAACTCTTTCAATAAAAAAAAGAGTTTGAACTTATAAGGAAAGTTTGAAAGACTGGATGTTTTTATTTAAGAAACTGCCCTGTCCCTTTTTAAATTGATATTTCAATAAGATCCTAAAGTTAATCTTATTCAAAATAACTTTGTTAATGATTATTTTAGAAAATTGTTGGAGCTCGAAATTGGATTTTCCGAGGACGTATCTGAAGAAGGTTTGCTGGCATTGTCAGGTCGCTCCGCATTCAAACGAGATCAGGGACTTCATCGCAAGTGGGATAATGCCTTGTATCTACAGGTAAACGCTAAACAGTAAACATGTAAAGGGGTAGTTGCAAGAAATGCATTTGAACTTAATTTAGTTAACCGCATAGTTTTTCCTATTAAATGAGTTAAACTACTTTTATATGGCATAAACTTGAAAGAATTTCAATTTTCTACCTCGTAGTTTTTAAAATATCAAGACTTGAAAATCGTCTTTTTAAAATATGCGGTTTACTAAATTAAGTTGAAATGCATTTCGTACAACTACCCCTTTAAGACGGATAAAAATTCAAAATAAATTCTAACATCTTCTATGTATCATTGTTAACTTAGCTTCTACATACAGAATTTTAGTTTTGATAAGTAGCCACATTAGACAAATAACGTTTTGATTGTACTTTTAAAGTTATTCTTTACACTAAAGCTAACGGTTCCAATAAATAGTATATTTCTCAAATTACTTATTGTAACTCTTTAATACTACTTTAGAATGATTTTGGTCCAGCCATGCAATGGTATGTCAAAGATTGTATGCTCTTCACCCCTCCATGCACCAACAAAAGGCCTCTACCTCCAAAGGAAAGGATTATTAAAGTTGATTGCGAAAATTACTCGGGTCGTCTTAAGTTAACAGTGCCTGTTCAGTGTTTTTGAACTTTTTAGAATTATGTAATTTAATTTGAAAGGGATAGTTGCATGAAGTGCATTTCAGAAAAATGATGGTAAGCATAAGTAAAAAGAATGGCGTCTGACGTATGAAATATTGTATAACAATAAATATCAAACAATTAGGCACCAATGAAATAGTCGTCATGCTGTTTTTGTGAAAATAAAACAGACATACCTATATGTTGAATATATCATATGAAAATGATTTTCAAGTCTTAATATTTTTAAAACTACGTGGTAGAAAATTGAAATTCCTTCAAATATATGCCCTTTAGATGTAGTTTAAACCATATTGATCAGAAAAAAATATTTAGTTCACTAAATTCAAGTTTAAATGCATTTCATGCAACTACCCCTTTTGGTTGGGGGATAGTATAACTTTTATTTACATTTGTCAACTCAACAACTAAAAATCCTTATTTTAAAAGGAATGTGATAAACTGATGGAAACATTTCCAACCAATTTTGGTTGTACACACCTCAAACGACTGAAAATATTTGGAAACTTTGTGTTTCCAGCCCGTGCCACAAGATCCAAGTTCAACAAGAACCTTGCAGGTCCAGTTCTGGAGGCTGGATTCTACAGTATTCTACTTCACCTGAAAAATCTGGAAGAGCTTGTTCTTCCAGCAGCCTCTCTCATGGTTGCTAGATTATCAGTTCTATTGTCACCAGAACAATTGCAGGATATAAAATTAAAACTCAAAGAGCTTAGCTTTGGCTGGGATGAGAGATTGGAGGCCCAGGAGATGACCACCCTTGCCAAGCTGTGTCCCCAAGTCAAGTGTTTACGCGGTGTGTCGAACGGCATCCCAAACGACTTTCACATAAGTGACAGATTTCGCATAGATGATGCTGTATGTGATTTTGTGAAACGGTTCCATAATTTGACATCCTTGTCGGGTAATATTAAGTTGACATGTTTAAACTCTTACCTACGATTGCGTGGGGACAAGCTGACCTATTTGAACTGTTCTAGCTTGTTGCTGAGCACTGCTGACTTGGTAACACTGCGACGATACTGTGTTAATCTCCAAAGGTAAGAAAAAAATGAACGGATAGCATACTTAATGAAGGTTAAGTCAGTGGGTAGTTGTGAAAGGTAGCAATTTTTCTGTAATAGTCATTTTGATTTTGATTGGCTGATTTTTCCCCCCATCCTACTACCTTATGTTATCTAAACTACTAAACAACAACTCACTTAACCAAGTGAACAGCTATAAACTTAGTCTACATAACAGTTTCAATTATCACCACTCATTGTACTAATCCTTTGAAAATCAAAAAGAATTTATTATTGCTGTTCTTTAAAGATTCTAAAGATACCAAAATTTACCAATAAATGTCGAGTAGTAGAAAATGAATCACTTTTTATAGATTGGATGCCAGACTGACTCTAGATAATACAATTGACAAAGCCTTTGTTGAATATCACTGTGATCACACGCCCGAGTTTGCGGGCACTATTGCCTCCTCAGACATCAACATAGACTCTCCGTGGTCAGACTGGAAGCACGAACTATCCAGGTGGCCCTGGAGAAAGTTAAAACATTTAGATTTAAATGGCCGTTTTAATCTAATAATCGTGCAACTCCTGCTTGGCTCTGCCGACCATCTAGAGATACTGTCCGTGACAAACTGGCCAAACGAGATGGTGTCGGGAGGCATGGCACTGGACGATTCCTGGGTTCAGGGTATTATTGCGGCAAATCCGTTGCACAACCTGAAAGAGTTCTGTTTAAAGATGGAGAACGATCATGTTGTGGAGGAGGGCTTCCTTACCAAGACTAGCCTTAACATGTTGATAAATCATGCAGTTGAGAATTGTCCTAAATTAGAGAAAATTGTTGGAGAGTGGACTAAAATTCCTGACAGGTAGCCTATTCTAGACACAAAACTGCCTTCCTTTAAAAAGTGCTAGAATGGCAAAGGAGCATTTACATCAAAAAAACATTATGAGTTATCTTTACCACTTTTTGGGAAAAAGTTTATTCATTTACGTAGTTACTTATCTTAGATAATTAAGAACATTACTAAATTCATTCTTTGATGAAATTATTATGTCTCAAAACTTTAAATACAAAAAAAACTGCTAGAACATTAAATAAAATATTGAAAAGACCCAGATAGTTGATCACCGATGTAAGGAATGTCATTATTTTATATGATATTTTTAGGGACTTGCTAGGTATACAGGATGATTGTTGGAAGCGTGGCTTGAAGGTGTCCATATCAAATGCCGAGCCCTACAGAGACTTTCAAAATTTTGAGGACAATGATAGGTTAGTCATTTTAGTTGTTCTTAACAATAAGAAAGTTGAAAGAAAATTAATCCTGTCCTGTTCTCATTTATAACTTAGTTCCTGTAAATTAAGGACGAAAACATCCCTGAAATCAAACCGTACAGCAAACGAACATTCACACTGTAGAGTGGCTAAACTTAATTAGAATATTAGTTAAAAGTAAAAACAAAATTGTATATAAAATTTTGTAATTACAGGAATCTGTTTATGGACATATTTACAGTTTTAAGCCTTGATTTACATCATAGAGAATGAGATGCTTCGCTTAAAATATTGTACCTTAATATGAATGTCCTAGGAATCATTGTTCCAAAAATCAGATGAATAGGATAATTCTATCCAAAAAATGTCTTGAATGGACTTTCTTGTAGCGATTACAGAGTTGCTACACTTTCTAAATCGTAGTTTATTGTTAAAGGAATTATTATCTAAAGTTTGAATTTGACAGGACAATAATAACATGCATAAAATAACGTAGACACCTAACTGTCACGAACAAGAACGCGCCGTTTAACAAGACGTATAATTAAATTATTACAACATATTTAGATTCTATGGGATGAATGCTGGTTACTGGCGACTGCGTGGTATACCTGTACGTGGAGAAGAACTTGGCCCTGGAGCTGGATATCAACAGGATGAGGAGCCACCACAAGTACAAATCAGATATCCCAGAACATTTGGGTACATGTACAGACCTCTTTAACCCATTCCATGTTGTTATTACGTTGCACCCAGAGTTTGCTTTCAGAAATCCTACAATTTATCATACCAGTTATTATTATTTCAAACTTACACAAAATTTAGATAAAAAAAATATTTTATATAAACTAAATTCTTTTAATGCTCAACAGTTTTTGTTCGATTAAATTAGCACTTTATGTATTGTGATTAATATGTGATAGTATTTTGTCTTAATTGTATATTTTTTTGTGGCATTTTATATGTTTATTTTTGAATCTCTGAACAACATATGCAACTTTAACTACACTAGGTAATAATGTAATAAGATATTATTCTGATACATAATTAAATGAAATTTACAAAAAATTATCAATTTTTAAAAATAGGACAAAAAATTTACATATCTTGAGATTTAAAAGTTATACCTCTATTAAAATAACACCTTGTCTTCTTATTGTTTTTCCATAATGCCATGTAAAATTTGAGATTTTTATGTAATTTAAAATGTCCTCTTAAGCAATTGATGTCAATTTTCAGCTTAGTTCATTGCCAATTAACAAATTGTAAATAGATTAGAAACAAGATTTTTAAAATTGGGAAATTTCCTATCAAATAGGTATAGGTAATTAAAAATTGTAAAGTAAATTTTGCCGTCTCGCATATATTTTGTATGCTTAAAAATCTTTGAAACTTGGACAAAAATTAAATTAGCAGCTGTAGTTTTACAATTAGAACTTAACTTATTCCTTACATGTATTTATGTAGAAAATTTGCTTGTATTTATTAAGTCATAAAATAAATTTTATGTCATTTAATGTTTCTTATTTAAACAAACATGCGCTTTTACCAAGGAATAGACATTCGTTTCACAAAACTATTTTGTTGTTGACGTTATATTTAATGTTGTGCTCACGTGATTTCTGGTTATAAGGTTCCTATTTCTAAAAAGATACATTTTGGTGCTTACATGCTAAACCAAGCATATATGAGTTAAAGATTTAAATTAGTTTTTGTTTCTGATATTTTTAAAAGCTCTTTTAAATTTGTCCTGTCTATTTCAAAATTGAATAATGATTCCTCGAACAGTTAGGTAAGATTTAGGAAGCGTAGCAACTCTATGATTGTTACTAAAAAGTCCGTGCGTCCGTTTAGAACATAAGGTTTTAATAACAATTTATTGTATTATTAATTATACATTATTACAAGCGAGCGAAGCATCTCTATAATCAACTCTTAAAAATGTAAGAATGTCTTTAAACAGCATCCTATATTTATGTAATTTTCCAGCATGTTTTTATACAATTTTGCTCATTAATTTATGACACTACAAGTTTTAATGTTTCTTTATCCTTACGTCTGGTTTTAGAGCCTCCCATTATGGATGTTGTCATCCTTTTTTTTTCTTTTATATGAACTGATCTTTTTTCTTTAGATATCAACATTATATAATATTATCATGATTATATATGATTTTTCTGGTAAGATGAAAAAATCATTAAATACAACATACAATTTATCATCAGCTAACTGAACCTAATTCCCCACAGAGCCTTCGGAGTACAAATGTGTTAAAGTTTTACCCTGTAGCGAATTTAGCAGTTGTTTAAATGTAATCCACACCCTACAATGTAATCTTAATAGAAGAGCCAAACATTAGAGTAAAATACTAATACTTATGACCTTGTGCCGACCTTCAGTTGGGTCTTTGAAAATCAACCAAGAGTCTCGGGAATATTAATACAGCCAAGTAGCAGAAAACAATTAGCTAGGTCATTGGGAAAGGGGGGAGGTAGTTATCTGTATATTTATCCACGAGAGGCGGCGTTCTAAAATTAGCCCGCTATTGGCTAGATTGAATATCAATCTTTTTCTTCCATTGTCCAATCCCTGAATATCAACCCAACTACAAAAAAAAGTTACTCCGTCTTTTTTAAATTTCATTATTTTTATTTAAAACCGTATTTATAATTTTGTCACTCTTTCTTTAAATATTTAAGGATCCTAGTACTTTTTTGTTTAAAATTATCGTCTTTAAAGGGTTAAAATGTTTAGTTAAATGTTATATTTTAGTTTAATTTCTTAACACATTAGGGACGCGTCGCTAGTATCAAATTATTTAAAAACTAAGTTTTCTTTGATTTACTATTTTATAAATCAAAATTTTCTATTTTATGAATAGAAATTTAATACTTTAATATAATTCAAATAGCAACATGAAATAAAAAAAAATAATTTATTCTTCATAGAGTAAAATAATGGGTCTTATTGTTCTGTTCAATGAGAGTTTATTATGGATTATTGGAGCACTACTATTAAACACCCTACTATTGGAAGATTCGAGCTCATTTATAGACGTTTATTTCCTATATAGATCTGTCATGGATCTTGATGCAATAAAGCAAGCCGTTTTATAAAAAAAAAATCTGTCGAAAATAATTCATAAGGAAAAAACAAAAAAAGTAATCGCTCATATAGGTATAGAATAATATAGATCCGTTGGCCAAACTTAAAACTTACCTAAGACAGACGGAAAGACCATAATTATGAGTGGCTGAGAAAATAAAAACAAATTATTATCACAAGTTTATTACAGGCCACAAAATCACAAATTTAAATTTACAAGACTTTGATTAGACTAAATAATTTACAAAGATAAATATATAATTATAAAGTACTTTTAAAGCAAGTTTAATAAACATTCGATATTTTAATATTTGATGATTATAATTTTCTTAGCAAAAGAAATAATCATAGATAATAGATGTACAAATAAACGAAATGTCTTATGAGAACTTTTCCCTCTTATGAATTATGAAATTACAAGTGTAAAGTTGATTACTTGAAATGTATTGTGTATGTGTAAGGGAACGTGTAATCGATATTACAAGGGTAACGATTATTTGAAATTAATACATCGCTAGTAAGATAATAAATATCACATTGTTTTAAATTATATTAGGAAGAATCACAAAAAAAATGTGGGTAAAACTCCATGTAACATATACGTTTATATTGTTTGATGGATTTTTGTTTGATTCTACCTAATAATGTCAAGATATTGATTGAATACCATTAGTAATAGTTGCTGGCTGCGAAGTATATCCATCCGCCGCATATTGGTGTGAAGAAGCAGTATTAACACCAGATGGGGAGGAAGTTGCCAGTGGTATTAGCGAACCTTTTCTAGATGCCATGGGCAAATAAGCTCCAGGATCCTCAGGTATGGTAGCCACTGTTGCCTGGGAGGCGGCTGCTCTGTACTGACCCTGTGTCATTCCCCCACTGGTTGCGGGCACCACTGGACTCGGCAACGTCGGCGATAGGTCAATTTTACGTGGTATTCCCGACTTGATCTTTTCACTGTTCTGTTGATAATTGTTAGAATTTGTGTACTTTTGCTGCTGTTTAGCAGATTCAAGGTTTTCATAATTTGGCTGAAAGTTTTGCATCCTGGGAGTGTTGGCAGCTGGCGTGGACCGTGCTAGTGATGCCGTGTTAAATTTTGGCTGACTTGTCATGTGTGTTGTGGGCGGGGATTCGTCATCACTAAGGGCAGCCTGGGAAATTGTGGACAGGAGGCCACCGGATTCAGCGGGATACTTGCCATCCACACCTCCTGGATTTCCATACATGTTCAGCCGCGGAATTTTTGAATTATAAACTGGTGTTGTGGCTCCGCTAGTATTCAACACTGAATCCTTTAATGTACTCAAACTGTTATTGCTACTTGAATTAAAGCTCTGATTGTTATTGTGGTATTGTTGTTTCATGTTATTAATATTATTATTATGCTGATGACTTATCTGAGGCAGCCCGACTGTATTAGCTGGACTGATATATGAACCTGACTGATTATAACTTTCATTAATCGGTGTTGAATGTATTAAAGCGGGTGGCTTCATTTTGGTCACTGAATTAGGTCTCGTGTTCCCAGCAACGGAAACAGGTAAACTTAGCCTGCTGGATGGTCTGCTGTCACTACCACTGGATGAAGACTGTCCAATACTACCAGGTCCACCGCCAACATTACCTTGTTTACCATTGTTAAGTGTTGCTATGGATCCAGGCCTACTGCTTAATCCGTTGCTGCTATTTGAATTAGCCATAATCGGCGGAGCCGGGCCTGATACACTGCTCCGTGTTCTACTATTAGCTGACAACAGCTGTTCTGACACTTTCCGTAACTTAGACGCCGAGCTAAATATAAGCTCGCTGTCTGTCGTGGCTTGTGAACTAGTCTCAAAGTTATACAAGCTATTAATGACCTCGTCCTTGTCCTTAATACTGTGGCTGACTTCTTTACTGTCAACCGGAGATGTTGAGCTCTCGGAGGACGAGGAATAATATTCAGATATTCCTGAATATTGAGTGTTGGCATATGGAGCCCGCACTATGGTCTGCAGGCTTGACGGGGCAGTTGACGTCTCAGATTCAGATATACTCTCAAAAGTTCCATCACTAAGAAAACTGGATTTCCTCTCCAGGTTCGTGTGCTTGTCCTTCTTTCTTCCATTTATATTCTCCTGAAATAATAGATAACATAAACTAAAAATATTTTACAAATGACAGTTATTGACGCCTTTTAGAGAGATATTTATATGATAAGAATATTGTATTGTATTGTATTGAATAATTCTCAGGATTCTCGTGTGAGAATATCGAGGAGAATGTCTTTTAGTCTGCTTCAATCCATTTTCACTATTTTCACAATAATTAGTCTAGCTGATGAAGCCGGTCATAATTAGATTTAAAAACAGCAACAGTTCCAGAATATGCTAGGTTGATGCCATTAGATTCTTTAAACAAACTAAAGTAGTTGAATTTGTCTAAATGAATTTTATTTATTCTAGATTTAAAAATTCAAAAAGAATTCACCATCCTATTCCTCACAGCAAATTGCGGTTTTTTTTATATACATATTAAGCCTAGACTTTATTATTATTACCTGATTTTCATATACAGGTTGGTCATCACTATAACCTGTCGCATTTGCAGATTTTGAAACAAAGTCGCCAACATATTTAGACTTTGTTGCTGCAATATGATAGGGCGGCGGTTTCATCACATCAAAAGTTGTATCCAGCTCATTTGTAACTAGCTCCGCCTTCACAGGAGGAGGAATCATCCGCTGCTGGTAAAGATGTTGCTGATGCAAGCTCGCGTCCATCTTTAATCCAGCCCCGCCGACTGATGTCTGTTTCGGTGGCTGGACTGACAGTTGGTTGTCTGCAGCTGTCATTGGTATCTTACCGCCAACTGTGGACAACAGGGGTGGCGGAGGCGGGGGGAAGTCTGTGATTGTATGGTCACTGTGTTCAGTGTTCATACTGCCAGCATCACTGGGGGAAACTATTCCTGAGTCTCGAGATACTTTGTCTGGCGACACACGAATTCCTTCGGGTAGGCGGTTCACTAAAATATAAAAAACTTAGATAACAAATATTTTACACATGTATAATAGCATTCTAATGAACACAAATGAATGGGGGAAGAGTATTAGCTGGTGCCCAAGCATAGTAGAATTACCTTGAATCTGTCCACTGCCAAGTTGTCCATCATCCCCACGTTGTTGAACCTGATGTTGGTTGCCTCCAGTCATCATTGGAGCCTTGGTAACCTTAGCAGACTTGATCATGACACCACCTGGCCCTACCATGTTGTGGCCTGTGCTACCTCCCTTCTCATTATTGACAGCTTTTGTGCTGTTATTTGAATACTGATCCTGGCTGCTTCTTCTAGTGCGTTCTGTTCGTCGGTTGTTTGGTCGAGACTTAAACTCTTTCTCCTAAACAAGATATTTTGAAATAAAAAATTATACTGTAATAGATAGATTGGTTAGGGTAAAGCAAGGGCTTAAGACCAAAGGAAGTGTCGGCACACCTCAACCTTTTTTAATACAAGAAATTTCCCCTAGGGCCCAATCAATAAAAAGAAGGAATGGAAGAAAATTATAAATCCCCTTCTCTAGTTATTTCCCCGCCCCCCTTGGAACGACTTTTAATAGAAAATTGTGTTGTAATTAATAACGTCTCCCCTCCAAGGACCAAAGTGTATCTGAGAGCACTTCGAATTTAGGAGGTAAAGCAACATGGTTAAATATCCTCTTTTCTAGACAAAGTGCTTCTCTCAGCCGGGACTTCAGGTTTATCTACAAACCTCTTTACGCCACTTAGTTAAGCTATGAAAGATATATTTAACCGACTAATTAATACCTTCTTTCTAATAGCTGCCGCCGTTGGGCTTTCCGCTTTCTTTTTATCCCGTAAATTCTCAATCTTTTTAGCCATAGCTCTCATCTCCTTGGGGAATGGTGTGGGAGCCCTGCGCAGGTTGCCCGTCTTGTCCAGGTCCTGTTCCTCTCCTGCCCACTTGACCAGAGAGCGCTTGCTTCTCTCCTCGTCCCATACAGCTGCATGGAAGCTCCCAGATTCGGACTGAGTGTCTAGATCTCGTTCATTGTCACTCTAAATAAGATTAGAAAAGTTTTGAACACAAATATACAATTAGAAATTCAGCTTAGGGGAAAAAATCATACTTATATACATAAATAAGATATTCTTTCAAGTAAATACAAAACAAAGAAAATAAATATTTCCTATAACTTGAAAGATGATGATTTTAAAGAGGGTCGGACAAAAGTTAGCTTCTAATGGATTAATTATTACTTGGATCTTTACACCAGATTTTCATGTTATCTAATAAAGTAAACACGCAGCGGGCTAAAATAACGATTCAACCCTTTTTTTTACCCCATCTCTCCTCATATTGGATAAACGAATTGACCTATAATTAAATGATAGGGGAAATATTAACTTAAATTGACGACAATTTTTCCCATTGCATAATATCCACATATATACTACATACATCCATTTTTTTTGATAAATATTTAAAATAGAGTACAGGTCTATAATAATTTAGGAGATGAAGCAATAAAATATACTTTTTTTATCAAACTCATATTGTACCATCATTAGAACATATAGATAAGTTTCAATCTAGTTCCAACATATTTATAATTACAAAGTTTGGAAATACCTGTTGAGGCAACAAAAAGTTAGTCAGCACTTTCTCCCCGCTGTACGGATCCACATCCGGATTCAGCTGGACCAGCGGCTTTGTCTGGTTCTCAGTCAGCCAGATGGCGTTGATCTGCTTCAGCTTGACGAAGGACAGTGGAAGGTGAGGGATGTTGTTACCGGCCAGGTTCAGAACAGCCAGCTTGGTGATGTGACCCAACTCTTGCGGGACACTGTAAAATAAATTATCAGACAGAGTAAAAATTTTCAGTATAGCTTCTAAACCGATTAATATCTTCTAAATTAGAAACAGTTCTCAGCTATACTGAAAAATCATGTATCGTATCGTATTATAGTCAATTTTCTACGAATAGTAAAATGAAAAACAGTTTTAATAACCTATACCTTTTGCCACTCGGGACTAACAAAACCAGAAATAATCTTACAATTTATCTTTTTACTATCCGCGGAAAACTATCTATAATACGATGCGATAAACAATTAATCAGTTATTTAAAGTAAAATAAGTGTTTCCTCTTAAAGCAAATGAATGAAAATTACAAAAAATTTGTTTCTTCTAAATGTTCACTTAAAAATAACATAGGTATAACTTTCTTTAAAAAACAAGATATCTGTAATTTACAAAAGTTTATAAACACTATCAGAAAGAAACTTATTTTGTTACTATGTTTTCCGCCAATCAAAACGTTTGTCATCTTTTTTTTACTGGCTCATAAGTTAGTTGCAAAATGATTTTCCTAAGATAAAATGTACCGCTCTGATCTTAATAATTGTTAAATTGCAAAGATTAAAAAAAAATATTTTATTATTTCAAAAAAAATCTAAATCGTAAAGATATTGAGGGAATCAAGGATGTATAGAAAATGACATTTTTTAAAAATCAAATGTGTAAAATTTTAAATCTGCATTTTTATGTTCCAATTGAATGAGTATTCGTTTTGATATTCATCATTTAACTTGAAAATTATCATTGCAAAAATTTTAAAATATCGATAACTTTTTAAAAATATCATTAAACTGTATTTTTCTCTATAAACCATTGTAATCAAATAGGATAAAACCAAAAAGAAAATCCAAATTTTTATGATTTTGTGATTTAATGTCTAAAACAATTGAATTTTAAAAAAATAATTTCAAAACAGATCAAAGAAACTGCTATACTGACTGACAGATAATTCTTTGAAGGAAGAAAGTTATTCTTAAGATTAAATATCTAATCATGTTGTAAATTAAATAAGTTATTTACCCAGTAAGTCTGTTTGCGTACAAGGACAGAATTTTCATATTTCTACACGAACCAATTTCGCCGGGAAGCTCTTGCAGGTCATTCTCGTCCAATATGAGAGTATGCAAGTGTCGTAGCCATCCTATGGACCTGGGCAACTGGGTCAGGTAGTTCTCGGAGGCGAAAACCTCCTCCAGGGCGCCCATGTTGCCCAATGAGTCTGGCAGGTGTTCCAGCTGGTTGTCATCAACCTTCAGGGTTATCAGCTCTGTCAGGTGGCCAAGGCTCTCAGGTAAAACCTAGAAATAAATTTCAAAACTTTATTTTGTTTTACTGTAATCCCTTAAATATTCTATAGATTTTAAGCAATACTTTTTCTGGCAAAATTTACATCCCACGCCATCTAGAGACTGAAAAATATTTTCTTATCTCTTAGGATAAAAGTTTGAAGATTGATAAATGGGCAAGATTCGCTTTATCTAAACAGACACACATATGTACATCCTACTACTTTGGCAGATAACCAATATTCGAGTTGGCGCAAAAGTTACGCCTTTTTCTAAAGGATTATGAAAAAAAGACCTGCAAATCATTAGTTGACAGTGTGAGGTCGATGAGCTTGGTGCAACAGCCAATCTGGTCGGTTAGGTCGGTCAGCTGGTTGACACTCAGGTCCAGGTGCCTCAGGTTGATCAGGTTACCAATGAAGGTTGGAACTGTCTGGAGACGGTTGCCATCCAGCCACAGCTCCTCCAGCAGAGACATGCCCCCCAATACTTCAGGTACCTGACAAAAAATAGGTAAATATTTATTCCTCTATTTTTTCAATATAAAAAATTCAATTTATCTTTAATTATTAAGTTGGAGGTAATAGGTCTTTGTATATTTTTCGTCCCTAGCATCATGGACTCTATATCAGATGGGAAGGGGTAGGAAAAATAACTAAACCCCTTTCTAAGACTTTGAATATGAGATAAAAGAGCCTATAACCATCCCGGTAAATATGTCGAGATGTAAATATGCAAAAATGTTAGTTGATATAAATGATACAGGATATTATGTGGATATATTGTTGGTCAGTTGGTTCATCCAGTATAGGAGGAGGAAATGGATGGATTGGGGTATAGTTATTTTGGCCAATCATTTTATCAGAGAACATGAAATCTGGTGCAACATCCAACTAATAATGTCTCGATTTTTATCATGTCAACACTAGTATATATCCATATTGTTATTGAAATTTCGTTATGTCTATATTATGTCACGTATGTCCACTTTTAATTGATAACATATAGCCGACGCCGACATAAATGATAATCAATGAGCCTATTTGAAAAAAAGGCAAGTAGTTAATATGTCGGTCATAGCAGAAAAGGACGGAGCATTGGGCTGTTTATTTCACTAGTCCCCAAACGTTGTATAATAACGTTTTCTTTTTCACAAGCTTATTAGCTTTGGGGACTCTTATTGAAATTTGATTGGTTCATTGAGTTGAGTGTCCAAACTTTTGAACCACTAAATGTAATCTCTTTAGGTCCCTACGGTCATGGTCACAAATTTTGGATCATATGAAGGAAATGAAGTCATTCCTAAAAAGGACAGAAATTCCCTTCCAAAAAGGACAGAAATCATCTTCCTTTTTCTCAGATATCTCAAATATGGACAAAAATCACTCTCCTTTTTCTTACATATCTGAAAAAGAGGATAAAAATCACCTTCCTAAATCTCACTTATTCTTCCTAATTCTAAGAAAATTAACCCAATACCTCCATGTTCTTCCTTATTCTCAGATAATCTACCTTATTCTAAGAAATTCTTCCTTGTCCTTACAAATTCTCCCTTATTCTCAGATAACCTACCTTATTCTAAGAAATTCTTCCTTATTCTAAGAAAATCTACCTTATTCTAAGACATTCTTCCTTATTCTAAGAAAATCTTCCTTATTCTAAGACATTATTCCTTATTCTAAGAAATTCTTCCTAATTCTATGAAAATCTACCTAATTATAAGACATTCTTCCTTATTCTAAGAAAATCTACCTTATTCTAAGATATTCTTCCTTATTCTAAGAAATTCTTAGTTATTCTAATAAGATCTACCTTATTCTAAGAAATACTTCCTAATTCTATAAAAATCTACCATATTATAAGACATTCTTCCTTATTCTAAGAAAATCTACCTTATTCTAAGACATTCTTCCTTATTCTAAGAAATTCTTAGTTATTCTAATAAGATCTACCTTATTCTAAGAAATACTTCCTAATTCTATGAAAATCTACCTTATTATAAGACATTCTTCCTTATTCTAAGAAAATCTACCTTATTCCAAAAAATTCTTCCTTATTCTAAGAAATACTTCCCTATTTCTAAGAAAATCTACCTTATTCTAAGACATTCTTCCTTATTCTAAGAAAATCTACCTTATTCTAAGACATTCTTCCTTATTCTAAGAAAATCTACCTTATTCTAAGTAATTCTTCCTTTTCCTTACTAATTCTCTCTTATTTTCAGATAACCTAGCTTATTCTATGAAGTTCTTCCTTAATACCCCTAATTCTTCCTTTTTCTCAGATAATTTTTTAAATTTATATTGGGATATCATAACTGAAATAGAGGTATAGAGAATATATAAATTCTGCCTTTTCACCTTCCTTATTCTCTCAAAATCTTGGTTTTTCTCACATATATTTCCTTATGTTTATTGGGATATCAGAACAAGATGTGTAGGATAAGTTTGGGTTGTATCTTTTGACCTGAAATATTTGTTTGTACTTTAGAGGAGGAACCCCAGTCTGTAAAACACACTAGCTGTATCAATAATCTGTTCTACTTGCCAACTGATACAAATATTAGACCAAAATGGAAAATCATCCCCCCCCAAAAAAAAAAAATTTTCTTTACAATAATAAAATAAAAACCCAGGCAGAGAGTCAGATATTTGTATATAATGAAAAGTACACCCCCCTTCCTCAAATGGTTGGCAACTTAATTTTCAGTCTGTCTATAAATCAGCTGATAATTATGTAATGGATGCAAGGGCGTACTATGAATTTGTACTATTTGGGGTATAAAGAAAGTTTTTGTGTTCTCTCCAGAAATATTTAAATTAAACTTTTTGAACAATGATCATCATTTATCTTTATATAACACGATAGCAATGTGTAAAATTATGCAGAATAGCAATTATTTATCGATAACGAACTAAGATTGCATATAAAAACATTAAAATATACAAGACTGGAGTTACGTAAGATTAGAATTATGTAAATTAAAAATCATGTAAACTGTACAAAAATTAGCATAGTATTTATCTATATATCTACCCTCCCCCACCCCACCCAATCGCTAATGTTAATAAATTGTATATTTTCTTTTAAAAATGTGAATGTTTTCTTTAACCTTAAAGTCTGTACGATACATAATTTAAATACTGACTTAACTTATAGTTGAAAAATTGAACACATAATCTTATCCCTTTAGATCCCTGAGACTTCAAAGTGGTAGAAGCAAAGGTTTTCTATAATTAGGGTTGGTCCGTCTGTATGTAACAGTTAGCTTTTTTCGTTAATTTAAACAGTTAAAATTGTTTTATCAATTTAAAACTTGGCATGATGATTCCTATAACAATGAGGTCCTTCTGATTTCAGAGCTTCATTTTTATAGATATTGTCATTCTTTTTAAAAAGCGAAGCTTTTCTATAATTAGAGTTGGTCCGTCCGTCCGTCCGTCCGTACGTCTGAGAGAGATAGCTTTTTTCATTAATTTAGGCATGTTAGAATTATCCTGTCGATTTCATGGTGATTCCTTTAGTATTTAGGTATGATTAAGAAAGCGTAGCAACTCTATAATCATTACCAGAATGTCCGTACGTCCATTTTAAACATGTTGGTTCTTTACTTTTTTAACAACAAATTTTTATGTGATCTAATAATCCGATTGTTATAATTTGTTGGTATAGTGATTCCTGGGACAACAAAGTACAATATTATAAGCAAAGAAACTCTATAATCAAGTCCAAAAAAATTAAATATGTCCATAAACATTATCCTCTATCAAGAAGTTTTTCCAACAAATTTACTCACAATTTTGCTTTGACTCCTTTTTTTATATTCTGATTATTCAGTTCTGACACTATACATGTGTTAGTGTCCGTAAGTCCTACCGTTTTAGAGCTTCGCTTTTATGGATGCTGTCATCCATGTTTAATTTTGTTTATACTTTTATTATTTCAGGGACAGAGGGGACAATGGTCTGTTTATTACACTAGTCCCCAAAGTTTTATTATAATGTTTTATTATTTGTAAGTTTATACAACTTTACGCACTTGAGTGAATTTTCATTGGTTGGTTAATTAAGTGTTCAGACGTTTCAACCACTAATTTTAATCTATAGAAGGGATAATTTTGTGCATCATCATTGGGGATGTACGCGCTACCGTGGTTCAAAAAGTATTACATAAACAGAGAATATTGGTGTTTGCAGAGAGAGAGAGAGAAAGGGGACATTGGGCTGTTAATTACACAAGTCCAAAAATATTTACAGTAACATTTTCTTATTAGTTGGCTTAACAACTGTGAGGACTTTTAATAAATTTTAATTGGTTGGTGTATTAAGTTTAGTGTCCAAATGTTTGTAATTGTAATCTACAGAAGGGGTAATTTTGTGTTTTAACATTGAGATTTACATAATTTTATTAGCCATTATCTTATCCCATTAGATCCCTGGGTATTATCAATTAACTCAAACGCCAGGTCCAACAAACCAAAATAACTGCCCAAACACCCGAGGTATTAGGTTAAGTAACACTAACACCCATCACACAACCACCATTTTGATTGCAAAACCTTTGTCGGAGAAGTCCTTAATGGGATTGGTAATGAGTTGTGACTGTTTGGGGCCAAGGCATTCTACATACTTTAACTATTAATGCCTTTAGTTTTTATGCTGGTTGATTTGATTTTAAATTTGTTTCTTCTCAGATTTTTCCAGTGATGTAAAGGGATAATACAATGGCCGTTAAATTGATGTACAACCCAATGATGATACACAAAATTACTCCTTAAAAATTTGTGGTTGAAACGTTTGAACACAAAAAATCAAAGAATCAAAATTCACTATATTCCACAAGGTAATAAGCCAACGAATAAGAATCATTATAAGAAAACTTTGGGGACTATTATCAAACAGCCCATTGTACCCTCTTTATCTAAGTAATTTCTCTTGGGAGAGTGGGAGTACCTTCCCCAATTTATGCAAAGGAGAACCAGAAATTGGTCTAGCAGTTAGCGAGAGCTTTCGATATACATATATAATCACAGGTATTGACAGATATACACAAACACACAATGTTAATTTTGAATATTGACTAGTAGTTGCGCTCCTCAAGGCCTTTAAGGGCACCTAAGGTGAGGGGAGGTCAACCCACAACCCTTATTTTAGTTTTAAAAAGGATGACAACATCCATAAAACTGAAGCTCTAAAACGGCGGGAAAGAAGAACATTAAAACTTTAGAGTGTCAGAACTAAATAATCCGACTATAAATGTGTTACTGTAAAAATGTTTAAACTGTTAAATACAGGATACTGTTTATATATATGTACTTTTTTATTAAGATTTGATTAGAGAGATGCCTTGCATATGATATTCTACCTTGTTGTCCTAGGAATCATTATTCCCAAAGTATGATGAATAGGATAATTATCCTATTATATAAAGATGTAACTCTTTTTATACATTTTAATTGGAACCGATGATCTGTTTAATAGTGAAACAATTGTCTTCCATTAATAAAATGTTAAAAAATAACCCATGTTACATATATAAATAAATCCTTATAATAAAGTAACAGGATGTCTCTGTGTTTGTAAGTTTGTACCGAAGGATCTTGCTAACCGCTGAACCGATCGGGTTCTCCTTAACAGGGTAGCTTCTCATATGTCCCGGGAAAAAAACATAACTAACACAATCTATCAGCGAAAAAATATTTTTGGTAAATAGCTGATTTTAAAATAGATTGATAAGAGAAAAAAAATTACGTGTCCCTAGAGGCCTCTAGGGGCGTAGCCGCTAGTCCTTTTATATAAAGTAGTAAGCGTTTGTTGTCTGTCCCAAAGGATCTCGCTAACCGCTGAACCGATATTGTTCTCCTTTACAGTGAAGCTTCTTATAGGTCCTGGGAAGGTTTTAAACTATTTTTCGAGAGCGTGTCCTAACCTCCCTCTCCCCCCAAAAAATTATTTTTATAACTCTTTGGAAACTCAAATTTAAAATAGGATGAGGTCGACTTTTCCTTCTCCTACCAGTGCAGTGCCCCTAGAGGCTTCTAGGGGCGTAGCCGCTAGTATTATATAAAGTAGTAAGCCTTTTTTGGTCTGTAACAAAGGATCTTGCTAACCGCTGAACCGATTAGGTTCTCCATTGTAGAGAACCTTCCCATAGGTCCCGGGATGGTTTTAGGCTATTTTATATTTAAGCCTTGGGATGGTTTTAGGCTATTTTTCTTCCACCTCCTTACCCCTCAACAGAAAGAGTCTACTAGATGCCAGGGGCGCAGCCGCTATTCCAATTATAAAAAGTAAAGAAGGATATCGCTAACCGCTGAACCGATTAGGTTCTCCATTGTAGAGAACCTTTACATAGGTACAGGATGGTTTTAGGCAACTTTTTTATTTTAATTTAAGTCTAGGGATGGTTTTAGTCTATTCTGCTCTTTTCTACCCATTGAAATACAAAGCCACCAAAGGCTAGGGACGCAGCCGCTAGTTTCATACAAAAAGTTGTAAAAAATCCGCATGTTTTGAATGTCTAAATAAACGAAAAAAGCTAACACATGGACGGAACGACCCTAATTATAGAAAACCTTTGCTTCCGTATGCAGTTTATGGGGTGGATAATGTGTGAAAACCAGTCTTCAAGATCTAAGGGATAAGATAATGGCCGGTAAAATGATTTTAATTTCCAAGTTTAATTAATCAATTACAACTTTCTATTTATTTTTTTTCTATTGTCTATTTATTAAACTTTTCCCCCCCTTTTGGTTAAATAGTAAAACTTCAATGTACGCCCTTGAATTGATTTCATAATTATCAGCTGTTTTGAGTTCAATCACTTCCGGCGAAAAAAATAAGTTGCCAACCTTCTATAGAGTTTGTACCACATAAATAGGAATGTGAAAAAAAAACATTACATTGGTTGAGACTAGCAGCTACGCCACTAGAGGCTTCCATGGACACTTAGGGTAATTAATCAAATAAAAATGTCTGACTCTAAGCCTGGTATTTTATTTTTGACAAGGAAATTAATTTTTTTCTGATGGGTAGGGTAGGAACTTTTTCTTTAAGCAATTTCTCTTGGGAGCCCAGACAAACATCCTGTTACTTTTATAAAAGGATTGATGATTACATATAGTTATATAAGAAAATATCAGTAACAAAAAACAATATATTTAAATTTGTTTTGAAATTATTACTTTTTTGGTCTTGGTCTAATATTTGTATGTGTTGGCTAGTGAATGATTATAAAGACTCCTGTTCTTATTTTCTGCTATCCTGTTATTATAAGGTTTATTTCTCAGTAAAATTATGTTAATATTATCAATAATTTTATTAATTAAAACATAAACACTAAATGTCAAAAGATACAACCAAAAAAATACTGAATGTACTATTATTTCTTAAGATAATTTCATATTTGTTTTACAGACTGGGGTTCCTCCTCTAAAGTACAAACAAATATTTCAGGTCAAAAGATACAACCCAAACTTATCCTACACATCTTGTTCTGATATCCCAATAAACATAAGGAAATATATGTGAGAAAAACCAAGATTTTGAGAGAATAAGGAAGGTAGGTGAAAAGGCAGAATTTATATATTCTCTATACCTCTATTTCAGTTATGATATCCCAATATAAATTAGGAAAATTATCTGAGAAAAAGGAAGAATTAGGGGAATTAAGGAAGAACTTCATAGAATAAGCTAGGTTATCTGAAAATAAGAGAGAATTAGTAAGGAAAAGGAAGAATTACTTAGAATAAGGTAGATTTTCTTAGAATAAGGAAGAATGTCTTAGAATAAGGTAGATTTTCTTAGAATAAGGAAGAATGTCTTAGAATAAGGTAGATTTTCATAGAATTAGGAAGTATTTCTTAGAATAAGGTAGATCTTATTAGAATAAGGAAGAATTTCTTAGAATAAGGAAGAATTTCTTAGAATAAGGAAGAATGTCTTAGAATAAGGTAGATTTTCTTAGAATAAGGAAGAATGACTTAGAATAAGGTAGATTTTCTTAGAATAAGGAAGAATGTCTTATAATAAGGTAGATCTTATTAGAATAAGGTAGATTTTCTCAGAATAAGGAAGAATGTCTTATAATAAGGTAGATTTTCATAGAATTAGGAAGTATTTCTTAGAATAAGGTAGATCTTATCAGAATAAGGAAGAATTTTTTAGAATAAGGAAGAATGTCTTAGAATAAGGTAGATTTTCTTATAATTAGGAAGAATGTCTTAGAATAAGGTAGATTTTCTTAGAATACAGAAGAATGTCTTATAATAAGGTAGATCTTATTAGAATAAGGTAGATTTTTTCAGAATAAGGAAGAATGTCTTATAATAAGGTAGATTTTCATAGAATTAGGAAGTATTTCTTAGAATAAGGTAGATCTTATTAGAATAAGGAAGAATTTCTTAGAATAAGGAAGAATGTCTTAGAATAAGGTAGATTTTCTTAGAATAAGGAAGAATGTCTTAGAATAAGGTAGATTTTCATAGAATAAGGAAGAATGTCTTATAATAAGGTAGATTTTCATAGAATTAGGAAGTATTTCTTAGAATAAGGAAGAATTTGCTAGAATAAGGTAGGTCTTCTTAGAATAAGGGAGAATTTGTGTAATTAAGGTAGAATTTCTGAGAATAAGTGAGAATTTGGGTAAATAAGGTAGATTTATTAAGCATAGTTGTAATAGTGAGGAAAAGGAAGAATTTCTAAGAATTAGGAAGAATTTGTAAGATGGTGGACAGAGGTCACCTTCCTTTAGTGAGAATTTGTAAGATAGTGGACAGAAATCACCTTCCTTACTGAGAATTTGTAAGAAAAAGGAAAGTAAATAGCCTTCCTATACCCAAGGAAGGGAATTTCTGTCCTTTTTAGGAATGACTTCATTTTCTTCATATGATCCCAAATTTTACTTAATGTCAAAAAGTCGACATAAACAATTGCAAGGTATGTCATGTGGTTGAATGTTGAACATAATGATAATCATTTACTAGCCGAAAAGTTTGAATACAGAGAAAACATGATATTTTGTTTTGGTGCCCTATCCCTGTTTAAACTGTTAGTTGTTGTAATAAATCTCAAATTATATGAAACTTGATTCAGCTTTCGAAGCATTTTTCTCACAATTATTGAAATTGTCTTGAACAATTATTATTAATAAGTCATATCATTGAAATTATTATAACAATTGAATATTGAAAATAGATTTATGTTTAAAAAAAGAAGCAACTTAAACGTTCTTTCGATTAAAACCAGCTTTTTTAGCCGCCCAAAAAATATTCTTAATCTACAACGGATGCAGACTTGAGCCCTGTTGTTCAAATATGTTATGTTATATAGTTTGCTATATAAAATAACTAGAGTTGGCTCGATATAACTCTCTCGCTATTGGCTAGTGTTCTATAAGTATATATCTATTTATCTTTTCACAATAAATCAATTTTCCGCCCCCGCCATTACTATCTAAAAGAAAGTAGTGAATATTTAATAATTTAAATGATTTTAAGATTTCTTCAATTATATTTTTTTCAGTTTACCATCATCAAAGGGTTAATATGATTAAAATTTTAGTTTCAATATTTGAACACACAGGAAGTGTCGCCACAATAGAATTCTTTTAAAACAGAGTTTTCTTAAATTTACTATATTATAAATTTTTATTTTCTTTTTTATGATTATAAATTAAATACATCAATATAATGTAAATAACAACATAAAATGAAAAAAATGAATTTATTTTTAATAAAGTAAATAATGGGTCTTATCGTTCTGGGCAATGAGAGTTTATTATGGATCATGGGAGCACTATGAGTTTTAAACGATTTTTCATTGGAAAATTTGAGCTCGTTTATAGACATTTATTTCCTATATAGATCTGTCATGGATCTTGAAGCAATAAAGCAGGCCCTTTTGTAAATGTTAAAAAATGGAAGAATCTATTAAATAAAAGTTATCGCAAATATATTTAGTAAATAATGTTTAAAATGGACCTACGGACTTTTATAATTATTATTGAATTGTTATGCTTTATAATCTGAAACTGTTACAGGAGACTTAATGCAGCAAGGTTTAAAAACTAAAGGATGATTATGGCTTGCTTAAATTATTGATAAAAGCTTTCTGTAATGGAAGGACAGACGGACGTACCCTAAATGTAGAAAAGCTTCGCTTTTAAAAACTAATGCGCTTCTACTGATCTAAATTTTGTTATCATTTACTTCACCACAAGATTAACCAGATTGAAGGGCAGAGCTAATACACATACATAATAGTTATGTACATATGCGCATATATTTTAATATTAACAAGGATGTCCATATCCATAAAAGCGAAGCTCTGAAATGGTAGGACAAACGTATATTAACTTTGTAGGGTGTCAGATCTGAAAAAGCGGAACATAATGTATAAGTTTAAATAAAATTATAAATAAATTTGTTGAAAAACTGCTTACATACAGGATACTGTTTAAGGACATACATAAGTTTTAAGGACTTAGTTTTAAAGAAGCATCGCTAATAACATTGTACTATGTTATCCTAGGAATCAGTATTAAAAATATAGATTAAAAATCAGGATAATTAGATCAGATGAGAAATTGTAGTAAAAACGTTAAAATTCAACATGTTTTAATTGTCGACGTATTGACATTCTGGTACCGATTAGTTTGAAATCGATCGAACAATTCAAACATGTATTAAGTAACGAAAAAATGTATCATTACGGACGGACGTATGGACCGACCCTAAATTATAGAAAAGCTTCGCTTTCAAAACTATACTTATCAGAAAGTCTTACTTGATCTAAGGAAATTCTAATTTATAATATGAGTATTGTATTGACAAATTAAGTTTTTTATCCCTTTTTAACTATTAATAGTGTTGTAAGTATTTCTAGTTGTAAAACAATATATGTTGAATAAATGACGTGGTTTTTCTCCTCAATATGGTTTCTCAGCCATCTGACAAAAATATACTTCTTCTCTAATAATAATGATAATGTGCTGCTTTTAAAATCAATTTATCCAATTTCTCCCGAAGCTACTCTATTATTTACTATGTCCGTTCGTCGTCAGTCCGTACCGCTGTGGGGGGAAATGTGACTTTCTCGGCTGCTATATTTCAGATAGACTGCAGATGTGTTTGGTAAAGATACCCCTTACTAAAGGATCCAGTTTAAATCTAAGCCATGCTACAAAAAGCATACATAGATATCTATTTTTAGAAAGGTTTCTTTATAATACTGCATAATGACTCCATAATTTTTCATGACCAAAGAAAATCTGCTCTATAAATTAATTTAAGAATATTTATGAATAGCCGCTCTTATCATATACACAATAAAAATTTCTTGGCTCATTATAAATAACGTCTAAAAGTGAAGTTAAACTATAACTAAAATGTTACAAATTTATGTTCAGAGGTAGCGGTGTATTTAAAATTTATATTTTACTGCCACCGCTTTTTTGCGTAATGTAAAAAATCCGTATGCTTTTCACTAACGAAATATTGATTTCTACTGAATATAAACTTACTTCAGAAAACTGGTTTTGGCCTAAATCGACCCTCGTAAGGTTAACCAGCCGCGACATAGACTTGGGAAGGCTGGTCAGCCCATTTTCCCGCAGCTCAAGGATGCGCAACTTGGCCAGCCGTCCAAAGTTTGCCGGCAGGTATTCCAGGAACACGTCATTCAGGTACAATTCAGCCAGGCTGACCAGCTGGGTGCAGCCTTCTGGCAGCCTCTGCAGAGGATTTACACTCACATCCAGAACCTCCAGGTGTTTGCACTGCTTAATAGCATCAGGAATATCTGTGAGAATATTTCTAGACACGTCTAGGCTCACCAGCTGATTTAATGAGGATATAGCAGGCGGAATAACACCAATTTCATTGTCTGAGAGGCCCAGATGTTGGAGGCCATGACAGTGAAACAAGGGCCGCGGTAGGTCGCGGATATTATTGCTGTCAAGGTTAAGCACTTCCAGGGTTCGCTCATAGTTAAAAATATCATTTGGTACATCGTCTAATGTTTTATGTCTTAAATCTAATTCAGTTACCTCTTCTAGAGGTCTTTTTATACATGGAAGACAGCTTAAAAATGCCATAGTTTTTAAGCATGTAACTATAACATTCTTTTAGAACATTGTAAATTTAGTTTATTTGAATTTCACTGTTATCTGTATACAATTTTTATCACAGTATTAAAATAGATTTCGTATATACAAATATTTATGTAAAAGATCATGTTTTAGTGCTCACGAACGTCTACCACTTGATCACATATATACATTATAATGGTTGCGATTTCATTCTCTGTAAATATGTGTGTGCGTGTGTGTGCATAGGTGTGTGAGTGTGTGTGTTTATATATCCACAGGTTGGCTGGTTGGTCCTTCTTAAACCACCCTATAATATACATTTATATACAGTGTGTAACATACATAATAGCGGTACCTGCCTTCTTCACCCTTCCCCTTTACACCAGCGTCTCGCGTAGTTCCCCCCCTAATCTTGAAAACTCCATGCAACCAACTTAAAGTTCCTCAAGGTGGCTTGGACTTTAGCTCCCATAGAGAAATAATATCCCCCCGGAAAGGGAGGGGGGTAGGTATTTGGCGGAGTGTTGGGAGGGGGGAGATTAGGGGTAACCATGCTAAACATTTACCTTAATTGTTACAACGTCAAACAAATCGTCTTTGACTGCATGTAAGTGTGTGTGTGTTAAAATATGCATCTAAGCAATACATATATATATATCAATATTGAGGATACTTCATTCCTTTTACTTTATATGGCTTTATTCAATTTTAAAATATTTTACATTTTTCAGCTTAAAAAGTTTAAATCTTATTTCTCAAGTTTAGAAGAATACTATTCCTGTTAATTGGGGAGCGCAGCTAATCTATATCAAGAATTTTCCTTACGTCACTAATCCAAGTAACTGAATAATTAAGGGGATAAGACAATGGCCGATAAATTGATGTACATCCCCTATGATACCTAAATTATTCTGTAGAATATAATTGGTGGTTGAAACGTTTGGACAGTGACACTCAACTTAATAAATCAACCGATCAAATTTCATTTAAAGTCCCCAAAGTTGCTAAGCTAAAGAATAAGAAAAAATGCCGCTATGTAAATTGATATTTTCTTAAATTTGAAATAGTTACAGTACGGCATTACTGCACTTATAATAAACAAAATAGTCCTTGTCTTCTTGTCTTTGAAGAGTCAATATTCCAAGCCATAAATACGCCAGCTCTTTGAAGTAAGTAATATTTGTTTAGGTTACAACTTCAATATAGACTTCACTTCTAACTAGTAAACAAACAGTTTAACATTTTAAAACTTCACAATTTTATTTGTTAAACGAGAAAAAAAAATATTTTTTTGTCATTCGTTGAAAATCCATGTTATTTGTTGACTATATTTTATTTTGTCTGTAGTATTTTGTATATAAGAACTTAAGTCTTTTGCAACATTTTGCATTGTAAATTTTCGCATTTCTAATTTGATTTCATATTTTGTAGCATAATTACTTTACAGTTTCGTTCGATCTGTAATATTAAAAGCGTAGCTGTCTTACAACTATGATAACCAACTAACAAAATGTTACAAGCGAAGCTTTTCTATAATGAGCTTTTCCAGTAACCGGTGGGGATAATTTAAAGGCTTAGCTACTACATTTCCAGTAAGTCTGTATTTCCATTTTCAACTTGAAGATATATAATCAAGTCTTAAAAAGTAAATATGCCCTTATTTTGCATCCTGTATTTGAGTAATTTTTGAGCTTCTAAATAGCGTTGAATACTTCTCGTCTGAAAAGTTATCTTTTGTGGATGTTGTTACCTTTTATTTTATATCATCAATATTGCATTATGGATAGCTCTTGGAAGAATGATAAAAGTTTTTTTTACGTGAGTTAAAAAAGTTGTGGAAGAAGGCCTATAATAATCATTTACCGCATCGTATTATGCACAGCTTTCCGCGTGTATTAAAATAATGAAAATAAGATTAAAACCAGTTTTGTTCACCCAAAATTGTTGTTAAGGTGGTATAAATTTTCATTTCAATATTCGTGAATATATGTATATAATACGATGCTATACATGATTTTTTAATATGGCCTACAACCGGTTCTAAACCGCCCGATATTAATAAGTTTCGAAGCCACTCTGAAATCTGGAATTCTCATTACTGTTAAAATGTACGAATTATTTTTACTTTATAAATCTTTTAAAATTTGATAATAACTTCATAAAAAAAAAATATTATTTAATAACAAACAAAAAAAACAATTTAAAGTATGATAAGAATTTTAATGATTTACATAATTACAGAAGTTGATTACAGATCTGGTTAATCTTGGTGCCCAGATTGAATGTCATTCCAGGAAATCTCAAATCCTGCATGATTTCATGTTTGCCTTCCGTCCCAGCCACCGTGACAGCCAGACCGACAGACAAGTCCTGTAGGGCCATGACTGTGCACGCGCTGACACTGCTGCCAGCCGCAACAACAGCATCCGCGCTGACGCCTGTGTTGAGCTGAATGCTGGAGGATACACGCAGCTCTGTTCCTGGAACTTGAAGGTCCGATTCACCAGCCAGGGAGATGGCGGTGTTCAGGTTTCCGTTGCCTGTTGATGTCCAGATAGAGATACCTCCTTGACCTAAAAAGAAAGTACAAGTATATTCCATTAAAACAGAGCAATTGCCAAGATCTTAAGCTTTAGACGGAGAAACAGTCATATTTGATTGTAAGAATATTCATTTTTTAAAGAATAGGTTTTGAGAGAATTTTGTCAAACCTTTATGTTGTTATATTAACATAAAGCCATTATTAGAATAGAGTTTTGTGTTAGTATAAATAGTATTTCTAAATGTTGAGTTAAATATCCACTTAAAATGTCATATCAATATATGTTAGCTTCTACACCTTTGTTCAATTCCATGTAGTCATAAAACAAATAAATATCAATATAAAGTTTTAAAAAATTTGATGTTTATATCACTTTAAAGACCAAAAAGCACAATAAAAATATCAAAACCTTCTGAGTGTAGATGAAGTGCAAGATTTGACTTGGTTACAATTCTTAGTCCCAGTAAAGTTTCTGTTTCAGTATACTTGTCCTCAAGCGTTAAGCTGCCCTGAAAAAGGAAGTCATTTTGTATTAAATTTGTTGACGTTAGATTACTTTTGTTCCTAAACAGATACCCATCGCGTAAATCATATTCATCCACAGCAATTATTATATTTCCATTAAAGCACAATGACGTCTGGGTTATAGCTGAAAGGCATTTTACTTTTTAAAAGCGAAGCTTTTCTATAATTAGGGTCCGTCCGTCCGTCTGTACGTCCGTAACGGATAGCTTTTTCCGTTAATTTAGGCATGTTAGAATTGTCCTATCGATTTAAAATTTTGCATGGTGATTCCTTTAGCAGTTAGGTACGATTAAGAAAGCGTAGCAACTCTATAATCATTACCAAAATGTCCGTACGTCCATTTTAAACATGTTGATTTTTTTTACTTTTTAACACAACAAATTTTTATGTGATCAAATCATCGGATTGATCTGATTTTTGGTATATTGATTCCTGGGACAACAAAGTATAATGTAATAAACGAAGCAACTCTATAATCAAGTCCTAAAAATGTAAGTATGTCCATAAAAATTATCCTGTATCAAGCAGTTTTACAACAAATTTACTTACAATTTTGCTTTGACTCTTATAAATTTATATTATGATAATTAAGTTCTAACACTATACAAGTGTTAATGTCCGTTTGTCCTACCGTTTCAGTGCTTCGCTTTTATGGATGTTGTCATCCTTGTTAAAATATCTAGCAGAAAAGAATTACGTAATCCCTTTTTGTTTATATAGCCTGTGACAAGGAATATATAATGTTATTATTAAAAGTAAAACATTATTAAGCTGATATATTAACCATGATCCCTGATTACCTGTAGTAGGGTTGTTTTATCCTGGCCAGCACCTGACCAATACAAGTCAATTAAATCAGCCATGGATGTAAACAGAACCAGTGGCCTCAATGGCAGTCCTTAAAAAAATATTTTCTAAATTATCTTCTTCCCTCCCAATTAATGTAAAATAATGGCCTTATTGAAAAATTATACGAATATATGCTAAAACTGATATTCCTAGTAAAATTACTACTAAAAGCTTTATTTTGAATTAGATGATATAAATTGGCCTTTATTTGTTTTATGATAGCCAGGTTTTATAAAAATATGTAGATTTGTTTTATGATTATCATCAAAAATAAAAGCTTACCCAGAATTGAAATGTGTATCTTTGCATTTGTATCTGGATCATCATCGGGGTCTGGTGTACCAACCATTCCTAATCAAATAATATTTGCATCCTAATTATTATGGCCTGGTGTACCAACCATTCCTAATTAAATAATATTTGTATCCTAATTATTAGGGTCTGGTATACCAACTATTCCTAATCAAACAATATTTGTATTCTATTTATTAGGGTCTTGTGTACCAACCATTCATAATTAAAAAATATTTGTATCCTAATTATTAGGGTATGGTGTACCAACCATTCCTAATCAAACAATATTTGTATGCTAATTATCAGGGTATGGTGTACCAACCATTCCTAATCAAACAATATTTGTATCCTAATTTTTAGGGTCTTGTGTACCAACCATTCCTAATCTAACAATATCTGTATCCTACTTATTAGGGTCTGGTGTACCAACCATTCCTAATCTAACAATATTTGTATCCTAATTATTAGGGTCTTGTGTACAAACCATTCCTAATCTAACAATATTTGTATCCTAATTATTAGGGTCTTATGTACCAACCATTCCTAATCAAACAATATTTGTATCCTAATTATTAGGGTCTGGTGTACCAACCATTCATAATTAAATAATATTTGTATCCTAATTATTAGGGTCTGGTGTACCAACCATTCCTAATCAAAAAATATTTGTTATCCTAATTATTAGGGTCTGATTTACCAACCATTCCCAATTGGCCTTTATTACTCTTATAATTAAAATAAGAAAATAAAGTAAATTGTGAAAATTAATGAAACACTAGTTGTATCCTAATTATTATGGTCAGGTATACCATCCATTCCTTGTCGAACAATATTAGTATCCTAGTTATTAGGGTCTGGTGTACCAACCATTCCAAATTAAACAATATTTGTTATCCTAATTATTAGGGCCTGGTGTACCAATTATTCCTAATGAAACAATAGTTATATCCTAATTATTAGGGTCTGGTGTACCAACCATTCATAATTAAATAATATTTGTATTCTAATTATTAGGGTCTGGTGTACCAACCATTTCTAATTAAATAATATTTGTATCCTAATTATTAGGGTCTGGTGTACCAACCATTACAAATGAAACAATAGTTATATCCTACTTATAAGGGTCTGGTGTACCAACCATCCTAATCAAACAATATTTGTTATCCTAATTATTAGGGTTTGATTTACCAACCATTCCCAATTGGCCTTTATAATTCTCTTATAATTAAAGATAAGAAAAGTGTAAATTTTTTGACTTTTTCTTAAAGTGCAGTAGGACCTTTTCAATAATTATTTTTCATAAACCAAAATACCTGAAATGCCACCAATGAAAGATCTAATAGACAAGAGCTCCTTATTATGTCCAACCAGATCTCTCAGCTTGAGTGAGAAAGTTGTTCTGGACAATGCCGCGCTGTTCATTGTGCTTGAGAAAGAGAATGAGCCGAGTACCTGACCACTTGGGTCTAGCTCCTGCGGAGAATACATATACACTGACTCTCCCTGAAAAAGATAATGTATATTGTATATATGATAGAGATAGATATACTTAAACTGTTTTTAACCTATTTTTAAAACGTATATAAACAAGGATGACAACATCCATAAGTAGCGAAGCACAAAAAATCGTAGATGGGAATACGTACAGGTAGATTTAAAAGGCTTTTACTAAAATCAAGAATAGATTTATTGGATAAAATAAACATGAAAACTTTGTTTTATTTTGTATGATGACGATGGTCAAAGTAAATTAAATTAAAGATGCTCATAACAATGGGAAAAATTATTTTGATACTGATACCATAAAAGTTTGAAAATTGGATCGAAATAGACAAAGATATGGGGAAATATGTAAAACATATAAAAATAGCCAAAAACCTGATAAAAGGCAGTCTGGCTGCCATGGTTGTTTACTTAAAACGACAAAAAAATTAATTTTTAAATCCTTAACTTAAAAAATTGGGAAAATCGGACCATAAATACTGAAGATATGGAAAAAAGTGTAAAATATATCAAAAATAGCCTAAAACCTGCCAAAAAGGCAGTCTGGCCGTCATGGTTATTTTCTTTAAAAGACAGGAAATTTAATTTTGATATCTATAACTGAAAAATTTTTGAAAATCGGACTATAAACACTGAAGATATGGAGAAAAATGTTAAAACTATAAAAAACAGCCTAAAACCTGCTAAAAAGGCAGTCTGGCCATCATGGTTGTTTTCTTTAAAAGACGGGAAATTTAATTTTGATATCTATAACTGAAAAAATGGAGAAAAATGTGAAAAATATAAAAATAGCCTAAAACCTGCTAAAAAGGCAGTCTGGCCTTCATGGTTGTGTCTTTAAACGACGGGAAATTTAATTTTGATATCTGTAACTAAAAAAAATTTTGAAAATCGGACCATAAACACTGGAGATATGGAGAAAAATGTGAAAAATATAAAAATAGCCTAAAACCTGCTAAAAATCGGTCCGACCGCCAATGATGTTTTATAGGTAATTGTGCTCCTTAATAGTGGGAATGTTGTCAAAAAATTTCAGCATTCTATCATTTATAGGAGCTAAGTAAATCCCATTTCCCCCATAGCGTTACGGACTGACGGACGGACGGACGGACGGACTGACGGACGGACAAAGTGAATTATAGAGTAGCTTCGCTACTAAAAATATACTATGACACCAGTAGAATGAGACTGCAGAGCCTAAATTTGAATTAAGTCCCCAATAAACTTTTTTGGGGGGATTTAAATATTAATTTTTACTGTTGCCGTGATCATTTTGACCGAAGCAAAAGGTGTTTTTTTTATTTGGGTAAAATTCGTAGCTTTTAGAGTGTTTTGCTTCATAAATATTGTATTCTGGTATAGAGTAAAATTAGGCCTTATGATTTTACTATAAAAATTCACTAAAGTTAATTCTTTATAATATATCAACGAATTAACATTTACAAGTTTGTGTTCTCTCACTTATTTTAAAAACATAAAAAATGGCTGTAAAGGGTTAAATGACAACAAATGTTTATGAAATACAACAAATTTATTTTTGTCACATATACAAATGTGTTATAAAATAAGATTATTCAAACTTATCTTTTAAAATAATTTTAAAAAGTATGTATCTTTTATGTGTATTGTTTTCATTCTTTTCATTTTAATTAAATAAAAAATATTTAACTACATTGGAAATACGTCACTTTGTGAAAACACTCTTTTTTTGAATTGTAAAGAATTATATAAAACAAGACTTCTTATTGGTTAGATTTCAGAATTATTTGTTTTATTGTAAATGTTAGATTTTTCAATGAAATTAATTGTTTTGGAAAAAAAAATTATTTCCAATGAACAGAGTAATGTTTTTTTTTATTGTATCAATATAAAGTGAATTATATAAAAATGTTCTGTAAGCCACAATATTACCCGAAGTAAAAAAAGAGCTTTTGCTTCGGTCAAAATTATTACAGCAACACTAAAAATTAATTTTTAAATCCCCCTAAAAAAGTTTATTGGGGACTTAATTCAAATTTGGGCTCTGCAGTCTGATTCTATAGGTGTCCTAGTATATTTTTGACCCCCCATTCAAATATAGGTTAAAAACAGTTTAACATTTATCAAAAGAAAACTATTAATTGTATATTTTTGTGAAAATTAAATAAAGAGTTCCATGCAGCAATATAACAATGGTGTTGTTAATTTAGTTAGAAGCTGTTGGTTTGTTGGTAATCTTAAACACCATTTAACAACAATGTGACATGATTTCTAATAGTAAAAAACAAATTCTGTCTGTAAAATGCAAATAAATCACAAATAATAAAACATAAATTATAGTAAATGTCAGTCAGAAGTTAGAAATTTTTTTTACAGTAGTTAATCATAGCTACATGATTATTTTAAAATAATTACCTGTGAAGCATAAGATTTGACATTGTAATCCAAATCAAAAAGATATGTGTGTGAGAGTATTTTTTGTACCAGGTAAGCAGTTCTTTCTGAGTTCTCAGAGTTCTAAAAAATATTATCATACAGGGAAATAATGTACTGATAAACTTTCATCTATTAAATAACCACTAAGGCACATTCAAAACAAAGAATAATGTACAAATTGGATAGCTTTGCTTCAAAAAAGAAAAGGTGATTAAGTCTTATACAATAGAAGTAATGAGTTGTATTAAAGTAAGGTTTATCAAAAAGAATAAAATTTTGTTCTGTATGTTGCCACGAAAATGAAAATTTAACTTAGGGTAATGAATATACATTAATTTTAAAAAATACCTTAACCAAGTTGAGAAGCTGATATTTTGAAATGGATGAAAAATCCACAAGATCCAAAATCTTGTTAAACAATTCATTCTTCAGATTTGAACCAGTGGCAATTAAATTCCATATTTCTGATTTTTGATATCATTAATATTGAAAAAAAGGCAGAAATTGAGATATTTGAGTCTTTCTTATATAATGTTTTTCTGCTCTTCCAAAAAGTTAGCACTACTATAAAACATGGGAACAAAATGTAAGGGGTTCAAAATTATAAAATCAGTTCTTTTTCAGTAGGGCGCGTCTGTCTTAAAATGAAATCTATCCCCATACAAATTTACCTATATATGACACTTGTTTGGCACAGCTAACAATCAATAATACAAAGTAGAATGATGTCTGTCTGTCTGTCTGTCTGTCCGTCTGTCTGTCTGTCTGTCTGTCCGTCAGTCTGTCTGTCCGTCCGTCCGTCCCTTAAGATCTTGGTAACCACTGAACCGATCGGATTATACTCTTCAGGGAATATACCTACTGGTCCTGTGGTGGTTTTGATCACCTCTAGGGGCGAAGCGGCTAGTCCTATTAATAAAGTAAAAGCTTTTTTTCCGCTAAGATTCCACATCCAGGATGGTTTAGGATATTTTATTTTTAAAGTTAGGTTTATTTTTAGAGTAATTTTACTGCTTTCTTCCCTAGAAGCAAGGGCGCAGCAACTAACACTCTAAAAACAACAGTAATTGTAAATTCTGCAAATTTTTAAATAAAAATGATTCCTTGGTTGTTTAAGCTGTGAGCGTATTGCTGCGAGTCCAAAACTGCTGCAGATATTTCACGAGAAATCTTTGATTCTTTTTCATCCTTCATTATATCAAGCACAGTAGTTTGATACTTGTCTGAATAATACAATTATATATTGATAGTTTGGATCATTCCTATACCTGATCCAATAGTTTTAGTACTAAAGAATTATTAATAAAATGGATGTTGACTTTTATATTTAGAATTAGAAATAAGTTACTAAAAGATTGTTATAAAGACTTAGAGACAAATTACGTCACAATATAATGTATCATATGAAATTTTTACCATTAAAAATTTATATTTTTAATATCTGTGATTAATATTATAAAAAGTAAATATGCAAGAAACTGTAGCCAATAAAGAGTTACTGCGCTACTAAAAAAACAAAAGAAACTTATGTTTTACCTGTTTTAAAGGCAGATAAACAAAAAAGTAATTTTCGTCTACATTCTTCTGTTCTGCAATTTAGACCTCCGGATAATTTGACAAGCTTATCTATTTGTTCTTCAGTCTCCTATGAAAAACACAATCAAAATATAAACAGAGCAAAATTGAAATTAATTTATAAGTAAATTGTGAATTATTATGTTGATAACAATGGAAAATGGCCCTAAATAAGTTTGGTGTTTGTTTATTCTAGTTTCTTAAAGGTTCTTGGTAGGTTTTTATTTGTTTGTATGGTATCCTAAGAAAAATCGCTCCTGGAAAATTACCGATTAAAAAAGTAAGATGGTAAGTCAACCTCTGCCTTAAAAGTCTTAAAAGTGCTCCTAAAGACACCTATAGTTTAATAAATGAACACTCTAAAGATAACATAAAATCTAAAAAGCTTAAAAATAAAGTAAAACTTGAATTACCATGCTATTCTTTTTTCTTTGTTGCATACAGATGCAGTAGAGAGATGTTTCTTGCAGTTGGTTCAGATCCTTGGCATTCTCTACTATACTCTTCAGGTGAACAAAGATTTCTTCATCAAACTCTCCAGCAAAGCTCAAGGATATCAGGTACTTCTCTATACAATGCAAAAGTTAGATGTTTTTTTTTATAGAATAAATTTAAAAATCTAAAGTCTTTATTTTTTAGTGTTGCTACCATTTCTGGCTGTATGTCCACAATGCCTTTTCTCCTCTGTCATTTGTATGTTAATTAGGTCTGTGAGAGTGACATTTATTAAAATCAGCAGAAGGGAACTCATTATAAAAAAGAGTTACAGCTCTGGAATGGCAGTTAAATAAATAAAGTTTAATATGAAACTATGAAAAAACGGTGGTGCAACAGTCACTGCCGCGGTAATCGATAATTTTCAGGTGATAGATATAAGAAATCAATGCTTCTTTTGGCAGTCCCGCTGCCATTATTCAAAGTTCCACATTGAACTTCATTAAAGTAACTGACAGGCAAAATGCCAGAGATATAACTCATATATTATATAATTTGTGCTGGTTTCAAAAAATTGCATTTTCGCATTTTTTATATCTTACCTAACAAAGGAGTATTCTTTTCTGAAGGGAGTAAAGTCTTAAAGATTTGTTTGTGGATGGTGTACAGGCCCAAGCTTCCACAGGCCTCCAGAATGTAAACAAATTTGGAAGATCTTCGATGATTCTTCAACAATTTAGAAATTTCTTCTTCGCTCATTGATTTTAAAACTGGTCTGAAGGGTAATTTTTGAAGGAAATAGTCATCCGTGTTACATGTTAATTCATAACATTTAAAAAATCACCAAACAAACTTAGCGTATAGTGAAATTGTATATTTTATCATTTTGATAGGTTTTAGATGGCCAATTCATAAAAATCATTAAGATGATCAACATTTGGAAAATTAAAGAGATCTTCATAACAGAAAGGGGGAAGGCGGATGTGCCACTTTTTGAAACCAAAAGTAAAACGGGCATGATCTCAGCCCATAAAAGAGTTACAGCTCTAAAATTTGGCACAGCAGTTGCTTTTGTGGAGAACATTATGGAACTGTGAAGAAACGGCGGCGGAACCACGCTCCCGCCGTTTCCTGCCGAATTTTTTTTGCCTTTTTTTCGTCAAATTAGACAGTTCTCAATCATCTGAGATAAACTTTTTTTCTCAAAAAAATTTCCCTTATATTGTCAAGTGAAAATATAAGCGAAATTTTTATGAAAAAAAAGTTTATATCAGATGATTGAAAATAGTCTATTATGGCGAGAAAAGGCAAAAACAAAATTCGGCGAGAAACGGTGGTTTTCGGCGGGAGCAACGAGAGCGGCGGTTCCACCGCCGTTTCTTCACAGTTTCATATTGTTCTCCACAAAAGCAACTGCTGTGCAAAATTTTAGAGCTGTAATTTTTTTATGGGCTTAGATCATGCACGTTTTACTTTTGGTTTAAAAAGTGGCACATCCGCCTCCCCCCTTTAAACAATACCTAGATATAATCTACGTAAAATCTTAAAGAGGCAGGAAGTTAGGGAATATCTATTTCTTTAAAATATCTTCCTTATTCTCTTGATTAGTTTTAGCGGATTTTTCTCTTTGAGAATTTTCTCTACATTATCAGCTTTAGTTGACTCATCATCCTTTGTAATGCCAGAGGTAATAATTGATAAATCACCGACTTCGGTAAATTCGATATTTTCTAATTTTTGCTCTTTACATTCTGTTCTTTTCAAGTGGATATTTAAATTTACTGTTTCTCCAATTTGTTGATTAAAATTTGAGTAATGAGAGAACTTTTCATGAGCCGTCATTTCTTCAAGTTTTCCTTCGGATCTCTTTTCAAATACATCTGAAAATTTATAATAATTAATGGAATAAAATTGTTAATTTTTGTTAGTATCGCAGGTAATACATTACTAGGGTATGTCCAAACGGATGACAGTAAATCCAGGGAGGAAGGGGACATTGGGCTGTTTATTACACTAGTACCTAAAATTTTATAATAACGTTTTTTTATTCGTTGGCCATAGACGTCCAAGGGGGGGGGGGGTAAAGGGGTGATTAGGGGGGGAAATACCCCTCCCCCAAAAAATAAAAAAATCCTTAACAAAAAAAATTTTGGCGCGCTTTGCGTGCATTTTAACTACTAAATATTAATACATCAAATTACCCCCCAAAAAAATTTTACCCCGGGGGTAAATTTTGGGGGGGGGGGTTGAACAAAATTTACCCCTGCCAACAGATTTCAGGGGGGGTAATTACCCCCCCCCCCCCCAAAGCAAATTTTACCCCCCGGGGTAAAATTTTTTTTGGAGGGGTAAAACAAATTAGCGGCGCGATTTGCGCGCCATTTACCCCCCCCCCCCCAAAAAAAAAGGAAATTACCCCCCCCTTAAAAAATTTTTACCCCCCCCCCCCAAATTAAAAAGCTTGGACGCCCCTGTCGTTGGCTCAGCATCTTTGGGGGATAGCCTGATATCTAGTTGCCGAAAGTGTACGCAGTTTCCTGGGTGTTTCCTCATCCTAGCTCAATATTTACTACTAGCTACAAATCTTCAAACTTCCATTAAAAAAATCAAAATTTGAATGTATAAACGATTTATACATTATACATTTGAATTTTTTAAATTTTTATTTTTTTTTTAAGTTTGAAGCTTTTTTAGCTAGTAGTAAATATTGAGCTAGGATGAGGAAACACCCAGGAAACTGCGTACACTTTCGGCAACTAGATATCAGGCTATCCTTTGGGGACTATTTTTTATTAGTTTGTTCATTACGTTGAGTATTCAAACGTTTCAACCCCTAATTTAAATCTATAGAAGGATAATTTTGTATACCATCATTTGGGATGTACCGGCCATTGTCTTATCCCTTTAAAACCCTGAAGTAAATCACCGGTAGAAAACTTACTTTGCCCCCTTATAATATGAGCATTGAGCAAGCACAATACAAGCCTACGCCTAAGCGAACGATTTTCCCATCTGCTATTGGAGATATATATAAATTATTTTTTTAAGGTTGTCCTCATCAATGAGCATCCAGTACATACAGCTTACTTGGTCCGTTGGTCTGTTTTATGTTGGTATAATCGAACCAAAAGATATCTACTTGATAATACATTTTGTCTGCTTTTCTTTGAATTCTCCTTTTACTTTAGAAATATATATTTAGTTTATGGAATTGTTTTCCAATTTCCTAATTGTACAATAAATATAAAAATTTGACATTGGAAGTTTACAGAAAGATTAAAATTTAATTAGTTTTACCTCTTTCAATTTTGTGAATATGGTAGATATTTTCTGTGGCTGATGTTTTCAGGCACAATTCACTAAAAGTATTATTTTATGTGGCTTTTGTTTAAAATAGGTGGGGTTGCAAAAGTGATGGGGAATTAAATCAATTAACGAAAAATTTTCTAAGATGGAAATTGTTTTTAAGGCAACACAAATCGAAATCTTACGCAAATTTGTTGTCAAAAGAGGTTGAAAATTAGAATGTTTTAAATGGTCACACGGACTTCCTGGTAACGCTTATAGAGTTGCTACGCTTCCTAAATCGTACCTAACGTTTGTAGATTTTATCATGTAATCGATGGGACAATTCTAACATTTCTAAATTAATGAAGATATCTAACCTTTACGGACTATTGACGGACGAACCTACCCTAATTATAAAATAGCTTCGCTTTTAGAAAGGAATATTTGCGCGAAACATAAAATATTGCCTGAATGAAATTATTTCGTTTTCCCTGTTGTCGTTATGTTTTCTCTGGCATTGTCCATGTGAAGGTGGAGGTAGAAGTTCTGGTCGAAATACACGGATAATACCACGCACCAGGTCTTTCCAAGATTCTATAAAAAGAAGAATTTAATAAGTAGTAAGGTCGGTCCCAGGATGGTTTTAGACTATTTAATTTCTCTATCTCTCAATGCTTGGTGCACATCCGATAGCTCTAATTGCAAAGTGGCAAGTAAAGATATGCAAATGGGTACTTAATTCAGCGCGTTTAGCTATTGGTCCGTAGCCTTTAAATTCATGCAAAATGGGCTTGATTTGAAATTTGCATACCTGATAAATCCTTATTTGTTGACAGAGACCAGCCTTCATCCTTTGAAAGCTTGACAGTAAGTCCATTGCTGCCATCATGTCCTAACTTTTCAATGACAACTAGCAAATTATTCTCCTCATCACTTACGGAAAGCTCAAGCTTGCGTTCATCACAGTTAGTTTCAGTTTCATTCGCTAGATGGTGCGCACATATAGAGTATTTGAGGGTATATTGACATAATTGGCTGCATGATAAAGTCTGTAGTAACACAAATAAAACACAGATTATTAATTTTAGCATTGTGGTAAATTACTAAACGATCTTTTAAGGCCTTTAACAGTTATGATCATAATTTATCATCACTATAACTTGAATTAAAAACATAAACTTATTAACTAAGGATAATTTAACACGTATACTATCTCATCATATGTGCCCATCTTAGATGAGTTGTCACATATGAAATGTGTTTGTTGTATGTATGTTGTATTACTTAACACACATAGTAAGTACTCTGTAATATATCCCCGAAACGAGTTTTTCAACAAGCTAAGTAGACATTTGATAACACATTAAGTGTTTTAAATTGAGAGATTGAAAGGACTATTGTTTGATTGTGCGCAAATACTACTTTTAACGCGCACAGCGTTTATAAAAATTTTGTTTATTACATCAATTATGTACCTTAGCGTTATGGGTTGTAAACTAAATAAATATAAAAAAATGTTAATAGTAATAAGACAATGACCGGTAGACAGATAGAAGGAGGGACAGACAGACACGAACATAGAATAGCGTTGCTCCTAAAACTGAAATAAAATATTTTTAAAGACTAACCGAACCATCAAACAAGAGTCCATTCAAATTCAATACTAATAAATCTGATAACACTGCATTTTAATAACAAATAAGGATAACACGTATATTATTAAAACTATTATATATTATTATGACGTAGGACTAATTCATGCTGATCTGAAAAAAAGGCAAAAGAAAATCTTAAGAAAGCGGATGAAACTTATAAAATATTTAGTTCTGAGGTCTTAAGGGATAAGAAAATAATAAATATTATCGGTCCCCAAAGTTTTTCACTCAGGTCGAATGTAAGATCGTATTCATTAAACTTCGGGTACAATTCACAGTTAAATGTCCCTGACTAATGTTATAGAAAGTAATTTTATTGTAGATTAAAGGATATCAAGGGATTAGAAAATGAACGATGTATTGATGGATAAACAAAATTTCCCCTGCTATAGATTAAAACTATTGGTTGAAACGTTTTGACACCTAATGAACATCCCAATAAAATTTAATAAGAGTAAACCAGCGATTTATAAGTGAAACAGTTTTCTTAGAACTCTTTTTAATTCTATATTTGTAAAACAAGAATGACAACATCCATAAAAGCGAGGATCTAAAATAAAAAGAATGGACTAAAGAACATTAACACTTGTAGAGTATTAAAACTGAAAAAGCAGAATATTCTATGTATAAACAAAATTTTCAGTAATTTTTTTTGTCAGAGATAAAACAAAGGTAAATTTTTAATCATAGATAGGTAAAATATTTGATCAGGAAAAAGGAATAAGTTGATAATAGATTAGGGATAAAGGAATAAGTAAATAATATATCATGGATAGAGGAATAAGTAAAGAATTAATCAGAGATAGAGAGAAAGGTAAAGAATTAATCAAAGATAGAGGGATATGTAAATTATTGATCAGGGATAAGAAAATAAGTAAATTAATAATCAAGGATAGAGGAATAGGTAAATTATTAATCAGTTATAAAGGAAGAGGTAAATTATTAATCAAGGATAGAGAAATAGAAAAAAATAAATCAGATATAGGAGATATGGAAATTATTAATCAGGGATAGGGGAATAGGTAAATCATTTATCAGGGGTAAAGGAATAGGTAAAGCATAAATCAGGGATAAAGTAATAGGTAAATCATTTATCAGGGGCAAAGGAATAGGTATAGCATAGATCAGGGAAATTATTAATCAGGGATAGGGGAATAGGTAAATCATTTATCAGGGGTAAAGGAATAGGTAAAGCATAAATCAGGGATAAAGTAATAGGTAAATCATTTATCAGGGATAAAGGAATAGGTAAAGCATAAATCAGGGATAGAGGGATAGGTAAAATATTTGATCAGGAATAAAAGAATAAGTAAAGCATAAATCAGGGATAGAGTAATAGGTAAATCATTTTTCAGAGGTAAAGGAATAGGTAAAGCATAAATCAGGGATATAGGGATAGGTTAAATATTTGATCAGGAATAAAGGAAAAAGTATATATTTGATCAAGATTAAAAGAAAGAGGGATATGTATATCATTAATCAAAGATAAAGGAATAGTTAAAATCAAGGATAGAGGAATAGGTAAATTATTCATCAGGGATAAAGGAATATGTAAAACATTAATCATAGATAAAGGAATAGGTAAATTATTAATCAGGGATAAAGGTATAGGTAAAGCATAAATCAGGGATAGAGGGATAGGTAAAATATTTGATCAGAAATAAAGGAATAAGTAAATTATTAATCAGGGATAAAGTAATAGGTAAAAAATAGGTTAAAAAATTAATCAGGGATAAAGGAATAGGTAAATTATTAATCAGGGATTCAAGAATAGGTAAATTATTGATCAAGGATAAAGGAATAGGTAAAGCATTAATAAAGGATAGAGGAATAGTTAAAGAATTATTCAGAGACAGAGAGATAACGCTATAGGTAAATCATTTATCAGGGGTTAGGGAATAGGTAAAGCATAAATCAGGTACCACACATTAATCATGGAGAAGGAAATAGATTTAAAATTTAATTAGGGGTAAAGGAATAGGTAAATATTTGATCAGGAATAAAGAAATAAGTAAAGGTAAATAATCAATCATGGATAAAGGAATAGGTAAAGCATTAATCAGAGATAGAGGAATAGGTAAATTATTGATCAAGGATAAAGGAATAGGTAAAGCATTAATAAAGGATAGAGGAATAGTTAAAGAATTATTCAGAGACAGAGAGATAACGCTATAGGTAAATCATTTATCAGGGGTTAAGGAATAGGTAAAGCATAAATCAGGTACCACACATTAATCATGGAGAAGGAAATAGATTTAAAATTTAATTAGGGGTAAAGGAATAGGTAAATATTTGATCAGGAATAAAGAAATAAGTATTTATTTGATCAGGGATACAGGAATAGGTAAAGTATAAATCAGGGATAGAGGGATAGATAAATATTATATCAGGAATAAAAGAATAAGTAAATGAAAGGTACTAATCAGGGATGTAATAGGTAAAGCATTAATCAGGGATAGAAGAATAGGTAAATTATTAATCAGTGATTAAAGAATAGGTAAATATTTGCTCAGGAATAAAGCATTAATTATTGATAGAGGAATTGGTAAATATTTGATCAAAGGGAAATAGGTATAGATTTATTCAGGGATAGAGGAATAGGTAAATAATCAATCAGGGATAAAGGATAAGGTGTAAATAATTACTAGGAATAGGTAAAACCAAGGATAGAATAACACATAAATTATTAATCAGGGATAAAGGAATAGGTAAACCATAAATCATGGATAAAGGAATAGGTAAAGCAATAATCAGGGATAAAGGAATAGGTAAAGTGATAATCAGGGATAAAGGAATAGGTAAAGCGATAATCAGGGATAAAGGAATAGGTAAATAATTGATCAAGGATAAAGGAATATGTAAAGTATTAATCAGAGATAGAGGTATAAGTATAGAATATATAGTGTAAATGGTGATAATAAGGCAATGTCTACTCTAGCCATGTACATTATAAAACCATGACTATAGAGACTCTACCTTATATATAGTTATATAGAATATATAGTGTAGATGGTGATAATAAGGCAATGTCTACTCTAGTCATGTACATTATAAAACCATGACTATAGAGACTCTACCTTATATATAGTTATATAGAATATATAGTGTAGATGGTGATAATAAGGCAATGTCTACTCTAGCCATGTACATTATAAAACCATGACTATAGAGACTCTACCTTATATATAGTTATATAGAATATATAGTGTAGATGGTGATAATAAGGCAATGTCTACTCTAGTAATGTACATTATAAAACCATGACTATAGAGACTCTACCTTATATATAGTTATAGAATATATAGTGTAGATGGTTGATAATGAGGCAATGTCTACTCAGTCATGTATAATACATGAATAAAAGAACAAAATAATAATAATTAAACCTAAATATTTAAAAAGTCAGCAATTAACGTATTACAAAGAACATTAACCAGTGATTAAATACGTAGAAATCACCAAATAAAGTTCTCTGTAATAAGATAATAATAAGAAATTATATTCTTAGATTAAAATTAGTAACATTAATATACCAATATTCATTTACCAGAGGGGATGTTTTTCATTCAAACTCTAGAAACTGATCGTTTGAAATTTAAAGAAATACATGATTTTATATTGCGCTCATAGTACTAAAGCGAGGTTAGCGCGCAAGCATTACGCGGTCAATTTTAAGTTGGGCGGTTAAATTGAAGCAAATGGCGCCAAAAGGCAGTCAAATTACACAGCCCGCAAAATGAGCCATGTTAAACCAAATGGTACTGCGTTCAAATTCTACTTGTTTGCAGGGATTGTCCAACAGGCGATAAAATGATATAGATCTCTAATGATTATAAACCAATTCCTGAGCCAACAAATAAGATAACGTGGCTTTAAAAAATTGTGGACTAATGTTATTTACACTTTATTGTCCCTCCCTTCTATTTTCGGCTGCTTTTAAAAATAGACAGCTGAAATTTTCAGTGGAGATTCCTATGACATATGCGTATCTAGTCTATACATTGTTTTGTCGGTCTGTCTTTCAGTCATGCTTCGAAGACATAATTTTTTAAAAAAGGTTTGTTGATTTGTCCGTATGTCTATTTAATAATTATTTGTGCTTAGCTACTTATGAATATTATCACCCTTCTTTTAATCGATATTAGTTTTAAATTATAATTTTGTTCAAATAGTTTTATGGTCAAAATTTTAATTATATATACGCTACGCTTTGTATATTGTGCGTTTCTATAGCAGGAATAACCATCCCAAGTTTTAAATCTATAGGACAATTCTAACATGCCTAAATTAACGTTAAGAGCTATATACTAAGGACGGTCCGAGCCTAATTATAGAAAAGCTTCGCTACTGAAAAAAATAAGAACAGAATAAAAATCGGATCATATGAAGGAAATGAAGTCATTCCTAAAAAGGACAGAAATCCCCTTCCTTGGGTATAGGAAGGCTATTTCCTTTCCTTTTTCTTACAAATTCTCAGTAAGGAAGGTGATTTCTGTCCACTATCTTACAAATTATCACTAAAGGAAGGTGACCTCTGTCCACCATCTTACAAATTCTTCCTAGTTCTTAGAAATTCTTCCTTTTCCTCACTATTACAACCATGTTTAATTAATCTACCTTATTTCACCAAATTCTTCCTTATTCTCAGAAATTCTACCTTAATTACACAAATTCTCCCTTATTCTCAGATAACTTACCTTATTCTAAGAAATTCTTCCTTATTTCAAGAAAATCTACCTTATTCCCCCAAATTCTTCCTTATTCTAAGAAAATCTACCTTATTCCCTCAAATTCTTCCTTGTTATAAGAAATTCTACCTTATTCTAAGAAAATCTACCTTATTCTAAGAAATTCTTCCTTATTCTAAGAAAATCTACCTTATTCTTCCAAATTCTTCCTTATTCTATGAAATTCTTCCTTGTTCTAAGAAAATCTACCTTATTCTAAGAAATTCTTCCTTATTCTAAGAAAATCAACCTTATTCTCCCTAATTATTTCTTATTCCCCCAAATTCTACCTTATTCTAAGAAATTCTTACTTGTTCTAAGAAAATCTACCTTATTCTAAGAAATTCTTCCTTATTCTAAGAAGATCTACCTAATTCTCCCAAATTCTTCCTTATTCTAAGAAAATCTACCTTATTCTAAGAAATTCTACCTTATTCTAAGAAATTCTTCCTTATCCTAAGAAAATCTACCTTATTCTAAGAAATTCTTCCTTGTTCTAAGAAAATCTACCTTATTCTAAGAAATTCTACCTGATTTTAAGAAAATCTACCATATTCTCCCTAATTCTTTCTTATTCCCCCAAATTCTACCTTATTCTAAGAAAATCTTACTTGTTCTAAGAAAATCTACCTTATTCTGAGAAATTCTTCCTTATTCTAAGAAAATCTACCTAATTCTACCAAATTCTTCCTTATTCTAAGAAAATCTACCTCATTCTAAGAAATTCTTCCTTATTCTAAGAAAATCTACCTTTTTCTAAGAAATTCTTCCTTATTCTAAGAAATTCTACCTTATTTTAGAAAATCTACCTTATTCTTCCAAATCCTTCCTTATTCTAAGAAAATCTGCTATATTCCCCCAAAGTCTTCCTTATTTAGAAATTCTTCCTTATTCTAAGAAATTCTTCCTTATTCTAAGAAATTCTTCCTTATTCTAAGAAATTCTTCCTTATTCTAAGAAATTCTTCCTTATTCTAAGAAATTCTACCTTATTCTAAGAAAATCTACCTTATTCTAAGAAATTCTTCCTTATTCTAAGAAAATCTACCTTATTCTAAGAAATTCTTCCTTATTCTAAGAAAATCTAACTAATTCTTCCAAATTCTTGCAATATATAGGGGTCTTAAACTCAAAAATGAATTTTCAGCGCAATCCGACCACCCGTTCTCAAGATACGGTGACCTGGTGTCCTTGGTACCAATGGTAAGATTTGGGAAATGGTTCGAATCCTTGGTAAATTTGGACAAAAAGTATTTTGACACTTTTCAATTTTTGATCAAAATTATTTGTCCACCTGGGTATTTTTTCTTCAAAATTTTGACTAAGTGCCAAAATATTTTTGGCCTTTACTACCAAATTTATTAAAGATTCGAACCATTTCCCAAATCTTAACATCGGTACCAAGGACACCAGGTCACCGTATCTTGAGAACGGGTGGTCGAATCGCGCTGAAAATTTGTTTTTGAGTTTGGAGCCCCTATATATTGCAAGGATTTGCTATGTTTTGCAAGAATTTCTTAGAATAAGGTAGAATTTCTTAGAATAAGGAAGAATTTGTTACAATAAGGTAAATTTTCTTAGAATAAGGAAGAATTTCTTAGAATAAGGTAGATTTTCTTAGAATAAGAAGAATTTGTTAGAATAAGGTAGATTTTCTTAGAATAAGGAAGAATTTGGGAGAATTAGGTAGATTTTCTTGGAATAAGGAAGAATTTGTTAGAATAAGGTAGATTTTCTTAGAATAAGGAAGAATTTGGGAGAATTAGGAAGATTTTCTTAGAATAAGGAAGAATTTCTTGGAATAACGTAGAATTTCCAAGAATAAGGAAGAATTTGGGGGAATAAGGTAGATTTTCTTAGAATAAGGAAGAATTTCTTAGAATAAGGTAGAATTTCCTAGAATAAGGAAGAATTTGGGGAACTAAGGAAGAATTAGGAAGATTTTCTTAGAATAAGGAAGAATTTCTTAGAATAACATAGAATTTCCAAGAATAAGGAAGAATTTGGGGGAATAAGGTAGATTTTCTTAGAATAAGGAAGAATTTCTTAGAATAAGGTAGAATTTCTTAGAATAAGGAAGAATTTGTTACAATAAGGTAGATTTTCTTAGAATAAGGAAGAATTTCTTAGAATAAGGTAGATTTTCTTAGAATAAGAAGAATTTGTTAGAATAAGGTAGATTTTCTTAGAATAAGGAAGAATTTGGGAGAATTAGGTAGATTTTCTTAGAATAAGGAAGAATTTCTTAGAATAAGGTAGATTTTCTTAGAATAAGGAAGAATTTCTTAGAATAAGGTAGATTTTTTTAGAATAAGGAAGAATTTCTTAGAATAAGGTAGATTTTCTTAGAGTAAGGAAGAATTTGGGAGAATTAGGAAGATTTTCTTAGAATAACGTAGAATTTCCAAGAATAAGGAAGAATTTGGGGGAATAAGGTAGATTTTCTTAGAATAAGGAAGAACTTTTTAGAATAAGGTAGAATTTCCTAGAATAAGGAAGAATTTGGGGGACTAAGGAAGAATTTGGGGGAGTCAGGTAGATTTTCTTAGATTTAGGAAGAATTTCTTAGAATAAGGTAGAATTTCCAAGAATAAGGAAGAATTTGGGGGAATAAGGTAGATTTTCTTAGAATAAGGAAGAATTTGGGAGAATTAGGAAGATTTTCTTAGAATAAGGAAGAATTTCTTGGAATAACGTAGAATTTCCAAGAATAAGGAAGAATTTGGGGGAATAAGGTAGATTTTCTTAGAATAAGGAAGAATTTCTTAGAATAAGGTAGAATTTCCTAGAATAAGGAAGAATTTGGGGAACTAAGGAAGAATTAGGAAGATTTTCTTAGAATAAGGAAGAATTTCTTAGAATAACATAGAATTTCCAAGAATAAGGAAGAATTTGGGGGAATAAGGTAGATTTTCTTAGAATAAGGAAGAATTTCTTAGAATAAGGTAGAATTTCTTAGAATAAGGAAGAATTTGTTACAATAAGGTAGATTTTCTTAGAATAAGGAAGAATTTCTTAGAATAAGGTAGATTTTCTTAGAATAAGAAGAATTTGTTAGAATAAGGTAGATTTTCTTAGAATAAGGAAGAATTTGGGAGAATTAGGTAGATTTTCTTAGAATAAGGAAGAATTTCTTAGAATAAGGTAGATTTTCTTAGAATAAGGAAGAATTTCTTAGAATAAGGTAGATTTTTTTAGAATAAGGAAGAATTTCTTAGAATAAGGTAGATTTTCTTAGAGTAAGGAAGAATTTGGGAGAATTAGGAAGATTTTCTTAGAATAACGTAGAATTTCCAAGAATAAGGAAGAATTTGGGGGAATAAGGTAGATTTTCTTAGAATAAGGAAGAACTTTTTAGAATAAGGTAGAATTTCCTAGAATAAGGAAGAATTTGGGGGACTAAGGAAGAATTTGGGGGAGTCAGGTAGATTTTCTTAGATTTAGGAAGAATTTCTTAGAATAAGGTAGGTTATCTGAGAATAAGTGAGAATGTGTAAGGAAAAGGTAGACATTGTTATGAAAAGGTAGAATTTGGAGGAACTAGGTTAATTTTCTTAGGATTAGGAAGATTAAGTGAGATTTAGGGAGGTGATTTTTATTCTCTTTTTCAGATATGTGAGAAAAAGGAGAGTGATTTTTGTCCATATTTCACTTATCTGAGAAAAAGGAAGATGATTTTGGTCCTTTTTGGAATGAAATTTCTGTCCTTTTAAGGAATGACTTCATTTCCTTCATATGATCCTAAAAATCTACGAACTTAATGTAAAAAATCTATTAACATGGGTAAAATTAAATACTTAGTTTATTTAAATTACCTAAAAGTATCTTATTAAATTACTGCATAACACTAAGTATGCTTTAAAAATTGCAAATACGCCGGAAAAAATGTAAAAAAAAGTCAATAATAAAGTCTCGAAACTAAGTGATGGCAAAAAGCCAAAAACTGTTTGAATGTTTACTTTGTATTTTACACTTTGAAAATACTAGGCCCAAGATCAGGTCTACACTTGACATACATTTACAAGCTTAACTTTAATTTGTGAAAATATATCAAAAAATAATGCATAATATTAAATCATAGTGAACAGGGAGGGATATGGCTCCTGAAGTTTTGTTGAATTTATCTTTGTTAAATATTTAAAACATATTGGTAGATAATGTAATAAATTGTCGTCAATAAAGAATTTTTTTGATTTTTAACAGCATAATGTTTTCTACAGATATCTTCACCTACCCATTTTCTTTATGTTAAAACTTTAAATTTTAATTAAAAAATTACATTTAAAATAATTGAAAATGGAAGTTGATGAAAATTTGATGGATATTTGTGAAAATAATGTGAATTTTGATGTAGTTCAAGAGGAGAAGGTGTCAGATATCGTCAGGTTTCAAAATTCATTCTTTAAACAAGGATGACAACATCCATAAAGCAAAGTTCTGAAACGGTAAGACAAACGACTGTTAATAATTGTAAAGTGTCAGAATTTAATAATGTGAATATTAATGTATAAGTCTGAACAAAAATGTAAGCAAATTTGTAGCAAAACTTAAAATTACATGATATTGTTACACGACAAACAAATTTTAGGACTTGATTAAAGAGATGCTTCGCTTATAACATTGTACTTTTGTCCTAGAAATAAGTTATAGCAATCGATAGGATAATTTTAACATGTCGTAATAAACAAAAAGAGCTATACGTTAAGGACGTACGGACCCAGCCTAATTATAGAACAGCTTCGCTTTTAAAAAGAAACTATTTGAATAGTTTACTTCTGTTACTCTAGATAACACTTTGAATTAAAATGTTTAGAGTTCATGATTAGTTAGCGTCTTCTTGGTAATGCTTTAGTTTAGTTTCTACTTGATTCCACGCGACAAAGCCCAAAATACATTCCCCACGCCGTCTTCCTATGACGTCATAAAATGAGGTAGATGAGAGGAGAAGTGGTAAAGAAAATCCCTAAAAAAGAGATGGAGAATATGACGTCACAGGAAGACGACGTGGTGCAAAAGTTATGTATTCTGGGCTTCATCATTCTACGCAACTTCTCTCTGCGACTTTCTCTCTTTATGTTCCAAGCAATAACTTACCAACCTAGGTAATCAATAGATAAAACTTTTTTAAGGGATCGGCATAATATATTTTTTTTCTAAAATATCAATAGCAAGGCATCTCTTTAATCATATCCTAAAGATGAAATTATGTTCTTTTACCGTGAAATATGAAATATATGACAATAAGCAAAAGCTAGGAAAATTATATCCAAAAAAGTACAGCTATAAAAATAAATCAAAGATGGAAGAACCGAAAACCAAAAAAAGAAATATTGCTATAATTCTAGATTAGCTTTAAAAGGATATAAAATAGAATGTTACATTCTAATATTATGCCTATGTGTGTGTGTATTATGAATTTGTGTACCAGTTATTTTTTCCTGTATTTGTGTTTTAGGCTATGAATTAAACGGATCCTAACTCAAGAGTTGGTACGCTACTCAATACAAATAATAATGTCTGATTATATAGAGTTGCTACGCTACTCGATAAATCAATATTGTCTGATTATATAGAGATGGTACGCTACTCAATACAAACAATATTGTCTGATTGTATAGAGTTGGTACGCTACTCAATACAAATAATAATGTCTGATTATATAGAGTTGGTACGCTACTCAATACAAATAATAATGTCTGATTATATAGAGTTGGTACGCTACTCAATACAAATAATGTTGTCTGATTGTATAGAGTTGGTACGCTACTCAATACAAACAATAATGTCTGATTATATAGAGTTGGTACGCTACTCAATACAAACAATATTGTCTGATTATATAGAGTTGGTACGCTACTCAATATAAAAAATATTGTCTGATTGTATAGAGTTGGTACGCTACTCAATACAAATAATGTTGTCTGATTATATAGAGTTGGTACGCTACTCAATACAAATAATAATGTCTGATTATATAGAGTTGGTACGCTACTCAATATAAAAAAATATTGTCTGATTGTATAGAGGTGGTACGCTACTCAATATAAAAAATATTGTCTGATTGTATAGAGTTGGTACGCTACCCAATACAAACAATATTGTCTGATTATGCTAAAATAAACAAATATAGATATATTTAACACTTGTGTCTTTCTTATCAAAACAATAATTTTTACTCATATTCACTATTCAGCGCATTTTTTCATATATACAGCATTTGTATTAAATTTGTTTAGTTTTGTTATGAAAGTTATCAATTTGTTTTTTCTGTATTTATATGTAATACTAGTTTTAGGATTTCTGACTGTCTGCCGTGCCCATCTGCTAAAATAACTTTAACTTTTCATGAGAGTTTTGTTTTGGTCGAGTGCATGTTATAGGAATTTTTCACACCCAAGAACCATTTACTTAGTTATCATCAATTTATTTCTGTAAATAGTAAATGTGTTTTTAAAAGGAAAAAATGTATTTTTTCGAAGCAAAATAAGTTTCCTGTATTCATCCTAAACCAATTAATTACCGTTTAATTATATCTGGTTCTGAGCCGTTCTGTATAAAAATTTCAACAAAAATGTGATAAAAGTTAAATTTGTTGAATGTTAGTCAATGTAGCAGCTTATAGTGCCTATAAAAAATGAGGTCATACAATACAAATGACCAATGATAGGCCAGTATATATTGATCAAAAGTAAAATGTATATTATTACCTACAATTGGCCATTTGTATTGTATGGCGTCATTTTTTATAAATATTATAAGCAACACGTACTAACAGTCAAATACTGCGGTATATTGTAAGATTAAAACTATAATTTTGAAATACTTAGAGAAATACGAGAAAGAGAGATACTTCACTGGAACTATAGAGGATTAAATAGATTACCTCAAGAACTTATCAAGTACGGGTCACACATACAAGAACTTTATCTCAAGGTGATTTTCGATTTAACAACCTATATCAAATTTTGATGTTACTCATCATCTCAATGTTTTTTGTTTGTTTGTCTAGCCCCTTAGATAAATTTTTTTCTAATTGAAGCATAAAAAATTGATTTGTGTCCGAGCGGTTCATCTACAGCGGTTTACTTTTTTCATAAACTTAGGCATGTTAGAATCAATTACAACCTTGCTTATGATTCCTGTAACAAATAGGCACAATTTCATTTGCTTATGATCTATTTGATAGTGTCGTAAAACATTCTGGATTTAAAGCAATATTACAAATTTAAAACATATTAACATCATTTTGTGACTTTATATATGACAAGATTCTAAGGGCACTTAGAAAGAGAAAGAAAAAAATATTTTTTTTGGAAGGGTCATTTTTTTGTTGGGATGGAGGAGATACCCTCCCCCCAAACAGTTGAAAACCTGCCCTGGACATGAACACAGTAAAAGTGTCGGACTGATTATGACGTAACAAAAAAAATTAGCCAATGAGAGGCCATTATTGACCAATGGTAAAACTTATAGTGGCCTCTCATTGGCTAATTTTTTTTGTTACGTCATAATCTGTCCGACACTTTTACTGTGTTCCCTGGACATATATAAATCTACACTGTAAAACATAACCATACAGGTTCAGCGGTTTGTGAGATCCTTTGCTACAGACAAAAAAGCTTACTGTATAAGCTTACTGTAAAAGCTTACTGTAATGGGATAATTTGTTCATTTGGTCTATTGTTGCTTTTATGGTTATTGTTATTCTTGTGTTAGGAGAACCAAATGGAAGAGTTGCCAGAGAAATTACACAAAGACCTTCCTTTCCTCACAAACTTATATCTCACAAGGTTTTTAACCATAGAAAATAAATGTAATTATTTAATCAATATAGACAAAAAAGACAGTTATATCCAAAGCATTATATTATATCTGTCATAAATCTGCACAAAAATCTTATGTTTATTGATAATATGAAACGACGCAAAAACTTACCTTTTAGTTAATGGTTTTGTAAAGGATTTTTTGTAACGATTTTTTTGCCTTTTACGCAAGATATAAGATTTATCTACATTATATAATATTCCTATAAAAGATTTTTTGGTTAAATCTTTAAAAAACTGTAGAAACTGTCTGACAAGTGTACCTGGTGACCTCCAGAGGCTGACCTGCCTCACAGTTCTTGATCTTAGCAGGCATAAACAACTCATCAAAATTTAAATAAAACAAAATTTAAAACCAATATTTTTTGGTCATATTAAGGGCATTAAAATATGATAACTTAAAAAGCGCAAAAAAAAACGCTTTTTAAAATTTAGCCTAAAATCTCAATTAACATGCAACCTAATTAATAATTCTATTGTAGCAATGCTTCTAAATATTTTAATGAAAAATGGATCATTATGGGTTGAACATTTGTTAAAATTTAATAGTCAATTTTTCATAACGTGTAAAATATGATAACTTAAAAAGCGAAAAAAAACGCATATTGAATTATATTAGGAATAATAAATATCAAACTTAGCAATCTGAAAAAGCCAAATCATTCTGATTTTTATTATATATAGTTGTTCTATATAGGAACAAGTTGACTGAGTTTCCATCATGTCTTGTTCATCTTCCAAATCTTCAGGTTTTTAAATTGAACACAGTAATAGTGTCGGACTGATTATGACGTAACAAAAAAAATTAGTCAATGAGAGGCCACTATAAATTTTACCATTGGTCAATAACGGCCTCTCATTTGCTAATTTTTTTTGTTACATTCATAATCAGTCAGACACTATTACTGTGTTCTTTTAAATTTCTTGTTATCGAATTTTTTAAATCATTTGTTTTATGATAAAAAAAACTGTTTATATGTAAGCAACATCCATATTACTATGTGAAATTCACGAAACCTCAGCAAGATATCTATCTGATATTTCGTGTAGACTGATAATATTCATTGAAGAGGTTTAGGATGATAGGTGCTATAAATAACCCCGCCCCCCCCCCCTTCATATTGTTATTACAATATCAAATTTAGCCCTTGGAGCAACAAAATTATTCAATTTAAAATTAAGAAAAATTAGGTAATACACTGGAATGGCTTTTCTGTAGACTAATCGGGTAAGGAGGGAGTAAATTAAAGAAGTGGATTAAAAATCTCCCTCTTGTTTCTTTTTAAACAATGAAAATAAAATTGGTATGGAGTTTTTTGTTTAATTGTTTATTACTGTATGTCAGGTCAGGTTAGGTTATATTAAATACTGGGTATCTCAACAGAGTTAGGACACATAACGTTAAGGCCACAGGTGTTAGGCAAAGGAATTAAACTCCTCCTTCCCCTTATATTTCAAAAAATCAAGAGATTATCGGTGCTCTACAAGTAAAATATTTAGTTTTATTATCATATTTTCAGACCCTGGATTTGAGTAACAATATGATCAAGCATCTCCCACACAATATTGGAAACCTAAATAATTTAGGCATATAGTTTACTATTCTCCATTAATTATTTAATTTAGCATTTAGAGCAAAATCATTTAAAATCTCATAATCATTGTCTTCTCCCTTCCCCGAAATATCTTTTTATAATCTCGTGGTTTATCAAATTTGTAAAATAAATGGTAAACATTATATGATTCAGAATATTTTGTGTGTATATCAAACCTGTTGGAAGGGTTGCCTGGTGATATTTCCCGTTGCCAGAATCTTATTGGTTTATACCTGAGTAGAAATAGAATTAAATCAGTGCCGGAACAACTTATAAAATGCAAGGTAATTAATTATTCTTAGACACGACCGCAGAGTGATTTTATAGCTTAGCTTTACTCGCTCTAGCTGTGTGTGTAGTATTATTAAATCATAGTTTGAAATTATCTAAAAATTATATTCTAATTTTTCTTCATGATATTATTTAAATGATGATTTCATAGAAGCTTTACTTTGGCCCTGGGCTGGTTTTTGGCTATTCTTTATCTAAATTCAAGCTTTGGGATTGTTTTTGGCTATTTTACTGCACCCTTCCTTCTGAAGATTTTTCAACTAATCTAAACCAATGTCATCAATCTTAAAGCTAGTTTATTCTAATTTGTTTATTTATGATGTTAGGAGTTGCGAGAGCTATACCTGGATTATAATGAACTTGTGACAATACCTGAATCTTTTGTAAGATTCTGCAAGCTCAATATTATTTCTTTATCAGGTTATTACGAATCATTTTTAATAAAGCTTTTCCAATTTAGGAGTGTCTATGCATAATTAGACTTTAGAAAATATTTGGTAGTTGGCAAAAAATAGACAATCGTATTGAAACCTTACCAAAAGATTCTATAGAGATAAAGCATTTTTAAGATGTAAATCCGTTACCCAAGAAAATTACATTTGCTTGTTTTAATTTTGACAAATAACTTTTACATATTTTGTTTAATTCTCATACTATTTATTAGATTCTTGCAGATTTGCTTATCTGTTTTCGCCATCTTGCTTAGGCATAAAATAAATAGATTTTTCTATGAATTTATCATATGTCATGTAATTAATTAATTATAATTTGTATCCGTAGGAAATAAACTGTTATATCTTCCTCACATTCCTTTCATTTCTTGTCCCAGGTACTGGATTTTTGCATAATTATCATCACATATAAAAAAATTTTATTTTGCTTCCAAACCGATTAACATCCACTGAATTATAACTGATTCTGAGCCATACTGAAAAATCATGTATCGCATTCTATTATAGAAAATATTCCACAAAAAAATAAAATAAATGTCATAAAATTAATAACACTTATATTTAAAACTACATTTAATTAATCCTATAATTTTTATTTTACTACCCGTGGAAAGATGTCTATAATACGATACATTAAATAACTATTATTGTATTTCACTATATTACAGTTTGCCTTAAAGTGCATAACTTCAGATAATCGAATATGAAAATTGAAAATATAATAAATTTGTTTTTATACTTGATCTAAGCTGTCTAGTTGTAAAACTATTTAAGGCATATTTATCATTATTCGTTAAAAAAACCAGCTTTAATTTATCTATAACATTCTCAGAATTTAACTGGCAATAAATTTGCGACCGAATAACCTTTATACGGTTATTTTTTTTTGTATTTATGGATAAATTTAATTTTAGAATGTTGATTGAAAATAATGACTACCTCACTTATATTCCATATTCTGTGGGCTGTCAACAATCAGTTCTAACATATTCAAACCAGGTAGAGAATAATTAAAACCTCACATATATTCCATATTCTGGGGGCTGTCAACAATCTGTTCTAACATATTCAAACCAGGTAGAGAATAATTAATACCTCACATATATTCCATATTCTGGGGGCTGTCAACAATCTGTTCTAACATATTCAAACCAGGTAGAGAATAATTAATACCTGACATATATTCCATATTCTGTGGGCTGTTAACAATCTGTTCTAACATATTCAAACCAGGTAGAGAATAATTAATACCTGACATATATTCCATATTCTGTGGGCTGTTAACAATCTGTTCTAACATATTCAAACCAGGTAGAGAATAATTAATTCCTGACATATATTCCATATTCTGTGGGCTGTCAACAATCAGTTCTAACATATTCAAACCAGGTAGAGAATAATTAATACCTGACATATATTCCATATTCTGTGGGTTGTCAACAATCTGTTCTAACATATTCAAACCAGGATACCTGGAATATATTCCATATTCTGTGGGCTGTCAACAATCTGTTCTTACTTATTCAAACCAGGATACCTGGCATATATTCCATATTCTGTGGGCTGTCAACAATCTGTTCTAACTTATTCAAACCAGGTAGAGAATAATTAATACCTCACATATATTCCATATTCTGTGGGCTGTCAACAATCTGTTCTAACTTATTCAAACCAGGTAGAGAATAATTAATACCTCACATATATTCCATATTCTGTGGGCTGTCAACAATCTGTTCTAACATATTCAAACCAGGTAGAGAATAATTAATACCTCACATATATTCCCTATTCTGTGGGCTGTCAACAATCTGTTCTAACATATTCAAACCAGGTAGAGAATAATTAATACCTCACATATATTCCATATTCTGTGGGCTGTCAACAATCTGTTCTAACTTATTCAAACCAGGTAGAGAATAATTAATACCTCACATATATTCCATATTCTGTGGGCTGTCAACAATCTGTTCTAACATATTCAAACCAGGTAGAGAATAATTAATACCTCACATATATTCCATATTCTGTGGGCTGTCAACAATCTGTTCTAACTTATTCAAACCAGGTAGAGAATAATTAATACCTCACATATATTCCATATTCTGTGGGCTGTCAACAATCTGTTCTAACATATTCAAACCAGGTAGAGAATAATTATTACCTGACATATATTCCATATTCTGTGGGCTGTCAACAATCTGTTCTAACTTATTCAAACCAGGTAGAGAATAATTATTACCTGACATATATTCCATATTCTGTGGGCTGTCAACAATCTGTTCTAACATATTCAAACCAGGTAGAGAACAATTAATACCTCACATATATTCCATATTCTGTGGGCTGTCAACAATCTGTTCTAACTTATTCAAACCAGGTAGAGAATAATTAATACCTGACATATATTCCATATTCTGTGGGCTGTCAACAATCTGTTCTAACTTATTCAAACCAGGTAGAGAACAATTAATACCTCACATATATTCCATATTCTGTGGGCTGTCAACAATCTGTTCTAACATATTCAAACCAGGTAGAGAATAATTAATACCTGACATATATTCCATATTCTGTGGGCTGTCAACAATCTGTTCTAACTTATTCAAACCAGGTAGAGAATAATTAATACCTGACTTATATTCTATATTCTGTGGGCTGTCAACAATCTGTTCTATTATATTCAAACCAGGTAGAGAATAATTAATACCTGACATATATTCCATATTCTGTGGGTTGTCAACAATCTGTTCTAACTTATTCAAACCAGGTAGAAAATAATTAATACCTGACATATATTCCATATTCTGTGGGCTGTCAACAATCTGTTCTAACATATTCAAACCAGGTAGAGAATAATTAATACCTCACATATATTCCATATTCTGTGGGCTGTCAACAATCTGTTCTAACATATTCAAACCAGGTAGAGAATAATTAATACCTCACATATATTCCATATTCTGTGGGCTGTCAACAATCTGTTCTAACTTATTCAAACCAGGTAGAGAATAATTAATACCTCACATATATTCCATATTCTGTGGGTTGTCAACAATCTGTTCTAACTTATTCAAACCAGGTAGAGAACAATTAATACCTCACATATATTCCATATTCTGTGGGCTGTCAACAATCTGTTCTAACATATTCAAACCAGGTAGAGAATAATTAATACCTCACATATATTCCATATTCTGTGGGTTGTCAACAATCTGTTCTAACTTATTCAAACCAGGTAGAAAATAATTAATACCTGACATATATTCCATATTCTGTGGGCTGTCAACAATCTGTTCTAACATATTCAAACCAGGTAGAGAACAATTAATACCTCACATATATTCCATATTCTATGGGCTGTCAACAATCTGTTCTAACATATTCAAACCAGGTAGAGAATAATTAATACCTCACATATATTCCATATTCTGTGGGTTGTCAACAATCTGTTCTAACTTATTCAAACCAGGTAGAAAATAATTAATACCTGACATATATTCCATATTCTGTGGGCTGTCAACAATCTGTTCTAACATATTCAAACCAGGTAGAGAATAATTAATACCTGACATATATTCCATATTCTGTGGGTTGTCAACAATCTGTTCTAACTTATTCAACCCAGGTAGAGAATAATTAATACCTGACATATATTCCACATCCCTGTCCTGGATAAAATAATTAATACCTAACAATCTGTTCTAACTTATTCAAACCAGTTAGAGAATAATTAATACCTGACATATATTCCATATTCTGTGGGTTGTCAACAATCTGTTCTAACATATTCAAACCAGGTAGAGAAGAAAACAGTAAAAGTGTCTGACTATGACGTCAGAAAAAATTAACAACTAACCAATAAGAGGCCGCTATATATTTTACCATTGTGAATACTGGCTTCTCATTGGTTAATTGTTAATTTTTACTGACGTCATAGTCAGACACTTTTACTGTTTTCGGTAGAGAATAATTAATACCTGGCATATATTCCATATTCTGTGGGCTGTCAACAATCTGTTCTAACATATTCAAACCAGGTAGAGAATAATTAATATCTGACATATATTCCATATTCTGTGGGCTGTCAACAATCTGTTCTAATATATTCAAACCAGGTAGAGAATAATTAATACCTGACATATATTCCACACCCCTGTCCTGGATAAAATAATTAATACCTCACATATTTTCCATATTCTGTGGGCTGTCAACAATCTGTTCTAACATATTCAAACCAGGTAGAGAATAATTAATACCATTAATACCATTAATGTCATGTTTAGGAATTCGTTAAAAGAAATTTTCTCTAGCAATAAAGAGCATCCTTCCCCTTCGCCCCCCTCTTTTGAAATCCTGCTTTAAAATGAATTTGTCGTTGAAATAGGAATATTTTAACACCATTTTGTGTATATTGTGATATTTTTGGGCACCCTGTACCATTTTATTTACTTTGTATTTGTTTTTGTTGCAGGCATCCTGGTGTGCCATGTCTCAACCAGTTGTGGAAAATACTCTTAATGGAATTTGGTCATTAAGGTAGAGTAATTTTTATTCAGAGATACCGAGGTATAGGTCAATAATATTACAATTTGAACTTTGATTTATAACTGCATATTATACTAATAAACATTGGGGTCATGTGAAGGAAACAATGTTGCGGGTTTCGTCGTATTTTCACAGTAGCGTTTGAAAAGTAATTTTTTAGTAGGTAAGGTGATTGTCCCGCAGGGTTAAAGCCCCCCGCAGGGGCTAGAAATAGGAGAAAAGCTACTGTGAAAAAATGACGAAACCCGCAACTTCGTTTTATTCACAAGACCCAAACTTTGAATTGGGGTTATTTACAAACTTTAGACAGCTTTGCAGGAAAAAAGCATCACAAAATCGGGTAATATCAGAACCTGATAGAAAATACAGATAATGTGCCTGAACACAATTTTAAACAACTGGTAATTTGCCTATTTTCTTTATAGAGTACAAGAATGTGGTAATGAAAGTCTGTCGGAGCTGCCTTCTAATTGTATCTCAATTAGACTATCTTTGTCAGGTTATACTTTTAGAAAAGGTTAAGGCAATATAAAAGAATATTCACCTCATTATTGTTTTAAAGTACCAATATGCTTGTGGAGGTAGATAATTCTTTCCAAATTATATGATACTAGCGGCTTCGCCCCTACACCTAGGGGCTTTGCCCCATGAGGTAGTTTAAAAAAATAAAAAATATAAAAAGTTTTGGTCCCCCCCCCCCTAATTTTTTTTTGAGGGGGGAAGGATTTCATTTTTTTTTTTTGGGGGGGGGGGTTGTCTCACCCCCCAAGAAAATAGCTTAAAACCACCACAGAACCAACAGGTATATACCCTGAAGAGTAGAATCCGATCAGTTCAGTGGTTACCGAGATCTTAAGCTTCAGACGGACGGACGGACAGACGGACAGACATCAAGCTACTTTGTATTATAGATACCAACCCAAGAATACACTGGCATTAACACTTTGTAGAAAAAGAAAAGAATATTTAATAAGTATTTCTATAAGTATTTTATTCTGTCAGTAATGATATTGTTTTAGGTTTTTTTTATAACATAATGCACCCTTGACATACAAATGATTGTAAAAATTACGCAGGATGCACCCTAACTTATGTTTGGACCTTAAATCAACTTTTTCTTATTTCTCTTTATTTTTTCATTCTCTTTTCCCGTTTCCCGTTTCTTCTTTTTGCATTCTCAATGGTTGAATATTTTGCTTATAATTTTAAACAGCTTCGCTACTACTGGACCTAATCGTCTTCGGTTCATGTTAACAAGGCAAATTAGGATTATGGCAAAGCAGAAACAACGATGCAAAAGTTTTTTTTTTTAATTTAAAGTAATAATCATGAAAGTTTTCAGCATAAAATAGTATTATACTTCATTTTATAAAGAAATAATCATTCTATATCAAAGTACTTTTTACAAAAGGATTTCTAATGTATCTTTGTTTAGGTAAAGTGTTGGTTATGCCTCGGCAATTGAAGCGTGTTTATCAAAATAATAACTTTGCCATTCCTTCTCTATTTGAACTCAGGAAATTTAACTATTAGTAGCAAAAATTTTATATTCAAAATATTCAGGAGTATGCACTGTATGTGTTTAAGAATTGTCGTTATTTATTACGTTTCAAATTGAAAAACAAGGATGGCAATGTCCATAAAAGAGAAGATAAAAAAATCAGAAAACAAGATAAATAAACTTATGTATCTAATAATGAAGTATAAAATTATATCGAATATTCAACAATTGCGTTAACGGCTAGTCTTTACAGATTGCATTATGGAGTAAAATTTAAGAACGTATACTAAATGTAGAAAAGCTTTGCTCTTTTTACAAGGGCGCGCCAAGAACAAACAATAAACTAAGAACAAACCAGGGTTTTGCAGCCGCGCGTTAAGCCGCGTGTAAGCCTCACTGAAATCATAATTTTATAACTTTTAAATTCAGCTGGATGTCTAAACCTGTTCCCAGAGAGTCAACCCATCTTTTGGAATTTGTTTTTCATGCACAGAAGCGGGTTTAAATTTGAGGTTTATGCGCGGCTGAGGCGCTGCTGCCGAGCCCTGAACAAAATGGTTATATCGGTGTTCAGCTTGAGAAATGTTTACACAAGAGTGTGGAAGGAAAAAATGGAATTGTCTCTAAAAACTCCAAGTAACATTCAAACTCATTTTAGGTTAGTAAATTTGAGGTGTTAATCAGGGAGGGAGGGACATTGGACTGTTTATTACACTAGTCCCCAAAGTTTTATAGCATCGTTTTCTTATTCGTTGGCTAGACAACTTTGGGGACTTTTGAACGGTTGATTCAATAATTAAAGTGTCCAAACGTTTTAACCAAAAATTGTAATCTACAGAAGGGCTAATTTTATGTTTCATCATTAGGGATGTAAATCAATTTATCGGTCATTGTCTTATCACTTTAGATCCCTGGTTGTTATTCTCGATTGTTTTATGTAGTTTAATTTCTTGACTTCATACTGTTGGCATTTTATGGATTTCTCGGGCATTCGGACGCTTTTTAAAAACAAATAAATATTGTGCTTATATGGGGAATCTTTGGAATTCGCAGAATATTCAATCCATAAAAGAAAATATCTTATTTATATTTCAACAAAATAAAGATAGAGATAACAAACCCTTAAATGGAATGAAGCTTCTAATGGTTTTAATATAGTTAACTTACCTGTTATTTTTCAGCCAGTTGATGTGTCCCATTGAGAACAATGACACAAGACTAAACCAAGAAGAACTAGAACAGTTATTACCCAAGGAGGTGTTGGTATTGTTATCCCGAGGACCAGTGGCCTATTGCAGCAATCCAGCATGTTCTTCTCCAATATTTCATGATGCTGCAGTGGAAATTATACCTAAGGTATGGTTTTAGGAGGGTAAGCTATTCAACAAGTCAATTGGAACAGAAATACAGCTTGAGCTTTTTTGTCAATATGTATAAAACTCCGCCAAAATTGCAGTCATACTAATAGTATCTTCCAAAAAAAATGTCCAATGAAAAAGACACATCCAATATTGTCATAAATACATCCTGTGCACTAATATTAATTCTGTCTATAGGATAGAACAATATAGACAAACAGATGGACAGACAAAGTGAGTTTTGTAGTAGATGTTTATCAAAAGAAATTTCAGAATCCTATATTATGTGGCAACTGAAAACTTCTTATTTATAAAAGTTGTTGTGTTGACTAAATTAATAAGCTGAAGGGTAGATTCGCTATTACAAGTTTTTAATTTTACTTTGTAATGCTATTTTTGTTTTAATAGGACATAAAAGATGATCTTTGAATTTTATATTTATCTAGGATGTGCAGCGTAGAAGCTGGGATGAGGATGAACCAGAATTGTACAAAGTTTACGCTTCAAGATTTTACTGCTCTGCATATTGTAGACAAACTTATTTCAATAACACATCCCTTCAGTGGGAAAGACAACTCCTAAATTCAGCTTTAAATTTTCATATTTTGAATGTTTCATAAGGCCAACATATTCTTGAAATAAGGAAGATTACGCCCAATAGTAGCGACGCAGTTAAAAAACATTGACTATATTGGCCTGTTTAACATACATTCACCGAGTTGCTGGTCCTCTGAGCTTGTTCTCGTTAGAGTATCCAGCATAATTTGTTTTACAACCATGTGTATGTTGAAGGTTTGGAATTAGAAATCGAATAACCCTTTCATTACCGAGAGACAGACAGTAGTTTGATTTTTAGTATAGCTACTCTACAATTTTTTTCATTATTCTGTAAGCTAGTTGGTTATCATATGTGACATTGTATTTGTATTAGAAGCTTCCCAAAATATGTCCATATTTAACTTAATTTAAAACAATAAATATTATATTTCTCTGTGATAGACTAAAAAGACCTCTATATAATTTTAAGTATTTTTTTGTAAATGAATGAATGAACTGTAAATTTCTATTAATGAATAAATACATCTTTAATTTTTTTCTTCATATTTGAATCATAAGTAAAAAAACTCGTTATTACTGATTTCGTAAGTGATTTGTTTATTAGTTTCCTGGGGTAGGTGCTAAGCTGCTTTGTTAGAATCACAGAAAATTTTTTTTTTAAATTTCCCAGAAGCTAGAGGAGCAGCGACAAGTTTCTTTCTATCGATTCGCATTTAACACGAATTACTTTATTCATATTCTAATGATTTAAATTAGGAATTCCACAAAATAGCTATAAACCTTCCCAGGATCTATGAAAAGCTTAATTGTAAAGAAGAACCTAATTTGTTAAGCGGTACAGACAGGCACACAAAGACATCCTCTTTCTTTTTATAACACTAAGAACACGTACAATAATTATTTGTGATGCTTAATGAGGTTTAGCGAAACCCTGCAGGATTAATACTTTGCAGGGCTAGGGATTATCTTAGTTCTTTAAATAAGAATTGATGAGGGGCTGTATACATTGATTACTGTCAAAATAAAGGTTTCTTCTGTTGTTAATTGTAAGAATGAAAGAAAAGATGTGTTAAAGAGGTTTATAAACGCAAGAATGAACATGTATCGTCGTCTACAAGAAATAGTTCACATTCAGGGATTCAGGGGGATAAAACATGAGAGATACCATTACAGGGGATCTAACAATTTAATTTTTTGTTTGGAGTTAAATTTTTTTTTATCCACAAAATATAGGTGCTTTAAAATTGATAATTTGAACTAAATGTGTGTTTTATTTTTGTGTGTGTTAGGGTGTGTGTTTATAAAACAACTCTTGGTTTAAACACTCATCTCATCTCAAAAGTGTGGGAGCAACTCTGCAAAATAGTTTAGCTACTTGTTGCATTCACCATATTACTCGTTTATATTCTGCTGAATCTGTTCTAAATAGAAATACAAAAATGTTCTCTTCAAAATATAAACTCTTCAAATATGAGTTATTGTATTAAATGAAGCTATTGGATTCAAAACCCTCTAGAGCTATTTCACCAAAATTTTAATTAGATCTAATTTTATTAATAAGTAGTAAATAATTTTGCTTTAACTGACGTTAATTATCCTATTATCAATAATACAAAGTAGTACAATGTCTGTCTGTCTGTCTGTCCGTCCGTCCGTCCGTCTGTCTGAAGCTTAAGATCTCGGTAACCACTGAACCGATCGGATTCTACTCTTGAGGGTATATACCTATTGGTCCTGTGGTGGTTTTAAGCTATTTTCTTGGGGGGTGGGACACCCCCAACCCCTCAAAAACAAAAAAAATCCCCCCCTTATTATATTTTTTTACTTTTTTTTTTATTTTTTTTTACTTTTTTTTTGTTATTATTTTTTTACTTTTTTTTTCTTTAATTTTTTTAAAAAAATTTTTAAAAAAATTTTTCTTTTACTTTTTATTATTTTTTTTATTTATTTTTTTTTTAAATTTTCTTTTTTTTAAATTTTTTTTTGTAAAAGATTTCCTTGGTCCTTTTATGAATTTTGCTTTAATTTTTATTTTGATCACCTCTTGGGGCAAAGCCCCTAGAGGCTAGGGGCGAAGCGGCTAGTATTATATAAAGTAGTAAAGTTTTGTTTCCCTGCCAGTAAAGATCTCGCTAACAACTGCTTCGCCTAGCTTCTGGTATGGTTTTAAACTATTTTTAACATTATCTCCTTAAAATTCAGAGCACCTTTATGATAAGGGGTGCAGAAACTAGTCAGAATCAGGGATAAGGGATAGGAAACCTGGCCATAAATTAGGTCTCGGCCTGGTTTTGAAAGGGATCATGCAACTTTTACCATTTGCCTAATTTAATGACCTTACTGGCGGACGGCTCATATTGGCTACCGCTCTAAACCAATAGTGTTCTGTGATCCGCCAATTGGTGATTGGTTGATACAAAACAAGCCCAAATCACAGATGGCGGAAATTTTAGAAGCAGACAATTATAGAAAAAATAATGATTTCGTCTGCTACGAAAAAATAAATATAAATGGTGTTAGATCACATTAGTTTAATTATTAAATCTGCTTAGAGTTAAACATTAAAAAAGGGCCACATAGAAAAAACAAAAATAACGGGATTATTTTTTTGGAAAGAAGGTAGCTACAAATTTTCATTTGGTAGTTTATAAATTAGATGTTGTATTTTGAATTTTAAAAATTTAGTACGGAAATGATACAACACCTTCACCCTAATTTTTGTACAATACAACACAGTACAGATATATCATTACATTATATCCAGTATAGTATCCAAAGAACTTAATAGAATGTTACCCAAGTGCATATTTATTTATTTATTTTGAATTTTAATTAGCAATGAAATTTTCAAATAAAATTTTTACTCATTAATAAAAATGCAAATAATACAAACTAAAATCTGTCTGAGGGAAACCCAACGATAGCTTTCTGACAGTTCAAATTACCAAAGTAAAAGACAAAAAATTTTGGGAGAGAAAAAACTTCATTTTAACAAAAGCCATTAATATATAGGTTTATAAAAAGTTATGTTTTTTACTTTAAACTAGCTACCTGAATTTGATTCTATACTTTATCTACACACACACACACAGCTTTTTCATTAGCATTTTATACGAACCACTGCGCTATCCCAAAACTGGTTTATTAGGCTAGAAATAGGCCTAGGCTTGAAATAGGCCTGAAATAATATTTTCCTACGTTTCCCATCCCTTATCCCTGGTCAGAATCAGTATGATAATACCTTAGCTCACAAACAATAGTAAACTTATTGCCATTATGATTTACTGACAAGCCTATAATGTAATGTCCCTACATGACCTAAAGTCAAAAATATACATAAAAAGTGAAAAGAACATATTATCTATCAATATAGCATATCCGTTCTGTTTATAATTAAAGCTTTTGTATTCTTTAAAATTTCAATATGATTATTTGTAAACAACCCTTTTAAAATTATTTTTCGGGTAATTTTGCTACGCCCAACCCAGCCCCGATCTAGGCCGGAAGTTTTACAATAGAAGTGGAAACAAAAGTGGAAACAGCTCCCTCCCAAAATTAGATTAGATCAATGTAGTACTACGGTAAACTCCTTGCCAGAGCTATTTAAATATATTCTATACATGTATTACATTGATATAGGTTAATAGTTGAATAATATGGTAATTATGTGACACACAAACAGACATATGTACATTGTACATACTAAATTAGTGATATCATAGTTTTAAAGTGAAATTAATAAAAATCTAATCGAATATTAATGTGATAACTCTGAAACAAATGAAAAAGGTTAATATTTTCTAGAAGCAGCGTAGCTACTCTACCACTCTTGTTTGAGAACTGTCGGTCTGAAAGTAATTAAAGAATAGTAATAGTGAAAGAAGAGGTTTTTCTATTCTTGAAACATGGTCCTTATTCTAGAAATTCTAAAAGCACTTCTTTTAGAAATCGAATTATTTTCATTTAGGGTTCATTAGTCCTTCCGTACCTGATAGTTTTTATGTGCACTTTTAGGTATGTCAGAATCGTCCAATCGTTTTAAAACTTTGTATATCTTACAGTTTTTTGCGCTATTTAGTTGTCCAATTAACATTACATGTGAAATGATGATTCCTAGAACGAATAGGCTTAGTGTAATAAAGAGCAAAACATCTCATTCTCTATGTTTGAGGACATTTTCACATTATGATTTTAAAATTTCGAGATAATATTTTATTCATTTCAATATAACTCTCTCGATACTTTATTGATACTCTCTCGATCAGTCCGTCCTTTCTTTTCTAATTTGGATGTTGTATATCTTATTTTTACTAAAATTATTTTAAACAATTTGTTTCAATATTTCAAAACGTCCAAAAAACGTATCGTTCATATAATTAGGAGCTATTTTAATAATTAGACTATTTAAGCTTAAGACCAAAAACAATATTAAATAGTTTTAATATTCAAGTTTTGATAATGTTTGTTCTTGTTATGCAATACATTTGAAGTTTTGCGCCTAAAATATCCACTTAAAATATTATTACATACCATTCTTTGCAAATCTAGATACCTCAAGAAAATCTATTTGCGCCGACTTTTTAATGGCTGTATGAATTTTGCCGATTAAAAACAATTAAATTAAACATCAAATATTAAATTGGCAAAAGTACAACCAATTACTGTCAAAAAAACAGTAACTTTATTTTTGCTCTGTTTAAAACTGGCAGCAATCATCTTTAACATTTTAATTTTTTTTATTTGATTTGGTGCAACAGTTTAGTACTTTCTGACTAGTCAAAATGCACGAAGAATTTATTTTTCTACAATTGCCATATCCTATGTCCTTAAAAAAATTAATGAACAAAAACAACACAAAATTTAGAAACACTTGTATTTTGTAAAATTTTGTAATTTATAAACTTTAACAAACACAATTGAAAACAGAAATCTTAGTTATTAATAATATTGTATGGATATGATATTTCAGAAAGTGCAATCGGCTGCGCCCTTAGTCTCTATGGACTTTTCACCCATAAGATGGGGTTATTATCCTCAATTTCTTTCATTTTTTATGGGGTGTGGGGCATTTATTTGAATGTACTATCTTCTATCAATTGAGCAGAAATTGTAATACCGATGAAGCACAAATTAATCGGTAGAGTTGTTACCATGATGTTAAGGGGAAATGTACGAACAGACAAACAAACATTGTTCAACTTTGCATCCAAGTCAGTGGGGGTAGTAAAATAGCCTAAAACCATACCAATATTAAATTTAAGTAAAACAGCCGGATACCTTCCTTAGACCCATAAAACAATGGATTCAATATTACTTGGATCTTACACCAGATTATCATGTACTCGAATGAAGTGAAGCTTATTGCTGGCTAAAATAACAAGCACCCCCCCCCCCCACCCATCACTTCCATGTTAGCAACCTACATTAACGACAATTTTTCCCCTCTCCTATTATCTACGTTTATTATATATCCCTTATTTTAACATGTTGAAAAATCCTAAATTACCAGCGTTGACTTGACCCCTATCAAGATATTACGAGTATCTTTGTCTAATCTTATAATGGATTTACTTCGTAGATATCTTGATAATACTATCAAACATCCTTATCAAATCTGTGTGCTGTTATCATATCAATATATATAAGTATGTTGACAAAATGTGACGAAGCCCAAAATACATAACTTTTGCACCTCGTCGTCTTCCCATGACGTCATAAAATGAGGGAGATGAGAGGAGAAGTGGGAAAGAAAATCCCTAAAAAAGAGATGGAGAATATGACGTAACAGGAAGACGACTTGGACTTTGTCACAAAATGTCATTAAAAAAACGAAAAAAAATTCATAAACATCGTGACGATAAATTTTGTGACATGATCACTTTTATTCAGTAGACATAAACTAAAACAATTGTAAGAGCTTCTATGTCTTACAGCAGGGAAGAAGGGGATAGTTGACTGTTTATTACACTAGTCCCCAAAATTTTATAATTACGTTTTCTTATTCATTGGCTTAACAACTTTGGCTTTTTATTATATTTTGATTGGATTGTTTATAAAGTGTCAAACGTATCAACCACTAAATTTAATCTACATAAGGTTTAATTTTGTGTATCATCATTGGTGATATATATAATTTTTCGGCTATTGTCTTAACCCTATAGATCCCTGGTTTGACAGGGCTAAATTTCCCCCCACCCTCCTTTTTGGATCAGTAATATTTGACATAATATCATTTGACATAAATTCATTTCACATAAAACATTTGACATAAAGTATCATTTGACATAAACTCATTTCACATAAAGGTACATTTGACATAAAAACGTTTCACATAAACTCATTTGGCATAAAGGTACATTTGACATAAAAACGTTTCACATAAACTCATTTGGCATAAAGGTACATTTGGCATAAAGATACATTTCATATAAAGGTATACTTGACATAAAGGTACATTTGACATAAAGGTACATTTCACATAAAGGTACACTTGACATAAAGGTACATTTCACATAAAGGTACCCCGAGCATGGCAACCGGTGAACAGAATCTCAGTTCTGCACCACAAGCCTCGCACGACTGAAGTTCCCATGTCTATACAGTCATATTTATATAAAAATATTTTTAGAAGATTTTTGAATTTTTTTTGAAGATTTTCTTTTAATAATAAATAAAAATTTCTAAAATCTTTTTAAAAAAATGGAAAATCTTCAAAAAAAAATTTAAAAATCTTCTAAAAATATTTTCATATAAATATGACTGTATAGACATGGGAACTTCAGTCGTGCGAGGCTTGTGGTGCAGAACTGAGATTCTGTTCACCGGTTGCCATGCTCGGGGAAAAAAATGACAACCTCGGGTAGACTTTGAAATGTATCTTTATGTGAAACGTTTTATGCCAAGTGTACCTTTATGTCAAATGTACCTTTATGCCAAGTGTACCTTTATGTCAAACGTACCTTTATGTCAAATGTACCTTTATATCATATGTACCTTTATGTCAAATGTACCTTTATGTGAAACGTTTTTATGTGAATTGTACCTTTATGGCAAATGTACCTTTATGGCAAATGTTTTTATGTCAAATGTACCTTTATGTGAAGTGATTTTATGTCAAATGTTTTATGTGAAATGAATTTATGTTAAATGATATTATGTCAAATATTACTGATCCCTCCTTTTTAATTCGTTCTATGCGCCTTTTAAATCGTATTTTCAATTTGATCAGGGGTGCAGGAAACATGATGGAAGATGAAATAGATCACCCCCTCTTAAATCTTAAATCTTATTACTTGACCTATATAAATTAAAAATCTCAAGCTTTTTTGTTTGGTTTTAACTGATGGTATGAAATGATTTTCAACAATTTTCACATACCCATATCCCTGCATAATCATATTTACTCTCTTTTTTCCTTCCTCTCTGTCATACAAATTTAGTAGCGAAATTGTTCTCAAATTGTAACGTGCTACGGTCTATTTATACAGGGATCTAAAAGAATAAGACAATGGCCGAAAAATTGATGTACATCCACAATGATGATACACAAAATTACCCCTTCAGTAGATTAGAATTAGTGGTTTAAACGTTTGAAAACTAAAGTTAATGATCCAACAAATCAAAATTCAAAAGTCCCCAAAGTTGTTAAGCCAACGAATAAGAAAACGTTATTATAAAACTTTGGGGACTAGTGTATTAAACAGCCCACTTCCCCCCTCTCTCTCTGTCATTTATAGGTAATACGCTCAGCTTACTCTCCCTAAATAGTGTAATATAGTGTAAATAAGTTTACAGTTGAACAGACAAAGTTAAATAATAAGTCGAAATTTCAGCCATCTACACTTAATAGCAGCTGAAAAACATGTATCCTAAAGAATATACGTTCCAATCATATCATGGAGATACCTATAGACCAAGTGAATTAAAGTAATTGCTCGTTTGTCATTTGATAACAGAAAGGGGAAAAATGTAGAAATTTTATATCCACAAAGCATCACTAACAGACGGCCGAACAAGGTGAGTTATAGAATGGATACTCATTGCCTTACAAAATCTTCACATGAAAATTTAACCGTCTATCTCTAATAGACGACGAGATAGTTCATATGTTCATGACGAACGGGAAGACAGACCGACACAAAGCAGTTACAGAAATAGCGAAATCTTCACAACAAAAAATCAGCGTTCTATCTCAAATAGCCGACGAGATAGTTCTGAACGGACGGTAAAAAGTGCATGCAAAGTGATTTTTACTGCTTCGCTGCTAAAAAGTGAATAATGATTTATATTTAGGTTTCTATCCTTTTCATATACCATCGCTACTGTTGACGTAACTGTACTTGTTTCTATTCTAAGTATATCTTATTTTTCCTTCTCTCTCTCTCTCTCTCTCTCTCTCTCTCTCTCTCTCTCTCTCTCTCTCTCTCTCTCTCTTTCTTTCTCTCTGTCTTTTTTTCTCTCTCTCTCCTCTCTCTCTCTCTCCTCTCTCTCTCTCTCTCTCTCTCTCTCTCTCTCTCTCTCTCTCTCTCTCTCTCTCTCTCTCTCTCTGTCTCTCTCACTCTTTCTCTAAAGCCCTATTATCTCAAGTTTACCTAATACTTATGCAGTTATTTATAACAAACGTACAGGATACGAATGGTTTTATTATTTACATTACTATTGAAAAGCTGTAATTTTTGCATAAGGAAAAAACATAGTATCTAAATAAACACCAATTTACCTACAGGTGCGTTCTAAATGGAACCTAAGTATTATTAAAATTAGGGTCGGTCCGTCCGTCCGTCCGTCACAGAGAGGTAGCTCTTTTCGTTAATTTATGCATGTTAGAATTGTCCTATCGATTTCAAACTTTGCGTGGTGATTCTTGTAGTAGTTAGGTACGATTTAGAAAGCGTAGCAACTCTATAAGCATTACCAGAATGTTCGTACGTCCATTTTAAACATGTTGATTTTTTTTACTTTTTTAACAACAAATTTTTATGTGATCTAATCATCCGATTGATTTTTGGTATATTGATTCCTGGGACAACAAAGTATAATATTATAAGCGAAGCAATTCAATAATCAAGTCCTAAAAATGTAAGTATGTCCATAAACATTATCCTGAATCAAGCAGTTTTTCAACAAATTTATTTACAATTTTGCTTCGATTCTTATATATTTATATTCTGATTATTCAGTTCTTACACAAGTGTTAATGTCCGTTTGTCCTACCGTTTCAGTGCTTCGCTTTTATGGATGTTGTCATCCTTGTTTAAGAGTAAAGATACTAAAACATTATTTTGCGCTCTTAAAATCCAAGTTTTTCTTTTAGCCCTTTGACGATTTACTTTTCTTATCTGATCTTTTATATTATTGCCATTGCTGCTATACTTTTGAATAAAATTTGTTCACCTATTCGCTTCGCTTATATTGGAAAAAATCATTCTTTTCATTACCTAAACCTTTTAAGTATCTCATTGATTGTGAAATCCTATGTTAAATTTAATTCGTATGCCATAAATGCATATTTTCAAAGGTAAAGCTGCTTCTCTATAATTACAAATATCCGTCAGTATTGGGGTGAAGTGAGATTATTACTGATATATTTTTATGTCAATTTACACAATTAATGGGCATTACTTATTTTGCCCGTTTCGTTTATTTAGCAGTTATGGATAGATGGATTTTAAGAAGAAAACATCACTTTCTTGGCTGCTATTTAGGATAGTTACCTGAATTTCTTAACCCGCAACCGTGGCTCGTTGTCGGGAAGGTGATAGGTTCGAATCTCGGACCAACACCACAGTTGGGACTTCTCGGACAAAGGTCGTGCAATCAAAGGGTTGGTTGTATGATGGGCAAATGAACGCTTTACACCGCAAGCATAGGGCTTAGGGCTGTCACCCCTATTCTATATCCATAAAAAGCCACATTGTTACAGAAACACTGACAAATTATCAGCAGCCTATGCTTCCCCTGTGGAGTGAAAAGGGCTTGTTACTGTTTTTTTCTTACTTAAATTTCTTATATAGATTAAAATGATCTATTAATTTCTAATATTTGGGTATAATTGGTTCATATTAATAAGCATTGCTACTATTGGATGTTCTCATTATAGTTATTTTCAAATATTTAAATTGTGTTAACAATTGCAACAAAAAAGCGAATATTTATGTTTAGCTGAACCGGAAGATGACAAGAGTGTAGCAAGTTCTAGACCGGATGTAATAAGTGAAGTAGGAAGGAATGAAGGGGAGAGTAGTTCCTAGATAGCCCACTTCCAGTTGCATATGTTTTCATCATTTAGGAAAATTATGGAAATTTTTTTAAAAAGTACCATCTTGATCACTGACATTCCGTATTTTGAAAAAAACAATTTAAAAGGGGGGGGGGGGGTGGAATTTTCGTTCATTTATTTATTACTTAAAATCATATTAGGTTAGGTTATATTTATGTATGGACCTATGTGAAGGTTCTCTTAAATAGAGAACCCAATCGGTTCATTGGTTAGTGATATCTAAAGTTTCAGACAAAAAACCTTAATACTTTATATAATAGTAAGTATACAGTCCCTCTTTATAAAAAATTCCCATTTGAATTTGTAGAAATATGAATAAGAATATGTTATTGTTCATTTGTTTTCATCTAGCAAATCCTAAACAATACTTTAAACAACAACCCAAGGAAATCTTTGTTTAATTACATCAACATTCTTTTAATCAATAAGATAGCAATGACGTCCAAGATTTTTTTTTTTTTTGGGGGGGGGGGACAATAAATCTGGAAAGAGGTGGGTAATTAAATTTTTTGTTGGGGAGGTGTATAGACACATATTATAGGAACGTAATGCAAAAAAGGTTTTAAAAAATTATGAGAAGGTAAAATTACCCCCAAATTAGTTGTTTGCTTTTTTAGGTGAGGGGGGGAGGGTGGTTGTTGTACACCCCTTTACTCCCAACCTTAGACGTACTTGGGTTAAAGTGTATTTTTATGACAAGGAATTATAGCTGTAAGTTCAATATTAGCAGTTTATCGCCAATTTGATATCTATATGGTGAAGTTATCAGGTTTAAACCAATTTTTAAAAATAACAGAGGTGAATTCTTAAAAAAACTTTTGCCCCACTAAAAATTTAGTGAGTCAAAATGATCCCCTCTAAATTTTTAGTTTGCCTCACTGATTTTAGTGGGGCAAAAGTTTTTTAAGAATTCACCTCAGATAAGAATATTATAAAGAAACAAATTTGAAACAACACAGTACACGGAGGTGAACCCTGGAGGCTCAGTAATTATGGATTGTCTTGTTCTAGATAAGAATCCTAATTCCGAGTGTATTTGGCAGAGAAATAATTATCCTATTTTAATACAGGTTTATATTTTATAAAAAGTTTTTAATTGTCTTTTATTATATAATAAATAAGGATGACAATATCAATTAATAGCGAAACACATAAATGGTAAATGACATTTATTTAAAGAAACCTTTAAGTTTAAAAGTATATATTACTTTTGTAGTATGACTTAGTGTGTCGCGACAGACCAACGGACCATAAAAATCATATACATACTTTATGCTTAGAGAATCTTTTGAAAATTTACGTTTCCCCCATACTGTTTCTAACGAACGGATATTCGAAGTATGGTGTAGCATCTCAACTTCCAAATCCTTTTATTAATCCTAGAGGGTTCCAAATTTGTACATATTTATAGAATTTGGAAGCTTATTCTATTTAAGAACCCGCCTCTGTTCGTAAAATATTAGTATTTGTTTTTTTTCCGAAACCAAAATCTACCCCCACCCCAATAAAAAAATCTTGAACTTCCTTGAATTATACCCAGAGGACTAACTTGTAAAAATGTATATAGGAGGGCAAGTATGAATGGTCTGGCGTGAAGTCCCAGGGAGACTGTTCTCTTCGTGTCCTCAGGGCTAATATTTTGTATGATGATGGAGATTGGACTTGTCAGGTAAAACATTTTTTGGATCATGGAAACAAAAATAAGTAGCGGGTTTCGTCGTATTTTCACAGCAGGTCTTGGTAGGTTATTTTAGGTTAGGTTAAATTCGGTAAATGTAAATGATTGCCCCGCAGGGTTAGAGCCTTAGCAAGGTCTAGAAAAATGAGAAAAGCAACTGTGAAATTACAACCAAACCCGCTACTTCGTTTTTCCGTGATCCCATTTTCTTTCTTGTTCATTTCTCTATCTCTTTTCCCATTATTCAATTTTGAACGGAACATGAAACAGGTTAAAAAACACCTAACTATTAACTTGTTATTAAATAACGTCTGTTTATGGGGCAAGGCATTATTCCCAGTTTTTACTATGATTAACACGCGTCTGACATCGCAGCTGTAGACAAATTATTACCCTTTTCTATGACGTGGTTTTGACCAAGACTTGAACCCATCTCCATCCTGACATCTAGCGACCGCGTTTACATTTCTAGCTATTCAGGGTTTTTGGTTCTTGAAGCTACTCTACAAATCAAATTAATTTTTATCTTTCTTCTCTTTCTTTAAGGATACACTTCTCATTCCTTTTCTAAATATCTCTCTTTTCTATTTTCTCTATAATTATATCTTATAGGTAACAAGATCGTCATACGAAGTGATGGACAGCCTTTCCAGCCAGGTAGGTCAGCTGGTTGTCCGCCAGCCACCCAGCAAACCTCAAATATACAAGTCTGATGAATCGGCTGCTTCAGGAAAAGTGGATTGCAATTTTATATAAGTTTTATACCTATAGTTGCTTACCAAGGAAAAATTATTAAATCAAGAAATGCCTTTAATAAAATTGAAACCGGCTGAAAACGAATACTTAAGACTATATATATTACTAGCAGCTATGCCCCTAACATCAATTGGCAGAGAAGGGCTGGAAAATAGCTCAAAACAATCCTAAGACTTAAATGATAATAAGATCACCATCACAGTACCTCTGCGAAGCTCACCTATGATATATAGATCACAAAAAAGCCTAACTACTTCATGTAATTGGATAATATGGTTTTAAAATTCTTTATATATATATATATAAATTTCCTTATTGCAACTCATCTCTTGATAGGAAGTATCTCAGTGCGCGCAGACCAGCCACAAAACTTGTTCTGTGAAACACGTGGTGGCAACCCAGCCCCTCGTGTTGTCTGGTACATGGACAACACAGAACTCCCCTCAGAGCAGGTGAATGAGACGGAGGCCGGGGACACGAAACACTGGAGGGTGGTGAGTACGCTGGCCTATGTGTTCCGCAAAGAAATGAATGGAGTGGAGCTGAAGTGTAGTGTGGTACATGAAGCGCTAACTAGAAAAATGCGCGAAGAAATTGTAAAGCTGGATGTTCAGTATCCACCAACTGTACAACTCATAAGGTAATGATTTAAGTAAACATTAAACGCTTTTAAGTAGAAAAGCGTAATTTGTTAACAGACGAAAAATATCCCCAACAGGGGGATCCAGGTAGTTGTCAGGTTTTACATTTAAATTATTGATTTATTGCTATGATGATACTTTGCGGGTCATCTCAAAAATTGCATATCTCAGGAAACGCTTATCTTAAAAAATACCTACTGCATTTTTTATTATAAAGTCTTCCTTGTATCTAGCATTCAATAAAATAATAAAAATATATGTATATTGATATCTTGATCTTGATATATTAACCCTTAACGGTCGGGGGGAGGGGGGCGTTAAACGCCCCCCCCCCCCCCTCCGGTTTTTTCTATCTCATTTTCTGTGTGAAAGATAAAGAGCCCAAACTGCATGAATTTTTAAGTATGGGTATGACACATAACTGAGAGTTGAAATTTTTTGGATATCTCCATCCTGGCGGGCACAGGATGCCAGCAAACCTGGCCGGGTCATCCAGGTAAAGAGCAAAAATATTTTTTTTTTGACTTTAGCAAAGCATTTTATCTTATAAAAATACTAAAATATCCTGTAGTTGTACGTCCTCATAATAAATACAGGTGTTCAAGTCAATTTCAGGTTCCAGGTATGATCCTGCAGGTTCTGATCCTCCAGGTCTCCAGAAATCTTTAAAAGGCTACTGTGGCCGCAATTTTTGACTTAGAGACTTCAAATTTTAAACTTAAGCTTTTCTTACATAAAGATAAACATTTTCTGCAAAAAAACTTTCATCTAGCTTCAAAAATAAGAAAATTACAGCCATTTGAAATTTTTAAGGAAAAAAGGACCTAAAAACCAAAGTTGTTAAATAAAAGGGTGAAGGAAGCGAAAATTGACGTTGACTTACTTGAGTTCGCAAGGGGCCCGACTGTTAAAGGTTAATATGAATATGTCACAATTTTATTAAATTTGTATAAAGACATGTCATTTATCATCTCTACTTTGCTACTTTAATTTTTGCTCATTATTTGAATATGAATTTAAAAATGTTGCTATTATTGAAATGTCTAGGATGCCCAACAACGAGGAGGTAGAGAGTGGTGTTGATACAGTTGTGCTGCAGTGCAAAGCAGATGCAAATCCTCCACCTGATATTGTCTGGCGGAAACTTGGGACTAACTCAATATTCAGAATCGAAGAATACCTCAGGTGTATATTTTGGAAGCTTTTTATTGTGACTATAAAAATGACGTCATACTGGCCTACCATTGCATTGGTCAATTAAAATGTAAACTGGCATACCGTTGGTAAGTTAGTTTGTTTATTGACCTATCATGAGTTGTATTGTATTAAGTCATTTTATTTATAAGTACTATAAAGAAAGAGCCTCAATGTTATGAACCAAAAAATGAAAACTTTGCATCAGAAGGTTATTAAAAATAAAAAAAAACTTAAATGCTTATTAACCACTCACATTGATTTTCTTAGATTGTATGGATGTTATTGTTTTTTAAAAAGTTTTGTTAGCTTTCTTTGAGTTTAATCAGGCAATAACCCTTTTTAACACTTTATAGTCGCTACCAGCCTCCACTTAATAAGCTCATTTCTTTGGATTATAGAGAAATTATGCAACTTGTATTGCCTTTTTTTGTGCTAATGTTATGCATTAACATTTAAAATTACAAAATAGAAGACACGCCCTTGAAAACATAATTTTTGTAAATAGAAAGCATATGAAACTAGTTTAGATACTCATCTATAACGATTTACTTTTTTGTTCTGAAATTATATTTAAATTATTGCTAAAATATTTCGATTTGTGTTAGTTTTATTTTGGTTATACTTTCCTTTTTTGAAATTAACCATTGTTGAAATTCCAGGTTCGAGCCCGTGCATGAGACAGACAGTGGGTCCTATATTTGTCTGGCCAGAAACTCCTTTGGAGCCAGTGACGAGATAACCGCCAGCATACAAGTTCAATATGAGCCCAGAGATGTCGCAACTATACCTAATAATTTTATTGATCTAGAAGTTGGGGACAAACAAGTAAGAATGGATTTATTATTCATCTTACTCAAGATTATCATGTAAAAAATGTAGCTGGCTAAAATAACGATCCTCCCCATCCACAATCCTTGCCCCATCCACTCCCTTCCTCCGACTGGATAAAAGAACTGACCAATAAATATTATCCATGTTAGCAACCGAAATTGAGGACAATTATTTCCTTGTCATTATATCCACGTATATTCTAAATCCATTAAAGAAAGGTTATTTTACACTTAATTATTATTTACTTTGAGCATTGTATTTTTTGGTAACTTGCAAGAGAAAGTAAAATTGTTGCTTGTTGACCTCTCCCACATCAAAATAGTTCAAACTATCATTTCAGACGTCATATATTTTATTCATAGGCATTATAAAGAGCTTCTATTTATAGTTAATACACATAAAAAGAAATAACGACCTTTCCAAATTGAAATTTTATAATGACGCAAATGAGAATATAAGTAGACACAAACCAATAAACATTTTGTGTCAACAGAATGTTAAACGTATTAACTTAATTAACAACAGACATATAAACTTATCCTGATGCTTTTTTATAAACTAGCGGCTTCGCCCCTAGCCTCTATCTAGGGGCTTTGCAATTTAGTATCAATCTCAAAATTTTCGGGGAAAAAAATTGCAGCTGCCCCATTATCAATTTCAAAATTTTCAGGGAAAAAAAATTTAATCTGCCCCAGTATCAAATTCAAAATTTAAAAAAAAATGGAAATAGCTTAAAACCACCAAAGGACCAATAGGTATATACCCTGAAGAGTAAAATCCGATCGGTTCAGCGGTTACCGAGATCTTAAGTGACAGACGAACGGATGGACAGACAGAGAGACAGACGGACGGACGGATAGACATCATGCTACTTTGAATTATAGATAATAATATTTTTGTTATTCTTAAGGTATTAAAATGCATTGCTAATGGAAGACCTGAGGTTGAATTTGATTGGATACATTCACCATTGGATGATATGAATATAGAAGATAATACGAATACTGTCTTCAGAGCAGATAAGGTCAACATTATCATATCATTATACTAGTTGCTTCGCCCCTAGAGGCCTCTAGGAGCACTTGACAAGGGGGGAGTTTAATTCTAAAACCTATTTTAAATTTTTTTTTTTTTTTTGGAGGGGGGTTAAGGGGGGGGCTTTATATCTGAAAAATTTATATACCTTTCAAACTTGTTTTTCTAAAGAAGTTTATTTTTGATATATAGATCAATAAATTGCAACATATAACTTTAAAAGCAGCTAGCTGCCAAACGGCTGGCCGCACGGTCTATGTCCGCACATGATACAACCGGTATTAAAAAGCCATAAACCATATTATCAAGGTCAATAGTTCAATGTTTTAGAATGGAGAACTAGTGTTGGAGAATGTAACCTACAGCCATGAAGGACTCTGGAGGTGTTCAGCTTCTAATTTAATCAAGGTAATCAAGTAATATAGTGTAAACATGCTGCAAAGTACAATGTTATAAACGAAGCATCTCTATAATAAAGTAAAAAAAATAAGTATATGCTTCCTGTATTTAAGCAGTTTTGCAACAAAATATATAAAATTTAGTTTAGACTAATATATTTATATTTTGCTTATTAAGTTCTGACACTACAATTTTTAATGATCGTTTGTCTTCCCGTTTCAAAGCTCCCTTTTTAATGATGTTGTCATTTTTGCCTTATTGAATAAAATTATATCTAACAGGGTGAGAAACGTAAGGTGCATAGTGAGCTGCTAAGGGTGCAGGTGACTGGACGTCCTATGCCCGCCACATCACCAAAGGAAAAATCTGCAAAGTCACTGCATCACGCTACATCAACAGAAAATGCCGAGTTGTCCATGACCTTCTGTGCCGACCCGCCGCCACGAGCGGTCAGATGGGAGTGGGGAAGCATGGTGCTGATAGAAGGGGAGGTGCATGGTAGGATAGCCTCTATGCCACTGGAAAGTGTTGGGCAGGTAAAAACTAACACAACTCAAATTACAAAACGACTTTCCAAAGCCCAATTGAAAAATGATATATAAATGGCATAAAAACTCTCCAAGATTATAAAATCTTTTATCACATTTAATGTGAGAATGTTGCTATTATCATATTCAAAATAAATGCTGTAATAAGCTTTAAAATATTTAAACACTAGTCTCTTATTGGACACAAAATGACGTCCAATAAGAAAAAGGAATAAAAATATTGGAAAGAAAATTATTTTATTTCAAAATTAATTCTTGGCATTTTGGAATAAAAAATATAGGGGAAAGAAAATTATTTTATCTCAAAATTAATTCTTGGCATTTTGGAATAAAAAATATAGGGGAAAGAAAATTATTTATTTCAAATTTATTTCTGGTCTTGAAATAATATTCTTTATTTTATTTTAATTCGAGTGTCAACCAATAAGAAATAGGCATGCTGTTTTAAAAGTTTGGAATAAAAATTATTATTTTTTGTCAATTCCTTTTTTCAGAGTATAAAATGAGAATAAATTTTCCAACATCATTATTAATTTAACATTTCATACAGTGGGTAATATTTATTTCAACATTTTTTGTCATTCAAAATCAAGTGTCACAAAAATAATAATATTTAACATAAAAAAGAAATTTTTAAAATAATTTTGTTTTCTTTATTTGTTGAAGATTTAAGCCCAAGCTTTTTCTGAGGGGGGAGACCCCCCTCAACCCCCCCTCTCCTGAGGGGGGAAACCCCCCTCGACCCCCCCCCCCCCTGACGCTCTCTTCTTTAAATCTTTCATTATTTTTGTAATTTATTCTAACTATCTTATAAATTTTAAAACATGAGATAAAAAGGAAATAATTTGCTGTACATTATTAAAAAATTTAAAAATTGTAAAAAAAATTCCAACATGATTTTTAATTTTAAATACAAGAATATTTTTTCCTATATGATATGTTAAATTTAAATACAGGAATAATTTTGTACTGTGGAATTGAAGAAATAAATGCTGTACATTAGAGTGGCTTGATTTTCAATGATTTTCTAATTTTAAATGTGCTACATACACTTTTTGTCTGAACATCATATAAGAGACCAAAAAATGAAAAGAAAATATTTTGAATAATGGGGAGGCTCGCTGATGCATGTAAACTTTTAGAAAGACACTTGTGGGGAGAATTTTTTTTTTTTGGGGGGGGGGCAATTATTTTCTTTTCAAAGTATAGCTTTATGCACCTTCCCAATTTTGTCTTGAAGAGTAGAATAAGAATAAAAAATCTGTTTTAAAACTATTGATCCTAGCAAGAAAAATCCATAAATAAATTTAAAAACCAAGAGATTTTACATTTAATTTAAGATTTTTCATGCTTGGATGAATATTTTTTAAAACCAATTTGATATTCTTATATTAATCAACAAGACAAATTCAAAAAGATGCATAAAGCAATACTTTGAAAGAAAAAAAGTTGCACTTCCAGAATAAACTTCTAAAATTTTTAATGCATGGAAACACCTTCCCCCCATTTCCCCTCAAGGACAAAATCAATTTTTTATATTTAGGTTTCTTATATGACGTTTAAACTGTAGATGTTGATTACGAATTCAATGTACAAAATTGAACCACTCTACTGTACATTGTTATAATTTAATATTTGATGTGGGTATAAACATTAGACATAGATGGTCAATCTGACCCCATTTTTTTCTTAAAAAGAAACCTTTGTTCACTTTTTGTTGTATATGAAATACAGCCCTATAGGCAACATTATTTGCAACTAAATTTTGCAATGATATAATTTTTTGAAAGATAACTTTATTATAAGAAATTAAATTATTTATAACTAACTTATTATATGTTGTGTCATACGCTTCACATTTTATGATGGAAGAAATATTTTCTTTAAATATTTCACCCAAGGAAAGCTTTAACCTAAGGTATTCAACAATTTATAGCTGATACATAATGTAAACAAAATTTCCTTGTGCTGTCTCTAGGTTATCTCTATTGTATAAATGAACGTACAAAAGAGGAGGAGAGAGAGAAGGAAAAATAGACAGAAAAGTGAGGGAGGGGGGAGGGGGAAGAAATATAGAGAAAAATAGACAGAGATATTTATTGTTCACCCTTAGATGATGTAAATTTTTTGATAGAATTTTTTGAATTTAAGAAAAAGATAGAGAATGAGACAAAACCAAGTATCATATTTTATTAATATTGCTTATACAAGAAAGGTCATACAAAATTATTTCACCAATATTAAGGTCAAGTGACAAAAATTTAAATTTCCACCTACTTCGCCCCCAGAGGGGGCAATAGTAGAAGGAAAATTCAAATTTTGATCACATGACCAAAATTGTTGAAATAATTTTAATATCCTTTCTAGCATTCACAATATTACGAAAATATGATAAATAACTATTATCACATTTAATGTGAGAATGTTGCTATTATCATATTCAAAATAAATGCTGTAATAAGCTTTAAAATATTTAAACACTAGTCTCTTATTGGACACAAAATGACGTCCAATAAGAAAAAGGAATAAAAATATTGGAAAGAAAATTATTTTATTTCAAAATTAATTCTTGGCATTTTGGAATAAAAAATATAGGGGAAAGAAAATTATTTTATCTCAAAATTAATTCTTGGCATTTTGGAATAAAAAATATAGGGGAAAGAAAATTATTTATTTCAAATTTATTTCTGGTCTTGAAATAATATTCTTTATTTTATTTTAATTCGAGTGTCAACCAATAAGAAATAGGCATGCTGTTTTAAAAGTTTGGAATAAAAATTATTATTTTTTGTCAATTCCTTTTTTCAGAGTATAAAATGAGAATAAATTTTCCAACATCATTATTAATTTAACATTTCATACAGTGGGTAATATTTATTTCAACATTTTTTGTCATTCAAAATCAAGTGTCACAAAAATAATAATATTTAACATAAAAAAGAAATTTTTAAAATAATTTTGTTTTCTTTATTTGTTGAAGATTTAAGCCCAAGCTTTTTCTGAGGGGGGAGACCCCCCTCAACCCCCCCTCTCCTGAGGGGGGAAACCCCCCTCGACCCCCCCCCCCCTGACGCTCTCTTCTTTAAATCTTTCATTATTTTTGTAATTTATTCTAACTATCTTATAAATTTTAAAACATGAGATAAAAAGGAAATAATTTGCTGTACATTATTAAAAAATTTAAAAATTGTAAAAAAAATTCCAACATGATTTTTAATTTTAAATACAAGAATATTTTTTCCTATATGATATGTTAAATTTAAATACAGGAATAATTTTGTACTGTGGAATTGAAGAAATAAATGCTGTACATTAGAGTGGCTTGATTTTCAATGATTTTCTAATTTTAAATGTGCTACATACACTTTTTGTCTGAACATCATATAAGAGACCAAAAAATGAAAAGAAAATATTTTGAATAATGGGGAGGCTCGCTGATGCATGTAAACTTTTAGAAAGACACTTGTGGGGAGAATTTTTTTTTTTTGGGGGGGGGGCAATTATTTTCTTTTCAAAGTATAGCTTTATGCACCTTCCCAATTTTGTCTTGAAGAGTAGAATAAGAATAAAAAATCTGTTTTAAAACTATTGATCCTAGCAAGAAAAATCCATAAATAAATTTAAAAACCAAGAGATTTTACATTTAATTTAAGATTTTTCATGCTTGGATGAATATTTTTTAAAACCAATTTGATATTCTTATATTAATCAACAAGACAAATTCAAAAAGATGCATAAAGCAATACTTTGAAAGAAAAAAAGTTGCACTTCCAGAATAAACTTCTAAAATTTTTAATGCATGGAAACACCTTCCCCCCATTTCCCCTCAAGGACAAAATCAATTTTTTATATTTAGGTTTCTTATATGACGTTTAAACTGTAGATGTTGATTACGAATTCAATGTACAAAATTGAACCACTCTACTGTACATTGTTATAATTTAATATTTGATGTGGGTATAAACATTAGACATAGATGGTCAATCTGACCCCATTTTTTTCTTAAAAAGAAACCTTTGTTCACTTTTTGTTGTATATGAAATACAGCCCTATAGGCAACATTATTTGCAACTAAATTTTGCAATGATATAATTTTTTGAAAGATAACTTTATTATAAGAAATTAAATTATTTATAACTAACTTATTATATGTTGTGTCATACGCTTCACATTTTATGATGGAAGAAATATTTTCTTTAAATATTTCACCCAAGGAAAGCTTTAACCTAAGGTATTCAACAATTTATAGCTGATACATAATGTAAACAAAATTTCCTTGTGCTGTCTCTAGGTTATCTCTATTGTATAAATGAACGTACAAAAGAGGAGGAGAGAGAGAAGGAAAAATAGACAGAAAAGTGAGGGAGGGGGGAGGGGGAAGAAATATAGAGAAAAATAGACAGAGATATTTATTGTTCACCCTTAGATGATGTAAATTTTTTGATAGAATTTTTTGAATTTAAGAAAAAGATAGAGAATGAGACAAAACCAAGTATCATATTTTATTAATATTGCTTATACAAGAAAGGTCATACAAAATTATTTCACCAATATTAAGGTCAAGTGACAAAAATTTAAATTTCCACCTACTTCGCCCCCAGAGGGGGCAATAGTAGAAGGAAAATTCAAATTTTGATCACATGACCAAAATTGTTGAAATAATTTTAATATCCTTTCTAGCATTCACAATATTACGAAAATATGATAAATAACTATTATAAATAACATCGCGTTTGTACTATTACATTCTGAAAAAAAACCTTCTGTTTTCTTTCTTTTCCGCCCATTCCCCTTCTTCTACTATTTGGTAATTCTCCCCCCCCCCCTCCCGTTTGCTCCATGTAATGATACTAATGCCTAGGATTGTTACATAAGTAAGCTGAGGTTCTTTCCTGTGACTGAAGAAGATGACCGAATTTACTACCTGGTTGCTGAAAATGACCGCGGTCAAATGAGAGAATCATTGCGGCTGGAGGTCACAGATCCCATTTCTATGGAAACTGTTATAGGTAAATATATCATTAATATCGTTATAAAATATCGTACTATCTTATATGAACATGAATCCAATGTGATCTCGTAAACGAACGTTCCATCGTTTCTTGGAAGCTTGATATTGATCTGGAGCAGGTTATAGGCTGTTTGACAGGATGTGAGGGTATATATAACTCAACCTAATTGGCTAGCATAAGAAAAAATACACCCATCTATTTTTTTTTCACAAAAAAAAACAAAATCCATGTTTTAAAAATAATAATCAGGAAGATATCTACTTTTCATTTGTAGTGTGCTACAAAGTAAAACATGTCTTTTAACAATTGCGAATATTTAGGTTTGGCCATAAGCTGTTTGCTTCTACTTACCTTTACTTTTGTGTGTCTGGTTTGTTCTTACAAGCGACAAACTTGTTGTTTTAAGGTAAAAAAGTGTTTTTTTTAACAAATTTCATTTTAGAAGTCTTTATAGATAGGATTAGTATTTCAAACGAAATGTTGAAATTTAAGACAGCTTTGTTTTAATCCTTCTAAAGTTCAAATTGACTAACAAAAAAGTCGCATAATGTATAAATATAAGTTTTCTCGTTGTAAAAATTATTTTCTAAATTTTTTTTTTCTAAACCTATTACAGTGCTATTGTTAGTCTTGATTATTCTTACTTTACCCTGGATAATTTTAGGGTAGATCTGAGGACTTCCACGAAAACGTCATCCGCATAGAGCGAAGAAAAACTAGTGATGACCAAGTAGATTCAGATATTATTAATGAAGCTACCAGCAGTGGCAGTGAGACAAGTCCTGGTCAATCCCAACATAATCAGGACACCCTTCCATCAAATATTGGTTTAGGTACTGGATAGGTAATCATGATAACATACAGGGACAATTTTAACTCAGCAATTACCGGTGCTTTCACAAAAAGTACCTTGTTGAGCATTGATAACCCTCCCCTTTTAAAAAATATATTGAATATAAGGGGATGTTAAGTATTTTTTTTATTATATTATATCAAGTTAGGTTAGGCTATAGTAGATACTGGGTAGCTCTGCAAGGTTACGGCACCTTAGGTAAAGAACCTGCCGAGTTGAGTTAGGCATAGGGGAAAAACAAAACACCCTCTCATTTTCAGTTTGTTTGAAAAATAAGTGATCAAAAGGCACTTCATGTGAAAGCTCTCAAATACCTACCTATGATAAGTACAAGATTCTTGTTCTAGTCTTCTAAAGATTCTTAACACCTAAAAAGACAATTAACCTTTGTTGCACAACCTTTGTCTGGAAGTTCTGACCGTTCAATACAATCAGTCGGCCTGTTTAATGGCAAAGGTATTCTCCCTTATATTTCTAATAATCTGTAGTGACAGATATTGCAGCAAACAGTCTTTTAACGTCTCTTGTTTGACGCTGTAAATTTCGGTCAGTTGCATAAAAAACCACCATTTACAACATTATGGCTATTTTACATAAAAATCTGAAAGACAATTAATGTTGTCAAAATAATGATAATCTATGACGGCAAAAATATATTCAGGTAAAGAATTGACGTACAAGGGTCACGCTGGTCTGGGCAGACCTGTGCCAGCACCTTACTGTTCTCATCACAGGCTAGACACTCCTACATATCTGTTCTCAACCCCAACTGATCGAGAGATAGGCAACAACAATGCCGCCAGACCTATTCCAAATAACAGGAACATCATTAATTTTAATTAAGTTGAGTTTAATAAGTAGGACTATCTAACTTACGAGATAGTTATACCTAGTTGGTAGATTGAATGGCCTAAAGAGTAATTACATAATAAATGAATAGATACGGTTTGTATGGTTTTATGTATCATAGATTACAATTAGTTTATATTTGTTTCATTGACTTTTTCTTGTTTCTTTTGCAATCCTACACTTTCAAAATACAGTATTCCAATCTGACGACAGAAGAATCCATTTTTAACTTATATCATACTAGCGGCTTCGCCCCTAGCCTCTAGGGGCTTTGCCCCAAGAGGTTTGATCAAACCAATTTTTCGTATTTTAGATTTAAAATAAAAAAGAAAAAAAAAATTTTTTTTGGGGGGGGGATTTTTTTAGGGGGGGGGGGGTATTCGACCCCACTATTTTAATTTTAGTTTTAAAAAGAAAAATTTATTTTGGGGGGGAGGGGTATTTTTCATTTTGGGGGGGGGGGGTTAGGGGTGTCCCACTCCCCAAGAAAAATAGTTATAAACCTTCCCGGGAACTATGAGAAGCTACCCTGTAAAGGAGAACCCGATCGGTTCAGCGGTTAGCGAGATCCTTCGCTACAAACAAACAGAAAAACACACAAACAAACAGACAGACATCGTTCTACTTTGTATTATAGATTATTTACAACTTTGATGTATGCTTTCCAAATACAATATAGGATATACAAATTGGTGGCTTTAAAATTCTCTATTTTCAGAAACGTTCTTTTATTACTTATTAAGTGATTTAGTATTGTGAGTTTGTTAAATTTTAAAATTAATATTCAGATAGAATATTTATGATGAATTGTGTAGATCAAGGCCACGCCCAGAACCTCCAGTACGAACAAAGAAAAGCAGAGAACACTCAAGTGACTCAAACAGACTTTATTTACCCCACCGGCAGCCGCAGCTACCCAGCCACTCCAGAAAACTTGGCCCTAGGGACCAAAATAACTTTGTGATAAAACCTGGAGAGAGGGATACTAATCTGGGCGGCGGAAATTTGATCCAGCCCAAAAAAGTTGTGGGTACGCCAACAATGTATGCTCATCTACATTTCCCCTCCAGCTCCAACTACGGGTCAATGAAACGACGGCGGAGTAGGGAGAGGGAAACGGATTATGTTAGAATTAAATTTAACCCCGACAGGGCGGAAATAGCTGAGTTATAGCATAAAGTCATTATCCAATAATAAATTAACAAACAAGGATAATTTGTCCATATATAGCGCAAAAGTATCACAAGTTAACAATATTATAGATATAAAAATAGTAAGTGAAAGAAAGATAAAGAGAAAAATGAGATACTAAGTAAAATTTAATTATATAGCATTGAAAGTTGATTTTATGCTAAATTTTACATTAGCCATTACGATTAATAAAGTCGCATCTGCATTATATTTTGTCATTTAAGGAAGGCCAAATTGACGGTAATCATAGAGTAGCTGCGATACTAATAATTCTTCCTCAATTATTTTATATCTACATGTCGTTGTAAAATAATGAAATGTTAATGTATAGAAAAACTGATCACAACACTGCCATGTTAAGAAATAGTAGTTAGTCTTAAAAATTTATTTATACATATATTAATTGCCATGTTAAAGTAATAATTACATTTTTTTCTCTCTCTCTCCAAATGACCCAGTATCGAGCAATTATAGGAAGGGTAGTAGCGTTTTTAAGACCCCACCCACCTCCAATATTTTAAGAGATAAGACTTTTTATTTTCATTATCCAATATACATAGCTTTTTCATAATATTCCTTTTAACTATTTTTAACAATAAAGTCTAAAATTCATTCAAGTCTAAGAATAAAAAAATTAATTATGATGTTTATAGTACTATTTTTATTTTATTCTGTTTTCTAATGTCCCAAGCATTTTAAGATTTTGATTTTGAAAGGTTTAGTGATTTTTTACTCAAACTTATATATTTCTCTGTAGACAATATTAATAAATGTGAGATTCGAGGCTTTGATCAGCTGACACTGTTCGTTCTTGGTTTCATCTAAACATGAGACAGTTTGTGATTAGTAGCCTGTTGTGCCCATACACTTTATACCAGTACCTACACACTATATTATTTCAAATAGATAGTATTACCAATTCAGTATTTGTCAACTTTGTATTTATTTAAAAAATATTTTTATATTTATTTATGTAAAATAGTTAAGAGAATAAACTAAAATTGTATATAAATAAGTTAGTTTGCTATAAGATTTTGTAAAAAATAATAACTTTCAATATGTGTTAGATTATTGAACAATGTTTTAAATAAAAGAATGTTAATTCCTATTATCTTATTTTGCAGACCTAACTTGAAATTCTAGACAAAAAAACTGATAATCATCACGAATCAATAAATGTTTAATAATTTATGTATCTATCACGTTGCAGAAGTCAAAGAAACTATATTGGATCTTTACGTCACTACATCATCAAAAACAGTCAGTTGCATTTTTAGGCATGAAAGAAATGTGATTGTCTTAAAACTTTATTATTCGATTATACCAGTAGAAAAAAAAAATCTGTACTGTCGTTTTTTGCAAATGTGATTCATTGATAATTAAAATTTTATTGATTTTTTTTAAATTGATGGTTATACTTTTTAAATCTCTTTTATGACACATACAAAATCATACATATTTACATAATATGAAATAATTACAAGGAAACAATAATAGTTATTTCTCGTATCGTATTATAAACGGTTTTCCGCGGATATAGAATGTACAATTATAAGATTAAAACTAGTTTTTTTAGCCCCGTTGTGCCGAAGGCACCGGCTAAAAAACTAGTTTTAATCTTATGATTGTACATTTCTATATTCGTAGAAAACTGGATATAATACGATGCTAGACATAGTTTTTTTAAATCCTTATACTAAAGTAACAGTATGTCTATGTGTTTGTGTGTCTGTACCGAAGGATCTCGCTAACCGCTGAACCGATCGGGTTCTCCTTAACAGGGTAGCTTTTCATAGGTCCCGGGAAGGTTTATAACTATTTTCTTGGGGGGTGTGGGACACCCCAAACCCCCCAAAAAATTAAAATCCCCCTCCCGAAAAAAAAAATTATTTGATTTTTTAAAACTAAAATTAAAAATGAGGGGGGGGGGGTGGAACTTCCCCTTAAAAAAAAAAAAATTTCGCCCCCCCAAATTTTTTTTACTTTTTCTTTAAAATCTAAAATAAGAAATTGGGTTATTAAATTCGACTCTCTCCTCCTCAAGTGCCCCTAGAGGCCTCTAGGGGCGTAGCCGCTAGTAAATAATAAAGTACATGATATAGCTAGATAAGCTTTAAGATAGGTAGTTCTCAGGAATCTAAAAGGATAAGACAGTGGCGAATAAAATGAACATTCTAATGATTATAAACAAAATTATTTCTACCATAGATTACAATTATTGGTTGAAACGTTTGGACACCCAACTTCATGAACCGATCAGTAAAAGTACAATAAATACCCCAAAAGTTGTCGAGCCAACGAATAAGAGAACGTTATTATAAAAACTTTGGGTACTAGTGTAATAAACAGCCCAATGTCCACTCCCTCCCTGGCTAGTTCTACATGGAAGTATAAGCTTTTATTAGTGGGGGGGGGGGGGTATATGAGGCTCTATGGTATTACCCTCGTTAGAGTAAAAATGTAAAAGAAAAGTATTTATTCTAATAAGTTAAATACAAGTATTATTCATAAAAAGTTTGATTTTCTAAGTTGATTGACCTGCCATAATCAGCTGACTAAATTCCTGAATGTTGCAGTATGGGGTGTTACGTGGATTTCTATTTGGTAAAGCGGCTACAAAGATATTTCTTTTAGATCTAATCTTTAACCTTTGAAAGATTATGCAAAATCAAACATTGTAATTCAGTTTCTAAACTTGTCTGAAAATAAATATTAGATTTTTTAAAATTGATTCTTTTAACGGTTATGATAGAAGAACTAGGAATTTCTCATTTCCATAAAAGTTTTCTTTTTTAATTAAGTCCTTACTTGTAAAAATCACATAATAACACTCGGTGATAAAACCGAGCTGGGTCTAAAACAACTAATGAGTCTTTTTACTTCATCTGTAAACTGATATTGGGCAGGAATAATGAGGCACAGAAAATTATTAGTCGCTTAAGTAAATTATACTCCACTCAAACGCCTCACTATGTATGCTCTGCCCCAATGATAAAGTTTTTTCTTTCTTTTGCTCTCACTAATTTGGATAAATACTTTTACATAAAGACAAACTTCTTTGTAAACATAAAATCAAAGCTTTTCTACATCAAAGTGTGTTTGTGTTGCATAAGTATTTATTTAAAGGTTTACTTATTTAAAAGTGGTCATAATAAATATATTTTTTATCGGGTAGGGTAACTTTTTTATATGATTCCTATGTTGATATGGATAATTTCCTGACACCAAGAAAATATTCCAATTATGATCAATTTTAAAAGCCAGCAATAAAATGAATCAGGCTTTTTATTTCATCTCCTAAATGTAAGGCAAATTCTTTACAAATTGCGCTTTAAGTAACAAGCATATATATGTAATATTACAACTTACTAATATATCGTATCAGATGTAAAGGAACTCAATTTTGTTAATGAAAAATATCTTAAGATGTATGAAGGGTAGGTTCTTCGATGCCATACATAATTTTTCAGAATGGCTAAGAACCAGTTTTAATCCAACGGAAGTGAATCAGAATCGGAGCCATACTAAAAATATTATTTTTGTACCAGCTACATTAGCGACTCTTGTATGGAAGCATTATATTCTAGGGTTTTTCATTTTTAAACACAGGATGTTTGTCTGTGAGTTTGTATGTTTCTACCAAAGAATCTCCGCTAACCGCTAATCTCCTTAACAGGGTAGCTTCTCATAGGTCCTGGGAAGGTTTATAACTATTTTTGGGAGGGTACCACCACCCTCCCAAGATAAATCACAAAAAATCTGACTTGAACGCAACATAGAAAATAATTACATATTTGAAATAAAAAAAACACTTAAAGAGGCACTGGAGGCCTCTAGGGGCGTAACCGCTAGTACAACATACAGCAATAATAGATATTTCTGAATATTATCATTTATTGATTATTCAAAAATATATATAACTTATTGGTATAAGTATAATATACATAAAAAAGGGCTAAAAATAAGTGTAACAAAATTCTAAAATTATTTAGAATATGTCTAGTCTAATTTTCTATCTAAAAATATTTTTTTACATCAAGAACAATCATGTTCAATTTCTCGCAGTAAAACTAATCCTCGCAGCTGCAACTCAACATAGTCCCTCTCAAAACTCGCAGCATTTTATCAATTTGGAAGATTAATTGTTTGTGTCGATTATATAGCTTTTAATAAATGTGGCCATGGCTGACATAATATCTACAGACTATTAAAAAAAAATTTTTTTTGACAGGGGCTTCGACCCAAGACCGCACGAAAGCGTATTTTTTTGCTTTGTTTTCCAAATGCTATTTAGCGGCTTACCTGTGTAAAAAATTCCGCCACATAGCTGTCGGCCTCTGGTTTGAACTATGAAAATAACTAATACAATCGAGCCTTAATTTGATACATACATCCAATCTTTCCGTATTTCTAGAGTGGCTGCGTTGATAATACAAATATATTTCTTTGAAGTCTGGCCATAAATATGTTATGTAAGACTTTTAGAAACAGCCCATGCGAAAAGAGCAGAGATTTAAAGAAACAAGGACGCACTCGTGCAAAATAAAGGAAATTAAGCATATTTTAATACGCTAACACACTTTCAGTTAAATTTTACGGAATCCCAATCTTATTTGTTAAAGCACTAAACGATTTCCCTTAAAGTGCCTAGTCGAAAACAACCCCCCCCCCTCACTAAACCTAGTAAAATGGCAAAATGTAGTATGGGAAAAATAGTAATAAAACGAACTTGTAAAATTATTTAAAGGTTGGTTAAGAACCGTATTTGGGATATTTACTAACAAGCAAAATGCATAAATGATTGCAGAGAAAACACATTTAATGACTGATAAAGTAAATGAAAGAGCAGCGACTGCCTTAACAAAATTATTCATAAAGAAATGCAGTAGCCTAGCGATCATCTGACATTAAATTTTTATATTTGTGTTCAAATTTTTGTAGAAATTACAATTTTTCCAATTTAATAAAAAACTAAATTTGAGATGCATTTCATAGTTAAATTTAATTTCAATAACAAAAATGACTACGTCCAATATCATGGAATCTATTTCATACATTTTCTATGTCTCGACAGCCCAGAATTAAATGTATACCTGTCTGCTTCCTATTGTAGAAAGAGGTTACCTTTTGCCTGGGATAAATGATACTGGATAGAAACAGGTTTGGCTGGAGCTGCGAATTGTTGACTTTTTGGAGTCTGCTGTAACTTAATAGCGGCCATTTAATTTTTGGTTGCAGTCAGCAGATTTTGACTAAGGCTTTGTGACTAAAATTATGAGCATATTCACTAAAAATGCCTAGTCCAGCAAATAAACATAAATTTTTCAATAAATTTTGTATTTTTAATTTTAGTCATGTTAGGCATAGGAAAAAAACTAAACCTTCCTCTTTATTTTCAATGTTTTTCAAAATATAGGGAGGGGGGTGGATGGTTTTAGAGTTCAATATAGGCCCTTTGAGGGAAAGCACCATTTTTCAAATTAATCGACTAAGATCGTAATTTCATATTCTGAAAAGTTGTTTATGACATATGACTTTAGGTATTCATATTACCAAAGTAAATATGCAATAAACAAAGTTTATAATCCAAAATCTTTGTAACCTTACTTTTAATCCTTCTTGTATATTGTTTCAAATAATGAAATTAATATTTTAAATGTAAAATGTATCTATATATGTACATCATTGGGTTGTATAATAGGTGAGCTTAATTTGAATTCTTTTAAAGATATCTTATTTGTTTTTCTCATGTTTAAGAAGATACGTGTTTTTTTTCACAAAAAAAGCTGAATTACAGCTTTGGTACAAATTTAGCTTATTATTTGCTTGACTACATTTAGTCTTAAAGACAATTTGTGAATTGTCTTAGCTTTTAGAAAAAGTATTACTAAGGCTTATAGAGTAAATATTTATTATTACAATAGGCAAAACTGTAGTTACCCACCCACCCCCCCCCCCCCCCCTGCACCGAACGTCCCACATGTATAGAGTTTCCTTTACACCTGTGCTGTACTTACAAACATACAAATATTCCCTCCAAACTAAATTCAATAGTACATTTTACATAATGCACATATTGATGCTGCGCCTCAAGACTTCCAGGTACACTTTCACAAAGCTGTAATTTAAATTTTATAATCAAACTAAGGCAAAATGTTATTTAAGGCCATAGCTCTTGGTAGTCCCAAAAAAGTTTAGAAATTGTGTGTAAAAATATTTTTTTGGTTCTTATGTTATCGACGTTTTAAAGATCTTAATTTGCACATAATACCAAATAAGATTCAACATAAAAACGAAGCCTTAAGTGGTATAACCTTATCTGTATATTAAGGATGGGAATGGAGATAAATTTTAGAATAAAATCATTGATTGAAAAGATTTAATATTAACCCGGAAAACTTTTTATTATTTGCAAAGTTATTTTTCTCCCCCCTCCCTGATATTTCAAACATTATATGCATATAAGAATACAAAAATAATTAAGAGTATCTCTTAAGTACAAAGCTTTTACAATTTGTGAAAATATTCCACTTTATACTTGTAGTATAGACCTTGTTACTAAACATTTTTCCAAAGGTATTTGCAATTTATACAAAACAAAAAGAAACGGTCAATGACATTAACGTTTAATTTAATAGAACCTTGACAATTGTTATATATCATCGTGTTGTTTTGTTAATTGTTATTATTTTGTATATTTTTTATTCTTGGTTAAAATACCTTACAATGTTAGTAAATTAGTAACTGTACTATATAATACAACATAAACATGCAGCTACTTAATGTTAATATAATACACCTTTAAAATATAATGACAGCTGTTAAATATTTACATTTTATTTCTAATATTGATACTACACTTTTGAAATTTTTAAAGATTTATTTTAGTTAAATGCCATTGGAATTCTGTGCTTGTAGATTCCAATAGAAGTGATTAATATATACTGAAAATGTGTCAACACCCTTTATGGTGAAGTTAAGGGGGTGGCATTCCCCTCACACCTTCAAAAACTTTATGCAATAACCCTAATACTTTAAAACACCCCTGAAAGTTGGGTGTCAAATTAGAAAGACAAACCACTTTTACAAAAACCTTTACACGCCACTGAAATTAATCATGATCATTATTGACCTTGTTTTTATTTCAAGCATTTTTTTTACAATTAAATCAGATAAAGACAATTTTATGTAAGCAAGATATCTTGCATAAAGACAATTTGTTGTTTTAGAGTATAAATAGACTACTCTAATTTTAAATTATATAATAGACTATTTTAAATTTAAAATAATTTGTTAAATTATTACCTATTACCCAAGGATATGAGGTTAAGTAATACCCGACAGACAGCCAATCCTTTGATTGCACGACCTTTCTCTGTAAGTCTTAAATGTGTAAGATATGTAGTAAATGTTAAAGTGCCACAAATTAATATTACATGTCTTCATATGTTATTTAAAAATCGATATTTCTAAATTTAGAATTTAATACATAAATATTAATGTACATGGTGTTTTTTCCTCTATTTTATGATTTTGTCTATATCTATTTATAATTAGTCTAATATACGTGCCTACTTGGTCTAATAGAAGTGCATAATAATCGTTGTATCTGATTTTTCCTTCACAAGCTTAAATAAACGCAAAAGAAAGTTTTGACATACCTGAGCGTTTACTGAGAATTGTGTTAGTATGTGATGGCAGGCCGAACAGTTGGGCTTACCTAAGCAAAGCATCACACAGCGGCACATGTGCTTGTACTCTTTTGGGCGCGGTACACACACCCACACACACACTCTGTCTCTGCCCCCATTCATGTTAATAGTATGAGGGATATAAAGTAAAAAATCAAGTGATGGGCCGAGTAATTTACCAGTCTCCCAGCAAGGGCTTATTTACAACATTCAAAAGTATTTGCTCTGTAGTAAGGTGACCAGAAAAGTTTATACATTTTAAGTTTGATTCTTATTTGCTTATTCATCTGGTTTTTTAGTTAATTAATTCATAATGCTTGTTATACCAAAATGTTTTTTTATTGTCATTTGATACACCTCAATACTAATTTAAAGTGATGAAAAGTTATTTTAAAAGTCTTTTAGAAAAAAAACGGTGTTAATGTTTTGCTATTTTTAAAAATTTATATTATTTAGTAAGTCTTCAAAGATTTTAACTTTTTAAGTCAAAAAAAGCTTTAATGAAAATACTGAATTTGTTTTGTTATTTTTTTGCTATGAACGCCAGGGGCGATGTAAACAATTATATTTGACAAAAGTTATTTATTTTTTTTGCATTGATTAGATATAAAATGCGAGGCAAGGGAAGATTGAAACAGCTGGTTGGTAGCAGATCCTCTGACTGGCTGATTTCTGGCAGGACAGCTCTGGCTACAACCCAGGCCAGGATCAATACTTCTGCCCAGGACAAAGCAGCTTCAGGTTAATACACTTTACATTTTTTTTATAAAGAAATTAAAAGTTTTTAGATTAATCTTTTTGGTGTTTTTAGTATTCTATAATATTAGTTTTCTTCTGTCGGTAACTATGAAACTTATAGCTTTCCTTGTAAATATTATTACTATTGGATTATTGGATATTTGAAATTGATTTATTTATTTCATCCCCCTGTTCATTTTTACTTACTTTTGTTTGACCCCTAAAAAAATATTTTTACTTATTATGTACTCTTAAGTTATGATAAAAAAAATTAATTACTCCTTATGTAGATTAAAATTAAAGTTTTTACAATATTACTATGTTATTAAAACCCAACCAAGATTCAATAAATCCCGTTGTTAAGAAAAATAATTCATATATTGGTTTGTTATTTACAAATTTATTATTATATGACAAAAGAGTTAGCTACTCTATACTAATTTATAAGATTCCGTATATTAAAATCTGTAATAGAAGGAAAAATAACCTTAAACAATAACTTAAAATCATAGAGTTACTATACTAAAACTTTGCATTAAAAAGCTGTACAAAGATCATGCGACGAACAGTAAAGAAAAATCTAACGCAATTGTATAGAAAAGTACGCTTAAAGGTGCAAATACTGAATAAAAAACCTAAGCAAAACAAATAAAAAGGTACAGAAAATTACAAAACTGAATGTTGCAACATCTATAATACAAAGTAGAACGATGTTTGTTTGTCTGTCTGTCTGTGTGTTTGTTTGTAGCGAAGGATCTCGCTAACCACTAAACCGATCGGGTTCTCCTTACAGGGTAGCTTCTCATAGGTCCCGGGAAGGTTTATAACTATTTTCTTGGGGGGTGGGATACCCCTAACCCCCCCCCCCCAAAAAAAAATGAGAAAAAAAAAATTTAAATCTAAAACACGAAAAATTAGTTTGATAAAACCTCTTGGGGCAAAGCCCCTAGAGTCTAGAGGCGAAGCCGCTAGTCTATAAACAAAGTAGAATAATGTCTGTCTGTTTGTTTGTTTGTAGCGAAGGATCTCGCTAACCGCTAACCGATCGGGTTCTCCTTTACAGGAAAGCTTCTCATATGCCCCTAGAGGCTAGGGGCGAAGCCGCTAGTATATTATATTATAGCCACAAGCGTACCTACTAGTTAAGAACCAAAATGAAAAACAAGCCACCACAATATTCATTTACAATCAAGTAACTGCTATCCAGATTGATGGAATTTGACAGTCAAGATCGGCTGAGAAAATATGTCAGGGAGAGAAGGGACATAAAATAAATAAAATTGATCTTGTACCCAAAGTTAAAAAATCGCTCTAATTTTTTTAATTAAAGACTTTGATATTTTTATTCTGAAATCTTGTTTGGTGGGAACAAACAATCAGTTCCCAATCATTTTCACAAATAATTTTAATCTACAAAAGGGTAATTTTGTTTATCTTTGTAATTGGGAGTGTAACTTGAGTACTGAGAACCCCCCTCCCTTATCTTTGAAAAAAATTAAATATAAGCGGAAAGGGATAGTTTTTCATTACTTTAGGTTAGGTTAGGTTATAATGGATACTGGGCAGACCAGTAGCGTCAGGGGACTGCAGGTATAGGACCCGCAAGGTTAGGGGCCCTCTCAGGAGTTAGGTAAAGGGGGAAAAATGAGAAAAAATACTCTAAATATTCATTGTACAATGGTCTATTTGTTAGATACTTTTGCGGTTATAGCCATGTAACAACATTACTGCAAACTATAAATTTAAATCTAATTAATTTTCTTGTATTCATTCGAATCCGGTTCTCATCCATACGAAAAAACTATGTCTATCATCGTATTATATCCAGCTTTCTACGAATATAAAAATGTACAATCATAATTGTACGTTCTATATCCGCGGAAAGCCGTTTATGATACGATGAAAGAAATAACTATTATTTTATTTAATTTTAGCAAGTGTTGGGGTAGAGGATGCAGCTGACAAGATTTCTTTCAATGATCCAAAGTAGGTCTTTGAAAAGGAGTGAATCTACTCTTTATGCCATACTTGTCGTTCGGTCATAATTTACTTTTAAACCCTCCATTAAGATTTTTGTTTATGCTCATGCGTAATGCAAACAAAATTTTAAGATATTTAGACTAAGAAATACACAGCCTAATTTGACCCAATTTAATGTAAAAATGTGTAGAATATCTATCTAAAAAACAAGGATGACAACATCCATAAGTAGCGAAGCATAAAAAAGAGTTATAAACTGGTTATAAAGCAGATGTTCAGTCAGTTGTCATAACAAAGAAAAGAAAGAGAGGGAATATGCAAAAACTAAAAGAAGATCACGAAAAAAAATGTCTTTTGAAAAATAACCAACAGACAAGCGGATAAAACAAAGTATAGACTAGATGCGCATATGTCATAGGAATCTTCACTAAAAATGTTAGCTTCAATAGCAGCTGAGAAAATCATATTTTCCCCATAGAGTTACGGACTAAGGATAGACAAAGTGATTTATAGAGTAGCTAAAATCCTAAATATAACAACAATTTTTTAAAAGCGAATCACATAATTGATGGACTGAAATGTTACCAATGATATATCAGTTCCAATTAAAGCTTTAATCCCGATTTGTTCCCCAAAAGATGACAAATTATTAAAATTAGATCTATCAATACAAAAATTGATTTTGAAAGACACAATATTGCAACAAACCTATTAATTTACTTGATTTGATTGTAGAGAGGCGTACATCAGCAAGAAGACGAGTGAAATTTTCCGCGCCTACTTTGTCCTCACCCTCTGCGGAATCAGACCTTTGGTGGAAAACAATGATAAGGTACTTTCCAGTATGGCTTTGAAACCGATTGATATCCGCTGGATTAGAAACGGTTTGGAGCCATGCTAAAAAATCGTATTATAGACATTTTTGTACAAATAATAAAATCAAACTATCAAAATAATACCAGTTTTGTTGGCCCTGGTCTTTGGCCCTTCGAGGTCAACAAAACTGGAATTTTTGAACCTAAAAATCCTACAATTTATGAAAACGCTAAGATAGATTAATTTTCATTTTACATTGACCTGGGGAAAAAAACCTCCTTTTTAATTTACAATTGACTATTAATGAATTTCTTTTTAGTTGATGAAACTTGGTCAGAAAATTCTTGGCAAAGCACTTTTCGGACAACTTATGAAACAGGAATTGTTCAGTCTTTAATCAAAGGAATTGTTGAAATATTTGGTGTTGACGCAAGACTACTAATATTTGATTTTTTTTGCTACAGTCTTAAAATGCACAGTGTGTTCTATAAATTAATTGGAATCATCTAAACAATGTGTAAATATGACAGCTTCCTTCATATTGCATTTGGACAAAAACGAACCCTTTAAAGAAATATGTTTTTGATGCTTATTTTAGGGGTTCTGGGTACTTTTCCCCGAATCGATTCCCCATAATCGAATTCCCTTTTTTATATTCCTAAACTTCATTTTGCCTATGTGACGGATTCCCTTTAAAAATGATACCCCTGAAGTATGATATCCATAATGCGCTAATTCTAATTACACTTTGCCGACAGATCATATATCCTATAGTCCACATTTCCAAGTGCCCTTGATCTCCATTCCTAAGTACCCTTCTAATTATAATTGCTCTTAAAAAGGGGGTAAAGCAATAAAATCAAAGACCCCATATCCTGTACTTAAATCAGCGTGCAATAAGGGGTTGTAAAAAATGATTGGGTTTAAAATATTGCCACGGTCGTAGCGGTCATGCGTGTTGCGTCATATTGGAAGGGTGACGCAAATTTCAGATCTCGTTTTTTCGCTGATTTTACTTCATAAGATAAAAGCGATGCTTGCAAGATAATTTTTATTCAAATCGCGAAATCTGGGATCTGAAATTTGCGTCACCCTTCTAAACTGAAAGTGGGGAAGAGAATAAGGGAGGGGGTAGAACCGGTTATAATAATGTTTTGTTTTCTTGACTTTAGATTAAACTTCACCGTAAAAAAATAGATGAAAGAAGGGGAAGTATACAAAATGATTGAAAAGGATAAACGTAGACACTCCCAATCTTCCCCCTCCCCATATTTGTATTAATAAAACTTAAATCAAATTCAAATATTTATTGGAACAAAACAACATATAAAGGGTGTGCAAAAAAATGCGGAACTTTTGAAATTGCGCGGCTTGTGTTAATAGTAGAAAAATGTTACGCATACCGTTAGAACCGCTAGGAATTCTATTTTTTGGAAATTTAAAAACAATTCCTGTGCTACGCTAGTTTAGGAGCTACATGTTAAAATGTCCCAACTGACTTAAAACTTGACTTGCGAGTAAATTTTGGGACATATTACGATCTGGCTCCTTGATTATTTGTAGAACAGGTCAGGTACCGTTCTTGTATTTCCAAAAAATACAGGTCATAGCGGTTCTAACGGTATGCGTAACATTCTTCTACTATTAACACAAGCCGCGCAATTTGAAATTTAAAAATGTAGGCATCTCTTTTTGCAAAATATCTTCTCTAATTTTTAGTTATATTTTAAAATTTACTCGCAAGTCAAGTTTTGCCTCAGTTGGGACATTTTAACACGTAGCTCCGTAACTATAAGTAGTAGAGGAATCGTTCTTACATTTCCAAAAAATAGACTTCTTAGCGGTTCTAACGGTATGCGTAACATTTTTCTACTATTAATACAAGCCGCGCAATTTCAATTTGAAAAAGGTCCGCATTTTTTTTGCACACCCTTTACATTTAAAATCAACATTTATAAATGATAATTACATTGCATTAAAAATTTATTAATAAACTATTTGTTAACAATGAATACTATAGATTTATTTTAAAGTTAGTATGTTTTTCAACCTATATGTTTAACACATTATATTACAAGTATCCAATGACTGAAAAACGCCGGGGGACGGTGTTGAAAAAAAATGTTTTTATATAATTTATTTCAAGTTAAATATGAAACAAACTATGAATTTATATATTTTTAAAACTTATTCTAAATAATGAAAAAAAAATCACGCCCTTTATAATTCAAGCATCGATTGCATATATTTCTTTATCACTCTGTTTATTTGCAATGCTTTGGAGGGGATGAAAAGTCTTGACAAAAATGTATTGTCCTTCCCTTTATTCTATTATATAAAGTAAAAAAAAAATTTCTTCTGAAGGTTAAGATTTCAATAACTACTGAACTGAATGAGTTCTCCCTTTTAAGGAAGTTCCACATAGGTCCCGATATGCTTTTTAGTTATCATATGTTTAGATTTATGGTTTTTTTACCCTTATTAAGACAAAAGGATCATGTTACTTGTCGATGCAGCGCTGCACTTACAAGTAACATGTTTAACTTTGCTGCACTTACAAGTAACATGTTAAAGGGAGATAAAAAAAAAGGAGATAGACAGACAATGTTAGTTATATTTTTATCGAAAATAAGCTTTTTAGTCATTTCTAAAGAACTTCAAAACCCCAAACAACTTTCTCATCTTGAACCAAATTATACAAGGAAAACTCCTCCCACTCTTTTTCTCCTGAGAAATTTCCACCAATTTCTAAATTAAACCTTTGATTTAAAAAATCTCCACCCTCTAAAAAACATAACTCAGGGCAATTTCATGTACAACCCCCTCCGGCTCCCTCCCTTCTATTCCAACAAAATTAAACCAGAAAAACTCGTCCCACTTTTTTATTAGTAAGTATCTCTATAGGGAATGGAGGGGGGATATTGCTGCATCTACAAGTAACATGTATGAGTTTGCTGCATCTACAAGTAACATGTGATAAGCGCTGCATCGACAAGTAACATGATCCAGAAAAAATCCCTAGATGCTAGGGGCGCAACCATTTGGATGAGATAAATCGCTAAATCTCCTGCGGAGATTTTGCCATGTACAAAATTATTGAACAAAAGAAACTTTGTAATCGACACAAAATATACCTTTTCAATAACTATTCCATATGCATTAGTACACTATCTTATATTTTTATTACGGTTTTTTTGAAAATATTTATTATTGCAATAATGTGCGCAAGTGAAGGCACACTAATATTTTTATTGTAATATCAATGAATTCTGTCTTTCCTCACCAGAAATAAAGGGAATATATTTCTTTATTTGTCATTTTTAACAAATGGTTAGTAGTTATTTAGTTTAAATTGGCTGAAATTACAATTTCGTAAGCAATCTACTTCTTTGTTGGCTCGGATCTTCAGGGAAATAAAAGTGTAAAAAATTTTAATTTCCGTATCCGTAATGAACAATACGAAAGGATTTTTTGATATTTCATTGTATTTGTAACAATTACGAATTTCTAGGAGCGAAGTAGGTAATAACCAAAAGCTATTTTATAAACTATTATTAATATTATATTTTAAAATCTTAAATGTAAATTTAAATAGAAAATCACTTTACTCTTTTCTATTCTTTTAAGTGTTGTCCTTTCCCGGCCCTTAATAGGAACTTACAACTTTCAAATTTTACGACTTATAATATTATTAGATTATAACTAGAATGAAATAAAAAAGTTTTCACATTTAAACCTTCCTTATGTTCTTGTTTTGATATATATCCAAGATCTTACTATTTTTGTTCATACTGGCAATTTTTTTCTTTTATTTTGTTGCGTTTTAGTACCTTAAAACCGACTTAATTATTTTTTAAAAAACTTAAATTACTTCAAAAACTAAGAGGTCTACAAAAAAACCGATTGCATATCTGAATTCTATCGAAAATTTTACATCTACTACGTACTAAAAGCACCGGCTAGCTATTCTAAATAAAAAGCAAAAAAGTTAAGACACCTTCTTTATGAAAATATAGCTTTAATGTGAAAAATTGTGAATTTTCTAAAAAGTTTTGTAATGTAAGAGTGTCCCTGCATTGTCATATGGGATAAATTAAATCTCCCGCCATTTAAATATAATACATTGTAATTAGAGTATTTAACAATCCTATGTCAAAACTTTTGCCGATAAAATAATATTGTTTCTATGGATATCAGATACTGGGCTAACTGTTAAGAGGAAATACGATCTCATGGATGTAAGACATTTAGGTAGGATAAGTACATTGGGGAAAAGTGTCGGAAAGAATAACAATGGATACAATAAATTATGGTAATCTAGTTTGTGGAAATCTATTTGTGGGAATTTAAACAGTGCAGTGGAAATCGAATTAGGGAAATGTGTAGGATACCCATTTTAGGATAGGTTAGGAGCGGTTAGAAGAAATTAGCTTGGATAGTAATCCGTAGGGATAAGGCAGGGAATAAAATTAATTTTTTAAGAATAAGGTGTGGGGGTTTTATTTGCCAAGAAATAGGTTCGAGTAAAAGCAAGATATGTATACCTATCTATAGTACAAAGTAGTAGGATGACTAGGTAATGACTATCTTCACATCATCCTGTGTTGATTTAAAGCTATCAATTTTGGGGGTAGGATACATCACTTCCATAAAATAACTCTCTACCCTTTTTAGATTTTTTTTCAATATTGAAAAGAGGAATTTTCCATCATTATTATTAAATTCAAACACATAAAATATATTTTTAAAATTTGAGAATGAATACCGAACACAAACAAATTTAGAGCATTTTCTTTTTTTTTATCAAGAAAAATGTACAATTGACACATAGAGTCTTACCACATTGTAGTTAGAATATTTTCCTTCAAGCTTTCTACCGAATATTTTCAATTTGATTTAGAAAAATGTCATTGTCTGAAAACAAACTAAAAGTTGTTTCATTTTTGCACAATTTTTAAAAAACATTTCATATTAAACCTTGTTTTGCAATTGTGTTGATCATGACACAGTAAAATCGGGTACAACAGTCTAGAGCAGCAGTGACTTTTTGGATCGTGGAAAGAAAACGAAGTAACGGGTTTCGTAGTATTTTCACAGTAGCTTTTGATAGGTTATATTAGGATAGGTTAAGTAAATGATAATAAATGCCCCGCAGTGGCTTAAAATAGGATAATTCTACTGTGAAAATACACTAAATTTCTTTCCACGATCCTACTACTTTTCTGACAAAACTCTAAGGGTATTAAGTAAAGTGACGCCCAACAGAAAACCAACTATTTAATTTTTATTTCTGAGAAATTCCTTGGCTGTGCACTGTAAGGACTTGCTAAAATATTATATTTACTCACTAGCATTATTCTAAACGCTGGCATCAATAGGAAGGAGCTAATGTCAGGTTTGGCCCTAGAGTCGTACCTATCACCTCTTCTTCAAAAAACTGGTTTTTATAATATTATTTTTAATGTCTTGTGAATGTGCTTGAGATAATTGGCCAGTATACAAAAAAAGGAAAAATACTGAAGAATAAAATGAACAGACTTTTTATGGCCACTTTGTTGCCGGGGAGGACAAGGAGAAGATCAAGCCCATCATCTCGAGGATGCAGTCCTTTGGTGTCAAGTCCATCCTTGACTACAGCGTAGAGGAGGACATGGCAGACACCAAGGAGAAGGAGAAGGGTGTGGAAGCAAGGAAAACGGTGATTATATTTGGGTTAATTGTTCGGACTGCAATCGACGGGACGTAAATGTATTTCGCCCGCAAGAATAACAACTAATCCAATCGTTTTATAGTTCACTGTTATACTCTAACTTCTCTTTATTTTGGATTTGGATTTGGCTTCCTTACAGTAAATAAATAAACTTTGAAATGAGCCTATATTTATATGTTTCTGGGTTTTAGTTGTATTGAATTTATTACAGTGAAATATTTGAAATTATTTAAAACGGTCAACCACTAACAGTTCAATGTGCCTCAATTGTATTTATTACAGTGATATATTTAAAACGGTCAACCACTAACAGTTCAATGTAAACCATGTTAGGGCAATAACCGTTGGTCGAAATAAACGCGCCAATTTAAAAATATACCTGAAAATTTACATCAATCAATATCAATCAATCAGTTAATTGTTATATATATGTAGGTCCCTGAGGCACAATCAACAGCGCATAAACAGTTGGCCCAGTACACAGCCATTGATGAGTCTGAGCACAAGGAGGTGGACAGGAAGCACAAGCTTAACTCTGCCAGAGTTTACTTCTACCAGGTAAACAGGATACAAGAATAGGTCAATATGGACGAGTCTGACCAGAAGGAGGTGAACAGGAAGCACAAGCTCAACTCTGCCAGAGTTTACTTCTACCAGGTAAACAGGATACAAGGATAGGTCAACATTGATGAGTCTGAGCACAAGGAGGTGGACAGGAAGCACAAGCTCAACTCTACCAGGTAAACAGGATACAAGGATAGGTCAACATTGATGAGTCTGAGCACAAGGAGGTGGACAGGAAGCACAAGCTCAACTCTACCAGGTAAACAGGATACAAGGATAGGTCAACATTGATGAGTCTGAGCACAAGGAATTGGACAGGAAGCATAAGCTCAACTCTGCCAGAGTTTACTTCTACCAGGTATACAGGATACAAGGATAGGTCAACATTGATGAGTCTGACCACAAGGAGGTGGACAGGAAGCACAAGCTCAACTCTGCCAGAGTTTACTTCTACTAGGTATACAGGATACAGGGATAGGTCAACATTGATGAGTCTGAGCACAGGGAGGTGGACAGGAATCATAAGATCAACTCTACCAGGTATACCAGATACAAGGAAAGGTAAATATTGATGAGTCTGAGCACAAGGAATTGGACAGGAAGCATAAGCTCAACTCTGCCAGAGTTTACTTCTACCAGGTAAACAGGATACAAGGATAGGTCAACATTGATGAGTCTGAGCACAAGGAGGTGGACAGGAAGCACAAGCTCAACTCTACCAGGTAAACAGGATACAAGGATAGGTCAACATTGATGAGTCTGAGCACAATGAATTGGACAGGAAGCATAAGCTCAACTCTGCCAGAGTTTACTTCTACCAGGTATACAGGATACAAGGATAGGTCAACATTGATGAGTCTGACCACAAGGAGGTGGACAGGAAGCACAAGCTCAACTCTGCCAGAGTTTACTTCTACTAGGTATACAGGATACAGGGATAGGTCAACATTGATGAGTCTGAGCACAGGGAGGTGGACAGGAATCATAAGATCAACTCTACCAGGTATACCAGATACAAGGAAAGGTAAAAATTGATGAGGTTGAGCACAATGAATTGGACAGGAAGCATAAGCTCAACTCTGCCAGAGTTTACTTCTACCAGGTAAACAGGATACAAGGATAGGTCAACATTGATGAGTCTGAGCACAAGGAGGTGGACAGGAAGCACAAGCTCAACTCTACCAGTTAAACAGGATACAAGGATAGGTCAACATTGATGAGTCTGAGCACAAGGAATTGGACAGGAAGCATAAGCTCAACTCTGCCAGAGTTTACTTCTACCAGGTAAACAGGATACAAGGATAGGTCAACATTAATAAGTCTGAGCACAAGAAGGTGGACAGGAAGCACAAGCTCAACTCTGCCAGAGTTTACTTCTACCAGGTATACAGGATAAAGGGTAGGTAAACATTGATGAGTCTGAGCACAAGGAGGTGGACAGGAAGCATAAGCTTAACTCTGCCAGAGTTTACTTCTACCAGGTATACAGGATACAAGGATAGGTCAATATTGATGAGTCTGAGCACAAGGAGGTGGAAAGGAAGCATAAGCTCAACTCTGCCAGGTATACAGAATAAAGGGATAGGTCAACATTAATGAGTCTGAGTACAAGGAGGTGGACAGGAAGCATAAGCTCAACTCTGCCAGGTGTACAGGATAAAGGGATAGGTCAACATTGATGAGTCTGAGCACAAGGAGGTGAACAGGAAGCTCAAGCTCAACTCTGCCAGAGTTTACTTCTACCAGGTAAACAGGATACATGGATAGGTCAACAGTTATATTACCCAGTTATAATTATAACCATACGATATTCTTTAAAAGATCCTTCTCGTAAATAGCAAAAATAAACAAAGTTTCATAAATCTTTCAGGTTAAACAAGTATTTTACCTGACCTAACTGTCCTAAGTCCGTGCTCTACTGCTATTGTGACGTAGTTACGTATTTACCATATTTATATAATAGCGTAACTTTTAGAAATGATTATGTAATAATTTTTTTCGAAACCGATTAATATCCCGTGGATAAGAACCGGTTCTCAGCCACACTGAAAAATCATGAATTTTATCGTTTTATATCCTTCGACATCTCGAGGCCAACAAAACTAGATTTAATCTTATAATTGTACATTTTTTATATTCGCGGAAAGCTGTTTATAAAAAGATGCGATATATAACTATTATTGAATCCAGGGTGAAGCAAACTGTGATAGGAACATGCAAACCTTTCTGGACTGTATCGACGCCGTCAAGGGGTCCACCGGAGGCACGGGATTCTCCGCTATTAAACTGACGGCTCTGGGTAGACCAGAAATCCTGGTAGGTTTTTTTTCATTTAAAGTGTTCTACTTACACAAATAAAATCTTAGAATTTAGGAAAAAATCGGAATTTAAAAGAATTAGTGCAGTTTTTTATGAATAGCTATATGCTACTTTGTAAGAATTCGCCTCTATAAATCATTTTACTATATGTATGCAAATTAATTATGTCAAGCCTACATAAAATCCAATTTTTAAAACTTTAAACTAAACTTTATACTGAACTTTAAACATTTTTGTCCTGTCCTTTGAAGAAACTTTTATTCATATGTTTAAATTCAATAGGTAAAACTTTTGAAAAAAAGGTTATATTCTAATTTGTAGTCTCAGAAATTGTCAATCAAATGCTTTGTTTATATCAAGAAAATTAATAATTTATAAAATTATTCTAATTTGCATTATAAGAAACAATTTTTAAGTACAAATTTTTAGGAAAGTGTTATGAAAGAAAGTTATTTTATAAGCCTTAAACTATTTTTGTGAGAAAAAAAAACTAAAACTTTTTTCAGATTCGGCTTTCAGATTGTATTGAGAAGACAAGGAGATATTATACACAGGTCAGTAACATCTATACAACAAGAATATCCTATTATAAATTAGAAAGTATTTTGTCTGAAACTAGAGATCTCTGAAATTGATAGTCCGAAAATGTTATACTTTTCCGGTAAGCTTTATTAATAATTTACGATGGTTTAAAGCTATTTTCCTGACACCCCCCGCCCTCCACAAGAGGCTAACTAGTTTATAAGATTGTTTTTGTCTCTTAGATTTTTAAAAGAAAATTATCAGTAAAAGACGATATTTAAACATGTCAAATTCTATAAATAGTTTGCTCTTTATTTAACTGTTAATTGTTGGATTTATATTTGTTTATGTGATTATTAACTTTCTAGCAAGAGCTGCAGCCGCATAACTTGTTTATTAAAAAAAAGCCGTTTCCTTTTTTATAATAAGCAGCTGCCAATAAAAAATCTGTTACAAGAGTAGATGAAACTTTTTGGTCAATTATAACAGCTCTAGAAGTTAATGTGCATCTTAATAACCAAACAGAATGCTCGCTATCTTCAATTTGATGACAGGCAAAAGTCTCAAATCAATTTTGTACGAGAAAATTTTCTGTACTGACTTTTCGACATTTACAAAAATTTGTAGAAGGATACATTTCTTTACTAAAATATACTAAACTAAAATATGTTTTAAACCAAATTAAATTCAACTTTTATAATCAGTTTTAGTGATTATTTGCCTTTGTACTTTTAACACAAGTACATTTTTGGATATTTGATTTCTGTCACAGTACATTTATATACAATAGTAACAGTTTGTAGTACTTTGAATAATTTTGATATTACATGTTTTTAAAAATTCCCTCTAACCCACGAAAAGGCAGGTTTTATTCCGGTGGAATACTGACTGATAAATTTATTATAGGTTACTGGTAAGAAGGGTATGGTGATCAAGGGTAACGTGAACAGAGACAGCTTTCAAGATATTTTCAAGGAAAAGAAGATTCAGACAGCAGATGTGGACAAGTTCCTGGAGAATATGGTGGGGGATAAAGAAGGGTAATCTTTTATTATTATTTATGGCATCGTATTTTAGACAGCTTTTCGTAAATATTCAAATGAAAATTGGAAAATTAAAACTGGTTTTGTTAGAGAGGTGCATTAAGTTTATGATTTTTATTTCTAAATTCGTGGAAAATTTTTGTAATTCGATGCCAAACATGCTGAGAAGCAGTCCTAATCCACAGGATATTAATCGGTTTCGAAGCCATTCTAGAAAGTGTATTCTTTAGATATTATCTTTCCTCGCTAAGTAAAAAGATGTATTTATGGATGGTTGCAGAGAAAATGCAGGATCTCGCGGTCATACACAAATACAACATGACAGGGTTGATGCAAGATTTAGATTCCAATTTTCGCGTTTTATGATAATTGTCCAACCCCCATATAGAATACAGGATAGGGTCCTACACCCTCCCATAAAATTAAGTCCCCCCCCCCTTATAAAATTGCATCACTAATCTTGTATTGCATATAATCACGAGGTCCAGCATTTTCTCTGCAACCATCGTATGCATGTACATATATATGACGTTACAGAATTAATTTGACTTTATTATAGAACTAACATAAAAGAATATCTCTAAATACAACCAAATCCAAAAATACTCAATTTTCTCACAAATTTCTATATAATTGTTTAATAGTTATTTCTCGCATCGTATTATAAACGGCTTTCCGCGGATATAGAAAGTACAAATATGAGATTAAAACTAGTTTTTTTTAGCCCCGTGGTGCCGAAGGCACCGGCTAAAAAAACTGGTTTTAATCTTATGATTGTACATTTTTATATTCGTAGAAAGCTGGATATAATACGATGCTAGACATAGTTTTTTCGTATGGATGAGAACCGGTTCCTATCCACCGGATTCGAATGAATACGAGAAAATCTATTATTAAATATTTTCTTTATTGTTTCATTTTTTCATATTTTAGTATAATCCACTTATTTGACTGGTCGAGCCTCATTGATCATGGTAAACAATTGGGAGATGTTTTCCAGGTTATTTTTATTTTTTTTACCTACTATTTTTATATAAATTTTATATTTAATTAACTTTTTTGTTTCATAGATATTAATAAGAACTATATCCATGGGTGGCAATGGCATGTGATTTTTTCTTGCAAATTAAGAATTAACCATATTGGATTGAGATTTTTTTATGGATTTTTTTTATATTTGGGTTTGGTATTTTCACTTTGAAATATGTAGTATAAACGAAGTAGCTTATAGTGCCTAATAAAATATGACATCATATAAATGTACAATGAATGTACAGTTTATATCAGTTTAGATCAATAACAATATGTACTGGCCTATCATTGGTCATTTGTATTGTATGACGTCATTTTTTATTGGGCACTATAAGCTGCTTCAGTATAAACACGTAGAAAATCGATCATTTTCTGATTATAAAATTGTAGGAGGATTTTTTTTATGTCTGTATCTAATTTCTAAATTGAAGAAGACTTTTTGATTCTGATGAAATCAAAGTTGACCTTGTTAGCAAAGGTTGTATAATTCAGGTGCCCAACCTAGAGACTGGTAAAATGGAACCTCTAATTACTGGAGATGATAATGGAGCTCTCACTAAAGATGAAGAAATTCAATTCAGAAACATGGTCAACAGATTGCATAAAATCTTTACGGTAAGTCTTTTTTAATTTTGTTCCAATGCACGCCAAGCTACAATTGAATCAAGACAAAAGTAAGTGCCGAGCTCTGGGACCTATGTATGGTGAAATTAGACATATAACCATGATGATTCCAGGTAAAACCAAAATATTTCAGCGGGATCTTTTTGAGAAAATTAGATTAAAAAATTTCAAGTTCAATTTTCACCCCCTAGGAGTTGCCGCATAATCATGACAAGAAAAGCAAAGATTATTTATTTAAAATTTTGAACAACTTTGCTTTTATAAAATTTTTCATAAAACCACTCCTGAAGGGAGTTCATTCATTGCCATTTTTATCAGTTGCTTTGCTAAGGTCACGAAAATTCATCCTTAAATAAATCATATATAGAGAGGTTTTATGAAAGACTTAATAAAAGCAAAGTTGTTCAAAATTTCAAATTTATAATCTTTGCTTTTCTTGTCATGATTATGCGGCAACTCCTAGGGGGTGAAAATTGAATTTGAAATTTTCAAATCTAATTTTCTCAAAAAGATCCCGCTGAAATATTTTGGTTTTACCTGGAATCATCATGGTTTTATGTCTAATTTCACCATACATAGGTCATAGAGCTCGGCACTTACTTTTGTCTTGATTCAATTGTAGCCTGGTGTGAATGATTTGTTTGAAAGGTTCATGGTGCTTTATAACTAGCTTTGTCGATCAAATTCTTGATCAATTTATCAAATAAAATATCATGATAGAAATCAATAGGATAAAATGTACTTTTGCTTTCACTTTTCGGTCAGTGAAAAAAAATAACCATTTTTATCAAAGTTTTTATGCCAACGAATGCAAGAATGTGTTTATAAAGTTTAGGTACCAATATAATTTATCAGTTCAATCTCGCTCTCTGATTCGACCCACACCTAAGAATGGATATAGAATACGTGGATATATTGACAGGGGGAAATTTTTACGTCTATTTAGTTAGCTAATATGGACCTCATTTATTTATCAGTTCGTTCATCCAGCAGGATGGGAGTATCATTATTTTGAACTTCTGAAAGTATCACTTTATTAGAGAACATAAAAATCTGGTGCAACATCCGAGTAATTATATATAGATTACCCAAAGAGCGTGCCATTGATTTGATTGTTTTTTAGTATGCACGTGAACAGAATGTGAGAGTTATGATTGACGCAGAACAATCTTACTTCCAACCAGCTATTCATAGGTATTATTTTAATCAAGGCTGCTCGGTTAGTACGCAACATAAAACGTAAAAATTTAGGACTTCCTTACACTGTAAAAGTAGTTATCTTGAAGAAGCTTATAGTGGCTAATAATAATGAGTAATGACGTCATGCAATACAAATGACCAATGATTGTCCAGTATACATTGTAATTGATCAATGGGAAATGTATACTTGCCATGGTTTTTTTTGGACTTGCATTAAGGCTTAAATCTACTGGTTGGTTGTCTGTAGGCTGTTATTCTAGGCTAAGTCCACAAACCATGGATAAATATGTCATCTAAAAAATGCATTTTGCATCCTACTTTTCCACAATGAATTATAACATCATTTTTTGTCTTCATGGCATTAAAAAATCTAAATGTAAATGTTATCAATAAAGATAATAATCAATGTTAAAATGTCAAAAGTGGAGGCAAAGTAGTTTTTTCTAGAGGTTCCATATTTATTTCTATTATAATGGCCCGGTCAAGACTGGCATAATCATAGCTTAGTTCAAGTCATAGCCAAAGATTTTAAAATTGCACCTAATTTTACTATTAGTGTAGCGTTATATTTAAAGTGGGAATGTATCGGCCCCAAAAAGACAAATGCACATTTAGGACATAATGGAAAGGGTGACTTATAAAAGGTTTTGTTGCCTATGGGTCTTTGGCTGACATAATCTTAAATTTTGTTCATAAATTTTGGTTTCAGAAAAAGAAAAAAAAGTTGTGGCGAATCCGTTCTGAAATAGTTATTTGTCGCATCGTATTATAAACAGCTTTCCGCAGATATAAAAATATAAGATTAAAAAAGTTTTGTAAGCCTCGAGATACCGATGGCACATTTTTATATTCGTAGAAAACTGGATATGATACGATACGATACATGATTTTCCAGTATGGCTTAGAACTGGTTCTAATCCAGCGGATATTAATCAGTTTCAAAGCCATACTGGAAAGGTTATTATTGGTTTTTCTAAAAATAGGAAGTTAATTTTTGTTTAGGTTAGCCATTGAAATGATGAGATCTTATAACACAGACAGAGCAATTGTGTTTAATACTTACCAATGTTATCTCAAGAAAGCTCACAAAACAATTGTTCTTGATCTTGAACAGGTTAGTATTATATGCAATTACAAGCGGATGAGCTCCTAGCATTTAGGAGATTGTGTTTTTAGGAGTAATGAAAATAGGAAAATAGCCTAAACCAAACTTAGATATAAAAATTAAATATAGCCTCAAACCATCCTTGAACCTATAAGAAACTTTCACATAAAATGTTGAACTGAATCGGTTCAGTATTTATTGAAATCCTAAAAAAACCTTAAAGGACAATTATGTCCAAAGATAGCGCAGTAATAACAAGCTATCGATATTTTTTTAAGCAAAGCGGATAAACATTAGAAACACCCTACTACTCTATTTTATTGAAATTATTAGTTTATTAATTTTCATTTAGAAGAAAAAGTATTTTTTAGAACGGATTAAGCAGATAGACGTCTTGTTACTGTGATAACCTAGCACTTTGTATCAAAGAGAATCCAATAAAAAAAATTTGGAGCTAAACTTGTTTGTGGAGCTTCCATGGAGCAAGACAGACAGACAGACAAAGAGACATTCTATTGCTATCTTGATTAATAAATATGAATAATAACAATTTAGGCAAAGAGGCAAAACTTTTATTTTGGAGCTAAACTTGTTCGTGGAGCCTATATGGAGCAAGAGAGGGCAAGAGCAGCTCTGCTCGGATATAAAGATCCAATTAATCCAAATTACGAGGTAAGTTGTCATTTAATAATCTTTTGGTCATATTTTAAAGGTTCAAAAATAAGACTAAAATATTTCCTTTTTTCAAAGATGAAGATTTGACTATATTCTTTTTTTAATGGAAAGCGTTTTTAAAGTTAAATTTTTTCCGTCAGTACGTCCTTCCGTGACAGATAGCTCTGAGCTTTTCAGAAAGGGGAGTTCCTTAAATTCAGTCTTTTCAATTTAGATATAAAAGATTTTTAGACTTTTGACTTTAGTGATTTTAAAAATGTAGACGTTTTTATGTTTAATAAGTCGCATATCAGCAAATGCATATATATTTAGGCTACAAGTGAGATGTACCATAAAGTATTAGACGAATGTTTAACTAGGTAAGATTAACAATTATCCTTATATAAAATTAACATGGTTTTCGAGTGTCTATCTATCTGTTTGTCTGTTGTAAATGATCGCTATGATCGATATGGTTCACCTTTACAGTGAAGATTTTTTGAAAGGTTTCCTTTAAATCACCACTAGAAAAATTAACAGCCCCCACCCCAAAAATAGCTATTACTTTTTTCTCTTTAAAATTAAACTTGAAAGTGAAGAATCTCACTACCCCCCACCCCTCCTCATAGGAGCCTCTAGTTGCACCTTAAATTACAATGACATTAAATTATGTGGAAAATAAATGACACCTGAAAAATATTTTATTTATAGATGATAAACATTTGTTCGATATCTATATCTTAAACTAGATAAAACTTTAATAAAAAGCTTATTTATTTAGAATCCATGAATTGAAGACCTCTGGAGCAGATCCGCAGCGGGTTGGAATCATGGTTGCCAGCCACAATGCTGATACTGTCAAATTTGGAGTTAGAAGGTAGTAATTTTATCACGGTCTAGTCTCTTGCAATGCATAAATTGCCTATGAATAATTTTCAGTAACTCTATGCAGTAATTGAATCTATATGCCAAGGATGAATGTGTGTCTGTCCAAATAAAAAGGTTATCTCGTTTTTTGCTTCAGATTTTCAATTATTAGATTGTAAGTTTCAGAAAATTATTTCTAAACGTTTATGGGGTGTGTATGTCTGTCCACAAAAGAACAGTTATCTTTATTTTATTTCCGAAAGGCATCAGCTTTTAGGAAAACTAATCTTGTTTGATTTTTAGGATGGCTGAGCTTGGTTTGGATCCACAAGAACGAGTTCTGTGCTTTGCCCAGCTTCTCGGAATGTGTGATCAAATCACTTTCCCTCTTGGTAATTCAAATTAAGATAAATTAGTCTACATCCCATTCTTCCCCCCCAATTTAGTTAAAGGCAATATTTGATACATATAGATTAAGGTTAAAATTAATTTATTGTCGATTGTCTCCATTTTTTAACCATTAACTTTAGTTCGGTGGAAATTGGTATAAAAATTAAATATATAAGTAAATATCAAGTATCAAAAAAATTTACTCTCAATCAATATGTCGATAGAATGTCAGTTGTAGATTTTATTGTTAGATGTCTTACAGTAAAAACCTTTAAAAAAATATAATGTCAACAATACCTCCAGGTTAAACATAAAAAAATATATTGCATTTAACAGTATTATATTTAAGCAAAACCCTTTTTTTTAAAAGCAGATTAACCTAAGTGATACATTTACAAATGTAAAGTGAATTACTTAAAACAAATGTAAAATTAAGGTTTTAAAGTTAGAGTTAGTTGTATTCGTGTGCTTAATAGATGCCCCTGATAAAAATAAGACAACCACCTCCTCCAAACCCTACAGAAATCAAGTTTATTGAATAATTTTATTACCCTGTTTTTGTCTGTAGCAAATGATCTCGTTTTTCCAAGCACAATTAAAACTTCTCCAAAAGAGATTTTGCAATCAAACGGTTGTGAAGTTGCTCAATGAAAAAGGCAATCTTCACAAAAAAATCAGCCGTCTATCTTACATAGGCGCCAAGAAAATTACGTTTCTCCAAGATGTCTGATACAGACGGACAGAAGTACACTTTGATTTGTAGTGTAGCTTTACTGTTAGTAAGAAAAAAAACAAAGTTTTAATATTTTATTTCTCTGGGAGGACTAATGTTTATTTGACTGTGGAAGACTTAATGAGGTCTAATGTATTTGTTATGTAGGATTCTTGACAACTAACAAAAATACATTTGTTTTAATTTACCTTTCTCATCCAACATTCCAGTAGTATTTTCTTTAATTTTTTCTTAATATTTTACTTTTTTTAAAAAGCTTTTCTATAATTTGGTTTAGTCCAACTGTCCAGGACAGTAAGCTCTTTTCGTTAATTTAAACAGGTTAGATTTGTCCTATAGATTTTAAACTTTGCATGAGAATTCCTATAAGAATTAATGTTCGTTGGACCTACAGCTGACAAACCCCACACTGTCCAGTTTTGAGCAATACGATTCCTGTGACGTCATATAAAAAGGGAAGGGATAAAGAAAATCTCTTTCCTTTTCTCCCATCTCTTTTGAAGAAATTTTCTTCCCCCCTTCCCTTTTTCTTTCCCGAAACGTATATGACGTAACTGGAATCGTCTTGCTCAAAACTGGACAATTTGGGGTTTGTCCTACGGCTTAAGAGCTTCACTTTTATGGATATTGTCATCCTTGTTTTAGTTCTACACAGTATATCTGTCTGTAAGTTAGAAATTACAAACAGATAAAAAACTAAGATTAACGCCTAAAATGAAGCATTCTCAGATTAAGATACAGAACATAAATTTAATGCTTCTCTTTTTGTTCATCTGTAAGATATTTAGTCTACTCAAGGGACAGTAAGAAGTTTTTGGTAAAAATTACGCTAAAGATAAAGGAATATAAGATAAGTAGTTGACAAAATAGTCTTCAGTAAATAAAATCCAAAGTGACCCTTCTCAGAAAAAATTATATTTTAAAATTTTCTATTTCTACATTAAACCTTGTGGTAAGTTAAAAGCTTGAACAAACGCTTTGTAAAGGTCTAAAATCACCTGAATTTTTTTGGTTTCCCAACTATCAGTGAGTAATAATGAATAAGTTATTAAGTAACATACCATTTTAAAACGTAGTAATCCTATTTAAATTTTAGGTCAGGCAGGTTACAGTGTGTATAAATATGTTCCTTATGGTCCAGTTAATGAAGTTCTTCCATATTTATCTAGAAGGTAAGTTAACACACAACTGCGGGAGGCCATACTTACCTAATATGATCAACCATACCTAACCTAACTTAACCGATCTAATGATAATTTTGTGAAATAAGATCCTGGGTGCAATTTCTAAAGTAGATAGAGAATATTAATATAAATTCATCTAGTATTAGAATAAAGTATATCTAATAAACGACTGAACTGTTGATCCTATTTAATTTTCTGGGAAGTATATATTGGTCCAGGGAAAGCTTTAGAATTTTAAACAGGGGGTTATTGGCAGATATGGCCACAATGAATAAATACACCACTATAGAATTTATTTTTATTAACAAATAACGCATGGAATCATCCCCAATAAAATTTTTTTAATAACAAAAAATTAATTAAAATAGTTTTTAATTAGCCAAAAGCTTGTTCAGGACTAATAAAATGCTTAACTAAGAGAGTTACACTGGAGCCGTTTAAAGGATCTTAAGTAACACACAGAATCAGACTGACTCATAGAGACAAGTCCAATTGATTAGAAATTTTCAATTTTATTTCATGATTGATTTTTCAGGGCAAATGAGAATGGTTCTATGCTTGCTAAAGTAGCCGTCGAGAAAAATCTTTTGGGGTAAGTCACATTTTATTTTCATTAATAAACTGCTTAAAAGATTTATGCAAATTCGTTTGACTATTTTAGAAAAATAACACAATTTTAACAATAGTTCTGTCAGTATAATTAATAAGAAAATAGAGATAAGTACGTAATTTAGGCTAGATCATAAATAAGGAAAATAAGGGGAATTGTAAAGTAAAAAAGAGAGGGGAAAAGGAAGAGAGATCACACTAACAGAGATGGGTTTTTAATAAATGCCGCGTTTTTTCGACAATTTTATAGACATTGATTGATTGAACGAAGACGATGGGAGAGTATACAACTTAAGAATTCAAAATTTTGAAATTATTATTTTAGCCATTTGTATAATGTCTAATACAACTTAAATCCATTTTCGCTGCATATTTATTAATGCATCTTTTTAGATCTGTATTAGACATTATACAAATGGCCAAAATAATAATTTTAAAATTTTGAATCCTTAAGTTGTATACTCTATTTTAAACCTTATTTCATCTTGAAGATCAATGCCCCGTACGATTTTAACAGAGTATACAAATTAAGAAATCAAAATTTTAAAGTTATCATTTTAGCCATTTGTATAATATCTAATACAGCTCTAAAAAGATGCATTAATAAATATGCAGCGAAAATGGATTTAAGTTGTATTAGACATTATCCAAATGGCTAAAATAATAATCTTAAAATTTTGAATTCTTAAGTTGTATACTCTCCCATCGTCTTCGTTCAATCAATCAATGTCTACAAAATTGTCGAAAAAACGCGGCATTTATTAAAAACCCATCTCAGACATGATTACTTATTGAATAGCTTTGCTTCTAAACACATTTTCATCTTATCATATTAATTTTAGAAAAGAGTTGTTAAGAAGAATATTAACCCTTCAATGGTTTTACAAACCCAAGGGCAGTTTTGTTCCTGTCGGTTTCAAGTAAAGAAAAACATTATATTATAAAAGTGTTAATATATAGGTAAATATACTTTTTTAAATAAAAAAAATCTTAATCTGAAGTGTATAATAGGCAATCAAAGAAAGAAAGTTGAACTCTCCATTAAAAAGCTCATTTTAAAAAATTTTCATTACAAAGATTCCTTGCATGCAATATTTTGTCTTATCGCCCTAGGGATCACTGTTAATTATGATCGAAGGATATATATTCCATGTAAAAATTAGATGTAAGCTATTTCTTTAAGTCTACTTAGAAATCTACATTTTACCTCATTGTTACAAGAATCAACATGCAAAGTTTGAAATTGATAGGACAATTTTCAAATTACAGATCAAGGAACTGTTACAAGAACATAATGCAAAGTCTTAATTCGATAGGATGATTCTAACTTGTCCAGATTTCTGATGACAGCTGTTAGATAACTTTTTATTATGTTTCAGACTGTTTGAATGTACCATTCTATACTGGAGTTGAGATTTTATATATAAGTATGTTGCATAAAATTTCATTATTCTTTTAGTAAAATTTAGCTAAATATATTTATTAGTCATATCTGATATGTTTTTTTTCTCTCGTTTTATTACTTACATTTGTATTAATATATCCATCATAAAAGTACCAGGATGTCTGTCTGTATGTGTGTTTGTTTCTCTGTATGTCCGTGTTCACCGATGGATCTTGCTATCCGCCCAACCGATACGGTTCTCCCTTACAATGTAGCTTCTTTAAAGTTTAAAGATTTCTAGTTATAATTTTTATCAAAGTTATCATGCATTTATCTAATAACAAGGATGACAACATCCATAAAAGCGAAGCACTAAAACGGTAGGACAAACGGACATTAACATTTGTATATTGTCAGAACTGATTAATCAGAATATAAATGTATAAAAGTCGAAACAAAATTACAAGTAAATTTGTTGAAAAACTGCTGGATACAGGATAATGTTTATGGACTTACATTTTTAGAACTTGATTATAGAGTTGCTTCGCTTATAACATTATACTTTGTTGTCCCCGTAATTAATATACCAAAAATCAGATCAATCGAATGATTAGATCACATGAAAATTTGTTGTTAAAAAAGTAAAAAAATCGACATGTTTAAAATGGACGTACGGACATATTGGTAATGATTATAGGGTTGCTACGCTTTCTAAATCGTACCTAACTACTAAAGGAATCACCATGCAAAGTTTGAAATCGATAGGACATTTCTAACATGCCTAAATTAACGAAAAAAGCAATCCGTTACGGACGGACGGACGGACCGACCCTAATTATAGAAAAGGTTTGCTTTTAAAAACAAACGGAAATTAAAAAATCCTAAATTGAGAGCTTATTATCATGCAGTTGCGACATACAAACAAGGAATGATTGAGAGGTAGAAATGCTTACAGATCAATAAACAATCTCGTCAAATCTTGTAGAGTTACTTTGCTATTAATAAATTTTGGCATGATACGTTAGGGGAGTCGAGAATAAACTGTTTATGTTATGAACATTATTTATGTGATCTCAAACTAAAAAGACTTGTGAAAAAACGTTTAAAATACACAAACTGTAGAATTGTAAATTTTCTGACAAAATTTAAAAATCTGGATCAAAATATTATATTTTAATCAAAATTTAAATAAAAATTATATAATGTCTTTCGAGCACGATCCCACATTCTTTTAAAAACTAATTGGAAATTAAGGGGGTAGTTTTTTCTTATGCCTAACCCCTGCGGGGGTCCTTTTCTTTTGGAGTGTCATAGACTTATTTGTCCGAATTATATCGAAAATTTCACATACTGACTATTTAAATTCTATTAGAATTTTGTTGTCAATAGAAAAAATCTGCAGGGGCGTCCAAGCTTTTTTTTTTGGGTGGGGGGGGTAAAATTTTGTTAAGGGGGGGGGGTAATTCGTTTTTTTTTGGGGGGGGGGTAATCGCCCCATTACCCCCCCCCCCTCTTGGACGTCTAAAAAAAAGTCTTGTTTTGAAGTTTTAAATTGTACTTTAATTTTATAATTTTTCTCACCTTGAATAATTTTATCTCTTGTGATAAAATTAAGAACTTGGGATTAATCTTATCTGCTTATTTATGATGTATAAAGGAAACTCTATCCATGATTAAACAATCATTTTTACAGCCAAGCTTATATTATAGTAATGGTTCGTGCGCCAGTCCCCAACTACAGGTCTTAAAATGATTATTATCCACTCTTTATTGACTTTCGATAATTTTTAAGGTTATTTTTTTTGCATAATCTGTATGTTTAGCAAAGCAACTAAATAATTTACCCTAATGGGTCCATTAGTCAATTTTAAGACTTGGATTATTTGTTCTAATGAAAAGCATCTTGAAGGGTTTTAAGTAATTAAACTTAAGGTCAAGAAAATCGGATCCTGGCTTTATTTTGATTGTCAATCCCGTAAAGTTATCAAGGTTGTAATATTTTTTTCAAATAATTTCATTAATGATGTTTTCTTGATATGAAAATAAAAGTATGTAAAATTGTATCAAAATAATTTGATTGTTATCATTTAATCACGAAACCTGGGATATGCAGCTATAGTCGTAGCCGCATTTAGCCATGCCGTCACCAGCTCCCTCAGCCGCAGCTTTTCTCAGTCAAAAAATAACTAATTATAATGATGACAGGTCCAGCACATATCAATTTAATTTTTAATTGGTTTGAAAAAAAAATTATTGTAGGGGGGTAAAATGAGGGGTTTTAAAGTTTGATGGGGTAAACACAAACACCCCTTTACCACCCCCTAACCCCCTTGGAGTCTATGGTAGGGGTCACTTTTTTTGTGGACGGGTCCTCAGAGGCTAAGGGCGATGCTACCAAATATAAAACAATAAGTTTAAAAAATGAAATCAAAATTGAAAATTTCTTTTTTTTATAAAGAATCTGTGCTGCAAACAAAATAGGGGGAGACTTGACCTATATAAACTATTTATAAATATACAATATATATTTCTTAAAGAAATAAAGTTCTGCTGCACTGTCAGCCGCGATACATGTAGGCAACGTCCCAAAGCACCCATACATAATGTACAAATATATGTAGTTGTAATAGAAGTGACATGATAAACTTTTATCATCCTTATGTTTTTAAAATTGTAATTGCAAAGAAGAAAAATTTAAATAGTTTAAACAACAAGCAACCATGGCATGAAGAGTAGTTTCGCTTCTAAACAAAATTTAAAGAGTTACTAACAATAATAATTGAAAAAATATAAAAATTGCAGCATTCTCTAGTCTAAAATACCAAGCAACAAAAATTGCTTGGCGTTTATGCTACGTCAAAACCGACAACATAAATTCTGCGGCTAGCTATATCTATTTTTTACTGAGGGGTGGAAGTTTTGGAAACAATAACGAAATAATAAATCATATTGACCTGGAAACAGTGAGCTTGATTTTAAGCATCATTTTTTTGGGGAGGGGGGAGGCGGTTAAATATTAGAATAGTTATTTCTCGCATCGTATTATAAACGGCTTTCCGCGGATATAAAATGTACATTTTTATATTCGTAGAAAGCTGGATATAATACGATGCTAGACATAGTTTTTTCGTATAGATGAGAACCGGTTCCTATTCGCCGGATTCGAATAAATACGAGAAAAAATATTATAATAAAAAAAATTTTACTACAAGAATAGTTATTAAGAGTTTATTTTAATTTTTTGAAATTAAAAACATTTTATTCGATATGATAAACCTATATAAACTTACCATTACCAAATTAAATAATCATTAATTATATCATAAAAAGCTTAGTAATTTCAAAAAGTTCCTTGTCAGGAAAGAACAGTTTGTCTCTTTTTCTTGTCATTATAGAAGGTAATTCTATGTCAATTTTAGATTTATACATTTGTTTGAAATGAAAAGAAAAGAGTTTCTTGTTCTTTACCAAAATGAACTAAGTGGGTTCAGGAACAGCTTGGATTTTTGCAGGCTGAAACTAGTAGCAGAGAAGCAGGGCTTGAACGCATCAACCACTTTTTGTAACTTGTTAATTAGAATTAGATCATGAATTGATTCATGTATCCAATTCTAAATTTATAAAAGCTTAGTTTTAAGAAGTAGATACACTGTACAAAAGGTACGCATACGTTCATCAATAATTAATATATTTAATTATCAATCATTTCATTGGGGGTCAGTGTTTGTGTATTAGCAGTGAATATTAATTTTCTATGTACATATGTATGTTAGAATGTGTGTGGGTGTATGTGTGTGTGTGTGTGTGTGTGTGTGTGTGTATGTGTGTGTAAGTATTCCCATTTCGGAATTAGGTCAATGCCAGAGTCGGAGACTTTGCTCCCTTTCCCTCCCCTAGATTCTCTAATTTGTATGTCTCCCCTCCCTCCCATAATAACAATAATAATATAGTGTAAAAGGAATTTATCCATTTCTTACTTTTTTGGCAGAGGTACGGGTGGGAGGGATTTGTTAATGGCAGGGAAATAAAGTTTGTTTCTATTAGGTATGATGCCTTTGCGACAGAACGGAAATTGCCTATAATAGTTATGCATCTACTCTACAATATTCTTCCAATATCCATCTGACTTTCTATTATGCTAAGTTTCAGATTCATATTCTGTTGGAGAAATACGTTATTTTTTTAGTTGTTATAGATCTTTAAACCTTCGTATAAGAATTTCCATGAACAATGATCAATGGTCATCTACTTTCAAACTCAATTTTTTTCTTCAGTCTGCTTAGCTGTGCATCTTTTATATTTAAAAGCTTCGCTACTTATGGATGTTGTCATCATTCTTTTTTCATCAAAATTTGTATTAGAAATATTTTGAACAATAAGGATGCATATAAAAACATTTTTATGTCCCTAGTACATTAAAACAAATAGCAATTAACTGGGAGCAGATTAATTTAAATTTCCACTTACTAACGAATGGAACGGACAGACAGACAAAGTAGGCAGGGATTCAAAAAGGATAATTCAATGGCCGACTAATAGATGTACATCCCAAATGTTAATACAAAAATTACCCATTAAACATAAACATAAAACATAAACATATTTATTTGGGCATAAAAATTAAACATAGTCATAAAATCAAAAAAAAATATAAAAACACAATTCATATTACTATAACAATAAACAACCTAAATCCTAATCTGTAGATTACATTTAGTGATTGAAATGTATAGACACTCAAGTCCCTAAAGTTGTAAGAATAACGAATAAGAAAACATTATTGCAAAACTTTGAGGACTTGTGTAATAAACAGCCAAGTATCCCCCTCTTTCTCTGCAAAGTAAATTTTAGATTAGCTATGCTACAAAAAAAAGTTATTTGGTAATTGTAAATGTAACTGTGGTAATAACTATTTGGTTTTGTGGTAAACTTTGTTTAATAAAACAATAATTATGTAATAATAATTACAAACATTATATAGTGATCAATTAAACTATAAATGCATAAACTTTTAAAAGGTTAAATATTCGTAAATTCATCCTGCACCTATATTCGCAAGGCTTTTATAAAGACTAAAATTCAAAAACCAAAATAATCTGTAATTTGAATTGTGGTTTGTAAAAAGTTCAAGAATTTTAATATTAATAGCCAATGGCTTTTTTCGGGCCTAAAAGTAGTGTCATTTTTAAAATCTAGATTTTTTATTGTACAATCTAACATAAAGTATTAATTTATAAATTTAATTAGTCACCAATTAAAAGTAATTGTTTAAAAAATAAAAATTTAAAGGAAAGTTTTCGAACACATAACCTAATATAATGGCACTCTGGATACGGAGTCATTCAGTGGTTCAGGGAGGAAGCCCTAGCTCTATCATAAACACTAGTGGGTTCGCTCCTAGAAACCTCTAGGGGCACTAAAGGTGGAAGGTTTAAAGTAGACCCATCCCCATTTTCATTTTGAGTTTTAGAAAGAAAAAGTAAATATATTTTTTTTTGTGGAGGTGTGTAATTTTTTATTGGGAGGGTTGGGATTCCCCTCCTCCAAAATAGTTAAAAACCTTTTCTAGACATATAAGAAGCTTTATTGTAAAAGAGAACCATTTAAGTTCAGTGGTTAGCGAGATCCTTCGAGCTACAGACAGAAAAGCTCTACTTTATATAATAGGATGAAATTAAGTATTTTTCCAACTCAAGTTTGCAATTTGAATTTAATCAGGCACGTTGTGAATTAACATAATATAATTGTATTTTTCCACGGATGAAGTGCAGTTTTTAATAAGATAATAATTATTGCAAGGCACATATTATTATTTTGTTGCGTAGCAATAAACAAGGTTGCATTTAGTCTAAGCCTGGAAACATAAAAAGCAAAAACAAACAGCTATCCATATTTTTCAAAGCAGCCTACTGTCATGTCCGTTTCTTACCTTATTTACAGCCGAAAATATTGCTTAGGTATAGCTGCAGAAGTTGTTTAAGGCATTTTTTACGCCTTGCCCTTCTATGACTCTTTATTACAGCGATGTGCATCTATTGATGTAAATAAAGCCCTTTCGCAACAAAAACCATAAATAACTTAAGATTTTCTCCAGGCAGGAAATAGACAATGAGACTAATAAACCTAAATCAGCAGCAGCCGCTGCCGTGCGGCTAAGACAAAACTGAAGTAGCAGTCGCAAGAACAAAAGTTTCGTATTCGAGAAAGCTGGGCGGCTTGGAGGAAGATTCAGCCACTCTTAGGCTCATGTATCAGCCATTCTCAGCCGCAGCCTTTTCACCTCAACCATCTCAGCTGCCGTCAGCCCGGCCTAGTCACTCTTAGCCGAAGCCGCTTTCAGTCGCAAACTGCATTCAGCTTCTCATACTGCAGAACCTTGAAAATTTTAATAGGATAAAATTATCTCTTGTCGACCTATACTTATTAACCAGTCTCTACATCCTTAAACTCTTCAGAAGCTTAGCAAAAAAAAAGAATTAAGGAACCTAAACATTATAGATTTTGCGTTGCAAATAGAAAATACATAATTATGATAATTATGAAAGATACGCGCGTGACAGAAATGTTATTGTTCAATTTTATGTTCTTACATCACAAATGCGTATTTGCAATTTTGTGTACGTATCTACTAGCGAAAAAATGTTTTATTTGACAATAAGCTTTTAAGCATAATTACTATTTAGTGTAGTAAACGCATTTCAATTGCGACAAGGCCAAAGAAATATGTGCCTCGTAATTTTGTTTTATTTACTTATCAAATGAACCGATTTCGACACCGGACAAATAGCAGACCAATGAAAGATCATTATGAATTTTATTGTAATAATTCTATATGTATTTTTGCCCACTGAGACTTGTTATTTTTTAATGTATAATATACAGTTGAGTGTGTAAGTTGGCAAATGAAAGAGAGGGAGCTATGTTGCCAGAGGAAATTATGTTAAGACACGAAAAATATTTATACTTTCAGCTTTTACACTTTTTCTTCCTATAAAAAAATAGTCTTTCTTCTTCTCTATATTATGATTGAAAGTTTTGAGTTAAATGTTTATGAAATTCAAATAAATTATATGTTATATTTTTTGTTGTTGTAAGCCAAATTAATCACCACTGCTAATATAATAGGAGTAATACTTTAAAGATGTTCAATATGCTCCAAATTATTTATATTTTAAGTATTAACTGATGTTGTGAATAATGAATATATCTCACTCATCTTTGATCCCACTGCAAATATTCAAGCATTTGCTTGCAGGTTTTTTCCAGAGGGGTGCGCTAAGTGCACCTGAAAATTTTGACACTCCAATATAACAAAAATCAAAGGGTTGTAGGGAGGTGAATTTCAGACACCAAGAGGGTTGTATTTTAAATGTTAGAGGGGTGGATATATCTCCCTTGGTGTTTACTCACTCAAAAGTCCCAAACACAAATTTTTTAACACCCCCCTTGAATTTAAGGGGTGCATGGCTTTTTCCCCTAACACCCCCTTGCTGTAATAGAGAGATGTATCACCTTAATCATGCCAGGAGTGGGAAGCATAGAATTTTCAAAAATAATTTAAATATTTATGATAGCTTTATTTTATGTCCTAATTCATAAATATACATATTCAGTGGTGTGCAAAGTACTTGCCATTGGTATGCGTAAAGCGCACCATAATAAATTTGATACCCTTCTTTAAATATTGAGGGGTAGTGTGGGGGATGCAGTGTATTATGGACAAAAGTTTGAACCTTAGGGTGTTTTGATGGAAATTTCATATCTCATATCCTATATATAAAGTAGTAACCTTTTTTGTCTGTAGCAAAGGATCTTGCTAACCGCTGAACCAATATTATTCTTCTTTACAGTTTTGAACTAGTTTTGGGGAGGGTATTTTCACCTGCCCAATAAAAGATAATCCTCCCCCTCAATTTTTTTATAACTTTTTAAAAAGATTTAAATTAAAAAAGGAAGGTGAGTTGACTTCCACCACTTCCACCCAGAGTCCCCCTAGAGGCTTCAAGGGGCTTAGGCACTTGTACTTTCCTACAGTGATTTATTCAGACAGAAAAACTTGAAAAATGTCAAAACTTGTTGAAATATATTGGTAAATTAGTGCGCACAGTGACTTTTTTACTTTACACTCTCCTTGCCTGTATTATGGGGTGTATCAGGGGGGTGTATGGGGGTGCTCCGGTCTATTTAACTTTGCCAAGGGAATGGATATAACCCCCTACCTCCCCTACCCCCTACAGCACATTTCTGAACAAATCTATCTACATTTTGAATTTTCAGCAGAATGTAATTTTTGATAAAAAAAAGAAAAAATAGTATTTTATTCATGTTGAAATATTGGAACCTCTTTACAAAGAAAATTTTATAGTATAATGGGATAAAAAAAAGCAACAAAGTTTACTTGATTTTATAATAGGCTAAAAAGAGCATCAAAATTTATAAAAATTATGTTCCTTATGTTTATTTAATGGCGAATAATTTTTTGATGGCCCAAATCTAAAGTTAAGTGTGGCACCACTGTCAGAGGCAGTAATCTCTACTATCTACTAGACTAGTGAACAGAGTCTAGGAAGGCGATTCCGAAACAGTTTTTCGACACTACTTTTTGTTTGAAAATTAAATGCCTGGAAAATTTTGTATTGTTAAACTAATATTCTCAACAAATTGTCCCTTAAGAGATTTTAACTAAAAAAGGGTGTTTTACACACGTTTATATGTGTTTTACATTGGAGGATTAAAGCAACATCCAATACCCCCTCTTGGTTTGAAAACTTTCTTAAAACAGGTTAATTGTAAAGATTATTAGTATTACTTCTATTTTTCCTTATATTTTGTTATATGTTAAACTTCAGACCCAACTACTTTAAATTCCCGTTCCTTTTTCTCTCTATCCCCTTCCCATACTTCTAGAAATGTGCAGACGGCAAAAGTAGTGTCAGCGATTCTCCTAGGTTTGGCATCCCTAGTCTAGAGACACTTAGTCCTGTTAGTATTTACAATTTTATCAAACTATTATTACCACTTAGTTATACCATCATTAATAGTTACAAATAATAATGTAAAAGTGATGTTGTTAAAGTTAAATAAAACTAGAACGTTACGGTAAGATTTGTTTGGAATTTATTATGTGAAAGTACACTTGAAAAAAGGATAGAATCTTATCTAAATTAGCCTATTTGTAAATGGCATTGATAGACTCAGTGATGCCTTCTTTTTTTGTGTTTTTGTGTGTTCTATCTAGGCCTAAGTAAGTATGCAAGCAAATTTTAGGATTTTACACAAAATAAAAATTTACCCTCAAGGCGAATATATGAAAAACTTGATCTTTATTTAATTTTATATTCTTACACGAAGTAAAACAAAAGATAATAAAACAAAGTTAAAGTGTACAAAATCTAGTTTTTTTTTTATATCTTATGTAATTTTCTACTATACATACATCAAAGCAAATTGTTTTGATTATCTTTCTCATCTCCATTTTAATTTAATAATCTTAAAACCATAAACAAAATATTACTCCTTTCATTGAAAAAATATTTGATAATTAAAAAAAGAATTTTTTAAAAATTTTTCCAATAAAATCTTTTATGATAAAAAGATTAAAATAATAATGGAAAGAAATTGTGTTTAAATGAAATTGTGTGAGCCAATATCTTAATTTTTTAGTTATGTTTTTTTCGTTCGCTACTTCTGATTTTTAAAATCTTAGAACTTAAAATAAACCTTTAATTATTCTACTTTATTAGCAATTAATTTACATGAATTCAACTTTGAGACATATATTATTGCCGAGGACTCCTTGTGAGAAAACATGATGTGTTATTTATATAGCAAAAACTTCCTTTCACTTTATTGTTTTCGACAGATTTTTTTCGTTGAGTCATTGCATAAAGAACCAACAAGGTCTTTTAAGTACAATTCACTAACTGCGCTACTTGAATTAAGTCGGTATATTTTTTTCTCCATTTTGTAGATTTTTTTTATATATAAATTGATAATTTAATTTCAATACTTTTTCTTATGATTTTTTTATCTCTAGGGTACACAATTTCCTTTACACGATTCCTGTAATTATGAGACATTTCAATTTTTGTTCGATTTAGGGAAAATAGACCTACCGAGGATTACTAATGCAAAATTTCAGATCTAAATTCGTATTCTAAGTCTCATTTACACATTGATTACGAGATGGTTGCATTACCCCCCCCCCCCCCCCCCCCCCGTATAAAGTGTTTCAATTCTATAATCATTACCAGAAAGTTCGTATGTCACTTTTAGATGTGCTGAATTTCTAAATAAAATAAAATTAGATTGTGTATCCTATGACCCTCATTTTTTAATAATAATTCCTCTGAAGATTAGACACTATTTGATAAGCGAGGCATCTGTATAATCAAATATAAGTATTTAGATACGCCGATATTATAAATCCTGTTTTCATTTTTTTTTATATATTAACAATTACACACATTTTTTGTTCTGATTTTGAAATATAATTTCTATATTAAGAAAAAGGCCTAGGCCTTTTATTTTAGCCAATAATATAAATGTACTATATCAACTTTTTCCCTCCTTAACAATATCGTAAAATTTACATTTTTAAAGACAACGTTTGTTATTAGTTATTTTCTGTTAAATTGTCATTAAACCTTCAGGCTTTGCTGTACTTAAGATATTAATATTATTCATTCTATTCTATATTCGTTATTCATGAAACTAGAATCAAATCCTTTGAAGACCAAAGTTTCAAATGTTAAATTACAATATTCCTTTTCACATAAACGGGAGCAATTACTCCTCTTCCTGTGTGTAGAATGAATTATTGGAAATTGAATTTGTGTCTAAATTGAAATGCCTCTTCTAATTGGAAGATTGAATTTACATTTTTAGAAGAATAAAAAATATTTTTGTTTGTTGGTAATTTTTTATTAGAGATTTTTAAGAGTATAACAGCTTTTAACTAAAATTGAGCAAAATAACCAAACTCATCTTCTATTATTTTATTCGAACATTAGCTAGCAAGCAATGTAGAATCATAGAGCTTATGATAGACAATTTTTCCTTTTTGTATTTTATGACAATTTTAATTGTTTGTACCAAAAAATGCGTAGCACTCTTATTAAAATATTTAACTTCATCTTAACCTTATAATGCTATATCATCAATCATCATAATACCTTAATCAATCAAAAAATGTTATAAAAAAACTAATAAAAACTCGTGTATCTTTTAAACAATAAAATGATGGGCTAGTAAAAATATTTTGATTATACATGGTGTGTGCCATGCGGCTTTGCACACCCACGCAATTTTGGCCACAAAAAAAGATTGGGGATTAGTCATAATTTGTAGCCTGGGTCAAAATACATTCGAGAATTAAAAATATCGTTAAGCTTATTTGATTCTTTTAAATCCTTAAATTAAGATCTTCTATAACTAGGATTTGTAATCCAGATATTTCAACTAATTAACTAGGGGATGGTTACATCAAATTGATTTAGATAAAATTTAGTATTTCATACAGGAAAGTTCAATTGGACTAATTATGAGTGTATTAGGTAATCTTGAGAGTCAAAATACCTTTATATTTTGGAATTATTATTGTTTTCTTTATTTTTCCTATTGTGTCTAAAAATTACACAAATACAAAGGGGGGAGGCGGATGTGCCACTTTTTGAAACCAAAATTAAAAGTCAACAAAGGAACTCCACTAAAAAAAGAGTTACAGGTCTGAGATTTTGCATGGCAGTTACTTTATAGGGGTACAATATGGAACTGTGAAGAAACGGCGGCGCAATCGCCGAAAACCGCCGTTTCCAGCCGAATTTTTTTTTGCAATTTCTCGGCGGTTTTCGGCGGTTGCGCCGCCGTTTCTTCACTGTTCCATATTGTAACCCTATAAAGCAACTTCCATGCAAAATCTTAGACCTGTAACTCTTTTCATAGTTGAGTTCCTTTGACTTTTAGTTTTGGTTTCAAAAAGTGGCACATCCGCCTCCCCCCTTTTGAATTAAAAAATAAATAAAGTTTTCAGTTTCATGTTTTTGATATCATTGTTAAGATATTATCTTATGATGCAGGGGGATTTTCATCGGATAAAAATTACTGAATAATATAACCCACTTACATTTAACATAATTTAATTATAAATATCTTAATTTCTTGCTAGACATGGAGAGTTTATTCCAAACTCAGATATTTTACAATAAAAAGCCTTTATGGTCTTATAACATGGAACAGAGTAATTTTTCAATATAATAATTTTGATTCAGCTAGCAGAACAAAATCTGTCTACGCTTCTAAAGAAACAGAATAATAAAAATATGAAACAGTCGAGTATTTAAAAAATTAAAAGTATTTTACAGCATACAAAAACATTGCTCACGTTTTCAAGTATTGCGCGATAGTTCTTTATTTTTAGTACTTGACTATTACAAATTTTCTTTAGGCCAACTTATTCAACTTTATTGATGTACAGACAGAGACTGTTCTGCCAGCAGTTTGTCAAAACAATGATTAGTTATTTGGTTTTAATTCACTAATGATTCAAAGATATGATATCAAATTAGTGTATTTTTCTGATTTAAAAAAGCATATCATCAAGATATTAAGTATTAATTTGAGTAAAATTGTTAGTTGGTTTAATTAAGTAATACTTTTACCTAATTAAGAAACATGGTAAACAAGTAAATATTTTCTATTGCGATGCGAAATCTTTATTGTGAGTTTAGCCAATATCTACGGATGTTTTCCTTCTATTTTTTTGCTAAATAACGGACTTACCAACATAATTGTAGAGTATTCACTTCTAATATTCTGTACCTAATAAATTGTGTATGTGAAATGGTTGTAAGTAAGCCACAATATTTTGGCAGAGTTTGGGATCAATTCATTTCTATTGTAGAAATACATTAATGCTCTTTTGTAGCATGCTCTTTGCATAGGTTAGCAAAGAAATATATGTACATGCGGGGATTCGCGGATTTTTACATGTTAGATTGTGGAAACCAAACCATATTTCATGAAAGATGGGAATGAAACAACAACCTTCCCATAATTACTATGCCTATCTTGAAGCAAGTATGATCCATTAAGAAAAAAGATACTTTAGGGAGGCATTATTTGTAAGCTTTGTTTTGACTTAAAACTAGTTGAATTCATAAGACATTTCATTAAATGACTTTAAAAATAATCTCATTTTAATGACCTGAAATCTTGTCTCATGCCCAAAGATAATCTATAAAATTTACGTTACTTTTTATCGGACAAAATGGATGAAAAAAGTTGCTGTTCATTTTGACTACAAATTACTAATATCTTTTTATAGTCTTATTCATATTAAGTGTCATGGTTTCCAAACTCAGAATGGCAAAATCCGTGGACCATCTTCTATTGATATACTGATATATCACATAGCATTACAGTCGTACACATTTCATTATAATGGTTATCATGGATAAAATATAAAAGCAAATATGTTATTTACTAAGTATATTTGCGATTACTTTTATTTAATGAAATCTTCCAATTTTTAACATGTACAAAACGGCCTGCTTAATTGCTTCAAGATCCATGTCAGATCTATATAGGAAATAAATGTCTATAAACGAGCTCAAGTTTTCCAAGGAATATATGATTAAAACTCATAGTGCTCCAATAATCCATAATAAACTCTCATTGCCCAGAACGATAAGACCCATTATTTTACTTTATTAAAAATAAATTCATTTTTTTCATTTCATGTTGCTATTTACCTTATATTGATGTATTTAATTTCTAATCATAAAAAAGAAAATTTAAATTTATAATATGATAAATTTAAGAAAACTCTGTTTTAAAAGAATTCGATTGTGGCGACATTTTGTGTGTTCAAATATTAAACTAAAATTGTAATCATCATCATTAACCCTTTGGTGATGGTAATGTAAAGAAAAAAATATAATTTAAAAAAATCTTTTAAAAATCATTTAAATTATTAAATATTTACTTTCTTTTAGATAGTAATGCCGGGTGAGGAAAATAGATTTATTGAGAAATAGATATGCATATAGAAAACTAGCCAATAGGGAGATAATTATATCGAGCCAACTCTAGTAATCTGATATAAGACACTTCATCAAATGCAATTACAATTACAGTCACTTAAATCTAGAAAATGAGGAAAGTTATACCTATGTTTTGATTTTTGAAAAACAAATTTGGTTATTGTTGTAAGAACAGGGAGAGGCATAACTTAACTATTGCATAAATTAAGGTAGGACTGACCCTTAAAAACATCACAGAAAACTGAAACTATATACATGTATTGCTTCCTAAGAGTAAGAATAGATTTTACGATTTACATTTGAATTAGATATCAACAACTCATAACTAAAAAAAGTTATTCTACCTTTTAATCAAGTTTAGCAAATATGTATAATGTGTACAAATATTTTGCACAAAATAAATATGTGTGTGTGTGTGTGTGTGTATTCAGACGGTCACTCTGCGTATCCTTCACTCTTCACTTCATTCTCATCATAAGAGAGATAATCTAGAGACATATTGTTCAATTCGGCCAATAGGAGAATAGAGACGGTACATCCCAGACCTGTCATTGGTTCAAACATTTTACAGATTTTGGGTACATAAGAGCATATTTTTTTTCATTTGGTACGCATTATGAGTCAGCTATAAATTGCTGCTTTTCTTAGGATTAAGCATTTCATTAGTAAATTAGATACCATGTAAAATTTCTTGCCTTGTGTAATGTGAAGCACATGACATACCACATAATAAGTGAGTTATGTATAGTTGAATTTCTTAGGATAAAGTTAACTTTCTTAAAATTATATAGTCAAAAAAAATCATCGTGCTATTTCATGAATAGATCTCGTATATAACAAAAAATAAACGATGGTTTATGTCTGCAAAATATCCCTTTTTAAGATTGACGCAAAATGGGGTGAGATGGCTTATCTAGATATAATACATCTATTCTCATCATAAAAAGGGGGAAACTATGGAAAGACATTGCTATGTTGTAAAAACAGTTAAGGAGAAAGCAGAAAAAATTCAAAATATTTCATAAAGTTTTATGTAGTTTCTAGGCTAAAAGGAGAGTTTGCTATATATTTCTAAATTGTTTTCAGTGGCACATTTATTGTAGTTGGTTGTTAGCTCATATTATTTTTTTTGTACCTATTAAATTTTTTTTATCAAACTTTACTAGATGACAAATTATTTCTAATAGATAACATCATATACATATTAAAATAACTTAAAATCGTATATAAGGCCGAGGAATTCAATTTCGTTGATCTAAAACTCTTTTTTTTTTAAGTATTACTATTTTATTACTATTTTAGGCTTATGAACTTTTCTTTTTATACACGTTTTAATCATCCTTTTATCAACAAAAAATATCAATTTAATATTTAAGTATTATATTTTCTCATCAAAAATGTTGGAAGCTGGTTATTGTTGTACTGCTTCGGACAAAATTGTCCTAGTTTACTGGGGAAAAATGATGCAAACGTTGATTTAATTACATAAACATATTCTAAAGTTTAACTAAAGCTTATGTTGATCAAAAGTTCTCAATTAATTTTATTGCGTAAAGTTAAAATTCCTTTCTGATATCGCAATCTTAACCTTTATCTGAGCCTAGAATGGCGTAAATAAAATTCTTGAGTTGCTAACAAACATAATTTTTATATTTTCTATTGTATTTTTGAGATTCTATTTTAGGTTTATTTCTGTAACATCTATTTTAGGTTACATAAGTTTTCAAATTTGTAGCTCACGTTTGAATTGTATTAATCAAATTTAACACAGAATTGTATAGATGGGTTAGATCTATGAATGGTATTTCTTAGGTCACTTTAAATTTGTTTTCTTTGCTATTTTAAAAGTTAAACTTAAAGAAGAATAGAAATACATAGAAATATATGAGAACAAATAGATGAAAATTTGAATCTAAAATATAGAAATATGATTGTTTAATTTTATAAATCAGTTATTTATTCTAGATCATACGGAAGTAGTTGGTTATTTGTTTGGGAGTCAAATAAGAACTTTAAAACAACAATATACTATTTTTAAAAGGTTCAACAAACAATAGCCACCTTTAGAGTAAATAGGAAATCCCCTAGAAGCAAGAGGCGTAGCTAAATAAAGGGATTGTGAAATATTTGCATTGCAACAATATTCACGCAATGATGCACGTTACTGTGAAAGGGAGGATTTTCTACAACGCGAGTCGGTCAGTATATCCGTAACGGTTAGCTCTTATCGTTAATTTGGGCATGTTAGAATTGAAGTATCGACTTCAAACTTTGCATATTGATTCCTATAATAGTTAGTTGCAGTTTAGAAAGTGCATCAAATCTATGATATGTTACAAAACATCTTTATGTCCATTTTAAACATGTAATTTTTGACATTGATTTTTTTTATGCAGTGCAGTTTTTTTTATCTTTGTTAATTTTCGTTTTTCCTTCTGATTTATTAAGCTTCGCTTTTATGGATGTTGTCGTATTTTTTGTTACTACTTATTTTCTTAATCAAGTTTTAAACAGTACAGAACGTACATGATTGATAAAAATATTTAATTTAAAACAAGGGTAGATTATTTGTTACTCCCCTCATTTTAGAATCTTATACATATATTCTTTATTACAAGGACATGATTTCGAGGACGAGAGGGAAAGTTAAAATATTTCAAACATCTGTGTATTTACAAAAATTGTTCTTTACAGAGTGGTTATTCTATTTTATTACATCCCCCCAAAAAATCTCGAGTTAAACTTCAATATCATGAAGGTTGAGAAAATGAAGGACACAGTATTGCTTCGAATGCAATATGTTAGATTGTTCATTTGGTAGGTCTTTAATATTGTGGGAAATAAAGGGTTCTTAATTTTCCATTGCCCCCTCCCCACTTTAGTCATTTTGCGTTTTGTAATTGTTCTGAAATTTAAACATAACATTAATTAGAAATAAAATATTTTAACATTTTATGTTGTAATAATACCGTTACATTCATTTAAAAAAATGAAGGACAAAGCCTAAACAAGTGTTCTTAAATATTTTACCGTACTACAGCTATTATCTTTCATTTTTATGGACATAAGCTCCTTAGTCTTAACTCAGGGATATTGGGAAAGGTTAATTGAATAAAGATTGTTATTTCACATATTTAAATAAAGTTTTTTTTTAAGGTAAGGTATTTTATAAATGTTCAGCAGAAAAAAATTTAATTGAAGGTTTTGAAGTCAATTATCAAATCTTTTGTTATCTTTTTTTTATATTAAAGTTTATAAGCGTGGAGAAGGAGGGTTTCAACCCCACCCCCCCTCCCTCCCTTAGAAGGTCTGCCTTCCCCTTTTTCACCACCTAAAAATTACACACCCATGGCAAAACCCCGAGCACGCCATTGTTCGAGCTGTATCTGCATAACAACTAGACACCATTTTACTTTTAGAAACTATACTTACTAGTCCTACGATATATTTAAGCTTTATACATGAAGGCTGAAATTTTTCCCTTACTGATAAAAGATGTGTTGGTGTATATTGCAAGTGGAGAGAGTTACGAATTCTTAAAACCCCTTTATGGTTTAGCTCTTGGAGACTAGTAGCTGTGGCACTAGAAATGAAAATACGCAAATAATATGAATGGCTAGGATAGCAAGGTTATATCTTCTGACTTGTGTTCCTTTGTCAGCAGAAATGTCATTAGTGTATTTACTTTAAATCTATTCCTTGATTGGTATTAGGAGAGAAAAGGTTTGCTTCAGATAAAGGCCCCAATGGTCACTTTTATTTTATTTACTTCATTTCTTTTTTGAGTGAAGAAGCTATTCTTCATCTTACAATGTTTTATTTTTAAAAAAAATTATTCATACTTGCTTATATCTACTTTTTAAAAAAGATTAGAGGAAGAGTTAAAGATTTTGGAAGAAAGAGTACCACGTTAAAGGAATATTATTCTTATACACAAAAATTTTCAATATTACCTTTATTTTGCATCATTACAATTAAGTAGTACTTTTATTGTTTTATTCTTTTTTATTTAAGGGTGTGTTTACTAAAATTAAATGAATCTAATAATTATAAATAAAACTCTAGTATGTGCTTGTCCTTGTTAAAAAAATGGACAGTTTTACTAGGATGTGGTGGACTGTTGATTACAATACCCACTTACATTGGTCAATTTCATTTTAGTTTTATTTTGACCTAGCTGATATTAACAGTGAATACGAAGAAAACGGCCAAAGCATACAAAACTATTTTTTTTAAACTAAGGGGACTAATCGCCATTAGGTGGTTTTGTTTTTAGAGTGAAATCAGCTTCTATATAAAGTTTAGTTTATATTAGAAATTTTAAAACTGTGAATGAATGCTTAATATCTTTGTAATTTTTTTTATTTGCCATTTGAAAATTACTATCCAATCCTGAAGACTTAAGCTCAAAAACCATTTAGGTCATTTTCTTCAGCTTAAAATCTTTGTTTATATCATAGAATCATCTTTTAAAGTAATTTGAACTTTGACGTCCATGTTAATGATGATATGAATTAGGAATTTGTACTCACTTTTTCTCGTATATTTTGTACATAAAATCAGAAATATTTCACACAGATTATCAAAAAATTTCTAACATTTTTCCTGTTTTCTTGTATATTACTTAATGGATTTATTATTACACCAGATGGACTCTTATAAAGTAAAGCTTGTAGCAGACTAAAATAACGGTGCCCCCCCTTCCTACTGGATAAACGAACAGACCAATAAATTAAAAGGGGGAATAACAACTTAAATTGACAATTTTCCCCCTGTCATAATATCCACCTATATTCTAATCCATTTTATTACCAACCCGTCCTAAACAGGAGAGGAATGTACTGTTAGACAGGGAGTAAGGGAGGGGACTATGGATCGAATATTCAATTTTTAGGAGTCTCAGACTTTGGGTACTGGCTTAAAGGGAATGTGCAAGAATTTAGCAATTTCTGACTGAGTTAGGGTACTAGGGCATGAAATGCCGCTACTCTCTGTGTTAGTTTTGAATATAGCAGACAGAAGAATTTGTCATGATATGGCTGGTTTAAAAAAAAAATTTCTCCATAAGTATATTTTCATAGTTAAGAACTTTATTGTGATGTTTGTGTAATAAACAATCAAAGAACCCTAATCTAACAACCTAAATTTAATTCTTGTGTATAGTGGCATTTAAAATATAAGATTTTGGGTTTAACGAGTTCAAGAGAGATTTTTCTTGTAATTAATTACAGAATGGTTACGTCAGTCTGATATACTTGTAATCTAATTTTTAAATGATTGCTTTTTTCTTAGAACTTTTTTCTTATTTTATAATTTTCTAATTTTGATTAACACACCCTTTACAATTTCCTCCAAATTTTCTGGATTAATTTGGATTTCATGGCCTTTCTTTGAAAACTCTTAAATTGAATTAATTGCCCATTTTCCCCTTTCTTGCTTCCTGACTGCTAGATAGTATAACGATTAATCTTATCCGCGAAAATATAGCAGGGCTGCTCATCTTCTGTTGTAAGTCTGTCAAAGGTTACAAATTGATTTGTGGCTCCATTTGAATTTGCTGGTGACCGCTGCTGCTATGCAACTATGTAATTATTATTTAGTTCGGCAAATATTACAGTTGATACTGTACTTATCCGCAAAAAAATACCAAAGTGATTATAGAGTGTTTAATGCTGCTTAGAGAATAAGATTTTGATACCTTTTTTATTTGTTTTGCTCCTTTTGTTACCCTATGTTTTTCTGTCGATTTCATAAAAAACCTTTTTGTTGCACTTTAATCTCCTGTCTTCCTCAGGGATATGGAGATAGGTCAATGTGAACAAATTAATTTTTTATGGTATTTTTATTACTTTTATTTAAGAACAAGCGGCCAGGGAGTAAGGGAGGGGACAATGGATCGAATATTCAAATTTTAGGAAATTCTGCTACTCGTTGTGTTAGGTTTGAATATAGCAGACAGAAAGTGGTTTAAATATAAAAGTTAAGAATACACGACCCCCCTCCCATACTATTCCATTCCCTCTCCCCCACCTCTATTTTTTAAAGTAGACGATAGGGAAAGGGAGGTGGGGACAAGGGAAATGATATGGAAAAAAATAATAGGATAACTAGGTATAAATTGGGTGGTAATCTCTAAAGGCACATCAGCTTCGGTAATACTCCTTTATATACTATTCGAAAATAGTTTATAGTGATTGTTATTGTGTCAGTCACATTGAACTCATCAAAGCATTTGTTATTTTGTATTAGTTTTTATTAATAATTTTAAAGAATTTTAGAAATAAAGTGAGTTTTTCTTCAAAAGTTCTAACGAATTTTTAATTGCTTAAATCTTTAAGTGATATTGAAAAACATATTTTTAATTTCTAAATATTGTAAATACATTTTGTACATTTTCTAACTTCCTTTCAAGGACAACTGTCAATATTAACAGATTCGCGATTTTCCTAATATTTTATGCTATGTACTGAGATGAAGGTTGTTTGTTTGTCAGTGAGTTAATTGATTTAAAATGGATGAAATTTTAGTTCTTTTTGTGCAGGTTTAAATCTATTTTCACCAGCAAATATTTGCTCTTTTTATTTTGATCAAATATATAAAAGTTGTTCCGCTAGTACTTTTAAAATTGTTAAAACCTAGGAAAGGCTGGATTCCAGCAACATTTTGTTCGCCAATATTTTAACAACAAAATATTTTGATATTAATACAATTAAGGATGATAAAATCCATAAGTAGCTAAGCTCAATTAAATATTAAAGTAAGGCCAGCAAAGCAATAACAGCTGGTATTGAAGTGAGTTAATGAGTAGATGCTCATTGCTCATGAGAAGGTTCACTAAAGATTCGGGCGTTTTATTATCATAGCAGCTGAGTTTAAAAAACTTCTCTTACATAATTCAAATGACCGTCAGAGCCAAAAGGACAGACTGTTGGACCAAGTAAATTATATATTGAGTGCTCATTTGTAAAGGGAATCTTCACCCAAAACAATGGCCACAAATTTAATAGCAGCCGAGAAAATCACGTTTAGTGCTAAACGTAGCTGACAGAATGTGGATATTTCGAATTATAAAGTAGCTTTGCTACTAAAAAGAAAGAGCAGAAAAATATACTTTGTATTTGTATTCTATAGTATCTGCGAATACAAATCCAAGCAAATTATGCATAGTCCAAAGTTTCAAAAAAATGAGAAGGATTTAAAATTAAAACATTACAATTTATATTTTGAAGAAAAAGATGATTTGTTTATAGTATAAATGTGTATCTACGTCAATTTGTATTGATTACGTTATACTTTTTTCATCAGATCTCCGGGCAAAATATACTATGTACGAATACACACACTACAAGGATGACAACATATATGGCGAGCGTAGCTCGTTATCCCCAGGAATTTAGTGAAAATAAAACTATTTTAGAGGTCGCTTTAAGAATAGCTTTAATTCTTAATTGACTAAGAATCTAAGGAAATTAAATATGAAATTGTTGGCAATTCGCTTAATTCACAGGTAGACGGAAAGGTTCATTTATATAGTTTCTTTGCTAACAGGTGATAAACACACACACACACCGAAACGCCCATATACCTGTATAAATACAACACATTCAAACACTAAATTATGTTTGTATGAAATTTTCTTGAATATTAAGCAGTTATTTTTAAAATAAGAATATTTTTTAGTGTGGCACTTATAACCTCCCAATTCTAATTAACTAAGTATCCAACCCATTACTTATCCATTATGTAAACAAAAAGAAAGGTGAATTAATTAGTAAAATCATCTCAAGTCTTAAATATAAATAATGAAATAGCTTAACACAATCCCAGGACCTATTTTAAGCTTCCCTTAAATGGAGAGCTTAATCAGTTCAGTAGTTGTTGAAATCTTAAGCTTCAGACAAATAACCTTTCTACTTTATATAATAGGATACATAAGTTTTCTGCAATTTTTTTTTATCAAGCCTGTTGTTTTTAGATTTTGGAGAAGTAACCACCGAAGATAATAATAAAATGGTGAATTTGGTGACTGCGTAGTCTAGGGTGCTAGACAGACACATCCCCTGGCTCCTGAGCACTGGGTGGCACTCTCTGTGCTGCTTCTTCCTGCCGACCAAACATGGAAATGGCCTACAGTGATGGCGAGGGCGGCGGGAGTGCGGATGGGGACGGTAAAATTGCTGCAATATGTGGGGGCCGAAATGGAGGTCGGCACAGCGAGGTTATTGCCTGTCTACGCCTTCTGGAGGAGGATAGACTTCTGTCAAATCTGCTAGATGAGGGGAAAAATTCAGGTAAATAATAAAATAGGTTGATGGAGCCTAAAACACAAAAGGAACTCGACCAAAAATAATTTGGAATTTGATAAGGCAGTTGCGTTGATTAGGTACATTTAAATTTTGAGGGACTGTAAAGAAACTGCGGCGGTTTCACTATGTTAAAACATGTTAAAAATATGGAGGAAAAATAACTTTTGTTCGGATCTAAAGTTGCATTCCTGCTCATGGAGCTGAATTTAGCTTTGAAAAATTAAATTTGAACCTTCTTCGACATTCATAGGACAATTTTCTTTAAAAAATTTTATGTTAATTAGCCCCAGATGTTAATATTGCTAAAATTTATGTTACAGTTGATAAAAAGACTGCATTTTACTGAAAAAATAATTTCAGGCCAATCGAGGTATGACATAACCGGGACGCAAAGCCGGACCACCAACACAGGCAGCCGAAAGCAGAGCCGAGCTCACCGCCAGCTCTACACCCGCCTATTGAACCTTTACCCGGGACTCTTGGACGATATGTGTCCAGACCTGGCTCTGAGCATCCTCGACAAGGTGGACCAATGGCAGTTCAACGCTTTTCTCTTGGACAGGTTGACAGGAGGTCACTGTCTTCCTTCCATTTGTTTGCATATTCTTTATAAAACAGGCAAGTTCATTTTTTTGTATCAGAATTATTTTTATCGTGTCTTTGTTAAATTGCTTTCGCAGTTATGATAATTTTATTTTAAGTTAAGGAAAAAAGTTTTTTTGTTACCTTGAAAAAATATATTTTCTAATATTTGGTTATTCAAATTATAACCAACTTCCATTTTAATTTCACACACATAATGTAGAGAGAACTAGAACATCCAACTTTTTATATCGGCGATTAAAACACTTCCAAAGTCATTTTAGGCAATAATATATACCGAATTAACATCGTTCTGTAGATAATATTCTAAGACAAACCCTAATTAATAAGAAAATGTTTAACATCTGTAAATAAAACGCATTAATTAAGAAATATTTTTATTTATATACATATATAATGTTGGTAAATGTAAACATCGATATTGTAAATATTTTGTTATTGACATGTTGGCATTTCATTATATATATGATTATTGTTTGTATATGAATGTGCTCAGAATAAGAATTTACTTATCAGATTTTCCTCTTACTCCATCAATCAAAACTTTAGATATTGTTTTATATTATTTCTAAATAGTGGTTACGTCTCTAGCTTCCAGGGGCTCTGTTAGCGGTATATTATCGAACAAACAAAAAATCTTACAACTTTATATTATAGGATAGCGAGAATCTTAAGGCTTGGGGTCAACCCATCGCCCCCCTCAAAACTAACCCTCCCTTCTAAATATTCTTAAATGTTGGATTTTCTGTCGGTAACGCGATTGAGAAAGCGGTCATTATATTCTCGTGTAATACTTTTTAATGCTTTCACACAAACAGCCTGTTAAGTACTGATAACCCCCTTATCTTCAATTTATTTTTAAAATAATAAGTGTCGGGCGGGAGGGTTTCAAAATCATACACAAACAGTTTACATACAATAACTATATATGTAAATCTTTAAATTAAAATTTCAAAAAATTTTTTTTCACATGACTTAAGTTTATAAGTATTAGAACAAAAATAAAAAGGTGTTTTAATACATGAATAATTTTTTACATCATTACTAAATCTAGGTATAATACAAAGTTGAATGATGTCGGTCCGTCCGTTGTCCCTTAAGATCTTGGTAACCACTGAATCAATTGGATTCTACTCTTCAGGGAATATACCTACTGGTCCTGTGGTGGTTTTAGGCTATTTTCTTGGTGGGTGGGACACCCACAACCCCTCAAAAAACAAAAAAATACCCCCTATTTTTTTGTTTATTGGGAAGTTAGTTCCTATTAAACTACTGGCAGCACCAGTAGTACTTAATTTTATATATATTTTTTTTAATTACCTCTTGGGGCAAAGCCCCTAGGGCCGCGAAGCCGTTAGTATCTTTTAAAAGAGCTTGAAGGCTCAAATTAGTCACATATTTAATTCGTTTGTTTATTTGACTTAAATAAAACATTTAATTTAATATCATGCCCAAATTCTTCATGCCTTTAATCATGATTTTACAACTAAATTATCTTGAAACTGCTAAAAACATAAATATATTTTTAACGCAGGTACACATAAATAATTAACCTTATAAATCTTATTTTAAAATATAAAGTTTATTTATAAGAGCAAATAAAACGTACACCCGCATAATATTTTGAATACTTTTGTATAACAGTAATCTGAGATGTGAATGTCTTGTTACAATAATAAATACGTCACACAGATATTATTACTGATTCACCACTACGCCAAAATACCAATATAATTGCGTAGCAAACAAGAACAGACAAGGACGATTTTGTCAATAAATAGTGCAGCAATAACAAGCAAAGATCTGCAAAATCATTTATTCATTTCAGGGAACTTACTTTTTATTAAAAAGATTAATGAGTCTTATAACATTTTAAATTCTAATTTCAAAACATTTAATAAACAAGCAATACATTGTTCATTTAAATAGCATACTTTGATAATGAAACATATTAACAAAATCTTGTTCCAGAGTAGCTGCGCTAAAATAGTACAAAACCTCATCCTTTTTCTATCATTTTATTATAACTTTAAATATATATTTTATGTTAAGATGTTAGGGGCATAGCTAGTAAAAGAATGTTGGTCTATTTGCTAATGCTCACGAACTGTTTGACCTGCAGCTGCGATATTTGCAGATATGTTAATAATATTCAAAAAGAAGCTTATTTTGTTTTACAGGTTGCTCTCTAACTCTTCAAACAATTTTTTTAAAAATTTTTACCTGTCCAGAAACGACCTTCCAGCCTGCAGCACCTGAATCTGGAGACCTATCCAAAAAATGATTAAATATCCGTGAACTACTACCCAAAAGTAAACTTTTATCTTAAATAACCTATAATCTCAAATCAATACCTAGCCCACACAACACTGATTACGCGAAAGTGGCAAAAGTTCCCCCCCCCCCTTATTAATAATATGACTTAATGAACCTAAATAAAAGAGACATGGCACTTAAATAAAAATTTGATTCTCTCGAGTTTTTGACGGTCTAAATGCTCATTTCTTAGGAGAATTAGCTTTTGTCTCTTTATAGTATACAATTTAATTTTTTTTTAAAGTAAATCAAAAGGAACTATTAATCAGACAGGCAGAACAGTTGAGGGGAAAAGTTTTCAACAGTTTAATTACCTTATCCCCATACCTGACAGAACAAGTTACATTTGTTTTCCCACATTTTTACAATTTTAGTATTATACTATTGACATATGTTTTATAGCTTGGTATTAGTACGTGTGTAATGTTTATTAATTGTAAATATTTATGGGTCTTCATAACTATAATCTATGAATATACAATATTCCAAGGTTTTACAGTTAAGTAACTCAATAGAAACCGTCTACAAATTATCAATTAAAATATGAAATTAGATTTGGTTTTAAGGTTAAAAATGTTGCTCTTCAATTGACCACCTGTACAAAAAGTATGTGAGTTTTGTAGAACATTCAAATTCCTTAAAGATTTTAAATAATATTTTTATGGTTTCTTTTACATATTTTTTTTTTCTTCACAAGCTTCTTATCTTTATATCTCGATACAATTTTTTAGATTGTTAATATGTATAAAAAAAACATCTAATTATGACCTTCAAATAAGAAGTTTTGTTAAATATTCTATTGTCATTAAGCAAGGACGTTCAAGAGGTGTATTTGGGAAGTAGTAAGGGTGAAGTACAACCCCCCCCCCCCCGGCCCCCATCCCCAAAGCAAAGTTTTAGGTGGTTGTTACCCTTAAGTAGATAGTCCTTAATTCTAACAAATGAGGTTAATTTTAAAGTTATCTTACACAAAATGTCAGTTTTTAGTTACCCTCTAGCCCCTATTTAAACAAAAAATATAAAAGGTAAATATTTATGGGGAAATAATACCTACCTCAAAAAAATATCAATTGGTGCAAATTTTTTTGGATTAAAATTCGCACTAGAAAATCTGGATAATAATGTGCATAATTTTCATTTTTATTTTACCTTTGTATGTTGTGGCCTTATATGAACTTGTTTATTTTTAATTTCTATTATATTGTTAAAGATTATCTTCATTGTTTAATAGAACAATGAAGCTTTCTATTGAAAGATATTTTTTATTATTTTCCACTAAATAAATTTCTGAAGGGATAGGTTACCATAAAAGAATATTACACTTCCAAATTTTCAAAATTTTTATTAAGAAATAAGTGTCAGAATCAAAGTTGAATGCCTTTTAAAATACTAATGACTAAAATATGTTTTAAACATATATAATTTAAGGTAAAATAAAAAGGGTTTTATCACTTTTATCGCTCTTTTTTTTTTGTTAAATTGTTTTTCTGAAATATTTTTTATTTATTTTAGGACTGATGAGTTACTTTAAGATGGACCCAACTGATGTTCTAAGCTTCTTTCGACTTTTGGAACGAGGCTACCACTCAGGCAATCCCTACCACAACGCACTCCACGCCAGCGACGTGACACAGGCTATGTACGTGTTCTGTCAGCAGGCTCGTATCTTACCCTACCTGTCTCCTCTTGAATTATTAGCAGCGCTGGTCGCTGCTGTTTCACATGATCTCGACCATCCAGGTAATTTCTTATTCCAGAACTTTATTAGTTTTGTGTAGCTTATATACGCTATTAGGGTAGATAGCTGATTAAGGTGGAGGTAGGTTGTGCTAAAATTCCGTAAAGATGTGAGTTTTAAGGCTTATAAACAGTAAAAGAACGATAAAATTTATGTTAACTTTAAATTAAAAATTTTGTCCATAGATCTTTTCAAAAAGGAATACACATATTTAGTGAATATTATCGTTCTACTACTGTTTTTAAGCCTTAAAACTCACACCTTCACGGAATTTTAGCACAACCTACCTCTCCCTTCATAAAGAATAAGATTCTTTCATCCAATAGCCTTATTTTGCTAAGAAAACAATTCAACCATTACTAGCTATTATTACTTACGAAATGTAGTATTTTTCTATAGCCAAAGAGCTTCCTGCAAATAGCATTTTTGTTTGTCCGTTCGTCGGTTTTGCTATAATAACATTTCATTTGTATTGAGGACATATAATGATACAAATCTGAAATCGTGTGTGTAGATTTTATTTATTATGTGATAAATGGAATTTGATTTATATTTCTTTACTAAAACATTTTATCTTGTATTTTTCTCTAGAAACAAGAAGACATTTGAAATTCTTTTATTTTCAGGTGTGAACGAAAAATTTCTAGTGTCGACAGGCAGCCATCTTGCTCTGCTGTACGACAATGTATCTGTACTTGAAAACCATCACTGGCGCTCAGCAATCTCTTGCTTTGTTGACGCTGGCATGACCAAATACCTCTCTGCAGAGGGCCAGTTCCTTGAGTTCACTGAGCTGGTCCGCTCCCTCGTCCTTGCCACAGACATTTCCCGCCAACAAGAGTTCCTAACACAGCTGCGCTTCTTTCTGGACAACAACCAGCTTAACTTATCCTTTCAACACCATCGGCATTTTATACTCCAGATAGCTATTAAATGTGCGGACATATCGAATCCGTGCCGAGACTGGGCCGTGTCCAAGTTGTGGTCGCTTCGGGCCTGCGAGGAATTTTTCCGCCAGGGTGATGTAGAGCGCGAGCTTGGTTTTGAACTCACTCCTATATGTGATAGATTTAATGTGACTGTTGCAAAAGTTCAAGTTGGATTTTATTCTTTTGTTGTTGAACCACTGTTCATAGAGTGGCATAGATTTTTAGCCAATGATTTTTCTGAGGAGATGCTCCGGTGTTTCCGACAAAATCAGACAAAGTGGGAGGAGGAGGTGATGCAAGAAGAACTTCCCTCGTCAACTGCTAGTGACTCTGCAAGTAAACCAATTGCACAAATGGATGCAAACGTTCTGTCGGCTGACGGCTGTGCACGTTTAGAACCAGGAAAAAATATGTCTATGTCTGTGGCTTCCAGTTTGGCGCCATCCTCGGCCGCTGATCTTCATCCCAAATTGGGACGACGCATGTCACTGCCATGCAATGACCCCTTACTTCGTGTTTTTGATCAGATGACTCAGCCTGACGCTGATTTCACGACAAAAGCTGTCAACCTGCGTCGAAACTTTTCCTTGACTGACCGCCGAAGGTCCTCGTTATTGCGCGGTCTTTTTAATCGCAGCTCGCTAAAGCCAGGCCGCGGTAAAATATGTAGGCCAACGTCTGTCAGCATTTCTACTGGAAGTGGCGGAGATGTGCCAACAACTGGAAATGATGCTGGATCGGGAACGAAGAGGAGTCAAAGGTCGGCGCTACAATCTCGCGAAACCCGCTTCCGTAGCCCGGTCTCCGTTCAATTTAGCGAGGATGTGCTATCAGAGAATACAACACCTATCTATCCACCAACATTTGAGGACGAGGACGAATGCGTGATTAAAATGGATCAAAAAGAGAACACAGTAAACAGCAGCGTGTTGCTTACTCCCTGCCAACAACTGAGCCTTGACGAACGGTTGACCCGTCGACGTGGATCAGCACCATGCAACCTTATCCTAGCAGAGACCAAGATATCTACAGCACTTCTGCGTCACGAACAGAATTGTTTGAACGCAACTGTTCGACGCGGCTCATTGCCATCAGAGCTCATAAAAGAAAGTCTTCCGAAACAATTACGTAACCGAGTATTAAACCAAAATGCAGTTGCTAGCGCTGCTGCCGCCAATAATAACAAAGCCAAGGCCGGTCTGTTGCTCCGCAGGCGCTCAATGGGCGCAGAACTGTTAAATCTCCACCAACATCAGCTTCACCATCAGCAGCCACACTACATTCACCATCACCAAGGACAGGGAGCTGTTGGACCTCCAAGGGACAGACAAAAATACAAAAACCGTCCTATCTAAACAAAAACAGCAAAAATAAATTTAATGAGAAATATGTTAAATAATATGATATATATTCTATGTATTATACATAAATTTAAGTATTAGGTATACAGTGTTTAGCTACTATGAATTGGAATTAGAAATTTTCATATATTTACACACTTATATATATGCATGTACGTTCTTTACCTTAGAACGTCGTGCCGTTTATTCTTAGTGGATGCAAAATGTAAAAAATTGAAAACATGAAATTTTATGTCCACATGGACTAGCTTGGATATTATGCAAATAGTAAAAATGTTTTTTTTTGTGGGAGAATTACAATTTCTATTCCATAATTATGATTACTGGATAGGAAACTATAATTTTGGTATAACGATTATTAATTTAGAGCACATCATAGTTACCAATTAAAATTGAACCTTTTCTAATAAATACAATTTTTGGGTCGGTCTAATACTACGTTGGGTACCTAACTTTAAAAATTTGAAAATTTAAGAGCTTCATATTAATGTATGGGTAGTAATAATCAAGCAAATTTAGTATTATTATGAATAATAGCTATAAAAGATTTGTAAGCATAATTTATAAGGTCAGATCGTTGTTTCCAATATTTCCTAGTTAAAGGTTTCCTAATTCAAAAGTATTAGGAAAAGTCTAAGTTAATTTTCTTGTTTTCTATACATTCCTTATTTATCATTATTAAAGTGAAACTAAAAACTAAAAATGCAATATTTACATTTATTATTTTTTAAAAAAATTTTGTGTCCTACTTAATGTTAATTTTTTTAGCCTTTTGTTAACTACAGAGTCTGTAAAGGTTTGGGACACTCTAATCAATTTTTTTTTATAGTTAGTGCATTATATACATAATTGATTTTATTTACCACTTTCTAATTTTTGACCTTCAAAGTTCTCTATAAATTAGTCATATTTTCTTAAAAATTCATAAAAAATTATTATCAATAATCAATATTAGATTATAAAACTGAAAATAAAAAACTGGCAAGCTTTTGTAATTTAGAATTAGGTCTTTTTATGCATACTGAAATAATTTAATTTGGTTTCATGAAGAAAAAGATTTTTGTACATGTTTTACTTTGTGCCAAATTGATACCAAATATTTCACATTTTTAAAGGTGTTTTAGAATAAATATAGTTGTTTTTTAACAAACTTTTTAAAAAAATATAAAATGAGGTTACATAGGTCAGCCATTTTAACATTTTGAATTGAAACTTTGTAACTAATTGACTTAATGAATACAAATGGATATTAGATAAAATTGTAGTTGAGATATATTATTGTTCTAAAAAGAGATTTTGTGATTCAATTATCTTCTCATGCAGAAATATTAACTTTTTATTGGTAGTATAATTATTGAAATTTGTTTCATTCTATTTTTTATCATTAGTTTGAAAGTTTTAAGGATAATCAAATAATGTATAGGTAGGTATCTAATAAACCAGCATCTTTGTCACTAAAAAGTGCAACCTATCAAATTGGTTCTAGTTTTGAAAATCAAGTTCAATCAGGAAAATTATGCCGTTTTCTTAAAGTACGATTTTAAAGATGCCATAAACCTTTAAACTGTTAAGGGAATTAAAACTAGCGTTATACAATCAAAAAATCTTAAATTATAAGGCTATAACTTATTAATTCTGCATGCGAGATAATACAATTACACTTGAAATTGTTTTAAAAAAAGATTAAATTGTTTTATGTGATGATTAAATGATTATATATATATATTATATTTATGTATTTGGTGATATCATTTAAGTTTTGGTAGTATTTAGAAGATGTGAACATGCCCTACTGCTGAATTTTCTTATTGTTGCATTTTATACTAGTCTCATTCTAATATTATTTCATGTTTTAACCATATTCGTATTATTTATAAATAATGTTGACGGAGAATTTTAATGTTTGTTTTGGCATACATGTACAGATTAAGTTTAATAGGAAGATAACGATTGTTATTAAAGTCTTAAGATCAAAACTCCTCTAAATTTTAAAATCTAATAAGAAAAACAAATATAAAACAAAAATAAGATAGTTCATTTGATATTTTTGACACTTGTAATCTTGATTTTAAACCCCCCAAGAAAATCCACTCAATTCTGTTTATTGTCGAGCACTAGTAGTCAAATTTTTACCTAGGCAAATTTTAGCAACCTCTAAACATTATAAATTTTCACCAATGGCATTTTTGTCAGTCGCCATTTCTTATTGAGGCTTTCAAAATGGACTTAAGTATTTTAAAGTTTAACATTAAAAAATCATTAAGATGAGAGTATTAACTATGCCAAAAATTGCATTTCCTCAAATTAAGGAATATTTGATTATAGATATATAAATACTATCATTTAATTTTAGCTCTTTAACTGTATAAGATATTTAATATATAGATTGACTAATTGTAAATAATGTGATTTTATTTATATAAAACTTGTTCTAGAATGAGGGAAAACTTAGCAGTGAAGTGTGTCAGTTTCTATCTGTTTTGTAATGTGTTTGTATAAGAATCGTAATAAATTAATAATTGTCCATGAAATTGTGAAAAGCGAAGCTATTCTATAATAAAATTACTGTACGTCAGTCCATACGGCCGCAATAGTTATCCTGGCCTTTTTGTATATCCTAAAAAAAAAATATCCTTTCGTTTACAGACAATCATACCTAACTAAATTGAAAAACCTTCGAAAAATGGCCAAGATAAGCAAAATAAGATAAATATTTTTCGTGGCCTATGGTCTACCATGAGACAAATGGCGATGATTATATTAATTATGCCTTATTAAATGTTTAAAGGCCTGATTCTCCATCAAGATTGATCAAGTCACTTTTTTTTATTAGTTTTAAATTTAATATTTACATTTCTAAGAGTAAATATTTTGAAAAGTGCGCAAAATATTTGGTGCGAATTATGCCGCGTAGCAAATGTAAAATCTAATATCCAAAAAAAATCTTTTATATAGGGACCAAACAAGAAAATATATAATAAAAGAGACGCCCAATATTAAAAATATCTTTTAATGTTGATAGCCATTACAAAAATACAAAAATGATTCTCGTATCATTAATATTCGTTTTTGTATTTTTTATTGATAGACGACGACAATCAAGCCAAGGAGCCTCTTTTTTAACGATGAGTAATTTTTTAAACATTATTTATAAAAAACTAAATTGTTAAAAATAATGTACAATTCCTAGATATCATCATATTTTATGAAAACCAAAAATCTCAACATGAGAAAATATAAAATTAATTTGTCTAAAATAATTTTCTCAACCATGGATCTTCAGGTCGTGATTTCAGGGCTGTCAACGATAAGATATTAATTCCCTTTTATATTTAATTTTAGAAATTATCTACTTTTATATCAATAATATCATGTTTAATTGTTTAGGTTAAAGTTAGGAGAATTGAAAATAAATTTAGACTTCCTAAAATCTTATGTATAATTATTTGCCTTCTGTATAACATATACAGGGTGCGCCACATAAATCCGGACTTTTTTCAAACGGCCATAGCACCAAAACTACTTGACCAATCATGACGTTTGACCACACTATAAAAAGCTTGGGTAATTACCTTTTTGCCCATAAAAATTTTTAGACGATGGAGGACGTGTTCTCCGAGCTGGCAGCGCTTATGTTCAACATGGCAGAATCGAAACGCGCAGATAGCTTACACTGGATTCTTGACTAGGGCCCACTAAATGTGACCTCAGCCCATCTGTAGGTGAGGTAGAGTTATGCAACTTGCTGGGGATACTGTTAGATACACAAGTAAGACACTAGAAAAGACTAGAGCTCTCTATCTGAAATGGCTTGGCCGTAGTACTCCATCAAAGTGAAACGTGGCAGATTTTGAGATGTCAAAAACGTCAAAAATCGTGAAAATTCGTGAAAATTTCTCGGTTCTCGACTACACGGGCCCATTTGTAACCTTAAAACTCGTTTTAGACTATGTGTTGCGATGACAACCCTAGCTTAATTTTCATGCCATTTCCAAAAAAGTATTGAACGTTGTTCTAGCTTAATTGTGGCCCAAATGAGAGCCGCCGTGTCGAAGAGTAGCTTGAAAGATGGGTGAATTTGGATCCTGCAGTTACTCACGTCCCTAAGGAGATATGGCCTCCCAGCAGCCCCGATCTTCATCCAATTGACTTTTGGGCCTGGAGCGCCATTAAAGCATGAACCAATAGACGCGCCCATACCACAAAGACCTCCCTCATTGCCACTATGAAGGAGAACTTCGCCAGCTTGGACAGGGACATGGTGACCAGGGTCTGGGGGCGGTTCAGGGGGCGGGTAGAGGTGGTGATTGAGGCTGGCGGCGATTTTATTGCTTAATCTAATAGTCATATAGCTAGTTTGCTTCCCAGTTTTTAAAATTCAATAAAATCTTTAAAATTGACGATTTTATGCTCATTTTTTTAAAAATAAGAAAAAGTCCGGATTTATGTGGCGCACCCTGTAAATACTTTGACTCTTTTAAATATCATAGTTCAAAATTAATCAAATCTACCTATATAGCACAAAAATATTGAATTTATTATCTTTATTTTTCATTAAAATAATTAAAGTATTAATCGTTATTATGAAGCTCATTGTGCATTGTGCAAGACATTTTTTCAAATGGGGAAAAATGTGTTTCACAAAGTTGGTTACCCTGAATCTCTCGTAGACCGCACCGATAGAAAATTAAAAATGGCTAATTTTTCACTTTTTATGCGGTGTCGTGCGTTTGCAGCTTTCATAAAAGTTATTTTTATGTGAAATACATCGATTTTTTTTATGTTTTTTTAAAAGTCGTAAAGGATTAATTGGATAAATTAGTTTTGACTTTTTCTATATTGACATAGAACTTGATATTTCCTTGTTAAACCTATATATTAAACGTGCAAATTTTGATTATGTTAACCAAATTTTATGTACAATAAATTAAGCAATTTTATATTATGATATAATTAAGTCTAAATCAGCGGAAAGGTTTATTTAATTTTTATCTGCTAATTCATTACCCTTACGTTTGTTTAATTATCTGTGTTTATTGGTTCGTTATTCTTCCCTAAAGCTTAACGTTTATTTTTTTCACTTATAAGCAAGACATTACACTTTATTTGCTCTTTATTTACTGAAAATGACTAAAAGAGGTTATTAATACTGTTTATACGATAAGTTTTAAATTAAATTCCTAAAAAACTAAAAGATTTGACACGTACTGTGTAAAACGAATGTTTTTTGTTGCTTATATACTCGCTTCCATTTACTTATATATTTAATTAAATTGATTTTTATCATATTACAAGGAAATACATAATGTTCCAAAAAAGCAGAATACTATATGTTTATTTTATATTGGTACTTTTAGCATTAAAAAATTCATATAGTTAACATGTGTACCTTTTTACGTTTTATTATAGTCATTTTTTAAGACTAATGAACAATTGTTTCAGATTGTAACTGTAAATCAGGACCCAGCCTCAAGATAGAGGGGCAGGCCTGGTCAATGGTTGGTGGAGGGAGTGGGGGGAGCGGCGGAGGAGTGGGGGAACCAAACCTGCTCTCTCTCAATGCTCAAGATCATGGTGGTTTCAATCACCAGCAGAGAGCACTCAATGAGCACCATGGACAATGGGGAGTTGACCAGGGAATGCATCATCAGCTGCAACAACAACTGCAGCAGCAACAGCAACAGCTGCAACATCAACAACTTAACATGATGCTTGGACAGCAAAGTCTTGCTCCTTTGGTTGGCCAACAAATATCTCAACTGTCCGCAAATATGCTGCCAGTTGGGTCACAACATCAATCACCTCCAACTCTTAACATGATGTTGAGCGGGGGTGCTAACATTGCTGCTATGTTCCAAAATCCTAATGGGATGCCTGCAGGTCAAGTGCAATCTCCGCCTTCTTCTCAAGGTGGTGGCCAATCATATTTGTTGCTTGGTACTGCACAACCTCCCACACAAAGGCACGGAGACCAACAAGGACTACCGGCTGCTATTTCTCCAAATTCAACTCCTGGAATCCAGATGCCAGCTCCACCGGCTACCCCGCCCATGATGGGTATGGAAGTACAGGACCGAAGATTTATTAATAGAATGATTCAGCCAGGTCTTGAAAAATTCGGTATGGAAGGTGGACTTGAAGAACAACAAGCTTATGCTTGGAAAAATATTCAGGGTGGAATTTTGGCTGAAATGTTTCCAAACGTTGACCGTCATCCACATTTTGCTGACCCCAGAATTCCTAACGGTCCAGGACAAGGTATGAACCCAGCAGCTATGGCTCAGTATCAAGCTCAGGAAAATTTAGTGAGAATGCAACAGTTGCAGCAAAAGCAGCAACACATGCAGCTTCAGGGACACCCTCAAATGTTCCAGGACATGCGCAGCTTCCCTCACCTGATGCCAGCACAATCTCCCCCAGCTACCAATATTTCCCAATATCACCCACAACAGACTCATCATCAGCAGATGGCCCAACTAGGTCACGGAGGTCCTCCTGGTCCAAGACCACGACCAGTTGGAGGAGATGATTCCTCACCAGGATTTACTCCAGAGGTTCCTGCTCCAGTTGATAACGACAGTAAACCCAAGGACGATTTGATCATAGGAAGCTGGAATGAGGAAGTGGATAAAGAAAGTGCTGCATCCGCGGTTCCGCAACCACCTCCTGGTCCACCACCCATACTTCACAATTTGAGTCAACCTCCTCCTTCTCAACCAGGAAGAGCAACTAACTTTGAAGTTTTTGGAGGCAACTTCCACAATCCTTCAAAAAATAACTGGAATCAACCTAATGAGGAGGATAGTTACAGGGAAGATAATAGTTTTAGAGGTCGCCCAGGAAATTTCCAACGCGGCCGAGGACGTGGCAGAGAAATGGGCAGACAAATGGATGACAGTGAACTTCGGGGAGGATATAGAGGTAGGGGAGCTCCTAGAGGTTTAAGAGGCAATATAAGAGGTGGAAGAGTTGTTGACCAGGAGAAGGATGCTGGAAAGAATGCCGCAATTGAAGAAACTAAAGCTCTGATGCTGAAGATGAGACTTGAGGATAAGGAATTGATAGAGAAACACAAAAAAGAAAGAGGAATTGTTGATGATGCTAAAGATGAAGTAAAGGAACATGTTGAAGCACAGCCTGGTGCTTACAAACCCAAAGAAAGGCGAGGCCGTGGTAGTGATGATCGACGAGATCCTGGAGGCAGAGGTTCCCGCGGTGGCCGTGTTATTGGTCGAGGCGTAGGAAGAGGTATGAATCAAAATATGAACAACTGCCCTCCTCCATTGTTTGGAATGACACACGGAGCTCCTTCAGATTTCAGAACTCCTCCTTTCCCAGGATTAGAAGGATTTTTGCCTCCTCAGGGCTTGGCCCACTTCCCGCCAGGTTTCCCCCCTCATCTTGGTCCAGGTTTTCCTCCAGGAATGTTTCCTGGTGGCTTAAGAGGTCGAGGTTTTCCAAGAGGGCGTGGATTTCCAGCTGGGTTTCCTCCAAGAGGTTTCCCACCTGCAATTGTGAATAGAGGAGTAAGGCCAAGAGGTGTCTTCTATGGAAGAGGAAAAGAAAGGGGAAGAAGTGGAGGAGGGGGTAATTCAGATCCCCCAGATGAACATAATACGGATGCTGAGAATGAAACCGAGGATGAAAATCCTCTGCTGAATGCGATAAGTAAAACTGGAAAGGATTCTGATTCAGCTGCAAACGAGTCTAACGATACCCAGTCAAAAAACTTGTTTAGCGAGCAGGTAATTTTAACATATAATCGACAAAAATAAAGGTGGGATCAAGAGGCTTCTTATTTGTTATTTTATATTAGATAAGTAAACTTTGAATAAAGTATTAGAATGCTGAATTAGTGAATAGTCATGATGGTATTTGCTTTGTAAATGTATCGTATGAAATTCTTAAACGGCGGTGGAAATTATATTTCTTCTTTTTTTCGTCATAGTACATAGACAAGATTGATTCAATTGAGACGATCTTATTTCTTTCAATAAAATAATCCCTTACATTTTAACTTTTAAATGTTTCATATTTTACAGGGAATGAACCTGGGCCAGCTGGCCCTGCTCGCTGAGACCGACCTTCGTGGTCGGTTGACTGATCAGCTGGTCCGCGGGTGTGCCGAGTGTATGGTCTGTCTCGAAAGAGTCCGACAACACCAGGCCACCTGGGACTGTCACAATTGTTACCAGGTTAACATTTTTTTATATACTTATATGGGATATGTATTTCAAGGGAATATTCTAAATGTATTTGTTATATTTTACCAGTATTATTATTAATTCACAAAAAGTCTTTAAATCCTAGGTACTTTTTGACATATTCGTCAGGTTATCAATACACTTTCGATAAATAGAATGTCCACACAGCTTAATGCAATTTTGTTTTTTTTGGCATTTCCAAGTTTAATTAAAGTTTATTTTACTGTTAATTTTATGATCTGTAAACAAACTGTCTACCACCGAATTGACCTAATTGTTTTTTTTTCTTCAGATATTTCATCTGTCATGCATCAAGAAATGGGCTAAAACAGCTCGTACCGAAACAGGTGGTTGGCGCTGTCCTGGCTGCCAAAACGTCCTGCCGAAAATTCCATTTCAATACAGATGCTTTTGTCGGAAGTTGGTTGACCCTGAGTGGCGACGGAACGAGGGTCTTGTGCCCCACTCCTGCGGTGAGGTGTGCGGAAGGAGTCGGGGAGAGCCGTGTGTGCACAAATGTGTTGATATTTGTCACGCAGGGCCATGTCCTACCTGCACTGCTACTGTTCTGGTTTCTTGTCAATGTGGAAGAGAAACTCAAAGATTAAAGTATGATTATTTAACTCTCTATTTTTATTATATCCTTGTATTTGTTCGTACCGTCCAAACTTAAAAAAATATTTTAGTTTGATTATTTTTATTCTAATAACGCATCTTATTGGATATATTTACCAATGTATGAGAACTGTATTTGCAATCTAAAAGAAACGACAGAAATTCATGCATGGTATTGCAGGGGTGTATATTCTGCACAAGATTTATTTTTTTCCCCCTGCTACAAAATTTTTTATTTTTCTTCCCCCCCTAGTTTTTTCTCATCAAGTAGGGGGAAAATGGAAAAATATTTAAAGAACTCCATATTTTATTTATTTTATCCCTCCTACTACACATTTTTTAAAGTTTTTTTTTCACCAAGGAGGGGGGGAAATAGAAAAAATGTTTTCAGTTTTCTTAATTTTTACATTTTTTTTCCCTCCAACAACTTATTTTTTATTTCCCCCCCCCCCTGAGCAGGGGATCCCATGTAGAATATACACCCCTGTGGTATTGATTCTTATTGGAATCAATAAATAGAAATGATACGATAAAAAGAAGGTAGGTAATAGCGTTCCAGTTGAATTACATACACCTCCACACGGATTGCTCTCATTCCCCTATCCCTAGCATTATGCTTAAACCATATGGTAGTTTAGTGTTTTAAATTTAATTATGTTTTTTTTGTTTAGGTGTGGCGAAGAATTTTTATGCGACAACATTTGTGGCCACAAACTTAACTGTGGTGTTCATGACTGTGAGAGCTCGTGTCACGAAGGAGATTGTTATTATTGCGAGAAGCAGGTGGATCAATCCTGCTTCTGTGGCAAATGCGAGCGGCAAGTTCTTTGCACGGAGGAGACGGCCAGGGTTCAATACTTCTCCTGTGAACAATCCTGCGACAAACTACAGGATTGCGGCTTACATAAGTGTAAAGAGGAATGTCATCCTGGAGATTGCGCTAAATGTAATTTAACCATTCAGGTTGTTAAAACATGTCCTTGTGGACAGACGGAATTAGAAAAGCTTTATGAAAATGATGATGTCAAGCCAAGAAAAAGTTGTGTGGATCCTATACCAACTTGTGGGAAAATTTGCAATGCAATTTTGCATTGTGGACCTCCAGGCAATCCGCACAAATGTGAAGCTAAATGCCACACAGGACCATGTCCAACGTGTCCTGAAACCACCATCTTAAAATGTAGATGTGGACACATGGATAAAGAGCTTCCCTGTAGTAAGGTGACTGGAAGGCAGGATGATGTGCGCTGCGAGAAGAGATGTCAAAAGAAAAAATGCGGAAGACACAAGTGTGGACAGTTGTGTTGTATAGAGATAGATCATATCTGTACTCAGATTTGTGGAAAGATGTTATCTTGTGGACTTCATAGGCAAGTATTAAGACATATTTAATGGTTAGAAATATGCTTGTTCTTTTGGTGACCATTTCATATAAAAAGCTTTATTTAATTGTATTACTCTGACTTTGATTAACCTTATTAAAGACATAATGGGAAATCCAGAATTAATCTAAATCAGAATAACTTATGTTTGATCAAAACCGGTTCCGAAACTACGAAAAAGAAAATATAAATCTAAGAATTCGTGGCTTGTTTGTTTGTCTTTTCCTTTGACATCTCTGAATATAATAAAAAACTAAAATCAATCCTATAATATATCCTTTTTCTCTTAAAGCTTTCTGTAATATGATGCGAAAATTATATACAACATTTAAAGTATTACTGTTGGTAGAATTAAATCGTTTACACCTTGAACTAAGCAATTCTTGTAACTACTCGACTCACTCTTGACATAACACCATGTCGAAATATTTTAGATATTAATAGTACTATATTTTGTTATCCTAATCTTTTATATTTAGATGTGAGGACTTGTGTCACTCCGGGAACTGCAAGTCTTGCCCCCGCGTCGGATTCGATGAACTGACATGCACATGCGGCAGCAGCATTCTGTATCCGCCAATTCAATGTGGCACCAGACCACCAGAGTGCCAAGAGTTGTGTACACGAATGCATGACTGTGCACATCCTGTCACACATAATTGTCACAGCGAGGAGGAATGTCCACCCTGTACACATCTCGTTACCAAGAAGGTAAATTAGAAACCATAAACTGATGATTTTAGATATTATTATAACCTCGAATAATTTTGCTAAGATTTAACATTTAATCTAGGTACCTTTAAATGGGTTATTAATTTTATGTTAGCTTTAAATTAAGAAAAATGACGAATGCAGAAAGTTGTTAATAAGAGAATATTCCTACTCAAAAAAATCAGGGATCTAAAGGGATAAGACAATAGCCTATTATTTGATGTACATCCCTAATGATGATACACAAAATTACCCCATCTATAGATTACAATTAGTGGTATAAACGTTTGTAGATTCCACTTGATTAACCAACAAATCAAAAAAGTCCCCAAAGTCAACGTATAAGAAAATGTTATTTTAAAACTTTGGTGACTGATGTAATAAACAGGTCATAGTCCCCTCCCTCTGCAAGAAAATAACAAAATTGAGCAAAGTGAAAGTTTACATTTTATTTTCTCGTTCTCCTTTTAATTCAATGTTTTAATTGACCTATCCTTTACAATTATTTATTATAGTGTTTTGGTGGACACGAGGAAAGAAAAAATGTTGCATGTTTGGTTGACGGAATATCCTGTGGTTTAGAATGTGGTAAAGCCTTATCTTGTGGCAACCACGTTTGTAAAAGGATTTGCCATCCAGGCGTTTGTCTCGAGGGTAATAGATGCACTCAGCCCTGTAAAACACCCCGAAGTTGTGGTCACCCGTGCAACCAGCCATGTCATTCTGGAGATTGTCCTGAGTCTGTTTGTAGCACCCAGGTACATATTAAATACTTTTGTAAAATTATTATTTGAATTTCTTTTTTTTTGTTTAAGTAAAGTTTTCAATCTGTTTTCATTAATGTTGTCATTTTTGATATCTTGATGTTCGTCTGAATCATGATTTTCTCATCTCCACCTTAATATTTTGCTTATTTTTTTTAAAGATAACTTATACCAGTGTTCACTAAATTACATCTGCTTTAACCACTCTTGTCAGTTAGTCCACCAATGATTTGATTTTTTTTGCTTCGCTATTTATTGATGTTGTCATCCTTGTCAAATCTTTATAATTTTCCGTTCAATTTAGGTGCGTGTCCCATGTGAATGTGGTCACCGTAGCGCGAGCCTGCAGTGCAGTGAGAACCAGTACAGCAGGGTGACCACGGCCATATTGGCCACCAGGATGCAGGATATGCAAGCTGGAAATACAGTCAAACTCAATGTAGGTTTTATTTTGTAATTATTAAGCTATTTTCACAAGGTGGGATTTGACTGTAAAATAAACTGGTACTCAATGCTTTATTTATCATCTAATGTCCTATCCCTTCATATGATTTGTAATTATAATACCAATTAAATGGCGAGGGGGGGGGGGGGTACTTTACAACTTTTTTTGTGTCTTATTTGTATAATGTACCTAAATATGTCATCCATGTCTTCTATAAAGGATTAACGTAAAATAGTTGAACTAAAATAAATAAAACCTATTTTTTAGGAGTTGACCAGCAAAGACAAAAAACTGGAGTGCAATGAGGAATGTTTCAAGATGGAGAGGAACAAACGAATAGCACTTGCCTTGCAAATTCGAAATCCTGACATAAGTTCGAAGATAACACCCAAATATTCGGACTTTCTTAGAAATTTTGTCAAGAAAGATGCAAAATTTTGCTCTAACATCCACGATGAGCTAACAAAACTGGTAAAATTAGCCAAAGAGGTAATCATTTCATAGCCTTTCTTAAAACAATCCTAAGATTTTTTTTATTAAGTATCTATATCTTGCCTATATTTATGATACTTAAAAACAAAAAAAATATTGTGTTGTGCTATCCTAACACAAGAATAATAAACCTTGTAAAAGTTGTACAATTCAATTATTACCTGTAAAATATACTAGTTTATATTTTGTTTTTATTTAGTCTAAGCAGAAAACCCGGCTAAAATCATTTGATTGTATGAACCGAGAGAAACGGCAGTTTATCCACGAGTATGCCGAACATTTTGGTTGTACTTCGGAGGTATGTATGTATTTCAGTATTATTTAATTTCCGTTGACTATTTTAACAATGAACTAACAGAATTTGACGGTCACCTGAAAAATCTGTATTTTGTGAACCTTTATCTATGGTACAACAAATTGAGAGGGGGAGGGCGGATGTGCCACTCTTGAAACTAGCACAAAAGAACTTTGATTTAAAAGATTTACAACCAGAAAAGTACAGAAAATGGTTTGTGTCCTGTCCACTCAAAGGAAAAACTAATTGGGGTACATCCCCATAGGTTTCCACACCTCTAAAACCCCTTATCAAGTTTCTACACCTTCCTGAACCCCCTGAAACAGCCAAGTGGGGTATTGGCTTAAGAAAATTCAAACACCCCTTATATATAAGGCTGCGTATTAAAGGGGACTATCCACGAACAAGAGCAAGTGATTCTAAGCACCTTCCAGCATTGATCCATAGTATTTTTTTAGTGAATATACTAGGTTTATGTTTGATAGGTTTATCGACTCGAAAAATAGGTTTCACCATGGTTTTATATGAAAAAAATTTGAAATGTAAAGCATTTTTTAAAGCAATATCATACAACGCTTTGTTGAGTTCAAAGGACAAGATAAAATAATACGACAGAAAAGCATCAAATGCTGTAAATTGCAAAAGTACATAAATTAAACTGTTTACAATAAGGGGGGGGGAAGTTTGTACACTTATAGGAAATGAAATTCAGTATCAAAGTTTGGGAGGGACGTGTGGGCTTGTTTTTAAAGTTATCAACCTAATTCTTTTTGTAAAATCTCTTATATGACTGGATGTACACGGAAAACTTTGAAAATTGAATTTTGGTACTTTCCTTCAAGAGGCTAGTGGAGCAAAAGACCCCCCAAAACACTAAAAATATGAGTTCTGAGCTTATTTTTAGAGATATCAACCTAATTTTTTAAATGAAAACTTTTTAATTAAAAATAACTGAACTTAGTAACCATTACACATTTCATTTTGGGACTTTCCTTCTAGGGGCTTGTGGAGCAAAAGACCCCCCAAAACTAAGAACAGGAGTTCTGAGCTTATTTTTGAAGATATCAACCTGATTTTTTTCAAAGAAAACTTTTTAAAAATAACTGAACTAAGTAACTAATACACATTTCATTTTGGGACTTTCCTTCTAGGGGCTTGTGGAGCAAGAGACCCCCCAAAACTAAGAACAGGAGTTCTGAGCTTATTTTTGAAGATATCAACCTGATTTTTTTCAATGAAAACTTTTTAAAAGTAACTGAACTTAGTAACCATTACACATTTCATTTTGGGACTTTCCTTCTAGGGGCTTGTGGAGCAAGAGACCCCCCAAAACTAAGAGAAGGAGTTCTGAGCTTATATTTGAAGATATCAACCTGATTTTTTTCAAAGAAAACTTTTTAAAAATAACTGAACTAAGTAACTAATACACATTTCATTTTGGGACTTTCCTTCTAGGGGCTTGTGGAGCAAAAGACCCCCCAAAACTAAGAACAGGAGTTCTGAGCTTATTTTTGAAGATATCAACCTGATTTTTTTCAATGAAAACTTTTTAAAAGTAACTGAACTTAGTAACCATTACACATTTCATTTTGGGACTTTCCTTCTAGAGTCTTGTGGAGCAAGAGATCCCCCAAAACTAAGAATAGGAGTTCTGAGCTTATTTTGAAGATATCAACCTGATTTTTTAAAGAAAGCTTTTTAAAAATAACTGAACTAAGTAACCATTACACATTTCATTTTTGGACTTTCCTTCTAAGGGCCTTGTGGAGCAAATGACCCCCCAAAACTAAAAATAGAAGTTCTGAGCTTATTTTTGAAGATATCAACCTGATTTTTTTAAAGAAAACTTAAAAAAAATAACTGATCTAAGTGACCATAACACATTTCGTTTTTGGACTTTCCTTCTAACGGCTTGTGGAGCAAAAGACCCCCCAAAACGAAAAATAGGAGTTCTGAGCTTATTTTTAAAGATATCATCCTGAATTTTTTAAAAGAAAACTTTTTAAAAATAACTGATATAAGTGACCAGAACACATTTCATTTTGGGACTTTCCTTCTAAGGGCTTGTGGAGCAAAAGACCCCCGAAAACTAAAAATAGGAGTTTTAAGCTTATTTCTAAAGATATCAACCTGTTTTTTAAAGGAACTTTTTTAAAATAACCGAACTAAGTAACCTTTACAGATTTAATTTTGGGACTTTCTTTCTAGGGGCTAGTAAAGCAAAAGACCCCTGAAAACCATAAATATTAGTTCTGAGCTTATTTTTAAAGATATTAGGTAAGCTGGTTTATTAAGGAAAACTTTTTTCATTTAACTGAACTACGTAGCCACAACAGATTTGCTAAAAATCAGGTTGATATCTTTAAAAATAAGTTCAGAACTCATATTTTTAGTGTTTAGGGGGATCTTTTGCTCCACAAGCTGCTAGGAGGAAAGTCCCAAAATGAAATGTGTAATGGTTACTTAGTACGGTTCTGTCTAAAAAAGTTTTCTTAAAAAAATCAGGTTGACTAAGTAACCATTACACATTTCATTTTGGGTCTTTCCTACTGGGAGCTGGTTGGGCAAAAGACCTCCAAAACACTGAAAATATGAGTTCTGAGCTTATCAATAATGTAGTGGTAATCAAGAGTGTGTAATGGTAACTTAGTTCAGATATTTTAAAAAGTTTTCTTATAAAAAATCAGGTTGATATCTTTAAAAAAAACTCAGAACTAATATTTTTAGTTTTGGGGAGTCTTTTGCTCCACAAGCCTCTGGAAGGAGCGTCCCAAAATGAAATGTGTAACAGTTAGGTACTTAGTTCAATTACATTAAAAAAGTTTTCTTTGAAAAAATAAGGTTGATATCTATAAAAAAAAGCTCAGAACTCATATTTTCAGTGTTTTGGGGGGTCTCTTGCTCCACAATCCCCTAAAAAGAAAGTTCTAAAATGAAATGTGTTATGGTCACTTAGATCAGTTATTTTATAAAAGTTTTCTATAAAAAAATTAGGTTGATATCTTCAAAAATAAGCTCAGAACTCCTGTTCTTAGTTTTGGGGGGTCTCTTGCTTCACAAGCCTCTAGAAGGAAAGTCCCAAAATGAAATGTGTAATAGTTACTTAGTTCAGTTATTTTAAAAAAGTTTTCTTTGCAAAAAAAAATCAGGTTGATATCTTCAAAAATAAGCTCAGAACTCCTTTTCTTAGTTTTTGGGGGGTCTCTTGCTCCACAAGCCCCTAGAAGGAAAGTCCCAAAATAAAATGTGTAATGGTTTTTAAGTTCAGTTATTTTAAAAAAGTTTTCTTTGAAAAAAATCAGGTTGATATTTCTAAAATAAGCTCAGAACTCCTTTTCTTAGTTTTGGGGGGTCTCTTGCTCCACAAGCCCCAACAAGGAAAGTCCCAAAATGAAATGTGTAGTAGTTACTTAGTTCAGTTATTTTAAAAAAGTTTTCTTTGAAAAAAATCAGGTTGATATCTTCAAAAATAAGCTCAGAACTCCTTTTCTTAGTTTTGGGGGGTCTCTTGATCCACAAGCCCCTAGAAGGAAAGTCCCAAAATGAAATGTGTAATGGTTACTAAGTTCAGTTATTTTTAAAAAGTTTACATTTAAAAAATTAGGTTGATATCTCTAAAAATAAGCTTAGAACTCATATTTTTAGTGTTTTGGGGGGTCTTTTGCTCCACTGGCCCCTTGAAGGAAAGTACCAAAATTCAATTTTCAAAGTTTTCCGTGTACATCCAGTCATATAAGAGATTTTACAAAAAGAATTAGGTTGATAACTTTAAAAACAAGCCCACACGTCCCTCCCAAACTTTGATACTGAATTTCATTTCCTATAAGTGTACAAACTTCCCCCCCCCTTATATTACAAGTTACCAAACCTTTTTCTAAATATACATTTTTAATCAAAATAATATACTTTTGTGTCAAAGCTTTTAAACAACAGCTTGAACTCAGATATTGCACGAAAAAATGCTTAACATTTCTAAGATTTTTCATATAAAACCATGGTGAAACCTAACTTTTTAGTAAATAAAGCAAATATTAAACATAAACCTAGTATATTTACTAAAAAAATACTATAGATCAAAGCTGGAAGGTGCTTAAAATCACTTGTTCTTGTTCGTGGATAGTCCCCTTTCAGTTTTGCTGCCGTTTCTTCAAACTTATAAGCAACTCCGCCTGTCCCTTTCCATAAATAGAGAAAAAAAACATAACTTTAATTCTTTTCAGTCCTTTGATGCAGAGCCAAAGAGGAACGTTGTGGCAACAGCATACAAAGAAAAGTCCTGGCTGCCTGCAGTATCCTTGCCAGACTTTGTCTTCAAACTAAAGAAATTAACAGCTCCAACTACCAGGTAGTTGTCAGTAGATTACGTGCTGGTGACGGAAATTCAAACCCCTGGATTGAATAATTTGCCTTATTAAAGCTAAAATTTTATCTCCAAAAGTAATTTTATGGATTCTAAACTAAATTCATTCATCAGAAATTCATAGTAACAAATGTTACCTTTTTATTATGATTTTTTCAAAAAAAGAAATATAGTTTTTATTTCTTCCACCAATTTATTACTTTACTAGCGGCTACGCCCCTAGAGGCCTCTAGTGGCACTTTTTTATATTGTAAATATGTCTATGTTGCGTTTGACGTTTATGTTTCGTTGAGCTCTCTTAGTATAATCGAGAAACGTAATTTTTTTTGATTTTTTGTTATTTCCCTTGGGAGGGTTGTAGTATCCTCCCCCAAAATAGTTATAAACCTTCCCGGGACCTATGAGAATCTAACCTGTTAAGGAGAACCCGATCGGTTTAGCGGTTAGCGAGATCCTTCGGTACAAACACACAGACAAACAGACATCCTGTTACTTTAGTATAAGGATGAAAAAAGAAATTGATGATTAATTTCAGTATTTACATTTTCAAGAGCCACAAAACTTTAATATATAATTACATAATATAAAATAATGTTGATAATGCAACACTATTCATAAGTACTATTTCTGGATCATGGGAAGAAAACGAAGTAGCGGGTTTCGTCGTATTTTCTCAGTAGATTTCTCAGTTATTTTAAGTTAGATTAAGTAAATGTTAATGATTGCCCCGCAGTGTTAGAGCCCCCCCCCCTCCCTCCCTCCCCCGCAGGGGCTAGAAATAGGAGAACTGGTACTTTGAAATACAAAACCCACTACTTTGTTTTCTTTCCATGATCCCTATGTCCCTGTTAAGTCTTATTTTTAATTGCAACCATTGATTGATTAGAATGAAACTATTAAATTATTTTAGTGGACGTGATGAAGTTGCTCCAGTTACCCTGACAACCCTAGCCAAATCCTACAGCAGTGCTGCTGCTGCTGCCACAAATAAGAACAACAATAACGTGGAAAAGATTGATTGGTTCGAGTAATCGGATTAATCTCCTCAAAAATATTCTTGTTCATTTTTTATACAGTGCGTAATGTTGGGGTTCAAACTTTTCTATCTGAATTTTGTGAAACCCCCATCAAGTCCTTAGTCCCTAACTTGAGCCAGTTAATACTTCCTATTAAAAATCATTATAGTTGCAACCAAATATCTAAATGCCTGAAAAATTGTGTAAATTTTACCTTGTTATTACATTTAAGTTGTATGTTTAATCTTAATCAATATAAAAATGGTTATTTTGTTCAGACTCTTAAATGGTATTCTTTATATTTGGTCCAAATTGTAATAATATATAATGGTTTGCTAAAAACGCCGTTACTTCATAAAAATATAAATTAATGATACTTTTTTTTACATTTTTAAAATAACATTACATATTCCTTGACATTTTCTTATGGGTGACTAAACAATAATCAATGATAAATATATGTAAAATGTAACTCTTACAACGGCTGTCCTAAAATTCCTCCCAGGAATAGGAATATCGGGAAGTCACCTCCCCTTCCAATTATTTTAAAGCTGTCTTTAAAATGCACTTGTTGACTTGATACTACATTTGTCATTTTTTAATGCGCTGTAAAAACTTGGGAACATTGTTTTATATTTTAAATTTATTTTACTTCAGGTACTTCAAGGGGGTACGTCTTATTGTTACAAATGAAAATCAGAAATTAAAAGCACTTTAAAATATCTAGTGCAACCTATATATACCACATTTAATATCCCCCAGTCTTATCTGTATCAAAATCATTTTTAAATTTCATTAAACAAATTACATTTTAAAAGCATTTTCTGTATTATGCTATTACATTAAAAAATATGTGCGACATCTAAACTTTTTAATTTAAGGGAGGTTCGTACTAGACTTGGACGAAATTTTAAAATTATAAAAATGGTCGCGTTACAAAAGCACTAAAATTTTAAATATGATAAATCCAAGTTAGTCTATTGATTAAGGGACCCATGTGATACAATTTATAGCTTATAAATAGTAAATAAAGCCAGTAACTTTGAGAACTAAGTAAAATACATTTAGGGTTCCTTTTTAAATTAGTATTTTTGTCAACATTATAATTGATTTTAAAGTCTAGAATGAACATCCATTTAAATTTTATTTTAACATTTAAAATTTTTTCGTTGGTTTTCGTTCATTGTCGCAAGAAGTACAGACTTACATTTGGTTCTTTGCATGAAAACTAAAGATCATTTCTATTATTGAAATTATATTAATCCTTGTAATTCAGCGTTTTTAGCAGAATTATAGTTGTTAATGTTTGAAATTTAAAGTGCATAATCCATCAGTAATTAAGGAAATGTGTCTTTTTTGCATGGATCAAATTGTGATAATATCCTATCTTTAAAAAAGTTAAAATTGTTTTAAGCAAAAGTATGTAATTTTTATAAACATTCACACGAGTAATTGTGAATGTTTTAAGTTTTAAGGGAAGTTTTCACTTTTTTATTTCATTATTGATTTACAATGCTTAGCATATAAGAAACCTAAATATATTTTTTGTTTGTTAAATGAATTTTTTCAATGAAACTCTAAACACGATTATCTATATTTTTATATGCAAAGCATTCTAAAATAATATTTTGATTGAAATTAGTACATTGAATTTTTAATTTAATTTTTTTTTTCTTACTCGAAGAAGCAAATAAACAAACTATTATTATTCCCAAAGCTTCCCTTAAGATGCACATTGTAAAGTAAAATTTCTATTTCTTAAATCACTATTTTAAAAATAATAATTTGCTTTTAGCTTCCTTACAAGATTAATTATAAAACACAGTAGCTTTAGCCTTGATTTTCATTCATCTTTTCAATTAATTCTTATGATTTTAAAAAAATTAATGGTTTAAGGTTCAATCACATTATAAAATCTGTTGGTTAAAATTTTTTTCTCTATAAAGATCCACACATGAATTTTTAATAGATTTTTTAACCTGAAAGTCAATTTTATATTTAATCAAACGGATTACCTAAAGTGAAAAGTAATTTTGTAAGAAATAAATGAAAGGGTAGTATGCACGAATGAAAGCAAATTATTTAAAAACATTACTGCAGTGAATTAAGGCTTTTTTGGCCTATTTACTAGATGTCTTTTGATATTTAGGAATTTTGTTATTAATTCTAAAAATCACCTATTGTCTTTGCCAAAAAATGCTTGACATCACTGCGGGAAGATGCCTAGATTAATTGCTTTTGTTCGTGCATAGGCCCCTTTTAAAGTTTGCAGCAAAGCTTCATTGATAGATCTATATACTATATACATACACTGCATTTGTTAAATATATCAATGAGTTATTTATGGATATAATTCGGAAATGATATAGTAAACTCATTCCTATACAATTGATAGTCAATTTTAAGTCACATAAAGCTAGGTAAGAGTAAATATTTCAATTTATAGAATTTATTGAGTTATAGTTAGATGTAAAAAATTTACTAAACCTATATCCTTATTATATATCCAGAAATTGTTAAAAAGATTTATGTGTTTGGTTTCTATCTTTCGTCTGTGTATAGTTTTCTGTGGAGTTTTGTTGCTCAAGGTAATTTAACGATCGCAATTGTGTAAAAATTCATATTGAAAATTAAAGTATACTAGAACAGGCAAAGAAACGACTACTTTTATACGTTTTCTATTCATAAATATGAACTGCATGTACCATGTAAATTATATGTTTATTACATCTATTTTCAAATTCAATACAAATATTTCTTTCACAACAAATAATGCAAAAATTTTATGTCGCTTCTGTTTTTGCCATTAGATATCAGGCTTACCATGTGTTAAATAATAGTTTAAATTTATTACAAGAAAATCTTTTATTATAGATTTTATCTTGAAAAAGAGAAAACACAAGGATAGACTAATATTTAAGAATTGGGAATGAGTAATTGCGATTTTTAATGTGATATTATTTTGTACTAGATACGTTTCATTATTTATAATATTTACGTTAGGTGGTTCTTGCTTTCTGCTTAAATATACTTGTGTTTTATATTTTTTTTTTATTTTTTTACATTTTTTAGCAGCGAAGCAATTCTATAAACTATGCAGTTAGTATATCCTAGCTTATACCAATAACGAAATTAATTCGAAAAGAATTACGAAACCTATACGTGGTTTTCAGCTGTCGTTGGGGGGGGGGGGGGGGGGGCAACACATCGTAAAATTGACTACCTCTCCGTTTGCCCCCCAAAAATTATTTTAGATTTATTTCACTTGTTGGTTATACCTTATACCTGAGTATATCCGATAGAACGTTTATGAGGAACATAACTTGCTCATATTCTAGAGCCTACTCTGATTTGTGTCTGTCTGTTCATAACAGGGATCCGATTGGATAGATAATAGATATCCAAGCTTTATAACTGTAACTAGAGGGGGAAGTTGAATTTCATATCCCATTATTTTTATTTTAGGTTTTATTTTTTTTGTGGGGTGAGCGGTATTTTTCCCATGGGCGATTTCTCTTGGTAAGGTGGTGGTACCCTCCCCCAAAATAGTTATAAATCTTTCCGGGACTTATGAGAAGCTTCCCTGTAACGGAGAACCCGATCGGTTCAGCGGTTAGCTAGATCTTACGTTGCAAAGATCCTGTTACTTTATTATTAGGATTTTGTTTGTGTGGTTCAAAGGTATAAAAGGAAGTTTTTTATCCTTGTTCAAAAGATTCTCCATCTCTCCTGACAATTTATAGAAACCTTTTCTAGCATTGAAATCTTGTATACCATTTGATTGCATGGAATGATAGGACATTGGTCTGTTTAATACACTAGTCCCTAAAGTTATATAATAACGCTTACTATTCGTTGATTCAACAACTTTGGGGACTTTAATTGCATTTTGATGGGGTTGTTCATTAAGTAGAGGGTACAAACGTTTCAATAACTAATTGTAATCGACTGAAGGGGCAATTTTGTGTATCTTTACTGGGGATGTATGTACATAAATTTATCGACTATTGTCTTATCCCCGATTTGAGTGTGTTTGGGTTGTTCATTAAGTAGAGTGTACAAACGTTTCAACCACTAATTTTAATCTACAGAAGGGGTAATTTTGTGTATCATCACTGGGGATTGTCTTATCCCTTTAGATCCCCGATTTGAGTGTGTGTGTGTCTGCTACCAAAGCAGGTAGTTGTTGATAGCAACACAGTTGCATTTCCGCCCACACAGTAATTACACCTGTGCGCGCACGCACGGCACACAATAGTCAACGCTCAGTAGATAGATAGCGCAGTGTTGTCACTTTAAATTCAGATGAAATTTAGTAGTTAAAAATAAATTTAGATATGTATATAAACTATTACGAAACAAATAAAGCTTAAACTTACAAAATGGTTTTAAGAAAACTGTTTTCCTTAAGAACTTTATTCTTTTTTGTTTTTGTGACGGGTATTCTGGTTTATATTATAAATGTGATATTAGTGCCAAGTCTATTTACAAATACTCAGAAGAAAAGAGCTAGGAATAATGAGGTAATTTTTATTCTAGTATGGCTTCGAAACCGATAAATATCCGCTGGATTAAAACCGGTTTTCAGCCATGGTGAAAAATCATGTATAGAATCGTATTACAGATAATTTCCAAGAACATTAAAATGAAAAATCATTAAATGAATACCATTTTGGTTAGCCTGGGTCTTCGGCCCCTCGGGGCTATCAAAACTAGCCTTATAATTTTTCATTTTATATCTGCGGAAAGCTGTCTATAATGCGATGTGATAAATAACTTAGAATTATTTTAACTAGACATTTTTTTATTAGTAGGTGCAGCAATAACAAGCTATTGATATTTTAAAAGTAGGAACAGAAAAATTTAATTTCAAGCAAATTAGCCGTTGTACAAATTACTTTGCTATAATTTTTTTGTTAATGGGGGGGGGGGGGCGATATTTTGGTAGTGTTAAACTCCTACCAAAATGAAATAGTTATAATCCTTCCTTGGACCTGTGATAAGCTTCACTGTAAAGGAGAACCATATCGGTTCAGCGGCTAGCGAGATCTTTCTCTACACACACGCACAGCCAAATACAATTTTTGTCTTTTTGGGAAATATCAATACACAATGTGCAGTAATTTGGAGTTTAACTGTTCCAGGAACGGCAGCCGCTTTTTTTCGCGGCTCTTCAACCAGTGATGTGTAGCTAGAACCTCCATTTTTCTGCTCGAGCCGAATCGGCTCCACATCACTGTACTAAAGAAATGACGTATTAATAATGAAATTTTTTAAAACGATTAAAAAAATTGTTTAGCAAGAAGAATATATAGACAAGCACGGAGTCAAAGTTATTGTGGGGCATTACAAAGGAGAATTAGGTTCTAATGTCAGATTTTCTCAACAAGAGCTTAATAAAAACAGGTTAGAAATATACCTTAGCTACATGAAAAGCTTTTTTTGGAAAGAAAGACACGCGGGAGATAACACAAGTAACAAATAATAAAGATCCAAACTTTTTTTATATCAAACAATATAAGGACAAAATATTTTTCTTCTCTCTTCCCTGCCTTTTCTCTCTATCTTTATGAATTTAATATCAATGTTAACAGCTTCGCTACTTGTGCTTTATGGTCCTTGTTAAAAAAAAATCAGAATCCTTCAGAAAGGAACAGGGACACGGGTACCCTAACCGTGTTATCTTATTCGTTGGCTCTAAAATGTTTTATACTTTAATTAATTGAGTTTTAATTGGCTGGTTGTAAACTTTTCAACCAATAATTTTAGTCAACAGAAGGGGTAAATTAGTTTTTCATCATTAGGTATTTACCTATTATTGTATTAAATATATAATTTGTTTTCTAATCCTTTAAGATCCCTAGGATTTTTAGTATTATTCGCCTCAATATCGCTTCAATAAAAAACTAAACTTTTGACAAATAAGCTATAATCACTTTTTAGATATTTACCTGTAGAAGGAGCGGGGGATAATGGAAGCCCTGTCTATATGAAAAGTCATCAACAAATTTTGAGGTAAAAATAACAAAAAACAGATTCCCAGTATGGCTTAGAAACCGATTTATATCCGCAGGATTAGAACAGGTTATCAGCCATACTGAAAAATCGTGTATAGAATCGTGTTACAGACAATTTTCCACAATTATTAAAATAAAAATCATAATTTTAATACTAGTTTTGTTAGACCGGGCCCTCGGCCCCTCGGTGCTATCAAAACTTGCTTTAATCTCAGAATTTTTCATTTTAATATCCATCCACGTAAAAAAAAGCTGTCTATAATACAATGCGATTAATAACTATAAAAGCATTCTGTCAAAATTTAATTTCAATGTATTGTGTCTTCTATACATCATGCACGACATTGCATATTATTCTTTATTTAAATGTGCAAGATTGTTTAAAATTTGTGTCCACTATATTACATGGAATAAAAGATGTAATATCGAAACAATGTTGTTGGCGCAGCCACATCTAAGGAGAACAGAAAGAATATGCAAAATGCATAGATTTATTTTAAAATTAAAACTTTTTAATTAAAATATTTCCCAAATTTTAGAAAACTTTATTTTTCTAAAATTCATTTACAACTTCTCAATGTGGGGATAATCTTGCATAAATCTGGAAGTCTGGATAAAATTTTGTGTGTTTCTCATGTTTTCCATTGAAACTTTGGGAGATATATTAAAAGTTGGAGATTTTTATTTATCCGTCTATATCTATAATATTAAGTAGAACAATGTCTGTCTATCTGTACGTTTGAAGCTTAAGATCTCGGTAACCGCTGAACCGATTGGACTCTACGCTTTATGGAATATAGCTACTGGTCGCTGTGATGGTTTTAAGCTATTTTCTCTAGGGAGGGGTGTAAAATATAACAATAGAAAATGAAGAATTTTTTCTTGATTGTACGTTGCCATGCTGGGAAGACATCTCAATGGTTGGTTAAAGCTAACAGATAGAATATTGAGAAGAAAAGGGTAGAATGAGAGGGGAGGGGTTGATTATGACCATACGCTAAAAATAAAGAAAGAAATTGAAGAAGTAAAATTTAAAATGGGGAAGTTTAAAAATGGAAAGGAGATTTAATATGAGCAGATTTACAAATTACAAATTGACAAACAGACACAACATCTCAACAGATTTATTTTCTTATATTTGAATGACGTAAAATTTATTTGTTGGTAAAGTAGAAGACAAATTTTTAGTGACATAGAATTAGCATGATGTTTAATAATATCTTATATTTTTCAGTAAAAGATTATGGGGACTAAATCAATTCAACCTGGTTGCCTCAGACTCCATATCAGTTGACCGCAAGTTGAAAGACGTACGGTCAGAAGACTGTATCAGTGTTTCATATGATGAGGACAAGTTACCAGCCACTTCTGTTATAATTGTGTTCCATAACGAGGCATGGTCTACGCTCATTAGAACAGTTCATAGTGTAATTAATAATAGTCCAAAGCATCTCATTAAGGAGATTATTTTAGGTAATGCTTTAATTAAACAGAAATCTATTAACCATTATTGAACAAATAGGTTGTTTGAATGTCTGTCTGTTTGTTTTAACTGTAATCTCACCTACGAAAGAAACTGTGTTCATTTTGACGGAAGTTTTAATGCTTTTTTAGGGGGGTAAAAGGGAAGGAATTAAGATAAAACTTAAAACAAAGTTATCTTTAAGGATAACAAAAACAAAAACCTTTTTGAGGGTTATATAGATGATATTAATGATCAGCTTATACCTCATACCAACAACGAAATCAATTCAAAAAAAAAATCACGATACCTTTACGTGTTCAGCTGTCGTTGGGGCGCAACACTTAGTAGAACTGATGACTTTTTTATCTGCCTTCCAAATATTATCTTATATTTGTTTAGCTTGTTGGCTATACTTTAATAATGATCTTAAACATGATTTAGTTGATGATGCATCTGACCGCAGTTACCTTGGAGATGACCTGAAGGATCATCTTGATAGCTTATCCATACCAAGCGTTGTTATCAGAAGTAAAGAAAGAAATGGATTGATAAAGTCCAGACTGTTTGGGGCGAAAGCAGCTAAGGTAAACTTTTTATATAAAAGTTTGGTTGATGTTAGGTTTGTTCTGTTTCACTCTGCGTCATGCTCAAAATGTTGAAAATTGTTCAATATTCTGACAAGTGTGACATTCTGACAAAGGTCGTTCAAGCTAAGACTTGATCATATGAAAATGTCATCTCAAGATATTCTTCCGCTCACAAAAAGTTTAATTGCCCCTTTTTAAAGATTTTATTTCCCCCACCCATATGATATGCTCGTCACTTATGGTATGTATTGTATATAGTTTCCAGGCTGCTACAAATAAAGAGCTGTACTCTACGCAGCTCTTCACAACATACAACAATTTATTTATCATTGCAATAATTTGTATAGGGTGTAGTCAAATGTTGATTAGGATTTATTTATCTTACCTGCAATGGACAGATTGCTGATTCTGCGCTGCTTATGGAAAAAAATTAATCTTGTTCTTAACACATTATCCCGGTTAGAAATGATAATAAGTTTCCACAACATCTTTATATATGTGTATAATGTTAGGAAGAATTTGATTAATAATTAAAGTTTGTTTAATGAGATAAGTTGAAAGGTGAAACGGTGCTTTCCCTTAAAGTGCATATCGAGACATTCTGAAGTAAATTAAAAATAATAAGGGGTTAATTAGTTTATTGCTATGCCTAACCCCTGCGGGGACTTTACCTGCGGTATCCTAATCCTAGGGCTAACCCTACCCAATATATACTAACCTAACCTGACCTGAATCAAAAGCACGCACGTTACTCTACTCCCCCCCCCCCCCTATAATTTTAATGTTTTTTTTCGAATAAGTTGGTAGGGGTTCTTTTGGGGTTCTCGACAATGCACTTTTAAGAAATTTGCCATTAAATGTAAACTTATTTCTTAAAACTATGTGCTACAAAACATAATCATTAAAAAATATACGCGTAAAAGGTTTCGTGATTATTTTCTCCAATATATTTATATTCTTGATTTAACAAATCTTTAAATGCTTTTTACCTTTTTGTTTGTATTCCCATCCATGCTTCGCTACTAGAGGATGTTGTCATACTTGTTTTGATCTTATTGGAATTTGATTTTCGTTTGTTCTAACGTTCATGCGTTTGTCCACTCCGACGTTTGGGACTCCTGCGTTTGTCGTAGGACCTTACAATGTCCAATAAAATTGAAGGGAAAGTTATCTTTTTTCGTATTTGAGTACTTTAAACAGATTTGGACGGGCAGTTAACTTTTTTCTTTACAAAACCAAAAAGTTCATAAAGACAATTTTTGTTTTTATTTTCTGTGTCAGTAAAATAGCCTTATATAATTTTGTATTGATTAGATTATTATTTCTCTCCAGAGACGTGTATAAAGTTATGAACACAAGGAGGATTTATCATTTGGTAATCCCTTGGTACTTCAGCTAAGGATAATCCCGCCCCTCCCCTCATCAACTTTTTTTTTATATTAAATAGAAATGTATTTTTTGTGATTATGTTAGGTTTAATAATTTAAAAGATCTACAATGGGTTAATGGATTGTATTGAAAGCAATTCTTACAAAACAATAGGAAACAGCACATACTTAAAGATTTCTAGTTGTTAAACTTATGTAACTTAATAGTACATAGAGACACCTTAAAAAGATGTTACTCTGATGGAAGATATGCGCAAATCGTTTGAAGTCGATGTTTCCTCAACGGTTAAACATCAATACTGTGGCTTGCACAGTGATTCACCAGGGAGATGTGAAGCCATAATAGGGTGACAAGAGGAGTGCAGCCTCTCATAATTTCATAAAAGGGGGCGGGGGTTTTGAAGCCCCTCTTCACACCTCTAACTCACGCCATTTGGTTAAATTACTGTTGAAAGTCATTAAACTGAACTGTTATGACTTTTAGACAAAGAGTGCTGGTCTTATTACCTATGTGTTTGAACAGGAATCGAACATATGTTATCTTATCTTTCCCAGGTTGCTTTATCTTAAGTTTATTAGATGAATATGGTTGCTTTGATTTAATTGTATTTTTCCAGGCGGAGGTATTGACCTTCCTGGACGCTCACTGTGAATGTACACCAGGGTGGCTGCAGCCTCTTCTACAAACTATTAGGTAATTTTACCAGCAGTAGCGCACCTTCCTTACATCTTAGTCATTCCCACAATCCTTATAAAAAAGTTATTGTCTCTCTGTCTATCAGTACCGAAATAGTTTGTTAACCGCTGAACCGATGTGGCTCTCCTGTACAATATAGCTCGCATTGGTCCTTGGAAGAATTATAAATTTTAGGTGGAGGGTAAAGTATCGCCCTTCAAAAAATTACCCCCCCCCCCCATTTTTTTACCTTTCTTTTTATTTAAAACTAAAATTAAAACTTTTTTTTTCCAGAAATTCTCCGACAACAGTTGTATGTCCAATCATAGACATCTTAGATGATACAACTTTCCAATACACCAAGTCTTTCTCTCTTCACTGGGGAGCTTTCAACTGGTCTCTTCACTTCAGATGGTTTACCCTTGCCAACAGACTTTTGAGCCAGGTAAAAAAAATCTCTCAAATAAACCATAATTGATAAGCAATTATGGTATACATTTTTTGGCGAATTATCGCATGCAAATTTATTCAGAGCTTGATCTTTAAATCGTTTATAGGTGATTTAAACCGGGCGATTCATTCAGCGCACCATCAAATTATTAAATACCAATCTTTAAATCGAATTTGCATGGGCGATTTGGATCGGGCAGTGGCGCGGTACCGGCACGCCAATGCCACTCACCGAGTGGCATTGCCGGTTCAAATCGGGGTGAATCATATGTAATAAATGGATATTTTTTAAATTACTTTAATATTTTATTGCAAAACTATCGAGAAAACATTTTTATAGTTATTTTTAAAATAAATTATATATTAATGTTTTATATAAAATACCATACTGACATGGCATTTTATTTAAAATACCTTACTGACACCCCTTAAGTAATAAAGTTGTACTGGCGCGGATCGATATTTTAGTGAGTGCGCAAGCGATCTAAAAACACCGCGCCAAAAATCTTTTAAAAATCAATGTTTTATAGGTGCGCTGTGGCTCACCACCAGCGCACCTATGGTTCACCTCTGAATCGCCCCGATTCAGCGCACCATAAAAACGATTTAAAGATCCAGCTCTGCTTAATCCTTTAAAGTTTTTGTGGAAAATGCATAACTGACTAAATGCCTTTTTTTTTATAAAATGCGGAAAAGAATAGATCCATTTAAATATTTTTTTTTGTAAATTCGCCATATTTTGTTTAATATTTTAGTAGACATAATAATTAATCCGTTTATGTTTTCAGAGACGTAAGAACATTACGTCCCCATACGCAACCCCAGTAATGGCCGGCGGACTGTTCAGCATATCAACCAAATATTTCTGGGAGATTGGAAGTTATGATGAAGACATGGATATTTGGGGTGGCGAGAATCTTGAAATGTCCTTCCGGGTGTGGCAGTGCGGGGGAAGGGTGGAGATATCTCCCTGTAGCAGGGTCGGTCACGTGTTCAGAAAGGCCAGCCCGTATTCATTTCCAAGAGAGGGAGGAGTTAATACCGTGCTTTATGGCAACCTTGCGAGAGTAGCGCTAGTGTGGATGGATCAATATTCAAAATTTTACTTTAAAATTGACCAAAAAGCTGCAGAGGCTGCAAAAACCCAAAACGTAACATCCCGAAGAATTTTAAAAGACAAGCTGAAATGTAAATCTTTTGACTGGTATCTTGATAATGTTTGGCCAGAATCATTTATCCCCCGGCCGGGACAAGTTTTTGGAAAGCTTAAAAGCAAAGCTGTGGTGGATAATTGTTTGAATACCCCCCGCCCTACACCAGGATCCAGAGGTGGAACTGTGCAGCCAGGTCCTGCTGCATTATATCCATGCCATCCAGATTTTATTCCGTCCCAACACTTTACACATCATAAAAATGGCTACCTCATGAGTGATGAATCTATGTGCTTGGATTCTCCCAACTGGGAGCATGATATTTTGCCAGGATTACGGTTCTCCAGCTGTCAGGAGCTTGACCGTCAGCTCTGGAATCTGGAATCAGTGAATACAACCAGTTTTCTGGGTGCTATAAACTTTAAAACCAACCAGTATAGAATTATTCATAGGCTAAGTGGAAAATGTGTAACAGTTGCCACCGGCGGCACTAGTGACTCTCTAGTTCTTAACAAGTGTACTGATAATACTGATTATTCATATTGGTATCTAGATCAATTCTCTTGGTAAAAATTGCTGATGTTTAAACTTATGGGTATAGTCCCTTTCGTGGCAACGCACCTTAAGGGGCGATTCTTCGTATTTTTCACAGTGGCTTTTCTCCTATTTCTAGCCACTGCGGGGAGCTCTAACTCAGCGGGGCCAATTGCCTAACCCTGTGGGGGCAATCACCTAACCCAATATAACCTAACCTAAAATAACCTATAAAAAGCCATTTTAAAAATACGACGAATCGCCCCTAAAGAAGCGTTGCCACGAAAGGGACTATTTCCAAACTTATTAGTTGAATATGTTAAATTGTATCCCACCACTAATAATCCTAATATCATGGGTTCTAATTGTTTTTTGTTTAAAAAACCAGCATATACCAACAACGAAATTAATTCGGGAAAAATCATGAAACCTATACGTGATTTTAAGCTGTCTTTGGGAGGCAACACGAAGTAAAATTGATGACCTTTTTAACTTCCCCCAAATATTGTTTATTTCGCTTGTTGGCTATACCTTATTCCTGGTACAAAACTGAACTTGGAAAAGAATAATTCTTACAGCAACATATAATACTTAGGTAACAACTTTGGGATTATTGTGGTAAATTATTTTCAAAGGACTGGTTTATCAATAAGGTTTAATTTCTTTTATCTATAGTTAAAAAAAATACTTACTAAGACAACTATTGTCACAATTTAATTATTTATATTCAATGAGATGTGTAATAACCCTAATACCAAAGAAAACTAAATGTGATATATTACAACTGTAAATTAGTAATAATAAATATTTGACAATTACCTATTCTTTTTTTTATTGCTAAAAATATTTTTTTGTAAACATAGCTACTCTTCAACTTCAAGCTTCCTTGAATATTACTTTACCTTGTGTAAAACATTAAAGAGACAAGCAAACATCATATTATTTCTAAAACTTCCTACTGCGCCCCTAACATCTAGGGAAAGGACAAATAAATGGCATGAAACCTTCACAGGTCTTAATGAAAAATTATATCTTTCCAGGACCTATGTGTTGCTTGATTGGTTAATGAGATCTTGACAAACAACAACAAAAGACTTACTATATTGTTATGATAAGATAGAACTAAATTATTTATTAAACTACAATTTTATTGATTAAATAACAGTTAATGGTACAAAGATAAATGAAAAATTATTGGTCTTTTTTGTGCTTTGGTAGGAAAGAAAAACTATTTATATTAATTGCATTAGTAAACCGTTTCAACAACGGCTCAGAATTTGATCTGATGGTTGTTATCCGTTAACAACATAAATAAGGCTCTTTATTTTTTTATGAGACTTAAAATATGTACTAAAAAAGGAAAGGTAATGTTTGAATCAAAGAAAAATATAAAAAATTGAATTTAGATACTCTAAAAATTGCATTGTATAAATCATTATTTGCGATTGTTTAAGTTTCTTATTTTTGTGCTTCTCGTTTAGAGAATTTAAGAAATTTTGTAAATTTTTGTTTTGTTGGTCCATCGTTAATGTTCCACTGTTCTTCCATCACCAAAGTTTTTAAACCAAAATCCATAGGTTATACCTAAATAATGGTTCAGTTAGAAATGTGCACTCATTCCCCTAGACCCTGCAGGGCCCTAACACCTTGCGGTAGCCTAAACATTGAGTGAAACAAGCCAAAATTAATTTCTCAAACCTACAATAGCCTATTTGAATCATACCTGGCCTATGTCAACAATATTTTGTAAAATGGATGCAATCCCGTAAAGTTGGTATTTAATATTCACCCAAGAAAATATATCATTAACATAGCAGGAAAGTCAAAGGCAGGCCTAGCTATTCTAACAATCAATTCTACAAAAAAAATCCCGAAACCTTTGGAAGTAAGGTGGGGTTACATATTGTTTTTTATGTAACTGAAGAGGAGTGGGTAAGAAGGGAAGGGGTTGTGGGGAAATTTTTCTTTAGAATTGTTTGTCAGAATCACATTCCTGGTCAAGGTGCTTTTAAGAACTACAAAAGAAATGTTATTTCAATTATAATTTATTGTTACATGAAAAATGTTTAAAATATTTTCCTATTAAAATGCCGACTAAAAAGATGTATACAAAATACATTATTCTGAAAGTTAAAAGTAAATATTGCAATATCAGTTATAATTTTTTTGATTATTAAATGTTTAATTCTATAAAAGGAATTCAGCTATAAAACTTCTTCGGGAGATATTACATTTGATGTAAAAAATTGCATAACAAAATCAGCGATTTCCCTCAAAGTGACTTGTTTAATACAAATACCCCCCCCCACCCGATCCTAATTTTGTAAATTGAAAATAAGGGGGAGGGATTTCGTTTGTTTGTTGATTGTCTTATAGGTTGGGTTAGGTTATATTAGATACTAGGTAGCTCCGCAGGGTCAGAGACTAACGCAAGGGTTAGACATAGCTCAGAAAAAACTCACCCCCTATTTCAATTTATTTAAAAAATAGGTGGGGGAGGGGGTGCTCGAAAGGCAGAAAGCCCCACAAACTCTATTAAAACTTTTGGAGGATGGTTTCTTAATTGGTTCTGAGTAGGGTTGGGCTGGATATCCGGTCTGGCCGGTTATCCGGTCATTTTTAGTATCCAGCCGGATATAATACCGGATATTAAAACTATCCGGTTACATGATATCCGGCTGATTTTTGACGCCGGATATCCGGTAAATTGCCGGATATCAAACGTTGGCCAGATATCCGACCGGAACCGGATATCAAACGTTGGCCAGATATCCGACCGGAACCGGATATCAAACGTTGGCCAGATATCCGACCGGAACCGGATATCCGGCATTATAAATCATCCGGATATCCGGTATCCGGCTATAAAAGTATCCAGCCCAACCCTAGTTCTGAGTGAAAAAAATACATGGTGTACTGTGCTGTATTTTAAAGGTTATCTAAATATACCCAGAGAACTTTAGGGATATTACAATTGTCAAAAAAATTAGATAACTAAATCTCCAATGATTAGAAACAAAATTATCCCCTATATAGATTGAAATTAATGGTTGAAAAGTTTGCACCTACAAATAAAAATTCAATAGTGGTAACTAGTTTTAGAGCCAAATGGAAAAGTTATAAGTACCATAAAGACACGTTCTACGATTCGTTGGCTTTATATTGTTAGATACTTTCAATGAATCTTGATTGGTTGGTTCAAACTAGCAGTGTCCAAACTTTTCAACTAATAGTTTAATCATTAGGGGTTGAACATCAATTTTTCGTCCTTTGTCTTAAAAGATACTTTTGTACCTCATTTATCTATAGCGTTATTATCTTGTTATTACAACTAACCTAAAGTAGTCAGCACTGTTGTTATTATAACAAACCATTTACTTCCCACCGAGGATTTCTCAGGTGCCTACAAATTCAACATATATGTATTTTTGTTTGTTAAGCGCACAGACCTTAACTATAGTGTAGCTTCTTTTTTTAAACAACGAAAACTAAATCAGAAAACTTTTGGCATTAAAGTTTTGGTAAGAGTTTATTTTCAATAATTCTTTAATTTTATTAACTGTTCTAATGAAACTCCAATTATTAGGGTCGGTCCATTCGTGCGTAACTTTGCATGATGATTCCTGTAACTGTTAGGTACGATTTAGAAAGCGTGGCAACTCTGATATCTTTACCATAAAGTCGTAGTACCATTTAGAACATTATATTTTTAACTTTATAGACAATAATTTTTTGTATGATATAATTATCTTATTCATCTGATTTCTAGAATATTGATTCCTACGACAACAAGGTTTAGCATTATAAGCGAAGAACCTCTATAATTAAATCCTAAAAATGAAAGTAATGTTACTATTTTTAGTTCCAATACCAAAATTCAGCATTTAAGAAAATAAAAATCCAAAGAGGTAAGGCATTTTAGGAAAAAAAAACGGGTTTAGAAGAAAGAAAAAGGAAAAGAAGTAGAACATGTTAAAAACTATTAATATTCCAATATGTTTAGTTTTCCTGGTATTTATTGCCACATCTCTCCAAAACTCTTACATGAATACTAAAAAAATAAAATAAACATTAGCTTTAAAAAACATTATTTTTCAGAATTAATTTCTAAATTACATGTAATTTGTAATCTGAAAGTCAAAAAAAATTGTAATTAAATATTTTGAAAAGGGCAAAAAGCGTTTCAAACATAGATGACAACATCCATAACAACGAAGCCTAAAAACAACAATTAAATGCAATGGACGTATTAAGGCTATTTTTGGTTTTGAAAGGGGGTGAAGGGCTCCATTTGTTTACCCTCGGGAATAAAATTACGTGTTTAGGGGGGGGGGGGGGGCACTTAATGAATTTTGTAAGGTCAAAACTTATGTAATTTACAAAAAAAATAAAGGCTTTAAACAATAATGCTAAGTTTCTTCCAAATGGTAAAGTCTTATCAGTCCATGACGCAAAGTCATACGGACCTCAATGCTAGAAAAGCTTCGAATAGAGCACAAGTCAGATATAAGTCTCTGTTGACATCTTTAATTTTGCAATTTCCTTCTCAAATTAACTTTTTATACATACTAGTGCCATGGGCTTTAGCCACAGGGGCTTTTCTTGGGGGAAACATAGAAGATATATTAATAAAAAGCTTCTCAAAAAATTAATCACTTTAATTAGTCATTTTCATAGCTATTTTTTCAACAAAAAAACCTTAAACTCTTTTTTAATTGACTAGTGGTTGCGACCCTATCATATAGGAACTAAATCGGTTTAGTAGTTATCAAAATCTTAGATACAAACAAAAATACCTTACTGCTTTATATTGTAGTAGCGTATACGCCCCTAGAGGCTTCTAGGAACACTTGAAAGTGGGAAGTTAAATGGTATAACCCAGTTTCTTATTTTAGTTTTTAAAAGAAAGTAAAATTTTTGTGGGGGGCCTCTCATTTTTAATTTAATTAGAAAAATTAAATTTTTAAAAAATTTAGAGGGCCGGGGGGGAGGGAATTTCTTTATGGGCGATTTCTCTAGGGAGGGTGGTTGTTACCTCTCCCAAAATTTTTAAAAATCTTCCCGGGACCTATGAGAAGTTACCCTGTTAGGTAGAACCCGATCGGTTCAGTGGTTAGCGAGATCCTTTGATACAGACAAACAAATATCCTTTTACTTTATTATAGGGATGTAGGATTATATGTCGAATAGTTAAAAATAAATGTTGTTGTATTTGAGCTCGTCAGCTATGTTCAGCCATTGCTTTATTTGGAATTTGTAGCTGACTGAAACGAACAGACAGGAATACTTATAGAGAAGCCTTTCTTTATATTATTACTAACCTGTCTAAAGATAATCTATCTGGGTCAACTTTCTTGATTTCATAGAATTCCGAGGCCAGATGGGACATTCCAGAGATCTCTCTGCGCAACTGGTTTATATGGGAAATATCTGACACCCGTCGGACACTGCACGAATTTAATCTGAGTCTGTCCATCCTTAAAACGATACTTTTTACATATAATCATCTGATTACTGGTTAATCGAGTTATTAAGAAGCCTGCTTTTCATATTTACTTTACTCGTTTTTCCTCCAATTTATTGTTAAATCACTGGCGTAAAAAAACATATGGATATGTCATGTAAAAAAATAAATGCTTGATTGTATGGAAGTAAAGTTGCCTAGATTCCGGATCCTCAATGTCATCCAGGCTAGAGGCGGAGCCAATACTGAGCCTGTGCTGGTACCTGGGGGGTGTAGGGGAGCTACTCTCACATATATACTCAGTTGTCTCCTAAATAACAAGAACAATTATAATTATACTCATATCTGGGGGGTGTAGGGGAGCTACTCTCACATATTTACTTAGTTGTCTCCTAAATAACAAGAACAAATATAATCATTCTCATATCTGGGGGGTGTAGGGGAGCTACTCTCACATATATACTCAGTTGTCTCTCCTAAATAACAAGAACAAATATAACCATACTCATATCTGGGGGATGTAGGGGAGCTACTCTCACATATATACTCAGTTGTCTCCTAAATAACAAGAACAATTATAATTATACTCATATCTGGGGGGTGTAGGGAAGCTACTCTCACATATATACTCAGTTGTCTCCTAAATAACAAGAACAAATATAACCATACTCATATCTGGGAGGTGTAGGGGAGCTACTCTCACATATATACTCAGTTGTCTCCTAAATAACAAAATAATCATATAGCACAGTAATATATATATTTTTTTTCTTGTGGATTATGAAGTGCTCCGACAGCCTCAAGGGAAGTTTAATCTTCCTAACCAGCCATTTGAAAATATCTGAATGTCTAAACTAAACTACTACCAGTACCAAGCTCTTTTAAATTTGTTAACCTATAAGTCCACCTTTTTTTGGGAATATAATCAATGACACAAGATGCTTAGCTAATTTCATGAAAATCAATATTCCAAATTTAAATTAGTTTTAGATTCTAAATTTATTGGAAATATTCCAAATAAGATAGAGAACAGGTTTAGGTCAATGGAAGGTTGTTTTTATTTCCTTAAATTTTAAACGTAAAAATATTAGTGTATTTTTGGATTGAGAATGTTAGCTTTTTTGTTTATCCCCAAATATTTTATCTGGTAGAAAAATCTTCTTTGTCCCAATCTGTAGGTTCTTTCACAATAAGAGACTCCTATAACGAATATGGGCACGAAGCCAGGTAGTATAATAAAATTCAGACAGGCAGGGGACACTAGTACCTAAAGTTTTGTAAGCACTTCATCTTATTCGTGGCTCAAAACTTTGGGTAATGTTATAGAATTTCATTGGCTAGTTCAAAATTAGTTCAATCAATAATTTTAATCTACAGAAGGGGTAATCTTGTGTATCATAATTAGTAATGTACATCAATTTATCGGCCATTGTCTTATACCTTTAGATCCCTGATTAAAATTGTACCTCGTTCTGTTCAAGAGGGTTGATGGTGACGGTAATGAGAGGAAAGGTGACATCCTCTGTCCCCTCACTCGGATATGAAGTCAGGCTTCTGTCACACTGGCTAGGGGTCTCATCAGTCTCATCTATTTTCCTACAAAAATAAGGATTATTACTCTCAGACATAATTTTGTATGATATAATTATTCTATTCATCCGATTTTTGAAATAATGATTCCTAGAAAAACAAGGTACAATAACATGAAAGAGGCATCTCTTTAATCAAATCCAAAAATTAAAGTATGTCCTTTATGCAATTTTGCAACAAATTTATGTACAATCTTTTTAGAATAACAAATTAATGTTCTGCTTATTGAGTTTAGACACTCTACAAGAGTTATGGATAGTTTGTCCATCCTTTTGATATTAGAGCTTTGCTTTTATGGTTTCTGTCATCCTTGTATCAACAAATTATTATTACGACTGAAAAACTAAAATTTTTCTCAGAATCTTATTCAGCCACCACTATTGAATTCATGGCCTGTTTAGGGTGGAGGGAGTAGAGAGGTCAACACCTATCACCTCCCTTGCAAAATGTGCCACTGATCAAATGTTGACATGTTTAAAATCTTAAAATTGAAGCAGCTTATAGTGCCTATAAAAAATGATGGCATACAATTACATATATGACCAATGATAAGTCAGTATACATTTTACAATTGGTCAATTAAAATGTGTACTGGCCTATCAATGGTCATTTGTATTGTATGACGTCATTTTTTATAGGCACTATGTGCTACTTCCTAAAATTACCTTTGCTTTGTGATGCTTAGTTTATTTGTTGTATCTACTGAAGTGGATGTGGAAGTGCATATAGACGTCCTCTAAACAAAATATACAACAAGATTAGTTCCTATAAAAACTTACGCATTTTAAAATAAAAAATAAATTGCCTATAGTTATATATAATTATTATATACAGCTTCGGATTTATCATGATAAATATTAATATTAACTATAATTCTTGTATTTGGTCTGGTGGTGTTGCAAATTTTTTGTCAGTTTAATGCATTTGAGACAAACAAACTTTGATAAAAAAGTTTGACGGTTTCTCTCAAAGTAATGTAAATAAGGGGGGTGGGGCAATTGTTACTTGTAAATTGTCAAGTCATGTTAGAGCAAGCTATATTAGGTACTTTGTAGCCCCCCCCCCCCCCCCCCCCCCGAGTTATGATACAGCAGGTATAAGCCCTGCCGGGGTCAGGCATAGTTAAAAGTACCACGCACCCTTTTTTTCAATTTATTTTTAAAAATAGGGAGGGAGGGGTTTTTCATTGCTCGATTGTCACCTTGAGGGAAAGAATTAAAAGTTTCTACAATTAACACCTGTAACTTCATTACAAAATAAAAGGCATTTTTATATTAAGCTTTTCTATATTTTTTTGTCAGTCAGCCCGTCGTCCGTCCGTTCTTAACGGATAGCTCTTGTCGTTAATTTAGGCATGTCAAAATCTTCCTATAGTGAGAGACTTTGCATGGGGATTTCTCTAACAACCAGGCACAATTCAAAAAGCGTAGGAACTCTATAATGATTATCAAAAGTTTATTTTATTTATAAATCACAGGTTGGGAAACGCCATCTTGGAGTCTTCTCAGAACCAAAGAAATGTAATGCCATAAAAAATCCTGACAAGTCCAATCTTTGACTGTCGACAAATAAACCGACAAACATTATAGAATCAAGTTATATTGCTGTGCGCAAATAGTCAATTCATAAATGCTTTATTTATTTTTTACCTATCCCTTGGGTCTAAACCCCATGCAATATTCTCATTTATAGAGCAAAAATAAAGCAATTAAAAAAAATATTTTATTTACTTATTTATTTCTCACACAGTATTGAAGATTTTGCCCTACTTGAAAGTATTTAATATAATTAAGTGACTACACCACTAGTATCTAGGGGCTCGTTACTTGAAAGGCAGAAAATATTGTAACACCATCCAAATATTTTAATTTGAAATGGCCATAAACTATCCCAGAACCTATGTGAAGCTTCCTTAAAATGAAAAACAAAATTTGAACAGTTGTAAGTGAGATCTTTAAGGATATACAAAACAGTTCTTTTGTTGGATTATGAAAGTTATTCTGTGTCTGACAACACCAGTAGAAAGTTACATAGGAAAAAAACCCGTATGTCTCTTTTTGTATAAAACTATACACTATATGTTGAGCTTTTTTTGGGTAGATTTAACAAAAAAAACTTCTCGTTTTAAGATCATATTGGCTAAATTGGATTTAGCCTAAAAATAGAAGGTGTATTTGTTTTTTAAGATATCAGGATTAATTTTTCATAATTTGAACTGGTTAAGTAAAAATGCATTCTTCCTACCTTTTTCTCTGGTAATGTAGGATGGAGTCTTGAGTCTAAACTAACATTAGAAAAAGTTGGTATTTGGAGGCTGACTGGAGCTAACAATAAATTTGACTGGATACTCGTCTGTTTTCTTAGCGTCGGTGGCCTCAACTCAGATCTTGGCTCCAAACTGTACTGCCGTTTTAAACCTCCGTTGGATAACTGTAGGATATTTTCACTGTGACAAGCATTGCTTGATAAGTTTGTGATATTTTCACTGTGACACGTATTAGTTGGCTTTAGGAATGGCTGCAAATTTATTTGTGTGCTATCAGGTTCATTGACCTAAGAAAATATTATTTTATCTACAAATAAAATAGGAATATTGCACCTGTAGAAAAATTGTAAAGCGTCATTTTTTGCCAAAACAAAACAAGACGAAATTAATTGTTTTTTAGCATTAATTGTACAAGATCAATGCTGTTATTAGTTACAAACAGTGGCGTGAATAGGGTTTTGCCAAGGAGTTGTAAAATGTGAGGGCTTGAAAACAGGGGAATGCAATTCTTTCCAATATTAAGTTTTAAGGGGGACGTTAAGACCCCCTTTTGCACGCTCATAATTTCAAATAATAATATAATGCAAAATTCAAAGGGAATTTTTGACCATACAAAATCAGCATAGAAAAAGCAATAAATCCATGAGCATGATATCATAGTTAAATGCATATTTCATGTTTTTAATTTTAAAAAATGGATATTTTTAAAAATTCTATCATGTATTCAAATATCTGATGAGATTATTAATTTTCATACTTTTATCTAAAAAAATCTTTGAAACTCATGAATAACCAATGATCTACATTCTTCTTTTTAAATTTACTTTAGCAAAAAACGTAAAAACAAACTCTAAATATTGAGTATCTGCACTACATAACAAAAGGAATAAAAGGTGATTTCCCTCAAAGGACCTGTTGAGCACTGAACCCCCTACCCTTCTGAGTTTTAAAATAAATTGAAATAGAGTGGTGTCTTTCTCCTATAACTAACCTTGCGGGACCTATACCTGTCGTGCTCGAGGCATCCCATGAAAACTAACTATCCCTAAAGTAATTAATAAACAAACGAAAAACTACTTTAATTATTTTTTGAAAATTTGGGGTTTAGTTTTCAAATTATTGCCTAATAAAAAATTACGTCATACAATACAAATGACCAATGATAAGCTAGTATACATTTTATCATTGGATGATTACAATGTATAATGGCCTATCATTGGTCATTTGTATTGTATGACGTCATTTTTTGGACACTATAAGCTGCTACTTTTAACCATGCACTATATGGGAATACGCCGAATGTAAAGAAAATTACCTGGCGACTGTATGAAGAATTTTCCCCATTCATATCAATATTGTTTATATTCAACAAGAACAGTTCAACTTTAGGAAAAATTATTAATTGGGTGGTTTGATTGTCAAGTAAATTCACTGATTCACAAAATGAATTCTGGATGAAAGAGTTTTGAGTAGTCAAACAATCACCAGCATTGTGCATAGTAAGGTTTTAGCTTACTTTGGAAAATCTTTATAAAAGTATTTTTATTATAAATATTCTGCTATAAAATATTGGCCGTCCATATATAAAAGTATTGTATTTTTAAATATTGATTTATTAAATGTCAGTATACAATACTAAGTAATATTTTATGATTTTTATTTTATTTCATTTTGTTTATTCTGAAAAATAAAAACCAGATTTATGACTAGATAATATCAGAAAGGAAGGGGACAATGAGCTATTTATTACACGAGTTCTCAAAGTATTTGATTACGTTATTTTAATAGTTGATTTAACAACTTTGGGGACTTCTAATGACCCCTGATTGGTTGATTCATTAAGTTGAGTGTCCAAACGTTTCAACCCATAATTATAACCTACGGAATAGGGAATTTTGTGTATCATCATTGGGGATGTTCATCAATTTCTCGGCCATTGTCTCATCCCTTTAGATCCCTGAGAAAATATTAACTATTCATTGTTATAAGACAATAATGTTGACACTAACTGCCTTAACAAGCATGACAACATTTATAAAAGCGAAACTCAAAAAAAGATAGGACAAGCGAACATTGACAAAAATATATTGAGGGTATTTGACATATTTGTTTTATAATGCAGGTTAATTGCTTAATAATGTAAACGTACTTATATTTATTGACCTAATTATAGAATATGCTATAAAATGTCTATAGTTGACGAAGGGACTTTCTAGTAGTTTTTATAGAGTTGGCCAAACTGTCTTTGTTATATCTGATTGTTACAGGAATTATCATGTAAGGTTTAAAATCGTTTTTTTTAATTTTCATTTAGGGGGTCATATTTTTCGCGTATTTTCCGTAAAGTTGGGTGTTGGGGTTGAGCCAAATGCTCTTATTGAGTCGAGCTGTTCTTAATTATGACCATTTCACATAACATTACATTAGTCATAGTTAGGAACAGTTTGACTTAATAAGTGCATTTGACTGAACCCCAACACCCAACTTTACGAAAAATAAAATTAATAACCCTCTTTGTTACGAATGGACAAATCCTAAATGTGGCGAAGCTTCGCATTAATAAATAAGAGATTTGTTGGCTAGATAATACAGACATTATTATAGTAAATCCTATTAATTATGTTGACAGTGCCTGCATGATAGAAAAACCTCTGTTAATCACTGTATGAGTCACTCCCCTTACCTCCCCCAAAATCATAAACACTCACACCCACCCATCTTTCTTGGAAACTAAAAACATACAAACTTCACAGTGAAATACTTCACATTAAACAGATTGTGTTTAACAAAAATGTTAATATTAATCCGTCAGACCATAAATAACTGACTTTTTGTCTTTATATTCACTGATATCAAATGAAATGTTGTGTTTACTAACACAACCTCATTTAGGGAATATTGGAGATGTACTAGAGTGACTATATAGTGTATGATAATGGTAGCCTCGCGACTCCGAGGTATGGATTCATTGAAAAGGAAGAAAACCCTCTGTTACTGAATATTACAGCTTCCAGATAACAGTCTCTCTCTTTCTCTCTCTCTTTCTCTCTCTCTTTCATTCTCTTACCATTACTCTCTCTCTCTCTCTCTCTCTCTCTCTCTCTCTCTCTCTCTCTCTCTCCATATCTCTTTCTCGTGTTTGTATTTTCCGGTGTATGCCCATTTTTTCTCCCTTGCCCCCAGCGGCCCCATAACCATCTCTTTGTCTCACCTTTACAGCCCTCATACGCCCTCATAACTTGGGAGAATAGCTTCTATTTAATTCACTTGTGGCTAGAACTTAAAAAATATTGTTTAATTTTTTTCTAGAGAGGTGATTTCTCTTTGAAGTTAGAGGTACCCTCCAAATATTGTTATTGCCTTCCTTTATCTACATATATAAAGCTCTACTGTATAAAAACCATATCAGTCAAGTGGTTAGCAAAAGTTTTCGCTACAGATATACAAACTTTCACTTCCCCCACTGACTGACTGACTCTTGCACTCCTTCAATAAGGAAATTTGTGGTTAGTTAATATGTATGTGTTTGTTAGCTACGCATTTGTAAGCGCTTTCGACCTTGTATACTTATCATCTATAACACATATTCACAATATGTAAATATCTTTTTTTTTTAAATGGGTAAGATTTCTTATCTTCTGTGATAATTTTCTGCAAATTTGAACAAACCTCTATAACGTAGACACAGGCGTTTTCCCCATGTTTATTTTGATTTAAAAATAGTAAGAAAACATTATTTTTGAGATAAAATTACTTCCCCCCACACTATTTTTAAAATTTAAAAAAGTCCAGGGCGGTGTTCGTTCACCCCATCAGCTGGTCTTTGTATAAAAGATCTCGCTTACGGCATGACATATTTGTCTTCTCTTTACTGTGAGGCTTATTATAGATCCCAGAAAGATTTATAGAGGGTACCCCCACCATCCATATTTTTTAATAGCAAAGCTACTCTTTAATTGTTCACTTATGTCTGACTTTCTGCTCTGTAAATATTTTTAAACTGGGATATGATTAGCAAAATGAGCAACTTTCTTGACATGATCGTCGGAAATCTTTTAAACCTGATTAGGTTTCATCTTTCAAGCACAGTTCAACTATATAAAAATGACTTGAAAGAGCGTACATCAATATAAAATGAAAATGATTTTATAAATAATATATTTTGAAACATTATGAATAAGAAACGAAGATTCATAATTGAATAAAAGAACATCAAAACGCTGTGAGTTCCGCAGAATATAGCAAAAAATCTTCTTTTTTAAAAATACATATCTATAATTAAAAGGAGAAAAATGTTTTCATATTTCTAACCACTAAACCTATAGGTCTTTTAGGCAATATACCTATTTGTTATACGAAGGTTTTCGGCCATTTTCTAAAAAAAATGAAAAGAAAATAAGTATGTTAAAGAGGATTTTCAGCTGTAGACTTTGAAAATGATATTTGCAATATATTATAAGAGGGGGGGTTTACCCACATCCCCCCTTGCAGAAAACCCCTTGAGGCTTAGGACAAGCAAGCCACATATAATATTTACAGATAGAACAAGGATGACAACATCCATAAAAGCGAAGCTCTGAAACGGTAGAACAAACGAACATTAACACTTGTATAGTGTCAGAACTGAATTATCAGAATATAAATGTATAAAAGTAGAACGAAACAAAATAGTAAGTAAATCTGCTGAAAAACTGCTTAAATACAGGAAATTGTTTAATGACATACTTACATTTTTAGAACTTGTTTATAGAGATGCTTCGCTTATAATAATGTACTTTGTTGTACTAGGAATCAGTATTCCAAAAATCAGACCAATCGGGTAATTTTATCACATATAAATTTGATGTTAAAAAAATCAAAAAGCAACATGTTTAAAATGGACGTACGGACTTTCTGGTAAAGCTTATAGAGTTTCTTCGCTTTCTAACTCGTGCTACTCTTATAGGAATCATCATGCAAAGTTTGAAATCGATAGGACAATTCTAACATGCCTAAATTAACGAAAAGAGTTATCCGTTACGTACGGACGGACGGACGGACCGATCCAAATTACAGAAAAGCTTCACTTTAAAAAAATTTAAAATACAAAATAAAATGAATACAAGTCAAAATTGTAAAGAAGTAAATATATTGTTCAAGTCTGAGAAAAAAAGAAAGTAATACTATTTGTGCAAACAAATAAATAATCTTAAGCACACAAACATCACATAATTGAAAAATACATAGAATCTTATGCAAAAAAAACAATCTTTTAACAATAAAAAATGATAAAAAAAGTAGCTAGAATTTCATAAATAAAACATATGAAAAAAAACTGAAAGGACAGAGGACAGAAAATTGTTGATAAGTGACCTGAAAGTGCATCCCAGTGTTCTTTAAGAATTTAGTGTTAGTTTGTGTTTTGTGCTGCTGGTCGTGACATTGTTGTAACGAGGCTGCCTGCATACACAGCTCCTGGCTCCTGTAACACAGGTATATACAATATATATGTATATATGTGACGCAAAATTATTTACAATTAATAAAAGTTAGTTATAGTTTACCAAATTAGTTTTAAAATATCTACTTTGGATGTGTTTTTTATGTTTTTAAGTATAAAATGGCCATCATTTTTTCATAAACGATATTTTTAAAAGTTAAACTTTATCCTATTATACAAAAGTAGTAAGCTTTTTTGTCTGTAGCAAAGAGTCTCGCTAACCGCTAAACCTACATGTTTCTACTTTACAGTGAAGATTTTTATCGGTCCAGGGATGGCCCATAACTATTTTGGGGGAGGGTATCTCCCCCCCCCCCTCAAGAGAAATCACTTCTAGAGAAAATCCCCCCCCCCAAAAAAAAAATAATTAAAAAAAAAAATTAAATAGAAAATTGGTGAGAGGGTCACGTTTCCTCCCCAACACCTTAAGTGTGCCTAGAGGCCTCTAGGGGGCGTAGCAGCTAGTTAAATAAAACAATAAATAATTTAGCAATAGTATTAAAGCCTCTTTTTTTTTACAAAAAAAGAAATGAAAAAATATTTTCTTACTTCTGAGTTTTCACATAAAATAATTTTTTTTTCACAAACATATTTATGTAAAAAATAATTTGCAATAAAGTTTTGAAAAGTAAAAAAAAGTGGTTCATTTTAAGAATATTTCGACTATAGATATAAATATAGAAAATACGTGGATATATGACAGGAAAAAAAAATTCGTCAATTTAGGTTGCTAACATGTCCATTGTTTATTAGTCATTTCGTTCATCGTGATGAGGGGGGGGGGGGGTATTTATTTATTAGAGTACATGATAATTTGGTGTAATATCCAAGTAATAATAAATACATTATTATTGGACATTTTAATTAGTTTCAAATGTTTGATAGTGCCAAATTAATTAGAAATCGATACGACAAAACTAGTATTTTGATGTAGCAAACTAAAGTTTAAACAAGGACTCTTAGGTCAAATAGTAGCGAAACTGTTTCAGATTTTAAGCTGAACGTTAGAGCAAGCATAAAGAGATAGATAAAAGAAAGATAAGAAATAGAGAGCAAATGATTATAAGCCTAACATTTAAGAAAAGGGTTTTGTAGAGGTATAATCGTATATACAAAACATTGCCTACATGTTTTTTTCTTGTGATAAAGCTTCATTTTTTTCAACACTAGTGGATAAGCCCCTAGAGACCTCTAGGGGCACTTGAGGGGGTGGGGGGGCGGTATTCGACTCCCCCCCTTTTAAATTTTAGTTTTAAGAGAAAAAGTAAAAAAATTAAATTTTAGGGAAGTCATTTTTTTCTATGGGTGATTTCTCTTTGGAAGGTGTTCATACCCCCCCCCCCCCCCAAATAGTTATAAACCTTCCTAGGACCTATGAGAAGCTATACTGTAAAGGAATACCAATTGGTTGAGCAGTAGCCAATATTATTCGGTACAGCTAGAGGGACACATATATATCATGTTACTTTTATATAAGAATAACATTTATATAGCATTGTCAACCTAAATAGAAAATATACGTCTTAAAGAACAGCTGTGCTGCTAATATCATGGGCTATTTTTTTCAATTATCTCTTGTTAAATCTAAATTCTTTTCACACAAATTTTAAAACCTGAAGAAATGTTATCAACTTAAAAGTTTTAACAAACTGGAAAAATCTAATTACTTAAAAGTATTATATTTTTAATAATCTCTTGACGATCTCAATTATGGACTGTGAATTTAATTTGTGCCCAAAGTTTTATAACAATGTTTCTTATTCGTTGCCTTAAAAAAATAGGTACTTTTTATCAGTGCGTTTGTATATCAAACAGTCTCTACTCAGAAATTTAAATTCAGGCTCAATTTTATCCCCTCATCAAAAAAGTTTAATACCATTTACCAAAAAAAACCAAAAAAACATGGACTTCCTTGAAAATTAAACCTATTTCTAGGAAACAATATGTATATTTTATATTACTATTTTTTATATTATGATTGCGATAATCTTCGTTGATTTTTTTACTTAAAAATTAATTGATAAACGGCACTTTGCAATAATTACAAAGCAAAAAAAGATGAACTAAATACCTAGAGTTTGATATAGCTTAAAATATGCTAAATTTTTTAGTTTGAAAATATTAGTGAGAATCACGAACGAAGATAAGTGTTCCTAATGGTATTTTCTTATGTCAGGCTTATGTAAGCTTTTAGTTAAGTATCCTTATGAAGTTTCTAAGTTATTGTTAAGTATTCCTAAATGTAGTAATGTTAAGTAAGACTTAGGGAAGCTTTAAGGTACCTTATGAAGTTTACTAGGGGTTCCTATTTTGTTCTTAGTTACATTAAGTTAGGTCAAGAAAAATCAGGTTTGATACACGAGTACCTTTTTGGTTATGTCTTAAAACAGCCAATTGTTTTTCTAACTAAAGATTTTTAAAAAATATTTCTATCTTTTTTAAGTTTTTGAGCACGGTTCCTTGTAAATTCTGCCACATACATCCTATCTGTGTTATACATAATAGCAATTAACCATCTAAGGCCTCTTTAAAGATATTTTTTTATTTTCATAATTATAAAGAATGGTTACTTCAAAATATTTTTTATAGGGTGATTTTTTTAGTAGAAAATATGGTAAATTAACCTCCCCAATATATATAAAAAACACAAATCATATTCAAATATTGGAAATGGACAGGTGTGCTAAACATTTGCAAATTATTTTTTTTCGTTAAAATGAATGAACAACAAAATAGATGTAATTATTTGATTCTACATTTAAAGAGCTATAATTCAAATTTTATTACAATGAGTACACTTTTAGTTATTTATAATGTTTCTTTTTTTCTATTTATGTAGACGAAAAAAACTTTACTCTAATTAAGACTTATCTTTCATATTTTTTAATTTTATTTTTTAATTATTTAATAAGGGTTACATAAAATTACTTAGGTATACTTAACATATAAAAGGTATCTTATCTAGTTAAGTCAGGTAGAAAGCAAGTACAAATTCTCATTCAATCCAGGGAGGGAGGGGTCATTGGGCTTTCTAAAATATTACATTAGTCCCCAAATTTGTATTATAACGTTTTCTTATTCAATAGCTTAATAACTTTTGGGACTTTTTTTCGAAATTTAATTGGTATGTTCATCAATCTTAATATCCAGCCGTTTCAACCACTAATTGTACAGTACAAGGACGTCCAAGCCTTTTTTTTATATGGGGGGGAGGTAGATCAAAATTCAAAAATTTTGCCTAGGCATCCCAAAATTCAATTTGGGCGGGGTATCAATTTATCTACTATTGTCTTATCCCTTTAGATCCCTGATTTCATCTACATTTAACTGATTGATATATTCAATAGAAATAGAAGAGTAGAAGAATATTCTGAACCCTTTTTTCGTCAAATCTAAGAGAGAACATTCCTAGCAGACAAAAGTATTGTTTACTTTCGACTCAAGCTGATGTGGATTCTTAAAAAATGATAGACTCGCTATTCGATAGTGAGGCAAAATTATTTTTGTGAAAAATCATCCAAAAGCACATTAAAAATCTACAAAAATTAAACAAAATCATATGTTAATAACCCTCTTAAGATTTTATTTAATTTTTGTAAATTTTTTTATTCGATTTTGGAGGATTTTTCACAAAAATAATTTTGCCTCACCAGCGAGTTGCCAGCCTAACTTTTTTTTTAAGAATCCAACTTTGTTTCAAGCTTTCAAATTGTAAACGAAATTTTTGGGCAATTAATTCTGATTCCGCAAAGCTTTCTACTAAGAAAATATACTGTTAACAGCTGACTTTTATGTATGTATGAAATGAAAAAAAAACATGCCTTCGTAGGGAAATGTGTACATAATTTCAACCAATGAGATCCAATGTAAATTCCGATGCGATTCTCCTATTGGCTCAATCAGACATTCCCTCTCTTTCTTAGTACCTTTATTATATATTCATTTGTGTTCCTTCATATGCGCTAAAATCCGTATACTAAAGTAGCAGGATGTTTGTTTGTCTGTGTGTCTGTCTGTGTGTCTGTCTGTGTGTCTGTACCAAAGGATCTCGCTAAACGCTGAACCGATCGGGTTCTCCTTAATATGTAGATTCTAAGTTTCTGGGAAGGTTTATGACTATTTTGGGATAGGGTACAACCAACCTCCCAAGAGAAATGACAAAAAATCAAAATATTTAAAATATATGGGAGACTTCATTGTAACATAAAGAGAATTATCGTAAAATAAAGAAGTAATGTAGAGACTTTAACAAATAAAAACATCTAAAGTGCCACTAGAGGCCTCTAGGGGCGTAGCTGCTATTTTAGAAATAAAGTAAAAGTGAAGGTAAATACAATGGTCATAAAAAAAGAGATATAATCAAGGATGTTTAAAATATCTTGCTAGCTTCTGGAATGAATAGGTTTCTTTTCATGGAAGCTTCTTATATGCCATTAGTTATATTTAAAAAAAAGGAAACTTATTCTTGCTTTAAAAAACTTTTAAAGATACTAAAAACTGTTTTCATGCGTAGTTCTTAGTCCAGTCCTACACACACAGACAGACATACACCATATCTTTTGGCTACCCCTCTAAAGATATTAGATTTATATGAATTGCTTCAAAATGTTTTGTACAGGATGATTTTTAAAAGCGAGGCTTTTCTATAATTAGGGTCGGTCTGTCCAAGATAGATAGCTTTTATTCGTTAATTTAGGAATGTTAGAATTGTCCTATTGATTTCAAACTTTGCATGATGATTCCTGTAGTAGTTAGGTACGATTTAGAAAGCATAGCAACTCTATAATCATCACCAGAATGTCCGTACGTCCATTTTAAACATGTTGATTTTTCTACTTTTTTAACAACAATTTTTTATGTGATCTAATTATTCCTTTGATCTGCTTTTTGGTATATTGTAGGGTTGGGCCGGATACTTTTTTGGCCAGATACCGGATACTGGATATCCGGCTGATTTCAAATACCGGATATCCGGTATCCGGCAAATATCCGGTTATTCGGCCAAATTACCGGATAACCGGCCAAATTACCAGATATTAAAGTAGAAAAAAAAATTTCTTCAGAAATCTTATATAAATTTACATAAAGTTAAACTTATTCAGAAAAAATGTTCTTCTAGCTTCAATAATAAGAAAATTATAGCCAAATTAAAATTTAAAAAACCAGAGATTTTTCGGTGTAAAGTATAAAAAATTATAGAGCCGGATATCCAACCGGATAGTTTCAATATCCGGTATCCGGCCGGATATTGAAAATGGCCGGATATCCGGCCACACCGGATATCCGGCCCAACCCTAGTATATTGATTCCTGGGACAACAAAGAACAATATTATAAGCAAAGCAACTCTATCAAGTCCTTAAAATGTAAGTATGTCCATTAACCCTTAACAGTCGGGCCCCTTGCCGCACCTTAATCAGTCGGGGGGGGGGGGGCGTTCAACGCCCCCCCTTATTATCTCAGTTCCTATTAGAGCTAAAGGGCTAAAAAATTTTGTGCATGTCCCCTGTGTTATGATGAATTTCCGACCTTTTATAAGTCTAAGTCAATTTTCGCTTCCTTCACCCTTTTATTTAACAACCTTTGTTTTTAGGTCCTTTTTTACTTAAAAATTTCAAACGGCTGTAATTTTTTTATTTTTGAAGCTAGAAGAACAATTTTTTGCCGAAAATGTTTATTTTTATGTAAATTTTACATTTGAAATATCAAACATAAATTTCAGCGGCCGCAGCTGTACTTGGCAGCTGCCAGCCGCCGCAGTCGGCGGTCGGCGGGAAAACGGCGGCGGATCTTCATGAAATTTTAATACATTAACTACACATGTAATAAAAGCTTAAGTTTAAAATTTAAAGTCTCTAAGTCAAAAATTGCGGCCACAGGAGCCTTTTAAAGATTTCTGGAGACCTGGAGGATCAGGACCTGCAGGATCATACCTGGAACCTGAAATTGACTTGAACACCTGTATTTAAGATGAGGATGTACTACTAAAGGATATTTTAGTAATTTGGTAAGATACAATGCTTTGTTTAAGTCAAAAAAATATTTTTGTTCCTTACCTGGATGACCCTGCCAGGTTTGCTGGCATCCTGTGCCCGCCAGGATGGAGATTTTCAAAAAATTCCAACTCTCAGTTATGTGTCATACCCATACTTAAAAAGTTAAGCAGTTTGGGCTCTTTATCTTTCACACACAGAAAATGAGTGAGTTTTTCAACAAATTTACTTACAATTTTGCTTCGACTCGTATACATTTATATTCTGATTATTCAATTCTGACACTATACAAGTGTTAATGTTTGTGATTTTTTCAAATTTATTTTGTTATTGGTATAAGCTGGTAATAAATAGCCCATTGTCCCCTCTTTCTCTATTAAAATAAAACATGTGATGTTTTATTAGCAATTTTCTTAGCACAGTAAAAAATTTTTCAGTGTTCTCTTTTCCCTAAATCAACACTTCATAATAGATAGGCGAAGCATTGCCGTAAAAAAATGTAATCAAAAATAAGTCATTTAAAGCTGTCATTCAAGATTTGAAGAAATAAAGGAACACCAATAAAGAAATTATCAAGTAAGAATTATTAAAAGATATAATCTAGATACATACTCCCAAATTCAGCCAATAGGAATACAGGGGAGGATCAATCTACCATATATTGGTTAGAAAGTAAACAAAATTTGGTTAGAAAGAGCAATTATCCTTTGATATCATTCGCAAAATGAATCATCTATAAATAGTCTTTCATAGGATAAGCCTTTGCTTTGGTCATATGGTTAAAAAATTTCTTCCCTCGCATGATTTAAAGCATATATGACATAACATATATAAGAAGTCATCTTTAAATAGTTAACTTTCTTGGGATAAAGTTACCTCTTTGGATAATTCTTATTAAGTTTCACAACTTATTGGGCCCGATTTACCATCTAGATCTACTATATCTATTGGTTCATTATACTATACTTTTGTACTTTCTTGGTAGAATATTTTTTTAAAGGTTATTATTTAAAACAGCTAACTGTTCTTTTAGCTAAAAAATCATAAGAATTATATAGCTTTCATTAGTTTTTAAGTAGTTTCTATTCAAGTCCTGTCTGTGTTATACTTAAAGGACGCCTGCAAGAAATAACACGCTTTAACTGCTGAAAGACTGCCACAAGAAGACCCAATACCCCAAATTATAAGCCTTCAGCTTCAATAACAAAAAAGTTCTAGGCATTTCAAAATAGCATTTTATGTACAATGGAATTTTTGAAAGATTTCCAATGCTCATAAAACAAAAAACAATATTAAATTACGTTGCCTAGACATAAAATTATAACCTTATCTTTGTCAGAAACTTAGATTGCCTGTAACTGATAACATTTTTACAATAAAAACACCACATTTCATAGTCAAAATCTATGAAAAAAATTCGATTTAAATTGCATTTTTAAACGAAAATCATAGCGGAAACAAAGGGGTAAACTAATACAAGCTTAGCTGTGATTGGTTGTTAAGCTGATTCAGCCTTCTGATTGGCTACAGTACGTTCGGTACAACGCAAGTAAAACTTAATTTTTTTTAATGATTTTGACTATAAAAATGGGTATTTTTATTGTAAAAATATAATTAGTTACTGGAAACCTAAATTTATGACAAAAATAAGCTTTTAATTTTGTTTCTAGGCCACGTAGTTTAATTTTAAAGTTTTCAACATGAGCATTGCAATTCTTTCAAAATTTCCATTGTACATAAAATGTCATTTTAAAATGCCTAGAACTTTTTTATTATAGAAGCTGAAGGCTTCAAATTTAGGGTATTTGATCTACTTGTGGCAGTCTTTTAGCAGTTAAAGCGTGGTATTTCTTGCATGCTTCCTTTAATAGCTACAACCCCTCTAAGCTTTAAAGTTGTTAGATTTATAAAGAAAGGTTAAAAAAAACGTTTTGTAGAGAGTGATTTCTTAGCTTGGTAAAGGCACCATGTAAAATATAGGTAAAACACATGACATATAATCAAATATTAGAAATAGGCAAGTGTTGAACCTATGATACTTTTTTGTTAAAATGTATGAACATCTATATAGATGTTAAAATTAAAATCTACAAAGAGCCACATGTTAACAAATTTTATATGTTTATTACAAAGAGTAGCTTTTAGTTCTATATGATCTATCCTTATAGTTTGTTTTTCTATTATAGTAAAATTAAAAATAATCCACACAAAGTTTTGTTGAAAAAACATCAAATTGTCATCCTAAGAAAGAATTTTATTTCTTATTATTTTTAAAATTAGTTAAGGTACCTTTTTTCGATAAGATACCCTAGGATTTTTGATGGAGAAGTGGATCAAAAGGGATGATTCATATAAGGTAGGGGCATCGAAAATAGGGAGGGGATTAAGCTACCTTTACATAAATAGTTAGGGATTCCTAAACCTTTCTTTGCAAAGAAAGCAGGTAGAAATTAATAGGGAAGGGTGGTAGTGGGGGGGGGGGGGGGGGTTGATAAAGGTTACTTTCAAATTTATGTAAGCTTTTTTAGTACAACTTTAAGGTAGGCTTACATTAAAGTTAGCGATGCCTAAGGGTTCTTAATTCTAAAGAAAGCAGGTAGAGGTGGGAAGAGCTTTGACATCCAATGAATAGATATATAAGATCTAGATGGTCTATCTGGCACCAAATTCTTTAGATGATATAAATTTCTGAAATGCTTTTGATTATTTAGACGTATTTGTTTAAATTCAATAATTTGGGCAACAAAATTTTTAGATGATATATTTTTTCCTGATTTTTCTTTGTTATGATGAATTTCCGACCCTAAGTAAGTCAAAGTCAATTTTCGCTTCCTTCACCCTTTTATCTAACAACCTTTGTTTTTAGGTCCTTTTTTACTTAAAAATTTCAAACGGCTGTAATTTTCTTATTTTTGAAGCTAGAAGAACAATTTTTTTTGCAGAAAATGTTTATCTTTATGTAAATTTTATATTTGAAATGTCAAATTATAAATTTCAGCGGCCGCAGCTGTACTTGGCAGCTGCCAGCCGCCGCAGTCGGCAGTCGGCGGGAAAACGGCGGTGGATCTTTATGAAATTTTAATACGTTATGTAGACATGTAAGAAAAGCTTAAGTTTAAAATTTGAAGTCTCTAAGTCAAAAATTGAGGCCACAGGAGCCTTTTAAAGATTTCTGGAGACCTGGAGGATCAGGACCTGCAGGATCATACCTGGAACCTGAAATTGACTTGAACACCTGTATTTCATATAAGGATGTACTACTAGAGGATATTTTAGTATTTTGGCAAGATAAAATACTTTGTTTAAGTCAAAAAAATATTTTTGCTCTTTACCTGGATGACCCTGCCAGGTTTGCTGGCATCCTGTGCCCGCCAGGATGGAGATATTAAAAAAATTCCAACTCTCAGTTATGTGTCATACCCAAACTTAAAAAGTCACGCAGTTTGGGCTCTTTATCTTTCACACACAGAAAATGAGATAGAAAAAACCGGATGGGGGGGCGTTCAACGCCCCCCCCCCCCCCCCCCCGACTGTTAAGGGTTAAATACTCTAGGAAGTAGTCCTATAGCCAAAAACCTGCTAAAAATGCACTCCAATTACCATGGATGTTTCCCTTAGAGCAATAAGAAATTAACCCTTACAGATTGGGGGGGCTAAATTAGCTGCCCCCCTCTAGTTTTTTCAATGTCACTTGCCTTCATTACATCATGAAGTTTAGTAATTATACATTTTTATATAAGCCGGTGCTTTTATTAAGTAGTAGATGTAAAATTTTTCATAGAATTCAGTTATGCAATTTTTAAAATAATTAAATTTGTTTTTTTAAAATTAAGTCGATCTTAAGGTACCAAAACGCAACAAAAAAAAGGAAGAAAATGGGCATTATGAACAAAAATAGTAAGATCTTTAATTTGACACCTTACTTTTTGAATTTTGTCAGGTAATTATTGAAAAAATTGATTTTTTTACACCCACGAGAATAAAAACTTTGAACTTAATTTTATCATTACACAGGTATAAAAAATATGGGTTCGTATATACCTTTAGAATCAGAAAAATATTACGAATCCATTATAAGCAAAATTGAAAAAAAGTAAAAAAATAAAAAAATGGCCTAATATATTATTTTGTACAAGCAACACTTTCTTCATCCCCTCTTTACCCCCTCTTTACCCCCTTCCCATTTTTATTCTCAAAATAAGAAATAAGATGGTTGCCTGTATAATATAACATAATATTTTTATATAATTCCTTTTATTGTAGTTTATATACTATAGTGTAAACTTTTTATTTCAATTTTGCTTAGAATGGATTTGTAATATTTTTCTCATTCTAACAGTATATATAACGCCTATTTCTTATGCCTGGGTAATGATAAAATTAAGTTCAAAGTTTTTATTCTTGTGGGTTTAAAAAAATCGATTTTTTCAATAATTACCTGACAGAATTTAAAAAGTAAGGTGTCAAATTAAAGATTTTACCATTTTTGTTCATAATGACCATTTTCTTTCTTTTTTTTGTTGCATTTTAGTACCTTAAAATTGACTTAATTTAAAAAAAAAAAACTTACATTACTTTAAAAATAAGAGGTCTACAAAAAAACCGATTGCATATCTGAATTCTATGGAAAAATTTACATCTACTACTTACTAAAAGCACCGGCTAGCTATAAAAATAAAAGTAAATACACCTTCTTTGGTGCCACCTAACCGACTTTGACCGGACGCCATGACTGACACAGACTAGATATCCTTATAAGATCAACTCTTGCCGACATATAATTACTAAACTTAAAAAGTCATGAAGTCACAACTCTCTATCTTACCTACAAAAAAATGACATTGAGAAAAATAGAGGGGGGGGGGTCAATATGACCCCCCCCCTGATCTGTAAGGGTTAATAGATAATTATACTTCTTAATATGAGAGTGTTGACAAAAAGTTACTGCTGTATATCTTGAATAGGCGATGAGACAATCATATTCTATACATTTTTGTCTTTGAAGGACAAACTGACCGATAGACAAACATTTGGATCTAAAGAGTAGCTTCACTACTAAAAATTATTTACCCCTTCAACAAATGTTGGTAAAGATTTTATTGTGAGGGTAATAAAAAAAAAAAAATTTTCAAAGCATTTTTAGGAAGATAAACAACCATCCCTCCCCCCCCCCCCCTTCCCCACATATTTTGACGTCCTCACTTTTGTACAAAAATCTGCACAATTTTTAACCAATAATATGGCCGAATTATTGCTACATTGTTTTCCTATTGGCTGCATTAGAAAATGTGTATCTAAATGCCCTATATCTATTCAATTAAGGCAGGTTCCTAAAATCTAAAATTTTAAAAATAACAATACTAATAAGATTGGGAACATAAATGTAATTACATAACAAATTTAATTGAGAGAATGCATTTTTGTACTTCTCTTTTTAAAAGCGAAGCTTTTCTATAATAAGGGTAAGTCCGTCCATCTGTATCTGATAGCTCATATTATTAATTTAGGCATATAAGAATTATCCTATCAATTTCAAATAATGTTTCCTGTAATAGTTAGATACGATTTAGCAACTCTATAATCGTTATCCAAATGCCCACATGTTCATTTTAAACATACTGATTTTTAAAACTTTTTTTTATAAAAAATTTAATTATTTAGTTATCCTATTCATCTTGATCTAATATTTGAAATAATGATTCCTAAAAAATGTGTGTATGTCATTATCCTGCATTTAATCAATTTTACATTATAATTGTTTACAAATTTAGAGCTTCGCTTTTATTGATGTTGTCATTCTTGTTTAGCAACCCTCTAATAAGAAAGGAAAAATGCAAAGAGTACATCCAATAGACAAATTCATGCAAATAGATTGTTAATTTTTTTCTGTTGTAGTAAAGTTAAATTTAATCTACAATATGTTTTGTTAAAAAAATGTATCAAATTGTCTAGCTAAGAAAGAATTTCATTCATTATTATTTAAATAAAATAAGGAAAGCCTTATTTTTTCTTAGGGTATCCTATCTTTAACAGAAAAGATAGGAAGAGTTTTTATAAATCAGCTAAACAAATGTTATCTTTAAAGTATTGAAAACAAGATTAAGGGAGAAAAGAAATAAAATGCTATCTTTAAAGTAGCAAAAACTAGATTAAGATTAATGGGAAAAAAGGAAAAAAACGTAAGATACAAATGTACAGCCTCAATCATGATAACTTTTAAACCCAAAATGAAGAACACTAAGGGGGGGGGAGGTGGGGGGAGGATTGGCCTAGTGAGTGTTAACACAAAATTAAGGTACACTTATTGGGGGGAATCGGTTGAAAAGGGTAGATATAAACAATTGGGGGGAAAAGAGAAGCAGTAAGTAAAGTAAAAGAGAGAGGGGAAAAATACATTGGTGGTGCAGCCTTATAATGTCATGAGGAAAACTAATAAGAGTTAAGACAACATCTTTTCCAATATCATTTTTAAGCATATTTTCATTTAATGTTGAAATTAAAATGAAGATAAAAGATAAAATAAATTGTTTTCAAATCAATCAGAACCTTTTCTATTAAAAGCAATTGAACCAAAATGGCTTTCTCAAATATTAAATTTCCCCTAAATGTTTCAGATGGACAGACATAAATTCATATTATATAGTAACTTTGCTAATAAAAATCTTTTAAATCCACGATATTAGTAGAAAAAGGTTTAAAATATTTTTTTAACAATTTAATATCAAAATTTTATAACAAAAGTTAATTAATCTTCTTTAAATTCTTTTAGTTTGGAAAGAGGTGCAACAACAATACGGTTTAGCACAGCAAAAATGGCCAGGCCTACTGATTTTGTCCATTCTTAAATTCCCTTGATTCCCCTCTTTTACTATTTTTTCTCTTTGCCTTTATGAACTTTTAATCATACAAAGAGTTCATTTCTACAATTCTATTCTTACAAATAATGCAAAGAGAACTGTAATTTATTTATGAAATACTTTTTTTTAAATCCACGTTATTTTACATAAACAAATACATAAAGGATAAGTTAAGAAAGATTTTAAAATATTCCTATTTTTTATTGCAAGTTGATGTAATAAGGAAGGTTTAGTACAGGCTTATGTACACTTGTTTATGAGAGGTTTATGTAAGGCTAAAGTATGCCTATCAAAATCTTTACTTAAGCTTGACATTACTAAATTTAAGGGTAGCTCCCCCAAACTAAAGTAAAGCTTAAGATACCCTTATTTTTAAAGGGTCCCTAATAAACCGTTTGTGATTAGCTCTAATAAATATATATCTTAAGCCCAGTTCACAAAAGCTAAACAGTCGACTGATAGAAATTTTCAGTCAACCTTTTTTGAGGTCAACCTTTTTTCAGTCGTACTTTTGAAAATATACGTAGGAAAAAAAATATTTAATGTTCCTTTTTCCCTGAAAAAACAGCTGGAGGTTAGGTCTTTTACAAATTTAGGCTGACGTTCTTATAATCCCCAAAAATATTTTAAATTATATTTAATTTTTCTAGCAAATTTTTAAAATGACATTTACAATCTTACAGTACCTATAATATAATTAATTATTGAAATGAAAATTAAATATTTGTGTTGTTATATTTTTTATAAAAATTGTGTAATGTTGAAGAAACATCTCTCAATTTAATAACCTAATCTACAGCTGATAATAAAAAATAAGTCCAACCAAAAAACAAAATAGCCAGACAATAACAAATAATTTTTCGTAATCTTTATAAAAATAATACATTGTTGCAATACGTATGTTACATAAATGCATTATCATATTGAATTTTATTTGTGAATTTTTTTAATATTACAATATAAACGTTTGCTTAAAGTTAATCGAAATCAAGCGAGGCGGGCGGAGAAGACGTTGTTTTGGAATAAAAAGGTTACGCACTTGCAAGTGTGTGTGTGTATGTGTGTGTGTGTGTGTGTGTGTGTGTGTGTATGAAGTGAAGTGACCCATAATTCCAATTACCACCAACTATTAACGTTAAAGATATATATTGCGTAATGAATAAGGCATAATAATTTATCTTTGGGTGTTATATCCCTGTTTTGTTTCGTCGATATACTAAACAGTTTGGATCTTTTCAGATTTTACTAAAGATGGGATGCAATTTTTTTTGAGTGACGGCGGATTGGTTTTCTACGCTGCTTTACTAACAGGTATTACATTATTTTTCATTTAAACTACAATAGAACCCACATGTTAAAAATTATTTACAAAGCTTAAATCCGACGCAATAAAGAAGTAAAAAGGCCTTTTGTTGTTGGATTAATGGTATCTGTTATAAATAGTTCAGTTCAACAATTACAAAGTTTTAATTATACAGCAATAGGAACCATTTTTGGCGTTATCCTCTTAGAAATTATTTTTTTCATTTTTTTTCAATTTGGAGCAACAATTTATACAATCTTTAACTAACACCTTAGCCTCTAATTTCCGAGTTAAATGTCATTAGATTTCTTAGAGATTTAATTGCCTTATTTGGCAATTGAAAATTGTATTCTTATGCTTAACATTTAGAGAGAAAAAATGAACAAGATACTTTTAATTAGAATAAACCTTAACTGGAAATATCACAATCTTTCAGTACACGCAGACAGACAGACATCCTGTTACTTATATAAGGATTATTCATAGTGTTGTTTATGATTTTTAAAAATTTAGGTTAATGGAAAGCAGACTGACTTGAAGCACGTCAATACAACAACACCTTTCACCAACGAAATAAAACAACGAAGAATTTCTCTGCCAACTACATCCTATATATATCAAGGTAAATATACGCAGCTTACCTTTCAATGATAAGAATCAACTCTCTTATTTTAAGGTCTTAAATATTACAGTCTCTACACAGTTTAAGTCATGTAAAATATCTACATGCAGATATTGATTATCTTAAATCCTATATCACTTTATACGGAGAGGTTGCTCATGAGAAATGCACAAATGTTAAAATGAATAGGTATTTTTTAAAACTATCAAAAAGGGACAATACACGGATAAGAGAAAATCGTATTTTGGATTGAAGGCTATTAAAAAACCATTAGGTTAGAAAAACTTCCTTTTATTGTAGAAATGTCCCCTCCTTTCTTAAAGTGTGGCTTTTATCAGCATATCCACTAGTTTTCTAAAGCAGTAGTGGCCATATGACAGATAAAATGAATTTTGCAGTACCTTCGCTACTAAAAGAAATGGTTAGACTTAGAATCTACTATTTAATTAAGTATTATTTTTTTCAGGAAACAATGACGTTGTTTAGCCGTCTGGAAGAAAAAAATCATTTAAATATTAAGATTTTAAGATTTCTAAATTATACCTAAATGATTTGTAACAAAATAAAATAAGATATTTCTATATTTTTTATTAATTCAATGGTTAAGTGTGTGAAGCTACTCTTTAATTCCATATGTACGTTTAATAAACCAATGAATCAAAATTCAGTAAAAGTCCCCAAAGTTATTAAGCCAACTAAAACAGGGACTAGTGTATTAATCTCTATATTTATATTGTATTATTTGGCTTTGTTGCTTGTTAATAGTATCTTTTTAACATACAAACTAGACTTAAGAAAACACTTTTTATATACGTTACACATTTTTAATTGTTGCGGGTTTCCTCCGATCGCTTTTGATTTACTTATATATTTGAAAACGTTTTTAATTAGTAAAAAAGATACTCTATAATTCGAAATGTCCGTCCATCTCTCTATCTGGGGATTTTCTCGTCTCCTATCAAAGATAAACACCTGATATTTTTAGGGATTTAATAAGATACCATTTTTCATATTTTCACTAAGTTTCATTAAGATTCGACAATAAATTGGGGTGCTAGATCGATTCCTTCATTTTCATGATTTTCTCAACTCCTATTTTAGATAGATGGCTGAATTTTTCATGGATTGAATACTTTATTATCCTGCAAACTGTTATCAAGTTTTATTGATATTTGCCTATTGGTTAGGGTGCTAGTTCTATTCCTAGATTTTTAAGTTTTCATGATATTTTTACCCATATTCGAGATGGAAGGCTGATATCTTCAGGGATTAAATAAATTTACAATCTACATATCCCCCACAAAGTTTAAAGTGCTAGATCGATTCATATATTTTAATGTTATTTATCTTACAAGGTTTTATGTTTTTTTATGAAACTGCTTTTTAGTTCATTTTTTCCGGATATCCGTCCATACGTTGTGAGCTTTACTACTTGTGGATGTTGTCATCCTTGTTCTTATACTTTTTAAAGACTAGGATAGAAGATCCATGTAAGAGTAGTATCCCCTAAGGACAGTGCGCTGCAGGGATAAATAAGGGTTACACATAAAATATAATGTGGGAAGGTTGAGATAAGACATCATAAATGTGATAAATGGGTAGGTATTAATAGAAAGAGTTTCCGCTGAAATAAAAAAAAATTAAGATAATTTTTAACTTTTCGTTAAAATCATGTAGTGGAACTACCCTTTAGTTAAAAATGTCATTCTTTTAAACTTATTGAAATGTAACAGGATCTCTGTAAGTCTGTTCAAATGGATCCCTCTAAACACTGAACTGATAAGATACTTCTTTACAGTGTTACATATCTTTGGTTGTGGAAGGTTTTTTGCTATTTTTGTAGAGGGTACCAATACCTCCCCCATTCTAAATTTATAAAACTTTTTAAAAAAATAAAATATGAAATAGGGTTGAATTCCAACCCCCCCCCCCTTCATGTGCCTCTAAATGTATATATACACTAATAATGAATAATTATCCTATTATTTAAAGAAATCAGTTTTTGTTTGATTATTAAGATCTCAATACCTAACTACTGAACCATTAAGTTGTGTTGGAATATTTCTGTTGCTTTTGATGCTCAGCATGCATCTGCTAGTCATTCTATTATAAGACCAATGGGATGTTTGTCTGTCTCTTCCAAAGGATTCGCTAATTAGATACTGGGAATGTTCAGGAGTAGTGTAAATCGCCCTTGGAAAAAAACTTAAGCTGAAGGTAAACTACAACCCCCCCCCCCTTATAGCATATAGAATCCCCTAAATGCTGCTATTTGAATAAAATATTACGCAGTGTCTAATTTTTTTGATTGTCCGAAAATCAAGGTAAATAGAAGAATAACTTAAATAAGTTTCAATGGACATTCAGACTTTCAAGAAATGTACAGTTTATATACACGCTAAATTTTGCATGTTACAGATATCATTTTCACAAGCCTTTGTTACAGGAATCATCAAGCCAAGTTTGAATTTCATAACTTTAACTTGCCTAAGAACTTCTTTATTGATTATCCTTTATACGGACATACTTGCATTTAAAAGTGTCTAATTATTTTATTCTATTCCTCATAATATAAAAATCTGATGGAAAAAAAAACAAAGTTAAAAAGACCATTTTGCCAGCAAGATTAAAGTTTTGAGACAGGGCTAAAACGCTAAAATTATGCATGGTACTTGCTTTTATCGGATATAGTGTAGAACTGTAAAGATATGGCGGTGGGACCGCTGTTGCCGTCGTAAACAGCCATCTCCTGCGGTTTTATGCTAATAATTTTAAAATGTCAAATGTTTTATTGAGTTCAAACTGCTGTGACACAAATGAAATGTAAACTTTTTGAATAAGCAAGGATGACAACTTCCATAAAAGTGAAGCTCTGAAGCAGTTGGACAAATGTACATTAAAACTTGTAGAGTGCAGGGTGACCACTATGTACGTTATGTTCAATATGTTCATATTGAACACCATTTTTGGGTTTTTTGGGACGTTTTTGTTCATTATTGATTTTTGTGTACAATATGAACATTTCAGTATACGTTATTGTACGTTTTTCTGTAATGTATGGTTAGTATTAGTAATCATTAAAGTTATTGTATTTACATAAAAACTATTTTTTTTAAATTTCTGCGCGCTTCGCGCATTATTTTACCAATTTATCTTGGGATCTATGACGTCATTGTGAAGCTTCCGTAAAATAAAAAACTCAACTCAAGTATTTCACTAAATATAAAAAAAATTTCTCTAAACTAATTGTAATTACAAACCCTACCAGGACATATGAGAAGTTACACTTTAAAGGAGTATCACATTTGTTTATCAGTTAGCGAGATAATTTTTAGTTGATTTTTATGTTTTCATGTACTTATAGGAATGAGATACTACTTTCTATAATACAAAGTAGAACTATGTCTATCTGTCTGTCTTAATCTTAAGATCTCGGTAACCGCTGAACCGATTGGGTTCTACTCTTCAGGTAATATACCTACTGGTCCTGTTGTGATTTTAGGCTATTTTTTTAATAGGTGGGACAACCCCAACCCCCCTAAAAAAATTCCCCCTCAATTTTTTTTTTTTTTTTGTAAAATATAACAAGTGAGGTGGAGAAACTTCCTATAAAAAAAACTCACTCATTTTTTCTATTTTTTACAAATTACGAACGAACAATTCTATACCTATAAGAGGGGGACTTTACAATACCTCTTTGGGTGACGCCCCTAGAGGCTAGAGGCGAATATTTAATTGTAAATGAAAAAAATTCTCATGGGAGGGTCATTGTACCCTCCCCCAAAATAGTTATAAACCTTCCCATGATCTATGAGAAGCCACCCTGTTAAGGAGAACCCGATCAGTTCAGCGGTTAGCAATATCCTTTGTTACAAACAAACAGACATAGCTAGATATTGTTTTACTTTGTATTATAGACTAGCGACTCCTCCCCTAGCATCTAGAGGCTCTATATTGGAAGGAATTTGGAGGGCTTATAAAAAGCCTAAAACCTGGACTCTAAAAAAATGTAATAGCCTAAAGACATCTAGGGAAGCTTCCATATAAAGGAGGACCACATCGGTTTAGCGGTTGGCGAGATCCTTTCCTACAAACAAAAAAGCTTACAGCTTTATATAATAGGATATCAATTCCCTGAAAAGTAGATCCCAATCAGTTCATCGTTTACCGAGATCTTAAGCTTCAGACAGACGGAAAGACATCGTTCTACTTTGTATTATAGATATATGTAATATTATGTATATGTTGTTTATGGTACGTTTTTGTACGTTATTTTTCAAAAAAATGTACGTTATTGTGTTCATTGTAATTTTTTTGTAGTACGTTATTTTCAATATTAATATAAAAAAGGCGGTGGTCGCCCTGAGAGTGTCAAAACTGAATAATCAGAATATAAAGGTATAAGAGTCGAAGCAAAATTGTAAGAAAATTGGTTATAAAAACTACTTGATACAGGATAATGTTTATGGGCATACATATTACATACAATATTAGGACGTTATTATAGAGTTGCTTTGCTTATACTATTCTGCTTTGTTGTCCCAGGAGTTAGTATACAAAAAATAAGATCAATGGGATATATAGAACATATAAAAATTTGTTGTTAAAAAGTAAAAAAATCAACATGTTTTAAATGGATGTACGGCCATTCTGGTAATGATTATAGAGTTGCTACGCTTTCTAAATCGTACTTAACTACTACAGGAATTACCATGCAAAGATTGAAATTTGTAGGACAATTCTAACATGCCAAATTTACAAAAAAAAAGCTATTCGTTCTAGACGGACGTACAGACGAACCAACCCTAATTATAGAAAAGATTCGCTTTTAAAAATGTTAATTTAGAAAAAAGGAAGGTAACTTGAAATACTGTAAACTGTTTCATTAGTATACTTATGTATTTTACATCATTAGATTAATTTTTTAACATGTTATTTTATTTAAAACTTTGATTTTAACAAAACATTTGACGATATTGTACTTGGCAGTTGCCAGCCGCCGCAACCGACAGGTAAACGTTGACAGATATTTAAGAAAATTTACTATGTCATAAAAACTATTAGAAAAAAAAGTCCCTAAATCAAAAATTGCGGGCCCAGGAGCAATTTAAAGATTTCTAGAGACCTGGAGGTTCAGGACCTGCAGGATTATACCTGGAACCTGATACCTACATTTCATATGAAGATATAATACTATAGGATATTTAAGTATTTTCGTAACATAAAATACTTATTTAGGTCTAAAAATATTTTTCATTTTTACCTGAATGCCTGCCCATGCCAGGTTTGCTGGCATCCTGCCCGCCAGGAAGGAGATATTCAAAAAGTTCCGACTCTCAGTTATGTGTCATACCCATATTTAAAAAGTCACTCAGATATAATCCTAGTCCTTAGATTAACTTTCTTGTTCGTGCATCTCCTCTATGTCAGGAAAAAGAAATAAAACCATTAGGATATAGCAGTTATCAGGGGTAGTTTTTCCACCGTTTCTCCAATTACATATTGTACCACATTAGAGCAACTACATGCTAAATTTCGGCGTTCTACTACTGTTTTAAAACACACAAATACAAGGCAAATCAGCAAGAAAAATGTCCTCTTTGTAAGTTCACGGAATGTAAGACACACACCTTGTTATGGAATTATTTAAGTTAATAACAAATATAACAAGGTCAAGGATGACAACATCCATTAAAGCGAAGCTCGGAAATGGAAGGACAAACAAACATTAACACTTGTTGAGGGTCAGAACTGAATGGACTGAATATTAATGCATATGTCTATACAAAATTGTTAGTAAATTTGTTGCAAAACTGATTAAATAAATGTTACTGTTCAAAGACATACTGACGTTTTTAGGACTTGATTATAGAGATGCTTTGCTTATAGCACTATACCTTGTTGTAATAGGAATCAGTATTAAAAAAATCAAACTAACTGGAAAATTTTAGCATACAAAAATTTGTTGTCAATAAAGTAAAAAATCAGCTTGTTTTAAATGGACTTCCGGACTTTCTAGTAGATTATAGACTTGCTGCGCTTTCTATGTCGTACCTAACTATTATAGGAATCAGCATGCAAAGTTTGAAATCGAAAGGACAATTATAACCTGTTTAAATTAACGAAAAGAGCTTACTGCAACGGACGGACGTACGGACCGACCCTAATTATTAAAAACTCTATTTAAAAAGAAGCCATGGTGTTAATACATGAAAAGTATTGATTGAGGGGATGATTATATTTTATTATAGATTTGAATATAATTGAAAAATCATAATTTAAAGTAAAATATGTAACAGTTATCACAGAATCATTAAAAACAGGTTTTTTTTCTCTCGAAATGTTGATGCTTCAAATTGCATGTGATTTTGTTGCCAAAAACTTTATTTAATAATTTAACATAAGGGATAGTTCTATGACAGATAGTACCAAATATAAAGCTTGCGAATATGAAAGTTGATTCACAAAAAATGTATTAATGATAAAACAAGGTTGACAACGTTCATTTGAAGTATTGAAGCACAAAAAATTAAAAGATGACTAGAAAACAAACAGAATAGGTAACAAATTAACATTTATAATGAATGCTAATAAATAAGATGACTCATCTGGAATAAGGGGGGGGTTTTAAATGCAACCATCTCGTAATCATTGAGCAAATGGCACTTATAATTCGAATTTCCATCTGAAATTTTTCATGAGTAATCCTTGGTAGGTCTATTTTCCCTAAATCGAACAAAAAGTTGGAAAAGTAACGGCGAACGGCTGGCGGCTCAGCCGTTTTGCCATTTTTTGGATATCTATATTGCAAATTAGTCACAAAACCTATCTCCACATAATAATCTTTTCCACTCCAAAACGCTATCAAACGGTTCTAGACGGTATCTGTTGGTACTAGAAGTTTTAAAAATGGTTATTGCTATCATTCAACATGAATTAAACCAAATATATGTTTTAAAAAGTTGATTCCTACGTAATTGATAATGAATTTACCCTGAAAATAGGCAAAAAAAACGGCTAAACGGCTGAGCTGCCAGCCGTTACTTTTCCAACTTTTTGTTCGATTTAGGGAAAATAGACCTACCAAGGATTACTCTTGCAAAAGTTCAGATCGAAATTCGAATTCTAAGTGCCATTTGCTCACTGATTACGAGATGGTTGCATTAAAAAACCCTCCCTTTCATAAGCATATAATATAATAATGCAATTGAGTTACATGCATCTTTATTTACATGCCTTTAGAGCAACCAGAAATTGAGTTCTTGCTTTATATAGGAAGTAAAGATACTTGTTCTTTCATCTATGGACACAAAAGTCTCGTAGATCAAAGTCTAATTTAAAATTAATACTTTTATAAAAAAAAAATACAAATTAGATCAAATATCCAAATATCACATAGATACGGTATAAGCAATCATTAGCAAAATATTATATTGAATTAAATTGTATTAAATATAAGATGGATGTGTGCTAGGCCAGATTATAAAATTTTTAAAAGAAAGCGGTATCAATATTTTTCATTTGTTTGGTAGGGAAAAAATGCTAAAACACACACACACATTCTTATTATATTTATTACTACACGTCGACATTAGAGATTTTTCTTGTGTGCTGCATTGAGTTTCATCTCGTTGGGTTTATTTCCTGCTTGACTAACTGGAACCTCTAAAATAGTAAATATTTTTTAGTTGCAAAGGTACTCTAAAATTTGAAATGTCTGTCTGTCCGTCCGTCAATTTTCACATTGGGACATTTTATAAGAGGAGCTAAGGACAATAAGAGCAACTACACCTTTCATAAATGATTACAACCTATTACTAAAGGATACACTCATAGAAGCCTCTAGAGCACTTCCCTTGACCCTTAGGAAGCTTCACTACAAAGAAGAACCATATTGGTTCAGAAGATAGCGAGATCTTTCACTATAGACAAAAAAGCCCAATGCTTTAAAAAATACATCTAGGGGCTTGGTATTCGAAAAGGCAGAAATGGTCTAGAAAGATAGCTTAAATCCATTCCAAGAGTAAAATCGGAAATTACCATTGTCAAAAACCTTACAGGACCTATGTAAAGCTTACATAAAATAGAGAATCCAATCGGTTCAGTAGTTACTTATATCTTAAGCTTCAGACAAATAAATCATATTACTGTACATAATAGGAGGATAGAATATAAAGAAGAAAGCTTTTTTTGTCCGTAGCACTGTATGGTTCTCCATTACTGTTAAGATACCTAATTGGTCCATGGAAGGTTTTTACCTATTTTGAGGAAGGATTTCTCCGCCCTCCCAACAAAAATTGACCTTCCCCCCCAAAAAAATTTTCCTTTTCTTTTTAAAACTAAAATTTAAAATGAAGTGGGGTAAGTCATCTAATCCCTCCTTTGCACACAGTCCTGGCACAACACTGTGCACGCCACTATATATTTGTCTGCAAGTACTTATTAAGCATGGTAATGAGTTGCACCTGCTTTGAGCCAAGGCCTTCCCCTATAATCTAACTATTTGTGTCACACACCTGACACAACAACAATATGAACAATTTTTAAATGTCTAAGTATGATGCGGGTTGGGGCCGAGATTCTAACCTATCACCTTCTCAAAAACGAACGGACGCGCTGCGTGTAACGCCACATGCAGTCGAGGGTTATGAAAATATTACCTGTTATTAATCAAAGAGAGAAGTGATCGGCTCAATGAAAATCATTTTTTATCTCTGAAACTTAAAACGGAAAATTATACATGGTGGACTTCTTTCTTTAAAGGTTAAAAATGAAAACTACATGAAAACAAGGATTACGACATTCATAAAAGCGAAGCTCTGAAATATTAGGACAAGCGAACATTAATACTTGTAGAGTTTTACAACTGAAAAAGCAGAATATAGTTTTTACGCTTTTAAATCGACCTAACCTCTACATGAATCACCCTGCCAATTTAAAAATCTATAACACAAATCTAATATGCCTAAATTAACCAGAGCTACCCTTTACAGTCGCAAGACCGACCCTAATTATGGAAAAGCTTCAAAAACAAAATTATTCGTGCAAATTGCTGAAAAAATTACTATCCCTTTCAGGATCACGGAAAGAAAACAAAGTAGCGGGTTTCGTCGTATTTTCACAGTAGCTTTTAATAGGTTAAGTAAGTTAAATGTTAATGATTGCCCCATAGGGTTAGAGCCCCAAGCAGGGGCTAGAAATAGGACGAAACTTGCTACTTTGTTTTCTTTCCATGATCCCCTCTTTATGATCACTTTTTTTAACTTTTAAAGTAAAATTTAATAAATAAAGCTTCCGGCCTATTTGTGGTGCTACCCTCTCCCAAAATAGTTATAAACCTCACCAGGACCTGTGAAAGTTTACTGTGTAAAGAAGAACCGTATATGTTCAGCGGTTAGCAATATTCTATGGTACAGATAGACAAAAAACATCCTGTTACTTTATTATAGGATAGATGTAAAATTATAACTTGAAGCTATTTAGTATTTACGTACTTAAATCATAGCAGCTGATTATTCTTTGTTTATAATTCTAGATTTTTTTGAAAAATACATAGCAATGAGTAGCTAGCTGAATATATATTTTTTTGTTTCAAAAAAATCAAATAAAAATAGTTAATCAAATTGTTTTTACTTAAAAATAAGTAAGACGTTTTTAAAAGACAGCTTTTTATTAATTTTTTAATAAACTTCAACTATTGATATGGTTTGGCCCGGATTATGATCAGGGATAGAAAGATAAGATACAGATTTTAAAACTATTTGGAAAATGAGACTTAGTAAAGAGTAACTTTTTTTTCGCCAAACAATTTAATTTTATTTGTAAATCTATAAAATGGGGTTATTATTACAATCTCCTGCTATTTTTGTGTATGAAAACATTGTAATTGCAGCAAAAAATAAGAATATATTTAGGTTGGGTTATATTTCAGTTGTACTAAAATCGGTTGACCTACTGGAAAAAAAGGTCGACCTCTAAAAAGCTTTTGTGAACCGGGCATTAATCTATGTGTTGTCTGAAATTATGATAAAGATAGCAAAAGATGTCCTGTAGTTGTATCTAAATATCTCTAGTAAAAAAGGAATAGGAATATTGACTTATAATTTTGACTGATAATGTAATTGCTAGATTAAATTCTTTCTTATGCAGCAGTTATTGTTATTTAAGAGTAAGGACTACCATTAAGTGTCTAAAAACTGGCTCCAATATTGTTGATGAATTGAATTAAATGGGTTGTAGCTTTGACTCCTATTGCTCTCTAGCAAATACTGTAATATTTGTCACGCATCAAAGACAGATAGACAGTGTAAGGGATCTTAAGCTTTACAGAAAACGCTTTGTGTGTTAAAAATACAACCCTCCCAAAAAGAGGTAACTTCATGTTGTTATGAATGGGTATATATCATTTGTCTTTATAGTATCCATCTCCCACTTAAAAGCTTAACCATTAAATTAACGCTAGCAATCCAGCCGTTTTCGATAGAGTTGTGCACATGCTTTTGACTCCCCCTAGGGGGGTGTAATACAGACACATGCAATATTTACCTGCTGTGTCCTAACCCTTCGGGGCTACCTAATACCAATCATAACCCGACCTAAAGAAATCAATTATTTATAATTAATTTTTAAAAACAATTTGAAAGGTTTGTGCTATCAAGGCACTTTAAATGAAAACACTAAACGAGTGTTTTTTTCAGTTTTTTTACAAATCATTCTATCCCTGATGTGAAAACAGAAAGAATGAAAGTGACCTTGAGTTGACCGACCCCGCGATTATCTTCGCTTCTGCGCAGAAACAAATATTTATTTATGCTTCCTTTCTTCACAGACAGGGTAACATATTCACCGATTTAAATCGTTTTTAATGTTAATTTGTAATTAAGTGTAACCCTCCCACTCTAAGGACATCCAATGGGGGTATTGTGAAAAATAAGAATAATTCCATATTCTTTCCCCCACGCATAAAAAATTAACCCTCTGTTTGGAAAGCCAATGACGTTTTATTTTTAAAGTGGGAGGGGGTCGATTGATTTATCATTGATGCCCTATTTTGGGGTTAAGAGTATTGGCATAGTGTCCCGCAGGGTTAGTACTCTGGGCATAGGGAAACTTAGGTAGTAAAACTTTTTTTAAAGATTAAATATTAGCTATGTGTGGAGGTCAAATTTGTAAGTTCATGGTTATCAAAATTATTTTTGCCTTGGGGGTAAGGTGGGGTCAAATGGCAAAAGTGAACTAAAGGAATTGGGCCAGTTTTGCTTTTTATATCCCTACTTCCCTGGTTAAATCGATTAAAATCACTGAAGTATATCTGTCTCTCTCCTTAGCTTTCATTGTATGAGACAGGCAAATAATGTATATAAGTAAATACTCACAAACAATAAACAAATACGCACACACGCTAGCATTATCACATATCCTATTATATAATGTAGTAAGTTTTTTTGTTTGAAGCTTTAGATTTTAATACATACTTAACCGATTGAGCTCTTAATTTAAAAAAAGATTTACATAGATCCAAGGAAGGTTTAAGCTATTTTTCAAACCCCCTTCACTACTTCAATACAGAGCCCTTAATTGATTGAGGCGCAGCCTCTATTGGATACTAATGTAAATCAATTTCTGTCAGCTTGTCTGTTTTTCAAAATCTAGCTAACCGTTGAACCGACTGGATTCTCCTCTCAGGAGATATCAGTGATATTTATACATTTTATACAAAAATATTTTCATGTTGGGATGTCGTCAAGTCAAAGCACCTAAAGTCCATATGCGAAGTCACTGGCTTAACTATAAGACAATAAATCATTAAAATATATTCAAAAATGTGTAAAGAACTAACATAACAATATTTCTATTATTAATGTAAACTCTGCAAGCTTTTAAGATCTTGTTATCTTTTGCAATAAACAATGATGAATCTGCCCATTAGTAGGGAAGTTTAAAAAGTTATGCAATAATACATATATACGTTAAAAACAGAATTGACAAATGTAATAATATAAAATCCTTTGAAACAAATTTACGAGTTAAAAACTGATGAAAAAGAAAAATATATAGAGTAGCTGCGACACTAAAAGTTTATATAAATTCAGAGAATGACCATTTGACAAAAATGTTGTTATTGGATTATTTACAAAAAAATGAATTGCGAAATTTTGCAATCTTGCATCATCAGCAGTTTTTTTTTGAAAAAAACAATAACATATTAACGGTCAAAGTAAGAACGTTGTTATTTGAAGTAATCTTTTTTTAAAGAAAAATATATTTTAAGTACTGTTACCATTTTCTTCTTCCTTAAATGTATAGCTTTCACAATTTCTTGTAGCAAAGTTCCTCTAAAAGTTTTTTGTTTAGTGTTACTGACTTTGAATATCAATAACCATTTACATATACAAACTAACAATATTAATAGTAATTATAGAAAAGCTTCGCTTTAAAAAATTAATATTTAACAAATTCAACTATCCTTTGAGCTTAGAGAGATGGGGCACTTTGAAAGGACGCCCAAGCCTTTACTTTGGGGGTTAGGGGGTAAATAATCTCAATATGGTATAACTTAAACGTGGGGACGCAAAGTGTTGCAAAATTTTGTTTACCCTCTCCTCCCACAATAATTATCTAGGGGTTAAAATCTATATTTTGGCGTATGAAATGTTAAGAACCCGTTCGAAGTGATTCTAAAATTGCGCAAAACAAAAAGTTGTAACATTAAATTGTGCTTTTATGTCTTTGTTGTTTTATCGGACTAAATGCATCATTTGATTATTAAGGCTGGTGATCACTGATGATGGAGGAGCTAAAGAAAGAGTTGTCCAGCCTCCGCGAGTTTGTTGTCCTACAGAGCAAAGAAATTGTTAAATTAAAACGTGGTTCCAGGTTGGAGAATGAAACTGATGATTATAACAGGTAATCTCGAATGACACATACATGCCAGTATGGTTTTAGGCTATCTATTATTTTTGTATTTAAGTAACCCACTTCTCTAAACTCCACAATACAGAGACCACTAGTTTTAAATATTACCCTAAAATTTCATTTATTCTTATTTCAATCTTTCCCGAAAAATTACAATCAAGTGTAAGAGTCCTATAAGAATCGATTGAAACATGAACTATGTCTGTTGTTCCATCTATAGATTTTATAAAAATCTAAACTTTATTTTTATATTCAAGGCTGGCTTGTATCGAAGAGGAGTTATCTGAACAAAAAAGATCCCAGGACAAAATAACAAGATTATGCCAGGCGGCCATCAAAGCTCTGGAGAGGATTGAAGACAAGCCAATAATAAGCACAAATGGCTCAGAATGCTCCACACCAATTTCAACCAGCAAGGAGAGGTAATGGGAAAAATAAAAAAAACTGAATTTGATTTTTGATTTGCACTGTGCTTCATAAGATATCTTCTCTATGGTGTCATGTTTACAATCGTAAAAAAACGCTAATAAGAAAGAGATGGTTGTGGGTAAATAAAAAAGGATGGTGGTAGGCCAAAATCCACTCCCACCTATTAATACATCCTTGTTTTAAAATTTGTATTATAGTTTAAAATAATTTCATTGGTTAGTGGCTGGGGAAGTTAAAATTAAATATATTGTTCCAAATGTTCTCATTTACTTTACACTCCCATGCTGAAGATTGAAATTGAAATAGAAATCTAAAGAGTTCATTTTATAATTTACATAAAATTCAAATGATACAACTGACAGAAAATATTATTGAATTTTTCTTAGTGTTTGTGGTTCTATTGATCCAACTGTGGTGAAATCTTTGTGTGGACAGATTGAGAAGTTAACCAGCATGCTTGTCAAGGTACACCAATATACGTCTTCTTTGATTTCTCATAATTGGTCTCTAAAACAATGAACTTCAAAATGTTTGTCTGGCTTTTTCTAACATTTACATTGCAGTGATGTCAAAGAATTACAACAATATAGTTTTCCAGGTTTCCGCTACAAACTTGAGCTTTTTTCAAAACAGAAATAATATATCCGACAGTATTGGTTTAGAGTACTAATAGAATTTAATTTCTTTTCTCGTATTAATTCGAATCCGGTGGCTAAGAACCGGTTCTCATCTATAACTATGTCTAGCATCGCATTAAATCCAGCTTTCTACGAATATAAAAATGTACAATCATAAGATTAAAACCAGCTTTTTTATCCCGTGCCTTCGGCATCTCGGGGCAAAAAAAAACTTTTTTAAAATCTTATAATTGTACATTCTATATCCGCGGAAAGCTGTTTGTAATACGATGCGAGAAATAACTATTCATTCATAGAGTTTGTTGTATATAAATAAAGTATATATGTAGAAACAAAGCTACTCTATAATTAACTTTGTCAATCTGTCCGTTCGTATGGCTATAAATGTGATTTTCTTAACTGCTAAGATAGTCTATCCATTACTAGAGAGCATCCATACTTGTTTTAAATAAACATCTGTTTATAACTCTCTTTATCTGTCTATCCATCCATTTTTATGTCCTCTACCTATGAGTTCTCATCTCTTTGTTTCACTTATTATCTAACTAAATCTATAACAGGTAGATGAAGATATTGATGATCTTGATGAGAGAACTGAGGATAATAAACAACAAGTTGATGGTCTCAGGTATCTTAAATCATTAACATTTTTTTCCGTTCTTTCATGGTAATAAGTGGCGCCTGTTCTAGGGTAAGGCATTCCACATACAAATAACTTAGATGACGTCATACAATACAAATTACCAATGATAGGCTATTATACATTTTACCATTGGTAAATTACAATGTATACTGGCCTGTCATTGGTCATTTGTATTGTATGGCGTCAACTTTTTTAGGCCCCATCAACTGTTTAATTTTTCTGAGATTTGAAGCTACAACTAACATGCCTTTTTACAAACTTTAATTGGTTGGGTTAAGGACACATGGATCAAATTAAATATAACTTATTTTAATTTAGGGAGAGGTTTCTGAGCCTGAATGATCTTGAAAAGCGGATGAGTGGTGATTACTTGAGAAGAGAGGTTGATGCTAGAATCATGATCAAAGATCTTGTCACAAAATCAGATCTATCAAGGTATGTACCAATCTTGCAGGTTAATACTTGCAAAAAAGCGAAAAATTGGCAGAAAAAAAAGTTTGGGGTAAAAAAGTGCAAAGGGACAAAAACGAACCAGTTTTGGCTTTGTTGGCCAAGTTAAAATTTATATTAGTCGTTCAAATATTCTCTTTGCTCTAGAAAAAGCTCACGAATTAGTATAATTACATTTTTTCTAACTCTTTATCAACAAAAAGTAGAGACTGTTTTGAAAGTTATAAAATTTATTGATGAACTTAGAATATTTTCAAGGGGACTGAAAACCATTCCTTTTGGTTTGAGCAAGGATGATGTGTCCTCAATGATTGAATATGCCACCAGCAATTATCTCAGAACTGTACAAGGTAATAATAAGTAATAGTTAGTAATGATTGAATATGCCACCAGCAATTATCTCAGAACTGTACAAGGTAATAATAAGTTATAGTTAGTAATGATTGAATATGCCACCAGCAATTATCTCAGAACTGTACAAGGTAATAATAAGTAATAATCAGTAATGATTGAATATGCCACTAGCAATTATCTCAGAACTGTACAAGGTAATAATAAGTAATAATCAGTAATGATTGAATATGCAACTAGCAATTATCTCAGAACCGTACAAGGTAATAATAAGTAATAGTTAGTAATGATTGAATATGCCACTAGCAATTATCTCAGAACTGTACAAGGTAATAATAAGTAATAATCAGTTATGATTGAATATGCCACTAGCAATTATCTCAGAACTGTACAAGGTAATAATAAGTAATAATCAGTAATGATTGAATATGCCACCAGCAATTATCTCAGAACTGTACAAGGTAATAATAAGTAATAGTTAGTAATGATTGAATATGCCACTAGCAATTATCTCAGAACCGTACAAGGTAATAATAAGTAATAGTTAGTAATGATTGAATATGCCACTAGCAATTATCTCAGAACTGTACAAGGTAATAATAAGTAATAGTTAGTAATGATTGAATATGCAACTAGTAATTTCTAATTTCTAGTGTTATCACTTTTTATAGAGTTTGTGTTTTAAATATTTTTCTTTATAAAACTTATTAAATCCTTATACTAAAGTAACAGGATGTCTGTGTGTCTGTACCGAAGGATCTCGCTAACCGCTGAACCGATCGGGTTCTCCTTAACAGGGTAGCTTCTCATAGCTTCTCATAAAAAAAATTTCCCCCCCCCAAATTTTTTTTTTACTTTTTCTTTTAAAATTTAAAATAAGAAATTGGATTATTAAATTTGACTCTCTCCTCCTCAAGTGCCCCCTAGAGGCCTCTAGGGGCGTAGCCGCTAGTATACTAATAAAGTGAAAAGAGAACAGAAAAAGGAAGAGAGGATATAAGAAAAAAAACAATATTTGCACATTATTACTCAAAAAAGGAAAATAAACCAAGAAAAAAAAGATTAAAACAAATCGTTTCCTTAAATCTAAAAAGACTTTCCATGTCTTCAAGAGGCAATGCCAAAGACTTACTGAATAATAAGAGCCTAGAGAAGCTTCGTAACTATGAAGGGAATTATGTAATACAAGAATATTTGATGCACTAATCCAACTTTTCAGTTTGTGGTGAAAAATTGGAAGATTTCGAGGAAAAAGTTAATATGGAGCTGAAAAATCTGCAGGTATTTTATTTTTAACATTATACATTTTTATAATGGTGGCTTCGCCTCTTGCCTATAAATGCTAAACTACAGAGGTTTGTCGACCAAAATTAACATAAAATATGACCAAAAATAAAAAAGAAGGTGGCATTGGATTAAGCAATGAAAAAAGGAAATGTTAAAATGCAGAAATTTTTGTTTACCTACCTCTTCTCATATTTTTTTTCATAAGGTTTTATAATTCGCCCCATTATTTGGGATAAAACAATGCCCTCTTGAAAGTCTTTAGTTCATGACATAAATCATTCCAATAAATAAATAATCACTCTATTTAATTTTTTTTAAACTGTAGTTATCGTTTATTTTTTTCCATTTCTTCTTGTTACTACTTTTAAAATTCAGAATAAAGTTGTTGATATTGAAGAAACATTAAAGAATCATCTATCTAACATTGAAGATAAAACAGGTAAAATTTATTTTATACCTACATCAGTTTTAATCAATAAAAATGGTTGGATGCTTGTGTGCCTTTTAGAACTCTTTAAAGCATATGTAGACTTTAAGTTTAAGTTTTACATTTTTCAGTGAAGCTAAGTTTTAGACCTGTGTAAAGTAAAGATTCTTTAAAAAGCCTAATTTTTTCTTTTTATTTCAATAAAGATTACTGGAACTTTGTTTAAACGGTATAGGGTAAAGACTAAAAGTAAAAAGCGGGAATAGTTATTTATGGCATCGTATTATAAAAAGCTTTCCACGGATATAAAAATGTACAGTTATAAGATTAAAACCAGTTTTGTTAATCCCGAGATGCCGAAGGCACGGGCTAACAAAACTTGTTTTAACATTATGATAGCACATTTTTATATTTGAAGAAAACTCTATGATATATGATTTTTCAATATGAAATGGTTCTAATCCAGTGGATATTAATAGGTTTTTAAGCCATACTGGAAATTTATATTAATCTTACTTTTATTCCAGACAAGAGGATAAAAGAGGTTGAGAAGAAGATTGGCCGCGGCTCTGGTGACCTCGAGGTCGTGGTGAGGGAGCTGGACACAAAGGTCAAGGATGTCAGCAAGGGCAGGGGAACTCTGGAGACCAAAGTCAGAGAGTTGGAAGTTAAGACAAAGGAATTGGAAAAGGCAAAAGGTAAATCATCTAGCTAGTATAGATTTATCCGAGATCTTGGAATTCAATTTAATATTTAGAAAATTATGCAGGGCAGGTTTAGTGGGGTGGGATGTAATTATTACCCCTGATAACAAATTTTTATTGTGCCTTAGTCTTTCTCTTTTAGACTTAATACAAATAAATCAATTTGTGATGTTAGAGAAAATTATTTTTGAAGGAACTGGAATGGAATCTGTTTTGAAAGACATTGATGCAAAAATAAAATCTGTGGATTCTAAAAACAAAGATTTTACTTCTAAAATGAAAGATTTTGAAAAGAAGTTGGACTCCCTGGACGTAAATAGCAAAATTAAAACTATTCAGGTAACTGTTCAGTTTTCTATATTTCAATTTTTAAATTAAAAGAAAAGAGGGGTCAGGGAGTGAACAATATTGTGTTCACGCTGTTCCGACCCTTATTTGGGTATTTGAATATGATATTAGATAATAGCGTAGGAAATTTTAACAAATCCAGTCGCTATACAAAAGCAGAAAGCAGTTTGCAAGTAGACTTTAAAAGGTCCCAACTGGAACCAGGTAATTGTCTGGGTTGTACATCTATACTTATACATTTATTTTTTAATTTAATCTTCATCCCACAGGATAATTAGAATTGATTACTTTTGTCTCTTCGGGGCCAATAAATCAGGAACTATCTTTTATACGATGTGATAAATTTATATGTGGGTTAACTGCCATTGGACTTTTTAACTTATCAAATCATTCTTAATATTTTTAGGATAGCATATCTTCTATTAACAATCAGTTGAAAGCTCTAAAGGTAAGGAATATTGAATGTAGTCTACAATTTGTTTTTGTTTTTTTGGACACTTAATTAATGCCAGAATTTTAGAAACCATATCCTGAAGAATGGATTTCTCAGGATAAAATGCGCAAAATTATCTAAACTTACAACTAAATTTGATAAATTATTGTAAATAACTTCGAAGCCTTAGAACAGAAACCTGAAGTAATTACTCTTCCAACTCTATAAACATTAAACACTATGTCACAAAAATCGCCCAGATACGGAAAATTTCATGTAAAAAATGTAAATAAATCATATTACTTTGGAAAGTATACATCCAACTACTGCATCTATTATGAATAATTTTTACATAAATAATTGTACTTAAGAAAAATTTAAAGAAATTAGATACTAATGAAATAATTATTTACAAGGATGACAACAAGGCAAACTCTGACGAGGCTCGTGTGACCGCCAGGCTAGAACGACTAGGTAAAGAGATCTCTGTATTGAAGACAAAACATGTGGACATTGTTTCAACACTGGATGATCTCACCAAGAGAAAACCAACTCAAGGGACATAATAATTATCTTTTATTTAAATTATAAGTCTTTTCTTGATGGAGAGAAAATTAAAAATTTTATTCACATTGTAAATAAAGTTATGTGGTACAGAAGAGAAGAAAGATTTGATAAAGTGTGTAAACATTTAACACTATTGCACTGCATTTGAAATGATATGGTAGCAGACGAATAATGATAAGAAAAGGGTGAAGATGTCTGTTTATCGAATAAAACTATTTATGTCCACGTTGTAAGAAGGTGAACCGGAAAAATTGAAGATATTGCTGGACCAAAACAAACAAAACAATGAAAAAATGCTCGACCTTGAAAACGCCATTCAACAGATAAATGCAAAGGTATTTTTTCATTCATTCATGTTAAGTATTTCATTCTACAAAGAGTTCTGTTTTCTCTATATTCTTTCAATATTTTACTTTTTACTCTTTTTCGATATAATCTGTATGATCGACCGTTGCACTGTCGTTACACTAATCTCTTTAATTTGGACGTAAGTGGGGGGGGGGGGGGCTGTCTAAAATGCACCCCTATTACTATTTACTTACACATGTAAAAACATAAAATTTTGGCACTTTAGGGCTTTAGATTTTATTGTATAATTAAGTAAAATCTAGAGGTTTTTTCAACCTACATAATGCGCATGTAAACAAAATTATTGACAATGAAATATCTATCTGCAGAAAACTATCTAAAAATTTAATCAAATCGCAGCCTTAGCCAAGAATGTATATTTTTCAAAGAAAAAAATGCAGGACATTTCAGAGTTTTATTGCGTTCTTTTTTTGCCGGGAGCACTGTCGTTAGGCCATAGATTAAATTAATCTTAAAATAAGTCTTGTAATAATGCAATAAAAAAATACCAATAATAAAAATTTTGTTTGGAAAGAGTTGAATGTAGATAAAAACCTACCATGCAATTTTTTGAAACTAGAGGGGACAAATTAATCTAATCGAATCTTCCGAATCTTTTCTATTGTTTATCTTGAATGAATGTCCTGTGCAAGCAATTTTTGATACCATGAACGTTCAGGTGACCGATTCTGTTGGCTGGGTGGAACACCTTAATGTTCAAGTCAATGGGTGAGAATTTGTAAAACCACTTTTAAAATTATAAACATTCGACGCCTTTATCTGAAAGTGCAGAGTGTCTGCAAACTAAATGGGATACCTGACCTTTTAACCATAGCAAATAAAAAAATTACGTATTTAAACATACAAAGAAATATAAACAGAATGCATCTTCATATTACTTTCAAACTTTTCTAATGTTGTTTTTACAATCTTCAAAAGATGCAGAATGATCAATTATTATTTTAATAAAAACAACTTTTGCCTAGGAAAATGGACAAGACCGATGTTGACGACCTAAAAACTGGCATGGAGAAAGAAAGATGTAAAATTCAATATTTCCAGGGATGAACAATAGTGTATTTGAAATATCCGTCCGCCTGTCTGTCTGTCTGCTGGAAACAGTATGGAGGAAACGAGTAAGACGATGGACGATAGATTGGTGTAACACCCTCTTTAATAATCAAAATTACACCTTCAGTACTAATGTTAAAGAAGTTTGTACAGCCTTATCAAGATTAAATAATAAACCTCCCAAAGTTTTTTAGCCAATGAATGGCAGACAGAGTAAAAAAACTTTTGAGGCCAGTATAATATGCAGTCCAAAATCCACTCCCTTCTTGAATATTTATACAAAACTGCAAGGCACAATTTATCACTATTGATCATGATTTCAGGATAGAATAAATAATATAGCAAAGTCTATGGACGCCGTCAAACAGGAAATTAATACAATTAGTAAGATTTTTTTATACTTAATTAGCTACTTTATAACAGGGTCTGGTCCGTAAGTTTTATTTACTTCATATTTCATTATAAATGTGTCATCATAAAAGTGAGAAAGCATGTACTATGTAATGCATTAAAAGTTCTTTTTTTTGTAAAGCAAAGCTTATTTGTATTTAGGGTTGGCCCGTACGTCCGTAACGTAATTCTTGTATGTATTATTGTCCAATCGATTTCTAACTTGTACGATTCCTATAACATATACGATTAAAAAGCGTAGCAACTCTATAGTCGATAACAGAAAGTCAGGAGGTCCATTGAAATAATATTAACCTTTACAATTTTCGGAACAAATTTTCATTTGATATAATTATCCTATTCATCTATTATCTCAATAATAAAGTCCTAAAATATAATTATGTCCTTAAAGAGTATCCCGAATTAAGCAAAATTTTTATCCTGCTTATTATGTTTTGACACTCTACGAGTGTTAATATTCCACGTCTTATTTTAGAGCTTTGCTTTTATTGATGTTGTCATCCTTGTTTTCTACAATATTTTTTTTGCCAATTGTTGTTGCGCAATTTCTGTGTATAATTGTTAATAGCGATATAGATTTCGTATATTTCCCCGCGCGCGGTCACTAAACAAAATGAGCCGTAAACTACAGGGATACAACGATAGGACTATGGATTTCTTATCAAACTTTTATTCTATTTTGAAAGTTCATGGTTTTTTGTTTATTTATTGAGATATTATATTCATTAATTTTTTTGGATACGACCCTAGAGCTTTCTAGAGGCACTTGAGGAAAGGGAGAAGGGAGATTCGACCCTTAAATTTACATATTTTTTCCAGAAAAAGTTTTATAAAATTGGGGAGCTTTACTGTTAAGGAGAACCCCACCAGTACACCAGTTCCAAGGGTACAGACAGACAGACAGACAGACAGACATTCTGTTACTTTAGATAAGGATCGATATATATTTCATTGATCTATCCCTGTAACCCTGAGCTAACTATGTTATTTTCATCTAAATCTTTGCAAAAATGAATTTCAAAAAATTTTTTCTCGCGTAAAACACATTTTTGTATCCTAGGAGACAGATTTTATTCCGACATTGAGTGCAATACGAAGGACATCAAGGAGTTGAAACTAAAGAGTGAAAATCAGGAGAAAGTTGTGAAGGAGAACAGTGATACACTGAAGCACATTACAAAAGATAGCATTGGCAAAATTAAGGATGTTTCTTCAAATTGTCTTCAGATAGAGAAAAATATCAGGTATATTTAGGATTTTGTTTATGTTAATAACGTTCGGTGCTTTCCCGCTAAGTGTCCGTCGAGAACAAATATCCCCCCTTAATTTGGAATAAAAAACTAAACCCTTAACTAACTAAATAATGGGTGGGGAGGGGGGGGGGAGTGTATTTGTGCTTAAAATAATTATTTTATCCTTTTTTTTGGCTTTTGGATCTAAAATTGTAGACAGCAATATTATAATTATTATAAGGTAGACTCTTGACAGTGTTAGGCATGTTAGGTATACCAGCTATCTGTATCTGTCCAATATATGATATATACATAGACATACATACCTAATCTTTATTTGATTTCACCTTTTGTGTTTATATATCACGATAATAAAACGGTTTATTTAATGTAAAAGTTTTAAAGGTCTAAACTTCTTTTAAAGAAATTAATTTTTCTTTTTACATCTAAATGACTGCAGAAGAAAACTTTAATGCAGACACCCATAAATTTAATCTTTATTGAGAGTTTTTTCTTCAGACACTTTTTTATTGCCGGAGTTCGGAAGTTTTATTCAATGTTTAATGTTAAATCCAGTTTTGTTGGCAAACAGTCTAAGATACCATACATGATTTTTCAGTATGGCTCATAACAGATTTTCAACCAGCGTAAATTTAATCGGTTTCGCAGCCATACTGGAAAAACTAGAATTACAAATGTATAAAATTATTGTAAACTTTGTCTAGGTCTATCAAAGATAAATCAGAAAGGTTTGAGGCCAAGATAGAATGGATGCAAGCTGAAATCAAGGGACTCGGAGAAACACATGGAACTTTAATTACTGAAATACAGCAAAGATTAGATTATATCAAGGATGATAAAATGAATTCCTCAAAAATATCAGGTAATTTCATTTACTCTGTAGCATAGCTACTCTATAACATACCAACATCCACCCGTCCATATTCCACAAAAGACGTTTATGTTCTAATTGATTTATCAATTTGAAAATTTAAAAATGAAATGTTGAATGTCACTAAATTTAAAAAAAAATTATGGTCGATGTTTCGTTTTGCTAAATCAATGTCTTTTTTTTTCAATTACGCATAGTACATAAATAACTTTTTCATTGTGCCAAAATACAGGGTAAATCCTATAAATTTGTTTCTGATTAATCTAAGAATTAGCGTTTTCTAGACCTTACATAGTTCAAAAAGTTATCTTTAAATACTTATCATGTAAGGACAGGGGCGTCCAAGCTTTTTTATTTGGGGGGGGGGGGGGGGGGAAATTGAAAATCCAAAATTTTGGGGGTGCCTACGTCTATGTGTAAGGATGACAAGAATTCAATAATTACAGAAATATTTATTTAAAAATAATTTTGAATATTCTCCGATCCCATCTCTGATACTCTGATTCTTTTCTTTAAGAACTGACCTCAGGTTAAGATACTTAATAAAACTTTATTTCTAGGCTCCTGTTTTGCTATACCCCCCCCCCCCCCCCCCCCCCAACACAATATTTTTTTATTGTATTGACAATTCAGATAGTGACTTAGCACAGCTTCAAAATTCTGTGAAATCAGTTCAAACAGATCTGAAAAATTTGATCCAAGACAAGAAAACTATGGTTAGTAAGTTATCCATTATACAAAGTAGATCGATGTTTGTCCGTCTGTCCATCTGTAAACTGCTAACGGCAAAGTTGGGATATCTAGGGGATATACCTACTGGTCCTCCGGGGTATCAAGATACTTGTAAGGGAAGGGGGTTGTGTGCACCTTACTCCTGAAATAATACAATACAATTGTGCTGTTTAGTATGTTTATGATCCAGTGGATAGGCCGTATAAAAACATCATTTCATCAAGCATAAAATAAGGGGGTTACCTTCACCCTCTCTTTTTCGAAGACAATATATACATAGGTATTCCAAATTGTTTTTTCACCTCCTAACTGAGTACAACTTACAGACAAATCAAGCTACTGGCCCTAAAATAGATGTGCAGGTTTTATCCACCCCCCTGGCAAAAGCAAAGTAGTGGATATACTCCGCTAGGTCTACACCCCTTTGATAACCCCTTGACAAGAGTCAACACCCACCCAAATCAGAAAAGAGGGCCGGGGTGAAAGGATAAAGTCAACCCCCCTAAAATTTAAAGAGGTGTAAAATTGTTTTGTTGTGCTCCGTTTACCCCTAAGGTAAAATTCTGAGCACGCCACTAGACTTTTATTAATCATTTGTATAAATAGGATTTTGAAGACGAGGAGAGAAAGTTGAGTATGGAGAGTAGTCTCCTGGATTTGAGAAATTATGTGGAGAATATCCTGACAGAAACTAACAGCCAGCTTGGATCTATTGCCAGTGAAGTTGAAAATTCTCATGATAAGATTCTTAAGGTATTATGATTTATATTGTTATCCAAGCTTCGCTTCGCTTTAAGCAATCAATATCAGTAAAAAATGTAGATTATTTTGTCCATCACGATAATAGTTATTTACAGAATTTAAAATAGATTCATAAAAAATAACAAACATGAGATAAGGGTTGAACAAATCGGGTATCAGGGGAATTTCTAAGGATCTAAATGGATAAGACAATGGCCGATAAATTGATCTACATCCCCAATGATGATACAAAAAACCTTCTCAAGATTACAATTAATGCTTAAATCGTTTGGACACTCAACTTAATGAATCAACCAATCAAATTTAAATAAAAGTCCCCAAAGTTGTTAAGCTGGCGAATAAGAAAACTCTTGGGGAATAGGGTATTAAACATCCCAATGTATCTTCCCTCTATGGGAACTTAATTTAATATAATTTTCCAAAATATTTTCTATTTAAGTGCGGACTTGGTTTAGAGGAACTAATTAACAAATACGAGTCAGACAAAATAGATTATGAAACCTTGTTCACTGGGATGGATGCTAAACTGAAGGAGATGAGTGACTATGCTGAGAGCAAGCAGCTGGACAGCATTGATAAAATTCTTCAACTTAGAAAAGAGTTTGTGGATAAACATGCTGATTATTTGGAAATGAGCACAAATAACAGGTAACATAATTTTTTTTCTCTCGGGAATGTCCACTAATCAAAAACACTTTGAAAGCAGTGGTGTGTGATAAGGGATGCCAATACCTGCCTTTCCAAATTTTCATTGCATTTTGTCTGCGTAAGGTTTAATATATTTTACCTTTAAAAAGACAGAAAAAACATGAATTTGTTTATTTTTCAGGAATAACATAGATGCTTTAAAGAGTCAAGTTGGAGATCTAAAGAATGGAGAATTTGGAGGCCTGTCCCATGAGCTGCAAGAATTTACAAAGGAAACCAACAAAGTAACCTCCAGGATTGAGGCAGAGATAGAAAATATCCATCGCAAGCACTCAGCAAGATTTGTTGCTATTGAAGCTAAACATTCTAGTAAGATTTTTTATTACAAAATTTAGATGACAAGTCTTAAAAATATGTTATTTTATCAATCGAAGCCATTCTTGTCTTTCAATTTTAAACCCCATTTAATTAAATTCACAAAATAAATCATAAACCAATCGGCTTTGAAAGAATAAAATTGGTTCACACGAGGAGACTGCCAGGAATGACTTGAAGAGTAGCCTCGATATTAAAAATAAGCTTGAACATAAAATATCATTTTTCAGATATACTGACTGAACTGAATACTGTGAAAGGAAATCATATAAAGAGTAATGAAGAGGCATCTGCTAGTTTTAACAGGTTTTACATTATCCTTATTATAAAGTAGCAGGATGTATTTCTGTTTGTACCGAAGGATCTCACTAACCGCTGAACCGATATGGTTCTCCTTTACAGGATAGCTTCTGATAGGTCCTGGAAAGGTTTATAATCAGTTCAGTTCAGTCGCGTCTCTCTTTTGGACTGTGGAGTCCAGAGAATACGGCCACCCTGCTCCTCCATGAATTCTTTTTTTTGGCAAGTGCTTCAGCTTCTCCCCATGTTAATTTCAAATTAAAGAGGTCCTTTTCAGTGCTCCGCCTCCAGGTCATTTTTGGTTGTCCCCGTTTACGTTTACCAGTGGTGGGGTTCCATTTTAAGCACTTTTTTGGAAACCTATTTTGTTCCATTCTGAGCACATGTCCTAGCCATCTTAGTCTTTTAAATTTCACTTCTGCTTCAATACTATTGCACTTGGTCTTAGCATACAGCTCAATGTTTGATATTTTGTTTGGCCAGAATATTTTGCAAATTCTTCTTAGGCAGCTATTGTGAAATGCATTAAGTTGATTTGTTTCAGTTTTCACAGTTCTCCAGCATTCAGCTCCATAAAGAAGAACTGATTTTACATTACTGTTGTAAAGTCTGATTTTTGTTTTCAGAGCAAGTTTCTTTGAATTCCAAACGTTGTGTAGACTGTTGAAAGCAACCCTAGCCTTATCAATCCTGGTTTTAATATCAGCTTTTGAGCCATTTTCACTGCTGATAACACTCCCCAAATAGGTGAATTTGTTGCTTTGTTTCAATTGTTCACCATTTATTGTTATAGTTTGATCAGGGTTTGTAGGAATATTCATAATTTCAGTCTTCTTGACATTAACAAAGAGCCCGACTTGTCCTGCGTATTTGACTAGTCTATCTGTCTTAGCTTGTAGATGTTTAATTGTTTCTGAAATCAGTGCCAGATCATCAGCAAAGTCCAGATCTTCTAGGTGTCCTAGTATGCCCAGCTGGAGACCACGTTTTTTGTCCTCTGTGGTTTTCTTCATCACCCAGTCAATGACCAATATAAATAGAATAGGTGATAAAATGCATCCCTGTCTAACTCCAGTGCTTATTTTAAAGAAATCAGATGTCTTATTGTTTCCAACTGAAACACAGGCTTGAAAGTTGTCATAAAATTTAGTTATCATAATTATCATCTTTTCAGGTATACCATAACTTCTTAGTATTTTCCAGAGTGTTTGTCTGTGTATGGAGTCAAAGGTCTTAGAGAAATCAACAAAATTTACATGGAGTGGCTTGTTAAATTCAACACATTGTTCAATAACTGTCCTAAGGGTGAAAATTTGGTCAACACAGCCTCTTCCAGCACGGAACCCAGCTTGTTCTTCTCTTAGTTTATTGTCAATTTTCTCATCAATTCTGTTTAAAATAACTTTACATAGGACCTTGCTTGGGATAGAAAGCAGCATAATTCCTCTCCAATTATCACAATTGTTCAAATCTCCCTTCTTAGGTAGTTTTATGATTATACCTTTAGACCAGTCAGTTGGTATCTTTTCTTGTCTCCAAATTTTATCAAAGAGATCAGTCAGAGTCCTAGCAGAAAGATCTATGTCTGCCTTAAGCATTTCAGCAGTTATCAAGTCAGGTCCAGGTGCTTTGTCGTTCTTTAGACTATGTATAGCAGCTTTAACTTCTTGAATAGTTGGTGGTCTTGTGTCTATGTCTATTTCATGTCCTGGTTCTGGTTCAGCAGTAATTTCAGGTTCAGGTCTGTTCAACACTTCTTCAAAATGCGATTTCCACCTTTCAGCAACTTCTTTTTCTGTAGTGAGTAATTTACCATCTTTAGCCTTGATAGTTTCACCACTCTTTTTGTTATATTTGCCACTTAATTGCTTGGTTATGTTGTATACTGTTTTCATGTTACCGAAGTCAGCTGCTCTCTGGGCCTTTTCAGCCAGATTGTCAATGTAATCTCTCTTGTCTTTCCTTGTGCGCTTTTTGACTTCTTTGTCTTTAGCAGTATATTCAGCTCTTAAATTGCCCATGTCAGCCAAATGTTGAGCATTATGAATTTTGTTTTTAAGATTCTTTCTCTCTTCTATTTTGTTCCATGTTTCTTCAGAGATCCAGTCCTTTTTCTCTGGTTTCTTGTGTCCTAGGATTTCCTTAGCAGTAGATTGAAAGTTTTCTTTAATTGAAGTCCATGTGATCTCAGTCTCGTCATTTAGGTCCTCTAAGACTTGAAATCTATTTCTGAGTTTTAAGACAAATTCATTCTTTATCACTGGGTCCTTTAATCTTGAAGAATCATATTGTCTGCCAATCTCACTCTTTTTATCATGGCCAGTACGCTTCAGCTTTAATTTAATCTTACTGACAACTAGTTCATGGTCACTGAATATGTCGGCTCCTCTATAGCTCCTACAGTCTTGCATTGATTTGACCCATTTTCTATTGATCATAATATGGTCAATCATGTTTCTTGTTTGTCCATCAGGTGTTGTCCAGGTATATTTGTGAATGTTTTTGTGTTGGAATAATGTACCTCCTACGACCATATCATTATTTAAACAGAATTCAAGTAAAAGTTCTCCATTTTCATTTCTTGTACCTATGCCAAAGTGTCCCATTGCATTTTCCACTCCAGTCCTGTCAGTTCCTACTTTAGCATTCATATCTCCAAGAACTAGACACATGTCATGTTTGGGTACTGAGTTTCTGATTGATTGCAGTTGATCATAAAACTCTTGTTTTACTTCTTCACTTTTGTCATTTGTTGGGGCATAGCATTGGATAAGGGTCAACTTGCAGTGCCTTGATTGGAATCTAGCCTTAATTATTCTGTCTGATATAGGTTTCCAGTCTATTAGTGAATTGACATGTCGTTTTTGGATAATTATAGCAACCCCATACATATGTTGACTTTCATGACCAGAATAAAGTATTAGGTGGCCATCTTTGGTTGTGGTTTGTCCTTGTCCTGTCCATCTACATTCTGCAATTCCAAGTATTCCGATATTGTAACTTGTCATTTCTTTAACTACTTGGGCTGTTTTAGTTGACTCATACATTGTTCTAACATTCCAGGTTCCTATCTTACAGCTTTGCTTAGAACTTATTGGTCCTGTCATCAAGTTGATAGCTTCCTTTCGGGTTTCACCATCATCTTTCATATTCTCAGTAAACTGAGCATCAGTTCCAACAGTTCTTGTTTCATGCACACCTCTGGCTGTGTTAAAGCCATAAGTGTTTGAGGTTTTGTGGGTGGTTTCGCTAACTGTGATGATTTTTACAGGTAGGATAGTTAGTCCTACGCAAACCTTTCATATCCCTGGAAGGAAGGGTGACTGGTAAGGGGAGGGACGTCAATATCCCCCAGTACTTCAAGAAGTACCTCCTGCCCTACGAATCCATTGTAAGCAAAATTGAAAAAAAAGTTTACAATATAGTATATTAACTACAATAAAAGGAATTATATGAAAATATCATATTATATTGTACAGGCAACGTCTTAATTCTTGAATTGAGTATAAAAATGGGAAGGGGGTAAAGAGGGGGTAAAAAAGGGAAGACGATAGTGTTGCCTGAACAAAAAATATAATTGGCCATTTGTTTATTTTTTTATTTTTTTACTTTTTTTCAATTTTGCTTACAATGGATTCGTAATATTTTTCTGATTCTAAAGGTATATATGAACCCATGTTTTTTATGTCTGTTTGAGAAAATATTTAGGTCTAAAGTTTTTATTAAACCGAGGTTAAAAAAATAGATTTTTTCAATAATTACTCAAAAGAATTTTAAAAGTAAGGTGTCAAATTAAAGATCTTACTATTTTTGTTCTTACTGGCCATTTTCTTCTTTTATTTTGTTGCGTTTTAGTACCTTAAAACCGACTTAATTATTTTTTTTAAAAAACTTAAATTACTTAAAAAATAAGAGGTCTACAAAAAAACCGATTGCATATCTGAATTCTATGAAAAATTTTACATCTACTACTTACTAAAAGAACCGGCTAGCTATAAAAAAAAAAGTTGATACACCTTCTTTACATTTAAATTAATGTTTTACTTTTATGGCTCTGCTTGGTATGTTTGTTGATATAACAAAATGTATATGTACATATAATAACAATATATTATAAACTGATCTTTCATTCAAAGTAAAACAGTTTCATACTGTACAGCGTATCAAAAATTATGATAGAGGATATTAAAAATTGCAAAGGAGAGTATTAAAAACTTACTTCTACCATATTGAATTTTATTCCCAAGAGCGAATTGGATAATACTCTACAGACAAATAAATTATTAAGTACTACATGTTACTTCACAGAACATTACCTAATACTTAATACAGAATTGAAAACTTCCTTGTATCGTAATGAGGTTTTTTTCCTAGTACGTACGGATTGATACTATACATTAATGTGAAGAATATAGAGTATCATCTGATGCTAAAAAAAAAATTATTTTTAACAGTAGAATAGAAAATTTCTGTTAACGAGATTCCATATAATCCCTTTCTCTTTAAAAGGCTTGATGCTGAGATGAAAACATATGAGTCAGAACAGAAGGTGCAGGCAGGTTTCCTGGACACCCTGGCAGGACGTCTTTCCAGGGAGGAGAGGGACGCAGCCAACAGGCTCAAGGAGATCAAGGATGCCCAGTTAAAGATGAGAAATGAAATAGATACTAATACAAAACAGGTTTGACTTAGTATTTTTTAAATTTGCTAATCTTTAAGCGTTGAATAAATAGGTTGGATCTAATTGACATTTTTATACCTTCTTAGCCAGAATTAGCTGCTTCATAATTGATTTAAATTAAATTACCGTTTCACCATATATAACACCCAAAATATTTCTGACTCTAGATACTTTTAAGAGTAATTGAAGAGCACTTTTAAGACTCTATACAAAATGAAAGGGGGTTACAGAAATATGAAATATATCTTTCATTTATCTTATTAAATGAAAGATAGTATATTTAAGTCAATTGAAAGAAAATAAAAAATATCACAAATATACAAACGTGGAATCGTAGATAAATTTTTTTTTGGGGTAAATAGGTACATGTATTAGTAATTTGGATATATCTCCTTTTATCAAAATCCTCTTTTAATAGATGGATGCACTTCACAAGGAGCTAGAGGTAAGGCTAGACAACTGCAGAAGAAACTTGCTCGACATAATCAGCTCCAGTGAAATCAAGGTACAAGAACTCGAGGACAGAATAAAACAGAGTGACCTGGCACTGGAAAATTTTAAAATCTTCGAAAACAATCAAAGAACCAATTTTGAAAATAAGTTGTCGGACTTGAAGCAGATGGTGTCAGCGACCTCGGCTAGTACAGAGAAAGTAAAGAACCAGTTTTCAGAAGATGCCAGGGAGGAAATTAACAGATTAAAGACTAATTTCGGTAATTTTTTTATAATAAGTTTATAATATCTTCAAAAATTATTAAAACATTTTTTTAAGAAATATATTAAAGAATGGCAATTTGTTTTCATAATTTGCAATAATTTTTTATTATCAAATCTTTCAATTATTCAGTTCAAATTAGTGTAAAATTTTAAAGTATGAATTTACTTGCAGCAATATTACATCTTATTTTGTACATTTTCAATAAAGGAGACCCATATTGGTTCAGAGGTTAGCGAAATCCCTCGGTACAAACTACAGACGCTTATTCTGTTACTTCTATATAAGGATTACTAGCGGCTTCGCCCCTAGCCTCTAGGGGCTTTGCTCCATGAGATGATAAAAAAAGTTAAGGTGAAATTCGTAAAAAAAAGGAAGGACCAAGGAAATCTCCTGCAAAAAAAGGACCAAGGATATCTCCTACAAAAAAAAATGGGGGGGGGATTTGTTTTTGTTTTTTGGGGGGGTTGGGGGTGTCCCACCTCCCAAGAAAATAGCCTGAAACCACCACAGGACTAGTAGGTATATTCCCTGAAGAGTAGAATCCGATCGGTTCAGTGGTTACCGAGATTTTAAGCTTCAGACGGACGGACAGACAGACATCAAGCTACTTTGTATTATAGATTACATTAATCTATTTTAGAAAATTTGAAGCGTGATGTACTGAACCTAGACATTGCTGGATTCAAAGCTTCCATAAACAATACAAACACAACTCAAAACAAACAATTACAGACTTTGTTTGAAGGAATTGATGCATTAAAGAAAGAGGCGTGTCAACACACACTTACAGGTCAATTTTAGTATAGTTACTCTAAAATATTCTCATGTCTGTTTGTTTGTATAGCCGTAAAGTTTCAAGCGTTTGTAATACGAAGAACTAGATTAAGTTTTCTTTAGGAAGATAATAATGTTCTGTAAACTGTCCTATCAAAATATATCCCAGGGAATTTATAAAATACTTTGAATATTCCTTCATTAAAGTTAGTTTAATTCTATTTTGTAAACAAACGGCTACACCGTAGATGGTTTAATGGCATTTGAATTTAAAAAAGAAAAAGTAAAAATATTTTTTATATGGGAAGGTTTTTTTTCTTTGGATGGTGGGTGTTTACTACGCAAAAAAGTTAAAAACCATCCCTGGGCCAAAAGTAGCTTCACTATAAAGAAGTCTCGTGTTCTGTTCGACGGTTCGCGAGAACTTTTGCTGCAGACAAAAAATCTTACTAATTTACATAATAGGATATTTACTATTTAGTAAATAAGCTTGATGGACGGGTGGCGAGCATGGTCTCCAGCCTAGACTCACATAAATCAGATACCTCAAAGCACAACAAGACAGAAGAGGATGCCAGGACTAAAATGGAGGAAAGGGTCAACAACCTCCAGACTAATATCAGAGAGCTGTACGAGAAATTGAACCAGGTTTTTATCATTTTAGATTTAAGGAAGGGATGGGACAATGACTATTAATGGAAATTTAGTAAAGATTATTTTATCTCCCAATATCCTATCATTGTATATTTAAAAAGTTTGCTAATTATTTGCAAGGTAAGAACGACTAAGAAAATATAATCTTTCCCCTTTCTACAATTTTGAACCATTTCTCAGTTTGTATTATTCAAATTTCTCAGGGGGGATAGGAAAACAACAATTAAATCAATTAATTAAATCTATCTCACTTTATAGATATGATACATATTATCCTATATTCTGTGTTACTGTTAAATCCTATAATTTTGTATATTATTTTCGGTTTTCTTAGCTAACAGTTTATTGTTATAAAAGGGAAAAGGGTTGCAAATTAGATTTAGCGACATTATATTATCTCAGTGTAAATAATGAATATTATAAAAAGCTAGAATTCCATATTTAATTGCATAACATTGACAACTTTACGTACATTATGTTTTATTCTTCTTTAAAAAATGCAAAAAAACTATTTTTTTTTCTAGAGAACAAGTTCAGAAGACTTGAAGAAAATGAATCAAAGTTTTGAGTTGTGGAAAAAAGAAATTGATGAAAAAATTCAGTCTCAGCAGAACAAGATTGTTAATGTGGAGAATTCTATAAGTAAGATTTTAAATTCATAAATAGAATTAGGTTATAAGTTGTCGAGCTCAGGGATTTTAAGGGATAAGACAATTGACGAAATCATTTAAGTACATCCAAAAATACAACTTCTGTAGATCAATTATATTGGTTGAAAAGTTGGCACACTACTTGTTTTAAACCAATCACAAACGTTGTTATAAATTTTGGATATTAGTAAAAGTTTCAGTTCAATGTCCCTTCCCTCCTTATGTCGAGCAAAAGTAAAAGTGGACATGTTAGTATATTGGTTTATTTGCTAATCAAAATTTACTGTCATTATACGAGTTTTCCTCCAACTTTTCAGCCGTTTTAAAATTTGTATTTTTAGAGTTTAGTTGCCTTTGAAAGTAAACTTCCTTGTCTAAATAATATTTCTTTTGAAAGCTCTTGCAGGGAGTTTTAGATATCAAAGATAATATTTTAAGTGCATTCAATTTTAAACTAAATTTGATATATGTAGTTTGACATGAATTCTCAAAAAATAACAAAATTGATAAAAGCGAAACTAAATGAATTTGAATTTCTATTAGTTTCACTGAGAAACAGAATTTTTTTTTTCAAAATGTCAAAAACAGTTTTTGTATAATTTTAGCCATAGAGTTTCTATATTGCTTATAACATTGTACCTGATATATCATATTTATAAAAATATCACCATCCTGAATAAGTTTAAGCTTTTGGGATATTCTTCTCTTACTTAAATTCTTCTTTAAAATATCGTACACTCAAAGTTGTTTGACTGACTAGGGCTAGGAAACCTCAGACATAGTTGCAGTGCAGCTTAAGTCACATTAATCTGTGATGCTTATATTCATGAGCCATACGCTTTGGTGCTTAGCGAAAGAATAAGCCACTTTACTCTTACTCCCAGCCGTATTATTGAATTCATGTTCTTTTATATGGACGTTCAGTTAGACTTACATAAAAATATATACCTGCAGAGGAGCTTTGCTTTAATAATATTTTATATTATAAATAGACCTGGAGACGTCAAAGATGAAAGAATCTGTTTTGAACAGCATCAACACTGAACAACAAAATACAAACAAACAAATTCAACTTCTGCAAAAAAATATTCAGGTTATTTTTCATTTTCTTTATACAATATTTAATATGTAATATTTTCAAGTTTTAGGATTAAGGCAACCAAATAGCCTTTTACTATATGTATACTAGCGGCTACGCCCCAAAAGGCCTCTAGAGGGTGGGGGAATTCAACTTAACAATTTTTCAATTAAATTTTATAGAGTAAAAGTAAAATCTAGGGACGATTTCTCTTGGGAGTGTGGTGGTATCCTCCCCCAAAAAAGTGATAAACCTTTCCAGAACCTATGAAAAGGTACATTTTAAGGGAGAACCATGTCGATTTAGTGGTTAGCAAGATCCTTTGATACAAACATACAGACGAACGATACAAACATACATCATGTTACTTTTATACTCGGATGAAATCTATAAACTCTAATAGCGTACAGGATACGTTACTTCTCCTTCTGATGACAACTGATTGTATCTCTTTGGGGCGGGCCGACAAATTTATAAAGTAGCTTTGCTCTTGCGATTGTGCTTACATTTTTGCGTATAAGAATCGAAAGACTTATAATTGTTGCAGCCATTTTAAGGATCTAAAGTAACAAGTATAAGCAGATTTACAGAGGGACATAAAGATTTAAAGATATTGTTTTATTCAAAATTACTCCAGAAGAATATCATGTATGCATGCATAATATTAAAATTATCGAATTCTTAAAATTTTTTTCATCATACATTTTGGTTAAGTTTAGTTGTATAAGGTACAGGAGCAAAGATTAGATTTTTTTACAAAAAAAATATCCAATATTCTTTCTTATAAAGAAGTAAACTTATTTGTCTGTACCGAAGGATCTCGCTAACCACTGAATTGATATGTTTCTCCTTTCCAGTAAAGCTTCTTTTACGTCCAGGGAAGGTTTTTAATTATCCCCACCCGTCAAATAAAATTATATCCTCCCCTCCCCCCAAATTAAAATAAAAAATCTTTTTAAAACTTAAATTCAAAATAGGGTGGGGGATGACTTTCACCATCCCACCTCAAGTGCCTCTAAAGGCTTCTAGGGGGCGAAACCACTAGTGGTTACAAAAAAGGACAACAATAAAAAGGGTAGAATTAACTAAAGCGAATTGAAAAAAAATAAGATTTGAATAGATCAAAATCATTAAAACGTGACCTTATCCCTGAATAAGAAGATTTACTTTTTTTCTTTTCTTACGAAACTCAGGTTGGCAGAATACATGCTATGTATTGTAAAATTTAATTAACTATAAGAAATTCAACATTTTATGAAAACAAGGATAAATTTGTTTGTACTAAACCTTATTGCATATCTTTTGTCAAGTAGTATATTTAAATAGTGGAGTTACAGAGCAGTTACAATTTTATAATATATACAAGCGTCTACGACCCCTAGAGGCCTCTAGGGGCACTTGAAGTGTGTGTGTGTGTGTGTGTGTGTGTGTGGGGAGGGGTGTAATGGGATTTAACCTCCGCTTATTTTAATTTTCAGAAAAATGATCCATATCAATTCAGCGATTAGCTAGATCCTTCAGTACACAGTACACACAGACATTCAGACACAGATCCTATTACTTTTATATAATAATAATTTTTAGGAAAAAAGTGAACCTTTGGAGAAAAAGTTGCAGCAGTACAAAAAAGAGATGACTGATCTGGAATCAAGTCTGGCAGCAATTAATACAAGTCTTACTAATATAAAGCAAAGTGTCTCACAAGATATAACAAGAACAGACAACCTAGAGACAGCGTTCACCAACATTAAATCCCAATTAAGCACAGCTGAGTCAAATATCAACAGCTACGCTAAAGATTCTGAAGTGCAGAAGTTAAAGGACACTATGAACAAAATGACTGCCACAAAGTCTCTGGAAAATTTGGAGTCAAAATTGGAGTCTATGTATGCCCATAGCAAGACCATTGATCTGTGCATGGGCGAGGTGAAATCCAAGGGGGATGATATGGAGAAAGAGTTGAAGACTGTGAATATAAAGTTAGAAAAGCTGAAGGATATTCAAGCTGTAACCGATGAGCTGAAATCATTAGAAAATAAGGTTTGTGATTGCATTTTTAAAGTGATAATACTCTACAACTTACTTGTTTTGGTCTGTCTGTTTGAAAAAAAGGCACAAAAGAAATATTCGCTGTCACTTTTGTGTAATGTTTAAGATGCTTGATATCTAAAATTATAAAAAATTCTGAGTAAATTCCATTTCTTTCCCATTCAATGCATCGTATCTGTTTATAGTTTTATTCTTACTTACTTGAGTAGACAAAGCTTGGGCTTAATTCATAATACATTCTGTAATCTTTAAGGTTAATCAGCAGAAGACAAAGGTTATAGATGTGGAGGCTAGTGTCCAGTTCCAAGAAAGATCTATTGATAAATTGGGTATTTTTATCTTGTATTTCAGAAACTGTAAATAGGACAAGTGTATCAAACACCTTTATTAAGTCTAAACTACAAAAACTAAAGCTTTAATAGATTATACGTGGATATTATGACAGGTGAAAATTTTCGTCAATTGAGCTTGCTAACATGAAACTAATTCAATGGTCAGTTCGTTTATCCGGTAGGAGGAGAGGAAATGAGAAAAGGGGTTGGAAGTGGGAAATCGTTATCTTAGCACGCTGTGTGTAACTTTTATTAGAAGACATCTGGTGTAAGATCCAAGTAATAATATATTCATTGCTTTAATAAATTGGGCATAGGTGTGATAGCTTAATCATTGTAAACATACTTTTAAAAACAGATGGAAAGTAAGAATATCCTTTATTCCTTATTATTTAATAATATATTCCTTATTATATTATTAATAGGTGAGGACGTGAAGAAAATTAACGGCAGCGTGTTTGGAAATATTTCAAATGTTGATGATAGGTAAAAAAACAAAATTCTAATAAATAATGGACAGACAAAGAATATTATATTATATCCACTCAGAAATGAATGCTAAACGTAAATCTAAATACTATTAATTTTATCCCTCATAAAATATGTATGTTTTTAAAGCTTTACTATTATTTAGTTACTGAGTTGATTTTCCTTTCGTAGGATAAGTGGCGTCGCCCCTAACCCTTCGGAGTTTTTAGTTTTTATTCTGGGTGCATTATCTATTAGGAAGTTAAAATATCTAAACCACTCCCCTTTCCCGCCCGATCCAGCTGTTTACAAAATATTAGTACTTACACTAACCTAACCCAAAATAACCCTTTAAAAGCTACTGTGAAAATTCGACAAAACGCCCCTTAAGAGGCTTTGTCACGAATGGGACTATACTCGAGAGTTTTCATTACAAATCTAATTTACTGAGAAAATTAGATTTGTAATGTTAAATCTTTTACAGCATGGCTTCGAAACCGATTAATATCCTGTGGTTTATAACCGGTTCTCAGCCATACTAAAACTAATGTATATCATCGTATTACAGACCATTTTACACGAATTTTATTATACAAATAAAAATTAAATCCATTTTTTTAGCCCAGGCCTTAGGCCACTCGGGGCAAACGAAACTGGTTTTAATCTTATAATTTTTAATTTTAGAATTCGGGAAAATCTGTCTTTAAGATGCGATAAATAAATATTCCTCCGTTAAAACTGCTTTCTGTTAGGTTGAGCAAGCTAGACGAGACAACAGAAAATCTAAAATCTCGAGTTGTAAATATTGAAGAGAAAAGTGAGAAGTTAAGCCGGGATATAGACTCTGTGAGCATAAACAAAAACCAAATGGATCAAGTAAATGCAAAGGTGATATTTGTAGAAATCAATGTTATTTTATTTATAAGAATTATAACCTTTTTAAAATGACGTAAAAAAATGACGTCATCATCCCAGCCTACACTTTTAACACCTCGCAGACGCATCTGATCTGCCATCTTTTTTTCATATTTATCATTGTTTTTTAATTCCTATTATCTTCGTCTTTTTCTTATGTAAATACGGACCTTGGCTGTTAGATAAAAAAGATATTGTATCTTACATATTGAAATTGTTAATAAGAATTAACCCAAGTTATATATTTCATAAACTTTACCTATTTGAAGCTGAAACAAAAAGTTAAAGGAAATTAATGATAAAAGTTTTTTCTTGCTTTTCAGGTTGGCCACAGAGAATTAGAAAAACTTCAATCTCAAGGCAAGTTGGTATAGTCCCTTTCGTGACACCGCCTTTTAATGGGCGTTTCGTCATATTTTCACAGTAGTTTTTGATAGGTTGTTTTAGGTTAGGTTAAGTTAGGTTTGGTGATTGCCCCGAAGGGTTAGGAATTGGCCCCGCAGGATTAGAGCTCCCCGCAGGGGCTAGAAATAGGAGAAAAACTACTGTGAAAATACGACGAAACGCCCCCTAAGAGGCGTTGTCACGAAAGGGATTATGCCCGTTTTTTTACATCATTTATTGTATCGTGCCTCAAGTCGTGCAAAATTCAAAGAAGATTGGAGAACCATTGTGCGTGGCCTACGTTCTAAAAAGAATTAATGGTAATGATGATGATTGTAGCATGTCACATAGCGGAAACAGCCTATAAAAATGTCGTCATAAAATACAAACAACCAGTGATAGGCAAGTTTGTATTTAAATTGACCAATGGTAAAATGTATACTGGCCTGTCACTGGTCATTTGTATTGCAAAACGTAATATTTTTTATAGGAACTATAAGCTTCTTCCACATAGCACATCAATTTGTTATTGGGGAGATGATGGGTTCGAATCTCAGCCTTAACCGTGTCATAACTAAAGATATTAAAATTTGTTTCCAGTTCAGGTATGTCAGATGCGCGACGTTAATGGTTATGGTTAAATGCATTGGCCAACTAAACCTTATTTAATTATTTTACTTTTAGTTAATGATGAAGTTAGCCAATTGAAGAAGAACCACAAACACATTGAGGACAAACTAGAATCATTCATAACAACATCTAAAAAAGATGTTGAATCAATGAAGACATCTGCCAAAGCAGACCTGGAAAATTTGAAGAAATCTTCCAAGGCTGATATCGACACTGCCATTAGAAATCTGCCAAAACAAGATCTTTCACAATACACTACGAATAGCCAATTCAAAACAAGGTACTTTATTATCATTCTTGGCGTTTTCTAAAAAGATTCTTTTCACTTCAGATTTTGTTGATTTTCTTAATATATAGCTGTTTGCTTACACTTCAGTATTTAATCAACCAACAGAGCTTAATTATTCAAATTCAGTTTTTGGACTCTATTTCGTTGTTAAATTCTTTCTTTTTTAGCATTTCCAGCCTCCAGGAAAACATTGATAATATCCAGAAAAATATGCAGACTATTAAGGTAAGTTTCATTCTTGTTAAAAGAAACGTTTCGAGAGTTAATTTACTTCTTAAAGGCTTTATAAGCTAGAAATATATTATTACTTTAATTTAAAATAAAATCAATTATTTGCAGTCGAAAACTAACAGGTTAAAAGCCTTTGAAAATCCACGCAAGATTGCATGAAAGAATCGGTACAAATCTAGCTTAATTTTATATTTTGAATGCCTCTTAGGCTTATGAAACAATTTAAAGGCACCTACTGAACCCTGATAGAAATAATAAACAATGATAAAACAATAATTTTGACATGTTAATATAGGTCAATAGAATTATAAATCTCTCTACTTATAGTTCTTTTATCTTTTCTTAGGACGAAGGTTCTAGCGATTTACAGAAAAATTACCAACAGATCAAAGACCAATTAGAGGAACAAAAACTTAAATTAGGTAACATCTCATTTCAGCTCATAGAAGAATAAATGGGAATAGTCCCTTTAGTGGCCACGCCCCTTAAGGGGCGATTCGTCGTATTTTTAAAATGGCTTTTGATAGGTTATTTTAGGTTAGGTTAAGTTATATTTATATATATATATATTTATATTTGGTTAGGTAAATTTAGAAAAAAAGATATACATATGTAAGGGAAAACTTAATGGAATGGAAATTTTCTCCGGCAAGATACCATAATTTGAAATTTTAATCATCCTGTACATTTAAAAGATAGTAAAATAGAGTAATTTCCTTAAAAATTTTCGGACAATTACTCTAAAATTACAATACACCTCTAAAAACTTGTAAGTTTGAGGAATTGTGTAAGGCATCTAAAGACATGGTGCACTGATAAAAGAATTTGTTTTAGATGGACTGCAGAAACAAGAAGTGAGCACAAATTCAACTGGAAAAGATGCGAATGAAAATCTAAAGAACTCAGTTCTGTCACTAGAAAAAGGAAGTAAGAAATATTTGAATATTTGACACTTGCGACTTACTTTCTCATATGTTGTTGCTAGTTTGTTAGGCGCATGCTGGAATTTGTCATTATAGAGAAATGTCTCCGCTTAACAAAAAAGATAAAAATTGTATACTAAATTATAAGTTTAGAGCATCACATATGTGAGTCCATAGTTTTAGATTAAAGTTAAAAAGCACCTGTACAAAAAGAATACGTTTAGTTGTCAGATTGTCGATATAGGCATGCATATACACATCCTCGTTTACAACTTTAAAAACATTTTCATGGTGGTAAAAAGTTTCATATCATTCTACATACCAATTGTTTATTGAATTTCTTTATTATATGGAAATACAGGAATCTTAAGGGAAGAGACTTTGTACAGACAATATATAAATAAACATTGGAGGGCCTTAGAGTTTTTAAAGCCATTAAATGATAGAAAGCGTATAAAACTTTGAAGATCTGTATCATTTACAGACGAATGTCTTGTCTCTCCCTGCAAAAAATCCACAATTTTTTTAGTGAAAAAGCTTGAAGATGAGATAAAGAGAAAGTTGAACAGCCAGCAAGAGAACCAGTTATCTCTGATAGATAAGCAGAGAAGAACCTGGGAAACCACCAGAGAGAAGGCAGAACAAATGTCACAAATCTTTGAGAGCTTGATCATCACAAGTAAGATTTCTTGTTTCATAATAGTTTGGGGGTTCCATGTTATTATTTCTGTTGCAGTCAAACAAAATGAGCAGAAAAATCCTGCCAGGGATAAAACAATGGACGATTATTTAATATTCATATTCAATATGAATGATGGTATTTAGGACTTTTTTAGATTAAAATTATTGGATAAAGAGTTTGAACACTACTACTGTGATCTAACCAATTAGAATTAAATAAAAGTACCCAATGTTTTGATCCAATGAATAAGATAATGTGATATAATTTTGGGTACCAGTGTAATTTACAGTCTTATAACACTTCTGAGCATGGCAGACTTACAAATCCCTTACCGGACCTTATAGGGCTAGCTTTTTACCTTGTATAAACTAATATGGGGGGGGGGGGGGTGTTTTTTGGGATTGGAAGGATTTCCACTTATAATGTGTTATAACAAAAACATAACTTACTTGAATTATTATCCTTACATTTTATATATCTCATGTTTGAATAAAAAATCATCACATTGAAGACGACAATTTGATTTTTACACAAAAGAAATCATTATATTGAGAACCTTTCGAATTTTCAGAAAAAAATATTAATACATCTTTATTCTCTTGTTAGATGACCGACCTTATGTGAGCTGTGGAATAGGAAGCAATATTGACATGGCAGGAATGATCATCTTCAACCAATTCGAGCTCATCAATAAGGTCAGCTGTTAAATTTGTATGGTAGATTAGTTAGTTTGTTATGCTTTTTAATAAAATTGTCACTTTATGATAATAAGAAGCCTCTAGAGTCACTTGAGGATAGTGTGGGTGGAAGTCGACCTCCACTCTAAATTTTAGTTTTTAAAAGTAAAAATAAAAAATATTTTTAGGGCATTTCTCTTAAGAGGGTTGAGGTTCCCTTCCATTTGAGAAGCTGACAGAATAACAGACATCCTGTTACTTTTATATAGGGATTAAGATTACGTTTTTTTAACAATAAAAACTGAACGTTTATGCTCTAATAAAAAAAGTCTGGAACCACCAAAGGCGCATTAAAAAATCTCTTAAAGATTCAAACATTAATATACAGCCGTTTAAAAGATAATCTATTCATTAAAACAATATTTGACATTATAGATTGAATGGGAAGAAGAGAACGGGTTCAACCTGGTTGAGCCTGGAGTGTATATCCTCCAAATCTCCGCCACCCTGGCCAACTGTACACTCTCCGTTAAGCTGGTGTCGGAGCAACTGGAGGCAGAGTTGCTGGCCCTAACCTCCGCTAGTGGACCCATGGCCATGTTCAAGTCTAGATCCACCATATTCACTGTCGAGGATGATGATAGAGATGCTGAAAAGATTGTTGTTGATATTATTGAAAAGGTATAATTTTCATCCATTGAAACTTTCGGTACTTGATGCCACTGTAATTTTTTTTCCTTATTCTGATCTTGTGGAAGGAGATACGGAAAGTGTCATGTTTGACGTCTTAAAAATAAATACAAAAGGAAAGGATGAGAGGAGAAGTGGGAAAGGAAACCCCTAGAAAATAGATGGATTTTTATTTTTATGACGTCACACATAGCACTTTCCGTATATCCCTTTTAGACTAAGAAAATGATTTTAATGATAGCGTTATGTGGTTTATTAATTTAGTAATAGATTATATTTTAAACATCATGTCTATAATTTCCTTAATAATAATTATTAAAACTCGTACGGTTAGGGAAAACGCGCGAAAAAAAGGTCCCTTTTGTTAGCTTTACGTGTAATATGCTCTATTTGTATAATTAGTTTTAGCTATTTAATTTTTTTGTTGCTTTAAGCTCTAAGCAAACTTCAAAGTTACCAAAGCAGTACATCCATTTGTATATTCGACTTTTTCCCCCAATTTTGTGTTAACTTTATTTCTATTATTATAAAATTTAGGATAGTGGAGAATGTTTGCGAGTAGATTCTGATCTTTCTGTCATCATGTATAAAATATCAGAAGTTTCCAACTCAGAGAATGCGGGTGAACTCTGGAGGATTGTCGACGAATAGCCACAACTTTATTTACTTTCAACTTGAAATAGAATTTTATACACAAGGATTCATTGGAGGTGTGCCATAACATCCATCAAAGTTTCATAATTGAAATTTTAAAATTATTATTCAATAAGTTAGCAAAAAGTTTTAAAAAGCTATAGAAGATTTATAAAAATGTAGCGAGTTAGTTTGAAAAAGCTGTTATGCTGACGTAAAAAAAATTAAGGATCTGATGGCTAATGACAATATGATATAAGACCTCATCCGGAAGTGATACTTCACCTTTCTGGCAAACATTTGAGCCAGGTTTTATCAGGGACCTTAAGAGATAGGACATAAGACGGTAATTCAATGTATCCCCCAATTATGAAAAACTTAATTACCCATTGAAAAAAGATTGGTGGAATTGTTGGAATTTTATTTAAAATTTAAACCAACACGAATGATAGAACGTGTTTAAACAGTTTTGGGGTAAGTATAATTTCCAGTCCTATGTCCCCTGTCTCCCTGGGTTTTATGCAGTCTTATTACACTTTCCTTTCTTTAGTATTAAAGTATGTAGTATAGTGTATATCAAGAAAATATTAGATGATCAAATTAATAATTGTCTTTAAAAAAAATATTCATTTATTTTTATTGTATAGGCTGCAGCTTAGTTTTAAAAATTCAAAAGACTAGAAAAATAAGAAAAGAACTATTTTTTGTTCTGTTTAAATATAGTTAATATTTCTAAATATCAAAGGGAACAAATTAAAAATTAAATTCTTTAAAAGTAGGAACGATTTTAATGCTTTTTTAATAGCTTATTTTTCTAATTATATTTTTTATTGATATAACAACTAATGCAATGTATAATTTTTTTGTGTAAAAAATGAAACAAAAAACTAAAAAACTCCTGGGATAATTGTTTTAAAACTTATATTTTTATATCTTGCATAAATGAAAATTTCCAAATATAATGTAAATCAATGTGATATAGTTATGATTATAATAATAATATATACTTGTACTCATTATCATTTATACTAAACTAAATAAAACAAAAAAAAAGATTTTGTTAGTTTTAACTAAAAATTAGATATTATTCATATAGATTTTTAAGAGACAAATATATATTTTTAATGAAACAATCTCAAAAACAAACTATTCCTCGATTATTCATGATAAAATTAAATAATATAATATCACATGTACAAAAATTAAATTAGTTTAACTAAAATCAAAAGAAATTACATTATTATGTACTAATTTTATATATTTCATTAGATAAATAACAGGGAGATATTCTTCATTTTATATATATTAATAAATATAAATTTATAAGGGTAAATTCTACAGAGGTTTTACTAATTTTTAATTAAATGTTCACAATACCTAATTAAAAAGAGGGAAAGGCATATAAGTCAAGGTTTAAATATTTCTTTTTAAGGTCATTATTTTCAGCTTTTTAAAATAATCTACAATTAATTTATAATATAACTAATGATTTTGTCAGGGCTACAAGTTTAGGTCAATAGGAGAAACTTGTATTACATATTGGAGAAATATTAAAATACGGGAAAGTATTAGAAAATACAGCAAATTAGGCACAGACTTAAACTTTTAGAATTGTAGAAAAAAATAGCTTTCTTCTATTGAACTAAGCCTGTTTCTCTGCAGCATTGGCTAAGTTTAAAATTTCATACTTTTCATTTTCTTTTATTGGCAAGAAATACTTTTATATAGGATATAAAAATAAATAGACAAAACTTTATAACTGTATTCAACAAGCACTTTTTATTTTATGTTTTTTTTTAATAATTTAAATATGGGCACATTGCCTTATAAAGTATAGGACCTCATTAAAATACAGAGTGGAAGTTTTGTTTACACATTTGTAGACTATAAAGTATTTCTTGACAGTACAAATGAGCAAATGAAAAGAAGAATCGAAGATAATGACAGATCTTGTGTGCTGAACATACATTTTAAAAGATTATAACGAACTTACAAGTACAACAACATCATTGAAAAGCGAAGCTCAAGAAATCAAACATAAAAATAGAAGAGTATTTGAGAAATTAAAGATTCCTTTTTATAAAAAATGCTTTATGCAAAATTTTCATTAAAAGAGCGTACTTACCAGTTAAAACAATATTATAGAGATGCAAAGCTCATAACAACAATCCAAAGTGTCCTTTTAATCGAATCATTTCGATCATTTTGTTAAAAAATATTAAAGAAATGGTACTAGGACAAACTCAGGAGTCCCAAACGTCGGAATGGACAAACGCAGGAGTGGACACTTTACCTAACCTAACCTATTTTAGACCATAATAAATACCTAACCCCTGCGGGGGGCTTATTTGTACATTCATACCTTAATATAACCTAATCTGTATAAAAATACTTAATTAAATTAATAATTTAACACTCCTGCGTTTGTCCACTCCGACGTTTGGGACTCCTGCGTTTGTGCAGGAACCAGAAAAATCTTTAATTTCAAATGGACTGTCCTACTGATGGTCTATAGAGTCATGGCTTCCTAGATTATACCTGACTGCAATATAAATCCTCATTTGGTGGAACTCAATAGTATTCGAATATGTATAATTTTACGACCAGGGCTATAACTGAATAGACGTACAGATACACATTCTAATTGTAGAAAAGCTTCGTTATTACAAATGTTGAATTTGTAAGCTTGGATGAAAGTTTTGAGTGCAATTTTATACAAATTCTTTCTTTTGGTTCTTGATTAGCTGACTTTTCAATTTTTTCTTTCTTTGATATCGTGTAATATTGGGGTATCAGTGATAAACAAGAAAATTATATCATTAAGATCTTTACACATTAATTGCTCAAATAACATTCGGTTCATTTAAATGATAAAATTAGCAACTAGATAAAATATGAACGTCTCAATAAATTAGCATTAGTTAAGGGGCAGATGGTTTATGAATGACTTAAATAGCGTTAAATGGCGAATAAAATAAACATTAAATGTATTATCAAGAAAGTTTTATTTGATGCTTTTAAAATTTAAAAAAAGATAGTTTGCCATATTCGTGAAATGTTTTTACTTACAACTAATTTTTAAATGGTTAAAGGTTGATTTACCTAAGTTTTACAGGTGGCTGATGCGCTTTTGCCGAGCCCTGGTTTTAACTATTTTTAATTAATATAAACCTATTTCTCAATAACTACGATGGTGCTTATTTTTTTCTCAATAAAATATTGTAGTATGTTTTGGTTATAAGCATTTTAACGTTATGGGTTGCCTTCTTTCTGCGTATTTTTATTCTTGTCCAAATTATATCAGATTTAAATATCATTTGTTACCAATACATTCAAAAGAATTAAACATCATCATTTTGTGGCTAATTTGATGATATAGAATTAGTAATATAAGAACTGTAAAAAAATTGCATCTTATCGTTAATATAAGCCATAATTTTAGTTGCAGGCTTACTCTGGAACTAGGGTTTGTCCGTCTGTAAAGGGTTAGGCTAAAAAATTGAATCAGAAAATTTAACACAATCATGGGCTGCTATTCAGCCAATTAATTGCATTTCAAATTGCCAAAAATTAAATATTTGTTTTGGAGTAAAGTTGGAGTAATTCTTGTTTTTTGTGTACCTGAAAGGGAAATGGATAAGAAGGGGAGAGGAAAAGGGAAGAGGGTTGTGGGAAAATTTTCACTTAGAATCGTTTGTCAGAATCACATTTCCTTTTTTTATTTATTTGAATAATATTTACTTTTGCTGTGCTACTTTCGGATCTAATTGCCCTCATTTGCATCAAGTAAATAATTCATATAAATGAATGTATGTTAATGCAGAATATCAAGTGGTTTATATTTATTATTTACTAAGTAAGCTATTCATTATCATTCATACTGAGCATTACCAACCAGTATTGCCTAATAACTTACATGTAAAAGAAAGAGGGGTGGGAGGGGGTTAGGAAGCCATACATCATCTTTTACTTGGCTTTTTCTCTATTGAAGCAATAGACTGAGAAGACAGGCATCTTTGAATCATATAATATATGCAATATTAAGTACTAGCGGATACGCCCCTAGAAGCCACTAGGGTCTTAGGTGATGGGGCATTTTTAATTTAAAATTTTTAAAGAAAAATTCCCCAAAAATTTTGTTTTGGAGGGAGGAATTTTTTTGCAGGGTGGAGATAGTCTCCCCCAAAATAGTTAAAACCCTTCCCTGGATCTATAAAAGCTCCAGTGTAATGGAGAACCATATCGGTTTAGCGGTTAGCGAGATCCATCGTTACAGACAAATAAGCTTACTACTTTATATTATAGAATAGGATATAATACATTCATATGCATCTCAGTTATGCGAATGTAAAATATACTTCATGGTTAAAAAAAAATAGCGGCTATGACCCAAGTCTTCGGGGTAGCTACTTTCAAAAAAGAGAGGCAAAAAAAAGTCTAAAACCATAAATATATAAAGATTAACCCATTCAGAACGGCGATTTCTGATTTCTTTTGCTACAAGCCAAAATTACTTTAATTTATAAGCTTGTGGCTATGCCCCTGAAGTAATCCAGAGGGAAAGAGGGGAGGGGTCGACCTTTTACCTTGAATTTTAATTTTAAAAGTAAGGGTGTAATTCTTTATTAGGGGATATTTCTCCTGGGGACCTTCCCAAAAATATCTTGCTATACAGGATATGCAAAAAATAATTATTCAATATTCAAGAGAAAGTCTTTTATTCCTGTATGGCCTTCATTGGGGCTTCCGGCCCCTAAATGCCATCGTATAATATAATTTTCCATTTTTGTGTCTTTGTTTAATTTGTCTATATATTATTACTCTTTTAAATCTCCTCTTAATCTGAATCTGTTTTTTCTATTTAAACCCTTTATTTCATTCTGTAATAAACTGGATGCTTGGGTGCGCCTTTTTGCTTCTAAAACCATTACAGAATAAGTTTACTCGAAACTAGATAAAATATGTGTTATACAACTTTTATACAGTTTGATTTTAACAAAGCGTTCGATATTGATTATTAAAGTCTAGTTATAATGAATTAAAGAAAAATTCTTTTCGAATGATACTAAATTTTGCTAAAATAGAATGAATCTAGAACGAAGAAAATAATTTTATCATACTTTTACAAATATATAATTGTTGATAAACACTTTGTTGAGGGTTTACAGTTGCAGTTAGCCGCCTGACTTTAGTTTCTTCGCGTCATTTCATTCTTGTGATGAGTTTGGGGTTCTAACATTTGTGTATACCATATCTGTTCTGGAATCAGACCCTGCTAGAATCTTCTATTTTCATTGTCTCAACTACGAGAATTTCTCCCGTCGGTCCTGCACACATAAAAGATAAACAAATTATCTTCTGCCCATGTTTGAGATAATCACAAATAAAACTGATTATGGTAGGTATAAAATACGTTTTTAGTAGTTAAGCTACTATACAAAGCTTTTTTTATTCATTAATTGAAATATTAAAGTTCGTGTTCTCATAGAATGAATGTACTATTGTTTCCTTGGCTAAAATTCTAAACGTTTCAACTGATTAGTCTTACACACACTCTGGTTGGTCACATACAACCACACACACACACACACACACACACACACACACACACTTATACACATCCATTCTCTTATTGACTTACAAATAAAGGTTTGTTAGCTTCGCTACTACAGGATTTATTCGTCCTTGTATCCTAATATTTGTGCAATCAACAAAAATAATGAGTACTGAAAAAATATGGTTACTATTACATGCAAAAAATATATTGAATAAGAAAAAAATACAATGATTTATTGAAAGCCTTTGTGATAAAAAATACTTGGCTTAGATTCCTTTACGTGGAAAAAATCTAAGTTAAAGATTTTAATCAATTTGATGTTTAATGAACTAGTTTAAAACCCTTAAAACTGTCTTATCAAGAGTTGCATTTTTCTTAATTAGGGTATGTCTGTACGTTTGACCATCCGTATGTACGTTTGTCCGTCCGTGCGCAACAGAAAGCACTTGTCGTTAATTTAAACATGTTAGAATTGTTCTATCGACTGCAAATTTTGCATGATAATTTCTGTAAGAATTTGGTACTATTTTAGGTACGTCCATTTAAACACGCTTTACCTATTTTTGTCAATATTGAGTTTGTATGATATATTTATCCTATTCATGTAATTTTGGGAATATTGATTCCTTAAACAACAAAGTAGAAAACTTAAAACTTATTTTGCATTTTATGTTCTGACAGTCTACAAGTTTTTTTATGTTCGTTTGTCATACCATCTTATTTTAGATCTTCGCTTTTATGAATGTTGTTATCCTTAATTTTTCATATATTTATGTGGTTTAACGATAGGTGTTTAAATAAAATTTTAGTTTATTCCTGATTTCCAGGGAAGCCAACCATCAATTTAGATTTTTATATACTATATTGCACTTCAGTTTAAAATAAATTGGCGGTTGTACACACTTTTGGAATATCATTGCTATAAATATTTAATTAAAATGAGAAAACAATTATGAGGAAAGAAAAGAACAAAAAAACAGATATTTAAATAAACTTCTTAATTATTTTATTTGTTTTTATCAATGTTTAAATATTCTCTTGATCTGCAATGTGTTTCAGAAAATAGAACAGGAATAAATATTTTAAACCACGGGCGTCCACAATTTTTTTTTATGGAGGGGGAATATTATTATTTAAGAGGGTGTAAAATCCCAGTTTCCACGACTCTATTAAATGATATAAAGTGTGACTTTCAAGCTGAGATATTTGTGTGTTATTCTAAACGTTATTAGACATAATAAAAATGTCTGCCAAATTTTTTTGGGCTCTTTGAAAATCTTAAACAGAATGGACGATGTGTGTTAATTGTAATATATAGGGAAGTAGGGAGGGTGAGGCTTCCGATATTACCCCCACCCCCCTTGTGAACGACCCTGTTTAAAACTATGTAAACTGTGCCATTGGAATATTGATAGTTCTGTATTCACAAAATACGCAGCGAGAGTTTCAATTGGCTACAATCACTCTTAAAACTTTTAGAAAAAGTTTTTAACAATAAATTTTTAATCTCTTTGTTGTCTCTATTGCTTGCTGTCTTTATAAATTACCCGCGACTTTTGCTTAACACGTAGCGCATCCGCTCGTTGTCGGGAAGGTGATAGGTTCGAATCTCGGCCCAGCACTGCGTCATAAGTAAAGACGTTAAAATGGTCCCTACTACTATTATGGCAGGTGCGTGAGATAAATAAAACAGTTGCAACTCATAACCAACCGACAGTTGAAAAAACAGTTTCATGATAATTTTTCACTTATAATACATTTTAAAATACTTTAACAATTTTGTTTTTCATTCAAATTGTTACAAGCTTCTTTTATTGACGTACGTCTCATGGATATAATTATTCTTGTTTTCTAAAATATCATGATAAGGACTAAAAACTGTAGAACACACAATTTTTAGGTGACATATATTTAGTTTTTTTTAGAGTGTTTGTGTGAGTATAATGTATATGTATATAAAAGAAGTATTATCATTCTTTATTCAAATATCTTTAACTAGTCTGCACAGTCAGGAGCCGCTCTTTTATGTATATCTATAGCATTATATTATGGACAGTTTTCCGCGGAAAAGAAAATGAAAAATTGTAGAATTGAATTCTGTTTATTTTCAGATGCTTTAATTCATTTTTGTCGAAAATTTACTTTAATTCGATTCGATGCTGTAAATGTATTATCAGAAATGCTCAAAAGGGAATTTGCTCCATCTGGATCCGGTTTCTTTTATCACAGATAAACCTCGATCATTTTTTAGAGACTCGCTTATTTGTCAGATTGTATGGGAGTTTTATTTTTTGTATAGTATATAATGAATATACTTATTAAGTTATTATAAGAATACCAATACTTATGAATATGTGCATAACTCTAGTACATAAAATCTATTGTCATTCTTTCGAAATCAGTCAAAAATTAGAATTCAATAAAAAAAACTTCGCCCATAAAGATATTGCAAAATAAAATCACCTGTTTCTTTCACATTTTACTTTTATTCGTCTTAGTTGTAGATGCCAACTGTCAAGTACATTGCATCTTATGGTTCACCAAAGAGTTTATAGTCCTATAACAACCCCATAAACTATGGACTAATCAATACCAACCACGAAAAAGAGTAGGAGAGAAAAATTGGAAATTTATGTATTATTGTGGAGGGGTGACTCTTGTCGAGATCTCGTATTTAAGTTATTCTTGGCACTTAGAAATATCATAAAAAATCTATAACTATGAATTAAATATTCTTATAGATAAGTAACAGGATGTCTGTCTGTTGGTAACCGAAGGAGCTAGTAAGCTGAACCGATAGTGTTCTCCATTACAATGTAGCTTATTTACAACCAACCTCCCAAGAATATCCCTCTATTAAATATATGTATGTATAAGTATTTCTTCTTTTTTTTTATAAAAAAAAGCAGGTGAAGTGTAAAAGAAATGATCTTTTAAAAAGAACCAAACAGCTTTCCATGTATGTTTCAGATAAATTGAATATATAAAATCACTAATACTTTAACTTCTTTACTTTAGTTCGTTGACTGTCAAATTTTTAATCTTTAACTCTTTAGTAATGATTTAACATAAATTTATCCTGAAACAAAATAAATGTATTAATAACATATAATAATAATTTAGGTTTGTATATTATATATTTAGAATATAATTACAAAATTAATTATTGTGGCCACTGCACAGTCCTGAATGGATTTGAAACCATGTTTTAAACCAACACATTCCTTTTTAAATATATATTATATAATTATATATAAATATTTATATTCATGTTTAAAGACGAGCAAATCTTTATATATATATAATTGTTAAATCAGGGTAAATAATAAATGAAAATGATCATTGAAGCAAATTGACAAAAAATTCCATAATAATTAATTAAAGCTTTCTTTATATGTGCATGATAATTATATTCAATGTTTATACATATTTACTCATAATACAGATATCCAAAATGTATTTCGTTTGTCTAATGGTAAATTTGAATAATTAACTAGCTTTCACTTTGGCTCTCTTTGATCATTTTCAGATAAAAAGAATAGTAGAGTTGGTTATATATATATTAGATACATCAGAGCATAAGACTATAATATTGGACAAGCAGGTTTACCAAAGAAAAAAAAGAAATTTTTATCAAGCAATCTCACACAATCATTTGTGTTACAATACAATTCAAATTCAGTCTTCAAACATTTAACAATTCTTTTATTTCTTACAATTTTTAATGTTGGCACAAAATAAAATTTTTTTGTTGAAAAAATCTTGATGCTCTGTAAGTATGCATAATAATAGTTTTTAAGTAAATGTTCCAAAAAAAAGCAAGGCTAGCTGTTGTAAGGGGGGGGGGGGTGGCAGGGCAAAGTGGGAAAGAGGGGGGCCAACCTTACGTGAGTTTCAATATTTTGAACAATTTACTTTGTCTCTACAAAATTCAGTCAAAAAATTATGAAGATGTTTAAATTTTCAACTTTAAATTTTTATTTATTTATCACATTTGGATTTTGATACAAATTTTTAGCACGCCTCAACTTCTATATTGTTTAATTTTCTAATTGTCTGCATCTTGGTTTAGCAATTAAAATTTAATTTCACTGTTTAAAGGGGTTGTTTAGTTTAGATATATTTTTTTAAATTCATGCATGAATGTTTAAAAATAAAATTTGCTAGAATATATAAATTTCATGCGAGTAGCTGTATACATAAAATGAAAACCAATATAAAAAGATAGCAAATAATATAAAGATTATACAGGAAGGGTAGAAGGTAAGAGGGGGGAGGGAGGGGGCGAAGGGCGCACCAAGACAAAGGAAAAAAATCTTTGAAAATAAATTTTGAGAATTTACAAAAAAAATTACAATTTGCTATGCTGGCGCTGTGCACGACTTTAAAATTTTATTGAACAATTGTACGAATGTAATATATTCACATCCATGAATTGTATTTCAAGTGTGAATGGAGCAACGAGCAATAAAAATTCTGGTCCGTTTCATTGATCTCAACTTTCCACACTGAAGGAAACAAATTCAAAGTAAATGGACCAGAGATATATTTTGACTCAATAATTTGCCCAATTCAAAGTTGCGAATATATATACACACTTGTCAGATAAAGACAATGTTTTTTTTAGCATGTAATTGGCACCAATAATTAAAGACTGATGTAAAGCCGCGCAGTCTTGTGTACAATATATCATATAGTATATAACAGTATACATATATGCTATGGTTTTCATCATAAACAACAAAGATAACCCTGAACGCGTTTTTTTTATTCTGAAGTTTTTTTTTTGGCACAAAGAACACCTCAAATACAAAAAATACCATCGGCCGCCGCATCTTATGGAAAAGTGTCAATTGGATGATTGATTTTTTTCCAGAGCGAGCATTCCCCTGACCTACCCTCTCCCTCACTGCTATCCATAGAACTCGCCTACGTAATGTAGGCTGTTGTTCGTACCTTTGGATTGCTGGCCATAGCGGTTTTTGTTAGCAGCACGGCGTCGCATAGCAATATCAAGCTTGATCAATGCCTGATCGTATGATGGCGGGGGATGTATGACACTGTTATACTCCGGGGGCCCGACGCTTGCGCTAGAGGACGAGGAATGAGTGCTGGCCTGGGAGTGGGAGTGCGTGCTAGCTTGGGATGCAGATTCTATGTTATTTACCATGAGATTCTGGTTGTGATGCGGTGGCGGGTTCGGAGCACTGTGCGTTGAGTGGAATGATGTCGTTGATTCTTGTCGCTGGAACGTGTGGAATGACCTGGAGGCCTCCAGATGCTTTGATGGATGCATGAGGACCCGTTGTGCCTGAACAGAATAGGGGGAGTTGAGGTGTGAGGAGGAATGGCTCTGCATGCCACCCGGCATCAAACCCCGTCTGAGTGACCTGCCATTGCCACATCCGGACTGATGGCCGAGCTCACACTTGCCAAGAGTTGGCCGCAACGGAGACTCGTGCAGGCTACCATGGCTGCCGTCACTTTTGTAGCCGTTCCTGCTGTGTGACCTGGAGTCCAGCATATCCTGGCTCCTGCTCACAACCTTGTCCTGTCTGCCCCAGTCAACCTTCACCTCCTCCTCCTCATCAAATCCTCGTTGGCTGTGCTGACTCTCCCCGGAGTCGTCGTGTGCGGCGATACATTTTAGTTGGATTTCAATCTCCTGCTCCGGGTCACTTCTGTACCCCCCTCTGCTACTACATCTACTCGGGTTGAACTCGTTCACCCGTGGCACCATATTTACACATTCATCCGCCTGACGATTGGCCTGACGATGGTTGTGATTCCCCTTTCCCGCATCTCCATTAGACTGCAGCCGTCTGGCAGTCAACCTGTCCTGTTCATATTTGCTCAACTGCTTAGCAGGACTTGAATACCTTGTTCGCCTTTTAACATGTTCACCGTCGCTCTTATAGCCGTCGCCGTCAGATTTATACCCATCAGATTTATAGCCGTCGGATTTATACCCATCTGATTTATAGCCGTCCGTTTTCTTGTGCAGTCCCTCCGATGGCTGACGACGTCGCTCACCGTGCCGCGTGGCGTAGCATTGTCTCTCTGTTGTGCGGAATGTTGTGAAGGAGGAGTTAGACAAATACCTAAAAAATAATAAATTTAAGATTGAGAAATTAAGAAAAAGTCTTTCCAAATATCAATAACAGTTTTCCACGAAAATGTATATTTGCTATTTTAGGAATCAAATTTTTTTGGGGGTGGCTTTATGGGACAAAAGAAATAAGTCTATATAATTTTTGTGTATGTGTGCTTAATTTGTAAGGTCGCATATACACGCTTAAAAACTGGTTTAATTCCGGTGCGAAATAAGCATTTTCTGGGAATTTCTTATAAGGCTTTTTCAGAGAAATAAATTTATATATTTTCAAAAGAAAAATATATTTTGAAAAGATATCGATTACATATAAGTTTTTAAAGAAAAAATATTTTTTATGAATAAGTTGAGCAGCAAAAGAAAGCGAACTATAACTGAGGAATTTTAACATAAAAAATTGTACAAAGAAAATATAAAAAGTAACTGCATATTTAAGGATATTTGTATAATGGACGTTCTGTCGGACAGACGGATGAACATACCCAAGTTATAAAGTAGCTGGTCTACTAAGAATTTAATCTATATATGATGTATTAATTTAATATATTACTACTTGATATTAAATAAGAGCGTAGATGTGTTAGTTTTCAAAGATAGGAATAAAAGATGCGAAGGCTGTATCTGACATTAAACATATGGAACTTGAAAAAAAATCTCTCTCTCTTTCTTTCATTCTCTCCTCCCTCTATCTCCTCCCCCCACGCTGTGTGTGTGTGTGTTTGTGTAACTACATGTTAGGAAAAGTGCACCAATCTCTTATTACAAAATATTTCTTATCAAAGATACAATCATTCTCTTCTTTGGTTAGCATAGCTACTCTTACAAAGTCTGTATATGTCTGTAAAAGGGAACTCGGTTTTCTCAGCTGCTATCAAAGAAATTCAAATATTTCCTTTCAATGGGAGTTGAATCCTACAGGGGTGTATCCACCCCCTTTAATTTAGTCAAGTAAGTGGATCCACACCCATTCTGAATTGGTTTAGATTGCCATTACAATTTTTATTTTTGTTTTGCTGTTCAGTATTCATGATAATTTGGTGAATATTTTATATTTTATATTCAAAAGCTTTGCTACTTATAGATAATGTCATCCTTGTTTATTATTTGCACTTTTCTCTTCTCACATTAGAATTGAGAAATTTCTTTCTGGTGAGTTTTTTCAAATATTAATCATGAAATAAACATGATGTAAATTGTTCAATATAAGAAAATTATAAATATTTTTTATTCTGCCAAAGCTTTTCCTCTTCTTACACTTTAAAAGAAGTAAAGTTAGAATTTGTAGAGTTTCTGCATCAAGCCCTTCTTTCTTTACAAACTGTTTAGTTTCCCTTTTATCTTGCCACCACCCTTCCCTCCCCCCCTTTCCAGTTCTAACTCTTAACCATTCAATTTTCAGCTTTCAGTTTGAAAAAAAGTTGCAGCAAAGTTTACTTTGCTCTTTTTCCAATTCCCTCCTCGAGAATTTAAATAGTTCTCACGTTAAAGAGAATCTAAAGAATTATTTCATCATTAAACTTCATTTATATCTAAAGAGTTATTCTTTTCATATTATTACATTTTGCATTGAAATAAACTATATACCTATGTATATATTTGAAAATTTTTAGTCACATTTTAACGTTCTATTATTTGCCAGGGAGGGAGGGGTCATTGGGCTGTTTATTATACTAGTCCCCAAAGTTTTATGATAACGTTTTCTTATTCGTTGTATTTCTTTGGAAAAATTTTATTGAAATTTGATTTGTTGGTTTAGTACCTTGAGCAATAAACGTATTAGCCCCTTTTAATCTACAGAAGGGGCAATTTTGTGTAATATCATTGGAGATGTACATCAATTTATAGGCCAATATCTTATCCCTTTAGATCCCTGAATATTTGCACCATACTTCACTATCAAAAACAATATTTTTCGTAGTGGTCTCTCCCGTAGCTTGTAAATGCTGTGTCCTGGGAGGATTTATCCACCCATCCCCATTAAATTTCTTTTGTTTTGAAAGAGGCATTTTTTGTTGTGTCATTATTTTTACTGAGCTAGCTGTATATCTCGCGGTTTAGATGGTCACCTTAAAATAGACTTAAACCTTACCAGGACCAATACAGACATAATACTCTCGTTAGATTAAATGGGGTATTCCTGTCCAGTTTTTTGTTTAGGAATGAATATTTCTTACCCGAGGGAATAAATGATGGACCGATAGGTCATCATTTATTCACGAGGGTAAGAAATATTCATTCCTAAACAAAAAACTGGACAGGAATATCATTCTCACTTAAACAAAAACTCATTTTTATGCTAGTAAAATGTGGTTTATTTTTGGTTTTTAAATTTCATTTATTTCCCTGGTATAATTTTTCTTTCTTTTATTTATTAATAAAAATTATAAAATCTTCCAAAAAAAATTAAAAATCTTCTAAAATCATACCAGGGATATAAATGAGATACCAGGGAAATAAATGAATATTTACATCCACTATTTAAGGGGTTGTTTATATGGGAATGGTAATTTACCAGCAGCTACGCCCCTATAGAGGATCTACGGCGATTTCTCTTGGGAGAGGTTTTGTACCCTACCCCCAAATAGCTATAAGCCTTCCCAGAACCTATGAAAATCTGCACTGTATAGAGGAACCCCATCGGTTCAGAAGTTAGCGAGATCCTTCGGTACAAACAGACAGACAGAGATCCTTTTACTTATTATAAGGATTAAAAAAAAGATGAAGATACTGTATAAAATGAAATATGAAAAGTTTGTAGTATGACACAAAAACAAATCAATTTCCTGACTTGTGTAATGTGTAGGAGAATTCTTGATTCAGATATATTTCTGCAAATATCTACACTGTAAATATTAATACAATGTTTTTCCTTTAAACTTTATAGAATTATTTTTCTACTTCTTAAGCCTTACCTCGGAGGAGGGCAGGATTCTCCTTAGATTATTAATTAAGTGATCATTTAGAGAATCCAGAGCATCATCCGCTAGTTAAGGGATGCGATACTCTAACACAAAAGGATATCATGTTAAGTAAATAACATCCAACAGACAACAAACCCTTTGATTGCACGACCTTGGCCTGAGAAGTCCCAACTGTGCAGGGTAATGAGTTGCGCCTGATTGTGGGCCAAGGTATTCCCCCTACTCCAACTATTTATGTAGCGCACCTGACATAGCAGCAGTAAAAGTAACATCTTTAGCGTCTTTAGTGGATACGCTTCGTGTAAACACACGGTCGCGGGGCACAAAATATTAATATCTTCAAAACTTTTAAAATAAATTTTATAAATCGAACTATAGTTGTAAGGTTTGTGTGTAAACTGTAATAGATTTCAAATATAAGAGAATTACTTTTTTAGAGTGTATAGAGAGACAACATGTAAATTGGACCCATAAATTAGAATTGCGGGGAGGGGGAGTTCTCAATTATTTTATATTAACCAAGGTCACAACTAGAAGAGAATCAGACATTTTTCCCTGCAGAGTTTTGGTTAGGTAGGTTTCTATTTTTCAAAACCCTTTCACCTATTTAATCTATTCTTATCTTATCATTATGACGTTTATTTCTGGAAGATTTTTTTTTGAAAATCTGCTAAATCTTAAGGCTTAGAATAGTTATCAAGTAAACATTTCAATATGTTTAGTTTTCAATAAGGAAACTTATTACAATCAGAGTTTTATAAAAAAAAATAATTGGGTATAGTCACTTTCGTGGCAACGCCTCTTAAGGGGCGTTTTGTCGTATGTTCACAGTAGCTTTTATTCTATTTCTAGCCCATGCGGGGGGCTCTAACCCTGCTTGTTGGCAGTTACCAGGTTTTGATAATTATTCTTAAATTAAATACTTACTGGTTATTACACAGATTTGATACAGATCCTTGTGTTGGCTGGTTCACTAGGTGGGCCGCAGCCAAGGAACTGTCTAGGGATTTCTGGCGGGGCAGGTTTCCAAGACCAGGCGGCCGTCTGGAACAGTTCCTGAAAAAGTTGGTTTTAATGCAATTAAGTGAAAATGAAGTTTTATCTTAGGATAAATTATCTAAATTGATGATAAATTTTTCTTTAGACATTAATGAATTGATAAGTCTTGAGATAAATGGCAAAACTATTATTTATTTTCCATTGCTCTGCCCCTGGTGCCTGGATATAACTACATCATATGGGCATTTCAGACATTTTATTATCATACTTGTTAACATACAAAAAAGTCATAGATAGATTAATTGTTTACAATGTATAAGTGGTAAAGAAATGTATTGTTTAATATATTCAAAATTTAGCAGCTTTGTAAGTAAGACGGAATCTTTTAATATTTTCTAATTATAAATAGAAATTGATTAAAAAAATTGCAGGTATTGTGTACGAATCACTGATTATTACATAATCATTTTTTGCTCATATAATATTGTTAAAAATTGAAGCATAAAGATTGCAGCGACTGCGGTTTTTAAAGGTAACCCATATAAAATACATACACATAGAGAATGTAGTAATTGGAATATGTTGTATGTGCAACCAATATATACCATGTACAGTTGGGCATATCAGTGGATTTTCTACTCTGAAGTGGTAAGCTTTTTGTCTGTAGCGAAGGATCTCGCTAACCGCTGAACCGATATGGCCCTAATTTACAGTGATGCTTCTTATAAGTCCTGATATTATTTTAGGCTATTTTATTTCTGTAAGTCTGGGTATTGTTTTAGGCTATTTTTCTGCCCTTTCATATACCTTCAAATATATTGCCCCTTGATGCTAGAGGCGCTGCCGCCAGTACATATTTTAGAGAATTTATTTCTGGTAATGTATTGAAGGGCCTGACTGATGTACTTAAATAAAAATAAATGTATATAACCGGTGGTGTGGTGGTGGTGGTGGCTAGACATGTATTATACATATATTTATTTATGTCGGAATCTTAGTTTTATTCAAGAAAAGAGTAATGTCTTGTATATTATATAAATTATATTTTATACATTTTTAAAGAGCCAGTTTTTTTCGCCAAATTTATGATTATTGTTTAGATACCTAAGTAGTAAGCAACCAGCATCAATATAAATTCTAGAAAAGTTTGATATCAATTTTTGTAATATGAAAATGTAAAGCGCTGTCGCTCTTTTATAGATTTAGTTCGTTTGTCCATATTGGCATAATTTATTATCTCTAAATACTAATAACTCGGGCATTTCACTAAATTGTGTGTTTTAAATTTTCATTTCTTGCTCTAATGTTTAAATAAACAATTTCTCAATTAGCAGCTAGGAATAAAAACAATCAGGAAAGCTATTATTTTTAGTAGCACATCTACTCTAATACTGTCCGTCCATCCCTATTTTTAGGGAGGGAGGCGACATTGGGTGTTCGTTACACTAGTACCCAAAGTTATATTATAACGCTTTCTTATTCGTTAGCCTGACAACTTTGGGGACTTTTGATTGGTTGGTTAAATAAGTTGAGTGTCCAAACGTTTCAACCAATAATTGCATCCTACAGATGAGGTAATTTGAGGATGTACATTAATTTATCGGCCATTGTCTTAACCCTTTAGATCTTTACCTAATATCTTTTTAAGCATGAAGAGTTAAATGTAGAATAATAGTGAAATACATTAAATAGTTACAAATTAATTCTTGCTTTTTTATTATAAAAAACCAAACTAATAAAAATTATCCACCGACGCTATGGGCGAAGCTGTTAGTATACCTTAACAAAAAAGGCTGAAACTAGACATAGTATAAATGGATGTACAGACCTTATATGCTCAAATTTAATTATAATAGATAGGAGTGTCTGATACAATATAGAATGAAATAAAAGAATTTTTAGGGTTAATTTATCAAGACATTGCATAAGAGTTCTAATTCTTAATTTAAGGCACGTGGCATTAGAATGAAAAGGGGAATAGCTTGGCCCTAAATATGTGCGCTTTATTAGTTACAATATTAGACAGCGGTCGTGTAATGATAAGAAGTTTATTTACCTGAGCCCCCATCCAGAATTGTGTGAGTTTCTATTATCCTGGCCGCTAGCGGATGCTGTGGCAGCTGGAATACCAGGAACTGAGCGGCTGAGCTCAGGATTTGCCTGCAGACTGCTGGACACAGGTCGGGTGGGCATGTCTCCGTAATACAGATTTTCTTCACCTAGAAATAAAATGTAAAATAATAATAATGCCATAGTTTGATTTTCCTTTGGATACAATTATAGTACAATGGATGAAAAATAAATTTTTCCCCAAAGTCGATTTCTCTTGGGTAAAAGGGGATGGCGGAGGAGGGGAGTTTCACCTACTCTACCGACAAAAAGCCACTAAGTTTACTAACTTACATTCCGCCAAAGATTAATAATAATAAACAAAATATGAAAAAGAGAAAAATTAAAAAGAAATGTTATATCGGCCGCCAGAGCATTTCATAATGAATTCATGTAAAATTCTTATTTATTCATGATTTATTATGTAGTTTATGCTTACGTTTTTTACACTAGTTTAAAGATTAAAGATGAGAAAGTGTTTATGGCCTAAAGAGATGATTTTCCACCCATATCTGCAATGGCGCATTATAGCCTAATTTCTGACGCCCGTCCATTATACTCTATTATTGGATATTTGAGATTCTCCCCACACTTTTTTTCTTCTTTACCTAAGAACCAAACTAAACACAATTCTTTTAATGTACATACATTAGTTTTTTTTTTCTTTTTATGCTCACAACACTAAATATATATTATTTGAGAGTATACTAAAAAAGAGGACATTTCTTTGGCTTAACAAATTAATGAATATGAAAGATCTTTATATAGTGCCTATAAAAAAAGGTTATAAATTAAAAAACTTTTGGCCAGAGTATCCAGAATGACGCCATATTAGAATAGTTCATTATTCAAATATTACGTCATATTAAGATAGTCCATTATTAGGCAAAAAGTTTTTGAATAAATTCCCTTTATTTATAGAGGCACTATAAAGAGCTTCACGGACAAACACTGTACATGAAGATAAGATTCGTTACTATCACTTGTATACCTACCCTACTAATTCTTTTATTTTTTTCAAAAAAATACTCTTTTATTCAAGTTGAATCTGACTATAGAGAAAATTAGCTTCATAGATAGACAGACAGACAAGCTACAGTTCTATAACTTAATCATATATTTGAATTGTGGGAATTGTTTTTTTTATAGCATTTCCTCAGTCAAATTCAATTTGTTTAAAATCTTTAACCCCTTAAAATTTTTCAAAGCTACTTTATGACTTCAATTACACAATAGTTCATATTTATTTACTTCATTTTTAATTTTTACGGGGAAAATGACAAATAAAAAATAAAACATGTTAGAAAATTAAAACAAGGATGATTACTTTAAAAGCATCAAATAATTTTTCCATCCCCTTCACCACTCGAATCTAACTCTTTTTCCCTATCTACCATATCTGACATACAATTTTTTTTATATTATTTTTAATTCTTTTCCATTGCATTTGATAGTTAATAATAAATGATTAGCCTTTTTCCGACCAACCAACGAACTGATAAACCAGCTGATAGAGGATATCCTTTTTTTATATAAAATTTTGTAAAACGTTGTTGTAAAGATATCCATGAATAAACAGGATATTAATCCCATATAAACTGCACATCACAGTTTTCATGAAAAATTTGAAGAAATATGGGCAAAATTATTTTATTCAGTTGGGTGAATACCCATAACCCCCCCCTTCCTTCCCTCCCTCTAAACACTTATTTTTAATTTGAACAATATCTTTTATCTAGCCCTATAAGGAGAAGTTACCCAACCGTAAAGAAGTAAAAAAATGGAGCTCTTTTTTTTTATAAAAGTCAAATTAGTTGGAGAGGTTACTAATAAATAATTGTTCAAAAAAGATTTCTTAAAGCTGTTTAAAACATTTAATTATCAAAATAAAACATGCTTTCATGAAAAAAAATAACTAATTGCTATTCTTTACCACATAAATCAATCCTCACCGTATTTTTTTCAAGCTACAAAAAGTACTTTGATACTGTCTTCTATTTTTCTTTCCCTTGTAAATATTTTGCTATTAAGATTATATTTTTATTCAATTCTTTTTTTTGTATACTCCATAGAAGAGGTAACAGAAAAATAATTTCTTTTTTTGTAATTTTCTTATTTGTTTATTCTACTCTAATATCCTAATAAATCCAGCGGGGAGAATAAACTATTGAGTATAATGCCTACTAGATTAATTATAAGCTTTTATGCATAACATTAAGGGGATCAGGTCGCAAATACGAAAGAAGATAAATTTATAGGCATTGAGGGCCAAACGGCCAGCCACACAGTTTTTCCTTCAAATAATCTAGAATAGTCAAGACTTAAATGTGCTCATTTAGCGTGCAATTCACATTTATATGTAAAAGTTTACGCGCGTATTCTATAGCCATGCATATTATTTGTATGCAAGGTTGTGCCGGTTATGATTATGTAACAGCCGTTAAAGTAACACGAAATATCTTTCGTTGTATTTCCGACTAGATTCCACTAAGGTTTCTTATATGTATATATTGTATACTAGCGTATACTCAAATCAAATATATTCATCAACATATTAGGTTCAATTACATCTTTATTATATTGTTCATTAATTCATACTAAACAAAGGTATGTCACATTTTTGTTGTTGACAATTTTGTCTACGGGATGATAAAAATGGCATGGCGTTTTATCGAACAAATAACAAACATTGAACATTGTAAAAGTAATTTTTTAAAGCGAAGCTTTTCTATAATAAGGGTCGGTCCGTCCGTACGTCCGACACGGATAGCTTTTTTCGTTAATTTAGGCATGTTAGAATATTCCTATCGATGACAAACTTTGCATGGTGATTCCTGTAGTAATTAGTACGATTTAGAAAGCGTAGCAACTCTATAATCATTACCAGATTGTCCGTACGTCTATTTTAAACATGTTGATTTTTTACCTTTTTAACAACAAATTTTAATGTGATCTTATTATCCGTTTTTTTCTGTTTTTTGGTTTACTAATTTCTGGGACAACAAAGTACAATATTATAAGCAAAGCAACTCTATAATCAATTCCTAAAAATGTAAGTATGTCCATAAACATTGTCCTTTATCAATAAGTTTTTCAACAAATTTACTCACAATTTGGCTTTTACTCTTATTCATTCATATTCTGATTATTCAGTTCTGACACTATACAAGTGTTAATGTCCGTTTGTCCTTCAGAGCTTCGCTTTTATGGATGTTGTCATACTTGTTGTAATATGCATTTGAGAAAAACTCATCAGTAAATTCTTCTACTTCAATAAACGCAAATTTGAATTTTTTTTGTATTTGTAATCTTTAGAAACGTTTGCGTTCCCTCCCTCAAAATAGTTATAAACCTTCCCTGGTCCTGTTAAAAGCTTAACTGGTCCTGTTAAAAGCTTAACTGTAAAGGACAATACTTTTGGTTCGGAAGTTTCGAAATCTTTCACTACAGACAGACATACTCACACATATAGGACATCCTGTTACTTTTATATTATATTACAAAGATTGGTTTGACTTACTTTGTTCAAACTCCAAGTTTGGAACGGAGGAGCTGGAGCAGAGGTCCTTGCTGCTCAGAGGTAAGTCTCTCTCCTTGTCCTCCATCCTCTGGGCCACCTTCTCGTCGTACAGGAAGAACCACGAGTGCATGTCCTCACTCAGACCCTCATATGAATATCTGAATATTTAATTATTTAAAAAAAAAACAAGGTTAAAATCAGGGCTCGGAAGCCTTGCGTTAGCCGCCTGTGAGTCTCAGGGAAATCAACCTTTTACAATTTCAAAAATCAGCTTGAATTCCAAACCTGACCCAAATATTGTAACCCCTCTTCTTAAAAAAAAGTTTTAAAAGCATCCAAGCAGGATTAAATTTTATTTTTATTTAAATTTTAATTTGTAGTAATATTTACACCATTATGTAAATCCAGATTCCAGCTTGATATGGAAATATACGACAAAAAAAAGAATTATTGAATATTTTTTACCTGTCATTAGCATCTAAATTTTTAGCTGAAACGTCTGCACTGGCGGTCACACGCCATCCCAGCGGTGTCACAGCCTAAAATATCATAAGACAATTTAGAGACAATACCTTCGAAACTTTTAAACTAAAAGTTGACTTTAAACCTAACCTTAACACCTTTCGAAGCAGTCTTTAAAAAATGCTGAAAACCATCATGGGAACTAATTAAGGCTTCTCTACAATGAAGAACTCAATCAGTTGGTTATCGAGATCTTATCAGACAAACAAACAAAATACTCTACATACTTTATATGATAGGATAGATGCTTACAAAGAAGAATTAAAAAAGACGCTAGTATAGTATATACTGGAACCTCTTTGATTGCATTTATTGGATCTTATTTGCCTCCATGCAAATATCTTGCATCATTTTATCTTCCAACATTCCCTATTTTTATCCAGTTCAATGGCGTGCACAGAAATTCATTAAAATTTGTAATATGTCAATAACTTTGAAATCGTTGACTTAAACTGAACCAAATGAAATATCCAACCATTAAAAGATTTTAGTTAATTTTCATTTGCATTCCTCACTATGTCTGTCTGTAACGTCGTGTTTTCCGCCCAATTTTCAACGTAAGATTGGTTGTGTTTTGTCAGGGATTGAATTTCGTCTTTGTTTAGCCATTAGCAGGTTTAAATAGTCCTTTATTTCCATTGCCATTGTTTTATTTTGGCGTCTATTGATGTTTTACTCAGATAAAAACATCTTTCTATAATTATTTTTTATCCAAATGATCCTTAGAAAGCATAAAAAGACAAAGAGAGCAATGGTTGTAAGCCAAAAAACCAATACTTGCTTTCATTGATATGTTAATGAAAAACATTTCTCAACTATGAATAGGAAATATTATGGTGTCGCATAAATTAGGTTCCATCCAGAGGTTTCCTTAATTTTCAAAATATTTATTAACAGAAAATCTACTTTGTGTGTTGTGTCAGGCAGTTGTTGTGTTATTTGCTTGTTAGTTTCCACTAATTTTCACATAGTTAAAAGGAATATCCACAGCAGAATAACACACATCAGCAACTAAGGAGAGGCTTCGCCGTTTTAACTTGAGAAAAAGTGGTTTAAGCAATCTCGCCCCAAAAATTAACGGACGGTTTAAAGCGTAATTTTGGTGCTTTTAATATTCTAAACTTTAAAGCTTTGCTATGTTTGGAAGAATCGTACTTGTTTAAACCTTTATTTTCAAATTGTATGTAATATAAATATGAAAATATTTAATACTATGTATATCATTTACATATACATACATTTGATAGTTGTAGCATGTAGAGATATTATATTATATTATAGTATCCTATGGTTCATATGGTTAATATAATAATACCTGTAATATGAGGCAAAGAAGATAAATTCCTCTTGTGGAGTCACTGTACAATCCTTCCGAGGCCCAGGGGTCTCCTTCAAGTTTCCACTCTATACTCTTACCATAATTCCGGGGACCTTAATACAAACAATGTACACATTTTTATTCAAGCAAAAAAGGATAGGACAATGAAATATGTTTTTTTTAGTTACGCAATGTTTAATGGTAAATATATTTAAAGAACTTTTTTTTACATTTATTTTGAAATTTATTTCAATGGTTGTTTTGTTTCTTAGATAATTATTATATTACGGTTTTCAAGAGTCATAATTATAGCCTACTTTTCTAAATGAAGATAAAAAGAAAACAATTATCTCTACATTATATTTAATTATTAATTGCATAGACCTATCCCGAAATTTCTGTGTTAATATAAGATGGCAACCTATTCATTTTATAGTGTGCAATTAATTTCGCGCATTTCCACATCTATAAAGCGATCTATATTTGAATTAAGAAACAACATCATACAAATAATGTAGCGAAGGGGATACAATTTTTGTGCTGCTGGTATGCAGTTATGGTGATTTGAAAATGTGAAAAAGTGTGCGGAAATTAATGCACATCCCATTCACTAGACATAAAACATAGGCATATCACAAATTATTTGCTTTAAAAGCACAGTAACAATTAACTAAAATTATTGTTAAGTAAAGAAAAAAGTTAACAATTATACAGTAATAATATAGATTTTCATTCATGAATACCAAATGGTAGATTGTCAAACATTGTACAGATATTTTAGGCGTTTTTAGGTTTTGTGTTCTCATGTACTACTAAGTACAGTTGTGTGTACTGTGTAAAAAAGGAAGAACTTTACATCGTTCACAAGGCGGAGTTAACAAACACACACAGAACCTTGATATGGATTAGCTGTGCTACGCACAATAACTGTTGTGTGATGTCCATTATGGGAAGTATGTAGGAGATACAGCCCCCTGCAGTATTCTTCTTCTTTGTAACAATGTAATATATATATTATATTGATACTTTATTAGTTTGTATAAACATTTATTTCTTAATTTACAACCCCCTAGACCCCTCTCGTGAATATTTTTTGGTGGAACATGAAAAGTATGTTCTATAAAGCTTCGTTTTACTACCTTTGAAACTATGTAACAGTAAAGTTTATGTTAGAAATATCTGCCGTGTTTTGTTTCGTCCCTTTTCTATCATCCTTATATTTTTTACCACTTTTACCCTTCATTCAGACCTTTTTTTTTTTATAAATTTATATTCATATATTATCCAAAGTTACATGAAATACTGAGCTGGATCTTTAAATGTGTAGCCGTTGCCGTAGCCGTAGCCATTGACGTGGTCGTGGCCGTTGTCGTAGCCGTCGCCACTGCTAGTGCTGGATAAAACATGGATTTTAAATGTTTTTACGTATTATTATTATTATTTTTCTTCTTCTGATTTTTACTGAAAATTCAAAAGGTGGTTGTAATTTAAAGATCGCATATAGCCGTGGCCATGCGTAGCCAATTTTATTTAAAAATCGCTATTAGGTTAATGGCTGTACCTCTGCCACCGACAACGGCAACGACTACACATTAAATTATCCAGCTGTATAATGCAAATGCTTTTTCATTTAATTTTGTTTGTTTTGAACGCACGTATTCTTGTTATAACGAAAAACGTCCACAACCAAGTCGCGTATCAAGTCAAAATATTTACGCCTAATTGAAAGAGGGTAACAATGTTTTTTTTTATAGTGCCTTAAAAAAGGGGATAAATTTAGAAACTTTTGACCAAAGTATCACGCTTTCCGTCATAAAAAGAATAATCCATTACTCTACTATAACGTTATTCAGGATACTTTGGCCAAAAGTGTTTTTAATTTTCCCCTATTTGTTTAGGCACTATAAAGAGCTTCTAGGATAACAATATAGTCTGTTTGGGCGTCTGTAAACGGAAGCCGTTGAACCGATTAATTTCTAATCCTCTAGAATTAGAATCTTTGGGAATGTTTTTTTTTTGAAGCTGTATTAGGCAATTTTGCATGAAGCTTATTATCATACAAAACCCTATGGGATAGGGACGAAGTCACTCCATACTAACATAACTATAATTTGTAAGAATTCGTTTTAAAAATAAAATTGAAGTGTACATTTACAAAATTTAAATATTTCTATAACTTTTCCATGGGTAAAATGTAAAAAGTAAAATTTGCTTTATATTTAAGCATATGAGGATATAGCAAGCTTATAAAATATTCATAGGAGCATGATATATAACTGAGATACATAAAGTATGCTGCTACAGTTTTCCTTTATTTGAAATTATTGAAAAATATTACAGATACATTGCAGAATAATTTTACACCCAAACTGTCTGATATTTGGCCAGGGCAATCTATTCAACTAATTATTTAAAACAAGGATGACTACATTCATAACAGTGGATGCTTAATCATCTGAAAATTTAACTTTGGTATTAGATAAATAACGACAAAAGTTTAAAATTAGGACCCCAAAATCACCAAAGGTATGTTAAATTGAGACAAAGGCAGCTAGAAGCAGTTTGACCGCCATGGATTTTATCTTTATACCCAAATATGCTCCATAATGATAGGAATGTGGACATTAAATTTCAGCCATCTATCTTGTAATGGAGAATATCACGTTTACCCCCTAAACGTTTCAGACGTTGATTTCAAATCTTTGATTACTAATTTTGAATTATGATTAGTTGGTTTTTAACATATTAGTGTCAAAACACTGAACGAATAAATAATCTTAATCTACACAAGGAGTGATTTTATCATCATTAGGGATGAATTTCGATTTAACGTCCATTGTCGTATCACTAAACACAGTTTTTTTAAAAATGCCATTTGCTGGCGTAAAATTGCATACCTATATATGAACAATTCTATCAGATTTTTCCGCGATAATCAGATAAAAACTATTTTTAGTATAGATAAATCATAAAAAAATTCTTTATACTCATTCTTCATTTCAATAATGGTCCTTTAAAAATCATTCCGCTCTGATGGAAGGAAAAACTTTGTTTATTTTTTCAGAAGAAAGAAATTAAGTTTTTTTTTACTAAAAGAAAGTTTGTTTCCAACTCCCAACTGTAAAAGTTTTTGTTTTGTTTTCAATAAATTGTTTGTAATTTGTAAATTGTTGTGGGAGTTAGGAGGAAGATAATAAGTGGAGTAAATCTGGTTGCCATACCTATATATTAGAGCTTTTCACATTATCATTAATTGGTGATATTCATATCTGACGTTTGGATTCTTATATAGAAAAGAGTTTTAAATGTGTTTTTTTGGGGTACATTTAGCCGGAAAAATTAAATGATTATATTATATTATATTGAATGGCGTGAAAATAAAATAATTTTCACAAAACATTCTCAAAATAATAAAATTTGAAGTTTTTAAAAAATCCACCAAAATTTGGAACCCTCTACTGTACACACACTAATGCACACATCTCAACCTTTGCAAATAACACATAAAAATGAACCTTTTCTTCTAGCAAGAGAATAAACTTTGCCAAAGAAAAAGAATGACTTTCTACTTGGATAGAATACAAAGATAAAAAGAAAAGAACAAATTAGAACTTATTTTAGAAAAAATGAGTGTAATATTTTTATGTGGACGTTAGTAATATGTACTCCAGCATAATGTTTGTACTTATACCCAGAGAGAGAGAGAGAGAGGACAATGGGCTGTTTGTTTATTACACTAGTATTATTCGTTGACAAAATATCTTCGGGGTCTTTTACTGAATTTTGATTCGTTGGTTTTTTGAACCACTAATTGTACATTACAGAAGGGATAATTTTGTGTATCATGATTGGTGATATACATCAATTTATCGACCATTGTCTTATCTCTTTAGATCCCTGACTTTTACGAGTTTTTCACAGGGAAAAAGGGGACAAAGGTCTGTAAATTAAAATGATTCCAATTGATAAACACATTTTCTCATTCGTTGGTTTTTGAACGTTGAACTAGTATTGCCCAAATGTTCATTCCAATAATTTTTATTCTAATTTCTTAGACGGGTAATTTTGTTTACCATAATTTTGTGTGTACATTGGCTTATCCTTTTATATACCTGGTTTTACCACAAAAAGTTTTCCTCTCCCCTTTAAAATCTAATCCTAGACTAGCGCATTAGCGTGAATTTATTTTAATATAAGGATTTGTGATGCTGTCTAAAATGGTGCAAAAAATGGGGACAAATTTCAAATTGATTTGACGGGGCTGTTTATTAACGTCACAAGTGAGGGGAAAGAAAAGGGAAGGAGGAAAGAACCCCCCTAGAAAAGAGATGGGGGTATGACGTCACACGCCAAAACAATTTGAAATTTGTCCCAATTTTTTGCACCATTTTAGACAGCATCGGATTTGTTTTTCACAATACATGGTATCAGCTAATCATCCCTCACCTGTTTGACAGCAGTAAAGTTCAAAAGAAAGATAGGCAGGAAAGAATACATCCGTTTACTTATTTCATCATAATAATTGTAAGAAAAAGCATATTACCTAATGCAACCCAGTAATTCTTTATAGTTTGATTGAGCTTGCTTGTAAGTTTGAGTTCTGCCTCTTCAGATATGTCGGTACTGCTCACTATCAATCTTATCCTACAAATGTGTCAAACTTACATTGCTGTATTCTTTTTACACACAAAAAAGGTGTAATTGTTTTTCTGTAAAATAAATCTTACTGATTGTCCCGTTTTATCCTTTATTATTGAACACAGTAATAGTGTCTGACTGATTATGACGTAACAAAAAAAATTAGCCAATGAGAGGCCACTATAAATTTTACCATTGGTCAATAACGGCCTCTCATTGGCTATTTTTTTTGTTATGTCATAATCAGTCAGACACTATTACTGTGTTCTTTATTATTTTATTTCTTGCAAAGCTACTCTGTAAGTTATGTATTTACGTAGGTGTCCTGGTTAGTCTGTCGATATTGATATAAGTTGGGATAGGGAATTTGAAAATATAAATCTTTTTGTCTTCGAGTTTAAATTTTGTGTAATAATTTGGCGGAATTTTATTTATTGATTATTGTTATTTTATAGAGGAAATTTAAGCTTTATTTTCTACTTCAACACATTAAAAAAGTATGTATATTTTTGTACATTGCCATCTGAAAAGATCAAACAAGCTCGATGAAACAATTTTCAATGTCCAAAAAATGTAAATTTCATATTTTGTTTGTGAGTTAACCTCTTATATTTTCTACCTATTTAAATTTAGAAATTCATATATGTGGCTACAACATAGCAACACTGTCAGTTATAAATAATATTAAATAATTGTTACCTATTTGTTTTATTAAGAGAGATGCACATATGTGGCTGCATCTTGGCCACACTCTGACGTAACACCAACGTAGATTTGTCATTATTTCGCCTGATGAAAATAATTTGTTTTAGACATAAATCTTAATATTTTTTACTTTTATTGTTATCCAATGACGATTAAACAAATGTATTGATAATCACTTGCGGTTGCGTCCCAAGCATATAGGATTTCGAAGAAAAGGATGAACAGAAATATAGCCCAAAACCATCCAGGAACCTATGTTAATCCTAATTAAAATTGAGAATTCATTGTGTTCAGTAATTATTACCCTTAATATTAAAAAATACCTACAGAACATTTTCATGATAATTGGATTTTTTTGTTTAGACATACTTTTAACTACAAAAATTTCTTAGATGCTCTGTGGCATTTATGGATTTTTATCAAATCATAGTATCATTGCTACAAATTGTTTAGCTAAAAAACTGTACCTAGTAAGATCCATAGTTCCAGCCACCTGCCAACCATTTACCTTCAGAATACCTATCAGCGTCGACACAAAATATCTCGACTCTACTGCGTCGTTGCTGTCCGCCCACCAGGGGCAGCCACCCAACTTGAACTCCACGGTGCCGTGGTAGTCGCGCTGCTTCTGCAGCCCCAGGTACCAGTGCTTGATCACTGCTTCCTTGATAGCACCAACAAGAATACCCGGAGTTCTCACCAGCCTCAGCCTGTCGTACCTGTTCAGCGACACGGCACAGAACCGGAACTCTTCCATGTCCAGGTTTGGGCACCACTGAAATACTAAGGTGTCCGCGGTCGACTCCAGGTTGACGTTCGCCGCCAGGCGCCAGTTGTTCATGGCGAATATTTTGATGATTTCTAAGAGAACTAAACGGGCTTGTACACTTGCCTTTCCACTATTATACACGGCCTAAACAAAATTAATTAATTTTAAGAAAGAGAAAGGGAAGGGGGGAACGAAAACCCTAGAAAAGAGATGGGGTATAGGTTATCTCCTGATATTGATAGAATAGGTAGGCCAAAATCAGTGACATCTATCCCCATTTTGCTAGGACACTATAGACAGCTACATTGATTTGTAATGATTTAGTATTTCATTTAAAATATTTTTTATTAGAATCCTTTCTATAACTTCTTGTTTAAAATTTGTGGACTTGAAATGGAAATTTTCTTAAAATAATGGTTTAAGGATCCGATTGTTAAGTTTTTTTTCAACGTAAATTAATTGAAAAACGACTTGTGTCAACTTATACAATGCTGCCTTATTTATACGAGCTCATTTCAACCCACACGTTCAAAAACGAGTGTGACCCACCTGAGACCACGGGTTACCATGGATCTTGAGACTTGTAATAACACTGACACTACGATTGTCGTCTGCGAGAGTTTGTTTAGATTTTACACCAGGGCTCCATGTCAAATGAATAACCTAAGAAAAATCACATTTAAGTTTTACATCAACATGATATCTTGAAGAAAATAAAACAGTAAACTGGAACATAATAATCATTTAGATACTTTTTACAATAATCAAGTATTTTCATAATATTAATAATATCTTAATTAAAGCATTATTTATAGAGTAGCTTTGTCTGTGTATTTTTATTTTGGTTTAGGCCTATTATTGCGTATTGTTAACGTAATTCATAGAAAATTTTTTGACGATGGTTTATGTTTTTTGAGTTGTCATTATGATTGGATAACTGTACTATTAAGAAAAGCTATACTGTACGGTGCTAAACAGAAGCAAATAGTACTTTTAGTAATATACAAAAAATGTGAAAACCAAATTTAAATCTGCACCAACAGATAGCTGTTAAATATAGGCTATAATAGTCATTTATTGCATCGTAATATAGAAAGCTATTCGCGGATATTACAATGAAATATTATGAGATTAAAAGCAGAAGACTAAGAAAACTTAATTTTATGATTTTTATTTTATTATTCGTAGAAAATTGTCTGTAATACGATGCTATACATGATTTTTCAGTATGGCTGAGAACCGGTTCTAATCCAGTGGATATTAATCGGTTTCGAAGCCATACTAGAAAGTAGCTTGGATCTACTAACAAGGATATTAGCAGCAGCTAGACATCAGCAAAGCGTTTGATGTTTGTAAATGTACAGACTACAAATAGTTTTATCAGTCAAAAATATAGGGAAGTATTCTGGGGTTATAAAAGTTGTTAAAATTTAAATCAATTTGATTTGTTTAAAATCTAATTGTTGTAATGAAAATAATTTTATTGTCGGATTTCTTATTCCTTAATTTTTTTGTAGGTTTTGTTTTTAAAATATTTTATTACCACTTTATCCTTTATATTTATGGAGCTTGTTTTTTTTCTAAAGGATATGGAGTTACAAATTTGTTATAAGGAAAATTGTAACTGTTTAACAAAAGGTTAAAGTTTTTGATAATTTTTAATATGTATATACAAGATTTCGAAATTACATGAAGATTTTGTAATACTTAATTAATGTTTCAAAATTTTAAAAGATTTTTCCTCTATAAAAGTGGTAATTGTCATAAATGGCTCTTTTTCGGCGCTCTCACACAAAGTATCCTCTTGAGCACTAAAGCCCCTACCTCACCCCTTTTTTAAAAAAAATATTTGAAAATAAGGAGGGTAGTTTTTCAATTGTTTGTTAATTACTTTATATCAGTTTAGGTGGTCTGGTTAGCCCTGCATGGTTAAGGCACTACAGTGCTAACCAGACCTCACGCAGGTGTTAGGTAAAATAAAAAACTTACCCCCTATCTTTAAATTAATTTTAAAAATAGGGAGAGGGGTAGGTTATCAGTGCTCATACAGCCACCTGTAAGCTATTAACGTAAAATTTGTTAAAGCTAGGTCAGCCTCGCGCATTGGACACTCTCCTAATAGGAGAAGATGAAATAGGTGCAATACATGGAGAGAAAATTATCTAATTCTTAAATAAAATATCGAAGGTAACTACTGAACTGAACCTATTGAAAAATTTACGATAATTGCATAGTAGATATTAGATATCAAGTTTATTGTTTCCTAATAGTTGAATTGAATTGAGTATGTACGCAGGGATACAGGTATAGCACAATATTCTTCATGTCAGAATTTGCGGTAAGAGAAAAGACAATTTTTATAATCTTATTTTTTAAATAATTGGGGAAAATGCTTTTACTCAATGAATGCTAAGTGTAAAGATGCCTTTAGATCTAGTGGTGTAAGAATAATAAATGTATTCTAGAGAAAGACTAAACTACATAACTTTTGTGTCACTTTTGAGGAAGACGATCCCCTTTTATCCCATCTCTTTTGAAGAGATTTTCTTCCCCCTTTCCCTTTTTCTTTTCCCTTTATATGACGTCATATAGGAATCGTCTTCCTCAAAAGTGACACAAAAGTTATGTAGTTTAGTCTTTCTCGTATTATAGAGATATTTTATTATTTAATACTTATATTTGCGGGAACTTTTGTTTAATGAAATCTTCCAATTTTTAACATTTACAAAACAGCCTGCTTTATTGCATCAAGATCCATGACAGATCTAAATAGGAAATAAATATCTATATATGAGCTCAAGTTTTCCAAGCGATAAATGTTTATAACTCATAGTGCTTAAATAATCCGTAATAAACTCTCATTGACCAGAACGATAAGACCCATTATTTTACTGTATGAGGAATAAATTCATTTTTAAAAGCGAAGCTTTTCTATAATTAGGGTCGGTCCGTCCGTACGTCCGTCCGTCCGTCCGTCCGTACGTCCGTCCGTAACGGATAGCTTTTTTCGTTAATTTATACATGTTAGAATTGTCCTATCGATTTCAAATTTTGCATGGTGATTCCTTTAGTAGTTAGGTACGATTTAGAAAGCGTAGCAACTCTATAATCATTACCAAAATGTCCGTACGTCCATTTTAAACATGTTGATTTTTTAAAAATTTTTAATTAGTTTTTTTCGTTAATCTAGGCATGTTAGAATTGTCCTATCGATTTCAAATTTTGCATGGTGATTCCTTTAGTAGTTAGGTACGATTTAGAAAGCGTAGCAACTCTATAATCATTACCAAAATGTCCGTACGTCCATTTTAAATATGTTGATTTTTTACTTTTTTAAATAGTTTTTTTCGTTAATTTAGGCATGTTAGAATTGTCCTATCGATTTCAAATTTTGCATGGTGATTTCTTTAGTTGTTAGGTACGAGTTAGAAAGCGTAGCAACTCTATAATCATTACCAGAATGTCCGTACGTCCATTTTAAACATGTTGATTTTGTTACATTTTTAACAACAAATTTGTATGTGACCTGATTATCCGATTGGTCTGATTTTTGGTATACTGAATCCTGAGACAATAAAGTACAATATTATAAGCGAAGCAACTCTATAATCAAGTCCTAAAAATGTAAGTATATCCATAAAAATTTCCGTTTGTCCTACCGTTTCAGAGCTTCGCTTTTATGGATGTTGTCATCCTTGTTTTATTTCATGTTGATTACAGGAAGATAATTTGAAATAAAAAATATTAAGATTCTAAAAAGAAAGAAATCGTCTTGGAGAAGATAATGGAAGAATAGGGTTAATAGTCAGAATTCAGATAACCAAAAGAAGTAAATAAAACATTGAATAAACCTAGCCAATAGCGAGATAATTTTATATCGAGCCCAACACTAGTTGTATCATAATATCATATTAGCTTTTTGCTAAAAGCTCTTTATAGTGCCTGCACTATAAAAAGCTTTATACCTTACTATTCTCTAGACATATATTAAGTATTATTAATAGTCCATTGTGGTATCCCTGTAATCTTGCTATAAATACTTGAATTATCCACTGGTGCACAGTTCTCAAGTGCATTTACAGGGTGCGGCACATAAATCCGGACTTTTTTAAAACGGCCATAGCGTCAAAACTACTCGACCAATCAGGACGTTTAAACCCACTATGAAAAGCTTAGGTAATGACCTTTTAGCACAAAAAAATCTTTGAACGAAAATGGACGTGTATTCCGAGCTGGCCGCGCATATGTTCAGCAAGGCAGATTCGAAATGCGCAGGTGGTTTAATCTTGATTCTCGACTAGGGTCCACTAAATCTGACCTCAGCCCATCTGTAGGTGAGGTAGAGTTATGTAACTTGCTGGAAATATTGTTAGATACACAAGTAAGACACTTGAAAAGACTAGAGCTCTCTATCTAAAATGGCTTGGCCGTAGTACTCCAGCAAAGTGAAATGGAGCAGATTTTGAGATATAAAAAACGTCAAAAACCGTGAAAAATTGTGAGTATTTCTCGGTTCTCGATTTCAGGGACCCATATGGAACTTAAAAACTCATTTTAGACTATGGGTTGCGCTGACAACCCTAGCTGAATCGTTATGCCAATTCCAAAAAGGTAAAAAACGTCGTTATAGCTCAACTGTGGTCCAAATGAGAGCCTTCGTGTCTAAGGGTAGCTCGAAAGTTGGGTTAATTTGGATCCTGCAGTTACTCACATTCCTATGGAAATGTGGCCTCCCAGCAGCCTGATCTTAATTCAATGGACTTTTGGGCCTTCAGCTACTTTGAAGCATGCACCAATACACGTGCCCATATCACAAAGACCTCTCTCATTGCCACTATCAAGGAGAACTTCGCCAGCTTGGACAGGTTCATTTTGACCTGGGCCTGCCGGCGGTTGAGGAAGCGGGTAGAGGCGGTGAATGAGACTAGCAGCCATTTTTTTAAATAACCTAATAGTCAAATACCTATTCTGCCTCTCAGTTTTTAAAATTCAATAAAATCTTTAAAATTGACGATTTTATGTTCATTTGTTTAAAAATTAGAAAAAGTCCGGATTTATGTGCCGCACCCTGTACATACATACATATGTATACATAATTTCATTGGAAAATTTATTTATTAATTCATTCTATTTTATATAACAAAATAATTGTTTGGCATAGTCCAGTATGTTTATATATATTTTATTAAAGTAGTTTTAAAAAAAATATTTTCCCCAGCTATATCTGGACAAAAATAACAAGGAATAGGATAATAGACAATTAATTAATTTACTCCCCAGTTATGATTAACAAAATTATTCCTTGTGTGGATTTAGACAACAAATGAGAAAACTCCAAGGGGTTAAAATTTTATTATCTTATAGGACTTATTTAGTCATATTTTCATATCAATCAAGAAGAAAATAATAAAGATATTAAGAAATCTAAATCAATAACAATATTTAAAGTTTTTACCAGCTTTAACTATAATGGGTGAGGCATTCTTTAATATATTTCTTTATAAATTACTTTACGCTCTGGAGGAACTAAAACCCATTGTTCTAAATTGTAATATAGCCTAGTTTTCCGTTGCCCTTGATACTATTATTTAATTGGTAAACCATCTCAACAAAAGTTACGTATTGTCCTTAATTGAATCTTTAGCTAGTTGAAATGTTGTAACTAAATTTTCAGATGAAACATACATTCAGAAATATTTGTAAGTAGGGGGGGGGGGGCGTGGGGGGAGATACACTGTTAAAAATAATTTTTTTTTTTAGCATCAGATGATACTCTATATTCTTCACATTAATGTATAGTATCAATCCGTACATACTAGGAAAAAAACCTCATTACGATACAAGGAAGTTTTCAATGCTGTATTAAGTATTAGGTAATGTTTTGTGAAGTAACATGTAGTACTTAATAATGTATTTGTCTGTAGAGTATTATCCAATACGATCTTGGGAATAAAATTCAATATGGTAGAAGTAAGTTTTTAATACTCTCCTTTGCAATTTTTGATATGCTCTATCATAATTTTTGATACGCTGTACAGTATAAAACTGTTTTACTTTGAATGAAAGATCAGTTTATAATATATTGTTATTATATGTACATATACATTTTGTTATATCAACAAACATACCAAGCAGAGCCATAAAAGTAAAACATTAATTTAATTGTAAACTTAGTAAAAAAATTACTTTAAAGATGTTTAGGACTAAACATTATCCTTAAAAATAAAAACTATGGTCAGTCATAATTACAAAAAACAAAACTATAAATCTGAGCATAAATAGTAACATTTCATCTTTGTCTAAAACGACCAAGCATTGAAACACTTCCATGAGAGGTGTGCACGAATGGTGTCTGTTTCAATTATTCTTTACAGTACAGATTCGTACCCTAGAACGTATGAATAGTTACTATTTTAATAAACCATTCTCTTGCATATTGTCTGATACGCTACAGCGTATGAAATAGTACTAAATCAAGAAACATTTCTACAGCGTATTTTCCGATACCCTACAACGTATAAAATATTACTATTTTTATAAACTTTTCTACAGCGTATTCTATAGTACCCTAGAGCGTATCAATCGATACTAAAAAAATGTATGGGTTCTGTATAGTAATAATTATTGTGTTATATAGTATTACATAGTGTTATATATTAATTATATAGTTGTAGGGTACTTACGGGTCCAATACTCTCCAGAGTATCAATTGATACTAAATAAAAAAATTATTTTTAACAATGTAATGAAACTTGTTACCTTTATAACTCTTTCCAGCATAACTTTGGGAATATTGATAAGAAGTAGAGTGTCTGTAGAGTAGGGGGCCACACACACAAATTTATGTGAATAATAGTGCACAGCCACCAGGTCTACACTCGGGTCTCGTAGTTTCATAAAGATGGTTCCATTTGTGCGTGTACGTGTCACATCAGAACATATTGCCACATCATACCTGAAAAATAAATTTTAAAAATATTAGCTCCTTGTTACACCCGATGTTATTGAAGTAAATATACAATTTTAGTATTACAACGGACATATCATCTGCATGACATTCTCGACTTAGATCCAGTTGATCTCATTATATATTACTTTTTACATTTTTTTATTAAATCTAAATTTTTAATTTTTATTGGTTGGCTATCCTCGTGTTTTTTTTTAATCTTCCATCAACTTATCCCAGTAAATATGATATACATTTTAACAATGTTTTATGCAATAATAACAAACATCGATCAATCAAACAATTATTTCCATATTATGATATTATTCTACATAAAGAAATTCTGGGCTCGACAGCCACAAAAATAAGAAAGACAACATACATAAAAGCGAAGCTCTGAAACGATAGGACAAACGGACATAAACACTTGAAGAGTATCAGAACTGAAAAAGCAGAATAAAGTTAGTTCGCTTATTACATTGTACTTTGTTGTAGTAAAAATCAGAAATCCAAAAGGATAATTATGTCAGATAAAAAAATGTTGTTAAAAAGTTTAAAAAGCAACATGTTTTAAATGGACCTAGGATTCCTTATAACAATTATAGAGTTGCTACGCTCCTTAATCGTACCTAACTGTCATAGGTATCATCATGCAAAGTTTTACATCTATAGGACAATATCAAAATGCTGCAAGCAGATGCTGATGGTCATTAAACTGGGTGATTGATGGCGGCTGCCGAGCCGTAAAGGAAAAAATACCAAATGTAAAACATTAAGGAAAAAAGTAATAAAGAAACAATATATCCTTGATAAGGATCTTGTATCTAAAAACAGATTAACATTTTTTTCGTATTTATTATTTTCCTGTCTACCGCCGTTGTACAAAAAAAACATAAATTAGATGCAAATATTTATGTTTGCTGGGTCGCTTCAAATGTACATTTTATGGATGCTAGGTACTAGCCTTCTGTTTAAGCCAAACATTATTTCTGGTTTTGGAGGGTGTCTTAAGAGACAATGGAGATAAATTGATGTACATCCCTAATGATGATAAACAAAAGAAAGGGTTCATAGTAAATTGAGTACCACTTTAATTATATGTCTAATGTCCCCTCCCTCCCTTTAATTAATGATAAAATAACACGTAACTTAAAGAACAATCATTTTAGAATCCTAATTTAATTTAAAGATAAAATTGGTGGCTATAATTTTATCTGTTTTGAGTCTATATGCGATTATAGATATCTCATAAACTGTTTAATCGAATACAATATGATAATTAGGGAAGCTTCCTGTAGTTTTATTTGAAAGAAAGTATATTTTATATTTTTTGTTGAATAAAAGATACTATGTGCTTATAATTGATTATGTGTGTAATATTTTTTGCACTTTTCAAGTACATTTGTGGATCATGTTTCTATTTTGTTTTTAAAGTAACATAGTAACTATATGATTAAGATTTGTTCATACGTCCAAACAAACGACTGTAAATCACTACAATACCATTTAGTAAGTTATTTTTTTATAAACTAGTTTAATAAAAGTAGGACAATCATATAATAATCCTTAAAATAAAAATTCAATTTTCTTAAATAGCCTTTCGTTTTGTTATATGTTTTTTTAGCATAAAAAAGAAAGTTTGCTTTTGATGTCATTTTATACTAAAGGGCATCAAAATGTAATTATGTTGCCAATGATTTTCTTTTTGTGGATAAAATCACCCTTGTTCAACCATGTTTCTTTTCTGTTTTATTTAACCTATCTAATTTCATTGAGTCCTTGGCTCCATATCTTTTTCCAGTATCCTGTGCGAGGAAGGAAGTGGAAGGGGGGGGGGGGATATGCATGTATGGAAGCAAACATAATTAACAAAGTTTGCAACACCCTTCTCTTCCTGTTTCTCCTTTTCCACATTTAGCACAATTTCTAGGACTCCCCCCCACCCCCTCTACCCGCCCCAACACAACCTGTGGTTCAACAATTGTAGTGAAAAGATAAACCTATATCTGTTTGTCTGGCTGAGAATGCAAATATTAATTCCTTTATAGTTGGTTACTGTAGAGCCTGAGCTGGCAGGACCCACCAGGACAGGTGCAGTTAATATTCAACATCCTAATTAATTTAAGGTTTACAATATTTGCTCTCATCCCCCCCCCCCCTCTCTCCCTCTCTCTCCAAGCAGTCATGCATTCAAGGCAAGTTTTCTTTCAACTTGATACTGGATAAGATTTTGGTTAATTTAGTTGTGTGTTTGTAAGAGGGGGGGGGGGGGGGGGAATTGCAAAGGGGGCTAATTAAAGATCAACCTTGCCTTGACTAATTGACTTTTGGAATGTCGAATTTTTTCAACAAAAAAAAGTTTAACTAATCAAAAGGTTTTTTTTCCACAACCTACTAACTCTTATTCTTCCCCTTAAAAAAACCACTTACCCTTATTTATAAACTAAAACCATATTTACACCTGAAGATAACTCAAAATTCCAATATTTGGTATTCCCATACCCGTTACTTCAAAAAAAGCGTGATATTTTAAATGATCTTAAACTTTGTCCTGTTTGTCTAAGATAATTCGTAAAAAATAAGTTAGTACCACAAATATCTAAGGAAGGATTCTTAGGCTAAATTATCATTTGGGGCTATTTGAAAACAGTATAAAAATTACAGATATCATTTGTACTTAACCCTGATACTAATTTATTATTGTGAAGATTAAATGTTGCGCCTGTGATGAATTATTATTCATTAATATTCTGTATCTGACAGTTACAACAGAGTGGGACAATTTATTAATCATCTTCTATCTAGACACATGTAGTAGTAGCCTGTACCAAAATTTATTAATCATCTTCTATCTAGACACATGTAGTAGTAGCCTGTACCAAAATTTATTAATCATCTTCTATCTAGACACATGTAGTAGTAGCCTGTACCAAAATTTATTAATCATCTTCTATCTAGACACATGTAGTAGTAGCCTGTACCAAAATTTATTAATCATCTTCTATCTAGACACATGTAGTAGTAGCCTGTACCAAAATTTATTAATCATCTTCTATTTAGACACATGTAGTAGTAGCCTGTACCAAAATTTATTAATCATCTTCTATTTAGACACATGTAGTAGTAGCCTGTACCAAAATTTATTAATCATCTTCTATCTAGACACATGTAGTAGTAGACCTGTCCAAAATCTTTATTTGGGAATAATGCATTTCATGGCAACGCCCCTTTTAAATGGCTTTTAATAGGTTATTTTATGGTAGGTCAGGTTATATTGGTTTAGGCAATTGGCCTTGCAGAGTTAGAGCAACAAGCAGGGGCTAGAAATAGGAGAAACACTACTGTAAAAGTACGACGAATCGCCCCTTAAGGGGCGTTGCCACGATAGTAACTATACCCCTTTATTTTTATTTTCCTTGTACTAAGCTACAAAAAAAAGTTGAACTGGGATGCCAAAAAATTAAATATGCAAAATTTCATTTTTACCACAAAATTGTTTTAGTAACAAGTACCTAAATCTTCAAGTAAAAAAAATACTGTATCATCCCTACTTTTTGGCTGGTTTTAAAGATTTAAACAAAATTAGGTTTATATTGAAAACTTTTATTGATTTTTTCACCAACATTAGCGGTTAAAAAACAAATATTTCTTATTTGATACAATTTTAACTATTATATATTTCACATAATTAAAAAAGTAATTAATATGCCTAAGAATTTACTCTATTATTTTATCCTAAAATTGCATTGCTATTATTAGACATGATTTGTCAAAATAAAAGATAGTAAAACATGAAAAAAAAAACAAAGTAGAAATAATTTACAGGCCTGATCTAGACATACATACATATGAATACAACTTTTATCTTTATTTTTCTAACATAGATGACTTTTGGTGTTATCTAGGTGCCTCAGCAAAAAATATTTTTGTTTCGTAAGTTTAGATTTTACTTGAAATAGATATTTCTAAACACCCAAAATAGCCTAAACCATGCCAAAGTACAGAATAAATGTCCATTTAAAAGTACATCAAGCCATCAAAAAAAAAAGATTCTGTTCATAGATGCAATATTGCTTGATCATTCAATACCTTGGGATGTAAATAATTTTGATTATTTAAATATCTCATTTTTGGGAAAGCATACTATACCTATAAAATTAAGAGATGGTTAAAATATCGGTGTGCTTGGCCACTGATGATGAACTATAAAGCTTTATGGAATGTTTTTGTTACACAATTAACTGGATCTCAAAAATTATGATTTTCAAAAAATAAATAAAAAAATGCTTACCCAATACAGTACAAAGCACCAAGGACTCTACAGAGAGCTACCCTGACAAGCGTAGCATCCTCTTTCCCCACAGATGTTTCTCCTGATTATTGTAACATTTCTTATCTTTGTTAACCCTGTCTTTATAAGATTGGGCTATTCTTCAAGTATTTGTCGATCGGTTGGTTATTTATTATCATAAATAAAGGTACTTGATATTAAATTTATTTAAATGTCCTAATTGGAATGACTTAATATTTTTTTCTTGTTTTTAATCAAATCTTTTATCAAATGATAAAAAATCAAGGCTTTTAATCTTCCTTTTTAAAAGAGAAACTTTTCTCATTTAAGGTCAGTGTGTTTGTGTATCCCAAATTGACAGAACACACAGTTAATTTGGGCATGTTAGGATCACATCCTATTTCAGATTTATCTTAAACTTTGTTCAGATTTTTAGATAATATTTCATTACTTATTATCTATTTAATTTGTCTAATTCATTTGTTGAGCATTTTTTTATGGATGTTATCATCTTTATAAATTGCATTCAAAACTTCCTATATATTTCTCTCTATACACTAAAGATGCTTAAGAAATATACTCAGGTTGAAGGTAAAGGTTATATTTAGTATCCCTCTAGTATATTCTCAAAATAGGTGTCCCATCACTTCCACACAAAAGAAGAAGAAAAATACCCTTCAAAATCAGAAATCAGTATGTCCGAATTTAGAAGAAGCACCAGACTTATAAAAGCAAATAATTACATAAACGCATTTGATACTAAACTTACCATCAAAGCTTTGATAATATCACATTCAACAAAATATTTAATTCAAAATCTTTAGTAATTACAAATTTCAAGAAAAAATTAGAATGTTTACCTATTTTGATGTTTTTACATATGGAATGGCGGGGGGAAATTAAGATCAAAATTACTTTCAGATAAGTAAGCAATATATTTGTATACTTTTTTGATGTTGGTGAAAATATCAATTTGAGCTGTTGATATTAGGAAATAATGGGACCTCTTGAAAATACCGCATTAGCAGGATATTTTGCGACAATAAATGAGGTTTTATTGTCACTTTTAAGTAATCACGTGTTTCTTAATATTTTTCTGATAAATAATTCTTTCAAAGAAATGACCGGTTCTCTTGAGAGTAGAATAGAATGTACTAAATGCCAAGATAAAGATCCTAACCAACCGTTTTGCTTCAGAATTTAACATCTTAATCATGTGAAATCGAAAGATTTGGATGGGAGGTTGTTCCGTGTTGGTCGGTTTAAAGGAAGTTAGATTTACTTAACCAACATAGTGTTTTCCATTCCAGATTTTAAAAAAAATTCTAATTGAATGGGAGAATCTAATAAATTTTTACGCCAAAATTTAGGTATAGTGGCATCTAGGGGTGTTAACACCTCCCCCCCCCCCTCCCCACTCGCTAGCATAAAAGCAGCTTATTAAACACTATCAATCAAAATACTTAAATTACTGGAAAATTTATTGTCAATGATTTAAAATTGATGATGTTGAATGTTAAGATTACTCTGCTAGGACTATTTCAAATATTTCAACCTCAGGTTTTAAATAGTGAAAGGGCAAATGTGCATTGCTTAAAGGGATAAACGGTAAAATATATTTTCCAATTTAGATTTCTATGAAAATTCAAAACAGGAGCGCATAGATAAGTTTTAAAACATGTAAAGTTTTTCTAAGTTTTCAAACCTTTAAAGCCAAGGAGTGAAATTGTATAAAACCTCGTTATGTTTATCAAGAAATCAGACGAAGTATTGAAGTTATGGTTTATGGAACACACTTTTAATGAAAAAAGCCACAATTAATTAAATACAATAACATCAATTGTCAAAAAAAAACTGAAGAAAAAATTCTTAATTGTTTGATAACATTACTAATAACATAAGGACGTGTGTTTGTTTATTTTCTATAACAAAACCTGGCACATAAATAATACTTTCTATCTATTAAAAAAAAAGTTTTCCCATCCGTATATTCTAGAATGCTAATACTGGCAGCCATTCAAAATCATTTCAAATCCTTTTGCCATTACAGTATGTTGAAAATATTTAAACATATAACAACACTCATGGATCAGTTTAGAATAGCCTGACCTTGCTTTTATTGTCATAATAATTCACAATTCCAATTTTTAATGTTCATTTTAGAAAAACAGGACTGAAGAAATTGTTTTGTTCTTAAATCGTTGGATATATAGATGTTTAAAGTTTGTGATATCTTTGGATCCCTGAAATGACTAGCCAAAAGCTGTATTAATATTCTAGAAAACTTTATGAGCAAGTATTTGGCTATTTTTGGGATGGTTGCTAACCTTCGAGAGGTGATTCTATGATGACATGTACAAGATAAAATTTAAAATTTATTAAAAGGAACAAGAAAATCTGTAGGAATTTAGCCCTCTATCTTAAAAAGAAGCCGAGAAAATAACTTTTTGTTAAAGATATTTAATACGTTTTATAGAGTACCTACGCTCATTACAAAACACAAAAATAAAGCCAAGTGTAATGGACAACAAAATAAATTTGTTTTTCTTTGTAAAAAGTGTATAAATACTCCTCTCCTTTCCTCTAATACTTAAAGTATTTAAGGACAAAAGTGACTAACTTGAATAGATAGATCCTTTTCACAAATACGTTGTGGGATATGCGTAGATTATAATTCTCCAGTTCTGGTTCCAGGACATACGCTGGAGTGACAAACGTCGGAGTGTACAACGCAGGAGTGGACAAAATACTAAATTAAGTGTTTTTATACAGGTTAGGTTAGGTTAAGATATAGAAAAACAAATAAAAACCAGCCGTTACCGAGATCTTTAGGTTCAGACAGTAAAACGTCCCAAACGTCGAAGTGGACAAACGCAGGAGTGTTAAAATATTGATTTAATTAAGTATTTCTATACAGATTAGGTTAGGTTAAGATATGAATGTACAAATAAGCCCCCCCGCAGTGGTTAGGCATTTAACAAACCTACAAGATGGTTTAAAGTAGGTTAGGTTATGTGAAGAGTACACTCTGACGTTTTTCCAGCCCGAAATTTGTCACTCATGCGTTTCTCCTAAGACCAATTCTCTTAGCTGATAATTTTCTACGTTTTGGTATTTAGAAAAAAATAAATTATTTTTTATTTAGAAGGGATTGGGAACTACAAATTCTAATTAGTTTAATTATATTTCTTTTGTTGAACTTTTATAGATAGCAATTCACTGATGTGATAATATTTTAAATATGTCATAAAACTAAGGTAGAATCACCGCACATGTGTACAGTAATCTACCCTCATCCCACACTGAAATAAAAATTTCTCTGAAAACACAAACAGTTTTCTTTTTATATATATGAGATACATGTCAACTAATACGAACAAATAATTTATTTCCTCTCTTTTTACCAAAAAAGGATGATTATGGTCCACGGTAGAGTTTACAAAAACTGATATTATTAAAACAAACATATATATATAGCTCATACAAAGTGTAGGTCATTTTTCCTTTAGCCGTTAGTAGATCAAAAACAAACTTTTTTCAATGCGCATATTTTTATGCTAATTTAGGTAAGGGTTATGAGAAACCTTCTTCAGATGCTGAAAACTCTTTTTAAAATTGAAAATAGAAGAGGGGTAAGATACTAATTGGTGTATTTGAGAGATTAGACCTAATAAACAGGTGAAGATTTCTCTCAAAATGTCTGTTGAGCACTGAATCCCCTTTCATTATTAAATAGATTAAAAATAGGGGAGGGGTAGTTCGTCGTTTGTTTGTTTATTACTTAATCTAGGGAAGGTTTGGCCAGGTTATGGGTAGACCCTCATCGTAAGGACACAGCAGGTAAAGGCCTACATAGCTAAAACATTCCGCAGGGCATAGACAAAAGGATATTTGTACGGGGAAAAATGCATTAATTTGTGTGGTGAGTCACTTAAATCAGGGCAAGTAGTTTTATGTACCTCCAGCACGAGTGTGTAATAAATCGCACAACGGCATGCTATAAAAGTTTCCCAAATGTAACGTTATTGATTAACTGACAACCTCCATTGTGGGAAAGCTACGTTGCCAAAAGCATAAATGGTTTTAATGGCGTGTGTAACTTGAGGATAAAAGATTTTACGAGTTTTATATGACATTAAACATGTCATCGTGGTTTCTTTCTAACGGACAAATTATCAAATTCATTAATAAAATTTAATTAAATTCTACAAAGCTTCACTTCCCCAAATGTATAGTTTATTTGTAAGGGTATTTGCCGTCTATATTCAATAACTTTTATTACAAATAAATTTATATTGGAAGGCTATGCTGGTATATATATCTATGGTCAAATTTTAAACACTTTGAGTCTTTTTAATTTAAGCTTATTCATGTATAAATAGATATAAAACTAATCAAATAAATTATTGAAGGCAATAATGAAAAAAAAAGATTTAATTGTTCTTTTTTAATTATGCACATTAATTTAAAAAAATAACTATATTATAATTAAAAACATATTTGCCATGACTATTAAACACTTTCTCTGGGTTTATGTACATTTTTCCACCTTCAATAAGGCATAGAATGATTATGAAGTTTGAATTGCTGGAATCTGCAATAAAATGGTGCATATTTTTACTAAAAATGCACATTGGCACAATATAAAGCTATATACAGCATAATGTATTAATACTTGAGTTTGGTTTTAAATGAAATGTTTGTAAAATAACTATTTGGTTCATTATTTGCGCATTTTGAGTGAGACATTTGTTAAACTGATATGATAAGAAATGATATATTTCCTTTGAAGAAAGGTTTCTCTAGAACCAGATCAAAAATATTAAATCTTCCCGTGAAACCAGTCTGGTAGTCACTAAAACACAGATAGCCGCACTTCTGGATCGGGAGCAGCTGTTCCAGCCGTTCCTGGACACAGCTGGCAATGTTCTGGTCCACATTGACCAGCCGGATGATGCACGGGTTCCTAAAGGACATGGAGAAGAACTGAACAGGGCGGGTGACTGGGAAGCCAGTCGCTGAATATTCATAATTCTCGTCTAGGTCATCCATCCTGATTGTTGTTGTTTGTTGGAACTAGTGATTAAACTGGCATTATTTCTACAATTACGAGGTTACAAAAACTAGAATCTAGCGAAGCGCTGGTCATCAAAACATACATCTAAGTTGTGCTTTGATGAAGCTTTGTGGAACCCACTTATATCACACTCTTGTGCTCCAGACGTTTACAACTCTTAAACTTATGTTCAAGGAGAATTCCTTGGCTCACAAAAATATTTCAAATTGTTGCTTATCTGTTCGCTACAGCTAATGCGAATCTAATTTAAGTGTTTTTTTTCTGTAAATGTTGAGGAGCGGGGGCACTTCTGCCCCTCTCAGCTGAACCAACACACTGGAAGGAGACTCTCAGAGGAGAGGAGTGTGTGTGTGTGTGAAAGGGAGAATGTGTGTGTGTGTTTGTATTTGTGTATGTTTCATCTGCTTGGGGGTGTGGGGGGACTAGTATGAGTGAGCTGCCTCTGTGTTTGCATCCTCTGTTTAGCATTCCCTCTTATTCTCTCTGTATTGATCCCACAGCATCCTGAGCTCTATTCTTAAAAATCAATCCCGGATAATGGAGATAGGATCACAAAAATTATTTTGTTAAAAAATCTTCCAATTTAAAATTCAAAATCATCAAAATTTGTAAAATATCTAAAGCAGCTTCTGCGATTAAATTTCTTTTAAGAATGGAGCTCTGATGAGAGCATCCGAGGAGGTTCCAGTCACCTGGACCCCACCCCACTAATATCTTCCCCCATTCTATTCAAAATGCCAAACCCCGCCCCTTTTTTGTGCTCCCTTGGAATGGCGACCCCACCCCATTCTTGTTGTTTAAAAGCTAGACCACAAAGTAGGCAAAGCAAGTACAAGAAACATATGGACAAATTATATTTATCAAGAAAATATTTTTTTTATACAATTAAAAAAAATTTGATTCTTTTTTCCTAACTTAGAAATTGAAATTCTTATATCATTTTTTGCTAAGATTTTACATGTATAATATTATCAAATATCTTATGCTATTTTAAATTGTTAGAGCAAATTCTTACAGGGAATAATATAAACAAAACTGGTAATTCTTTTTATTCATTTTTTATTCATTGAATTAAATATATTCTATAAAAAAACCTTATTTGTATATAACATTCTTGTAAAACTCCACCCCTTCCCAAAAACTATGAAAGGCCTTAACCCTTTTCAGTCCTATCTCACTTTCTCTCTCTCTTTTCTTTGACATTTTCATCCATATATACATTGTACATACATGTACATATTAGAGAGTTTACAAATAACACTAGGTTTGGTTATTTAATTTAATAGTTAGGTTATTCTAGCTATTTATGTTAGATAGCTCAAATTGAAAGTAAAAAAATATACCTGAATTTAATACTAAAGATGTTATAACAGCAAAATTCAAAGTACAATAAAATAAACTATTTAAACTCAAAATATTATCAAATCGAAGAATAAAAAAAAATTGCTAGAATTATGTTCGTTATTACAGAGTTATTTTTTACGTGATTAGGAAAATAAAGCAATTGAAAAAGGTTATGCTTTTTTAAACACTCTAATGTACATAGAATCCCTCTCCCATCTACCATTCCTGTAGTACATTCCCTTTTTCTCTTTTCTTGATCTGAGAAAAGCTTACTGAGAGAGAGAAAGAGACGCTGTTAGCCAGCATTATAGCATATGGGTATGCTCTCTTCTCACTTCCCAGCCTCAACTTAAATATCAGAAATGAATGTCATTGTAATCTTTAAACAAAGTAGCAATTTTGTGTGTATTTGTTGTTTACAGTTGCACCCATTTAAATGGACATCACATTTGCTTTATGCTTGATTATGATAGGACAAACTATTGTATGAGGAAATATCTTGATGCCCCCAAAGAATATATTTTTCCTTTTTATCTGCATGTACTTTAGACAAATAGTCTTTTTCAGCACTAGGTGGGGGCCCTTTTATGTGTATTTATCAGTGTGTGTGTGTGTGGGTGTGTGTTTGTGTGGCTTGGTGTGGGTAAGTGGAAATGTATGTTTGTAAGTATTATCGCTTTTCGCCTATTGTGTGTGTGTGTGTGTGTGTGTGTGTATGTGTGTGTTTGTGTGTGAATAAGACTTGTTTGTTTGTGGGTTTCTATAAGTTTGTTGCCTTACCCTTATATTAAGCATTAAACATTAACAAAATAATAATAAAATATACCAATATTTACATATTATTAAATTTAAAACTTAAAATGTAAGAAGAGCAAACGTTTTTTATTTTCCGATATTTTAAGAATAATTTGTAAAAATGTTGAGACTTTGTAGTTTGTTTTTCTTTGTGTCTATGCCAAGCACTCTCTTTTCCCTGTAAACAATTATGTCAAAATACATTAGCAGCAAAGCTCCCAGATGTTAAAAAGTCAACAAAATTACAAGAATAATCAAACAGACATTTTCTCAATCTTTAATAGAAGCTTAAGAAATCCCACTTTTTCCATAATACCCTCTCTCATCTATGCTCTAGCATAAAGACAAAGTGACCTATAGAGTAGTTGCTCTGCTTATTGTTCATTAAGTATAGAGTACCTTCTCTCCTAATAAATGCCTGGCAAATAGGCATCAACTACACCACATACCAATAAATATCAATAAGAGCAATAATAGGTAAAAGAATAATATTTGTTTTATTTGTAATCTAAAGGCTTCGCCCCTATAAGTCTTTTTAGTGTGTGGGGGAGATTGACTTCCCACCATCTTGCGAAAGTGGAGACACTCCTCCCAATAGAGTTATAAATTTTGCCGGAACCAATAGTAATATTAACTGGCAAATCAGTCCAGCAGTTAACAAGATCATTCGTTGCATACACACAGAAGGCCCCCTTTTGCCTTTACATAAAAATCCTTGCCTATTATAAACATGCAGGTGTTAAAATATTTTGTTAAATGTCTTGCTGAAGTCAAGGTGCTATATACATATATCTTTATATCTGTGTAGACATTAAATACATACGCGTATCCTCTCTTTATTTTATTATGACTTTTAATAGCGTGATGATGTAAGAGTATTTTATGGAGGGATAGACCATTTGTTTTAGATACATAATTTCAAAACTTGGCATTCCTGTTGGTTGTTAATTGAATTATTTTTAACTATTTGGTACGGTAAAGGTGAACCATATCGGTTCAGTGGTAAGCGAGATCCTTTTGTGGGGGAGGGGGCGATTACCCTCAATTTTGACTTTGGTTTTAAAGAAAAAAAAATAAAAATTTTGGCGGGGGATGAATTTTCTAGGGGTGATTTATCTTGGGAGTGTGGTTGTATCCTTCCCCGAAATAGTTATAAACTTAACCAGGACATGTGAGTTAAGCAATTAATTAATTAATCATTTTAAATTATGAAACTTAAATATGTTATGTTTTTCCTCGCTTCAAGTGTCATTTTTAATGACATTAAAAAATACCGAAATAGGAAAATACACGAGATTAGTTCATGCTGCACAGCGAACTTTTTGTCCCCCCCCCCCTCCCCTCCCGTCTCCTGTATTTTAAGATCCCTTGATAATCTATAATACAAAGTAGCTTGATGTCTGTTTGTCTGTCCGTCCGTCCGTCTGAAGCTTAAGATCTCGGTAACCTCTGAACTTCTACTCTTCAGGGAATAAAGCTACTGGTCCTGTGGTGGTTTTAGGCTATTTTCTTGGGGGGTGGGACACCCCCAACCCCCCAAAAAACAAAAAAATCCTCCCCCGCTTTTTTTTGCAGAACATTTCCTTGGTCCTTTTTTTTTGCAGAACATTTCCTTGGTATTTTTTTTTGCAGAACATTTCCTTGGTCCTTTTTTTGCTGAAGATTTCCCTGGTCTTTTTACGAATTTCGCCTTAGTTTTTTTTTATCACCTCTTGGGGCAAAGCCCCTAGAGGCTAGGGGCGAAGCCACTAGTGTCCCATAATAGGACAACAAGAAAAACTATAACCACAGGAAGTCCATCAGATGTTACTGATAAAAATCTGACCTTTAAATTCGTATATATAGTAGGATTTTCGAACCTTTAACGGCAAAGTAAAATTTTAGCTTATATACAAAGAAAACTAGCGTTACATACGCATTATTAGATATACACAAGTAAAACTAATTTACAGACAGAGTGAGAAAATCTCTGCTGTATATAAACTCGTAAAATATCTAAAAGTATCGCAACAGATAAATTGTTAGTTTATAAAAACTTTCTGACGGTCGCCGGCCAAGAAGAAGATGTAATGTAGATTCTAACTAATACAAGGATAAAGACATCCATAAAACAATCTAAACAAATACGACGAACTACAGAGTTGCTACGCTTCCTAAATTGTAACTTACTTTAATCGGTCAAGGATAAATCAATGAACATTCCTAATGATGCTACACAAAATTCTCCTTTTGTATATTTCAATTAGTGGTTAAAACGTGTGGACACTGAACTAAATAAACCAACCAATTAAATTCAACTAAAGTTCAATAAGAAAACGTTATAATAAAACTTTGGGGAATAGTTTAATAAACAGCTCAATGTCTCCTCCCCCCCTTATGGTAATCAATAGGATAACTCTAGCTGACGAAGCCCAATCTGTCCTACTTTTGATTAATATGACGTCATAAAAATGAGGGAGATGAGAGGAGAAGTGGGAAAGAAAACCTATAAAAAAGAGATGGATAATTCCTCATGTTTATGACGTCACATGAATCAAAAGTAGGACAGATTGGGCTTCGGCTTAATTAATAAACAGACCTTTCTGTTACGGACGGACCAACTCTGAGTGTAGAAAAGCTTGGATTTCAAAAAGTAATATGCTTTATTCAAACAGTAACTGAATCTCCCCTAGACTATAGGGAACGAAAATGAAGTACATGAAAAATTGCCCTAAACCCAACCTAATCACAACAACAGCCATTTCCGAGATCTTCAGCTTCAGACAGTAAAACCCTACAACTGTGTATTTTTATAGGAAATGATGATATTTCCTATTTGATTAGTAAATATATTTGATGTTGGCTGTTAACTAGGTTTCTCCTTAACTCACTAATAGATTTCTGTTCCATTACACAAGACAAACAAAAAAACAGACCAATTTTCTTATTTCTCTGACCATACATAAATACACACATAAATGAATATATATGTATCAGATAAAAAGGGTAGGAATTGTGTTAATATATCATCCCTGTTTTCTAAGTAGTAAAGGAGGGTATGTAAAAATACATCCCTATAAAATTTGTTAAGTTGTTAAATTGTTTTGAACCAATATAGAATTTTGAAGAAAATGGAACTACCGATTATAGGACTATAGGCTTACAAAGTAGTAAGGATTTTTTTCTAAGGCTAAGATTTTTTCTAAGATTACTGTAACTACCTAACTGATTAATTTCTCCTTTTTAGCAAGGCTTCAAAATGTCCCAGGATGGTTATACTTTTCAAAGAATTGAACTTACAAATTTGTATTATTGTCTTTTGTTTACTTTTTTCACAGCATTCAGAAAGTATTATATCCTATCATATAAAGTAATAAGCGTTTTTTGTCTGTCCCGAAGGATCTCGCTAACCACTGAACCGATATTGTTCTCCTTTACAGTGAAGCTTTTTATAGGTCCTAGGAAGGTTTTAAACTATTTTAGGGGAGGGTGTTTTCACCTCCCTCCCCCCCCCCAAAAAAAAAAATATTTTTTTACTCTTTTGAAACTGAAATTTAAAATGGATGTCGACTTTTTCCCCTCCAACCTTAAGTACCCCTAGAGGCTTCTAGGGGCGTAGCCGCTAGTTTGTTCCATAAAGAATGAAACTTCATTTATTGTTTTGAAGGTTAACCTAAAAGCTACAATTTTTCCCAGAGGGATAGATATACATTTTGTATTTAGGCATAAACATGATCAAGTTACAAACAATTAAATATATACAAACAAACAACAATGTTTTTGTGTCGATATTCAACATACATCACCAGTTTGCAGCACACAAAAAATAAGAAAATGCCATAGGAACATTTTTTTGTGTGAAATCAAATCTAAAACATCTAGAACCTTACTAGCTATATTACAAATCAGCTATCCTTAGCAGCGCCAGCAGACAACCAAAGCCTACTTAGTCACTGCCATTCTCAGCCGCAGCCAACCCTAACTAAGAACCCGTCGCTGTAATACATACCCATTTAAAGAGCCAACCGGATTTGAGAACGCTGGGTTGTTTTCAGTAAGAATCACCAAACCTTTAAGAATCTACCCTATAACTAATTTTTCCGCCAGTTTGTCAATATTGCCACGGGGAACATTTGATTTTTGCAGGGAAATATAATTGGATTATAAAATTCCATAATAAATAACTTGTCTGTCCGTATGTCCGACTTTTCTTGATATTTTGTTGGATGTTTTTACATATCTGTTCTTCTTGTGTTGCCATCCTTGTTTTACTTTTTAAATTAATACTGAAATTGGTGGAATGGTTTAACATCAATCCTAGCGTTACCTCATCAATTACCTCATACGGGCAGGAATGTTGTCCATGACACTCAAACGCCAGTTCCAACAACCCAGAATAACCCGGGGAATTAGGTTAAGTAACACCCATCAGACAACCAACTCTTTGATTGCATTCCCTTTGTCTGAGAAGTTCTAACTGTGTATGGTAATGTGCTAAGCCATTCACCCTACTTTAACCATCAATGTCGCGCACCTGACATAGTAGCAGTAGGAACCATTCTTAACGTCTTTAGTTATTATGGGGTGTTAAGTCGAGATTCGAACCTAACACCTCCCCGACGACGAGCGGATGCGCTATGTGTTGAGCCACAGTCAGGTTTTTTTCCATCCTAGCTTTGAGTTGCGTTCCAAAGAGCTGGTAGGGTAGCTTTTTTTAAAATTGCACTATTTTAATGTTCTAAAGTTTTTTTGAATCATGGATAGAAAATGAAGCAGTGGGTTTCGTCGTATTTTCACAGTAGTTTTCTCCTATTTCTAGCCCCTGCGAAAGGGGGGGGGGGGCTCCAACACTATTGGGCAATAATTAGTATTTGCCTAACCTAAAATAACCTATCAAAAGCTACTGTAAAAATACGACGAAACCCACTATTTCGTTTTCTTTCCATGCTCCTTTTTTCTGTTTTAGTTTTGGTTTAAGAATTCAAATATCTATATTGTAAAAATGTCGTTGTCTTTATAGTAAACACTGAATTTAGGAAATAATCAAGTTACCTAGAATTGTTAATGATTATGCCTAGCCTACAAAAAAATTTTCGGGTTAGTCTGTTTTTATGTCATTGGATTTGTAAAACAATTAGTCAAAAAACAAAAAAGCTATATAATAACTAACATAATAGGTATAATTTAAGCGAGGTAAATTATTTGACAGGCGATAAAACTGTTTTCTTTTAGCTGCGAGTGGCCCTTAAGGTTATGATTAATTGAATTTTTTTTAGTCCTGAAAAGCTACATCATTTTACAAAAGTCACCAAAATCATTCTTGGTAAGTGCTACCAAAGCTTGTGGGGTTAAATAGTTTTCAATAATATAAGTAGCCAATGGTTTAGACTATATAAATTAATCACGAAACCTAGCTTCAATGATATTTAGACTAAAATATTCATACAAGATGATTCATGTCTGAATCATTCATAAGACAGCCACTATTGATACAACTTTTTATTGTCGAAGCTACTCTCTAATTGACGTTGTCTGTCCGTAAGTCTGATAACCAGACAATACGTAACGCTATGGGGGAATTCTGAGCTGCTATTGAAGCTGAATTTTTCCGTGAAGATTCCTATGACATATGCACATTTAGTCTATGCAATAATTTGCCCGTCTGTTTGTCGTTCATGCTTCCAGAGACTTTAACATTTCTTTTCTTTATTATGACTGAACATCTGCTCTAAAATTAACTCTTTTCGTTTGTCTTATCCATGATTTTTTGGTGCTTCGCTACTAATTAATTTTTGTTCTATTTAAATTTCATCCAAATGTCATTCCATCTATAAACTGAACCCAAGCCCCTATAAGTTCAGGGGTGTATGATTATCCTTGTAGTAGCCTACAGAGAGTGAGGGGACAATGGGCTGTTTATTAAACAAAGTTTTCTAATTACGTTATTCGTTGGCCTAACAACTTGGGGGAGTTCTACTGAATTTTGATTGGTTGGTTTATTAAGTTGAGTATTTAAACGTTTCATCCACTAGATTTAATCTACAGAAGGGGTAATTTTTATGTCATCATTTTGGGGATGTTTATCGGCCATTGTCTTATCCCTTAAGATCCCCTTGTAGCTTAACCATTTTGCGGTACTAACTAAACCTTAATATAACTTACCCTAACCTATTTATTGAAAATTTTCCTCAAAGAAGCATTAAAATAACATATCTTATACTAAATTTTGTCCTCTGATATTTAGAGAATTTTAGCTGATACTCCATATGTTTTCTATTGCAACCGCTAAGCTCTTGTTAATAACGAAGCTACTCTATAATCAACTGTGTGCCTGTCCGTCCGTAACGCCCATTGCCCCCCCCCCCCATCTTAATAAGGCTGAAAAATCTATCAAAAATGAGGATCCAGGAATAGCTAGTAAAACCAACAAGCACAATATAATATACTAGCGGATAGGCCCCTAGAGGCCTCTAGGGGCACTTGAGGAGGAGAGAGTCAAATTTAATAACCCAATTTCTTATTTTACATTTTAATTTTAGTCAAAAAAAAATATAAATAAATTTTTTTTTTTTTTGGGGGGGGGGGTGTCCCACGTCCCAAAAAAATAGTTATAAACCTTCTCGGGACCTATGAGAAGCTACCCTGTTAAGGAGAACCCGATCGGTTCAGCGGTTAGCGAAATCCTTCGGTACAGACACATAGACATCCTGTTACTTTAGAATAAGGATAAATGAATATCTTGTTCATTTAGCTGTTTTTTGGGGTCTTATTAGTATTACTAGGGTAATCCCCAAAAACATCTGAAATCGCAAGATATTTTTTTCTCTCGAATATTTAATTATTTTGTTGGTAACCAGCTGTACATTAGTAAATTAAATTTATATTCGCCAAAAACCATGAAATATAAAACACACAAAAACAAGGATGACAACATTGATCAAGCTTTAAAATCAGATGGTAAACCAAACAAATTTAAAATACTTGTAGATTGTCAGAACTTAATAAGCAGAATATTAATTTGAAAGTCTAAACAAAGTTGTATGTAAATTTGTTGCAATTCAATCAAATATAGGATGCTGCTTGACTTTGATTACATAGATGTTTAAACTATCATATTGTATCTTACAAAAATCAGATGAATAGAACAATCAAATCATACAATAAATTGTTGACAAAAACTTTTTGGTAACGATTATAGAATTGCTAAGCTTTTTAAGTCGTACCTAACTGTTACTGCAATCATAATACAAAGTTTAGAATCAATATGAAAATTCTAACATGCCTAAATTAACAATAAGAGTTATACATTGTGGACGTACGGATCGACCATAATTGTAGAAAAGCTTCACTTTTCAAAATATAATAAAAAGCTGAAATATATTTAAAATTGTGGCATACATAAGTTTTTTTATCAATAGATATATAAAGTCTAGATTCCCAATCACTTAACTGGACCATTGACGGAACAATCCAACTATAGCATTAGTCAAAAAGTGTACATATTTTGGTACAAAAGGACACTTTTACATTTCATTCACATAATAAGTAGCCTTTGATAGTTGAAATTCTTATTATAAATCTTTCTTTGGTCAATCATATTGTCCAAAAATGTAATAGCTCGTAATTTGTGATTGAATTATATGTGACTAAATTTAAACAAATATCTCCTTTTTTCAAGTTGGACGCATAGTTGTGTCTGATTAATCATCTAGAGCAAAAAATCTATTTTTATTAAACTCACAGGTGGGCTTTTTCCATTATAGGATAAGACACACAGGGATTTTTAGAAGGTAAGAGAGAGAGAGAGGTAAGGACTTGTTGCATACACAAACACACACTCACACACTCAACTCCTACGCTTATCTCACCTCCACTTCAGTTCATATGTACGACCCGCACTCCACTCTTATTATTTCTTATCTCTCCCTCCCCCCCTCCCCCATGCAACTCATGGTTTTAGCGCGGTGCTTACTAACACAATAAAGGGAAGTATCGCTTATTCAGCCCTGTAGGCTAGAAGTTTATTCATACCCCGTTTTTCATCATAAAGCCTTCCCTTTCATTTTCATTTTATAGATCTTCCTTCCAGTCTAAAAATTATTACAATATATCAGTTTAACGACGGGTCTCGTTCGTCGTCGTCGACAGTTATCCCTCAGCTGCGACGTCGTCGCAAGAACACATAATTAAACTTAAAGTTATCTTAGATTGAAATGTTAATAAAAAGTGATATTTAAAATTGTTCACTGTGATATAATCAATAACAATGGCTCTTCATACGAATGTCGGGTTGGGGGATTTTGTCCTTATGGACGATATCTCTATGAACCCTTTCTTGCAAAATTTAAAAATCAGGTATGTATATGTAATATGTATATAACTATAATATGTATAATAGGTATGCTTTTTACATATTTTTCAAAATGATATTGTATACACAGTCAAATAAATTAATAATGTTCTTAATTTAGAGATTTTTTTCAACTTATAATAAATGTTCAATGTTTTTGTTGTGTTTAAAATTTATTATAAAACATCTTTGTTGAAATATGAAAATGTGAGTCATAAGTGCAAAATTAATAAGAAATTATGTTTATAAGAAGCTTATAGCAATTACTTAGCTAAAGATATTACTAAGATTTAATTTAATTTAGAATTTAATGGCTTGCATTGTATATATAGCTTGTAAAAGTTTTTAGTCATCTTGATTTGATACTTTTAAAATCTGCCAATAAACAGTACATACTTCAACCCATCAGACTAACTAATATATTGTAGTTAAAGAGTAGCTGCGCTCTTGACAATATGAAACATTTGCTTTTTTAATGTAAACATAATAGGTATTATCAGCCTTATGACTCATTCAGACGTTGTTTTGGCGGCCTCATTAAAAATCTGTTTTATGGTCTAAACTGTGCAAATATGGGTGCTAAATCCTTTTTTAATAAAACTTCATGCAAAACAAATGAATGCCAATTGCATAACAGAACATCTCCTTAACTTGAAGATGGAAGTTATAATTTAAAACAGGTCAATTAAATTCATTTGAGGTTGATTAGTTTTTATTGCCAGAAACTTTTTTAAAAATGAAGATTAAAATTACTAATATGCAAACGTCCTACATTTTCAAGAAACAATAAGATGAAATAATCATTTTATATTTGATCTTTAAATTACTTTGATACGAAACATAAAATAAAGGATTATTTTATTAGTTAAATTTTCTTTGGCATTCAGAAGTAAATGGTCGTGACTATTGACTTAAACTAATGTAGTTTTAATTCTTGAATAAACAAGGATAAAAACATAAAAAAATGAAGAATGAAATAAATTTAAAACAGTTTTATTAAACCAATAAGAAAAATCAATAATCTCCTAAAAAATATGTGCAAAAAAACAGCCTAATTTATTAAAGACACTTATTTCTTTGCGAAAAGATAGATAAAAGACAGGGCATACAAGGTAAATCATTGAATAGCTTAGCTTTTTAAAAACATAATACCAATAACTAACTTGATGTTAAAGGCCAAGCTTAGGATTTTATTTGCTTTGCTTACCATACAATAGTGTTTTGTGTGTGTTTTAGGAAATAGAAAAATATAAACAGTTAAATCAAAACAAACAAGAATGACAATATCTTTAAAAGCAAAGCTTTACACAGTAGGACAAACAGACATTTACACTTGTATAGTGTCAGAACTTAATAAGCAGAATATTCATTTATAAGTCTTATTAGCTTGTTTGAAATGTACATACGGACTTTATGGTAATCATTGCATTGTAGAGTTGTCATTCCTTCCAAGTTGTACCAAACTGATACATGAATCAGCACGCTTGAGATGGAAGTTTGAAATCGAAAGGAACTTAAATTAACGATAAGAGCAACCCGTTCAGGACGGACGGACCGACTCTTAATTATAGAAAATCTTAGCTAAGAAAATATTTTTATTAGCTTAATGTATAGTAACACACAAATGTTTTGATTATGACTCATATTTACCTGTTTTTTATTTAATTTTTTTTTCTTTTTAAATCTAATGTAAAATTCTATATAATTTTTTGGTACAATATAAGAATTTGCATGTTTAATACCTTGCACCAGCGGCTGTGCCACTAACCTCTTTGGACATCGTTAATTAAGAAATTTAAAAAAAGGTGCTCGGGATCTATATAAAGCTTTACTAGTAAGTGTAACCAATAGGCTCAATGAATAGTGAGACCTCAAAAGCGAGATAACCTAAACAGTTAAGCTTCAAATAGATTGATAGAATAATGGATAGCGACTGAGAGCGTTCTTTCTTGTATAATAATTTCTCAAGTTTTAATTTATAAACCAAATTCTTATATATTTAATATATTCGTTATAAAAATATGTTTCATAATAATTAACGGATATAATAAAAACATGTTTAACATAGTTTTAAAACATATTTTATGAGTTTCATATGTAAAACAAGGATGGTGACATTAGATTTACTAGATAAACAAAAACAAATTAACAAACAAACGGACGAACAAAGTATTTTCAAATTGTCAGAGGAATATTCACCAAAAAATAACCGTCTCTTTTTATAGCAGTGAAGTAGATCATATTTCTCAGACCAAGTGAATTATGAAGTAGTTACACTATTAATAATTATACAAAGAAGTCAGATATTCGCATACAAATATAAAACCTGTGGGGTGAACTAAAATTAGTTTCCGAATGTGAACACATTTTCCTAGGTGTTTCCCAATCCTATCTCAATATTTGCTACTAGCTAAAAAACCTTCAAACTTAAAAAAAAAAAATCAAAATTTGAAAAATTAAAACTTTGAATGTATAATGTATAAATCGTTAATACATTCAAATTTTGATTTTTTTTTTGAAGTTTGAAGGTTTTTTAGCTAGTAGCAAATATTAAGATAGGATTGGGAAACACCTAGGAAAATGTGTTCACATTCGGAAACTAATTTCAGTTCATCACCTGTGGGTAGAGTCACTATATTCACCACTGAACAAACCACTGCTCCCCTTGCCTAATTAGAAAATGTGCCTTCCCCTGTTAAATAATGGAGTGCCCAGTCACAAAATTGTGTCGTTATATGTCGGTATTCCGTCAGTTATGACCATATTAAAGCCATTAAGTTGTCGCATAAATTGTTTTAAATATATCATGCCAGCCACTACAACTGTTTAAAAACACTTATGTTGTCACTGTATCATTAGAAGTCGGTAGTATGTCATCAATGGCCCCTTTTATGTAATGCGATAAAGACGATATATATGACATTATAGTCAATCATATAATTAATTAATGACCACTTTATCTGGCATGAAGATTGCTAATGATACAATAGCGAAAATAGGGATGTTGCAAATTTGTGTTCATTAAATAACTAAGATTTGAAATATAAAACATGAAAATTAACCTTCATAACTCGTATAAGTATATCATATTAACCAAAGAAAATTTTAGTATGTAAACGAAACCCAACAACCATAAAACCGAATTTGAATGTCTATCAAGAGAAATCTGACATTTAAGTTCTCAATTTTATGTTTTAAAAGAATCCTTTTCTGAACACAATATTATTTAATGGTGTTATTTTTCTCTTTAACTAACAAACAAACTACCTGACAATTTATCAAAATTAATCTATGTCTCTAATAACCTTATATACCATAGTTGTCCGTATGGTTAACAGAGTGATAAAATAAAAAGTACGTCCCTACGACTTCAAAATAAGAATATATTATTTAGCATGCATCTCTTGTATGACTTTTACCGGCGGCGGTGCGTTAAAATACGTCCATTTCGAAATCCTTTTTTAATAAATTCTATTCTATAAATTCTATTCTATTCTTTGAACGTAAACCGGCAAGCAAAATCAGTTAATTCAGATGAGTTTTTTTTGTAGCCAACCCCTTAAAAGAAACAATTTTATGAACTCTACATCTTTTTATTTACAACTAGCGGCTACGCTTTATAAGAAGATTGGGGTTACCTCCCCCAAAATAGCCATAAACCTTCCCTGGACCTGAGAAGCTTCACTGTAAAAGAAAACCACATAGGTTCAGCAGTTATTTAGATCCTTCGCTACACATAAGCACGGATTAACATCCTGTTACTTTTATTCGACGATTTCTATACAAATAATACTGTTCAATTCTAAAATTAATTTTAGATACGCATTTGAATGCAGTGTATAAAAATGTTTTAATTGAATAGAGACAAGTATGATAACATTCATGAGTACCCTATGTAATTTTATAAATAAGTATGATAACATTTATGATATAAAAAATTATTATGTTTAAAACTGCATGAAAATTTGCAAAAAACACAGAAGGGCGATCACGCTCAAATTCTAGAAGCCACGGAACTAGAAATATCTTTGATAATGTCTGGCGTTTTATTTTTATGTAAAGAAAATAGACAAGCAAAGTGGTAAATGTATAGGCTACTTGCTTATAATTGGCTCCAAAATCTTAATCGATAAAAAAGTAAGTTTTTTCGCCTGAAGCTTAAGACCTCGAAAATTTTCCTGGCCTTTTCGCCCTCCCCTAGAGGCCAGAGGCGAGGGACGAGGGGCGAGGTAACTAGTGGTTTATAAAAAAGAAACTTCTATGTTTCTAAAATCAGAGGTTAGTTAATTTACATACAGACAGACAGACAAAAATTAAGATACTACGCACCAAAAAAATCCTCTTGGATACGGTCTACCTGTCTCCAATTACTAAACATTTTATTCACAATTTTATGCTGAACAATCGTCAATATAAGATATTCAGTCAAAAATCTGGAACGTAAATTCACAGTTTAATAGTCATGTTTAGAAATACTATAATTTTGAATTGAAAGCAAGGACGTCCAAGGGGGGGGGGGTTAAGTGATGATTACTCCCCCCCCCCCCACCATTTAAAATTTACTTTTACCCTGGGAGTGCCGTAGGCACCCCCAACCATTTAGGAGGGGGCATTTACCCCCACTAAACAATTTTTTGTGGGGAAATACCCCCCCCCCCCGAAAAATAAATAATCCCTAACAAAAAAAATAAATATTTCATAATTAGGTAGATACCTTTTTAGATTATTAAATTACCCCCCCCCCCCCCCCCACCAAAAAAAAGAATTTTACCCCAGAGGTAATTTTTTTTTTTTTTTTTTTGGGGGGGGGGGGTAACAAAAATTTACCCCTGCCAACAGATTTCAGGGGGAAAGCCAAATATTCGAAAATTTAGTACGTGCCCGTCCATACGTCAGTAACGGAAGAATAATGGCAAACATAGACCTGTTTAAATCGCCCTGATATGATATATATTATACTATTTTAAGTTCCGAATTTACAGAATTTGTTGTTTAACCCCTCCGTATTTATTGAACAGAATTGTCCTTGTAGTGTCTAAGTACAAATGATTGAAGGCCATGGTCGTGATTCAAATATACTTATATATGCACATCTTCATTTATCTTCCTATCTTTCCTTCTAATAACACGATCCCCTCCCTTTAATTTTCTCCCTTAATCGTCATTCCTCTCTCTCATTCTCATTCTCTTTCTTTATTTCTCTTTTTTAAAACTCTTAACTGTCTATCTATACCTATCTCTCTCTCTCTCTCTCTCTCTCTCTCTCTCTCTCTCTCTCTCTCTCTCTATCTCTCTCTCTCTCTCTCTCTCTCTAACTCTTTCTCTCTCTCTCTCTCTCTCTCTCTCTCTCTCTCTCTCTCTCTCTCTCTCTCTCTCTCTATCTCTCTCTCTCTCTCTCCCTCTAACTCTTTCTCTCTCTCTCTCTCTCTCTCTCTCTCTCTCTCATTCGTCTCTCTATCTATCTATTTCTCTGCCTATCTTTATTTTTCTGTCTACTCTTATCTTATTAAATCTACCATATCTGTCTAATCCTTTTATATGTAATACATACCAACAGATAAATATAAATACTTCGCTGCGGTTTCCAAACATTGTAGTCTTATTACTATCTCACAACATTGAAAGAGTATTTAAGACTGAAAATCTACTGTGACATAACGATATTGATCAAATCTAGTGTGCATAATATTTCCTTCTTTTGACCCTTGAGGTGTTTGTATAAATTCCACCAATCAATATAGGGAGAAGACAATGGATGTAAAAAAAATTGTATTCAAATTTTTTTCTCATTATGATTTGACATTTGATAAAAACTTTTATAACTAGTATAGGTGCATACGTTCGTCTGTCAAAGATACCTAGAAAACCCTTGTTATATTAAATTTCACAATTTTGTTTTTACACCTTGAAAAATATTTTAGTTTCAAATAAAATTCTGTTTTTCTGTACTATATATGTACAAAATTGTCCTTACATATAAGTATTTATCCTAAAATCTTAAATCTTTGCGTTTTTATTTGGATACTTCCCCCCCCCCCCTATATCAAAATTGAGATGCATTAATGAATTATTCCTCAAATCAATGAATGGGTATAAGATTGCATAGATGGGGGGGGGGGGGGGGGTTAAAATGTCTTATTCCAAGATTAAAGTAACCAAGTAACCAGGCTCTATCAACCAATGTACACTTTACTAACTAAGTAAGTATCTAAGCAGCATATGGTTGACAACTATAATAAACATAATAACCCTTTTGTAGATAAAAATAATTGATGGAAAAGTTTGAACACTACTTGTAAATAAAAACCAAGCAAGAGTTGATAAAAATAAAGAAAATATACATATTCAGTAAAGTATTTGTATGATAATCATATACTTGTAATCATAGTATTATCTGTATATAAGAATATATACATATTTAGTAAAGTATTTGTATGATAATCATATACTTGTAATCATAGTATTATCTGAATATAAGAATATATACAAATTTAGTAAAGTATTTGTATTATAAACATATACTTTCAATCATAGTAAGAGTTGATAAAAATAAAGAAAATATACATATTTAGTAAAATATTTGTATGATAATCATATACTTGTAATCATAGTACTATCTGTATATAAGAATATATACATATCTAGTAAAGTATTTGTATGATAATCATATACTTGTAATCATAGTATTATCTGTATATAAGAATATATACATATTTAGTAAAGTATTTGTATGATAATCATATACTTGTAATCATAGTATTATCTGTATATAAGAATATATACATATCTAGTAAAGTATTTGTATGATAATCATATACTTGTAATCATAGTATTATCTGTATATAAGAATGCTTCTGAAGAATTTAATGTGAAGAAAGGATGAAATATTTTCTCATTGTCATTGTTATTTGCATGTAAATGTTAGAAAATTTTATTTTTCAATCCTATATATAAGTATCGAGTTGTGTGTATCTGTCCAGTAATATCTCGTGAACCATCCTATTTTATAAAGCTGTTTTTTATCTGAAGTTTAAGATCTCAATATCTATAGATCCGATTGGGTTCTCAATTTTAGGTAATCTAACACGAGTCCTGTGATGGTTTTAGGCTATTCTATTTTCAGATATAAGTCTTGAGATGCCTTAAAGCCATTTTACTAGACTTTTTCTGCCTCTAAGAACACAGAGCCCCAATATACTAGGGGCTTAACCGCTAGTTTATATAATAGCGGCTGCGCTTCTAGTTATTCTATATTTTACATAAATACATATACACAAAAAAACATTAGCAATTTCAATTCTAAGTTTTTGGAAGAATCTTAAATTTATTTTTTTTAGGCATGAGAAGCAGCAAATCTACACTTATATTGGTGAAGTATGTGTGTCTGTGAACCCCTACACAAATCTTAATATTTATTCGGATGAAATGGTCAACAGCTACAAAGGTGAGATAGTTTTCCCGCGTTTATTCGGGGGACACACTTGTTACATTGAAATTACAAAAATATACACATCTATAAAGGTAAGTCACAACAAAAACATAGGATTTTTTAGTAGCGAAGCTACTCTATAATTTGAAATGTCCGTCTGTATGTCTGTAAGTCTCTATGTCTTTATGTCTGTATGTCTGAAACGTTTTGGGGGAAACGTGATTTACTCAGCTCCTACAAAAGATAGAAGGCTGAATTTTTTTGTCAACATTTCTATCAAAATGGAGCACAATTAAGTATGAAACATCGGTAGCGGTCGGACTGCTTTTAAGCAGCTTTTTAGCCGCTTTCAATTTTCAAAACTGATTTTCTTGGCCCCTGTACAAGAGAGAAGGCTAAAACTTCCATTAACATTCCCATCAATATGGAGCATAATTAAGTATAAAAAAATCAAAAGCGGCTGGGCTGCTTTTAAGCAGCTTTTTAGCCGCTTTATTTTTTTAAAACTGATTTTCTCGGCTTCTGGTAGAGAAAGAAGGTTGAAACTTCTTGTCAACATTTCCATCAATATGGAGCTTAATTATGTATGAAACATCATTAGCGGTCAAACTGCTTTTAAGCAGCTTTTAAGCTGCTTTTTTTCAAAACTGATTTGCTCTGCTCCTGTGAAAGATATAAGGCTGAAACTTCTTGTCAACATTGCTATCAATATGGAGCATAATTAAGTATGAAACATCAATAGCGGCCGGACTGCTTTTAAACAGCTTTTAGTCGCTTTTATTTTTCAAAACTGATATTCTCGGCTCCTGTAAAATATAGAAGGCTGAAACTTCTTAACAACATTTCCAACAATATAAAGCATAATTAAGTGTTCATCATCAATAGCGGCCAGACTGCTTTTAAACAGCCTTTTAGCCGCTTTTACATTTTTCAACAGATTTTCTCGGCTCCTACAAAAAATACGCTACTGAAACTTCTTGCCAATATATAGACTTTATGCCCCATACTAAGGTAGTCTTTAGTAGTCTGACTGCTTTTCTTTTTAAAACTTTCAGACATAAACATTACCTAATTTTTAAAAGTTTCGTGATTTTAAGTTTTTGCATATTTGCATAGATCTCTCTTTCTCTTCTTTGATATGATAACAATTAATCAGCTCTTTAAGTCACTTTGTCTGTTTGTCTATTTTATTATAGATTTTGTGCTTCGCTACTTATGGATGTTGTCATCCTTGTTTATTTGTCGTTAATGTTTATATAATTAATAACAATTTCTAATAAAAAGAAGAACGATGTCTGTCTGTCTATCTATCTAAAGCATGGAGAATAAAACTGCTGGTAATACCAAGGTTTTAAGTTTTTTTCTTTTAAAGTACAATTCCCTTTAAAAAAAAGGTATTTATTTTCAAAACAAACATTAATAAAGGGTGGGACATAGTGACTAGTGTATTATATCTCAACTAATATGTATGCTTTTATTTAGGACGGGAGATATTTGAACGTCCTCCGCACATATTTGCCATTGCTGATGCAGCCTACAAATCAATGCAACGAAACAGAAAGGACACGTGTATAGTCATATCAGGTCAGTTCAAGAGTAGCTGCGATATATTATTATTTAAGTCATTTAATTCCGAATTTGGGATCTACTGCTGTTCACGGTAAAATATTGCTGTTAATCAATATTTCCAAAATTCTATGACTTTTAAAGGCTGCTAGCTGCCAAACGGCTGAATGTACAGATCATACCCGCACACCATATAAGGGGCATAAAAAGGCCTACAAATAATCTGGAATAGCAAAGATCCAATTATGCACAGGGAAAGCTTCACTGAAGAAAAAACGCGTAAAATAGGTCTTTTTCGCGCATTTCTCTGCACTGCGAGATAATTATGCAATAATGATTTATAACCATTCCAGATTATTTGTAGGCCTTCTTATGCCGCTTAAAACAGTGTGCGGGCATGATCTGTACGTTCAGCCGTTTGGCAGCTAGCAGCCTTTAAAATTCATTTTGGAAATATTGCTTACCAGCAATATTTTACCGTGAACTGCAGTAGATCCCGAATTTGATCATAAGTAATATATTCCAATCGCACTACGTTATCACATGAAGATGGTAAAAAAGAGTAATTTTGCATGCAATCTTTAGTATCCACGCAAAAAAATTCTATGCAGTTTCTCTCTTAAAGTGATAAATCTCACTCTGCTATAAAAACACTTAGAGACAATTTAACATGCTAACAGGGGAGATATTTGGCTATCATAAATCCAAGAACCTTTCCAACTTCTTGAATAACCGTAGCAAATGCAAATGCGTGCGACCTACGGTAAAGATTATAAAGATATTGGATCTTACTTTTAAATTAGCATCTGCATTTTACATTCTATTTTCTTGTAAATTTTAGGAGAATCTGGGAGTGGAAAAACTGAGGCCAGTAAAGTCATTATGAAATATATAGCCAAGGTAACTTTAAAACAGCTTTAATTGAGACCTTAAAAGTAAAAACCAAGAATGCCTTAAAACTATTTTTCTTGCAGACAAACGGTTGTTTTTATTAATTGCATATTTTAGTTTTAGATTTTGAACAAAAAACTACCTTTTTACATTCTTCTTTTGTAAAACACCGTCTATGTTACTATTCCTTGAACTAAAGGATTTTAACTAATTGATCTCCTAATTTGTAGGTTACAAATGTAGCGCAGCAAAGTGAAATAATGAAGGTGAAGGATGTCCTACTCCAGTCCAATGATATTCTAGAATCATTTGGTAATGCTCAGACCAACAGAAATGACAACTCTTCGAGGTTTGGAAAATACATGGATATCAACTTTGATTTTAAAGGTAAGGTACAAAATTTATGATGTTGGGCTTTTCTGAAAGCATAGCCTTATCAACAATATTGAGAAAAAAGACTTAGAATTTATAACATTTATCTTTAAGAGTAACAACTTTTGGTACACAGACAAACCTAATGAAAGAACAGATGTACTAATGAGAGATGTTTATAGTGCCTATACAAAATTTCAATACAATACAAATAACCAATGATAGGCCAACACACAGACTAAATTGCCAATGGTAGGCCATTATACAATTTATTGACCTATTGTAGGCCAGTATGACGTCATCTTTTTTGTAGGCACTATAAAAAGCTTCGAGAAAAACAAAAATGGGGACAATACCAAGGAGGTTACTCAAAGGCTTCGCATTTATCTTATCTAATCGTTCTTGTTTATATCAGGAGATCCTATCGGTGGGCATATAAACAATTATTTGCTGGAGAAATCCCGAGTGGTGGATCAACAGGCGGGGGAGAGAAATTTTCATTCTTTCTACATTCTTATCAACGGTGCCCCACCTCAGCTACTACAGAAGCTGAAACTTACTAATTCTATTCAAAACTACAGGTTAGGTTTCCTTTATTTTTTAGACGTAAGCTGAATGTTTTAGTGTGTCTGTATGAAATTTTGCGCATCTTGGTAGATTTTCATAAGTTTTTCAAATACTTTGTGGATAGAGTATCAAAGAATAATTTACAGTCATTTATCAAGTAATTGGATGTCTACGCGTCTAGCCGTAGTGTGTTTATATAGCGAATGTTTAATGTCACACTTACTTGTCAAAGTATGTTTGTAGTATTGGGAGAAATGCAAATCACTAAAGTATAGAGAAGTTTCGCTACCAAAATATTATTTTTTTCCAAATGCAATAAAAAGTTGTCATCTAACAATTTTATCATTATCGTTCATTTAAATTGTTAAATTTTGTTATCTCTGTTTTTTGTTTTCTGCTTGTTTAATTGCCAGGGTTCTTGTAACAGGACAAAGGGATAATGCAACCCAAAAAAATACACATTTACATAAAATATTTCAGCATTACAGATAGACCAAAAAATAATAGCGTTAAGGCCTAATGGTCACAGAAACCTTTCATAAATATTCCGCCGTCTATATTTGTAAGGGTAAAGGGAATCTTCAAACAAATTTAAGCTGTCTATCCTAAATAGCAACCGAGTGAATCACAGACTACCTCTAGAACTGAATGAAAACCCACTTACAGACAAACAGACAAATGGAATTATGCAATGGCTTAGCTGTTTTTATTTGACATAACATATTTTCCTTTAACTTAATGTATAATACCTAGTTCTTGACATGTAGTCCTAACTTTAATGTCAATATTGGACACGATGACGTCATCAAAATTCTCCTTGATGATATGTATATATACTCCTTATTGACCCTGCATTTGTAATGATTTTTAACGTTATCATGTTTTTTAAACGTTGTATTATCTTTTACAAGGATAAATACCCTTCCAATATCATTTATGATAAACAAACTTACTCCTATTGTAAATTGCTTTTTTTTGTGTGGAATTTTCTTGAATTTCTAGAGGCGATTTATCATGGGAGGTTGGTCATACTTTCCCCCAAAATATTTATAAACCTTTCAAGGACCCAGAAGAAACTACACTGTAAGAGAACCATTACGGCTCAGCGGTTTGCGAGATCCTTTGGCACATACAGACACATACACACTTACTTTTATATTTGGACACTTCATAATTCAATGTTCTTTTGTGCTTAAGTTTATAAACTGAGGAGAAATTTTCTGAAAAGTGTCCTTACTTTGCAGATAAGCTTCACTGTGAAAGATAACGACAAATAACAAATATTTTCAAGATTTTTAAAATGTTATCACCCTCCTTATAAGTGCAGAGGGAAACAGCTTTAAATCAAAGAACGGTCTGATTGCTTATTTCCTGATAATGTATTATTACAAATTAATTTCTATGAAAACATATTTGTTTAATTTTATATAAAATTTCATCCCTAAAAATTATATGAAGTTGAACAGGAAATTTAAATCTTATCACTAAAATATTAAATGTTGATAATATAACAAAGATGACAAAATAAATAATTAGCGAATCAAAGTAAACAAAAATACCAGGAAAAATTGATATGCAAAATAAGTGTGAGTGTAAGATTACTAATTAGTTAAATTCTGTGTCAGAGGAATCATCACAAAGAGTTTAGTAGTCTTTAACAGCAGCCGATAAAGTAAAGTTTTTTTCAAAATGTTTCAGACATGTACATATATTTGAAATTATAGATGAGCTTCGCTACTAAAAGTCATAGTGTACATAATAAAAATACAAACTTAGTTTTAAACATAAATTTGAAATTTGTCTTAACATCGATTTATTTGTACTGTTTTGAGAGCAAGTCATTGGAAGGGATGAAAAAGGGCCAAAATAACTTTAGATTTAACCTTAGTAATGAGTTCCACAAGCAGTTTTTCAACAAATTTACTTACAATTTTGCTCCGATTCTTATACATTTATGTTCTGATTATTCAGTTTTGACACTTTATAAGTGTTAATGTCCGTTTTGCCCTAGAACTAGAACTAATCCTATACTTTTTTATTTACTATCCTCTGAAATGGCAAATGTATTTATGACAAATATATTAATGACAAGTTTGTTTATGACAAGTGTATTTATGACAAGTAAATTTATGACAAAATTACCGAGCCTCTGAAATGTATCTGTCATAACCTATTATTAATTTTAGATATCTTTCAACGGCTAGCCAGGATAATCGTGGAGCCAAGCGTGGCAACAGTGAATACCAGAGACTGCTGGCAGCCCTAAAGACCTTGAAGTTCTCAGATGAAGGGATCGACACCATATGGTCCGTCCTGGCTGCCATACTACACCTGGGAAACGTCAAGTTTGTGGCAAATGTAAGTTAAATTTTTTGTTCCGAAGATTGTATACAATTCTTATGTGCTTGTGGTCTAAAGTGCTATTGTGTGCGTGGTAATAGAGAAAGAGAGAGAGAAAGGGGGGGGGGGGGAAATAAGCTTTTAATTACACAAGTCCCCAAAGTGTATAATTACGTTTTATTATTCGTTAACTTTGGAGACTTGAGTGAATTTTGATTGGTTGATCTATTAAGTGGAGTGTTGACACGTTTCAACCACTAATAGTAATCTACAGAAGGAGTATTTTTTTTGTATCATCATTGGGTATGTTCATTATTTTATCGGCCATTGTCTTATCCTTTTTGATCCCTGGATTGGTAAAGACAGTTTGATTGACAATTCTTATAGAGAAAAAAGTTCTTTTTATTTAAAAAGTTTTTGTTCGGTATTTAAGCAAATGCATTTTGAATAAACTGTATTATTGTACAATTTACATATGCCTTGATCAAATGACACATACCAAAATATTGTAACAATGAGCATTGTGGTTGGTATGATTCCATGAAAGCGGAGCTTTAGGTTTCTAATCCATTCTGTAGAAATGAAAACAGTTTAAGGCTATTGAAATAGTAAATCTTATGAGAAAATAATAATGTACAAATTTGGAACGATAACAATTACAAGATGATCCTTTCATTCAAACGATTATAAGTATAATAGTCAGAGTTTACTCCTAGGGCTCTGAGTTTTAATCATTTCATACCAAAGCCAAAGCGGTTTTATGTTTTTTTTTCTGTAAATTTAGAACAATATATTTATAGTGCGATATAAAATTTTAAATTATTACCAAATTCAACCCCCTTGGCCTTGGCAGAAAAAAATCCTTAATATTTTATTTCAATTATTTAGTCTTTTAAGTATAAAATGTTTATGATTTTCTATATTTTTAATTAACTGTGTAGCTTGTCCATATTTAATTAGGTTTTTATATTTTTGAGCTTTACTTTCACAAATCTATATTATATACTTTATATTTTGTTTGTGTTGCAAAAGACCTTTTCTTCCCTAGAAGCCAAAACTGGTAGATAAAGAGTAATTTTGTAATGTTTGAAAATGCAACATATACGACTTGATTATAAATATTGAATGAAATGCATATTTAGAAGAAGATAATGCTATCCAGGGACAAAGTAATAGATTATTTAAATTAAAATTAATTTAAATTATCCCATATTTAGTAGTATAAACTTTAAGAAAGAGAGGGACAGTTGGCTGTACAATACACTAGTCCCCAAAGTTTTAGTAAATTTTGATTGGTTGGTTAATTAAGTTGCGTGTTCGAACGTTTCATCCATCTATTCTAATCTACAGAAGGGGTAATTTTGTGCATCATCATTGGGGATATACATAAATTTATCAGCCATTGTCTTGTCCCTTCAGATCCCTGAAAAAAGTAAATAATAAAATTCTTCATTTGTGATAAGTGAGTTGATTTTTTTTTGCATTAACTTATCCTTGAATCCTTGCTCGTATTGTAAGTCTGTCTATCATATTAATTTTACGAATCCCTACAATTCCATTTCTACCCTGTGAAACTTTGTTTCTGCCATTACAACGACTTAAAGATATTGTCATTTAAAAGAGCGTAACATAGAAAAAACTTCAATTGCCGGATTTGCAAAACAACTATAGAGGATATCAAAATCTGTTTTAATATACATCAAATTCACATTTCAGTTTTTTTAATAGCTTACACAAATCTGTAAATAAAATCATAAAGTTATTATAAGATTTAACATAAGGCTTTTTACATGCTGCATTGGAGATTCGATGTATTTTTTGCGGAATAAGGGCCTTTAATTATTTTTCATACTTTCTGGTTTTCTCACAAATCTGAACAGATAGTTTTTTCTGTGACACCCTGTAGTTTTTTAAGAGCAATTCTTAATTTCATTTCATTTAGTTGAATAATTATTTTTCTTGTGTTACGAAGTAGTTATAGATTTAATAGCAAAATAGTCTTTAGAATGGTGCAGCTTGGTAGATAAAGGTTCTTAGTAGTAGGTCTTCATGTTTGATAAAATGTTGTTTTAATATCAGTCGTTGTTACATAATTTTTATACAAAATATTTCCGTTCTTACCACTTTTGTGATTAACCATATAGTCAGCAAAAAAATTGTCAACACTTTACCTCTAGTTTTAACAGGGATAGTATACGTTCATATACATACATCCGGACTAATCTTATCTTAACATTCCAATAATATTAAAACTGATATTTAGATATGGTAAATCTTACATTCTCTACTTGTATTCATTTTCAACACAGACATTTACATCTTATCCTTCTAATCTCAGTAGCCGCTTTATTCCAGTGCGGCTTGGAGGCGTATATAATTGTTTATATTAGCGCGACTTAGATGCTTATTTTGGGCATGGCCGATCATTGCTGAATTTACGACGGTTTCTACTTTAAAATGTTAAAAATTAGATAAGTGCAGTTTTAGTCTACATGCTTTGCAGTTGCAATTGCGGTTTTTTTATATACTGACGACAAATCCCTGGTGTTAATGCCATTTTAAATCAAATAAACGAGAATAAGGATTTAGAAAACAATTCAAACATTAAACAACTTTCTACCCTTTCTAACTTTCATCAACTTTGTTATTAATTTGTGAACTTTATGCATTTTTGAAAAATATTATATCGATAAAATGTCAACAATAACCACATTTTTAATGAGATGCATTATTAATGACATACCAAAAAGAAAATTCCGAAGATATGTCCGCTTAGAGCACAAATTTTAATATTTTGGAAAGTACATAAAATTTGTCCTTTCCCTTTCTCTTTGCCACTCAAGAGAGATAAATATATGCCAAGACAGACCCAGGGGCGTCCAAGCTTTTTCATTTGGGGGGGGGGGTGGGTAAAAATTTGAAAATAAAAATGCCGTAAGCACCCCAAAGTTCATTTTTATTTTTTTTTTTTGGGGGGGGGGGTAATCTTTATGTCATAAAGGGAAGCTTTTTTATTGGGGGGGGGGTTAAAAATTAAAAATCCAAATCCATTTTGGGGAGGGGGGGTAATCACCCCATTACCCCCCCCCCCTTGGACGTCTATGGACAGACCTATATGAAATTTCGTTACAGATATGAATAAGATTGTTCTAGTGGTCAGGGAGATCTAAGCGGACAGGCGGACGACATATATTTATACATCTTACGTTTAATAAATATAACTATATAAACTTGTTTTAAGAGCAAGACCGAATTGCATTAGAGTCTTGGTGTAATGAATGGTCAAAAGATTAATCTTTATTTCTTACACAAATAGGCACACCTTGTTTTTTTTAGCAGCGATATTACTCTAGAATATCAATTGTTTGTCCTTCTGTGAAGCGGTCAACCAGAAAGGCTAAATGGCATTCTATATCGCTATGTACATAGTAAATTTTATTTAAAAGCAAATTGTAATAATTTAGTTGCAATTAAAGATACACGGCATGTTTTTTTGTTAATGAGAAAATTCCTATGAGCATCTACACTATGACTCTATGTGTCCGTTAATTCCTCCATAATGATAATGAGGAGATTTGATTTATATTGAGAAAAGTTCTTGGATTTTATTTAGAGTTGGCTTCTGTAAATTCTTTAGTATACTCTTCTGATTAATGAGAATTATAACTTACTTCGTCCGCCCTCCCGTTCATCATACCATAATAGAAATAATATCTTATTTAAGAAGAAATATGGGTGTTTGGCTGCTTGGTTTCTATAATTTCTGTCCGGTTTTTCCTTTTGGCTTTTCTTGTCATTTCCATACTTCTCATTATGTTCTGGCACGTTCATAAGTTCTCATCCTTGTTTTTATTTATACCAAAACAATGCATAAATATATAATTTGTATGGACTTCGTTCAATAAAAGAGGTCAAAGTTCTTTTTTTGCATTATTCTTACCTAATAATTATTAAAAACACAAAAGCATAATGAATAGGAGAATAAAGTTTTTATGGTAGAATTTGTAAATACGAATGTAAAAATAGGACCTTTCTTGCTTGTTGGACCCGAGTAGCCTAATCCTGGAGTAACATTTTATATTTGCGCTATCTAAAACCAAGAAAGACATTTTTTCAGTTACGAACCAGTTTTAATCAAGGATAAATAAATGAGATACGGAAAAATAAGTTATTTTTATTTATAATAGAAAAAAATGAATACACTCTTCTAATATTCTTTTATTTATCAATGAGTAACTGAAATATAAACATTGTATTTTAAGTATGATAATATTTTTTAAACATATTTAATTCCCTAGTAATCTCTATCTCAGCAATTTACCTTTTTTTGTGCTTATATAAGCATTTTTGTCAGATTTAAGTAGGACGTGCTCACATCGGGAAAGTCCGCACTTTACAACAAAAGTGGCTTACTTAAATCGGACATGTCGGACTAACGAGCCATTTTCGTAGGTTAATTGCTTACTTGAAGAACTATTATTGCCCTATAAACCCCTAAAAATCCCCAAAAATAAGGGTGGCTGATAAGAATCAGCCAAATCGGACGCTTTTGACGTAAATGTCTTACAGATTAAGATTTTAATCCGGATTATTTTTCCTCAAAATTTAATCCCTTCTCAGCCATTTAGGCTATATTTGTAGTTGATTGCTTACTTATATCTTCCATTTTTGCTACAAAATCCTTACTTAAACAAGCCATTTTTGTTATTAATGTCCTACTTATATCTTCCATTTTTGCTACAAAATCCTTACTTAAACAAGCCATTTTTGTTATTAATGTCCTACTTATATCTTCCATTTTTGCTAAAAAAATCCTTACTTAAACAAGCCATTTTTGTGATTAATGTCCTACTTATATCTTCCATTTTTGCTAAAAAATCCTTACTTAAACAAGCCATTTTTGGGGTTGATTGCTTACTTAAATCCTCCATTTTTGCTGCAAAACCCTTACTTAAATAAGCCATTTTTGGGGTTGATTACTTACTTAAATCATCCTTTTTTGTTGCAAAATCCTTACTTAATTAGGCCATTTTTGGGGTTGATTACTTACTTAAATCATCCATTTTTGTTGCAAAATCCTTACTTAAATAAGTCATTTTTGGGGTTGGTTGCTTACTTAAATCATCCATTTTTGCTACAAAATCCTTACTTAAATAAGCCATTTTTGGGGTTGATTACTTACTTAAATCATCCATTTTTGTTGCAAAACCCTTACTTAAATAAGCCATTTTTGGGGTTGATTACTTACTTAAATCATCCATTTTTGTTGCAAAATCCTTACTTAAATAAGCCATTTTTGGGGTTGATTGCTTACTTAAATCATCCATTTTTGTTGCAAAATCCTTACTTAAATAAGCCATTTTTGGGGTTGATTGCTTACTTAAATCATCCATTTTTGCTACAAAATCCTTACTTAAATAAGCCATTTTTGGGGTTGAGTACTTACTTAAATCATCCATTTTTGTTGCAAAATCCTTACTTAATTAAGCCATTTTTGGGGTTGAGTACTTACTTAAATCATCCATTTTTGTTGCAAAACCCTTACTTAAATAAGCCATTTTTGGGGTTGATTACTTACTTAAATCATCCATTTTTGTTGCAAAATCCTTACTTAAATAAGCCATTTTTGGGGTTGATTGCTTACTTAAATCATCCATTTTTGCTACAAAATCCTTACTTAAATAAGCCATTTTTGGGGTTGAGTACTTACTTAAATCATCCATTTTTGTTGCAAAATCCTTACTTAATTAAGCCATTTTTGGGGTTGATTGCTTACTTAAATCATCCATTTTTGTTGCAAAATCCTTACTTAATTAAGCCATTTTTGGGGTTGATTGCTTACTTAAATCATCCATTTTTGTTGCAAAACCCTTACTTAAATAAGCCATTTTTGGGGTTGATTACTTAGTTAAATCATCCATTTTGGTTGCAAAATCCTTACTTAAATAAGCCATTTTTGTGATTAACTTCCTACTTATATCTTCCACTTTTGTTACAAAATCCTTACTTATACAAGCCATTTTTGTGATTAAATTCCTACTTATATCTTCCATTTTGGCTACAAAATTCTTACTCAAACAAGCCATTTTTGTGATTAATCTCCCACTTATATATTCCATTTTTGTTACAAAATTCTTACTTAAACAAGCCATTTTTGAGATTAATTTCTTACTTAAATCTTCCATTTTTGATACAAAATCCTTACTTAAACAAGCCATTTTTTGTGATTTATTTCCTACTTTCATAATGAAAATTGGCAAAATTGAACCTATAATTAATGTAAAAAAAACTTTATAAGTTAAATTATATTAAACTATATGATATTAAACAGTATTACATTACATTCAAAAATTTTATATTCTTTTCATGTTTAAAAAATGACTGATGAAAGTTTGTTTTAAATTTATACAAATTAGATGTTTAAATCAAATTCACTAGTTTTCTGCATAAATCAATCTTCTGTTTCTGATTTAAAGTTGTGTTATAAAGTTCCAGCAAAACCACTCTAACCACAGACTGAGACAATCTGTCTTTGAAGTGATTCTAATGTACTCTAATGATATTTTGATTGATTTATCAACTTTGTTTTCCAATGAAGTAAACTCCTGAGAAAAATTACTAAAAATAAGATATATTTAATATTGATATGAAATACACAAAACTACTCTTTCTAACATATGTTTCTTTAATATTTACAATAAATATTCATGAATTATTATTAACATTTAGAATAAATAAATAATAGTAAAATATCTAATATAGTATTTGTCATTTGGGATTAGACTTTTATTCAAAAAAAAATTTAAAGCTATTATATATAAAAACAAGCAATGAAGTGCACTTAAGTTTTAAGTAAAAAGTTAAAATAAGTTTTAAGTTGAAAGCATTTTTTTGAGTCTTGTAAGGTTAATGATATTTTAATGATCCTAACTTTATTAACAAAAAAGATATCAACAAAATAAAATTTCATCAAAATGAGTTTTGATTTTCAAAAGCATAATTTACCAGAGATCTAAAGAGATATGTCAAAAAGGGGGCCAAATAAATGTCGGAATTCATCCTTTATTATACACATTGTGATGAAAAAATTAAGTTTTTAAAGTTAAAAACATTTTTCTATTATTGGGATTATTTATACCCACAAATTTTAGTTCCAAGGTTATAAGTTTTAAGAATAAAACAGATTTACAACTTAAAAATGTAAGAATCGATCTAGCACCCCAAACAATTGGCAAAACTTAACGATACTTGGTGAAAATATGAAGATTATTACCATAATTATCCCTAAAAATTTCAGCTCTGTATCTTTTATAGGAGTTGAAAAAATCATGTTTCACCCTTTCTGTCTCTGATAAATGGACAGATGGACGGACAGACAGATAGACATTTCATATAATAGAGTAGCTTCACTACTAATTATAGAATAGCTTTGCTACTAAAAATAAGCTCAGAACTCATATTTATAGTTTTAGAGGGGGTCTTTTGCTCCACTATCCTCTAGAAAGGAAGTCCCGAAATGAAATCTGTAATGGTTAATTAGTTAAGTTATGTTAAAAAAGTTTTCTTTAAAAATCAGATTGATATCTTTAAAAATAAGCTCAGAACTTACATTTTTAGTGTTTTGGGGGATCTTTTGTACCACTAGCCCCTAGAAGAAAAGTCCCAAAATTCAATTTTTACAGTTTAACAGGTGGATCCAATCAAATAAATGAGCTTACAAGCTATAAAAACAAGCCCAACAATCCAGGGCAAAATTTGGTACTGAATTATAAATATTATTGTAGCATTTGCTGCATAACAAAAACACACACACAGAAAAATTTAGGGTACCTATATTTTTGGGTACCCCAATGCTAAGAAATAATAAGGGAGTAATAAAAATAAATTATTTGTGTAAGAACCAATTATATTCAGAAAGTTTTTAAAAAACAGAGGGGGAGTGGAATGAGGATACTTTGTTAAATAGTTTAATGTTGCTGCCCTACTTATGGATATACTTATCCTTGGTAAATTAGTATAGTATAATGTTGTTGTTTTACATATGTATATAACTGTCCTTGTTAACATTAGAAGGAATAATGTTGCATTACTTACAGATTGGGGGGGGGGAGTCATATTGACCCCCCCCCCTCTAGTTATTTCAATGTCATTTTTTTTTGTAGGTAAGATAGAGAGTTGTGACTTCATGACTATTTAAGTTTTGTAATTATACGTCGACAAGAGTTGATCTTATAAGGATATCTGGTCTGTGTCGGTCGTGGCGTCCGGTCAAAGTCGGTTAGGTGGCACCAAATTTAGAAAAAATTTTAAATAAATCTTAATTTCTACATTATGACTTTTGTGTATAAGGAAAACCTAAAATTTTTTTGGTGAATACTTAGATATCAATGACCTTCTGAGAAAAGTGGTGTTATGACCGCTCCCTGACCGAATTTATGACTGTTTTTTGTCCAGCTTTTACTACAGACATATATAATGAATATCGTGGCTTATATTACAGCTAGAGACCTATAAATTTTTTTGGTAAATCCTTGAGCAAAAATAAACAGATAAAAATATTAATTGGCGTCGCCAACCGCCGTAACCGCCGAAAATGGCGGTTTCCGTTATTTGCCGTTTTTTGGCGATGATCAGAAAAAGTTTTTTTTTGTTATCAAAAATTAAAAGTTTGTCCTAAAATTTGGTCATCCTAGCTGCAAAATTGGCCGCCCTACAGCTGTTTTAATATTTAGCGGCTGGCCACTAAAAAGCGGCTAAGGAGCGGTCTGACCGCTATGACTAGAAAAAGTAATTTTCTCTAAAAATACACATGAACCACCAGAAAAAAATTTTATGTCTCTAACATAACACCAAATAAATAGCCAAATCTTTAATTGCAAGAATTTTGTCTAGAGGTCCTAGAGGCATGGTAATGAGTTGCACCTGTTTTAAACCAAGACATTCCTCATACTCAAACTATTAATGTCACAAACCTCCCTCCTTGTTTGCTCAAACAAATGCATCTTAAAAACGTTTTAAGAAATAAAGCCAAACATTAACCCATTTACTAATTTAAAACAAGGAAATTTAACCCATTAGTGCCGAGCGCCACTTTTATGGGCCGATCGAGCTGTAAGTTTCAGGGAAGCTTTATAATGGTCAAAACGGAATTCATATTTTTTTGTTTTGCTCTAGTGGCGTGCACAGGAAAGTTGCAAAAAAAACCCGGTTCGGCTTGGCCATAAATACCAACCAGGCATTAACACCCGTTTTTGGTCCTTTCCCCCAGTTTTAAAACCCGGTTGACCTGTATAAACCCGGTTATTTTGACCAAAAATCGAAAAATGTAATTTTTGAACGCCAAAAGTGAGATGAACACTTTTTAGAACTTTGATACGATCCGTAATTGAAAACTACACAACCTCATGTAATCTAAAGAGCTACAAGTATAATACGAAGCGATTTATTTCAAATTTCGTGTTTAGCCGGCGATTTCGGGTAAAAAAAACCTGTTTTGTTGTTGTTGTCAAAAAAGATCTATTAGTGAAACCGGGTAATAAAAATTTCAGACTCAAAATGGAAATGCCGAACCGGGCCTATATAGGGCGTAAAAAAACGATAAAAAAATCATATAAAAAATAATAATTTAAATAAAACGAATTCACAAATAGATGTACTTGTCAATAAACTTTAGATTTAACGAAAAAAATCAGCGACTTTACTATAAAAACAAAAAAGTTAGATGGGGTATTTTGAATTGTCATGATTTTCAAACTTTGTTGATCTATACCGGCAAACGGAAGTAAGCAAAACTGCCTGCTCCAGGGGGAAATGAAAGCCAGGGTAGTAGAGGGGGGATTCATACTGAGAATGATGCAATTATGAAGCCGGAAACCGTTTTTTTTACGTTTTCTGGCACCGGGTTTTAAAACCCGGTTCGGCACTAATGGGTTAAATAAGAAAATGATTTGCTCATAAAAAAAATTAAAAGGGTGGGGTCAAAATAGGTAAACAAGGATGACAACATCCATAAAAGCGAAGCTCTGAAAAGGTGTGATAAATGAACATTAACACTTTTAGAGTGTCAGAACTAAATAATCAGAATATAAATGTTTAAAAGATGAAACAAAATTTTGAGTAAATTTGTTGAAAAACTGCTTAGATGCAGAATAATGTATAAGGACATACTTTCATTTTTATAGATGCTACGCTTACAAAATTATACTTTGTTGTCCTAGGAATCAGTATTTCAAAAATCAGATCAATCAAAAAATTATATAACACAAAAATTAGCTGTTTAGAATGGACGTACGGACATTCAGGTAACAATTATAGAGTTCCTACGATTTCTGAAGTCTACCTATCTACCAAAAGAATCTCCATACAAATTTTGAAATTGATAGAAAAATTCTGACGTGCCTATTTTAATTTAATTTAATGCATAATTTTAATTAACACTCAAAATATTCTTAAAAGTATATGTCCGTCTGTCTGTCCGTCAGTTTGTCTGTCTGTCCATCTGTTTACGTCTGTATGTCTGTTAATACCTTTTCGTTAATTTAGGCATGTTACAGTTATCCTTTAAATTTCAAAGGTTTTAGGATTTAGTGCTCAACAAGGTATCCTGAGTGAAAGTTACAATTTTAATTGGGATAAGACAATGAATGTTTAATTGAAATACATCCCCATTGATTGTAATAGTTATTTATTGCATCGTATCATAGACAGCATTCCGCGGATAGTAAATTTAAAAGATTAATTACGGTTTTGTTAACCCTGAGGGGCCGAAGTCCTGGGCTTACAAATCTGGTATTGATGTTATGTTTTTTTCATTTTAATATTCATATAAAATTGTCTAGTATGGCTTTGAACCGGTTCTAATCCTGCGGATATAAATAGGTTTCAAAGCCATACTGAAAATAAAATAACGGATCAAGTCAAGCTGAGTGTGCCAATGGCAACAAGTAAAACAGAGCGTGCCAATATTCCCTCTAGTCAAGTAGAGTATGCCAATATTCCCCCAAGTAAAACATAGTATGCCAATATTTCATCAAGTAAAGCATAGTATGCCAATAGTTTAGCAAACAAAGCAGCATGACAAAAAAAAATGAATTTAAAATATTTTCCGATTTATGTTATAATAATTCAACCTACAAATTTACTACTTTATGTACGTAAAATATATAAACTAGCAGTTGCGTACCTAGCATCTAGAAGCTCTCTATTCCAAGTAGTAGAAAAGTTACGAAAATTAGCCTAAAACCATTAAAATTTCAAAATAAAAGATCTCACTAATCGATGGACTGTTATGTAAAGGAGATTTTTAGCTCTCTCCTTCCCTCAAATGCCCCTAGAGACATCGAGGGGGGAGGGGGGCGGGGGTGGAGCCGCTAGTATATATACATAAATTATTTCAAAATTTTAGAAAAAGCATATCTGGACAAGTAAAGCAGAGTATGCCAATATTATGCCAAGTAAAGCAGAGTGTGCCAATATTCCTCCTAGTCAAGTAGAGTATGCCAATATTCCCCCAAGTCAAGTAGCGTGTGCCAAAACAGGCTATTGGCATACTTATTTGTTGGTTTAACAACTTTGGGGACTTACTGAATTTTGATTTTTTGGTTTAATCACTACTACACTTAATAACCTAACCATTTAAGATTCAATAAAAGTCCCCAAAGTTATTAAGCCGTAAAACTTTGGAGACTAGTGTAATAAACATTGTACCTATCTCTTTGCTAGTTCCCAAAGTTTTATAATAACGTTTTCTTATTTGTTGGTTTAACAACTTTGGGGACTTTTACTGAATTTTGATTGGTTGGTTTAAACACAGCTATACTTAATAACCTAACCATTCAAAATCTAATAAGAGTCCCCAAAGTTATTAAGCCAGCGAATAAGAAAACGTTATCTTAAAATTTTGGGGACTAGTGTAATAAACAGTCCCCTCATTCTCTAATTCCCGAAGTTTTATAATAACATTTTAATTTTTGATTGCTTAACAACTTTGGGGACTTACAGATGGGGTATTTTAAGGAATGTAAATAAATCTATCGGCTACTGTCTTATCCCTTTAGATCCCTGGTGGCGATAAACTTAAATTAAAGTACCTAGAGGTTTTTGGCCAGCTAAGAAGGTAATTTGCAGTTCAGTGTTCCCTACCTCCCTGGGTAGAGTAAAAGTTGTCTACAGGGAGGGAACAATGGACGAAAAATTAAATAAATTATGTCTATAATAACATGAGAAGGACAGTACCACCCTGTAATCGTTTTCAGAAAGTCTGAACGTTAATTTGGCGATGCTTTTTACTTTAAGACAATATACATTAATAAGATACATACACAACGTTACTGTTTTTAAGCAACAAATACGGTAATGTGGTTATAAAACTTTGGTTATCTGTGTAATTAACAGCCCAATGACCCCTACTTCCCTGGTGAAGTATTATCTATCACATCGTTTTAAAGGCACTTTCCAGGGATAAAAAAAACTTTTATTACAAGATTAATTCAAGAATTGTTGGTTCTGGTAAAAAAAAAATTATTATTGGTGGAAAGTTATGTATAAAACGACATTATACATAATTTTAAGAGTTTCTCAGAAATGGTTTTTATTTTTTTATATCGCGGAAATTAATTAAATTCACTGCCATACTGGACAGAGAGAGTAGGGGCAATGACTTGTTTATTACACTAGTCCCCAAGGTTTTATAATAACAATTTCTTATTCGTTGGCTCAACAACTTTGGGGACTTGATTTTAAATTTAGATTAATAAATTTATTAGTATAGTGTCCAAACGTTTCAACCACTAATGGTAAAAGACAGGGGTATTTTGATTGGTTGGTTAATTAAGTTGAGTGTCCAAACTTTTCACCCACTGATCGTATTCTATAGAAGGGGTATTTTTGTGTATGAAAATTGGGAATGTCTATTAATTTATTGGCCATTGTCTTATCCCTTTAGATCCCTACTTAATGGAATAGTTATTTATCGCATCGTATTATAAACAGTTTTCTGCGGATATAAAAATGTACAATTATAAAATTTATATTCCCGCGTTTCGATTATAATCCCCTGGATTAGAACCGGTTCTAATCCATACTGAAAAATAATGTATAGCAAAGTATTACAAACTGTTCTCCACTAGTAATAAAATAAAATTATCCTAAAATTAAAATAAGTTTTGTTAGCCAGGGCCTTCGACCTATCAGAGCTTTTAATCAGAGCTTTATCAGAACTGGTTTTAATCTTAAATTTTTTTTAATTTAATATCTGTAGAAAGCTGAATATTATGATGCGATAAATAATTATTTTTTTATATAATCATATCCTTACAATAAAGTAACAGGATGTGTGTTTGTCTGTGTGTCTGTACCGAAGGATCTCACTAACCGCTGAACCGATCGGGTTCTCCTTTACAGGGTAGCTTCTCATAGGTCTCGGGAAAGTTTATAACTATTCTTGGGGAGGGTAACACAACCCTCCTAAAATAAATCGCCCCTAGAAAAAAAATTACCCGCCCTAAAAAAAAAAATTATTTTAAAAAAAACTAAATTAAAAAATGGGGTCGGGTGGCGGGACCCCCCCCCCCTCTAATAAAAAAATTTTACTTTTTAAAAAGAATCTAAATTAAAAAATATGTTTTGAGATTCAACTTCCCCCTCCTCAAATGCCCCTAGAGGACTCTAGGGGCGTAGCCGCTAGTAATATATTATACAAAGTAGAACAATGTCTGCCTGTCTGTCTATTTGTAATGAAGGATCTCGCTAACCACTGAACCGATTGGGTTCTTTTTTACAGAGTAGCTTCCATAGGTCCTGGGAAGGTTAATAACTATTTTTGGGGAAAGTACCACCACATATACTCATCCATATGAAAAAACTATGTCTAGCACCGAATTATATCCAGCTTTCTACGGATATAGAATGTACAATCATAAGATTAAAACCAGTTTTTTTAGCCGGCTCGGGGCTAAAACATAGTTTAAATCTTATAATTGTTCATTCTATATCTGCGGAAAGCCGTTTATAATACGGTGCGAGAAATAACTAGTATAAAACTTTGGGTACCAGTGTAATTTATGGTCCAATGACACCTCCCTTCTTTTTTGCTCGTACATGTACATCAAACGTTTTAAGTACCAAACATTAACCTATTTATAGTATTATGCAAGTTCGTAATCCAAACATTTCTTATATTTGTTTCATATATATACCTAGTAAATGTAAATAACAAAATGGTTAGCTTATGAAAATGTAGAAAGCTTTGTGTCAAAATAAATAGTTTTTAAAACACATATATAACACACGCAATTATGGACTATATGTACTGTATATCATATATTACTGAAATAAAGTAACGCTCAAATGTGATCCAAAAAACAATAAAAATATTAATCTTTTAGATTCCTTGTATCTGCCGCTATTACCGTAATGGTGCGTCCTACGTGGATGCTTCTGATAACCACTTTTGTTGGGCTCTATGAGTTCTAGAAAAAAGTATTTCTTGGTCAAGTCCGTAAAATGACTCCCAGGACTACTTCAAGGGGTCGAAAAGGTTCGAATTAAGTAATGGCCAGAATAAAACAAAATTTGGGTATTTTGACGGATTTATAGCATTTACTTTATTGTAGTAATATATGATCATTTAAACTTAAGAAAACAGAGACTTACCTTATATTTAATAGAATAACCATAGTTTCCTTTCAATAGAGCTTGGCTTGAGAAAATGATGCGTTGTATTGATTTAACTTTACGATTTTCTACAATTCAAATATTCTTTAAAGTATTATTTAATAGATAGAATATTGATCTGTTAGAAAAATGTATAGTTAAAATAGAAATAGAATTCACTTGAGAATATTTCTTTTATTATCCAATAACTCGTAACTGTAGAAACCAAATTGCACAGATTTATATAACAAATACATCTTTACTCTAGGAGTAACTTTGGCTCACTGACGCGCGGCTGACCCGACACGCTAGTTAGTGTCTTGACACAATCTATGACTCGGCACGACACACATACACACATATACGCTTACACACACACATACACACACACACAGAAATACAAACACATTCACAGATTTCAATTTTATGTTTGGTATTGTAAGGGAAAAGACAATTGACAAATAAATTTTACTTAAACTTTAAAGCAACCAAATTTTGTCTGTTTAAGTTATATTTTAGAGCTTTCACAGAAAGTACTTGTTGAGCACTGCCACCCTTTTATTTTGTAATAACAATTGTAAAACTACCTGGCCTCACCCCAATATAATCAAATATTAACAAGGATGACAACATCCATAAAAGCAAAGCACTGAAACCGTAAAACAAACAGACATTAACATTTGTATAGTGTCAGAACTGAATAATCAGATTATAAATGTATAAAAGTAGAACCAAAATTGTAAGTAAATTTGTTGAAAAACTGCTTGATACTGAATAATGTTTATGGACATACTTACATCTTTAGGACTTGATTATAGAGTTGCTTCGCTTATAACAGTATACTTTGTTGTCCAATGAATTAATATACCAAAAAGATAAATCGGATTCTGGTAATGATTATAGAGTTGCTACGCTTTCTAAAAGCTATCTGTTACGGACGTACGGACGGACCGACCCTAATTATAGAAAAGCTTCGCTTTTAAAAATAAGGGCCATTCTTTTTATTTTTGGTTTATTTACTATGGGTAAAAAAGCTTGGACACTGTTATTCTGTCACACAGTCAAAAGTCAATGTAAGTAAGTACCCAAATTACATGGTTTTCAGGAAGACCGGACATCTTAGGCTTTTCATTACACTTGTCCTCAAAGTTTTATATTAATGTATTCTTAATCGTTGGTATACTTTGGGGACTTTTATTGGATTTTGATTGGTTATTCATTAAGTATAGTGTCAGTGTCCAAACGTTTCAACCACTAATGACAAACTACAGAAGGGGTATTTTTGTGTATCATTATTTGGAATGTACGTCAATTTATCAACTTTTGCCTTATCCCTTTAGATCCCTGTAGGTTAAAATTTCAATTAACGTTTCAAAAGCTTTTTTGCCAACGAATAAGGTAAAGTAGTTAAGAAAATTTGTACATACTTTAATTCAGGAATCTTAGGGGATAAGGGGATGAACATATAATTCTACAATGATGTTAATTCAAATAACCCCTGTTGTACATTAAAAATTAAAAGCTTTGGGCACTAGATATAAAATCAATCAAAACTCAATAAAAGTATCAAAAGTTTGGGTATAGTCCCTTTCGTGGCAATGCACCTTAAGGGGCGATTCTTCGTTTTTTTCACAGCAGCTTTTCTCCTATTTCTATCCCCTACGGGGGGCTCTAACCCTGCGGGACTAATTGCCTAACTCTGTGGGGCAATTACCTAACCTAACCTAAGATAATCTATCAAAAGCCATTTTATAAATACGACGCATCGCCCCTTCAGGGGCGTTGCCACGATGGGGACTATACCCAAAAGTTTTTAAGCGGACCAAAGAGCGAGAATGGTAATAAGCCTGTGTAATTTATTGTCCTTCTAACTTATTGGGTAAAATTGTAATTTACAGTCCAATGTTGTCTCCCTCCCTGGGTATTAGTAAGAGTTGTCTACAGGGAGGAATAATGGAGGAAAAATGAATTAAATTCTATCTTTGAAATCACGAGAAAGATAAGAAAAGGAGAGTATAAATATCAGAGAGAATTTTATTTCTCATTGTCCAATCCCTTGCGAAGCTTCTCTGTAACGTCTGTTCATTTTTATTATGTCATAATTTTCCTATAGATTCAAACTTCAGGTAATGATTCCTGTAACAAAATTTAGATTTGGAAAGCGAAGCATTTATATATCATTATCAGAAATTCTGAACTTTGTTTTGTTTTTAATTCCTAGAGTGCCGAAGGCCCGGTCCAACAAAACTGGTGTTAATATTATGATTCTAATTTTACTATTTCTAGAAAATGTCTATATTACGATACAATACATGTTTTTTTTTCAGTATGGTTAAGCACCGGTTCTTATTCAGCGGATATTAATCAATTGTGAAGCCTATTGGAAAATCAAATAAATTACGGACTGAATGATGGACAGACAGAAAAGTGAATTGTAGAGTAGCTTCGACTTCTATTCTTTCTTAGTTGTTTCCAGAGAGGGAGAAGACAATTGACTGTTTATTACAATAGTCCCCAAAATTTTACAATAACGCTTTCTTATTCGTTGGTTTTGGGGATTTTTACTGAATTTTGATTGGTTGATTAAATTGAGTGTATAAACATTTGAACCACTTATTTTAATCT